>NC_055693.1:3555230-5955230 GCF_017639745.1 Melanotaenia boesemani | reverse complement strand
ATTAAGATAAAAACATACAAATACTAATTTTCCCCAAAACTTTAGTCAGTTTTACTCTGCAGGGGTCTCCCACAATTCAGATAAATATCCAGGAATCAGCTAGGGCCACATCACAATATTGTTCTGCATCAGACACAATATTGATATTTTAATAAAGTATAATTAGACTTTTTGTTAATGCAGGTAGATCGCAGCCCTCCTGACTGGGCCTGGGTCAAAATGCATAGGAGCAGACAGATTTTTACATCCATGCAGGCGGGAGAAAGCATTCAAAAATAATGAATTGGTCAAAAACCAGCTTTAACCGCACAGATGGAGTTGACATCTGAAGATAAGACAAAGATCATTACAGGACTTTACAAGGAAAATATGAAGTCACTGAAGTCTCATCTGGACATTTTTCTCAGTTGTAAACACGTTTTATGCATTAAATGGGGCACAGGAGAAGGTCAACATCACTGGAAATACTGAGTGGCTGTTAGAGAGAGAATCCAGGAGCCAGCATGTGCAGGATAACCTGAACCATTAACCAAACAGAAGTGTTTCATTTATGATCTCCAGCCCACACAGATCTGATCTTTAATGGCTTCCAGGAAGACAGCGGGCTGGACATTTATAAATGTGACCCATGAATAAAAATAGATCCAGTTGCTGAAGCGAGACAGTTCTTCTCTACATCCAATAAGCTACTTTAATGTGGCTTGAAAATGACACTAAAGGATGATTTCTCACTGAGGATCAAAGAATCGAAATGCATTCATCATTCAACACGAAGCCTTTACTTATATTTAGAAAGGTCTGTAAGGGATTAACCTGAAATAGAATATTTGTATACATCATAAAAACACACAGAGGTTCTTCAAAGAACACATTTTGACAAATGAAAGGAAGCAGGAGAAGATGAGGAGCTTGTTGTTCTACGCTTATAAAGAATGAAAAGTTAAGTCAGTTTTCCTAAAACACGGAGGGTGGTCACTGAGCCGCAGCTGGATCCAGAAAAGTGAGTAAAACTTGCAATAATCCCCATTCAGACTTTCACTGACACCGATTTTTTTAAGCTCTTGTGCTATAAAAGATGCAGAAAGCTTATGTAAGTGTGACACGGTTCTGGCTTCATCAGCCAGGTGCTCCTGTAAAAACAGTCTGCTAAACTTAAAAACTAACAGACGTAAAAGACATTTTCTATCCTATTCTTTACATTTATGTTTTGTTCTTTCCAGACCTGAAAATGGTTGAAACCTTCAGTAAATTCTTATATTTCTTTAATATTCATTACAGTCAGCCGCTGGTTAAATCCCCAGGAAACTTCAAACCATTATAGATTAAACTTACAACAGGCTGTGTCAGTAAATTTAGTTTCCTTCTAACAGAACAGACTGGATGTTTCTCCACATTTCTACCAAAACTATCTCCAAACCCAAAATACTCTGTGCTCATTAACATGAGGCTGAAATCTTCAATAGTTCTTTTCTACTTTTGCTAAAGAAATATCTGAAAGTTTGAATCAATGATCAAAAAAACTTCTTCTGTTTTATTTATAACTTCTGCAAAGTAACATGAGGATTAGAGCAGGAATCTGACAGAAACTGGTCTTGATAAGAAACGCAAATGAAAACAGACTCAAAGAGAAGCAGCTTTTCTGAACAGCGTGCAGGAGAACTCTGTGAAACATGATTGGCCTCCAACCTAGTCAACCACCCACACACACACACACACACACACACACAGCTAAAGGCTGAATCATTCACTTCTACACTGCCCTATTTTCTGAATGCTTTTTACAGCAGAATGAAACTGAACACAACCTGAATGCATGTAGGTCCGCTGAAGGACCACAGGAGGGAGCTGCACAGCTGCTGCAGACAAACAGAGGACACGTGTGTCCTGAAACAGATGGAAGCTACTTACTAAATTCATGGGTAGAATAATGAATAAAATCCCTCAAACCCCTCAGGTATTGAAGGTATGAGTAAGTTTGTAGTAAGTGACTGACTATGACAAGATATTCTACCAATAATCTGATGATAAAGATACAGAACCAGAGAGAAATCAAGCCATAGATGCAAAAGTTATGCAGAAACACTGAAAAAATCCTAAATTATACGCACACTTCTCAACCACATCAGTGGGGTGAGGACACCAGTCTGTCCTTCATGACCTCGTTTCTCTAAATCAACAGCTTAAATCGCGTCTTGAGGTGGCAGATGCTCTGATTTTCTAAATGAAAATAAATTTTTAAATTCTTTATTTTTATGTGTTTTAACATCATTTTAACATCCCGTAGGCCATTTCATCAGAGCCACAGTTCGCAGTGATGTGTTTACCATGAAGAAAACTGAAAATCAAAGGCCACATTCTTTATTCTTGTCCAAATATAAACTCCTAGATCAATAACAAAAGTAGTTTGGAATCTAATTTGGACAAGACAAGAATGGAAGGATATCTGCATCCCTGGTGCAGGTGAAATGGGCATCGAGGTTAAACAGAAGTTGTGTTTCCAAAAGTCCTCAGAGCATGTCCTTCAACTAATGTTTGGAAATTTTCCAAGAAAATAAAGCTTCCTTCAGACCCTTCATATGTTTTTACACTATGGTCTAAAGATTCATTTCTGGCCTGGACCAAAAAAAAAAAAAAGATGGCCACTTTGAATTAATGTGAAGTTGAAAAACTTGCTGACTGAAGACTAGTCTACTTGTCAGATTCAGATTAAACAACTAAGGTCCTGAAACATTTAAGACCCAGAAGAAAGACTTGGGCCCAATCCCATCGCCTCCTCATGTGACGGATGGATTATTAACATGTGGGGTGAATTAAAACCTGCTCGCTTGTGTCAGAGTTTTACTGACCACTAAAGTTTAAATGAGTAGCAGCAGAGAGGTGGTAAAGAAGTGGAAGTCAGATGAATAAAATGTGATAACTCCTAAAGAAATGAAGCACCATGCCAAGGCATGAAGGAGTGCAACGTTTGCTCACGTCCAGTATCAGCTTAATTCAACAGCCTGTGCACTAAACTGGCTGCACATGAAGACGTTGCTGCGCATAAAGAGGAGTCTGTGTACCTTGTTAATGTTTGCTGCTGCTCACAGAAAAGCCCATGCAGGTGTGGTAAAGCAGCAGACCCACCATTTCATACACGACAAGTTAGCTGTGCACAGAATAAAAGCATGCACATCACAGTGCTTACACTGAATGAACACAGAACAGTAAACACATTAATCCAATTTCCCCCTAATAAAACCATAAAATGTCTATTTTCTCGTGCACTAACTGAGCAACAGCCTATTATTAAAACTACGGCATAATATTTGGTTGTAGGACCGAGTCCATTGAGGCTGATTAATGTCTCTAACTTTCTGGATGTTAGATAGTATCTGTTTAAAAATTAACAATAAAAATCAATGAGCTTGTCATTACTTGTAAGAGCCATCTCCACTGTAAACACTTTATCACCATGGTGACACTCTGACCATCCCATCTATCTAATCTTTCCCTGAGCAGTACAGCCCACAGATAACATCTACACAGAGGGGCGGAACTGGTTGAAAATGAACCGAGTTTGTTTGTTTTGATCCAGAGATCAAAATGAGATTTAAGCTTCTGTGCAAACTTTGCAGGCAGGCTCTGACTCTTCTGGACACACACAGCTCATCTTAAATGTTCAACATTATTTGCACAAACACTAACCAGAACCTACTTCATGAGGACTGACTTTTAGACCTGAAATGGTTGGTGTTTTTACAGGAAATGAGATCATGAAGTCTACTTTTAGCATGTCAAGTTATTACAACATTCTGTTTTTTTGACACGTTGCTGCATGCCGTGTACTGTGAAGGGATGACAGCCTGCAGACTGTCATGAATTTGCTGAGTTTTAACACGTTATCTCTACGAATCCTTTCACACTATGAACAGTGACTCCTTCCCCTGTACTTTACCCCAACCCTAGGTGTGTCGGATTAACAGGGTGAAATAAATCTTACAGGGCTCATAAAAGACCACAAAATGGTCTTCTATTCATACACACTGCCAGAGATGTAAAAAAAAATGTAAAGCAGAAATGAAAACACACACAAACACAGGAATCACATTTAAAAGTACAGACACCGACATTCAGACTGATCACATGAACAAAATGCATCCCTGCACACTCCCACACACTTTAACACAGGGTGATGATTGGCTGCTAATGAGGTCAGGAGCAGTGATGATGGAAGTGTGATGTCACTTTCCCTCAGGCCTCAACCCATTATAGACCTTTAGTCATAATCATGTCACACTCACACATGAGCTGTTCGTGTAGAAACACAAACTATTCAGAGAAGAGTGTTTCTGTTCCTGTACAGATGGAAACATAAAACACACAGCATTTTACCTCAGGTGGAGTAAAAACAGACTGACAGGTACTGCTTTATAAAGAGGTTTCTGCCCTTTACTGCAGCACATCACAGCGTGTCGGATAACCGAGCAGATGAAATGGGAGAAAGAAAAAATATCTAGTGACATAAAAAGGTTTATAGCCATTCCCGAACCGTAACCGGCATCAGTGCTGCTGGAAGGATGGTCAGAGGGTGTGGTGTCACCATAAATGCAGATATAGCTTTTGTCTCAGCTTACAGTGGTAAAACATCATGTTTTTAAGTTTTATTGACGCTTCTAAAGCCTTTGATCAGGTAAGCGATAAAAACAAGATAAAGTCTGTAAGATAAAGTGTGTAAGTATTACTGACATCTTGTGGTAAAGACGGGAATAAAAAAATATCAAATATTTGTGAATGTTTAAAGGCAAGTAGGTATAAATGACTCATTCTAACAATAAAAACATAATGGTTACTACATTAATTAAATACTTAAAGCAACAGTTTTTAATAATATATTTTTCTGTTATTGACCTTTGATTTGTGACACACTACTTTTTAGATAAATGGGTGGAGACAGTAGTATGTAAATGAAGGCGGTGTGAAGGTGAACTGAGACATCTTTGAAGGTTTGCGAGATGATATTAAAAATAAGTGTGTGAAGGGAGTTGCTGAGACTTTTATGAACTGAAACACTTTTTCGCCCTACCTGACCCTGAACTAGACCAGATTCTACCGGAACCTTAAAGCAGCACTGCACAAGTTTCCGATCTTCAAACTGTTTGATGGCACACTGACTTTCATGAAGTGAATTCCTGGAGTCATCGTTGCTCTGCAGCAAGCCAAGGCTGAGAAATCTCTCTATGCAGCTTTTTCTTCAGTCCACAGCATCACATGACAGCAATGCTTTTTCTTCAAAGTGCCGCGTCACACACTATCAACTGGATATCAACACACTGCCCGTTTTAAACATTCACCATCAAAACCATCAGGAATATGACATTATTGGAAAAAGCAAGTAAAAAAAAAGTGACAAGAGTCAACATTGGAGAAAATCACGTTTAGCTCAATGTCTTTTTAGACGGAGGTAATTACGTTTTACAAATATCTGTTGTTAAGTGCTGTCAACATTAATGCATGGGTACTGTACCTGTTGTAATTTCATTTTATTTGTAATCTTTAAATTACACTGAAAAAAAAACTGCCAATAAATCTATGAGATAGCTTAAAATTAAATAGGGGAGTATGTTTATGATTTGTTTTTATAAATCTTAAGTATTATGGAAGTCGGATGTTGCTTTTTTAATTGTGTTTGTACTGTTGTAATTGAACTATTATTTGTTTACCTGCCCTGCTCCAGCAGGCGGAAATTAGCCAGCAGCTTTTCTCCTTTCAGATGAAGGTTTTTGTGTGTCGTCCCAGACGAATAAAAATAAACATAAAGGTAAATGAATAAACAGAAGTCCCTTTTTTACCTTTGCTTTTTTTTTATGAAAAAAGGCTGACATACTTATTCACGAGTACCTTCAAAAACAACCATAAAGTTCTTACATACAACCCGTTACACATAATGGTCAACAGCTGGATCATCACACCAGTTCATCCTTTCACAGCTTCCACAAGCTTTAACACGGACAATGTGAGGGCCAGCGACAAAATCCTCCTCAGCAAACTAAAAATGGTCTTAAATAGACATGCATGCAGCATGTGTACACACCCACCCACCCACACCCACACACACACACACACACAAACAGCTGTGATCCATCTAAAATCTTGGACTCCATTCCAGTGGAAGTAGGATAGTCCTTCAGGGACCATTATGTAACACATAAAATATAGCTACTAAAAATAGACATGCACACAAATGTGAACAGACAAAACCCGAACTCATTCATAGTTGCAGATGTCTTATACACACACACACACACTTTCCTAATATGGGCTGTGAAGTCTCGGGCTGTGACGAGTACTCTAAAGACTCCAACGTGTAGCAGATGCAGGACAACTTGTGACAGCACGCTGCTTTTTAAAACTCTCATATATCTGCTGGAAGTGAGTAAATGAGATGAAATTTGTTTTACAAACTTTACTTTAAACCAGGAACTACAACTTAAATCTGACAGGAATGTTTCCTTAAATGCTGCTCAATTTAAATCAAACTACTTCTGTGATGTCTTTATGCTCGAGTGTAAACTGAAGCACTTTCAGGACTTAAACCCTGCATTTGCTTCTTTTCAGATAAACACACTCACTTCATCATTATAAGTTTGTGAGCCTCTGTGTGTGTGTGTGTGTGAGAGAGAGAGACCACACTGCCACAACACACACAAACAGCACCTCTAACTTTTACCACATGTGCCTGCTCGTTGGCAGCTACCACACGTGAACAGCTGGAGATAAAAGCAGATGTGGTTGAGCTTCTCTTTGATGGGAGTCTGCTGCACGCGTACACACACACACATACACACACAGAATCTAACTCACCCAAACATGCTGCATAGGACAGATAAAACATGGTAAAGTCAGAAGCTGACAGTTAAATTTGTAACTTTGTTTCGAAAAGTGCTATACAAATAAAGTTATTATTATTATAAATACAAATAAAGGGCAGCTTGTGACATTTCTGAGGGAATTTACACCAACATGAGATACTGACTCAGAGACAAAAGAAAATGATTTACATTAGAATAAAATTACTTTCATCCTAATCAAACACCTACTAACATTTGGCCTCCGTCTGCAACAGTAACGGGTTAAATGTTAATAACCTCCGATCAGCAGTGATGTAAACATGACATCCAGGCAGACATGACTTTTGTTCTCAGATGTTCTAAATTCACTTCTGCAGCTTTACAATAATCTAAACTTGTTTCATTCTGATTCTTGTGGTCCAGTAAATTACTGAACTTATCGCCACAGACTGCTGTGTGCATCAGAAATCATGCTCTACCACAGCCATTTGTCATCCAGTCCATTTTGGGTTGTCTGCTGGATTACGTCTGAGATGATAAATAAAGTGTCTGAGTGGAACCACACAGATTCTGGCAGTGGCCCACTGTCTTGTTTTAATGGATGCAACTGCATAAAAAAAAAAAAAAACAAAGAACATGCAGTTTTAAGAAGGGTTCTTATGATGAAAACATATCTCCTCACTTACTTCACTCATTTCTCATCTTTATGTCTGAGCTGAGAGTTTGAATGACACGGGGGCTTTTAGGGGAGTCTTATTTTCAGGCGAACACCACGACTTTGCAGGTCACATGCACGCGTACAGTATCTATGTCAAACAAGCGCAGTCAAACAACTACTTCCAAAATCATACTTCTACGACCATGCAGCTAATACGATTAGAAACAACATTTTAAAAAATCACAAAAAGCAGCGAATGAAACGGCCGGCGCTCACGTGGCACACGGCATGCAGCAGAGACCATGCTGCTGTCCATGGTGCTAAAAGAAACGGGACCGATGACCTGAGTCATTCAGAAAATTTATGTCTCGAATTAACAAACACAAAATGCTGACAAATAAATGTTTTTCTTTTCATTTAAAATAAAATAAAACCTGTAGACTTTTAAAAACTATGAGCTTTTCTCAGGAAGGATGTGAGAAATATGGGGGTAAAAGATGCACGTGCAATGATTTCCTCAGCATGCAGCATCAGTTATTTTTGATGTGCTGCAGAGCTGGAAAACTATGAAACCAGCTGATGTGGTTGTACTGGCAGAGAGACATTAATTGTTTTCCTCAACAGTGTAAATATGTACAAGAGAGAGAAAATGTTTTGTGTGATAAAACGTTTTTGCTGAGGTGTTTGATAAATCACACAATTTAAAAATATATTAACTTTTTCCACTAAATCATCTGTAGTTCCTTATAAACAGAACAAAACTATGTGTCTTGTCATGTTATTCTTTCAGTGGATGAGCTACATTTTTAATCTAAGAGGTGGGATTTTTCTACATCCTGCTACTGCATCTGATCCACCTGTGTTTTCTCCCTCTGAGCTCCTCCAGCAGAATCCTCCTTGCTTTGTTTTCCTGATTTAGACAACTTTATTTATCCCATACGGGCAATTCATTTGCAGCTGACCACAGACACTAGTCATGGAAGAGACGGAGCATCCTCGAGAAGGCCAGAGGGTGGGGGGATGGTTTCCGGGTCACAGGATGAGTGGACGAGAGGAAGCATAAGTTTGCATAATGAAACACATCCTGAGGCATACTGTGTTCTTTGTTGAGAGAGAGATAATGATCTGTGCATTTCTTGAGATTCTCCTTTTACTTGCTTTAGTAAGACTTCCGAGAAGCCCACAATGCTGCTGTCAAGCTTGTTTCAAAGTGTGCGTGAGGCCTGGTGTAACACCAGATTGGATCTCTGCCTCTCATCAAACTCAGGATCTCCTTGTTATGTTTAGAAGTCTGCGTGTTCGGACACCTGCATTCAGAAATAAGCTGCTGCAGCCTGAGACAACAGGTCAGGGCTTGTCGCTGACTGCTCCATCCACTTTACAAAAGCAGCCAAAGAGTTTTTTTGTCCACATTTCAAGCCTGTTGTGGATGCAGGCTACCACGTAAATAAATTCACTTAAAGTGGTGTTGACATGAAAATATTATCACCATGTTTTTGAGGATTTTGCTGTTTCCATCATCACTTGAATAATCTGGTGACTCTGGAAATCAGAATAATCATATTTTTAGTGTGTAAGTAAACACGTCAGATCCAATCATTAAAATTATAATTACTCACAGTTATCTGACTTTTACAGTCATGTAAACGGGCTCAATGTTTATCTTCCTGTTGCCCAGTCATACTGTTTACAGATAAATGCCATTTATCTGCTGATAATTGAAACCACATAACAGTTTCTGTCAAAAGCTTTTTAGAGATTTTAGTCAAATGAATGAAGCATGCTGAAGAAAAGAGATGGGTCAACCAACCGCCTCAACTTCAAATTCAACACAATAAATCAAAGACACATTAAACTGCTGCTTTCAGCTGCTTCCTGTCAAGACTTTTTGTCATGCCTGATGGAAAAAATGAGTTGTGGACTGAAGAGAAGGTCAAAGGAAAAGAAAAAAGTTTAAGAGACTAAATAGAAAAATAAATGTTATACTTTTTGGCCACAGTTAGAGAAGACACATAGATGTTCAGTTGCTGTGGAAAAAGTCCCTGAGAGAGTCAAGCCCAGGCCAGACCTGTGTGAACTGGACAGTTAGCAGAAAAAAGTGGCTCACCGCGGCTGTGCATGCCTCCGTCGTCATGGCTACCATGTGTATCTCTATGGAGGGGCGAGGCCTGTGGGAGGAGGGAGTGGTCTAGACAGGAAGAAGGGGGGGAACACGGCAGTGAAGCTACAACCAGGAAGTGATCAGAGACGCAGGAAGTGAGGGCAGGGCCGTGTGTAGTGCAGGGTGGTGGGAGGGTGGTACCAAAAGACGAGTACAGCAAGTTCATTCCATGAAAACAACACCCCGAAAAAACAAACCACCAAGATCACCAGGAGGAAAAGTTCAGAAAAAGTTGGTTGGAATCAATGACGGAGGTATTGATTCAGAAGTTCAAGCAGGTCAGATTCAGTGAGTTTGTGAATTCAAAGTCATGCAGGAAAAATGAAAGTGCCCAAAAATATTAAATAAAAAACAAATTGATTCAAAAGAGGAAAAGATGAAAAGGAGGAAAATAAGATGAAAACATAAAACATAAAACAGCACAAAACAAAATAAAGATTAGTGGCATTTCACATGAAAGGTCAACCTGACATGCTGTTAGTATGGTGCAAGATAGCCGTCGGTTAGAATCCGTGCACAAGCGCACATCCGCGCATATTCATGTAAAGTTGTGCATAAAAACAAATTTGTGAATTTTTGTCTGTGCAAAATCACACATTTTTATTGTGTATTTTCTCTTTGAGAATACAATTTAAAACGTTACAACTTCAATAATTACAAATACAAAATCAATTATGATTTGTGATTTTACACAGATGAGAATTTATGAATTTGTAGTTACGCACAACTTTAGATGCGTATGCACGGACGTGTGCTTGTGCACACAGATTCTAACTGACAGCTATTTTACACCATATGTTAGCATCATGTTAGCTTCAGTTAGCAACACACGATTAACAGTTTGGTAACAACAACTGTGAGGCTGATGTTTACTACGATTCTACCTGTAAAGCAGACAAGCAGCAGCCATGAAGCTACTGTAACAACAAAATATTAACCACTAACAAAAAACACGAAAGAAAAATAATAAAAAAATAATTTCCACCTAAAAATGAAGAAGCCTACTGGGTCTTTAGCTAAACATGCAAAAGAAAAGGTAACGGGAGATTTCTAAAAGCTAGATGTCTTTTAGTAAAAAAAAATAAATAATAATAATAATAATATATATATAAATAACACTGTCATCTATGTATGAATCATGTCTGATGTGAAGTCAGTTTGAAGCGTGACGACCAGCAGCTCCAATCCACCTGAACTAGCTCACCTCGTCCAAACAGTGAACTATCCAGTAAATGAAGTAAATATTGACTCTTGATTAATAAAATTAAGCCCCATTCAGAAAAACCACCATATAAACCTGTAGGCCTGATAGTTCAGGTGCTGTTTGCAACTAACCTGAACGAGGCTTCAGTCCGAACGGCGGGCTGGAGAAGGATGGAGGTCCGCTAGCTGGAAATCTGTCATCTCGCTGTAGGAACAGAAATAGAGGGAAAAAGTTAATATTTGGGTATAAGTACATCATTGAACAGATGCTGAATATTGTCTCTGACCTGTGTTTTATGTGGGGGCAGTTTGCAAAGACAAAGACTCATCAAAGACTCCATGAATGAACAGAAAGACAAACACTCCCCTGATGAAGATTTAGGTTTACACAGCAAGCTCGTCTCTGGGATCTAAACTTGTTTAAATGAACCGACCTGCAGGTCTGGGGTGGACCGGTCTGATCCAGCATCAGCAATCCAAAAGCCACCTAAACATTTCTAAAGGTGTTGAACATAAGACCTCGTGTGGAGGTGGTCAAAACTAAAGGAGGAAACTTGAAGAATCATTTTGACTTTTAGTGAAATGTTTAAGTCTGATGGGAAATTTTAAAATTAGCCACCTGGAACAGACGTTTGCTAACAGCTATATGAATCTGTCCATTGATAAGAAAAATGGCAGGTTTCATTAACTGCAAATTAATTTATTATGTTTGGATTTAAGTATTTAATGATTTTCAGTTTAGTACAGCAAAGGCCAAGTAGAAGTGTGGTAATCAGGATTATGCTTAATCTCTCATTAATATTTAAGTATAAAACAGTTTTTAGCCCCTGTGGTCTTTATTTTAGTGCATTATTTGTTTTCTTTAAGTTTTCTTTGCCATTTAAGTTTGAAGGCAGCAATCTGTAATGTTTATGGAGAGCAGGGAGGGTTGTTATTCATGTCTGGGCCTGAAACTGGAGTCAGGACACAGATAACCCAGCTCAGAATGAAGACTATAAGTAGCAGGAAACACCAGTCAGGCTGTTGTAAATCCAAATTTACAACCTCAGCTACACACGTCTGAAACTCACTAATTCATCAGGACACATTATTTATCCTACAAAGACAGACAATAACAAAAACACAACAATCTTTCTGCAGTTATTTTAATGGAATGGTTCATTCAGCAGTTTAAGTGATCACAGGAAGTTCAAAACACTGCTTTATTACTCAGACACGAGATAAAAAGACTAAAAAAAAAAATTCGAGCAGCCAGATCTGCAGATAAAACTTTACACACTGACATGCAGGACAGCAGCTGTTCACCAGCCACGGCTTTCTCCACTGACATGAACCTGCCTCCACCCACTTTGCTACAGCTACTCAAAGAACTCAGTGTGACTGGTGAAAGACTTGAGATAAACAAAGAGATAAACAAACATGTCCCACTGTGTTCACATGTGTTACAAGTTTCCAGATGAAAAGCAGCACATGTGACAAGCTCAGCCAGAACAACACAGCGTAACACAGACACACAAGTGGGTTCAATGGGAAGCACGACTGAGGACAGCTTCCTCTGATGAGACAGAGCCCACATCCAGAGGTCTGCTGCTGCTTTTACCTTGACCGACATACGCCATTCATACTCCCGGCATGCAAGCTGGGCCTCAAACCTGGCCTTCTCTAGAATCATCTGTCTCTTCTTCTGGAACTCATATCCTCTCTCCTCCATGTGCTGCTACAGAACGCATCAAACATTTAGGCTACAAGCGTTTTCCATTCCTCGCATAATTACAGGCTTCACTTCACGTCTCTAAGGTCAAAGCGCCTCTTAATGCTAACACAACAGTGCAGTTCTCAGAAATAAAAATAAGCTATGAAAAGGAGGGGAGGGGGGTTGTTGCTAGACTAGAGGCTCTTCCAGGTGAGCAGCACCTGAAATAGCTATGGGCTGAAAAATAATGGGATCAGGTCAAACTCTACAGAAACAGATTTCTTTTATTAGAGAACATCTGTAGGGTTTAAGTGATAATTAAGACATTTTTAAGTACAACTGTAAGAAAAAAATCCAATAATTTTTAGCATCATGTTATGATAACTATACATATTATACAGGTAAACAATATGTACAAGTAAATAACTACCAGAGTAATTAGGTTTTATTTCTTACTGACATATTAAAGGTACAGTGCGTAGCTTTTTTGGCTTTTTGTTAGCAAAAATCAAGAATCGCTTTCATAAATATGCATTTTACCAAAGTCTAATCACAATCGCATCCAAATAAAAGCGTTCTCGTAGCTTAGAATGAGATGTTTATGAATACATCGGTGGCGGCACACCCAGCTGGGTTCTTACAGGGTATCAGCTAGATACCCTGTAAGAACATTAGTGGGTCATCATATTGACTTTTTTATTAGCAAAAATCCATTTTTCACTGTAGTCAAAGACAATCACACCAGCTATGTTGATGGTCAGTAATGATAATTAGTCGGAGGAAGACGGCCTGTGCTGTCTGTAGGTAGGTATCTACCCAACTACACAATTTTATTTTTACTTAATTCAGCATTAACGAAAGCATAAGGAAACTGCATCTCAGCCAACAAAGTTCCCCAAATACAACACAAAAGACCTTTGATAAATAAGTGTAACAGCTGAGTGAAATAGTTCTTAGAAGATGATACTTGCAGAACGTTGCTGTCATGTTCAGTTACTAAAAGAAGAGATGTATTCTGTAAATATTGTCATTTTAATGCATGTTTTCTACTGACGTGGTGGAAATTATGTCTGGAAAAGTAAAATTTGTACTGATAAAAAGCATCAAGCATCGGGGACTGAAGTTGGCTATAATGTAAATGCTGTTATGCTGATGACTGACTGCTGTTTTCCAGGCTTTGACTCTACATCCAGAAAGTTCTGTTCACCGTACCTTTGGTGTTGTGGCGCCATCATCGCTGTCCTGCCCACTGAGGAGGAAGAAAGAGGAAAAATTAGTGCTACTGTCACGTTTATCATAACCATATAGGAAGCATTTTTATCTAACACAACCATTTGAAATGAGCAACTTTTTCCTAAAAAGCCTTTTGTAATTTAAACAGTTGAACTTTACAGAGAAAGGGATAAGAAAAATGTTTGATCTGTGTGGTCTGATGCACATTGTTAAAAAAGCTGGTTTTAATATAAAATTGTTAGTAAAGCATGATGAAAATAATAATCTGTTCCTCCAGGACTTCGCAGCACTTTTCTGTGACTATTACAACATGAAACGCCTGATTTTGTTGCAGCTTTTATGACAAGTTGAAGCAAAAGTTGATGTGATTTTCAGTGTTTTGATTTTTATTTCCATTTTTCTTGGAAAACCTAAAATTTATTTTAAATAATTAATCAAAAAATTCAAATTCAAAATGGCTTAAATCGACCTGCGCTTCAAAAATATATTAAATAAAAATGAGTTTTTGTTGCCATTATGGCACTATCAACTAAAATCCCTCCTCTTCAGTGTGCTGCTGGTTATAAAAGTCCATAATTAATTTAATAAGTTCATTCAATTTAATATTAAATAAATGTAGGTCCTAAAAGAACCAAATCTGTCCAACCATGTCTCAATATCTCCAGTTTCACCCTCTATATTCCATGTATGCTCACTTTTAGCTGCCAATACTGACATCAAGGTTCCAAATCCAATTTAATAATTTACTGAAAGAAACAGATCAATGTTTTGCTACCATGATGGAGGAAATTAATTCTTAACAATAAAACTAGTCCCTGTGTCTCATGTTGCTGTAGAGAAAATCTATTTTTTAAACTACAGATTTATGTTTCAGTCCAACGAGAGAGTCTCTTTGGAAGCCGTCTCAGTGTTGAGTGTTTCCTGCCCAGATGTGGGAAGTGGGAGGGGTGGGGGTAAAATCAGGCTCATTCTATTGTCAGTCTTAAACTCTGTTTTTCATGTAAACTCGACACAAATACAAGGAAACTTACTTGAATGACTCTTCCACCGTGACCATCTCCACTGGGTAGAGCTGGACTCCAGACAGGTCGTCCTGCTCCGTGTTCACTCTGAGGCAATAAAAAGTGAAATCATATAACACCAGATGTGTTTACGCATCTGCTGAGTGGTACCAGATTGTAACATCTTGTTAAACTGGTAGCATATGTTGCCTTGTAGTTAATGAAAAAATGTAATAAAATGGAATTTATTATGAATGTTGACATTATTTCATGCCGTCTTTTGGTTCTCATAATGCCGATACAATCAAATATGATGTTTAAACCTTTAAACTGAGTTGTACCATAAAGCCTCCTATTTACCAGAATCTACTGGATGACTGGATATTTCCCAGAAGGCCATTCAAAAACATCAGTCATCCCACAGTTGAGGTATGAAATAATTTGCATCCATTGTTTTTCTTTTTATTTTCAGAACAGTAGGCAGGGCCTGATCAGGCCACCAGTTCTGACCAATCAACACAGACTGCACCTTTTAAAGAGGTGAGGCTACAACAAATGGGGGCCGGCATGGCTAAGTGGGAAGAGTGGTCGTTCTGCAGCCCAAGGGTTGCCGGTTTGATCCCGGCAAGGGGGGTCCCATGTAGAGGTGTCCCTGAGCAGGACACCAAACCCCTAATTGCTCCTGATGGGTCATGGTTGAGCGCCTTGCATGGTAGCTTCCACTATCAGTGTGTGAATGTGTGTGTGAATGGGTGAATGTGACGTACATGTAAAGCGCTTTGGATAAAAGCGCTATATAAATACAAACTATTTACCATTTAAATTTATACACAAAAAGGCAAATGCCATCATGCCGGCTGCTTCAGAGGAGCTTTGGAGCTTTTCTTTCTGTTTTCATTGGACATGAATGGAGATTGCCTCTTTTTTTTTTTTTTTATGAAACAGAAATCTAAAACCATTATGAGCTTCATTTTCCAGAACATCTTTGTCCACGCAGGAATCCTTACAAACCCTGAAGTAATCATGTTGGGTCAGAAGGTGGCGATAACATCGACATGAAGTAAAAAAAAAAACAGAAGAAGAAATGAAGCGAGCTGGTTTAAAGCCTGAATAATGGAAGCAAGCTCTATGCTGACAGTTTGATGTAAAATCTCTCCAGCACACAGCTCTGAGTGTAACAGTGACCCAGCTCAAAGGAAAACTAACCGGGCGTAAAGAAACTGGTTTCACACTGACGTCATTGTTGTGGTGTAATACTCGCCTGCTGGGGTCCTGCAGCAGCTCCACGGCCGCTTTCAGCTGGTTTATCATGTCGATGTGGAGCTCTCTGCTCCCTGAATCCTTTGACCTGGACAGACAGAGACATTTATAAACAAATGAGAATAGCTGTTGATAAGATGCACATTAAACCACAGAGAACAAAACTGCTCTATAAATACTAAACAGCAGATACACTGGAGTAGTGACAGAAGCAGAAGTGAAAAGGGAGCTGAAAAACAAGTCTCTCTACTGTGAAACAGCCATTTACAAATATGTGGATCGTTCTGAAGCTCTCTGCTATTATCATTATAACAGATGCATGTCTCATTTAAAAGCCATTTCAAGGCATATAATCCTATCTGAACATCAGCAATGAAGAAATATATTTGAACATTTTTCTTACTACTTCAAGAAAAACTTCAAACAAACATGTAACAGACGGAATTTGTTATTTAAACTGATGATATGTGTGCTGGCATTGGGGTCCTCCTGTTCACCTTTAAGGCCATCTATAACCTTGCCCCACCATATTTGTCTGAGCTCCTCCAGACGCCAGTCCAGCCCACTCCCTCAGATCCTACATCCATCTCACTGGTCCCTCTGCCCGCCTCAGCATTGTGGGGAGCAGAACCCTGGAACTCCTTCCCACCTCACATCTGCAACATTGACTGACTTCCCATCTTCAAATCCAGACTCAAGACACACCGGTTTTAAGATCGCCGACTCACTTTAAGCCCAACCAAACGAACTCCAGTTTGTTTACTATATGTTGCTTTTATCCATCGTTCTGTTTGTGTCTTTGAGTTTCATTAAAAGGTGCTTTTTAATAAAATGTATTATTATTATCAAATGTGCTGCGTTAACATGACTTTCTCTGTAGGAGATATCCAAATCATTAAACTGTCAGTAAATAATCTACTAAGTCATCCAGGAATGTCTGCTCCGGAAGACGACCACTGTTTTTGATGCAGAGAGAAGATCTTTTCATCTGCAGGTAGCTCTGAAGCTGTCAGTGTCAAAGTGCTGCTTCTACAATCAGGACACTGCAGAAACCTTGCAAAGAAACCCTCCAACATCTTAAAATATAACTCATTTTTAACTACTAGAAGCTTCTGAAGCCAAGGGGGCACTTTACTTTTCCACAAAATAAAGTTAAATTTGTGTTATAAACAGCTAAAAAGCTCATTTCCAGTCACCTTTATTTCTTTTACATGACACTTATAATGTTCCACAAAATTTGTTTTGTTTGGATATTTGTTAAATGAATTCAACAATATGATGGAATTTATTTAAATGGAAGTGAAATGTGATTTTTTTTAAGGAAAAAGTAAAATAATGAGGAGCTCCTGATCTGATTTTAAAGTCTTGTACTTTTCTAAACTTTAATATGTAAACTTTAACTGTTCGATGGATAACAAGAAAACCTTTCTGTCTGAAATAAAAGGGAAATGATATAAAATGGAGCGTTCTTCAAAGAAAGGACGAGCTTACGTTTGGTCAGTCTGCCAGTGGGAGTCTTCTTCTATCCTGAGAGGCTCGCTGAAGTCTGCTGCCGTCCGACCCTGAAAACAAACATACACATAAGACCCAGCTGCAGACGTCACATGACCCACAGCCTCCGCCAGCCATTGGTCCAAATGCAGAGACATTACCACCATCTCCTTTGTCCTTTAAGGACTCTGTGCCAAAGTTTTTATTTCCCTTATTTCTTCTTTCCATCCTCCAGTCCTTCCTTGTTTCTTTAACAACGAATGAAAACTAAAATTTGTGCCACTATTTAGGTAACCTGATGTCTTATTACATTTACAGAAACTTATCTCATGTATAAACTCCATCAGTAGCAGAACAAATTATTAGTATATACAGTATCTCACAGAAGTGAGTACACCCCTCACATTGTTGCAAATCTTTTAGAATATCTTTTCATGGGACAACACTCTAGAAATTAAACTTGACATACAGAATATCAAAGCTTAGTTTCCATAGTTTGATATTCTGTATGTCAACGTATATATATATAAATATATATATATATATATATATATAATTGCAACTACATAATTGCAGCTACATTTGTATGACTTGGAGATTTAGTCAGTTTATTGTCTCAGGTTCACCTTTACTGATGCCGCCAGGTTGAAAGAAGTGATGAAAACAGGTCCTGTGCATATTTAGACATGAATATTCCTTTTTAAATATCTACATCCGACTCCACTCCCCACCATCCAGCTCTGCAGCTCGTTGTTGTGTGTCTAGTCCTTATTTGGTCACAGCTGAGTCTCCCCACACAGCCTCAGTGTGACGTAACAACAGTCTCTCGATCATATAAAAAGCTCCTCTTTGGTTTGGATTCATAAGGGACAGTTTGTCCAGCTGGGCTTAAAGAACAAAAATACTAGCAGTCAGGGGAACAGAGCATGTGACTCTTTCTGTAGACTCAACTGAAATTAGCAGATGGTGACGCACAGTGGATGTTTCCATCTGAATTATTAGCAAACTAAAATGAGACACTAAACTACTGAGGAATAAGACCAGTTTAAAAACCTTTTAAGCTAATAGGAGAAAGTGTTTAAATTTTGAGAATCAGTTCGACATGAAGACTCAATTAAAAAACTATTATACAGCACAAAACTGGATCTAAAAATAGAAAAGTGTTCCTTTAATGTTAAAAAAAAAAGAAAAACAGTTCTTTGTGAGTGAATGGTGAGGTATGGAGCATGATGTCAGTCAGAAACAGCTCTGTCTGCAGCAGCAGATGATTCTGTTTCATCTGGAAAATTAAACAGATCATCACTGTTCTTGTCTCAGCATCTCCTGGACTCTGCACACACACACACACACACACACACACACAAGCACAAACGGGACTTTGTGGTTTGGAAATTTGCTTTAAGGTTTGATTGTTTTCTGTGTTTAGCATATTTATAGACCATCATTCACTGCATAAGGAAAGAAGTTTCAGTCATAACACAAACATTTTAAGACCATGAGAAGTTTGTCTTAAATAGTGAATTAGATTTTACCCAAATTTGACATTTCCTATACCTGCTTATGCCAAAGCAGGGTCGTGGGGGTGCTGGAGCCTATTCCAGCAACTAACACATCAGTTTCCCTCCGAGATAAACAAAGTTGGGCTTATTGTCAAGGAATATTTCAGACATTTCTGAACAGTGATTAGATTAAATCGGCACACAAGAGGACTTCATAACGCTCAAATTTCTCACTAAACAGAAAAAAAATAAATAAAAATAAATATATATATATAAAAAACATTTCCATGTTGAAATGTCAATGCTTTTTCCCCAACAGGAAGAACTTCACACAATAAGGCACATTCAGCCATTTACAGCCTTTTAGCCTTTTCATGGAGCTTTCCTGTTATATATACAATCGAATTGAGTTTATTTGTGGAGTTCAGTTTCTCGTTTATGGACACTTTGATATGATGCCTGAATCCCAGATCTTCCCATTAGTGGCCTCTACATCCACAGCCTCCCTTGAGAAAAGAACATCTCAGCCTAACTGTAGATCTTATTCACTGTAACTGTAACATGAAGAGAAAGCTGAGGCTGCAGTTAAAGAAAACCTGCACTAAAGCAGCACAGTGCACGCAACAGTTTTACATAACTTCCATCTAACAGCAGCATTATTCATGAAGCGAACCATTAACTGAACCAACGCTGACATTCAGTGAGTAAAACACTCAGAGCTCTGCAGTGTGAGGTCTTGCCTTGATGTAGTCGATGAAGCGTGAGCTGAGAGCCGAGTCTCTGTAGCCAAATGGGTCCTTCAGGGCTTCCGTAGGGCTCTCCTCAATCAGACGCACTGAGTCGGAGTTTGGATCTGCTGAAGTGGAGGAAAATGTGATCTGTGAATGTGTTGAACTTACAGAGCAGATTTCTGCTGAATAATTAAGCCTTAAAAATGTCTGCTGGCCCTCTGGTCCTGGTCTGATTGGAGCCAAACACAACAATGTCCCACCTTTTGGTTTTTCTCCTAGCAAATTATACAGCAACATGCCACCCATAACTAACAAGTCCAAAATATATCATTTTACTTTTGATATTTACATTTTTCTCCACAACCATCAATAAATCCCCAGAAATTATCTCATGATCAGAGGTTGAGAATCATCAAATTACAAAACAGAAATCCTTCCAACACAATTCAGCTAAATCTTTATAAAATCTCTGGTCAGATTTGTTTTAATTCCACTTTTACACAACTTTGACCTTAAAAATCACTGGAATGAGCAAACTATCAGCCATGCTGGCACCACTGAGGTTTCTGTAAAATGCAGCTCTCAAGTTCACATTTTCAAACATTTTCAACCTCAAATCCAGACCAGAAATTAAAAGATGATGCAGCTAAAAACTGAGCACAATCATCTGTTTTATTAACTAGTTTCCTTATCTAAAATCTTTAGGAGCATGAAAGATCAGCTCTATGCTATCAATAATAATAATAATAATAATAATAATAATAATAACATGTAAAGATTAAGAACAGTTTAATGCAATAATGTAATAAGAGAAAAAATGACTGTAAACATAATTAACAAAAACAACGTTGTAATAGTTTAACTGTAAACAGAATATCTGCTGATATTACTAACAATTGTTAAGGAATAAAAATGATCTAGAAAGCCCTCCTGTCTGTTACTCATCTCAGCTCCATCAGCTCTAACCTAATTAAGGCTGATTGAAGTCTATTTAAACTGCGTCTGGGGAGCTGCGGCTGTTCTTTATTTTAACTCAACATCCCAGATCCGTTCAGAGCTGAAGCTCAACATGGTGCCAACATTCATCCCTACGATGTGAATGTGGGAGCCTGTTCATGTCTCACCAACACGGATACAGACACAACCACTAAAAAAAACTCTTCCCCCAGTCAAAGCCCAGCAAGCTCCAGTAAAAATTAAAGCCAGAAACTTTGTACAGAACTGGCTGAAAAGTTAAACATCCAGAGAGGTCAAACCACTTAAGCACATATAAACACAAAAATAAAGACAAAGGTGTTTTCCTATATGTGTAAAACATGAGCTATAAACTGAGGTAAAGGGTCAAAATCTTTATGTAAAATGTGAATGATTGTGCAGTTTGTGATGTGTATAGGCAACATTATTTTGCTAGATACCCAAAGTTATGCAAAAAAAGTGGTTTACACAGTTTACAAATCAAGCAGAACAAATTTGTAACTACATCTGAGTCTGAATTCTCTCTATACGTTAAACGTTATACACCTACATGTTGCACTGGTGATGCCGTTTTATTTAGATGTGATGTTCACACCTTCGTTTGTAGCGTAAGCCACTCCAACCTGTACATATAATCTCGAATGCACATGCAATATTTTAACACACTGCAGTTTGACCAATAACCAGACGGATGATGTTGTATTCCATCAAAACACATCACTTCCTGCATCTTATCTGTCTTATTAACTTTTATTACACCTCCAAAGTTGCTCCACAGGTGCCTCAACACAGGGTGACTGCAGCAGAAGGATCCCTCTGAGCCCAGAAGGAGAAGCTGGACAGCAGCAGAAAGTCTCAGCTGTAAAAGACTCGTAGAGACGATTCTGTCTGTTGACTGATTTATAAAACAGCTGCTACTCATCGCTGCCATGTCCTGTCCACGTTTATCAGTGTGTGTGTGTGTGTGTGTGTGTGTGTATACCTGTCAGGGAGCTGATGTGTTCGCTGGAGTCGTCCTTGCTGATTCCGTCCTCCTCTGTGATGTTGCTCATTGGCACGTTGAGACTGAGACTGTCTTCATCTGATGGCTACGATCAACAGCAACAACAAACAGATTTAGAGCTCTGACCCGAAAAGCAGATCAACAGAAAACTGAAGCAAAGAAGGGCTCGTTGTGCTCTGGTCTCAGTTTCTGCTCATTTTCTTTCATTTCTCTGAGAAAGTGATTTTTTTTGTTTCATTTTAAATTCAGAGCGAACTGGAGCTGCAGTTCAGATGTCGAATTTAACTAATAAATAAATCTTCTGTGGCTTCCAGCTCACGATTCAGGATTGTACACAACTTTCATAAATTGTGTACAATCATCCAGAAAAGAAAGACTTTTCACACCTGAATATGAGCATGACCTTTGACCCCTGCAGATCAGATCCATCCAGTTATTGAAGGAACAGTTATAGACTAGAAGATGTCAAATTAGCTCTTACCTAATCAGTTTTTAGCAATTATCATAACTGAGAAGTTGGATTTTTTTAGTCTTTGTTTTAAAGGACTAAGATGATGAATCAATGATCTAAATAGTCACGATGTCAGAATAAAAATAAATAGCTGCAGTTTTTGTAAAACCTGATGGGACAGAAGCTCAAACAGGATCCAGAGAAAAAGGAAAAAAAAAATCTAAAAGAATCTCAGCTTTGTTTTTCAGAAACATCTTGACAGCGACTTTAAAACAGGAGGAAAAAAAACGTAATGCTTTTACACACCGACAGAGTAAAACACTCCTCCTGCACTGAAAAGAACACAGACCTGAAAACAAGGACACATTCAAATAGAAAAAGCAAGCAGAACTCTACCAGAAATAAAGGCGAATAAAGCTACATAAAAAATAAGGGTTATATTATTTTGTCTGTAAATTAACTCGGCTGCATGAATCCAGACAAACGTAGCCATCAAAGAAGAGTAAAACCATCACACACACACACACACACACACTCGGTACCTCGGTGGCGGACAGCCTCTTGTCTCCGTTGTCGCTGCCGACTCCTGAGTCGCTGTCGTGCTTCTTCTGCTGCTCCATGTCCTCCACACTGCAGACACATCACACAGGTCACACACCTGACACACACACACAGACGGCGTGTGTGAGGAGAGGTAGGCAGAGCTACAGTGAAGTGTAGCTCTTCCTCCCTCTCCCCGCTCTCCCTCAGGCTGCCTTCACATCGCTGTGGAAACCATAATTTCCTAATTTCTGATCTGGAACCGCTGCCTGATGGACCTGCCGACGGTTCACCTTTCTGGACCAACTGATGACGGTATCATCCTGCTTTAGTACAGCTGTCAGCAAATCAAATAAAACTACAGGGGAGATTTTGGCTAATTTTATTTTTTATACTTTCAAACTTCATACTTATCAAAGAATGACAGAAAATCAGGAAGAAAACAGTCTGCAAAGATCTAAAAGTAATATTTATCCCACAGCTTCCAAAAATAAATCAAGAGGTTTAAGTAAAGACAAAAAGAAGTGAGGATCCAAACTGTTAGAAAATAAATATAAGAATTTATAAGAAAAACGTGAGAATAAAACTGAGAGCAAACGGAGTGAATCTGTGAGTCAGACCTTCATTTGGTTTTATTCTGAAACTCTACTTCTTCTTTCAGGCTGGAGGTACAATGATTTTCCTTCGTTTGGCTCTTATCTGGTTTACTTTTAAGGTCGTTGTGTTAATGGAGTTTTAAAATTAGCATCATTCAGTTCTCTACCTCCTCACGGACTGAAAAGAGAACAACCACACCAAACAGACGAATATCCTCCTAAGACCAGCGTCACATTTCACACCACTAACCAGATTCTACCAAACAAAGAGGAAGCAGAAATAGGGAAATTAAAAAAAAAAACTTACAAATTACCACAATGAACAAAAGAAAAGACAAAAAGCTAAATTCTAAACAATTTTAAAAAATAGAGGAAGAAGAGAAGAATTTATTATATATCTATCTAATCGACAAGGCTGGAAACATGGATGCTAAATAAATCTATTTCATGCTAAAGTCTCGGTCTGTTCTAGCTGCTGAACAACTGGCCATGAGACGAAGGTACAACATCCACTTGGTGCCTGACAGTTAAATGTCTGTGACATCAGATATATTTACAGGCAGGTTAATATAGAAGAACTGATGCATTGTGGGTCTGGATGTTGGATCAGCTTTACAATTGTCTTGTTGTTCCTGGAAACAGCTTTGCTGCTTGAAACATAAATCAACTGTAAATAAAAATGTTTGGTTTTTCCTGGCGTCTCTTTGGAAGCAAAGAAGAGGAGAAAATCTGTCAACCAGCAACAAATGACGGCTGAGACAGAAGACTGTTAACAAGAAAAGTCATTGTCATTATCAAACTGACGCACCAGCAGACGTTACGCTGACTGCACTTCTGATGGATAAAGATCAGATGAAACGGGAAATCACAGGTCAGATAATATGGTTGGTTTCTTGATGGAAAGATTAAAATAAGTGATGGTGATGGATGGATGGATGGATGGTTGGGTGGATGGATGGATGGGTGGGTGGATGGATGGGTGGGTGGATGGATGGATGGATGGGTGGATGGATAATTCATTTCCCAGCACTGTAAATGTGTAAAATCACATGAACTCTCCTTATAGGCCTTTTAGTTTTAACTAGGGCTGTCAGAACGAACACATTAATTAAATCAGAGATAAGTCTGTGGAATTATTTGTTTGTTTTTTTAACACATAAACATTATTACTAAAACCCTATTAAAGATCTGAATTTGGCAACTGGAAGCTGATTTTGGGCATATAGATGCTTTATCATAGTGGTGAACATAACCCACCAAAAACACTTTATCCTCCTTATTTATGAAGCTTCTAAGCATTTTCTAGCCTTACATTTAGCAGCTTGCCCATATTTATATTAAATAACTGTTTTCATTTCATGCACAAGTTGCCCTGCTCGGCCATCGTGGTTCAGACACAATCTTTTACAGAAAGTGACAATATTGAGGAAATCTTTACGATTAATTATTCGTGGCAATTAATGCTGCGATTAATTGTAAAATAAAGTATTGTTGGAACACACTGTGGTAACACACACTTTGGAGCAATATTTAAATAGTATTGTTGAAAGTGGTGTGTTGCTAAAAGATGTCAAGAAAAATGCAATTAACAATGGAAGCGAGACCATCTTGAAGAACTTGAAGTATAGGTCTTTCCTGCAGAGAGTTTAAGTCAGTACGGTCTCCTCCACCACTAAAAGGCCTTCAGAAACTGGGAAACTGACAGGAAGAGGTCCGGCGGTCCAGAAGCAGCAACAGAATCAGAGGATGAGTTTCTTAGAGTCAGCAGGTTGGTGAAAGGCAGCATTTTTGTTTCCAGTGTCAAAGCTCGATATCTGCCAAAGGCGGCTACTCTGATAAGTCAAAAGCTAAAAATAATGTTCTGTTTGTAGACATTTGCTCGATTTTATATTATTCATTGGTTTTATTTCGGATTACAACGAGACTTTCAACTGATTGAGTTTCAATTAAAATAAAAAAAAGGAAATAAAATTGAAAAACAGGGGTTTTCTAACACTTTTGACCAGTAATGTGAACATTTCCTGTAGTAAGTCGGACAGCTGTGGTGTGGCGTTAAATGGACTGTCAGTTCTACTTCAGCGTGTTGGTGTATTGAGTTTTCTCTCTGCTCTATATGCGGCTCTCAGTGCTGCTCTATATTTTTACTTCATGTGCTCTATTTCTGGGTCACTGCTTCATATTCTCATGCGCTCATGTCTTGACTTTCCCACAGCAGAGTGTATAGATGGTCTCAGATTTATTTTATCCTGCAACCAAAAACGTAAAGAAAGACAAGATAATGGAGAGAGGTGAAGAAGAAAAAGAATGAAGGCTTTTAAAGAAAAGATTAGGAGCATGGACCATGAGGAATAGAAACCTTTTATCCTGCCCACATGTTGGAAGCGTTTCTTGTGGGTGGACACAGAGTTTTAACGTCCACTGGGAGCTCGACTCAGCTGAAGAGTTTCATTTTGTATGTTTTTTTTCTCTCTTCTGGTCCCAGCTAACATTTCCTTTTATTTTTACCTCTTTTCTGTCTTGTTTGAAAAGGATGGTTCCCTCCTTACTTCAACATGACATCGCTGGATATAGAAATTCTGTTTTATTCACTGATACAGATCGTTCATTATTGCAGTTATGTAGAGGACAGAAATGCAGAAAGATGTGGAATTAGTCTTCTGGTTGAAAAGTGAATAAACAATTAACCAATTCTTAACATAACTTGCTGATTAATTCTATATATATTCACAGTTATTGAGGGTGGAGATTATTTATGATTTAACTGTTTGATATGATAGCAGAACAAACAGCAGAATCAGTATCTAAACTAATGTACAAAACAATTAACAGTAACAGGCGGAGGTTTAACATGAGCCAACAGCATCGATCCAAACTAAAAATATGGATCAAACACGGATACAAAAATAGACAAGCTTATGAGAGACCATGTAGAATAAAAAATCCTGTTTAATACTCTAAATAGTTAAATACTTAAATACTTTTGTTTATAGGATCAATAAACATACCAACCTGTGTATCTATAAAACAGAAATTTAGTCTTTCAGTTTTCAGTATTCTGTCCGACTGGCAGTTTATTTTTATTTTTCATTTACCCCTTTAACGCTGTGCATATCGTATTTTAAGCATACCAGTGTTTTCCCTACACCCTGCACCCTCAACGGATACCCCTGCCCTCCCAAGAGGTTCAAGCTCACTTTAACCTCTGCCCTCTACATCAGGTTTGCTTCCTCCTCATCGTGGACATTTTTAAATCCAGGTTAAAAACATTTATTCTCTCATTTGCAATGCATGAAATCTGCACGGTAACTTATCTTGCTTTTAATCATTTTAATGTAATTTGTAATTTTATTGAGATTTTTGCTGCCTTTTACTACTTCTAAATGCTTCCTTTGCACCATCAGTAATGCTTTTAATGTTTTATGTAAAGCCCTTTAAATTTTTCTGTACATGAAATGTGACACACAAATAAACTGTCTTGATGTCTTTGCTTAGGTGAAACTAGTTTGATCCGTCTCGTTCCTGTCCAGCAGCTTTCTTCTTCCTTCTTTTCCTTCAGATATATCTATTTTGTCCTTTATTTTAATTTCTGCCTCAGATCCTCCTTTCCTCCCATTTCAAAAATGGCTCCTTCGTCCCCACGACTGCTCCTGCTGCTTTATTTCATCATTCAGATGGATTTACTCTTTCAAATGTTGGGCGTTTTTTCTCATCTGTCTTTATTCTCTCTGCTGATTACGTCTCCTTTTGATTCTTTTACTCTTCAATTACAAATAAAGTCTCAAACACTGATGACAGCAGTCTGGCTTCAGTTTTAATTGAACCTGTGTGTCAGCAGACTGACTGTCAAAGTGACCCGTCAGGGAGTCGGAGGATGGATCGCTTTCAGCTGACTAATGGAAGAATTGGCTCCAAACTGAGAAGCTGGGAAATTTTAGATCAGAGGCATTTTGTTCAAGCAGACAACTTGTATCCCACAGAGGGTAACAGTGTAAAAAGCAAACCTAACGGCTTTGAGGTGATGCAATCTGGCAGATGAGGGGGACATCCTCGGCTGAGAACTGATGGATTTTATTAATAAACAAAGTTTTCAAAAGTTTGGAACAAACAGGGAACTTTTCTACAGACTTTCACCCAGAAATCAATAAAGTTAAAACTGAGACAGATGTACATTATACTGCTTCAGTACTGATGAAAGTAATTTAAGAAGAAATATATATCTCAGGCTGGTTTTGAACGCTGCTGCTCAGGCTTTGAACGCATCGTTTAACGAGCTGTACCGACATTTTATTAACTATGACAACAAGCCAAACCCAGTTCTGTTTCACTCTGTCTGAATTTAGGTTTTGTAATAATGAAAGAAAGAAAAAAAACATCAGAACCTTAATATTAAACTGGAAATTACAACACCCTTTAAAGTAGACCTATACCTCACTACGAATAAAAAATACTTTAAGATGAAAAAAAAATGACTACTTTATTGTTAAAGACAAACAGTCATAAATAAAAACCCATGTGGAGAAGGAGGAGAGCAGCAGCCCTTCCCACTGGGTGATGCAGTACTAACGTTACCACGGTGACTGACCTGCCAGTAGTGGGCCGCAATGGGCTGATACGATCCATGACATGGTAGATAGAGTCAGTCATCTTCTCGCTACGACATGCCTCGATGGTCAGATACTTGAATATGTGAACTTTACCCTTTATGCAGATCTGAAAGAAAAGAAAAGAAAAGAAAAATATTATCCAGCGATGGCAGAAAATCTGACGCTTTCCAAAGTCCCTTTAAGGTCACATGTTGGGTTAGTGCAGATGTAGTGCAGTATACATTATGGTCAGGACGTGTAAAAGCCAGATAAATGCAACACTATGGGAAAGTTTTAAAGAAAGATGACAACCAAAACCTTCAGGACTGAAATGAAAGCTGTCTGAGAAGCGGTTTCACTAATCTGTGCACGAACCTGTGCAGGTGGGCTCTGCAGGGGGTTGTTCTCTAACTGAAGCGACTGGAGCTGCTTCATCTTTCTGTAACACACTGGGATGGTGGACACCTTGTTACAGGAGAAATCAAACTTCACCAGAGGAAGGTCAGCCAAGTCTGCAGGAACACAAACAAACACAGATATAAATCAGACGGCACTGTTACATTAGATCTAATTCTGCCAGTATCATGGTATGCTGGGGTGCTGGAAACTAGGCCTGGACCATCATCCATCACTGATCACTGACAGGCAGCGTACCGGTCACCTGCATCAGCTTCAGAAGAACTGGAGTGTAAATTCCAGAAAGTAGTTTTATTCCCTAAAATGTTCTTATCCAGAGAGAAATAGGAAAATATGTTTGCTTTGCTTTATTATGACCAACAAAAATCAGGACATGGCCATCTAGTTGTTAGTCAGCTGATTGACAAAGTCCAGGCAGCTGTGTTCAGTTTTCAGAGGAAACTTGAGAACGCTGCACTCTTCACTCACCTCAGGACTAATCTGTTAAATCTTTCTTGTGGAACTGCAAATCACAAAGTCCTACAAAAACCTTTCCTCCTCAGAAGTTCTTTGACATTTTTGGAGCGTTTAGGAGTTATTGTTCTTGGATGAGCTGATGGAAAAATAGCTTTGGGACAACTTAATGCAGTTTGTGGATTCAGTGTCATTTGTCTTTGTGTAATCTTTCAACAGTTTCAAGAATCTCTTATTTAACTTTTTGTTGTCATTAAAAAAGCAAAAAAAAAAACAAAACTAGAGCATAATGAGCAGGCTGGGATTTCTCACTCTGCTTAAGCTTGAATGTTTTTTCCTGCATTTTATTAAGGAAGCTGCTGGACTTGGACTTCCAGCCCTCGGCTCCTTCTACAGGTGTGGGGTGGAGAGCAGCCAGTCCATCTCAGTGTGGTATGGCAGCTGCACAGAACTGGACCAGAAAGCGCTGCACCAGGTCTAGCTTTCTGTCCTTTGAGGACATTAATACAAACCGCTGCAGACTTTTTGACAAACACAGCAAATCTTTCAGCTAACACTGTGTTTTAACCAGTCCATTTATTTAAAGTAGTGTTATTCTTCTTTGTCTCACCTAGCGGAGTCACCGGGCTTCAGCTAACAAATCTGATTCTTTTCATGTTTACGGCATGTAGGAAAGAAACAAAACTTTTACCATTTTGATCTGCTAAATGTCAGGATGTTATCTTAAACGCAGACATGGACACTTCTTTTTGTTATGCTTGTAGCTGGCGATCGTTTATTCCAGAGGTAACACTCAACACTAACACTCATTAGATGCCTCCCTTTCGCTACAGCTAACACACCAGAATAGTGTTTTATTGAAGGACTAAAGCTGTAAATACTGCACAGCGATGATTTAAAACCATTTTACTGACTTCAAACACAAACAGCTCAAACTGACATCATATTTCAATTAGGAGGTTGTTAAGAGGTTTGTAATCACTAGCAGCTGAGCGCCTCACTGCTTCTGTTCATGTCCACCTCCTCCCACATGAACTCCAGTATACCTGAAAAACCCTAAAACGGCTCAAACTTTCTTCAACTTCAGATGGAAGATGTCTGAATTTGACCAACAAATAAGAGTCTGCAGACATCAAATACCAAACAAAAATAAAGATTTTCCCATGTGTGACTAAAAAGATGAGTAGGAAGGTAAAAAGGAAGTAAAGATCTCTTTCTTTATGATTTACAAACCAGTTCGGCTGGTTGTGTCAGAGCTTTAAACTACTGTAAACTAAAAGATAAATCAATAAATAACAAAAGAAGATTAAGAAATGTTGATTTTCTAAGCAGCATTTCTGTCATCTTTTTCCTTGATAGTTGGGAATCACACAGCAAATTTTCACGGACTCCATTTAAAAACCCGACTGTGCTGGATGTGTGGGTGTGCTGACATGTTTTATTCAACATTCAGCTCCTCAGACTGACTGATGTGTAGGTTTGTGCACAGAAACCATCCTGTAGAGTGCAAATGATGCAGGGCAACCAAGCCCATCATCTATGATGCAGTATTCATTACACTCCTCCTGACAGCCTCTTTTTATTAAAACCACATCCAGACGGGAATAACATCGGCCCTGATTGAGAGCAGCGACACCAGAGAGAATTCCTTCGGTTACTGTCAGATAAAAATATCATCAAGATTACATAATGTGCAAAACTGTGTTGCTATGAGGTCACTCAGTACAAATGTTTGGCTAAATTTAAAACACTTGGGTTGGAGAAGCAGATAAACAGCAGCATCACTGTAATTAGTCAGACTACAATAGTTATTGTAAACTATGACAGCAATGAGGAAGATCTACAACTAACTAAAGCATCTTAGAGCCATGATGAGAGATTTTAGCCTAAAAGGGAAAACTTTTCCAGTTCCTCTACAGTTCTGATCTTCAGATCTGAGTCTGCCTCCTCCTTTGCCCCCCTGAACTTGGCCAGCTTTGAAAAGTGCTGGTGGTCTTATCTCAGGGACTCTCCGGAGCAGCAAAGACAAAGCAAACTCAACAGATATTAAATCAAAAACAACATCCCTCCCAGAGTCAGGGCTGCCGTCCAGTCTGCGAAGAGCACGCCTCCCTGTGGCATCAAGCTGCTGAGCCAGTTCAAGGCTCATCAATCAATCCAGGAGAAGCTCACGATGCTGAGGGACAAGCATATGCCAAGTTTGGAAAATACAGCAGAAGAATCCAAACAGAGCCGAGGCGCGGCGGTAAAGCTGGCCGAGTCTTCCAGTAAAAGTCTGGAGTCATTCATCTTTCAGATGGACTATCTGCAGGCCTGACTTCATCCGGGTCATCCGGTCTGTTTAGAGGACCCACTGCCGTGTTGGGCATGACAACAAAGACATGAGGGTTTTAATGCTCCATGTCTTCCAGATTTCTTATTTCAAAGCTATTTTCTTTTTGTTTTGCTTTTTTTTTTGTTTTATTTTTCATTTTGTCCGTTTTACAATGAAAACAAATCCCAAATAAATAAATAAATAAGAGGCAACTAGATTCAATCACTAACTAAGGAAGCGGTCGGGTATAAATAAAACACTTAAATTAGCCATTTCGGGTTTTATGCTGGAAACATGAAGGACCTTCTGACAAACACCTGCTTCATTACCATGTTTTTTATTCATTCCCACTACAAAGTATTTGAAAACTGGGCGACAACGTCCAGGTTCTGGTTGTGGCTTCTCGTTATTCAGCAGAATATTCTGATGGTGCAACACAAAGTATAACTACTTTTGCAGAGTGAATATAAAAGCTGGAGGCAGTCATCGGGCCTGAGACAGTAAGCAGTGCTTAAAATACTGGGAATTGGGAAAATTTGAAGATGTTCACTTTTTAATTATTTTCTCACGCTGTGCTGAGAACAAGTCAACGAATCAAAAAGAATTCCGGATAATGACAACAGCTCTTGTTTGCAGATAATGTAATAAACAGAACAGACAAGACAAACTCTCAGTGCGGTGGATCCTCAGCAGACCCTGGGATGACCTACAGCATCAGTGCAGAACAATTCCTATTAACTCTCAGGACCGATTACTTCCAGCTGGTCTGGTGATGGTAGCTGACAACCCTGCAGACACAAGCCTGCTTCTCAGCACCCTGACAGTCAGCCGGGTTTGGCAGAGTCTTTTTCTGATGAGGGTTGTGGTTGTCACTCACTTCTGTGTCACTGACTGATTTCAGATCTTTGAGGGCTGGAGGTCACTGTTCAGTCACACTGAGTTATGTATATTTTGGGGGACTGGGATGGGTGTGGTAGTGCATACAGAGGACTCTGTGGTCTAACACGTGCCTCCCAATCCTGCATACAGCACTTCTGTTTAACTAGAAGTTAGAATTGAATTTTCTGCACCTAATAAAAATAATGACAGTGCACAATACTCTTTTGTACGGTTAAAGCATGAGATACAATCAGCGACAAACTAATTATATGGTTAAAATTCTATTTAAAAAGAAGAAAAATGTAAAGTATACACCAGCTGTTAGGACACAGAAAGCTGGAAGTTATTTCAGACAGAACAAGATCATCAGGACCAAATTTAATCCCTGGAAAAAGACTATTTATGTGACTCTAACTCACCTTCTGGCAGGACGCAGAGTAAATTTCGGCGTACATTTAGTTCACGCAGTGCTTTGAGTCTGCCGATGTGACGCGGGAGAGCTGTGATCTCATTGCAGCTGATGTCCTGAGAGGGAAAAAACAGCCATGTTTGTCAAAAGCTATTAAATCTCAAGGGAAGATTTTATTACTAGATCCCAACCAAAAGTTCTGAGTGAAAATGACAACATTTCTAAAAATGCTCGCTCCACAAACTTCACTCAGAATAAAACATTACATAGAAGATCGTTTTAAACTGATTTCATTTTCTTGCTGAGCTGATTTTATGAAACACAGCCTACATACAAGATCGAGGCTAGAATCAAATCAGAGAGAGGTGCAATGAGGTTAAAACGATCTCAAGTGATGTGCATCTGAGTCTGTTGCACAATAACACGCGAACAAAGCGGCATAAACAGTCTCACCAGCTCCATGAGGCTCTGCAGCTGTCCGATGGTCTCCGGCAGGCTGACCAGCTTGTTGTTGCTGGCGTTGAGGACTCTCAGAGGCAAACCACACAGGCAGGCCGGCAGAGAGCCGAGCTGGTTACGACTGCAACACAAACGTATCGAGGAGAAGAAACAAATCACCACCGAGTCATACATATTGCTCATTTACAATAATTAACAACAGAAAACAAACTTTCAGGTGTAAAGTTCCTCCATTAAAAAAAAAATACTTCACATTTATGCAGAAAAATTGCTGTAAACCAATCAGATTGCAGAGCAGAAAAACAACCTTTTAAAGAACATGTGAACATTTTATCGCCTCCACATGCAGCATTATTAATACATGTGGAGGTGAGTGCCTGGCAGAATTACATTATAGGATTTTTATAGTCACACTTTGTTTGTTATTGTTATTTTTGTACAGTTCAGACAACAGAAAAGCCCACAGGAAGAAACACATAGCACACATACTTCCTCAGTACAAACATGCTGTGTTGTCTGGACTTGGAAGAAGCTTGCTTAGTACCGCGCTGCCACACTGGATCAGTGTGTTTAAAAAGGTTTTTAATCTGATAGAAATCGAAATATGCGCTTTGGGAGAAAATATCAGGCTGAAATAATGTAGATGCAAAAGAAAGACAGTTTATGGGATGAGCAGTGGGGAGTAAATAGGTTGCAGTGAACACTAGTTAGAAAATAGATGTACAATCATCTACTAATAGGTCTCCAGTATTTCTCTGCAGCCCAATAACACTGTAAAAAACTATATCAAATGTTTTTTTAGACTTTATTACAATATATTTTCAGTTAGCATTTAGCATAGCAATACATTTAAGAAATGATTCATTTCTTTAGTGTGTAACAAGAATTATTATAGTTATTCTTTGGCGAAAATATCTTCTGCTCAGAATGTAACCGATATGCTGGCATAAAATACGAAGGCTCCGTGAGCGCAGGGTTTCCCACACATAGACGCATGTGTGGCGCCACAGACTCCGCACCACCGCCACTTTGAAATAAAAAGATTAAGGCTGTCTAACATAACGCATTAACAGTGGTAATTAATTTATATAATGAACTGTGTTAACAAGTTTAACATTTTTAACACATTTAACATGTGCGTGGCATGACAAGCCCCAAACATCCGTCAGTTCTCCGCAATGACAGCGTGACATGGAGAGGCAATATTTGAGTATCAAAGATGATCTATGGAACAACATCTGTGGAGGATGATGCTTCAACACCTGCACTTTTCCCGTGTGTTTTAACAAACTTCTCTCTGGTTTTGGATAAACGTGGCTGCCCTGTGGTCCTCTCTGTCTGTGCAGCACTCTGCCTCAGTAAAGAAGTACAGAAAAACTTAAAAAAAACAGCCCTAAAATCACCACCGTGCAGCTGGAGAGGGCTGCATGGTGGTGTGGTGGTTAGCACCACAGCCTCACAGCAAGAAAGTCGCTGGTTCGAGCCTTGGCTTGAAGGAGGTGGCCTTTCTGTGTGGGGTTTGCATGTTCTCCCCATGTATGCGTGGGTTCTCTCAGGCTCCCACCGTCCAAACACATGCATGTTAGGCTAACTACTCATTCTAAATTCTCCCAAGGAGTGTGTGTGAATGCTTGTTTGTTTCTTTTTGTGTTGGCCCTGCGATGGACCGGTGACCTGCCCAGGGTGTCCCTGCCTCTCACCTGCTAAGATGCTGGATAGGCTCCAGCTTCCCCGCAACCCGTAATGGACAAAGCGGTAGAAAATGAATGAATGTTTACTTTGGGTGATGCTGCTGTAGGACTTTTATCCCTGCTGCACAAACACTTACACTTCAATGATAAAAAGAAAAACAGGTTTTTAGCCAGATCATCAGATTTATCAGATTATCTTCATCAATGTTGACTCTTTTACTTCAGTCGTCACATCTGGTGGTTTTATGACAGATATTATCACCATGGAGACGACTGGTGAGAAGATGCAGGATGAATTCTGCATCATGATCTAGAACATGTTAGAGATGATGCAGAACATCATATAGAAGTACATGACATGCTGCATTTACTGACCCTTGGACATCTGATGTTTACCAAAGTGAAGGTCAGTTAACACTATGAGCATTGGCTTGTTCTCTTGATACAATACAGTAAAAACTGATTTTAGTCATAGTCACAAATAGTGAATATTATTGATTTAAAAATTTAATCATTTGACAGCTCTAAACAGATGTTCCATTAATTCATAGCGCTCTTTCTCCCCATCAAAGAGAAAGAGAAAGAGAGAGAGACAGAGAGAGAACAGGTGAGGTGGAAACAGATTAGTTCTCTTAGCTTTATCTTCTCTAAAAAGAACTTAACAACACGTTTACAACAACCACAGTCAAACAACAACAAAACACTTTAAGACAAGACTGAGCTGAATAGTTTCAAATGCTTCTTGTAGCTTTAAAAGAACAATAGATAAGCAAAGAGGTGTATATTTAATATGGCAGCTCACTTGGGTTTTTCTTCACTTTTTCACATGAGATGATCACTTTAGTTGTAATAATCAGTTCAATATTACATAAAATCCAGACATTAAAAAACATATATCATTTGTGCCAACTTTTGCTGGTCAGCGCCCCCACCTTAAAACCGTCCCCCTGCAGCACAAATCCTTTCTGCCACCTTTCAGCTACTTCGTTAAAGAGGAAAACTCCCCTGATTTATATCTCAGAACCTGTTTATAATTTCTCCCACTACATTTATGGCCTCTAAATAATCAGCCCTGTGTCTCCAACATCTGCACAGCAACAATTTTTTAGAGAAGACGCCTTCTTCCTTCCAGAGGAGATGGTCATAACTGTGTGCACGGCAAATGACAACCTAACACTGATTAATTATTAAACTGTGGAATCAGTGCAGCTAACTTAGATGAGCAGTCTGCAGTTCAGGCGCCAGCGGCAAGGAATGGAAACTGTATATGACCGAGCAGAAGGCCCGTACCTCTATTTGCTGTCAGGACTCACTTTTTCCAGCCTCCAACACATCTCAGATGATATTTTCTAACACCTTACAGATATTACAGATTGATAGCGTTTGGTCCTCTTTTACTCTGAGAAAACCTCCACACCTAAGACATTAAATGCTATTACAAATGTGAGCGACTGTCACTATTGATGATGCAGCTGCTAAACCAAACTGATTTCAGACAACTTTGACGGGCAGGCGCTGGACAACCAGTCAAGAGGACAGTCTGGTCATGAATGCAGCAATCGGTGAAAACTTTCTATTATTTTACATTTAGTTTCAGCAACTATTCATCTTGTTACACGGCTCTATATCCTGCCATCCATTGGTTTGGATGGTATTTTAATTTACAACTATCAAAACCCTTTTTGCTGACCAGTGATACCAAATACTACGACAGCACGCTCACCAATCAGGACAGTAGTGGGCCCTAATAAAAGCTGCTAAAGAGAATCTAAAAGAAGAAAGGCTAAGATCTTCGATCAATCCCAAAATTTTTCTCAGATATCAAACTGATGAGATCTTTTTTCTTTCTTTTATTTCAATCATTTCAATTTTCCTAAAAAAAACAGTTAAACTAAAATATTAAGAATTCAATTTGATGAGAAGAAATTAATGATGGGATCTGATGGCATTTGTGGGACGGAAGCCCAATCCACAAAGACCTTGCCCCACGACCCCCAAGGATCAAAAGATCCATCCCCAACATCCTGGTACACGGCACTGAAGAAACTTTCCGATGTTCTTAGTCCTCACCCTGACTGGACCAAGCTGTTTGGGCCACATGGACAGACTCTGTTTGATATCAGGAGAGTGGTTACAGTGTTGAAGCCAATCACTGCACTCAATGAGTCGTTTCACTGCTTTCACATCACTTTTAAAAATTACCTGAATCATATCAAAGTTCTTCCTTTGCCAAAGTATGTAGAAAGTAAAGCAGTGGAGCAGCTCTAGGCTGAAATAAACATCTATGTTGCTTTATTATTGGTGTTAATATCAACTTAACAATGCATTTAATCTCAAAGAATAAAACCTTAAACACACATAATCAACACCAATACAAATTCACATTTTCACCAAAAGACCATGAACTTCTGTCTGAGTCAGACCTGAAAATAACTTTCAGGAAACATCAGTGAGTTGATTCAGCTGTCCACACACACGTCTGGGGACTCGGCTGAGACAATGACTAACCCTAACCGTTTCCCTAAACCTCACCGTGACCTAACCATGATATATTCCTGTATAAGAAAAAAGATCATGGACCAAATCAACATTTACTCTAATGTCACCATTACAAGCAATTCAGAATATTTACTGTTTTGAATAAAATGTCTAAAGTTATAGAATAATAAAATAATGACTTTATGAAAAAAGGCAATTTAATAAATCAATAAATACACAAATATAAACACTTAGAATAACCACAAATAAATCCTTTATTTTAATTTGTAATTGTTTAATAAAACACACTGTTTTTTAAAAGACCCTGAAAAATATTTATGTCTGAACCAGTTTAAACTCAGCTGAAACGTTTTGGTGTGACACACAGCTCGTTGATTCAAGGATGCTTAAAATAAAGCAGCTTGATTTCTGGAGAGGAAAGCAAAGTGTTCTTCCTGTTTTGACTGTCTGTGTGTGTGCATGTGTGTGTGTGCGTGCGTGTGTGTGTGTGTGTGTGTCTGTCTGTCTTAGGGTCTAAAATGACTCATTCTTTCTACAAAAGACTTTTTCTTTCTTTCTAAATATACATTAATAAGTTTACACTTGATAAGAAAACCTTGTGGTCATACGCTGTTTGAAGATGTTCACTGTTTGCCTACAATTTTCCAGAGACGTTAAAGCAGGGCTACATGTGATATACATGTGATTAAATATGTAATGTCTGAAACATGTTTTCCAGGCTCCCAGAATTCCCATGCAGATTATCTGACCATCCACTCAGTCACACGTCTAGAAGGTCAGCGAGTGTCAATGTGTGCAGCAGGAAATGCAAGTAAGGGTGTATACAAGTAACTGCTTCATGCTTTTTTTACTGTATGTTGCTTTCCAAACGTCAGTATTACGTATTTGGTAAATTCCATAATACTGATATAAACATACAATCACTGGCCACTTTATTAGGTACCTCTATTCAGTTGCTTGTTAACAAGTATCTAACCAGCAGCAGCTCGACACATCTAGTCATGTAGACATGGTGAAGACAACTTGCTGAAGTTTAAATTGAGAATCAGAATGATTGAAAAGGAGATTTAAGTGACTTTAAACGTGGCATGGTTGCTGGTCTGAGTATTTGCTGGGATTTTCTCACACAACCATCTCTAGGGTTTACAGAGATGGACTAAAGAAGAGAAAATATCCAGCGAGCAGCAGTTGTCTGGACCAGAATGTCTTGTTGATGTCAGAGGTCAGAGGAGAATGGGCAGACTGGCATAGTGATGATACCCTAGTTGCTTGAACATGACGATGAGTTCACTGGACTCCAACAGCCTCCAGTTACCGGATCTCATTCCAACAGAGCAGCTTCAGGATGTAGTGGAACGGGAGATTCTCATCATGGATGTACAGCCGACAAATCTGGAGCAACTGTGTGATGCTGTCATGTTAATATGGAGCAAAACTTTTGAGGAATGTTTCCAATACTTTGTTTAATCTATGACACCAAGAAATAGGCAGTTCTGAAGGAAAACGGGGGTCCAACCTGGTACTAGCAAAGTGGACCTGATGAAGTGGTTGGTGAGTGTGTGTCATGTGGAGTTATTCAGCTGAGGTTGGATTTATCTAATTTGAAGACCTTGTAAGAACCAGATGATTCTTATTATGTCCTGATACACAAAACTTAAGAAGTTAAACATGGCTATATTTTCTTTCTTCCATTACTTTTTTTTTTGGCTCTAAGCTGAAAGACCTATTTAAAGAAAAACAAATGTTAAACAAAAACCACATCGTACATATCAGGACAAAACTAAAGGTTTCATACATTCATTCATAATGTTAGAGTCTAACAGAGACGATCTAGTGAAGACAGCAGGGGACACCTTGACCTTTAAACATAGCGTGACAGAGTGCAGCACAGTCTGTGAGGCTCAGCATCAGGTGTGTGTGTGTGTGTGAGGTTTTAGATTTAACAGTTCACTGATCACCAGCTGGATGTGCTGACACTTTACAAGCTTTGGATTTCACCCTGCAGCATGGCTGGTGCATCAGACACACACAAATTCAACCATCACCAGCAGCACAGCACAAAAGAGAAGCGCACACACACCTGCAGTGACTCAGACAGTAGTACAGCAGCAGCCTGCTCATATTAAAGGACAATAAGAGCAGCACTGAATTACAGCTCAGACGTTCTCTCTGGTGGAGGCAGGATGAAGGAAACTGCCTTTATTTAGGCTCTCTTACTGTAAAGACAGCAGTGACACCAAGTGTGTGAAAGTGTGTACCTGAGGTTTAATGATGTGAGTGACTGCAGGGTGATGATGCTGTCTGGAATGGTCCTGATGCAGTTGTGATACAGGTTTAGTGTCTCCAAGGCAACCAGGTGGCACACCTCTGATGGGACGTCAGTCAATCTGTTCTTTGAAAGGTCTGCAAAAAAAAAAAATTAATAAATGTTAAACAAACAGAAAACCTAATTTACTTGCACAAAGTAGCTATCATAAGCTCATGTCTGAATGCATTTATGTAATTTAATGCTTCTGTTTTTATGCAAGCATCACATAAGCTCAGCTAACAAACACAGGGACACAAGGATAATTAAACTCATTATCTGGACACATTTGGGTTTAAATGATAAGGCTGCATTTCATATTTCAGTGTTATTTGTAAAGGGTTTACCAGAAACTGCTTTGTCTGTCGCAGTTGTTCAAGCCTTTAAATGGATTCTGGTTTACAATTTCTGTAGCCGAGCAGGTTCTTCTAACAACAGAGAATTGGAAGCTATGTTTCTATGTTGTTATTTATCTTAGGACTTTGCAGTATTGCTATTTACTTAGAAGTGTGATGTACATTTAATAGACTATTTCTTAATCTGCAGCAGCACAGGCATCTATTATAAGTTATTTATTCAGTTGAAGAAACAGCATAATGTGAATCATTAACCATAAGCACACAACTCTGATAATAACTTAACAGCAGATGCTCTGTTGTGACATAACAGAATTATTTTACAGCTGCCAGTGGAGACAGGAACAATGCTGACAGTAAAAATGATAACCAACTGGTGAATGACTTTGCGCTCACATCCAGGATGGCAAACTTGGCTTTACTATTCGGCTTCCAGAGAATCTCATATTCCTCCTTTCTCTTCTTATTAGCAAAAATAAGTGCTTGCAGCATGGAAATCTGGAGGCAGCTGGTCCTTCTCCTGCTGTACTTTAAAATGACAAACGTGTCCACAGGCAACCTCTAACAAACAGCCATTCCACGAGTGACTTAGCAACAAAAAACAAACCTGGGTTGTTTGGCCTGCAGTGTCTGCTCTAACGATAATTATTCCAGGTAAAAGACGACTAACTGTTAAAAAATGTCCATTTTTAATTAACATTTAGAGGTTATTAAAATAAATATGTGATCAGACAGAACTAAATAGTTGAAATGGTTCACTATAGAGCTTACTGCTGCTATAGCCAATCATACCCCCCCCCCCCCCCCCCCTTTCACCTTAGAAACACCATGAGGATCCAGAAAGAAGCAAAGCCCATCATAGCATATCATAGGAAGAGTGAATCCCTCACTATAAAACCTCTTTCATCTTCATGGAAACTAGCAGGACCTTCATGATTAATTTCAAACAGAGTCATAGGACAACACATTTGCAGTTAACAGACATCTTTGTAATCATCAGTAGAGTCTCTTCTTTCTCATGAGACCTTGGTTGCATGGTTTGCTTGAAGCAGAGAAATTAGCAGAGGCATTAAAGTGGACAGAGCTGTTCTTATGGTTTTGATACATGCCCAAATAATTGTTTGGAGTTTGAATTGTGTTTTGTTTGAGTGGCAGTGGTTGGTGGAGTCTTTTAGCGGATTTTCTCCCTGTCACTTTGGTATGCTACTTGTTAGGGTTGGTGCTTCCCAGCGCTTGCAAAGATCTTCTGTACTGCATGTATCTCAAGCTGACCCCGGTACAGCAGGCTTTCATCAAGGAGAGGTTAATAATGCTACTGTCAAAACAATGAAAATAGCAAAACAGAGTGAAACTTGTTGAATTAATCTTTCTGAAGAATGTTAAAAAAAGCATGTTTATGATGGACACCGGATAAATATGTTTGAAGCATCAGCCACTACAGCAGAGAAATCTCTGACCTCTGCTACATCCGTTGCCAAGACTCAGGGACGTTGGTATTCCCAAGAAGGGCAGAAGTCAGCTTCTCAAGGATAGGAGTAGTGACATCACATCCTGCGTAGCTCGGCAACAACGGTATCAACCTCACTTTATCAGCTGCTGCCACATAAGGCTAAGAAATGTCAGGCTAATTATTCCACATTGTTCTGCAAAGGCCGAGTTCTCAGCCTCCAGAAAACACATTCTGTTTTCTTAAAGGAGCAAGAGCAGGACAAGAGTTCATTTCCTCTGGCGGCAACAGTCACGGAAAAGGTGTGTTGAGCATTTGTATTCACAAATAACAAAAAATCCAGTTAACTTTCTTATTGTTATCGGTCATCCTGATTTACAAAAGTTATGTGGAAACATGAAACACTGGTCAAGCAGGATGCTTGACTTGCCACAGGGCTGTAGTGTGGGAAGTATGAGTGATTTATTAATTATGAGTAAATAAAACCTGCATTTCCCCATACTGGATGAACTGGAACCAGAAGTCATTTAGATAAACAAATGGCAGATAGAACACTGGTGTTGATGCGTGAGGCCACTGAGCTTCAGAATAACCGACTAAACAAACAGTTCCTCTGAACCAGAGGTGTTCCTGTCGGTGGAAATCACAGCTGCGCCGCTGCATGAGCAACAAGAGCAGCGTTGCATCATGGGTCGCACAGTCACAGGAAGTGCATTTAAAAGAGAGTGAATGAGAAACAAAAGAGCCTGTCAGCTTTGCTTTCATCCTCCAAGCAAACAGCAGAAGCCTGACTCAACAACACACAGCTATTACTGGCAGAGTGTGTGTCTGTGTCTCTCCACTAATTCTGTTCAGCCTCTGAAATGAAAGCATGGATAAATGATGTGGTAAACACTGCAGTGACCTTAATGAGCTTTTGCTGGATAAAATTAGAGGCAGGCAAACACATTAGGAGAAACTCTGTCTCATTAATATACAATAAATGTGTCTCTACATGTGGTCATGTGAAGTTATGATGCAGGCCTCAGGTCATTCACTCAATGACACACAGAGCTTTGTTTTACAATTTCCTATACTAGCAATACAACCGCTGCAACCCTGCGTTAGTGTTTACATGATTAAGATGATTAAGATGCACCCCGTTTTTGCATTTGCATGATACATTTACAAAAAAAATGGATGTAGCTTCAGTCACGTCGTCCATTGTTTTGGGCCAGAAAGTTTAAAAGCTGCAAGTTTGACTTTTGGAGACATATGTGTTCTGCAAGAGATGGACCTGATTAAGATTACCAGAACAAGAAACTGCACATCAATTAAACAGAGCTTCCGACTTGTTTTGATGTCATGCTGACATCTTTTATGCACATTCCTGTAGCTGTCATTGCCCGACCCTGAGGCAGAGGACTGACTATTAATGGAGACAGCTCAGAAAAGAGGCCGGATGCTGAATTAACCTTTATTAGGGGATGCCAAAGTGAGAAAATCTGATGAAGTTCATTGCTTTAAAGCAGGGCTGTCCAGCTCTGGATCTCAAGGGACGCATGGTGGGGTATTCTTAAAGGTAGGGCTTGGCGATATGACCTAAAACTGATATCCTATTTGTTTGCCTTATCCTGATACACAATATATATCCTAATGTTATGAAATGTCTAAAACACTGTAAATATTGAATTCAACATTATCATGCATAAAAAGACACCAGTAGGATTTAAGTACGCTCAGAGATTTATCTTGATTGTGTTTTTTCTCTTTCATCAAACTTTGTATTTTGAACAAGGAATCTGAACTCAAAGAGCACATTGGAAATTGTTGCATCAACCACCGGTAAAACAGACTAAAATATCTGGTTTAAGATCAGTTCTTATTTAATAATAAGAGCAGCGGGAGGAAGAGAAGCAAGCGGAGGAGTTTCCTGCTACGGTGTACTAAAAACTTCATGTCCATTGGTAAACATGCACAGCTGAACAATCCATCTCCTCCTCATTGTCGTCATTTCTGAGGCAAGTTAATGGTTAAAACTGATGTCTTGCAGGGCTGCTCGATTATGGCAAAAATGATAATCATAAACACAATTATTCATTACTCTAATAAAGTGACTATCTATCTATCTATCCATCTAACATTTGAAGCGTTGTCTAGTAGGGCTGCAACGATTAGTCGACGTTGTCGACAATAAAAATAGTCGACAACGAATTTAGTCGTCGACTATTGTCGGCAAAAAAAAAAAACTACAGAGTGAGACATCGTTTTCTAATCCTATCTCTGCTGAGAGTTGCACAATGCACATGCACAAAGAGGGAAAAAAACTACAAAGTGAGACATCGTCTTCTTCTTTTTTTATCTCTGCTGAGAGTTGCACATGCGCGATAAAGTCCGCCAGGGGAAAAATATGGCGGCAGACCAGGGAGCAAAACTGCGGCAGAGGACATCAAAAGTCTGGGATAACTTCACGTTAAACTTATAAAATAAATTAAATACATGTGAGATTTGTAAAACGGACCTTGCCTACCATGGAAGTACGTCTGCAATGCTCGAACACTTAAAGAGGAGGCACGTCGGACTTACATAACAACCTCATGCAAGATTTCAAAGCTGAAAGTGAAATAAGATCCATTTATAATAATCATACATACATAGATACATAATCTGATTGATCGACTAGTCGTTTTAATAGTTGGTGACTAATCGACCATCAGAATAGTCATTAGTTACAGCCCTATTGTCTATGGTAACAGACTAGTTTCTTTCCACCCAGGTCCCACGTAGCTGTTGTTTGTCTCTGACCAGCAGCTAAGTTCTGCCCGGTGTGATCTAGAAAAAAATGAGTCTGGAGACATTTTGTTTTCACGTTGAAATTTGAGTCAATTAAATGCGGTGTGATATTTATATACAGCTCTATGATGCGGCTTGACCACAGGTCCATAGCAGTGGCGAAACATTAGTCTGTAGCCACGTCCTTCGCAACACCTCCCGACACTCAACATACAGGCCAGGGAGAAACATCCCACTAACATGGTGACGACATGGCAGTGATACTAGGCCTGTCGCAATAACAAATTTTGCTGCGCGTTAAATTTTCTCAGAAATTATCGCGATAAGTAATAATATTGCGCAAATCGATAATGTTGTCATTTTAAGACCATTTTCAATGGTCTAAAATTTAAAATTATTACTTTTAAATGGAATTCCAGACTTTGATTGTTTTAATTGCAGTAATTCTTTGGATGTGTAAACACTGTGCAACTGGGATTTGACAGTATGTGGGAGGTAAGGTAATGATGGATATCTGCCCATGTTTCATGCAGCTCCTGTTCTTACTCATTACTGATCATTCCAGCTGTTTCCAACCATAAAATCTACCACCACTAACTGCTGCTACGGCCTGGCAGGCAGATTGTTCACACACAAATATAATCACTGGTCACAATAGCAGCTTTGTTTGATTACAACCATCATTTTGCTAATTGACGGTGGTTTCACTACAGAGTTGGACTAAAACTCCAATAGAGTTCTTATTTTATTTATTTATTCATTACATTTAAGAATATTGTTGCCTTTAACAAAACTCTTAGACTAATGTGAAAATTGTTTGCTTTCAGCTGCCACATTCAAGCTTTTATATCTCTCTGTTGTTGTCTTATACCATGTCCCATGCATGCATTTGCAGATTTAATGTGTTTTATTTAAAAATATTTCTAAACCACATTGAACAGCTGGTAATAAAAAAGAAGTAATTGCATTTTAAGAGCAAAAAATGACCAGGGAATCATTTTCACTACAAAATCTTCTTTGTAAGAAAATGTGCAGAAAGCTACAAGTCCCAATGCTATAAATACACACCCGGACCTCTGAGGTATGCGTGGGACTTCCTGTGTAAATAACAACATTCTCCCTCTCTTATTAATCAGGAAGTGATCTTATCATGGTAATAAGACAGGTAATCGCTTTGCTGCTAAGGTGCAACTTTTAGGCCTCTTGAAAATTAAACTGAAGACTGCAGGTGGAAAACAACGAGCTTTTTAAAGCCAAAACTTAAATTTGCATCATTTTAGATACAATCAGAAGAGAAACTGCTGCAACTGTGGCACAGATTCATCACGATACCAATGTATCCCTTTTTATTATCTAGACTGAGAAAATTATCAGTGTCTTAACAGAAGCACAGATAAAGCCTTAGCGATGTGCTTTTATGTCTGCTTCTATGTAAAAACTTTATCTTTATTGCTTTTTTGCCTTTTGTGTGACCTGATTCCATCTGCAGTTGCTGAGAATCACCTCAGGAATTCAAGATAAAATACAGCTAAGCAGAACTAATTTGACCATCCTACACAATAACCACTAGGTGCAGTACTGAAACCAAATTAACAAAATGTAAGGTCACAGGATCGACAGCAGTAAAAAATGACTAAGTTTCTAAAGCTATGCCCACCAGCATTGAAGCTGGTTTAGGTGGGAAAACGGTGTGAACACGATGGCGGAAACTAGGAGAAACAAGGCTGTGGGGGGCGCTACGATGATTAAAGAGTAACACTCCAGATCTAGAACAAGACGTAGCGCATGCACAGATAATGACATATCTGCTTGCTCTCACTGTTGATGGTACAGTAGCGCAGCACTGTGTTGTAAAAGCATTTTGGTTCTAAAGCTGTACACAAGCCAGGACTGTCTGGAGCACCACAACACATCACACTGACGTCATATCCTCTGGTGGTGTGGTTACGCTGTCCTCACAATACCACAGACAGTAGAGGTCTATATTGAGGGTCTTACATCTTAGGTACCGTACGATTCAATTAGAATATGATTCATGGGGCTTCAATTAGATTATTAAACATTTATCAGGATTTTCAATGTATTGTTCCCCATTCAGGGTTTGGTCTTTTTTTTCCTCACTCAGAAGTAATCTTTATGCTCCATTTAGTATCCATTAATTCAAATAACCAAATTTATCGCCACTATCTTCTATTTATGTCAAACCATAAATAAATCTACTACATATCAAACATCTTTTCATATAATGTTCAAATCTTCTTATCAAGTCTTCAGCAATAATGTGTTAGCAACAGATAGGAATAACAACCGGCGGCTTTTTCTCCTCTAACCTGGACTGGGAATACGTGAGGTGCTGTCGTATGTTCGTAGTATTACTATTATATTTTATTTTGGCTCTGATATATGGAGTAAGCTTGTCCAGGCCTTGTCCGTTCTAATTTCCATAAAAAACAAACGCTAGCCTTCAAACCCGACGAGTAAATCTCACATTCAGATACAGTGGCTAAAAGACTAGCTGCCGCCTTCTTGGTATCTCTGTTGTTTACGGTTTACCACCCAGACACTTTAGGGGGACGGACTGCTGGTCTTTCTCTAAGATGTGTGAGCGGCACACACAACTTTTAAGTTCTTGACACACTTCGCAACTGTCCAGTCTGAGTTCTCCAAAGTGCACCCTAGAGGAATCCTGCGATATAAAGCGTAGTACACCAGCAACAATTACGCTCACAGTGGAGCTGACACTCCATCTGAATGCAAGATGCAAGTTTATTTTGGCGTTAGGATTAAGAGTCACAGAAAGGAAGTCCGAGTCCAAACATCTGACATTGCCATATAGCAAGGGTCTCCAACTCTGGTCCTCATGAGCTCCTGTCCTTCAGGTTTTGGATTCTACCCTGATGCAACACACCTGACTTAAATCACTGGGTCATTAACAGGCTTCTGCAGAGGTGTGTTGTAGTAGGAGACATCTAAAACCCGTAGGGCAGTAGCTCACAAGGACCAGAGTTGGAGACCCCTCCATATAGCCAACTTATTTTCAGGTTTTGCTGTCAAGTCAGAAAAGAGCACATGTTTAAGTCCATGCTGAGTGAGTAATCAGATTTGCCTCTCAGAAAAAACCAAGTTCCCCTGTTATTTAAGTTGTTGGAGTTATTTTGATGGAGCAGCCTGCAGCCTAACAGGAAACCGCAGCATAGTTGTGGTTTGCGGTGCTGACAACATGCTCCTTCCTATCACCTCTCGACCTTAATGACTTAAATCCATCAGGATTAAACTGTGATTCCAGTGGACTTGTTGACCTGTATGTGACCAGCAATGTGTGCTGTGGAGACCTCAGCTTGTCATACAAAGACAAGTACTGTACAAACACTCGGACGATGCAGGAATGTGGAGGCTGAAACACAAGAATGTTTTCTCGCCCACTGATTAACACATAGCTCTGTCATCTAAACAGCGCCACGGTAGGAAAACAGGGAGGCATGGAGGAAGATAGATGACGGGAGAAAAATGAAAACATCATGAAACAATGTGCATGTGTGGTGGATGAGGTCAGGGCAGCATCCGATTAAATCTGTATCTAGTTACCATTCATCAGAATCATCAGGCAAGGTGGTAGCCTTCCCATAATGAACCAATATTTGCTGCAAAATAGAATACTTGCGATGAAACATCATGAATACAAGGGCCACCATGATGTAAAAATTTCACCAAGTAATTATATTCAGAGGCCAATGTTCAGGTCAAATTTGCCTTATTTACTCTGGTTGAAAACCTCATTAGGATTGTGCTAAATATGAGTTTTAATGCATCAAATATGAGCTGCACGATGTAAAATCACCTTCAGATCCTGATGGAAGTTTGCTGACTGTATAAAAGTCCTGCACTGTTTTTGCAGTTACTGTGCTTAATATTCTGCATTTTGATTGGCTGAAGATGCGTGCATGACGATTTTAGCTACTGATGGTTTAAATCTAAAATTCTGCAAAGTCAGGCTGCATCTCCCTGAAAACTAAGCATACGCTGGGTGTGCGTGTCTAGCAGCTGCATCCTCTGGTTGTGCAGGAAAAGGCGAGACTCCTCCCGGCAGCTCAGTAATGACAGGTTTTACACCACATGCACACACACACACAAAAATAGCTTGAGAAAACAGTTTCAGAGCATCACCGCCAACTCAGACACTCAGCACAGTCTGAAAACAAACACCACGATGTTTGAAATCATAACTGAACATCTGGAAATAACAATGATGAAAGAAGGATTAAAGGGGCAGAGAGAGTAATAAGAAAAAAACTAGAACAGAGAAATATATAAAAAGAAAATGAAGAGTCAGGGATTATACGGCAGGGTGGAAGCCAGTGTGAGTGGCTCTGTGGTTAGTGTTTCACACACATAACTACTCGCACATGGAAGCTTTTACACATAAATAAGGACAGACCACTTTCCTGACTGTTTTCTTGCCATGTGTGTCGACTCGGAGACGAGGCGCTGGTCGACAGTATAGAAGCAATGTGCTGCAATTATCATATTCAGCACATTGATGAATAAAACTGTTTTTGTCTTAATGGTAAAATGTTCAAGGTTTCATTTAATTTCTTTTTTTCATACAGAAAAAAATAGAAACACTCACACTTAAAAGTCCAATATTCATTTCTGCTAATCAACAGTATTTTAGTGTATTATTTTATACTTGTTGTGTCCAACATCATGACAGCAGAAAGGTGGTCAGCTGCATTGTTGTGCTGAACAAATTTGCTTTACCGAGGAGAGCTTAATGGAGGACATAAGTCTCCCCTTGATAATTGATTTTTGTTCTTTATTTTGGATGTTGTGAAGTTAGATTTAATGCTGGACCTGACAAGGAGAAACAAGGAAAAGAAAGAGTGAGTAGAAGAGAGGACAGAGAGAGAAAGAGAAGAAAGACACAACAGCAACAACTGTTCAACCAAAACAAAAAACTCAGCTGCTACACCAGTAGAGAGACTAAACGGCCTCTGTAAGAAAACACAGGCAAACAATCATCAGGAGCACCTACAAGAGGACAGACTGAGACAATCCACACACTACTTAAATCTTCTGTTTGTTAGCAGCACGATACACCTTCTACACCAATAAACCATCTATCTGAAGGTACCTGCCAGGTAGTGTGCACCGGCTGTGACACAGCATGTAACAACGAATAACTGAACATAATCTAAACTTCACCACTGCAACTGAAATGAGCCACTATAAAAAAAAAGTATTCACATTATTTATTTAAAAATGAAGAAATCTTGTGGGTTTGAGACATTAATTTTGCTTTTAAAGAACATTCATTTATTCATTTTCTATACTGCTTATTCCAGTTCAGGGTAACAGGGAAGCTGCGGCTTATCCCAGCAATTAGCAGGCAGGAGTTCTGCACTGGTATAAACTGAAAAAATAAATAAATAAATGTACAAATAACAAAATTATAAATATTATAAATAAAAAAAATTTAAAATTAAGTGCAGTACTTGATCTGACCCACTTTTGTGAACAGGACCCACCTCTGCCTGTGTGTGTTTAACTGGCCAACATCTGTATGGATAACTGATAATAGCTGCTTGTATCACACCTAACACAGGTCTCCAGCAGTGAGTAGGTCACAGTTCGGCCACGTGACCCAGACTGCTTTTGATTATGGTTTACTGATCAGATCACAAGAACCATCCATATAAATTGGCTGCATTAACACCTGCACTAAAAGCTGTCATTTCTTAATCAGATCATCGAAGATGCACGCTAAGACCAGGTGGGAACAAGGTCAGTGAGGCTCCTCTAACAGACACAAGTATGAATGTGTGTCTATCAGAGGAAGGGGTTTTTCTTGGCGCTGTCATCATGATTTGCTGACTGAGAGGAAGCAGTGGGCTCAGATAAGCAGAGTGGGTCCAGGATGCTGAAGGTGCCGCTGGGGAAAAAACCTTGCTGCCTCAGACTGAGCTTGTGCTGATGAGGATGACGATTATGATGAAAACATGCTCTGTTACTGCTAATGTCAGCATCTGGCAAAGATGCTAACAAAACAGTACAGTCACTCTAACATCATGAATAACTGTTAAACAACCAGTAACACTCTTACTGATGCTCCAATGAGGATCGTCTTACTTAACTAGTCAAAATTAGAAAAAGAAAAAAACATTTAAAGAAAGGAAATAAAATATAACATAAAAAGTATTTTTTTTTAAATACAAATGTAGTTTTTAATCTTTAGGAATTCATTGTGAAATATGTATTTAAGTCTTCTTGTTATAAATTTTTCCATTTTTTTCTTAATAAGTTGCTTCCATCTCTAATTGAACTGTTTAAGCACTAATCCTCCTTTCTTTTATAGCTGCAGTCTAAACCAAGAATTTTATTACATTTAAAGCTGTAAATAACCATTTTTGGGCCTTGAATCCAGGGAAAAGTTGCATGGATGTCTGCACTAACACTGTTATTTACTTTTTTTTAGTTTATGTTTTTTGAGGAGCAATATTGCAAATCCAAGAGTAACAGCAGGTAAAATGAAAAGTGTAAAGACTGAAAAGCACTAAAAATAAAACAGAAATAAAGGCAGGCTAAAGGACAAGGAAGAACGAAAAAAAAAACATAACTATGAGGATGACAGAATCTGAAGCTGCCATGACAACCAAATGAGACTTTCTGCATGGAAACAGTCTGTGCAAATATGCATGAGTTTGATGCAGTACGCATCAGTGGCTGCACAAATGTGGTCAGCTGTGTGTGTGTTTTCATATTTGTCTTGCTGGAAGGAAAATGCATATTAGCCATTCATTTCCACTTCTAAACATAGATGTGGTCTGTGTGTATTGTGCATATCTGTGCATACAAGTGTGTGTGTGTGTGTGTGTGTGTGTGTGTGTGTGTGGGAATGGCTGGTCCTCCCATAGGAATCCTACATGACCCATTTTTCAACCCATGTCCATCTGCTGAAACCTCGCAACCACACTTAAAAAAGAATGCCTATTAAAACACATCAGATTGGCTTTATAAGGTCTGTTTATGGCAGATAAACACAATTTTCCAGTGCTTCTAAAACATTCTTTTTTAATTTGTTTGGGCTCAGAAAACACATGAACCTCAACCAGTGGAGATTTCTACAGGCAGCAGTCAGGACTGACTTTTACAGAGTGGCCTGACAGCAGTTAAAAGTAAAGGTCTTCTAAATCTGGAGCTGGAACTTTCTACATCATCTTTCATTTTCCTTCACTTAGATTTCCTCTTGATAGCATGAAATTCATGAAATACATGCTGTATATTGCAGATGCCTTATTTAATATAAGAGGCCAAATTTCTGCTACTCTCATTTTGATTAAATCAATCATTTGTTAACAAGCCAGCTAACCGCAGATCAAACTCTCCTTACTAGGATGTCACAGTTACTTGTGGTATTAAACACCAATATCAGTTCATTGTAAAGATTCCTCAATATGGTCACTTTCCATTAAGGATTATGTCTGAATCAAGTGCAACGGGACAAAAACGAAGTTGCATAACATCCGAGTGTTGCTTCTTGTTTTCCGTTGTTTTAGCTTTGGGCGAGTTGCAGAAGAGGTTTGCCAGAGTGAGAAAAGTATAGCAGAGGAAGAGTTTTTCCCTCCTACTTGGTTATAGAAAAAGATGACCATGGTATTATTGTGGAGGAAGGCTTGTAAGCCTGTAAAGCAGCCATTAAATAGTTGTAGTGAAAGGAGGAAATACATCCAATATGTTTCACCACCTGCAGGATAATCATCAGCTTTGTCAGATAAGGTAAATGTACAGTAACTGGCTTGAATTACAATAATCATCATCTAATATAAGACTGAAACGAAATGTTGTCGTGCCATTTGGAGTTTTGTAATTTAGGTTGGGCTTACAGCACAATGTGACAAGCTAAGCAGCGTTAACTTAAAATGACGTTTTTATGGATGAAAAAAACTGAGAAACTCATTAACTGGTTGGATTTTTTCTCATCAGTGTGCAATGGCCGGTACAGGAAGCCCCATTTATTCTTACTCTTACAGTATTATTTATGTTTAAACAACAGGTATGCTGCTACAGGGCAGCTGGAAGTCAAAAACTAGCTTGGTTTCTTTTCCCCTGTGTTCAAAACATCTTTGTGATGTAGTTTACAAAAAAATCCTGCAGCCTTTTCCATGTTTCCTCAGAGTAATTCAGAGTTAATTCAGCAGAGGTGATTTTGTTGGACAGGGATTTTTTGGTTACTTAACTGCTATATTATTTTGTTATGTTGGCATCAAATTAAACTCAAAGACTCTATAAGGAGTCTCCGTGTGTATATTTATAGTGCTGTAAAATTAACACATAATATTGATAATCATACAATCTGGACTATTCCTCTGACAATACTCACACAAAAAATAATCTATAATCGTGTAGTTACTAGCTGAAGCTTGGTATTTGTCGGTGACTGACCAAAACAAATCTCTTAAACTCATTTTACCCTCAATGGCTTCAAAAATTAAAATATCAAGTATCAGGTATTTTTCTAGGTATCACTGTCAAGGTTGAAATACTAGCATCTGTAATTTTATAGGATTTCAGTCCTCTTCTCCTCCTTCTCAGGCGTTTGCTCCCTCAGTCCTGCCTTCCTTCTTTCCTTCATTTTCTCCTGATCTCTAGGTTTTGTTCTCCAGAACAACCAACATTAACTGCCTGTTACATAACAGGCAGAACACTTGTAGTTCAAGTGTGCATCCACCCACACCAACTCAGTGTTCACTCTGAGAGCAGCAAAGAGCTGTAGGACGCTCTTTCAGACATCCACAGCCAAATCTTAAATTCCCTCATTTCTACTTAATAAAATGAAAAAAAAAAGTGCATTTTTGTTGTGTTCCTTAATTTACTTAAGTATCAGTGGGGGGGGCAATGCTCCATCCTCCTTCCTCTTTATTGCTTGTCTGGCCCACTTTTCTGCCTCCTTGGACAGAAAAGTGGGACGAGAAGAACACCCAGGAAGATCAGTCTGTGTTTTATCATCTGCAGACATACAAGTGAACAAGTGCACACACAGTTACACGCACAGATAAACACACCGACTTGACTTGGGTCCACAGGGTTACATAATGAAGTTAAAACAGAAATAAAATGGCTCTTTGTGTGAAGGCATTTCAGTGTTAGAGTGGAGGAATATGACGGAGGTTGCACATTAGCAGCAGTTAACACCAGAAAGAAAACACATTCAGATCTACTTGACAAAACAAAACACAACTTTAAATTCCAGGACATTTTTTCTAAAGGACAGAGCTCAGTTGCCTGGTAGGTACTGAAAGACAAACCTCAACAGCCTGCGATGATAAACTACAAAGTTCTCATCTGTCATTCTGATTACACCTCAGCGGTCTGGAGGACGAGGTAACCAAGACACCATAGGATCATCCGTAAGGGCAGGATCACGTTCCATGAACTGAATCAAACTTCTCAATAAATGATTTTTTTGTGTTGTGCATATCGTTACCTAGATACCAAGGTTATCACTTAAGGGCTAAGTCACAAAACTCTGCAATTTATTCTTAATATTTTGACCAGAAGTCAGTTCTTGACTTTGATCTTTGCTGCTTTGACTCTAACGTGTGATGACAGCTCGGCATCGTGACGGATGCCAGCCCATCGAGTGACGGCGTCATCTGCAACGGATAAACATCAAACCTCTGACAACTACCCGCCACATATCGGTAATTACCGCAGTTTTAATTAAACACTGACTCCCATCACAAAAATGATTAACCCTAACCCATCCCAAACCACTTTAATCAAACACTAACAGCAATCAAGGCAAACAAATCTTGAACAGATCTTAATTTTCCTATATTACACAACCACTCTGATGTGGTATTGTAGTATCTGTGTGTACTTGTCTACAATGTGCAGCTCTCAGCACATAAACAAAAAGCTACAGTGTGTGTATGTGTGTGTGTGAGAGAGAGAGCGTGTGTGTGTGTGTGAGGGCATTTCAATAAAAGACTGGGGGATCTCTCTGCCGTCTGACCCAGTGACCAGCAGACATGGATTAGCTGCATGGTGGATTTACAGAGTTGGAGTTGTTATCGTTGGGTGGAGACGGTCAAACAGAAGAGAAACGGCTTCTCAAATAAAAATGTGAAAAATAAAAACAGATATTTAGTGATTATATGTTGGATTGAGACCTTTATTGGCTGTATAACAGGAAAATACATATTTGCTTTGTTTAATTTATCTTGGAAAGGGCCAATTAAAAGATGACTTTAACTTACAAGCAAAAAAGAAATTAAAGGTTATGAAATCTATTTTATTATTCTTATTTCAAATCATTAATTAAATATAATATTCTTGAGGTTTATTCACATCACACTGAACAAAATTCCCTAGTCTCTCCTGACATGAAAGAATATGATACTAAATTAAAAACTATGTAAAAAAAAAAAACAGGCCATTACCAGGATGAGGTGGGTCAGAGTGTGCCTACCTCTGACCTACCTATTCTAAAATGTTTCTGCCATTTTGGGATGACCCCATATTGTTTCTACAATTTAAACCAGAATGAGTTTATGATGCATTCAGATACAAAGCTTATTTAATGCTGTGAACTGATCCTCCTCTTAAAAAACTAGCAAAACAAAATGAAAAATATGTAATAAAATGTCACAGCAGGAGGTTTAAAACTGACAGCAAATATCAAAAAGTGGTTCTCATTATTGTAGAAAATGAAGAAAAAGAGGGAAAGATTTTAAAGGAAAGGAGGATCATGAACAGACAGCGTGCAGCAGTGTGAGAGGTGCAGAGAGAAAAATGTTCATTTAAAAACAGAAAGACAGAAAAAAGGAACACGGGGAAAAGGGGAAGCTAGCTGGTAGGCCGAGACATTAACAGGATTAGAGAGGGGGAGTTTCCTCAAACTGGCAACCCACCAGGCCTGCTGTCAACACACACACACACACACACGCACAAAATAATCATCAAATGCAACAACAACCCCCCCCCCCCCCACCACTGACCCACATCTTTTTCTGCCGTCAGCATATCAATGAAATGGTGTGTGTTTGTTTGTGTGTGTGTGTGTCCATTGGCAAGGCTGCAGGAGGTGGCATGCCAACAAAATACCACCCAATCCCATCAAAAACAGATATACACACACCAGAGCTGCACCGTGAAGACATGGCTGATCCTTAAAATTCTAATATTATATACAGATTTCTCTTATTTAATGTGAAACTGAAATGTAAACAGGCCTCCATAGAGAAGCTCTCCACACCACAGACTGTGCTGAGGTTAAGGTTGCCAAGGCTGGGCTTGGTGACAGAACACCCAGTCTACACACACATTTTAACTTCAAGCCTATTTAGCCTTTAGAGCCGGCTGCCTGGTGTATGGTCGTACAGTAGATAGCGAGGCTTAGCTGGGTGTTTTAACCATGCGCATCTCATAAAAATATAGCGGTGCAGACATGAACACCGTGGAACGTCCTGAATGAGGCCCCTAACAAAGCAATGGAGGCTGGACAGCAGGAACCAGAAGACATCATTTTATTTGTTTATTTATTTTTTAATTGTGATTTGCTTGTTGCATTTTGAGATTATCCAACAATGTAAAGTTCTTTTAAATAAAATGCATTATTATTATTATTATTATTATTAGTAGTAGTAGTAGTAGTAGTAGTAGTAGTAGCAGTAGTAGTAGTAATAATCAATAATATTATCATCATCATTACTATTTTTAAGATCAGGTCTCTGCAGATATATCGTCTAGTTAGACCTGCGATGTTCTTAACAGGAGAGACTCTCTAGATTTTTCTAGAACCAATAAAATAAGCTTTGCAGCTTGATGTTCGATACCAAGCCCTCATGCTACTGTTTGTAGTATCTGTTAAACTTTCAGCACTTAATGACAAAATTCTAAAAGATCATCTGAAACTGTCAGCTACAGGAGGCTTTAAAGACCGCGACACTCAGTAATGGCTGCTCCCTCAGGGACTGGCTCCTGTTATAATAGTTCATAAGTTATCTTTAACTCCTCGTTTAAACTGTCTTCAATGAAAACTGCCACGAAAAGTCAACAAGAAGCTGAAACCAACACAGCAACACCCGTTTAAGAAAAGTTTAAAGTCAAAAGTGCCTCAGGGAGTTTCACGATGTCAAATCATTTGTTGTAAATCTGATAAGTTGATTCATGCTTTTTTTTTTTTGCCACCAACTGAGAATCGGCAGAACATCAAAAGCCAGCATTTTTGACCGGATCCGGCAGCATAACAAGCATCTTCCACCTCAAACGTGTAGGGTGGTCTTAATGAGAGGATGAAATAAGAAGTCAGACACAGTCTAATGTAAAGTTCCAACAGAAATGATTAAACCAACCAACGCTGTGATGGCAACACCACACAAAATCCAGTCAAAATAAATTCATAAATATTCATGTTCAATTCCATCAAACAGCCCAACAGTGTCATTTATCGTTGCACGGGTGAAGGTGAAGCAGGAGATTACATCTGAGCGCACTTCCGTTTACGGCACTTAATGCTGCAGCTTTTGATCAGTCTGCATGTGGATTTATCTGGTGTGTGTGAGCATATGTGAACACTCATTTATGTATGCTGGCATGTGCTTCATGGTGAATTAGGATAAGCCTGAAGCAGAGGGATATGGATGGCTTGTGTTTGTCACAGTGAACCAGTTAAGGATGTGGATGTGTGGGTGCCAGCAGTTAAGATGCCAGGATGATAAAAGTGGCAGACAGAGGTGTGTGAATGTGTGTGTGTTGGGGGTAGGTGGGGGGAATGAATTTGGCCTACATTTGGTGGGATGAGAGACTGTCCCTGTTTATTTATTTAGGGGGATTCAGCTTCTGAGAGGACAGACTAAAAGAGTTTATCACAGATTTGGAGCAAAACAAAATGTTGACAATGAATACTCTGGATTTTAAAGGCTGAATAATTAAGATTTTTTCCTTAAAAATAATTTAAAATGTTCTCATTTGCTGCGAGGGACAAAAGGAAGCTTCCCTATAAACAATCTGTCTCCTACATCAACAATGTCTTTGTCAAGTTTTTCTCCTTCAAAATAAGAGTTCCGTGCCAGAATAACTTTGGTTCACCGTGTTGCTCTTTCCAACTTCCTGGTTCCCTAACCAATCATATGTGACTCCCCACGCATGCCAAACAACAACAAGGCAGCGTTTGGTATTTTATGTCGGCAAAAGAGCAGCAGCCTGCAGGTATGGAAGGTAGTAAAAGAAGCGGACCAGAAATAGTTTCAGAAAAACCTAAAAAGCCTCGGCATCCTGCTAAAAAAGCAAACAACCAAAAACGGAATAAAATGAGGATCAATATTGGAGAATCTTTTAAAAGGTGGAGAAGTCTGAGCTGGCAAAGTTTCTCCTCCACAGGTAAGCACCAGAATTTTGCTTAAATTAACCAAAATATTTATCTTGATTTGAAAAGATTTTAGTCTAATCTAAGAGTAAATTGGTGGCCTGTTTGTTTACAACAACAAATGTGATGATGTTTGGTTGAAATGAATACTGTGTTTGTCCTTATAAACTCATGAAATTACTATCAAATTAATTTATTAAGTGAAACTAAGGAAAAACTGCCGCTGCGTGTTGACACTCTATGCTATTGTAAATTAGCGTGTGAAATTAGCGCTAGCATGCAAAGCATAGCAACATGCTATGTGTGTGAATCATCTTCGCTCCTCATCATGATGTTTGCTGGCGCTATGTTCGCCGTCCTTCAACGCTCTCCGTGTTTTGTCCTTTAATATGCTTTAGGTTATTCCTCACTTTCTTTAATGGTATATAAAAGTAATATTGATTAAACTGAACTGTTATTTTACATAAACTAAGCTCCAAGGCAACCCATGCAGTCATGTGATGGCACAAAATGCCTAAAGGAATGAGACTGTCCTCTAGAAATGATGAATAACAAAGTGTCACAACCTCAAACTACTAAAAACAAACTAATACTAAGTAGGATTATGTGAAGAGAAAACCAGAATATGGTCTACACCTAAGATGAGGCAGATAAGAAATAATGACAAATAATGAGTAGTGTATGATTAAACTCTGTCTCCACCAACAGGGTCCTGCTAGGAACGATGGCTGGGTGTAGTTTGGTTTAGTAAACTCGAAATGTCAAATGACAAAAAAAAAAGTCCAAAATGAAAAGACGTAGCAGCTGCTTGAGTTTCCTAGAATCATTCTTCTGGTGTCATTTCATTCATGATGAACTGAACATTCACGCAGGATTCAAAAAATAAATAATAATAAAAAAAAGACGACTACGTAAAATTAAAACCGGATCAGAGGTTTTGATCAGCATCTCATCAACTGAGCTAAATATGTTGCTTGGTCTTTTACTCACAGCAACATAAATATTTTGAACCTACAGAGGAAGCAGTCATTATTCAGGACTTGCAGGGTATTTTTAGTGTTCAGCTCCATGTTTAAAATACATTAAACAAAGTCAACATACTCCTGCTTCCAGGATCAGCAGAGACCTGGAAAATATTTACAGTCACTGCTCCAGTTTTTAGTCAGATAATTACGTGCCCCGTTTCTCCGTCCAGTACTTTTTGTTCTTTTAGATTTCTCTTGTTTTGATCAAATGTCAGCTGGACAGCTGGCGGAGCAACTATAAATCCTCTGCCATTAATCAGACCTAAGTTCAGGTATCTTTTGGCAGATTTTCTGATATTTTCAGTCCTTCTTTGGTTTTATTTTATCTTAGTGGGAAGCCTTTGCTGCACTTTCAGTGAATAACTATTTGCATCAGCTCGAGTAACAACAGGCCATTACCAGGATTTCACTTCACCTGTCTCTGCTTCACACACAAGGCCAGAAACAGACAGGACTGTTATCACCGCAGCAAATTTAATCTTGACTGATTATTTTTCTTCTTTAGTTTTTTAACCCCAGAACGTTATTTATATCGATGCACCGAAGTTTCACATGTATGTGCTTTAATATGTGTATGAAGAGTGAGAAGTAACTTGGAAATATAGATTCTCTCACACAAAATAGCATACTGGGGGACGGCAGTGGCTCAGGCGGTAGAGCAGGTCGTCCAATGACCGGAAGGTTGGCCGTTCGATTCCCACTCCTGCAGTCATCTGTCTGACACTTAACCCTCCTTGCCTGTAGTGTTGGCATCGCTGGTGAATGAATGTAGATGAATGTTCAGTGATGTTCGGAGAGGCCGTAGGCCACGTTTCTGTCAGCTTGCCCCAGGACAGCTGTGGGCAGCTGTGGCTACCATCACCAGGTTTGAGTGAGGAGTGGATGAACAACGGATACTCAATGTAAAGCGCTTTGGGTGCCTTGAAAAGAGCTATATAAATCTAATCCATTACTATACAAATATTTTCAGAAGCTTAAAATAAAAACATAAAAATACATATTTAGTCATTTCAATAAAAGTAAACACACAACACAGAAGTGAAACCAAAAATACTGAAAGCTGAACAGAGAAACTTGAGACAGGTAACAGGAGAAATGGAAAATGGCAAGTCAAGACCAGACTGAGTCATTTCCTGTGTACTGCTAGTTTAACAAAAAAAAAATAGACACCTGATGATCCGTTCATGTGCAGAAAAGCCATGCACAGCTCACAGAAGGCTGGTTTATTTTCACGTTTGGAAAGTAGATTTCTGTGGGATATATGTGCCACTCCCAAGCTGCTCTCATGCCTGGTGGAGGCAGGTTCATGCACTGCAGTGGTGCAGAGCTGCTCTGCAGCTCAGTGGAAAGGTCAGAAGTTTGCAGAGATACAGCACAAACACTGTGATGACAGTAAAGCATAACACTGGTGGAACTGCAGAAAAACTTCATGAGGCGAAACATTTGGATTCATCTTATGGTTGACACAAATATCCGACACCAACCCAGGTCACAAACCGCTCCCAGTTCTGGAGTCCAACAAGTCTGTGTGTTGAAGAAAGATATGCATGTTCCCATCAGAGAGAAGTCAGCTCTGGAAATGTGTAATTTCTGTTTCAGATGGCATTTCTGATCTCCACACAGTGCAGCAGCTGATGAAAAACACTGATAAAAACAAACAAATAAAAGAACAGGCTGAAAAGACCTGATGAAAGCACAAACACATGAAAGATATGAAGATATGACCTCAACACACCTCAATGCACGGCTGTAACGAGATCTACAGTTCAAAACTTAATATGTAAGACATGACATCATGGATGTGCGAAGCTATGTCACAGCCTGACTGGTGTTCAGTTTCTAAAGAAACGACCACTTCCTTTGGGCTGAATGATCAGGTTTCAGCAGTCGTTACCACTTCTGATCCTCTGAAACCAGACTGAGTTTAGGGCTGAATTTTCTGACTTGTTTTTGTGTTTGTTCAATAATGTGTTAATAAAATAACTGACAGATTAATTATACAGATTATACAGATAAATATTAAAGGGTTAATCAAATAGTATATTAAGACCCTAATATAGTAAAATGGTTTGGATTCAGTAAAAATGGTGAAAAACAAACTAGAATGTGCAACCTTAGTAGCTTTTCTGCAACAGCAGTTTCATATTTAATAGCAAAAGAATGATGGTCGTTCGGTCATTATTAGCATGCTTTTTAAACTGACATCATTAATAAACTATACATTGTAGGGATATACATGACTAACCTATGCCATCAGACCGGAAAAAGTTAGCTGGAAGCAACTGTCTGCTTAGCGGTTTTCGCTATAAGCTTCAGCAATAAATGACAAAGCTCCTGTTGTTGCAAATCAAGTCTGTCCACTTTCCCACTCATGCGTAAAATGGAAGGCGTCAACCTGCAAGCTGTACCATCTCCTCCAGTGTCTACTGACCATGGTCTGGAGGCAGAGGCAGAAACTGATAACAACCGTTTCTGCAGGATTTCGCACCTATAGTGAAGACAACGAACTAGAGCAGCGGCTCCAGTTTGTTACAGAGGCTACAGCTTGCTTCAAATACCGGCCTGATGCTGCAGGTTCTTTCAGTCTACCTACTGTACAACAAAATCCACTGGAGCCCACAGGCTCCTAAACCAAAAAAGTCACACATTATTCAATTTATATTATATCAGCATTTTACAATTTCCTTCTGGGGATAAAGTATTTTTTAGAGATGCACCGGTCAATCGGCCGCCGATCAAAAAGGCCGGTTTTCTATCCAATCGGCCCAATCGGTGACCGGCCGGTCACTGTCGTCATTTCCGGTTTTTGGCCGGTCACGCTGACACGCATGCGCAGCAGCTCAACGCGGACAGCTCAAAACTGAACCAAAGCAAAACAAAGATGTCGTTGATCTGGACATATTTTACCGTGTGCCAGGACGAACCGAAACAGGCTATGTGTAATGCTTGTAAGTCTAAAGTAAGCCGTGGAGGATCAACGCCTAAGACTTATGGAACAACCAACTTAAGACGCCACTTGGAAAAGAAGCACCCATGCTTTTTTAGCAAGTATAAAGAAGACACGGCTGCTAGTGCTAAGACTAAGAGGGATGTACCTGAGTCACAGCAACAACACCCCACCGTCGCCCCTATGTTCGACACGAGTGTTGAGAAGTCTAATGCCACCACTCGAAAAATAATGGAGTACATGGCACTGGACGACCAGCCGTTCAGCGTAGTGCAGGATAAAGGCTTCGTCAACCTGATTAAACACCTGAGTCCACGGTACAAATTACCAAGTAGGCGATACTTTTCTGATACAGCGCTGCCAGAGTTGTTTGAGAAGGTTTCAAGCCATATACGCAAGCTACTCAACGCCACCAAATCTCCGATCAGTTTCACGACGGACATTTGGACTTCTAACGTGAGCTTAATGTCAATGTTGAGTCTGACCGCTCAATGGCTGGATGATGAATTTGAGCTACATCAAGTCCTGCTATACTGTACTATAAAATGTGATTTACTTAGAGAACCAGTTTTCAAGTGTGCATGGTGCACTTTATCTTTTGTTTGTCTTAATATTTTAGTTTTTTTCCTATATTGACCTGTAAACTGGACTGAATGTTATGGTCAGTGTTCTAAATAAATCTGCTCAGGGGGCACTGTTGAAACTCACTATATCTTATTTTTGATGTTTTATTCTCAAGCCAAGTAAATATGGTTTCTATTGTATGATTATAATGATTTCTTAGATAGAAAATCGGTATCGGTAAAACCGGTTTTGGCAGGTCAGACCCCCTCAAAAACCGGAAATCGGTATCGGCCAAGAATTTTGCAATCGGTGCATCTCTAGTATTTTTAATTTAACATCATGGTTAATCTAGAAGTATGTTGTTTGTTTGAGAATATATCAATTGAGATTCAATATATTTGCTTTCTCAGAGATTTTAACTTGCTTTATTAGCATATAGTAATTAGCTCAGCATTTGTTCAATGAAAACGCTCAAATAGAGCCATTAAAATATAGTTTTATGTTTCATCATCACTTTGATTTCAACTAAACCAACCACACTAGCTGAGAGGGGTTGTGGCCGAAAACACCATACAAAGCCAGCACATGCAGCTCAAGGAGATATTATTTAATAACCTTTTGGGATGTTTCTGATTATTTGTGTCATCAGCCCTCCAGCGGTGACAGAAGGCTGCAGACTGTTGTGACAGCACACACGTTTCCTTCCTTTACCAAAGGAGGTAAGTAGTGTTCGTGCTTTTATAAGCAAGCCAATGAGGACAGGAGCATGGGTTAAATCTACATTTCAACAACACAGCGAGTCCACCACTGTGATCCAGGCTGAAATACTTCCAACAGTATTATTCCAACAAAATAAAACTAGGATTATGTTTTTATTGAGCACAAGTATTTCCTCTTGAATATGTTGGTGGGACACAGCTGCAAAGATTCCCAGGTGCCCAGGTCAGGGTTTAGTTGAGTGCTGTAGCTGCTAGTTTGAAATAAGCTCAAACTCTGAATTAAGATTTTCACTTTGCAGACAAATATTAGAAGTCGCAGACAAATGGACCTGGTCTAAGGCAAACCAGTTCCTACACGCAAACCTTACAGATCAGCCATGTAGTGCAAACTGACTTCAAAACTACAAAAAGAAGGAAAACAAAAACGTGATTTTTACTTTATTGGTCTGCCATGTTACAACGCCTGGGGAGCAGTCGGAAGGGGTCAAGGGCCCCTGAACCTACCAACTGCTCCGCGGACACCAAAACATGGCAGCCCAAAGAATAATAATAATATACAGAAATATGAACAGAACAGCTATAAACCATTTTATCTAACAGGAAGGTATTTATAGCTCATACTTTTACTAAATACACAGGATGCAAATACTTTTCTAAACCTCTAGAGCTTTCCTCGACATTTCAGCCCGTCATTCATCACTTCTTCACCATCTTAGAAACCCTCTTAAAAAGTGAACATATTACAAAAAAATTAAATTGCTTCAGCACAAGTGTGACTAAATAAACACATTTCTAAAAGCAGCATTATTTGAAAGTAAAAAGCTTGATAAGCCAATATTAAATTAAGGTCCTATAATATGAGAAAACGGCCCCCAAACAGACAGCAGGCTAATTCATTTTTATTAGCTAATGTTTCTAGCTAGAAACTGGCCAGATTAGCATTCAACATCTAATTATTTACTTTTATATTCTACTCAAACCATCAAAGTCCTGACAGAATTTATTTGCTAGCTTGCATAAGTTTATTATAACATTGAGGTTAGAGGCTGCTTTCATTTAATGTTGTTACTGAAGTTGCTGATCTGTTCAGTAAACAGACGTGGAGGAAAGCTGAGGTCTGGATGTGCTTTTTTGTTCTTTATTATGTAACTGCCTTCATTCACTCAGAAGGGGTCTTATTTTCCTGATTTTGCAGCTCTATTCAGCAGCTAAAGTCGCACAGCTCGTGTTAACTGAACACGACATCTAACAGATTAGTGGAGGTGGAGCCAAGTTGGAGAACTGCAATTACGTAGATGGGAAACCTTTAAATGCCTTTAAATTTAAGGAAAGTGTTAAATTAGATCTATGTATTGCTAGAGAAGAAAGTTAAGAGTCCCATGATGAAAGAGCACATGTGTCCGGACTGAGCTCCTAAGGGGTTCAGTCCAATTTAAGCCGCGACTGTGAGCATGTTCGACTGCTGTTGTTAATATTTTACTTTAAGTAAGCTGTGTGGTGTCTAAATATGTAAGACTTCAGCAACTTACAAAAAAAAAGAAAAACACATCTTTGGTAGCCTTGGTGGGGAAGAAAAAAAGCAGAACTCTGCACCTGCTGTGGGTCAACTGTTGCTCTACTCTACAGTATTTGGTGTCCCTGACAGGAAAAGACCTAAGCTGTCGACTCCTGAAAACAATGAAGTGGGGAGCGGTCACTTCCCGTCTCTGTGCTGGGGTGGGGGAGCGAACGGCCATCTCGGCCTTCACTGGACCACCTTAGCGCGTCATTATAAACAATAACAACTTGGTTAGCCCTCAAGAAGGCTTCTGCTTCACCGTCTACCACTAAACAAAGTCAACCATCAAAGATTTCCACATGGCCTCACGGGAACTGCAGCCGTTCCTAACTTCATGGATTAGATGTAAACAATGATTTACTTTTGTCCTTATCTTCATTCATTTCATATTAATAAAAAGCACCGAGGGCTGAAAATAACAATTCATTTAACAATTACATGATCTGAAAGAAATGTTTTTGATTTTTCATAAAATTTCCTTTAAAGTTTAGAAGCTGGAAGTTAAAACCCAACAACAGATCAATCTACAGTCAAAGAAGCTGATGATGAGCGTTTCTGATTGGATGATTTGTTTGTCATAAATAATAAATCTGTGAAACTTAACTTAGATTAAAATGAAACCAAGAACAAATCACACTTCAGTGAGGGTCAGATTTGTCTTAACGGGGCTTCAAAGCAGCACAAAGCAGTTAATGATTGGAACAGAAAAACCAGAGAGAGAGTCCTCTATCTCTACTCCGTTTCATTCTCCACATTTTACAGCAACATAGTGAGTCTCTCCTCATCAAGGCTGACAAGACTTGATCTTCATTCTGCTCGTTTCGATTTTGTTCTCCATCTCAGTCTGTTGTGCTCCTCTCTCATCTCATCTGTTCCTCATCCTCTGTCTGGGTACTCTGTAGCTGTTCATTCTTCTGAGAGAAAACCATTAACTGCTCCATTAACTGCTTCGGCAACAGCTTCATTCCGTATGCATGAGGCTCGGACCCTCCCCCTCACAGCCCGGCTACCAGCAAATCAATAGAAGGACGTCTGAGGTGAAGACAAAACCAGGAGGGAGTGTTAGAGCAACTCTTGGTGTGGTTAAAGGTCAAGGTAGGAACGCATCCAAACCGTCTCTGAATATTAGTTTTGTCTCGTTCACTTAAAGTTACTGTGATAACTTTGAGTGTACAGATAAGAAATGGTGTGCATGTGAGTGTGCGTTTCCGTGTCAGCTGTCATTACATGCAGGTGTGGCGGGAACACTGAGCGGATAGACCTTCCTCTGGCCCAACACCCAAACACATTCCTTGAAATCCACAGCTTCCTGTGTGTGTGTGTTAAATGAAAGGGAAGGAAGAGCAGTGAGGTAGAGGAAGTCAGGGGTGGGAAGATTTATCACGTTGGGTGTCCTTCCATACACACTGACTGTGTCCACATCTCACTCCATCTGTAAAACTCTCTACGGTTATATTCTTGATGCTCTGTGATGGATTATCACATATAAACTGATGTATATATTTATATTAAAAAAAAGGTTTCTCCTGACCTCATTTAACATCTCCATTAGATCAAATTTATCCCTGGACTTTACCACATGAGCTACAGAATACTACAAAATCCTTCCCATCCATAGGGAGGCATCCATATACAGTACAATCATAATCTTTATAATCTTCTGTGCACTCTAGGAGGTGACCATCTGTTGGAGGACTTCTTGGGCTCCTCATAGCAGAAGATAATTTTGATAACTCTTACAACAGCACTGTCCACCAATCAGAGCAAACAAAGACCCGGAATCTAAACAATGAACTTAAACACACTGTAGTATTACCAGCAGAACATACAGACGTGGAAAAACATTGTTGGTACCCTTCGGTTAATGAAAGAAAAAGTCACAATGGTCACAGAAGTAACTTGAATCTGACAAAAGTAATAACTAAAAATTCTATGAAATTTAACCAATGAAAGTCAGACATTGCTTTTCAACCATGCTTCAACAGAATTATTTAAAAAAAATAAACTCATGAAACAGGCCTGGACAAAGATTTATGTGTTCTTAAGCTGAGAGACTCGTTATGTGTGCATAATGACAAACAATCGTACATTTTGATTCTTAACAAAGACTGTATTTCACCTTCTGTATCGTTGGTTAGATGCAGAAGTTACAAATATAGGTACAACTTCTTCTAACTGGCATGCAGCTCTTATCAATTTAACTTTGCTCCCTATTTCAAGTCAGAATTTCTTTGCCATGTTAGATTTTTCTTTGCAGAATTGAAATAGAACATGTTCATATTGTGATAAGAATTTTTTTTTATACATTTTGCAGCCCTAAACATATTTATTTAGACAATAAAACAGTCAAATGACTTTGACGTTCTAGTTGCTACAAATATTAAAATCTTCCCTCGGAAGTAGACCCACTTGATTCACTGATAACATTTAAAAAGTGTTGATAGCTTCAACTAAGAAGACATCTCATCCACTTGGAAGTGTTGAAGAAAGTCTACTGAAGCTATGCAGCAGCGTTACATTGCAAGTTTGCAAGTAAATAAATGTCTGATGCTGCGTTATAAAGTGTGATTTCATTAAATATGCATTTAATTGCACTAAATTGTCCTCTGGACACAAACGGTGGATGTCGTTTCTGTCAACACACACACGCGTGGCACAACGGGTCTGTGTGTCCGCTGAAAAAGTGCCAAATGCAGCAGAAAGGCGTGTTGTGAAAACCTGGGAAAGTGGTGGGAAGCAGGCTGTTGGCTGCGCTGATGGGAACACGCGCACGTATGACACCCACGGCAGAAACACAACAAAAATATCTCCAATTTCTGCAATGTAGACTTAAACACAAATACAGTTAAACTGACATTCGTCACGTGCAACGTCAGCAGGAAATGAGTTTATTTATTCATCAGATGGTTGTTTATATATTTTTCTCTCCAGCTTCTTATTTGTGAGCATCTGCAGCTGATCTTTATGTGAAAGAAGATGCGAGATTTGGAATTTGTACAGCTTATTGGTGAAAACTGAAGTAGTCACGTTACCTCAAGATCTGAGAAATTTTATTTCTAAAACAAACAAAAGAACCTGGGATGAAAATACCAGCGTTACCATTTAGCCCCCGATTCATGCCTCACAAGTGTGAAGGCAGTCTAGTCTCCCTGAATCTTGTGTGGTTGCTGGATTGTTGCTCACAAGGAATAAGACAACAGGAAATGCCAAGCTGGGCTTCAGGGAAACTGTGGTGTGCATGCTGAATACAAGAATCTAATCTAAAAGTCACCTTTCTAACTGGACTTACTGTGTTTAAGATCTCATAACTGGTAACTGATGATCAGAGGAATGTTCAGTACGTATTAGACGCTTATTTAGTGAGTAAACAAAGTTAGTAATAAGTCACTGGAGTGAGTGAGACATATAAAAATGTATTTACTCAGAACTAAACCTCATGTTTACCAAACTGAGCTGGTTGACAGTTAAATGACAACACGCCACACACAACCTCACTCAGTTTTGTAATGGCAGTTCCTGCTGAACTGATAGCACTGAACGTTAGAGCAGACCAACTGGTCGGTTTGGTTTGGAAATCGCCTCTGCTCCTGGAAACCAGTAGGAAGGTCCAGCTACCTGCAAAGTCCCCAGCAACAGTGTGATCTTCACACATAGTCATTGTCTGTTATTCAACTGGAATTACCTCATTTACACCTGCAATTACAACTTAACTCCTAAAAAATGGCCGCCTGATGCTCCATTACCAGCATGTTAAACCCAGTCTGATTGGTCTGTTGGTCTAATGTCAGTTTCAACTGTTTATGTGCAAAAACAGCAAATTATAGCCTAAAATGCAACATTAGAAATGTAGGGCTATTACTGTTTGCAGCTTAGAAATGCATCCTCTAGTGCAGTGGTTCCCAAACTTTCTGAGCCACAGCCTTCAAAATAACATATGTTGATGTTTTGTTTTGGTTTTTTTTTGTTTGTTTGTTTTGTTCTGTTTGTTTTAAACAATGCTCTGGCAGCCCCTTGAAATTACCTTGGGACCCCCAGTTTGGAAACAGACGCTCTAGCGCTTGTTATTTTACTACAGCCTTCCTTCTATTGGTTAAAAAAAAAAAAAAACACAGTACCTACAGTACTTTTCAATCAGTCAGGACAGCATCCTGATGGACTGATGTGTGAATGTGTGAGCCAAAATAAAATAATAAATTAGCTGAATTATCTTAGAAACCTGGGGTCCAACACAGCCTCCTGGATACAGTTATGTCACCTTTTAATGTTGCTGTAATAAAATACTTGTCCCCTTGGAGGTACAAGTAGTAACTGAACCTGTTCTGAACAAATTTCCCTTATCCCTTTTCCCAGGGGTGTCCAAGTCTGGTCCTTGAAAGCTCCTATCCTGCAGCTTTTAGATGTATCCCTTTTCCAACATACCTGAATCAAATGAATGGCTCGCAGCTAGCAGGCCTCTGCAGAGCTGAATGACATGCAGATGAGGGAGTTCAGCCATTTGATTCAGGTGTGTTGGAGAAGGGATGCATCTAAAAGCTGCAGGACAGTAGTTCTCATGAACTGGACTTGGGCACCCCTGCTCCATTTCTTCCTTTAATTCCTCTCTTCACATCTTAGTACTTCCCACCAAAGATGCAAGAACAATGTGAGCACTAAATATGTTTGTTTTAAAAGAAAAGAAAAAACGTATAGCTCTACTTCTGATTTACAAAGTGGAATAAACATTGTAACCTTGTAAATTAACATCGTAATGTGGCTCCCCAGCACACTGAAAGTAAACAAACTACCACTGGCAATGGGAACATATTTAATCAGCTTCTTTTAGTGGTTTTCCTGCATTGTAGAAACAACTTTAAGCAGGCTAGTTTTGGGAGGGAAAATGGCATAACTTAAAGCACCATGTCTATTAAAGTGTCTGAGCCAGGATGTGTGCATTTTACTGATTTTAAATTTGTATTTCACCATTTAAAAATGAGTGCCAATTCATTTATTTTAGAATAAAACAAGATCAGGGTTCAAACAGCAGCTAAACCCGGCTCTTGGTTACAAGAAGGTGTTACTGGAGGAAAGTGAAGAGCAACCAGCTCAACTTAGTGTTTCACTACAAGCTCAGGCTTGTGCAGCTGCTGATGTGAAACTGGGCTTGTATGCGTTTTCTTTTTCTTTTTTTTCTTGCATGCAAGCAAACTGACAAACTGCTGCTGTTACTGTGAGCTTCAGCAGAATTTCATAAACCGGTATATTTTATATACATACTGTGTGTGTGTGTGTGTGTAGTTGTGTGCTTGAGTGCATCTGTCGCGTGCTCATCCATCACAGTGACTCACTCTTTTCTGTCTCATCTAATTTGGTTTCATGGATGTTATTCACACAGGCCGTGTGATCAGGGATGACTCCATCTTCGCCGCTTAGGAATAATCAGCCCTTACTACCATCAGAGCCATTCATTCATTCATTAATGAGTTTCTCCTGTGCCAATGAAACTCAGACATGTTTGCAGGAAGTAAGTGTCAGACACACAAGGCCTACAAGTCTAATAACCTCCATAGCTGCAGAACTAAGTTTGACAGCATGTTTTCCAGTCAGCGAGCCGTTAAACTAACACTGATGATGGAAATATGCACAGTTCAGTTAATGTGAAATCTCCCGTTTGTCTGGGAATGAATTTACAGAAGAGAGATATTCAATAAATATGTTACAGAGGTGCGATCAGGTGCATTTTCTCCAAAAAAAAGAATTATGAGAGGAGGCAGCATTTAGATATTTGCTGTCAGCTTCACATGAGCATGAAGACGCGCCCCCCCCCCCCCCCCCCCCCCCCCCCCCAAGAAAATTCTGTACTAGACTTTGGACAAAATCCTAGCATTTGCATCAGTAATTATAGTCAGCTCTGATCCAGATGTGAAACTCTGGGATCTAAAGAAAAACTGAAAATAAATCTCCAATCAAAACAAGGACAAAGCTGCCATTTCTAAAATCTTCTGCTTCTTACTGTTGCTTTGCCTCTGTTAACATACTCCACTGGAGTTACATAAGCTACATTTCCTTTCTAGCGTACATAAACATAGTTAGAGGGTGAAGCCCAGCAACGCAGTGTAAGAGAGGCTTTAATGTGCAGCTGCTCTCTGAAAAGCTCTGAAAAGAAAAGGCTACATTCAGAGACGTGGGATTTTCTATTGCTCACGGTGATGAGAAATGACATAAAGCACATCTATTTATATAACAATGCCCTTTTTGCTGCAGATCTGCTATTATCTCAAAAGCTGTGCATAAAAAAGCAACAGAAAATGAGCAAAACTACTGTGTGTAGTAAGCTTTTAAAGGGGTGATGCTGCTACTGACATAACATGATCAGCCTGCAGCAAACGTCATGACTCAATTCCTGCACATTAAAAACAAATCAGCTTACCCAATTCTTCCCCAAATATGTGATTATGGATCCATGATGCCAGAGAATGCACAGGCAAATCATGTTTGCATGTATGGACAGCATTTTACAGAGAAGAAAAACCGACAACCAGCCAAACCTGTGCCCTACACAAGATTCCCCCTTCTCATTTACCATTCAAAAGAATGCACAGCCTATTGATCAAAGCAGGAGGTTGGAAACTACTTGGCTGCAAAAGAATGAGGAAGCAGGGACTGCTTGACATCCTCACTCCAGTTAAATTCATGAGAAATGTTGCTGCTGGAGATCCATTTCACCCAGGCTGCAGTTGGTCCAAGGATATACACCTTGAAATAAAGAAGGGAAGCCTCTAGTAAAATGATATTTTCCCTTTTGGAAAGCCGTGTCTCTTCTTTCTTACAACCCATAAACATATTTTACAAGAAACTTATATGTAAACTAAGCATTTAAATACAACGGATGGATTTCAGACTTTTTAATCAAACACAGATAGATTGTATGGGTTCACCCTGCGTCCGTGTCTGTTTACAGCTGTACATGGATGAAAAGGAAGTGGTGGGGATTTCCACTGAGGGCCCACTGTGAACAGTCTGATCCGTGATAAACCAGTGTCCACTTTCACTGCAGCTCTCCATATTTACTTTAAGCTGGGAATTTTATTAATCTTTTCCCCAGAGTGTCTTCCATTATAAAGCACAAATCAGTGTGGCCTGTCAGCTGGTCTTGTACCCAGCTCCATGAAGAGTTTTGGTCAGCTGTTTGTCTGGTTCAGGTACAGCAAAAGTTTAAATATGAGCAGGATCTAATAGACCCTGCCTGCTTAGCATTCGCCATCTCATGCTGCTTCAAGCACAAACACTTTGTGGGTCTAACGTGAATAACGGAAATGCCACCGCTGTGAATAAAGCACCAGCGGTTACCACGCTGCTTTGAGGCAGGTAGTCGTTCACCGTCCAGCACCGGTGCCCTCCTCAACGTTTTCTCCTCCTGAAAGCTACCAGAGGATTTAAGCCAGAAAGCTCCCCTACCTGCCTCCACCGTATCCGTCAAGTCGTGGTTGGCGGCTGTCCGTGGGAATTCCTTCAGTTTTCGGCAGCTAAGGTTAAGGACACCGCTAGCCGCCGCCTCCTCCAGCGCCCGCTCCAAGCCCCGGTTTGGAGGCAGGTTGGCGCTACCGATGTGAGACTGAATCGACGGAGAAGAACCAAGAGGGGCAAGAGGAGGGCGAGCCGACTCCGGTCCCAACGTCGCCATCATTTGATCGCCTCTCCGCTGCGTGTATGTCGGTAATATCCAAGGGAGAGCGCGAGGTTAGCTAACGTGCGGGCAAACAGCGGGACACCGACTTCCCAGGTTTGCCGTGCCTTGTCCTGCCGCGCCGTCAGACTCCTCCTGGATTGTTGCTGCCGCGTCTTCCTCCCTGTCTGCGCGGCACGTCAAGTGCCACAGACGCGCGAGCGGTGCTACATCCGGTCTGTTACTTTCAAAATACAATCTTAACAGCCCAGCAAAGTCGTGACTTATGAAGACCCCCTAACATTTTTAAAGCTATTTTTACACAAAATTTTTCTATTTCTATTTTTAACTGCATATATTTAATAATTGACATCTCACATAACAAATATTGAAAGAGGATTTAAAAAAGTGTAAAACCTCTACTATAGTATGAGTTGCTAAAAACAGAGTAAAATGTGATTAAACTAAGATGTATCACTTTAAGATGTTTTTTCTCTAAAATGTAGAAAATCACTGACTTATTCAAATTGATTCAAATTATGTAAGCAGTCATAACAGGCAGAAATTTTCACACTTTATTCTCAATCCACACATTCTTTACAGTTAATTTCTATCAATATATGGATTTACAACTAATTAAACTAACAATAAATGTGGCAACACCCCAATATTTCTAATAGTTAGGTAAAAAAAAAACACATTTCAAAACATCAATTTTACAGTTGCTTGACTTTCTTTTACTAGATGAAAAAAATAAACAAATTATTACTATAACTAAGGCCCAATTATTTATTTAATATTTTGTTAAAATAATAATAATAAATAATACTAAGAAGAGGAAGAAGAAGAAGAAAGGATTGTTTTATTTTGAAGATAAATCTGCCATGTTTTCAGTCTCACTTTCCAATTCTTTCAGCTTTACAGCAGTTAACTCACTGCGGCTGCGCAGTGGACCTTGTAAAAGCAGAACGAAATAAAATAGAGGAACCTTGATAAACAGCGACCCCTGCAGGACAACATGTGATGTTTCAGTGATGTTTTTCTGCAGAGTTCATGAACACCTGAGGACATCATGTGTGATACTCAGGCTCTTGAGGCCCTGGGCCCTGCGCTCTGACCATCCTGGATGGCCAGTGCCTGGCGGGGTAGGCAGCTGTCGATCTTGGCTCACTGGGACTTGTGGCACGTGGCTCTGTTTGGGGTCTTCCTCTATACTCTCTGGGTGGGTCCGGGCCGGGGTCGTTTATGTGGTGGGGTGGCTTGGGGGATTGCTGCTAATTGCCCAGGTCTCTGGGCCACCCTAGTCTGTCTCTGGCCTCCAGTGGTCACATTTGCAAGATCACTCTGCATGCTGAGTTGTCCAGTGGGTTTATACACTAAGAGCTACTTCTGTTTGTTTTTGTTGTTGTTGTTGTTTTTTGTTTGTTTTGTTTTTCTTTTTACTTTCCTTTATAATTCTGTTCACTATTCTCTTTTTTTTTTTGTCCCCTCCGATCTGGTCCAGCAAGACTATATAAATTCAATATTTCAATATAAATAAAAAAGATAAAAAATATATCAGATTTTCAAGAGGGGCCCCATTCCCATAAAGCTCCCCTTGGCACAGTACATTTGTTTGGCACAGCACAGCAGCCAGACCATCATTCTGCAGGGAATACATAGGTCATTTAAAATTTATATAGGCCTACTTTATTTTTCAATAATGACCATTTATCCTGCAATGTCTCAATGAGTTTATTGTTATAACAGATAATAGACTTTCTCCAGTCTTTTTTTTTTGTCCTTATGACATTTTATTAATATTGACCAAACATTTCCACCAGTTACTTTTTACATGTTGCCTCTGGATTTATAGTTGTGTCTGGACAGTTTAGAGTCAAAAGTGAGACTTCTACTCATAATAATACTTAATGATTCATGTCATGCCACTAATATCATCTAATTTAATCTCTAAATGGACTTTGGACTGAGACTTTTATAAACCTCTTCATGAACACACCGTTCTCTGCAGTGAGACTGAAACTGTCGTTCTTACATACTGACTCCCTCACAAAGCCTCCAGGGGCTCCATGAAGCACCGTAAGGAGACAATGGCAGCTGATTGTATAGTAATATTGTGTTCATTATTTTTAGCATATCATCGACTACACGACTGCACACATGCAGAATTATCTGCATCCTTCTTTTATTGTACTTGTCAAATCATATCCAGCCCCAAGGTTTGAGCAAAAGAATGCCAGGGTTGGAAATGCAGGAAAGCTGAAAGTTATGCAACATTTAGCCTCCAGGAGAGTGACCTTGGACAGCTTGTGTGTCATCTATTGGATCATCAGCTGTTTAGTGTGAGAACTAAAATAAACACTTAAGATATTAGCGACAAGCTTTTAATAGTCAATCAGGTGCACATATATCATGTTTCCTCCTCATCAGGCTGCTGACTGTGTGGGGTCAGTGCCAAAACCCCTACCTGCCAGGAAGGCTTGGTGCCCACAGACTTCACACTTAGAAACCCTGCATAAAAAATAGTGGGGAGGACAAATGATGTATGTTTACATAAAATATTTTTAGAAATACAATATAATCCCAGCAAAGCAGAAACTGTTCTGTTTTGCAGCATGCATCTGTGTATGTCTGTGTGTGTATGTGTATGTGTGTGTATATGTGTGTGTGTGTGTGCGTGTGTGTGTGTGTGTGTGTGAGGCAGGGCTTCACTGCGGAGTGGCAGCGCTGAGTCAACTGATTGCATTATAAGCTTGCATCAGCAGGTTTACGCTGCTGATCACTGATTTGTTTATCTGTGCCAATGCAGATCTGTTCTTGTATACTTGTGAGGACCTTTAACTATGCAAAACAAAACACCCTAAAGATTTACTTTGAAAAAAAAGGACCAAGAATTTCAACAAAAACAAGAAAATTCTTCCTCCCCCCCCAAAAAAGACGGATTTGTTGAAAAATGTGTTATTTCAAACAAACAGTACTTTGCTTCCAATCCTACACTGAGCAAAACTGCACCTTTTCCCAAGTTTTTATTTATTTATTTATTTGTACATTTTCATCAATTTTTGCACTAATTTTCCAAAAGTGGTTTGACCTCCACAAACATGCTTTTGCTTAGTTTTTGTTGTTGCTTTATGTTTTCTTGTTTCTTGTATTTCTTTGTGAAGCACTTGGTGATTTTTCTGTTGATAGGTACTACTGTACTTGTGAATTATTCGACCATACTGACTTTAAGGATGAACCAGTGTTGTGTCTACACAAACAATTTAGCCAAGAACCAATTCTAGAAAGATTCTGTAGCCTGTGAAGACACAGTTTTCCCTTTTCGTTAGTTCCATCTAGGAAAAGGGTAAAAACTAACACATTTTAACAGACAGAAATTTGAACTTTTGCTCTAACAAGATGATCCCAAAGATAATAAACTGGACAAGTGAAGGACAAAAGCACTGTCAGAGTGAAAAGGTTCACAGAAGTATCTAAAAATGACGCCTTTAAGAAACAGAGGTAAAAAAGTCCAACAAATACCTGACACATGGAAGGGTGGCTGTCAAGAAGTAATTCTTAAGGAAGGTAAACAGGGAGAATAAGCCAAATAACACGAGAACTGGACAGAAAGTCAGTGGCAGCAGGTCTGATGGAGGATGAATCCATCCCAGAATCCAGTACTCAACAATACTAAACCAGTGTAAGATCATCATGACACTCATTTCCTGTTCCTGTTTGTTAATAATATATAAAGAAATGAGGAGTGTCTCAATAATTTTGCATAGAAATGTACAAACCTCAGTTCCAAAGAAATAAATAAAAACAGAGGTTTACAAATCCTCATCAACTTATATTCATTTAAGCATACAACACTTCTGCAACACATCCCCAAAAATTTTGGATAGGGGCACGTTTACCACGTAGTTACATCAATTTTTCTTTTAACTAGACTCAACGGGTGTTCAGGAAGTGAGGACACTAATTACACCACTTCCTGTCTGCGGGTGGAATCTGAAAGGCTGCTGGCAAATCAAATTTTAGTCAAATAACTTTCACTGGACTCAAATCGTTCTCATAACAACAGTTAATGCCACCACTTTTAGCTTGGTAAAATTTTAACTTGCACTTGCAGCTGTTGTAACAAGCTGTACTAACAACAGCTTCTTGAAGGGTTCCTGAACCCACATGAGAGTATCCCTTAACCCGCTAAGGCCCAACCTATGAAAAAAAAGGTAAGAAAAGTCCAGTTTGTTTTAATATGAGGTCTTTATTTGGCCTTTTAACAAAATGTAACAAAAAAATGAACATCTACCATTTATTACCATGTGACAGTTTAAAAATATTACAATGTGGTTTTCTGCTTCTGGGTATTTATTAGGGGACAGAAGACAAGTATCAGATTGTGTTCAACAGGATTTTGAGCAAAGTTTATACCATAAATTGAAGCAAAATGTCTCAGAAACTGTATTTAACAAATATGTCACGTCAGGCTCTTATGGGTTAAGTGATGTTGGTTTTTAATGCAATGCCCACTGAGAGATCAGAGGTTGCAGCCGTTTAATGTTGGTTTTCAGCCTTACCGCTTATATACAGAATTTTTTAGGTGTGATTAAGGACTGTAGATGATGAAATCCCTAAACTCAGATGCAATGGAAAAAGGAAGAATCTGGCATTTACCAGGTCTGAAAAGTTAAATCAAGTGAAAAGACTCATCCACGTGTCAGGGAGGAAAGACATCAGCAATGATCTTAGAGAAGCAGCTGTTGCTGCCCATCAGTGTGGGAAGCGTTATAAGACCACTTCCAAACTACTTGGAATCCAGCGTTCTATAGTAAGAAAGATTATTCATAAGTTGGGAAAAAATACGATAGAGGATGCAGATGATGAAATCCCTGATTTCCTCACAACTGTCAGACTGTTTGCTCATGCAGTGGTTTTAAAAGAGGCGAGCCTCACTTCATCCTTGCTTGTGAACAACTAAGACATTCAGTAAAGCTCCTTTTATTTGCAATCATGACACTCACCTGTTTCCAATCAACCTGTGCGGCACTTTCCAGACAGGTGGTATTTAAGCATTCCTCAACTTTCATAGGTTCTTGTTGTCCCCGTCCAAGCTGGTTTGGAACCTGTTCTGGGAATCAAATTCAAAATGAGTGAACATTTGCAGAAAACCAATAAAGTTTATCAATCTGAGCATGAAGTATGGTGTTTATAGTGTTTTCAAGTGAACCTATGTTGAAAAGAATTTGCCAATGTCCCTACTTCACTTTCTAAAAATACACCTTTCCAGAAGAATCCTTTTGTTTGTTAAAAGCAAGCACACACATTTACAGCTTCTATACTTTTTATTTGTGTAAACAGATCAATTAAACCCACTGATACTCGACTGTGACAGAAACTTCCTCTTTCACCTCCAGCAGATGTCACCTGATGTGACGGAGAATCAGCCCACTCAGCTCTGAGATGCTTCATGACAAATATTTCTGCTGAGCAAACCCTTAATGTCCATCAGGAAGACGTCAAATGTTCATTTTCACCACTGAACTCTGCTTTAAATGTTCCTAAAACTGTCTCACTGATCAATGTATTGATCACAGCTTTAACACTGGATCCATTTTACAATGAAACAGCCTCATTTTAGTCAGTTTTGAAGATTTATTGTTTCTTTTTTTAAGCTCTTAGTTTAATTTCAGCCTTAATTTGCATGTTTGTTAATGACAGGAAGTTACCTCACTTGACCCATTTTTTTTCAGTGTATATTTAAATATAGCTTTTTATGATTAAATAACACTTTTTGAGATGTTTGTGATTGCACATGAGGAAAGTTACAGGAAGAAAGTGTTCTGTGGCAACCTATGAGATTTCTGGCCTCTGCGCTGTCAGAAAAAAAAACAAAAAAAAAAAAAAAAGTTGCTGACTGTTCAGCCACAAAAAGCTCAAACCCTTGTTAAATACAGGAAGTGCTGATATCAACCGCCTCTCTTCCTTTCTGCAGCTGCCACACTTTCTGGTGGATGAAGACTCGTCTCAGCCCATCTGGACTCCTGACAGGCTTCCTGCTGCTCCAGCTTCAGAGTCCACATCACGGTGAGCCGTGAGGAGCTTCATGTCCTGTGGTCAGTCCGCCTCACTTACTGCTCCTGACTGACTTTAGCTTTTTGCTTATGTTTGGGGGGGGAAATAGGAACTCTTCAAGATGTTATCATTCACAATCGCAGCCAACTTCTGCTGTCACACAGGAAGCTATTTAAAGCTTAAAGCGTACCGGCTTCTTAAAGTGAGGTTTGAATTTATATAAAATCTACTTATAAACATGCTGCTGCTGGATCTTTAGGAACTACTTTTGTTTTATTTGGGATATTTTGTTGCTTTCATGTCTAGAGGCTTTGTTTTTGTCATTTCTCATATAATGGATGTAAATGGCTGAATAGACAATGATTAATAAAATAATTTAATACAATGTTAGATGGAAATTAGGTTGATAAAGTAGATTTTAAAGCAGAAACAGACAGAAGTAAATACTGAACAACTACGTTTAAATATTTAATTTGTATTCATTTATGTCATAATGCAACAGGCTCATGTGATATCGTGTCATTCACACGTTTCAAGTCCACCTGCAACTTTTTCAAGCAATCAAAAGGAAATCAAACAGTATAAAACAACCCAGTAAAAAATTAAAACCAACATTAGACCCAGCAGGGAGGACTTTCTCAAATGTTTCCAGGTAGGAAACTAAAAACAGAAGTTGACAATATGTCCCCTCAACATTGGAACATCCACAAATGAGTTAAGACTTCATCCGGTTTTATAAAACATATTTGTAGATGTCAACTGGTACAAAAGAATGACTAAACTGGAATATCATGGCTATTAAATTAAATTAAATTAAATTAAATTAAATTAAATTAAATTAAATTAAATTAAATTAAATTAAAACTCAATTAAATGAATTAAGTAAAAAAACAGTATTTAGAAGCTGTGATGGGAGAAGCAAATCGCTGCTTTATGTACTTTCCGATATGAATTACTGACAAATTGTAGAGATTTTATTTTTGATGTCATGTTTATTAGCAAATGGCTGCGTGATAATGTGTTGCTCCACATTGGGAGGTCCAGTGACATATTTGAGTTGGTGTATGAAATACTCTCACACAACATGAATCATAAAGATAAAAACATCTGTCAGAGTTAATAAATGCTCTGACCTTCAGACTTCAGACTTTGACATTTAAAGTCTTACAATCCAGATCACTCTCTAAGAGAGGTAATGCACAAAACGTCATTCAAACAGAAAAAAACTAAACACACGAGTTTGGAAACTTAGCTGAAAAGTTGTATGTAGGTGTCACTAGTTATTACAACAGCTGGTGGGTGTTGGTGTAAGAAAACTGTCACCAGGAAACTTTGTCTTTGTTGACTACAGATGGGAAGCTGCAGCGACATGTCTTCTTCACCGTACAGATGCAGGTATGTCAGCTGGTGTGTGGACACTGAAGAGACAACAGCTCCTACAACTGCAGCTCCAACTGAAGCAGGTGAGATATGCAAACTTCTTCACACAGGTTTGAAGCAGATTATCAGATTATTGCAGCTGCAGCTGCACGGGAAACACATGACAGCTGATTTCCAGCTCTGAGCAGGTTTTACCCCTAAATACATTCAGTTACTGGTTGGTTTTTACTTAGAAATTTCTGGAACTATGTTCTCCGGAGCCATTTCTTTCTTTTTCCAGCTTGAGCTCTTAGTTGTCTGTGTCCAGGAAGATCAGTCTCATCTATGTGTGTATTTAAGATGCATACTTTATTACTTGACTTTTTTTCTTCCGTCAACCCCTTCTTGCTTTCTATTTGCAGACTCACAAGATTTTTCTAATAAAAATCTGCAGCCGACTGGATCGGGTTTGATCCCACTTCTTCTGTCAGCAGGAGAAAATGGTGAAAGAGACGAGAAGACAACATTCAAGCATCCATGTCCACTGGCATCTTTCTCAAAAAGGAAATTTCGGAAAGCTCTCAGACGTTCACATCACTGCCTGTCAAACCCAAAGACCAGCTCTGCTTTCCACAATGCTGAAAAATTCACTAAAAGTCACAGCGAGGCAGGTGAGGATGATGTTATCATCCTGAAAACCCACAAAGAGAACCCGAAACAGCCCGAGAACAACACACCTAGCGGAGAGGAAGTGTCTGCTCTTCATCCTGAGGATGGAAAATACCCGTTACTCAGGAGCAGTCCGATCATCTCCAGACACCACCGACCCATCTCCTGGCTTAGAGGAGGAACCGATCCTCCTAATCCATCAAGGTACTTCCCTCTGTTTAAATTCACACCAGCATATCTCACTTTCTGTGAGGAACTTCCCATATTGACTGAACTGCACTTAGCAGTTTTAGCTCTTTGTTTATTTACTTTAGCTTTACTGGGTGTTAAACTCGTGTTTTCTATGTTTGTGTTTTATGCCCAATGTAGAGCTCCCTCTGTGCCTCCTAATTGGCCCTCGTGGAATGAATAAAGTGTTTTGAATTTAATTTAACCCAGGATACTATATAAAAAGATATTTTGAATAAATTTGTTTCTAATAAAAAGGCTCAGATTACTTTTAGTGATGTTTGTAGAAACATGGATTATGCTCCTAAGTATATTGATATATTTAGATTTTGTTTTATTATAACGGTTTCTTTACTTTAAGTTTGTTTATGGGCTGGAGTGTAGGAACCATCTTGAATTAGTAAGTTAGGGGTTTGTATTTAATACACATCGTTTAACCTGTTGCACGGCCTCTCTGACCTTCAGGTCCACCCCACTCTGATTTGACAGATGATGTAATGTAATGTTTTCATAGCAGTTTTTGGACTTTTTGTCCTTTAGTGACCCAAAAGGGTAGTAAATCGAAGCAAACCACAGGGGTTAAAAGCTTAATAGAAGATGGCATAAATGACTGAACAATGAGTTGCTTTTAGTCAAATTATAGCATCGACTGGTGGGCAAGAATAAAAACTCTGTCCACAAAATGTGATCTGGTTAGCCACCTGCTTTTTCCAGATTGTCCCCAAATTCTCTGCTAAAAATCAACAACCTCTGAGTGTTTTTAAGCTGTTCTTTTCCCTCAACTTACTGAACCAGCAGCAAAAGGCCTTCAATAAAAATGTGATAAAAGTTACTCAAAATAGTATCACGGACATTAACAGAACTTATTTTCAGCATTAAATGAATTATTTGACAATCAGCTTTGTGTTTTCTTTGAATTTCAGCTGTGAGTCAAATTTAGTGCCAAGAGTCAACAATCTGAACCTCGTTATTGTGGATGCTGCTTGGTGCATCCTGACTTTGACTTTGCTTAAAGTCAGGGATCAGTTCTTTAGTTGTTTAGTCTTTAGAAATGATTATCGCACCATTTAATAAAGTAAGGTGGCCTGACCATGAACCTGGCCTGGATCTTGGCCATGAAGGAGGGTCAGAAGAGCAGTGTTATCAGAGAATTTGACAATCTAGTTTTCCACCTGTGATGTCTTTGTGTAACACTCAGATGTCGCCGGATTTATGTCCAGCATAAATCCGGCGACATCTGAGTGTGGTCGTTTACGGCGTAGCTGACGCTGGTGAGTTAGCTTTCGCATTTGAGCGTAGGGGGTACGCATAGCTTTGGTGTTGTGTTGCAGTTCCTCCTCCTAATCTGAAGGTGGCATCAGGGGTGGTATCGACCAGTAAACTTATCAGGTCAGACCTCTTTTGATGGTTCACTTCAGTTCAATAGGTATTTTCTGTTTTAAAACAACAATGGCGTCCAGTTTGGTTCAGTGTCTTTATTAGCTTGTGGGAGAAAACAAAGAAATAATTCGATCAGTCTCTCATCAACTGGATCCACTGGTTATTGTTTTTAAAAATGGTGGTTGTCACACAAATTCACAAGAAGATCCCGCTATCCGGCAACATGTGATCCCAAACTGACCAATCACAAGGGAGTACCTCTGTGTAACCATCTGTGAAGCAGGGGTGCACGTCAAGCCTCTGCAGAGCTACGCCGAGCCTACGGCGGTTACACAGACGCAAACACCGTGCAACCATAAATCCACCTTAAGGCTGATGCTGGAATGTGATTAAACAGCAGAAAATATGGAGCTCCTAAAGTGCCATTAATGATTATAGTCGTGTTTCGTGCAGAACGTTGTTTCCTTGTTTGCAAAAAACTGGGTGAAAATGCCAACTTTTTTTTAAAACTTGAAAACATTAACACAAGATGAGAAAGAAATATCACAAAAACCACCACAATAATGTTCATGTTTGCATGTAGTTTTCTTCCTGTGAATGCCGCACTTTCCAAAGAATCAGACTTCAGTGACATGAAGTATAAAGTCATGAAGGTTTTGTGGTTACCTTGCATCCTATGAGGAAAAAGGAACTGAGATGATAAATACACAGGCTGAATGAAATGTTTATTTTCTACAATGAATGTATTATTCCTCAAAATATTTTTAAAAAAAGGAGAAACAGTGACTTTCAAGTTCTGTTGAAAATCCACCAGCCAAACCATCTTTAATGCCACCTAACAGAGAAATCTTGCTCTTGTACAACCATGATAAGTATATTACTTCTCCAGTAAGCAGCTTTATCTAATGTAAGAACTGTTTTCTGATGCAAGTTTTATTTATTTAGTTATGTATTGAATTTGCTCCTATCACATGTTCTTTTCTATATACTGTATATTAATCTCTATGGAAACAGTCATGGCTTAAAGGAAATAGATTTAAATTTTTTTTCTAATACACCCTTAAAACATTCAAAAAACAAAAATGGCAAGAGCTTTAATTACCTTCAGTTAATATGTTAACATATTTGTTTTAAAGCTCTCACAGCTGTTACGTACATTAACAGAAAAATATTTACATGTTTATAATTATCACATCGGCACACTGGGTGTTGTTCACACCAACCCAAGACAGATTTTTACAGCAGTGTTACTCTGCAAAATGTTTCCTAATATTATTACTGTTATCAATAATAATTCATTATTCTGCCTTATGCATTTAATTATTATTTATTTATTCAAATACCCTCCATTTTTCTTCTCCCAGCTCAGACTCTCCATCCCTTTCCTCTGGTTCACCGCCTCATGATCAGCATGGATGTCTAACAGCCACCAGTTTGAGCGACCAGGAATCCAAACCAACCTCCTGTCTGACCTCATTTCCAGTCCAGGTGGATGAGAAGCAGAGCTGCGTTTCTCTGTCATCAAGTCTGAACAGCCTCCAAAGTCCTCACAACCTTCCCAATAGATGTCAGCAGGGACAGGCCAAGGAGTACAGAGGGCAGAGCCTGAATAGCTCCAACACCCCTCCAACGCCAGGTAATAAAGCTTTGCTCAGTTCATTTCACAAGAGCTTGGGAAGCTGTTTAAAATGTCAGTAAAACAGAATGAAGAGGCAGCAGTGATCCATAGAAAACATATTAAATGTTGAAAGTGAAGCATTTTATTTTTTTATGAATCTTTTTGAGCTGATCTTGAATTTGGTAGCATCAGCATGTTTTAAAATGTTGATAGGTCTATTTTACCCACTGCGTAGCATCCCCTATTCTTTCAACAACAGTCCTTATATATACATTTACCTGATAGAAACAAAAAAAAGTACATTTCAGAAGAAAAAAAAAACTGTACAAAACATGAAACACTTTTACAATCTTTGATGCAAACTTACATGTGCAACTGTCTGCAAAACATTTTCACAAAGTTCTGAATACATTGCTGAAACATTTTACCATCAACAAACAAACCTTACCGGTGTTTCACCAAAGTCTGTGACCCATCTGAATCTATGTCCACAGGGGGGCAATAGTGTACATTTCTGTGTACAACACCGGGTCATATCTTTGTAATTGTGTTTCCTGAACTCGTAAAAGTGTTTCACGTCAATATAAAGTTGCTTTGTTGTTGGTAAAAGTGTTTCAGCTGTGTATTCATAACTTTGTAAAATGTTTTTCAGTTGCTCATGTAAGTTTGCATCAAAGATTGTAAAAGTTTCATGTTTTGTGCATTAGTTTTTTCTGGAATGTAAAGTTGTTTAGTCATTGGTAAAAGTGTTTCGGCATGGTGCTTTTGTTTTGTAAACGTAAACATGATTTCTATGATGTAAATTTGTATCAAGGAAATTTAAAAGTGTTTCACTTGATGTATTATTGATTTGTCCTTTCGGGCCACCATACTGAGGAGACCAACTGCTGGACATTTGGGAGAAGAGTGTTGTTTCTTTTTAGTCTGATTCTAGCATGTGCATTCTAGTATTTTGTGTTTCATGACGCAGCAGATTTTTATTTTTTTATTTTTTTATTGGTGAATGTTCTGGACTGCAAGTAAACCAGACTATGAAGTCATGCTGTTGTAATGCAGTCAGTATGTAGTTTTACATGATCTTAATGAAATATGCAAAACCTTCCTGGAAAAATACGTTGTCTGGATGTGTTGCTCTAAAATCTGCATATTTTAATCTGATCACAGAACAGTTTTCCACTTCTCCTCAGTCTGTTTCTCAATTATGATATGACATCTGCTTTGCATGAGGTTCAACCTGCAGTTGTGGATGACAAAGTGAACTGTGTTAAAAACCATTTCTCAAGCTGTCCCTGAGCTCATGCAGTGGTTTCCAAGTCAGGTTTTAAAGTCTACCAGCCTGAGTGTTAAGAGATTATGGATATCCAGTATTTATTTTTGTCTGTGTTCCTTGCTCAACAAAATGTCTCTTCTCCTAATCTTTTTAATATTATTGCTATTTTGTGCTGTTAATGATGGTATATTTATTGTTCACAATTTTACATTTAGGATTTTTTTTTTTTTAATTGCTCCACAATTTGCAGACAAAGTTGTTTGCAGATTGCTGGACCTCAGCCCATCTTTACATCAAACAGACAGTTATTTTTCAGGAAATAGTCAAAACTAAATTGAATTTCTTTTATGTTTTACGAGTTAGCCCATGAACAGATTTTCCTTCATTATCTGTTTTTTTTTTTTGTTTTTTTTTAGTAAAGAGAGACAGATTTTCTTGGTTAGGCTAAATTATTGAAGGTTGATGTCAAGACTTAATGATCTCAGCAGAAGCCATGAACTGTGGTCCAAGGTGACTCATAAAGGTTTAGCTACCGGTGGGAGACTTTACACCAGCACGGCGGTGCATCCTAAAAAGCAAACAATATGTTGTTATTATCATGTTATCGGTCTGTGAGACAGAACAATGTTCACTGATAAATATTCACACTCAGAAATCAGCATAGCTCTAGTAATCCTGGCTTATTATAGAAACTAGTATTTGATTTCATGGTTACATCAACAACAGAACTCTATTAACGCTTCACGTAATGCTTCACCATGATTATGTGTGTTTGTGTGTGTTGTGTCCGGTCTCTCTACATTAGCCTCATGGAAAGAGAGAAGTTGCACAAGTTTCCCAGATTTCCCTGCAGACATCTTCAAAACCAGCTGTGAGCTGGAAAAGGTCTGGTACTGCTTCCATTTTCAGTTTTTTTCAGTGCAGCATTCATTAAATTATAAGTTTGTGGAATTTTTTTCTTCGTGACACATTTTTTTTTTTCCTTATCAAATCTGAAATTAGAAGAAGAATATTTGTTTCACACAGAAGCTGAGAGCAGCCATGACTGACAAACATATTGTTTTTTTTTTTTTCAGAAAATGAGTTAACTCATTATCAGATTGATTTCTTGAAAATAATGGAATAATTTACATCAAATTGTTATCTACAAATAATGGTTTAATGGAGACAGTGAGGTCTTTCTTAGATCTTTGTTAGAGTTCAGGATAACCAGGAATCAAGCAGAATAACATGAATGTCTCAACTCTTTAAAGCCTATAAGATAAAACAGGGAAAAATTCTAATTGTTTTAATCCAAAGATTTTGTTTGACCATAAAAAAAAAAAAAAAAAAAAAAAAAAAAAATCATTCTTGTATATTTATTACCATGTGACAAGTCAAAATTATTGTAGTGCATCCATCAGGGGGCAGAAGACAAGTATCAGACCGTACAACAGGGTTTTTTATTTGCCTGAGATACTGTCATAATAACATATTCAACCAGTGCTACCACTCTTACATTCTTTTATGAGGTGTAAACAAAAAGCCATTTAATACCATGTTAACAACTCATAAAAAAATGATACCACTAGGTAAATTAAATTCAAAAGACTCATTTATGTTGATGACAGTCTAATGTTCCCTCATCTATATTTCTATCAATATTTTAGCTAAAAGATGTTAGCATAATGAAAATTCTGTTTCTGTAGCAGAATTTCTTAAATCAAATGCTCTAATTTGAAAATGAAAAGAAAATAAATTTAAATATCAGCCCGTTTGTTTAAATTACTAAACAGTGTTAATAAAAAACGTGTTTCTTGAATATTTTCTGTCCACATAAGACAAGCTGTGGTACCAAGAAAGTACAAAAATCACAAACATGACCAGCAACTTTTACGTTTTTAAAACTATATGCTTTTTTGTAGTTCAGTGTGATATATGTTATTTTGGATTAATATATTAATCAAACAGTTTAAGGCTTAAAGCATGACTTTATGATGTCTACAAGCAGCTTCCAGAGGACTGGAAACAGTAGATGCTGAAACTCTCTGAGTAATGATGAGTGGCCTGTTTCATCTTTCTTTTTGCATCTGCAGGAGAATGCTCATTTTGTTGTGGTGGACATGGTGCTGGAGGTGCTGGAAGGTGTGAAGTGGACTCTGAGCTTTGACCAACAGACCTCCACGATGGAGAGATGGAAACACACAGACTGCATGATGCGCACACAGAGAAGCACAAGCTCTCCGCAGGGCAGTCCGCCATGTAAACCACACAGACCAGAACAGGACAGCAGCACAGCTGATCCTAAAGCAATGAATAACAAGCACAGACTTTCACATGAACACACCAGAATGACACACACGGACACAAACTTATCACATGGAAATCAACACACTCAGGGTAGAGAAGATGAGGAATCAGGGACTGAAGAGGCGGAACATCAAATGAAGAGTCTTTCTTTTCTATCCACTGACAGCGGCTTTGAAGGTAAAATGATTTTCCTCCTTCATGTTGGGTTTTCCTACTGTTGCAAGAGTAGAAATCTTGGGTTTGTCTTACAGAAGATTTAAAAAAAGATGCTCTTAAAATTGCATTCTTGCTAACAGCCAGCAGGGGGAGACAAGTGCATTTCAATGAACCTGTTCATCATCCACCGTCTATGGATTATATACTGTATCATATACTAGCTTATCATCACACCACTATGTAGCCATTGTAAAGACATGAAAACTTTATCATTTATGACTGAAAGAAAAGTTTCATCTAATTATGTGTGCAAAATGTGTACATAAATTTCAGATTGTGCACTTGACACAACACTGACAACAACAGATTCCCTGAAAAAGTAAGAATAATTATTACTCTCAGAAAACATGCATCCAGAGTCAGTGTTTTATCTCTAACCTGTCTGCGGTGTCTGATCCATGCAGTGCAGAGTGGTTTGCCCAGCAGCTGGTGTCAGAGTTCAAAAAGAGTTGGCTTCCTCCACAAGAGCTTCGGCGGGGTCGGCTAAGCCTCCGCAGCTCACTTCAAGAGGTGAGAAAGTACCCACTTCACCTACAGCAAAGTTTCCATTTGTATTTTATATATTTATTCTTTTTTAACATTTGATTGGTTCTTTGTATGTCCAGTCCAAAGTTTCTTTCCTGCCTTCAGGCCTGTTTTGGTCATCAATCGTAAACATGTCACATTTCAGTGAAGCACCCTGTAACACTGGTGATAATAAAACCTCTGTCCTTGCTAGCTGCCAGGTACCGGAGGTGTGGTGGTGAGCAGCAGCAGCCTGACGGAGGAGATCCGACTCAGGACCAGGATGAGAGGATCTTTGAATTGGGCACCGCCACGTTTCCAGATCATCTTCACCGCTCACCCAACACACAGGTCTTCATTTTAACTGAGAGAATCTGAACACTGCAACCCAGCAAGATGGTGTTTAACTGCTGCTCATATCAATGAGCTCATTTACAGCTGACTCCTTTTAATTTCCAGACGCAGTGAGGTGGTGGCTTTGCAACACTTTCTGTGTGCCGGCTGTGGGACAGAAGTAGAGCCCAGTAAGTACTGCATGACACTGAATCTGCATGTCTGACTAGTGAGGGATTTATGATTTGAGGGACAGTGAGAGACAAAGGTTTGCATGTTTCAACAAAATGGGTCAAATTGCCAGTTTCAGACCTGATGATGCAACATCAGCAGCTCACGTTCAAAATATGACAAAAAAGAAGCTTCAGGAGGTTTGAAACAAGATGGTTAATGTGAGCTAGACAGATAATAGAAGTTCGGTACCAACAAGTGATGTTTATTAGAAGCTAAACAAAAGTAGTAAAGGAAAAACTGATTAGTAGCATTGCTGTCTGTTTGAGAATACCTTTGCTGAAGTCGGTATTTATACACTCACCCGTAACTTTACCTCCAGAACTGCCTTCATTCTTGGTTTCATAGATTCAACAAGGTGTTGGAAACATTCTCAGAGATTTTCTCCTTTTTGACATGACAGCATCACACAGTTGCTGCAGATTTATCAGCTCATGATAAAAATCTCACCTTCCACCTGTGGACAGGCGGATCGATACTCTAGAGCCGACTTTTCCATGTCAAGGCCCCCCAAACAGCATTAGGGACCCCAAACCTACAGACAATGCTATGAAATGTGTTAAGAAACATAAACTTTTAGAGTGCATTTTCTTACTTTTATTCACTAATTAGTAATATTACATTTGTTTAGCATAAGAAAATCATTCACCTGTATATTCCCACTAAATAACAGACGTCAACAAACTGTTGACAGATAAGAACAGAACAAAGACATCAAACTTCTCTCATGTGTATGCGTTCAAGTGTGTGTGTGTGTGTGTGTGTGTGTGTGTGTGTGTGTGTGGCAAGTGGGGGTGTCTGGGAGTGACAGACAGAGATAACACTAGTGAATTCCAGACAGAGGATGCATCTCGGGCAATCATAGCCATTTTTCTCTGTGGCTGTAAAGCCAAACCTTCATCATATTTTAGGATTTTAGTCGGCCTTGAGTTCTTAAGTTTTTTTTTTTGCAGCAGCAGTGTCCTCCACAGCAGGGCTGTTGGTCTGCTCCTGTGGTCTATTTGTTATAAAAAAAAAAACCTCTCCATTTTACGTTAGCTAGCTACGTACTAGCTTGAGCAGCAAAGCAGCCTGATAACCACCAAGCCTACACAGATTATGATGTCATCAAGCCAAACCTTTTTTTTTTTTTTAGCTTCCCTCTAATTTTCTCAGGCCCCCTAACACCCCCAGGTGGGCCCCCAGGGATCAGTGGCCCCCACTTTGAAAAACCACTGCTCTAGAGTTTATACTTTGATATCACCCAGTCAAGATATCAGATTGGATACTTTTTTGGTTATATAAAAAAGTCCACTCTGCTGATAGAAAACATGCCATTTGTTTTCACGTCTGTGAGTTTTAGGTAATAAAATTTTGTGTAGCAAAGCCACCGTGTATTCCTTCTGTGTCACATGATTATGGCAGCCTGTCAGATGTCCTAAAGATGCTGCTGCTGTTAGTACAAAAAATTATTAATTTTATCTTATTTTTGTTTAATTTTTCTCAACAGTATAATTTATTATTGTTTTAAAAACATTTTGAGTACTGATGTTCTTGAGTTTATTTATTGAGTTTATTTATATTTCATACTGCCCTCACAATAAAGATACTACTGCACAGTGTACAAAAATTAATTTTCTTCAGGGGCCAAAAAGTATTGATATTTGTCTATCAATAAAAAAGTACCATAAACTAAGTTGTATCGTATCAACAGAAAAAACGTTGGTATCACCCATCTCTCGTTTCACCACATCCCAAAGCTGCTCTACTGGACTGAGATCTGGTGGCTGTGGAGGCCGTTGGAGTCCAGGGAACTCATTATCATGTTCTAGAAAGCAGGTGGAGATGATCTGAGCTTTGTGACATGGTGCTTTATCCTGCTGGAAGTAGCATCAGAAGATGCTACACTGTGGTCATAAAGGGATGGACATGGTCAGCAACAGTACTTGGTTAGGCTGTGGTGGTAAAACCAGGCTCACTTATTAGCACTAAGGGTCTCATAGTGTGCCAAGATAATAATTCCCACATCATTAAACCACCAACCAGACATCAACAAGACATTCTGGTCCAGACGACTGCTGCTCACTGAATATTTTTTCTTCTTCAGTCCATTCTCTGTAAACCCTAGAGATGGTTGTGTGTGAAAATCCCAGTAAATACTGAAACCAACAACCATGTCACGTTCAAAGTCTCTTAAATCTCCTTTCTTCCTCAGCTCAGATTGATCTTCATCAAGTCGTCTTCATCATGTCTACATGACTAAATGTGTTGAGTTGCTGCCATGTGATTGGCTGTTTAGATATTAGTGTTAACAAGCAGGTATTAAAAAAGTAACCAGTGAGTGTATAGTAAAAGACCTACAGTTTAGATGTGAGTTCACTTTTTTAAAAGAAAATTCATCAGAGCTACAAACTGATTAAAAACATGTCTGAGTTCTGCATCTGTTTCTACCATCAGGATACATCAAGAAACTCCGGTACTGTGAATACCTTGGCAGGTAAACAGTTTATGGTTGTATTACCTCCACCTGACAATGATAGAATATTTATTTAATAAATCCAGCTGGTCTTTCTTGCTTATCGTATGATCTAAATTCCTCTGGCAGGTATTTCTGCGACTGCTGCCACAGCGGCTCGGAGGCTGTCATTCCTGGTCGAGTTCTGACCTGTTGGGACTTCAGCAGGTAAGAAAAGCAGTTCTATGTTTTAACAAAACAGAAACAGCTAGGTTTTGTTTTTATTCGCCCCATAATGGGTTAGTTTATCTACTCGTGGCTATTTCACTCCTGCTACTTGGCTTCAGGCAGCAATGAGATCAACACGAGACACAGAAGAGGCGAAGATTTTCCAATCAACACTTTCTACTCCGTTCATTTTAAGTGAAATTAACTTTACTTTTTTCTTCTTCATCCATCCACACATGGGAAATGGATATTTGTTGACTCATCTTGTGAGTCTTTAGGCTCATAAAAAAAAATAAAATAAATTAGAGACTATCTTTTGCAGCAGCAGTTTAGCTGAAAAAAAGTTCTTGTTTTGTAAATTCCTATAAACAGTTTTCTGTATCAATGCTTTGTATGAAGTAATTCCAGAGTTTTTTTCTTTAAATCCATAAATCTGAATCCAACTTGTCAAATGTAATTATTTAGTTTTCATTTGGGTGGTTTAAATGTCTCAGAACTGGTCCCTGTCTTAAACAAACACTGCCATCTGCTGGTTTCTTGTGTTGGTTTGAATTACTCATCGAGGACTACAGAAAGCCCTTCTGAGTTTTTTGTGAGCCCAAATAAATGACAGATTCAGCATCAGCTGAACAGCTGCTGTCAGACAGTAAGAGGAAGAAAGACAGATGAGCTGAGGATTAAATGCGTCGCTGTCGTGTTGACATTGCAGGTACTCTGTGAGTGATTTCTCCAAACAGCTGCTGGACTCGGTGTGGCATCAGCCTCTGTTCAACCTGACCTCTGTGGGCAAGAAGCTGCGCAGCAGAGTCAAAGAGCTGGACAAGTTCAGCGTAAGTTCAAGACTTCATCAACAAACTCCTCCACATATACACATAAAGATGGGTTCAAACATTTACAATCACCACAAGAGAATGATGACAAAATAAAACACGAAAGATAGAACTAAACATGACAAGAGTGAAAAACCAAAATGTTCAGACCATGATATTCTCTTTTTCATGTGTCCATCAGGAGATGCAGGAGCATCTGATGGGAATCAAGAAGCTGCTGAAAGCCTGCAGATTATCAGACAGGTAGAATACTTTGCTTTTTCCTACATACTGTACAAAAACTAAATCAGATTAGATACTTTACAGGCTAATTTGAGTGAATTTAGATGAATTACTACATTTGACTGATAGTGAGGAAAAAACAGACTTGCATGAATGCATGTTCCTGCCTCAACATCAAGTGTTTTTACTTCTCATTTGTACTGAAAAAAATTAAACAAAGGGTGAAAACAGAAGTAAACATGTCTTCAGTTCTCAGGAAATGTGATGTGTGATGTAGCGTCAGAAACAGTCAGTATGTGTTCCTCTTGAGGTAAACAGATCTATATAGTCTTATTCCTTCCAGCATGGCATTTAAAGTACTTAGTTTATATATATATATATATATATATATATATATATGTATATAAAGCTGGTCCACTGTTTTGCATCTTTGGTTTTAAAGGTTTCACCAGCAGGGGGCATATTTTTACCAGACATCTCTTACATCAAATGGGCTCACACTTTTTTTTTTGTTATTCTGTAGTTATTTTGTGTTTAGTGTAGGACAAGGGAAAAAAGTAAAAATTGTGTGGGCATCAGTCAGTAGATTTGCAGGACTTTTACTGCCTCGCTAAACCCATCTTTCTGAAGCTTATTCAAATTAAACCTGCTGTTTCTTCACTGAACTCCTTCCTGCAGACAGATTAACAGGAGAGAGCTGTCTTCATGTGATTGTTTCTTGTTGTGTCCATGTTGCAGAGTGTTGGCTGAGCTCGAGCAGCTTCCTGTTCACCTGATGGAGCAGCCACTCGTCTTCTCCATGGATGACCTGCTGAGGATAAAGAAGGGTCAGCTGGTGGTGCAGTTCCGAACAGTGCTGCAATCTGCCATCCATCATATTGAAAAGTGCGAGGTCAGTCAGCTGATATTGTACAATATCAGATTTTTTCCACACAAAGTAAAGAACTAAAATGAAAAAGCAGAGTCATGCAAATCCAAGCCAAAGTTGCATTCCCCTCACAACTGTTTTAACCCTTTAATGACCTGCTCAGTCATTTGATAGAGCTACTTTTAATCGCTATATCTTATTACAAAAACAAAAAACAAAGTAAATCTGACTAAGTGTGAGTATATTGTATGCCATGAGTGACACTTGAAACATTTCTTTAAAAATAAAGGTCTTACTGTGCTCCGAAGTCATAGATAAAAAAGCCTAATTGAATTCAGACTGATGAAAGTAAAACTCCCCCAGTCAAAAGGGTCAAAGAGCAACAGATGCAGCTGAGCTGTTATACTAACTATGTGAACATTTACATTTTGTACATTAATGTGCATTATGTCACTTTTTAAAATAGAGTCTAAGGTTGTCCAGAAACTTGCACAGATAAGCGTACTCATTTGATTATTTGGACTGACTGAGGAAACCAGCCTCTAACGTTATTTCTGACTTTTCCCACACAGCTCTGTATGGCCCGAGGTTTCATCTGCGAGTTTTGTCATGAAAGAGACATCATCTTTCCTTTTCAGAAGGACATTTGTAAGCGCTGTGTAGGTGAGAAAATGCTGATTATTTAAATGAAAATGTGCTGACAAGTGAGCTGAACTCAGGCAGGATGGCCGGGTGGCGGAAGGGCAAATATTGATCTAGAAAGAATTGCTGATCCCAAAGAAAGTTAGCAAGTTTTTTTTATGCAGGAATTTTCATAAACTTTTTTCTTTAAGTACAAAAGTGCAGACATAGAACTGACTCTGTCTCATGCTTCCATAGAAGCTGAAGGGGACTTTAATCAACAATCAAATGGCTTTCCTCTTTGTTCTCCAAAACGTTAAGGGGGAATAAATATTGAAGCATATTTAACAGCATTGTTTTTACAGTTATGACATACATGACCTATTTTCCCTCTCCCCAGTGTGCAGGGCATGCTTCCATAAAAACTGTTTTGCTGAGAAAAAGTGTCCAAAATGTGCACGGATCCAGTCACGGAAAAAAGCCCACCTTCATCCATGATATGTGAGCTCTGAGCAGCTGCAGCTCAGCACCACCATGTTTTATTTAACACTGAATCTACGTCTGTTACTTTTATAAACAGAGGAACACTTAACATGTTTACTTTTATACTTAAACCATCACTGAGCTAAAATGTCATGGTTTATATTCTTGATATTAAAAGACATTCTTACCCCAAGCTTCAATCTAAAGTTTGTCCATCTGTGCAAAACACTTTTTAAAAATTTATTCCCTTTTTTTGTGGTTCTTGTATAAATGCTCATGCCTCTATAATAGGTTGGTACTCATAAAACCTGGTCCTCTTTCACTTTCAGTTTTTTAAATTAGACCATATCACATATTTGGGTTGAGATTCTTTCTTTGTGTAGCAGCTCAAGTTTAACTTAAATCAGCAATGATAAACCCTTCGCTACCTTTTGAAAATTTCACCTCAGAAAATCTTCAAATTCAGCCAATAAAGGCTCCACAATTGCACAACGCCCCTGAGTACAAGACACATGCGGTAACCAGCCCAAATGGGGGTTTGATTTATGATCACAGTCTTTCCAGCCTCGGCTTGACCAAACATGAACATGATTCAGTGGTAGGGGTTCATGGTGTCATAACTTGTTCATTTATAACAAGTACATCTAGATGCAGCAGCTCCAGGAAGGAACAGTTTAATCTTTTACAATGATTTATGGTTTAATAACTGATATGAAGTGCAGAACTGAACTGGGAGAAGTTGGAAATCAGCATAAAGATGATTTAACTTTCCATCACAGTCTCCATGGCCATGAATTTAGCTTCAGAAACCTTTGCCCAAAGTTCATGCAGTAGATTTAACATGTACATGTCAGACTAAAAAGATATTTTAATAATAATTGTAAAAATCAGCCAAATCTGAAAAGCTGGGATGGAAAATGAACATTTTTATTTAGACTATTTCCGTGCAGACAGTATAAATTTCAGGGATGAACCGGAATATGGACCCAGCATCGGAGTTGGCTGATATTCAGCTTGTTGACTGCGATCTGCAAATAAAATACCATCAGCTGATGGCCGAGGATTGTTATTATTTTGCTTGTGTGTTGTGGTTATTTATTTCCATCTAAATTTGTTGGGTAGAAGCATTGTTGTTGTGTTTTGAAATAAAAAAGTTTCTAATGTTTTAAAATAACTATTCTTGGAAAACTTTTTTTTTGTGAAAGATCATGTTCAGGTTTTTCTTTTATATATACAGATGAATGATTTTAGCTCATTCAAAAATGGTGCAATGAAGAGTTTTGAAAATCTAACAGTTCAGTTCCTGATGGTAGGGAACAGTTAATGGCATTAAAGGTAAAAGAAATAACTAAAACATGGCTAACAGATCTCAGCCAAAGTGTTTTTAATGCTGGTCCAGAACTGCAGAATTATCATAAACCCAAATAATTTCTATTTAGTTTCTGTAACTGCTGTTGTTCATTTATATTAATTTAACATTTTGTAATGTTTCACACTTTTAATGTTACCGTTCTTTGCTTGTACACAGAAGCTATTCTGGCTTTGAAGATACTAAAATAATGAAGCTTTTCAGGAATTATCTTTTCCCATTTTTCCTGTTACTCTGGAACGTGTAATTGTCTAGAGATTCTCTCTAGGAAAACTCAGTAGGGACCCAAACCCTCTACTTCCTCAGTCATGCGTTTGTAGTGTGTGTAGGTTGTGATTTTGATTTAACGAAAAATTCAAGGACATCCCAGACGAAGATGTTTGTTTTAAGGGTAGAGATCAGCCTTGGTAAGGACCCTGATATGACCCCATACCATCACAGTCTGGCTTCTGGACATGTCTGGATGGTTCTTTTTGTCTTTAGTCTGGAGAAGATTAACACATTGTAAAGTACAGGGTAACAAAATGTAAATATTTATTATGTCTGCATTTTTACTTCGTTTTACATGACATGTGCCTGGAGTTGGGTATACTCGTCCAGTCTTGATAAGAGGAAAGAGTAGAAGGTATAGAATATTTGCAATAATAACTCTTTTACCTCACTTACACTCAGTGTTGGTTTCTATAGTAGTTTTGTGCTCAGTGACAGCAGGTCACGTCTGATAACATCCAGGTTGGTGCTGAATGTTACGCATCTGGTAAATTATTAGTTTTATACCATTTCTACACAGGTACAGAATTTTCTTGCAGTTACACATTTATATATGTTCAAATTAACAGCTACGTTTCCCGTTTTAAAAAAAGTTTATTAGAATTATTGTTTTGTATAAAGTGCAGAGCAGAAGTCACACAGGTACCAAGCTGAGAAACACCAGACAGAAAACATTAGAGTCACTAAAACCATTAAAGATTTGAAAGAAACTCTTGTTTTCCATCTGATACAAAGTTAACTTGAATTCTGTGTGGATGTTTGCGCGGCTTTAATGAGCACAAACATCAGGTGTGAAAATTAAAATCACCAGACACCAGCGTCTGTTGAACAAAGTTAACTAGCGAACCTCAGAGAGAAGTCTTTCGGGGTTAAACCTGCATCTCTGTAAACATGGTTTGCAGCCCATCAGCTGCTCTAATGGTAGTGTGCTGGATCCCTGGAGATGGAAAGTTTTTCACACCTTCACATGGCGACATCAGCAATCAAAGGTGTTAATAAACACATGATGCAACTGCCACACATACATGCCATGTATTACTCTTTTTAAAACCATGAACTTTATTAGTGAACTTATTGTGTTTTATCTATGAAATCTGTTACCAAGTTTCAAAGAATCATCCACAGAGAATTAAGAAACTCTTTGGTTCCCTTCAGCTCCGTGCAGTCGTTAACTGTCTTAACTCTTTTGTTTAATGCCAAATTTCACAGTTTAGTTCACTCGTTTTTGACTGAAGCAGCTGTTTTGAAAAAAAGGGTAAACCAGAAAACCCAGAAAACTGACACCATCTTACCAAGAAACAGCAGTACAAAGGGATTTAGAAGAGCTAATGTTTGATTAACCTGAAAGTGGACGTAGAGGACTGTGTTTTTAAGGTATCAATAAAAAATGGTAGGTTGAGCAAAAGAATCCCCTCATAACCAAATACCAAAATATTTGCAAGTGAGGGTAAATAAAACCTCTAAAACACTGTTATTCTTTCAGGGCATCACAACAGGGCTTATGAGGCTGTCCTGTGGTGCTTTGCAGTGGGGCATTGGCATTTACTTCTTTAAACCGGATGGGGATTTTAAAAAATAAATAAACTGTCTGAGAAATTCCTGTAAATGCCAATAAAACACACAAGTCCCAGCAACTCTGAGGCTCACAGCTTATTCTTTGACAAAGATTCTGAATGACCCAACATTTCATGAAATTCCAATTTAAAAAATCCAAGGTCCTAGAAATTCTATCACTCTAATTTTTCTCGTTTTTTAAATCATATCGCCCACAATGCTTAAAATCTAGGTATTTGTTTCTATTTTTAGTTTTCATGCTAATGTCAAACATGTAGTTAAATCTTGTTTTTCAGCTTGAGACTAATGCTAAAATCAGTTTCTTTCAACTGTTAATTTAGGGCGCATTAACACTGGTGCTGTTTGGCTTGTGGTGCTGAGTCCTAGTCCGCTTCCATTGATAGTCTAGTAGTCTCTGGTCAGATTGAAAATCAGGTGTCTTGGTACTTTTGCAAGTCAACTCTGGTGGGAAAAGGACACTGATCAAAGAAAGCAAACGTATGACCTGCTGCGCAGCAACATGTCGGATAACACATCCATGTGCGCTGCGTTCCAGCTGTGCTGCAGCCTCTGGAGTTAATCGCTGCCCTTTTAACCGATGGTTTGGTTCACACTGGGCACGGTGTCTAGATGCATCTCGATTAGTGCTGGGCACGTTAACGCATTAATAGCACGTTAAAGCAACGCTTAATTAACGCAACGCTTAATTAACGCCGTTAAATTTTTTAATCGCAAGGTAATTTATTTATTTATTTTTTTTCTGGCCGCTGGCTTTGATGACAGAAACATTGCTCCCTTCCCTGCTGCAGCGGTGCATCTGACGTGATCGGGAGAGAGCAGGTTTATTAAAATAAAGAGATGTTTTCTGTCAGGAACAGGAAGAAGAAAAAAAGAACAGACGTTTCTCTTTGTCAAAGTACATGCAGATGGACAGAACATTGTAATTTCTGGATGGGAAGCATTTTTATCATTGTGTTTTTTTTAATAAATGCGGTTTTAATTTATGCAAGACAGCAAAGGTAAGACATGCTTTCTGACTTTTACAAACGTGAAGCATAAATCGGGTCTTCTTCTGCCTCTGGTTCGGTGAATCTTGGTCATAGCGAGATGAAACTTCCAGCTGTGGAATCTGTGAGATGTGAGCTTTCAGTAGAGGAGTCGTTTGTTCGTGTTCATGCCGTGGGGTGGACACGGGGAGACATAATTTGTGTTTACATATTTTTCGGACTTTGTGTAGCTGCTCTTTAAATTGTTTGTTGTCTTAACTGTGTTTGTTGGTGATAGAAATGGTTTTACTGAGCTGGTAGCTGAGATTCTGGACTTTCTGTGGATACCACACATGTTTATATTTACATCTACAGACCTGACGTTACACCCGGAACGAGATGTTAACCCCTTAACTCCCGGTAACGGAGGCTGAAAATGAAAGTTTAGAGAAATTGTAGGCCAGAAATCTGGATAATGAAACACTGAAGGTGCATGGATGGAAGTTATTGTGCATATTGTGAATATTTCTCTCTCCTCACCATCTAGAAGCTGTGAGATTCACATCCTGCTTTCTGTCTGTTCACCTGATGCTGATATTCATCACATATTGTTCCTTCTGTGTTTAGAAGAAAGCAGCTTCACAGCTTTAAATTCATCCTGCTGACTTTTTACCTTTTAGCTAGTAAATCCTGAACATTTCATCCTTCTTTCTCATAAATATTTGATTTTATAAATATATATGAAGAAATATTTTAACTGTTGCTGTTTAAACAGAAAACTGCTGCTAAACCCGTTTATGTGTTTAGTGCAGGGGTCTGCAGCCTTTCCAATCCAAAGAGCCATTTTTCCCTCAGCCAGCTAAATAAAACTACTTTAGAGACGCAAATGTTACGAGACTTTTCAAAAAGGCAAGTTAATATATATTTTTAATGAAGAGCCACCATAGGATGTTTATTTTTGAAGAACCACATTTTTATTTCCATTTTTAAGGTTTTAAAATAAAGAAAAACATAAAACCTTTATTAAAAAAAAGAGGATAGACAGACTTTCTGCTAAGGAATGTAGATATTTGTGTAAAATGATGTACAAGAAAGTAAAAAAAAAGTCCATGGTTTCCAACCTAATGACAAGAAAGATAGATTTAAAAAAATATTTTAGCCACGTATTTAGAGGCATTGTGGAAGGTCCAGAGAGACACTTGCAGCTCCAAAGTTGCAGGTTGGAGACCCCTGATGTAGTGTTTGTAAATGAAAACTTACTGCATTTTCTTTTTATAGCTGTAGGCCTTATTTTAAAGGAAAGAGACATTTTGCGCGTAACTATGCGATTAATCGCGATTAATCACAGCATGTCATGCGATTAATCGCGATTAAAAAATTTTAATCGTTGCCCAGCACTAATCTCGGTACATCACAAGATTTTCCTGTAATTGTTTTCAGTCTCACAGATCCAGCTATGCATACTGCACTCGCTGGTGCTGCACAATATGACATGCTTCCTGGATGAGTTGACGGTTGGAACGAAACCGCGGCGAAGCAGGAATACAGCGCACACAGATTATACATACAATTAACCTTTATGTTGTACAAACAGACACCAGTCTGCATACTGGGCCTCTTTTACCAACCATTCTTGCCAACAAATGCGTTTTAAGTCCTACTCATGAACTTTTTATGAAATTTGTGGTATTTGTGAAAATCTTGGATTTGCTTTTAGCTGAAAACATCCTGTGAACAATAAGGAGCACTCTTACAAACATTTGATCGCTGACATGTTAGAACAAAGTCATCTTTTGTGCTGTTTTCTGCTGTTTTATTTATTAAAATACAATAATAAAATGAAAGAACTGATTTTGTTCTCTTTTGACTCTTCAAATGTCCAACTCACCTGTGACTCCACCTGCTGAATGGGATCGTTCATAATTAAATATAATACAACTGTGTGTTTTTGTATTGCATCTAATGATTTATATTGTGGGGAAATCGGTTATGGCCTGTATGGCCTGACCAACTCACCTGGAGGTTTAATTTTTACAGATTTTTCAGATTTTTACATAGCTTTTATTTACTTTTAAGATTTTGAATGGTGCTGCCCTGTTGTACCTGTCTAAGCTCTACCATCCGTACACACCTTCTCAGCCTCTCAGGTCAGCTGACCACCTCCTGCTGAGTGTGTCCAGGACTAGCCGGAAGCTCGGAGGGGACCGGGCCTTTGCGTGGAATGAGCTGCCTTTACACATTGGAGAAGCCTCCTCTATATATCTTCTTAAAATCTGTTTACCTTGGCCTTTAGTACAAAATGACATTTGATTTTAGTTTATTATAATTATTTAATTTAAATGTATTTAAAAATGTTTACATTTTTCACATCCTATTTAGTTTAACATTTGTTAATGCTATGTGCATATTGTTGCACTTAGATTTTTCTTAAGTGTGATATTAATAAAGTTGCAGTTGCAGATGCACCAACACTCACTCTATCAGCAAACCGCATCTTAGAAGGAACCACAGCGGGAGGCAATTTGCTTTACAAACTGTAGAAGGTAGGCTACACCAAGAGAACGCTCATCCTAACGCGCTCATGGGACCAGAACGCTGTCCAAGTTCAGGAGTAATTTATTACCCATTTCAACATAAATCTGCTTTTATATCATTTGAATCTCATTTATATGATTCATAACCACATAGTGAGAAATTTATACAAAATCTATAAAAATGAAGACAAACAAGTTTTAGTGCACATCTTTATTATATATTTTTTGTTTTCATTCAGTTTTCATTTACAAACAAGGAAACAGCAAAGTGAATATCATCATCTGATGGACCTCAAGGCTGATCCAGATAAATCCAGGACCTACGTTCGGACAAATTCACCCTGGCACCACGTGGCTGCCTCTTTATTTACATCTCTATAATCTTTGCGTGAAGTTTTGTAAAGTATGAGAACGTCAGACACAGCTAAAATGATCTGTTCCTCCATGTTGAAAGTGTCTACTTTGCTCTCAGCTCATTGGCCAGTCAATGAAACCCTCGCTGATTGGTTGTAGTGTCATGCGACAGTGACAAAAATTGAACATTTTTCTATTTTCTTGTTGTAAGTCCCCGTGTGCACGTCTACTTGAACGAGCGCAGCATTTCACATGCACAAATGCCTGTCACTTGGCTGGAGGAGGGCAGCGATTTTGGCCTTGTTTTGCAAGCTCCATAGGAAATGAATGGAGAAGGAGCAATGTCGCCTCCTGTGTGTTGAGCCCATGAATGAGCCTTGCTAAGGGCACTGATACAACCTCATACGGTCACAAAGCCTGGGCTTGTTGCTTATTACAGCCTGGTCTTTGGTCTGCAGAAGATGGGCTTATATTAAAGTACGAGAGAACATAATGTAAATGTAAATAATGTGTGTAATCAACTACCTACACTACCGTTCAAAAGTTTGGGGTCACTTTGCCATAGGATTCAATAGGGAAGTGACTCCAAACCTTTGAACGGTAGTGTGTAAAACTACCTTTAAACATTATTTCTGCATTTTTTTTCCACACGTCTCAACATATACCAAAGTATACCATTTAATTCTTGATATAAGGAAAAGGTAGCAGGTATTGAATATTTACATTCATCTGCTCAGAAAGGCTCTTTCCATCAGCCGTTACAGTTTGTACTCTTTTCCCTTCTTTGAGATCAGAGTTTAGGTTTCTTCTATAGTTTTGTGCTCAGTGACAGCTGGAGACAACCTACAGGTAGGTGAGGGATTTTATTTTTTATCCATATATCATAGTTCTTTTAGAAAGTCATTGTTGTTTGTGTGAAATCTCAAACTAACAGGCTCTGAACTGAGAAACACCAGTCAGGGAAATTCATCAGCGTCACTGTGGTATAAAACCATTAGAGATATGAAACAAGCTCTTGTTTTCCATCTGATACAAAGTTAACTTGAATTTTGTGTGGATGTTTGTGTGGCCTTAATGAGAACATACATCAGGTGTGAAAATTAAAATCACCAGACACCAGTGTTTGTTGAACATGGTCAACTGTTATTGTACACATGAACTTCTGAAGGTAATAATTAGCAGCCTGATAATGCAGAAACACACACATACACATAGAGAAGTGTCATGGGGATAAACATGCCTCTCTGTAAACAGTGGTTTACAGCCCATCAGCTGTTCTAATGGTAGTTGCTGAACCCCTGGAGATGGGACATTTTTCACACATTCACGAATGATGACATCAACAATTAAAGGTGTTAAGAAAATGAGCTACAGTTCAAACACACGATGCAGGTGCTGCACATTTGCATGTGATGCAACCAATTACTGAAGTTTTTCTTCTTTTTCACTTGAGAAAGTTTTAAGCTTTTATATTGGACTTACATATAGTATTTGATCAGTCAATTGGAAATAACTTTAACCAAATTACCAGGATGCATCTACAGCTACAGCTCCATGCAATCCTCAAAGGTCTTTACTCATAGTTTTCTTTAATGCAATGCAAACCTGAGGAGCTTTGTTTAACTCCTTGTCTGAGGATCCTTTTCAGTTGAAAACAAAACAAAACAAAACAAAAACAAACACATACACACACACACAAAACGTTAAGCGAATTAATGTTTCTGGAACTGAATGTGGAAGCAATTCACTCTCAAAAGCAAAATTTACGGATTAGAGTTTCTGTCACAGCATTTTTCTGCTTTAAAAATCTCTTTAAAACAGTTACTGTTTATTTTTAAGAAATTAATACAAATAAGGACATCAAGTTTCACACACCAAATTTTTGGATCAAAATGCCATAGCCAGTGCCCCCCTCCAGCTCTGCCCAGCCATCAGGACTTGCTGTGACCCAGAAGTATGAAAATTTCAGGATTTATTTGTTTAAAGGCAACAAGTCAGCATTTCAGAGTTGTGTGAAAGCCTTCTAAAAAAGGATGCCACCTGGATTTAACTAAGCACACAGGTACGAGCCTCTTATTAGATAATTACCGCATGGGAGATTATCTTTCACCTGGCAACAAGTTATTTTGCCCCGATGCAGTGAGTAGCTTCTAATTTCTTAAACAACCATGTGGAAAGACACATCCTGTCATCAAGGAAAAAATGTTTAAGAAGGTCAGAGCAGATCATTGGCATTGAGGAGGCAACGTGGGGTTCAGCATGACACTTGCATGTAAGCATGTAATCAGTGGAAGCCTGGAATCGATCCGCCTACCTTCCGGTCGAAAGACGATTGCTTTTCCTCTTGAGCTACACCCGCCTCCCTAATAGTGAAAGGAGGAACTTTTCCAAATGCACAATGCAATGGGAACTCAAGGGACTGGGACTGAACAGCTGTGTAACCACAGGAAAACCACTAATCAGTGAGACTAACCGGAGGAAAAGGATTCAGTTTTCAAAGAAGCACAAAGACTGCACTCTGGAGGAATGGAAGAAGGTGATGTGGTCTGATAAGTCCAGATTTACCCTTTTCAGAGTGATGGGAGCATCAGGGTAAAAAGAGAGACAAATGTAATGCATTTCTGTCACAAACACTACATCAGGGGTCTCCAACCTGCTGCTCTGGAGCTGCAAGTGGCTCTCTGGACCTTCCACAATGCCTCTAAATATGTGGCTAAACTTTTTCAAACCTATTTTTCTTGTCATTATGTTGGAAACTATGGACTTTTTTTTTTACTTTACATCATTTTCCACAAATATAGAAGATAGTCTATCCTCTTTTTATAAAAGTTTTATGTTGTTTTTTATTTACACCAAAAAACAGGGAACCGGAAGTGACCAGCAGGCGCAATGGTCGGAGGACACTAGAGTTCCTACAATCTGTCTCTCATTTCTGTTATTTAGTCAGGTTACGCATTTTATCAACCTAGGTTACTGAACTAACAAAGTATTAGAAGATGTCGGGGTGCATTATAGCGGATTCACAAGTGAGAGGAGGAAGGCATATGGTAAGGTGATGAAGGAGCTGCATGAGAGGGGCATCCCGGCTTTTCTAATCTACCTGGCCACACTGAGGATGACGATCAACAGTGAACAATGTACCTTTACATCAGCGAGGCCGCACAAGTCTTGAGGAGGGAGGGCGATGAGGGACTGTCGCCGTGTCGCCAGCTGTTCACCTCCGGTTCGGGGGAGGCACTACGACTGGAGGAAAAAGACATGGAGTAGATCGACGTTCCAAACCGGTATGGATGATTTCGGGGTCGATCGACTGTGAGAGCTGAACACCGACACTCGCCGATTCCCCGGGTAGAAAAACTTGATTTGTTTTGATATCTTGTGCTGGTGAGGATCACACGGAGTGCACTGCCTGGGGACTGAAGACATCAGAGGACATCACAGCCACAGTAAGGGGTGGGTGGCTGCATGGGGGATGATTTGTTCGTAACAACCCCGGACTCTGTCACTAAGTTGAAAGGGGCAAGCTATATCCACCACATGTTGGTAAGGCTACCTTTGATTACTTATAAAACCCGCTTATAAGACCCGCTTATAAGACCGCTGGGTCTACTAAATATTTTGATTTTTGATCATAGTTGAGGATGGAGCTCTCAATATATATATACATCTTTGTGTTTATTTTTGTCTCCACCTGCACGTTACTTTGACTATCTTTGAGGGATGGATGGGAATTTAAGAAGTTTTGCTGAACTGCGTTATGCAGAAGCCACATGGGTCAGAACCACCATTTGGATGGGTATGTGTGTGTGTGTGTGTGTGTGTGTGTGTGTGTGGGGGGGGGGGGGTTCTTGGCCTTAGAGGGGGAAAAGACTAACAATGGGACATCAGGTCGCATAGTGTATTTATGTACATCTATATATGGAAAGAAGGTAGCCTTTGTATCGTTATACACACCAGCAGTTTTTGACCCTCTCTTTTTTCCGGAACTTACCAAGGAGTTACTGTTCCTATCAGACTATGAGCTAATTGTGGGAGGGGACATGAACGCTGAGATTATCAGTCTAGTCGATATGTGGCGCATTCAGAGCCAGGGCATTAGGGATTACACATTCTTCTCCACATTAATTACACTCCAGAATTGACTATTTTCTGCTTTATGCGAGTTTAAAATATGGTGCAGATTTAGAACGGGTACTGCCAGCGACACTGTCTGACCATAACCTGCTGTTAATGATTATAGATCTCAGCCACAAACTTAATAAAACACCTGGATGACGCTTTAATACGACACTTCTGCAAAATGAGGTGTTTGTAAAGCAACTCAGGAAAAGGGTCACGAAATTCATAGCCAAAAATATAGGCATGGTAAATGATACCTCATATGTTTGGATGGTCACCAAGGGCTTTATCAGGGACTTTACAATCTTGTATGCTTGGATTGAGATTGAGGATTGAGGGGAATGAGGTTGGAACTCTGTGATTTGCTGACGAGACGCGCAGAATTTATGATGCACAGAGTTAGACAGGGCTATTATTTTAACGGAAGTAAACCAAGCAGATTACTGGCGTTGAAACTCAAGCAAAGTGAATCTAGAGCATCAATCAATACCATCAAAATGGCTGATAATCAATTTACACCTGACCCAAAAGTTTGTCCCATATCCCTAAAGGAGCTGGAGACTCTGCTGTAGGATGACAAATAAAGGTAAATTGCTAGGCCCAGATGACATACCCCTAGAGCTATTGCTACATTTCTGGGATATTTTGGGACCAGTTCTGTTGGGGTCAATCCAATCGATGGTTGATAAAGGCGCATTCCCTACTCCCACTAACGATGCCCAAATCTCGTTAATCCTCAAAAAGGGAAAGGACAAAGTAGTTGCTCTAGTTACAGACCAATTTCATTGACTGATTCGGATAAGAAGCTGTACTCAAAGGTGCTGGTGTTACGTTTGGAAAGATACATGGACAAATTCATTAATAAAGACAAGACTGGCTTCATAAAAAGGCCATCTAGCAGTGGACAATCCCAGACGTTTAATACATGTAATTCATAAAACTCAACAACTAAAGGCTCCATGTGTGATACTGTCACTCAACGCCAAAAAGGTCTTTGATAGGCTCGAGTGGCAGTATCTGTGGGCGGTCCTGGAGAGATTTAACCTAGGGACGGGGTTTATTGACACGAGTCGTGTTTTCTATGTTAACCCTACTGCCATGGTGTCCACGAATGGGTTACACTCCAGCCCCTTTCCCATCTTTTGTGGGACCCGACAGGGATGCGGTTTATCACCAAGTTTATTTATTCTTTCGCTGGAACCATTAGCCCAGCATCTGAGGGAGAACCAGGTTGTTGCCCAGATTCAAATTAAAACCTCGCTACACACAATATCAGCTTTCGCCAATGATGTATTTATCAGATGTTGAAAAGTCAATACCCTCTCTGCTAACCATTTTTTAAGAGTTCAGGATGCTGTCCGGCTATAAAATCAACTGGACAAGGTCAGCCCTGATGCCCTTGAATGAATCTGCTAGAACGGTAACTTTGCCTTGTGATATTCCCATTAAAACAGAGATCCCATACTTGGGCATCCAGATTCGACCTTCATTACACAGCATAGTTAAAACGAATTACAAGAATATTTTTAAAGAGGTGGAACATGACATAGCTATAAGGACTAAATTCCCAGCCTTATTGCAAACAAGGATTTCCTCCGTCAAAATGAATGTGTTGCCGCATGATGATTCCACTCCCGCCTCTGGAAGAAGTTGACTCCCTGTTACGAAAATATATCTGGAATAGTGGACATCCCAAAATTAAACTCCCCACTCTACAGCGGTCAAAGCAAGAGGGTGGGCTGGCCTTTCCAAATTTCATGAGGTATCACCAGGCCTTTCGGCTACACCCACTCAGGACATGACTCGGTCGCTTCTCTCAGGCAGCATGGAAAGACATAGAGGAGGCAATAGTGCTCCCATACAAACTTGAAGGGGTCTTATTCTCAGGATTTACCATCAACCAATGTATGTTACAGGAGGATGGGGACAGAAAATCCATCTGCACAACATTCCAGGGGAACTTGATAACCAGCCATCCAAGGCCAGTTCAGGGAGCCAGATTAAGATAACAGTATTTGTACTGGTTTAGGCTAGAGCTTGTTTCATCTGCCTTAAGTCTCTCAGTGGTCTCACTGGCAACTCTAATCATTTGAATCTGGGTCAGTTTCCACCCAGCCCAGGTGAATGGGCTTTATTAACTTGTGGAGGAAAACAAAGAAATAATTTGATCAGCCTCTCATTAACTAGATCCATTGCATGTTGTTTTCAAAAATGGTGGTTACTACACAAATTCAGTGAGAAGATCCAGAAATCCGGAAACTTGTAATACCAAATTGATCAGTCATAAGGGAGTATTTCCGTGTAACTGTCTGCGTAGTAGGGGTGCACGTCAGGTCTGGAAGAGGTGCCTCCGTGAAGCTACGCAGCGCCTACAGCAGTGATGCAGACGTAGACGCCATGCGAATATAAATCCTGCTTTAGCTTGCGGCGTGATGTCGTCCATAAAGAAGAGGTGACAAATACAAATACATATATATATATATATATATATATATATATATATATATATTTGCATAAACGCTTAAAGAAAATAGGAGAAAAAAAAATCTTATATAATTTGCCACCCACACACAAATGATTAATTACACAAAACATTTATTGAAATTGAACTAATTCCATCACGTCATATTTAGTTAAGTGTATTTAGGGACTAAACATAAATTAATTTTTTAAGCTTTTTTACATTATGGCTGAAAATAAACTATAATCAATCATATTATCAATGATGCTTTTTAATATAAATCAATGAAATCAATGAATGTACTATTGTCATTTTCTCATATACAAACATATATATATATATATATATATATATATATATATATATATATATATATATTACATACAAAAAAGTGCAGAAAGTGAAAAACGCTTATAATCTGCCCCACATAGACAAAAAAATTAATTGCACCAAATATTTAATAAAGTTGAACTAAAAATTGTTGTGGACCAAAATGCTATATATTTCCAACAGATGTTTCATGTTTTACATTTCATTTCCTATCTACAGGTCACCACGGAGCAAACCAGACAAAAACAAATTAACCCTTTATTAGGTTTTTTTGATCAAAGCATCTTTAATCATTTATTTTAAAGACAATATTTGATTTTGTTTCTTTAATAACTTTATTTAGATTGTTCCATAAACTGACCAAAACAAATCAATACAACACATTTGTTCTGAAACTGGGTTTAATAAATATCTGTCAGGCGGATCCCAGGAAGAGCCGGACACAATCGCAGGTAACAAGGAAATCAAGCTTTAATAAAGCTTCAAAGGTAAACACAAATGCTGAGCAGAATGCAACCATAAGGCAAAATAACACACAAAGCAGTAGTCCAGGACTGGGGCTTTTGTAGGGAGAAGACCAGGTGTACACTGATGATGATTGTGATTGACGGCAGGTGTGTCCAAGATGTCCGAAGCTGAGGGATATTGGGTATTGTAGTGTTGTGGCTAGTGATTAGAACTCAGGTAAAGAGGAGCGCACCCGAGAGGAGGGCATGACAGTATCTCACATCCTTTTAAATGACAATTACTTTGTGTTTGTTCAAATATTTTTTGAATATTGATTGATGAACATTTTCTACAAGTTTTATAAATTAGCATCAGAAGACTGTAGTTAACTACATTATAAAATTTTAATTTAATAGGGCCTTAACTTAGGTTTGGAGAGCCCTAAAATTAAAAAAAATATATTATGTTTTGTGAATCAATCTCTTATTTCAATTAAGCATTTTGACAGTTGACACAACCCCCACCACCACCATACACACACACACCTTTGCCCCGCTGTAGATCCAACCTGCTCTGTTACTTAATTGTTGATGAGACTAACACAACTCCGAAGTCTCTCTACACTACAGTATATTGGTCTCTCGGGATCCAGGCTGCAGGATCTGCAGAGTGACAATGAGTTTAATCGCTTTTCTGAACCAGGAGTAAAACAGAGCATAGATCAGTGGGTTTAGACAGGAGTTAAAATAAAACAGAAAGATCAAAAATCGTATAACTGTAGGATTCATCATAATAACATCAACAAAAGAGTAACAGTAATATGGGCATACACATGATAAATATACGATGACAAGAATACCAAGAGTCCTGGCTGCTTTCAGCTCAGATTTCTTTGATAAAGTCACTGCATGGTGGACTGTAACAGCTGTAATGTGAGAGCGCATGGCACGAGCCTGAGACACAGCCGCCACAAATACTCTCATATACAGAACTACGATCACAGTAACTGGAAATATGAAGGTCAAAATTATATCAATATTGACTGTAATATAGTTGTATTTAGGCACACATTCTCCAAAGCAGGAATTACCCATGCCTGGTTGAATAAGCTCATCTTTCACGTAGAAAATACTGAAAACAAAAGACCAAAGCCAACAAAGACAAACACAGTATTTGGCTCTTGTTAAAGTGATTATTTTGGAGTAATGCAGAGGGTGACAAATAGCCGTGTAGCGGTCACATGATATGATAACAATTGTGCAGATTGAAGTAGTGAGTGTTAGAGAGGCTACATAGAAATATAACGCACACATGATATCCCCAAAAATCCAGCAGGATGTGTATCTAAAGATTTCTGCTGGCATCAAAACAAGACCTACAAGAAAGTCAGAAACAGCCAGAGAGAGGAGGAGGATGTTAGTAGGTGTGTGAAGCTGCCTGGAAGGAGACAGAGAAACATTAATTACCAACAAATTATGTAAAAATATCTGCAATGAAAATTCATCAAATTGTACCATGTAATATTATTCATATACTTAAAGTTTAGATTCTACTTAGAAGTTAATCTCTGCCTGAAGTGGGAGACTGAGATGATGACGAGCAAGTTGATGGCTATGGTGGTCAGAGAGATGAAGAACAGCAAGAGTTTCAGGAGCACAGTTTCAGACCAGCGAAGGGTTGGCTTCCTGCATGACATGTTGAATAGTTGTGGAAAGCAGAGTTCAGCTCCGTCCTGGAGCTCCATCATCAGACAGCTGCACCTCCAGCAGCTCTCTGACCTAAACTCTGTCCTAAAGCTGATTTATCTTTTCCAGCCGTCCCTCCTCTCTCCACCTTTACTCTCTATAGAACACTGTCATCACTCTTACTTCACTTTACACAACTTTTTGTTGTCTTAGAAACAAGTTCACTCCATTCCATCTCCAAGTTATGACTACGTCTCTGCAGGGAAATACCTACTGGTATATTACACATTGCAAATAAAAATGTAATAAACAAACTATATAATAATAATAATAATAATAATAAATCTTTATTTGTAAATTTGTAAAAAAGCAAGGTTTACAAAGTGCTGAACAGCACACAGCAAAGTAAGGTAATACAATCAACAATGAAAAGATACATGCACGAGTACATTTTGAAAATAAATAAAGTAAATAAAAATGTTATAAAAAAGCCAGTCGATAAAAGTGTGTTTTAAGAAGTGACTTAAAAGAGGATACTGATGGTGCCAGTCTTATCTCCTCGGACAGGTCGTTCCAGAGTCGAAGGTCTCGGATCAAAAAAGCTTGGTCACCTTTGGTCTTTAGTTTCGACCCTGGCACAGCTAAATAGGACCTGCTTGAGGATCTAAGGCTGCGGGGAGGCTCGTAGAGTGTCAGTAAATCTGTAATGTAGCCAGGTGCCATTCCTAAACAACTTTTAAAAGTAATCAGTAAAACTGTGCAGTGCAGTGAGGCTAAAACAGGTGTAATATGTTGTCTTCTGCTAAAACCAGTGAGAAGATAACTAGATAGCTATGTAGATGGAATTTTTTAATCAGATTAATTACATCTTTCAAATGAATCATTCATGATTAATCACAACTTACAAATTAATCATGATCAATCACCATTCGCGTTTATGTCAACAATTTACCTGTTTTTACTGTATCAACAGAAAGAGCAATGCTACAAATATTTACTGTTAACTATATGTATATATATATATATATATATGTATATATATATATATATATATATATAAGGTGGGGGACATTGAATTTGAGTGGGCTGTGGTCTGTGCCTCTATTGTTGAGGCGGCCAGCTGGAGCTGTGGCCGTAAGGTCGTCGGTGCCAGTCGTGACGATAATCCCCGAACTCATTGGTGGACACCAGCAGTATGGGATGCCTTCAAGTTGAAGAAGGAGTCCTATTGGGCCTTTATGGTATGTGGGACTCCAGAGGCAGCTGATGGGTATCGGCAGGCTAAGCGGAACGCAGCTTCGCCGGTCCCTAAGACAAAACCTTGGAGAATGACTTCCGGACGGCTTTGAGGACATTCTGGTCCACTGTCCGGCGGTACAGGAGGGGAAAGCAGTGCTCTATCAACACTGTGTACAGTGGGGATGGGGGGCTGCTGACCTCGACTTGCGAAGTTTATGAGACGGTGGAGGGAATACTTAGAAGACCTTCTCAATCCCATCAACACATCTTCCGATGAGGAAGCATAGTCTGGGGACCATGGCGTTGGTTCTACCATCTCTGGGGCTGAGGTCGCTGAGGTGGTTAAAAATCTCTTCAGTGGCAGGGCCCCGGGGGTTGATGAGGTCCACCCGGCGTGCTTTAGGGCTCTGGATACTGCAGGATTGTCTTGGCTGACATGCCTCTGCAGCATTGTGTGGTCATCAGGGACAGTTCCCCTGGACTGGCAGACTGGGGTGGTGGTCCCCCTCTTCAAAAAGGGGAACTCTGAGGGTGTGCTCTAACTACAGGGGGATCACACTCCTCAGCCTCCCTGGTAAGGTCTATTCAGGGTAGTCAATGCACATTTTTCACCGGACGAAAACTAGACTAGACAAGGCTAAAACCCCCATTAATAAAAATTAACTGGGACTAAATCAGAATGCATTTTTATGGACTAATAAAGACGAGACGAAAATGTATTTACTAAATAAAAATTGGGCTAAAATCTATGGACATTTTAGTTCTCGAACAAAGACAAGATGAAAATTATATTATTATATGATATGATTTTGTCAAATCCTGTCTCCCCCTCGGCTCTTCTGCCACTCACTCACACACACACACACACACACACACACACACACACACACACACACACACACACACACACACACACACACACACCCTTTTAAACCTGCAGCAGGAAGGTGCACAAACACATGGGATAGACAGGAAATTCACGGCGAAAAGTTAAAAGTAAAACATTAATGGCCATGCACGGAGCCCAAGAGAAAGAGAAGACGTGATATATGGACCCATTTTCGGTACACTGAAGTGGAGAAATAAACCTTAGGCTTGATTTTAGTCGAAGGGAAGGAATGTGGTCTGGAAATGTAGCTGGAGAAAACATAACAAACCTAAAACAACCTTGTGGAAAAACACATCCTGTCGTCATGGAAAAGATGTTTATGAAGGTCAGATCAGATCATTGGCATTGAGCAGAGAAAATATTTACGGAGATGCAGAAACTACCACAACTAGGTTAAGAACTGTCCAACACATTATTGACAACTGGAAGGATAGAGGGGATCCAACATCTTCCAGGAAGAAATGTGGTTTGAAAAAATAAACCTGAATGATTGTGATCGGCAATTACTTAAGCATTTGGTTAAATCAAATCAAAGAAAAACACCAGTAGAACTCAGGTCTATGGTCAGTAAATGGAAATGGTAAATGGACTTATTTACTTATATAGCGCTTTTCCAGCCAGTTTGACCTCTCAAAGCGCTTTACACTACTTATCACATTCCCCCATTCACACCCCGATAGGCACATCGGGTAAAGTGTCTTCAGCATGACGTCAGTGGAAGCCTGGAATCGATCCGCCTACCTTCCGGTTGAAAGACGACTGCTCTTCCTCCTGAGCTACAGCTGCCTGCCTCACTAATAGTGAAAGTAAGAACTTTTCCACATGCACAATGCCACAGGAACTCAAAGGGACTGGGACTGAACAGCTGTGTAACCACAAGAAAACCACTAATCAGTGAGACTAACCAGAGAAAAAGGCTTCAGTTTTCAAAGAAGCATAAAGACTGGACTCTGGAGGAATGGAAGAAGGTGATGTGGTCTGATATGTCCAGATTTACCCTTTTCAGAGTGATGGGAACATCAGGGTAAGAAGAGAGACAAATGTGATGCATTTCTGTCACAAACACTACATCAGGGGTCTCCAACCTGCTGCTCTGGAGCTGCAAGTGGCTCGCTGGACCTTCCACAATGCCTCTAAATACGTGGCAGTATCAAGAACAACGGGCAGGCTACCATGATATTCAAAGTGCTCAGGTACCAGGACTGCAATGCCATCCTACAAGGAGCCCGAGAGAAGAGGAAAAAGGTCATTATACAGGACGCTGGGAGAACAATATGTTTCTATGTGGATTATAGCGCATTCACAAGTGAGAGGAGGAAGGCATATGGTAAGGTGATGAAGGAGCTGCATGAGAGGGGCATCCCGCCATTCTAATCTACCCGGCCACACCGAGGATGACGATCAACAGTGAACAATGTACCTTTACATCAGCGAGGCCGCACAAGTCTTGAGGAGGGAGGGCGATGAGCGACTGTCGCTACGCCGCCAGCTGTTCACCTCCGGTTCGGGGGAGGCACTACGACTGGAGGAAAAAGACATGGAGTAGATCGACATTCCAAACCGGTATGGATGATTTCGGGGTCCAGGCCCAGATGGCATACCACCAGAGCGATTGCTACATTTCTGGAATATTTTGGGGACCAGTTCTGTTGGGGTCAATCCAGTTGGTGGTTAATAAAGGCGCATTCCCTACTCCCACTAATGATGCTCTAATCTCGTTAATCCCTAGAAAGGGAAAGGACAAAGTAGATTGCTCTAGTTACAGACCGATTTCATTGACTGATTCGGATAAGAAGCTGTCCTCAAAGGTGCTGGTGTTATGTTTGGAAAGATACATGGACAAATTAATTGATAAGGACCAGACTGGCTTCATAAAAAGGGCGTCTAGCAGCGGACAATCTCCAAAGTTTAATACATGTAATTCATAAAACTCAACAACTAAAGGCTCCATGTGTGATACTGTCACTCAACGCCAAAAAGGTCTTTGACAGGCTCGATTGGCGAGATGGAGAGATTTAACCTAGGGATGGGGTTTATTGACATGATTCGTGTTTTGTATGTTAACCCTATTGCCATGGTGTCCACGAATGGGTTACACTCCAGCCCCTTTCCCATCTTTTGTGGGACCTGACAGGGATGCGGTTTATCACCAAGTTTATTTAGTCTTTCGCTGGAACCATTAGCCCAGCATCTGAGGGAGAACCAGGTTGTTGCCCAGATTCAAATTAAAACCTCGCTACACACAATATCAGCTTTCGCCAATTATGTATTTATCAGATGTTGAAAAGTCAATACCCTCTCTGCTAACCATTTTTGAAGAGTTCAGGATGCTGTCCGGCTATAAAATCAACTGGACAAGGTCAGCCCTGATGCCCTTGAATGAATCTGCTAGAACGGTAACTTTGCCTTGTGATATTCCCATTAAAACAGAGATCCCATACTTGGGCATCCAGATTCGACCTTCATTGCACAGCATAGTTAAAACGAATTACAAGAATATTTTTAAAGAGGTGGAACATGACATAGCTATAAGGACTAAATTCCCAGCCTTATTGCAAACAAGGATTTCCTCCGTCAAAATGAATGTGTTGCAGCGCCTCAACGTTGTTAGCATGATGATTCCACTCCCGCCTCTGGAAGAAGTTGACTCCCTGTTACGAAAATATATCTGGAATAGTGGACCTCCCAAAATTAAACTCCCCACTCTACAGCGGTCAAAGCAAGAGGGTGGGCTGGCCTTTCCAAATTTCATGAGGTATCACCAGGCCTTTCGGCTACACCCACTCAGGACATGACTCGGTCGCTTCTCTCAGGCAGCATGGAAAGACATAGAGGAGGCAATAGTGCTCCCATACAAACTTGAAGGGGTCTTATTCTCAGGATTTACCATCAACCAATGTATGTTACAGGAGGATGGGGACAGAAAATCCATCTGCACAACATTCCAGGGGAACTTGATAACCAGCCATCCAAGGCCAGTTCAGGGAGCCAGATTAAGATAACAGTATTTGTACTGGTTTAGGCTAGAGCTTGTTTCATCTGCCTTAAGTCTCTCAGTGGTCTCACTGGCAACTCTAATCATTTGAATCTGGGTCAGTTTCCACCCAGCCCAGGTGAATGGGCTTTATTAACTTGTGGAGGAAAACAAAGAAATAATTTGATCAGCCTCTCATTAACTAGATCCATTGCATGTTGTTTTCAAAAATGGTGGTTACTACACAAATTCAGTGAGAAGATCCAGAAATCCGGAAACTTGTAATACCAAATTGATCAATCATAAAGGAGTATTTCCGTGTAACTGTCTGCGTAGTAGGGGTGCACATCAGGTCTGGAAGAGGTGCCTCCGTGAAGCTAAGCAGCGCCTACAGCAGTGATGCAGACGTAGACGCCATGCGAATATAAATCCTGCTTTAGCTTGCGGCGTGATGTCGTCCATAAAGAAGAGGTGACAAATACAAATACATGCATAAATGCATAAAGGCTTAAAGAAAATAGGAGAAAAAAAAATCTTATATAATTTGCCACCCACACACAAATGATTAATTACACAAAACATTTATTGAAATTGAACTAATTCCATCACGTCATATTTAGTTAAGTGTATTTAGGGACTAAACATAAATTAATTTTTTAAGCTTTTTCACATTATGGCTGAAAATAAACTATAATCAATCATATTATCAATGATGCTTTTTAATATAAATCAATGAAATCAATGAATGTACTATTGTCATTTTCTCATATACAAACATATATATATATATATATATATATTACATACAAAAAGGTGCAGAAAGTGAAAAACGCTTATAATCTGCCCCACATAGACAAAAAAATTAATTGCACCAAATATTTAATAAAGTTGAACTAAAAATTGTTGTGGACCAAAATGCTATATATTTCCAACAGATGTTTCATGTTGTACACTTCATTTCCTATCTACAGGTCACCACGGAGCAAACCAGACAAAAACAAATTAACCCTTTATTAGGTTTTTTTGATCAAAGCATCTTTAATCATTTATTTTAAAGACAATATTTGATTTTGTTTCTTTAATAACTTTATTTAGATTGTTCCATAAACTGACCAAAACAAATCAATACAACACATTTGTTCTGAAACTGGGTTTAATAAATATCTGTCAGGCGGATCCCAGGAAGAGCCGGACACAATCGCAGGTAACAAGGAAATCAAGCTTTAATAAAGCTTCAAAGGTAAACACAAATGCTGAGCAGAATGCAACCATAAGGCAAAATAACACACAAAGCAGTAGTCCAGGACTGGGGCTTTTGTAGGGAGAAGACCAGGTGTACACTGATGATGATTGTGATTGACGGCAGGTGTGTCCAAGATGTCCGAAGCTGAGGGATATTGGGTATTGTAGTGTTGTGGCTAGTGATTAGAACTCAGGTAAAGAGGAGCGCACCCGAGAGGAGGGCATGACAGTATCTCACATCCTTTTAAATGACAATTACTTTGTGTTTGTTCAAATATTTTTTGAATATTGATTGATGAACATTTTCTACAAGTTTTATAAATTAGCATCAGAAGACTGTAGTTAACTACATTATAAAATTTTAATTTAATAGGGCCTTAACTTAGGTTTGGAGAGCCCTAAAATTAAAAAAAATATATTATGTTTTGTGAATCAATCTCTTATTTCAATTAAGCATTTTGACAGTTGACACAACCCCCACCACCACCATACACACACACACCTTTGCCCCGCTGTAGATCCAACCTGCTCTGTTACTTAATTGTTGATGAGACTAACACAACTCCGAAGTCTCTCTACACTACAGTATATTGGTCTCTCGGGATCCAGGCTGCAGGATCTGCAGAGTGACAATGAGTTTAATCGCTTTTCTGAACCAGGAGTAAAACAGAGCATAGATCAGTGGGTTTAGACAGGAGTTAAAATAAAACAGAAAGATCAAAAATCGTATAACTGTAGGATTCATCATAATAACATCAACAAAAGAGTAACAGTAATATGGGCATACACATGATAAATATACGATGACAAGAATACCAAGAGTCCTGGCTGCTTTCAGCTCAGATTTCTTTGATAAAGTCACTGCATGGTGGACTGTAACAGCTGTAATGTGAGAGCGCATGGCGCGAGCCTGAGACACAGCCGCCACAAATACTCTCATATACAGAACTACGATCACAGTAACTGGAAATATGAAGGTCAAAATTATATCAATATTGACTGTAATATAGTTGTATTTAGGCACACATTCTCCAAAGCAGGAATTACCCATGCCTGGTTGAATAAGCTCATCTTTCACGTAGAAAATACTGAAAACAAAAGACCAAAGCCAACAAAGACAAACACAGTATTTGGCTCTTGTTAAAGTGATTATTTTGGAGTAATGCAGAGGGTGACAAATAGCCGTGTAGCGGTCACATGATATGATAACAATTGTGCAGATTGAAGTAGTGAGTGTTAGAGAGGCTACATAGAAATATAACGCACACATGATATCCCCAAAAATCCAGCAGGATGTGTATCTAAAGATTTCTGCTGGCATCAAAACAAGACCTACAAGAAAGTCAGAAACAGCCAGAGAGAGGAGGAGGATGTTAGTAGGTGTGTGAAGCTGCCTGGAAGGAGACAGAGAAACATTAATTACCAACAAATTATGTAAAAATATCTGCAATGAAAATTCATCAAATTGTACCATGTAATATTATTCATATACTTAAAGTTTAGATTCTACTTAGAAGTTAATCTCTGCCTGAAGTGGGAGACTGAGATGATGACGAGCAAGTTGATGGCTATGGTGGTCAGAGAGATGAAGAACAGCAAGAGTTTCAGGAGCACAGTTTCAGACCAGCGAAGGGTTGGCTTCCTGCATGACATGTTGAATAGTTGTGGAAAGCAGAGTTCAGCTCCGTCCTGGAGCTCCATCATCAGACAGCTGCACCTCCAGCAGCTCTCTGACCTAAACTCTGTCCTAAAGCTGATTTATCTTTTCCAGCCATCCCTCCTCTCTCCACCTTTACTCTCTATAGAACACTGTCATCACTCTTACTTCACTTTACACAACTTTTTGTTGTCTTAGAAACAAGTTCACTCCATTCCATCTCCAAGTTATGACTACGTCTCTGCAGGGAAATACCTACTGGTATATTACACATTGCAAATAAAAATGTAATAAACAAACTATATAATAATAATAATAATAAATCTTTATTTGTAAATTTGTAAAAAAGCAAGGTTTACAAAGTGCTGAACAGCACACAGCAAAGTAAGGTAATACAATCAACAATGAAAAGATACATGCACGAGTACATTTTGAAAATAAATAAAGTAAATAAAAATGTTATAAAAAAGCCAGTCGATAAAAGTGTGTTTTAAGAAGTGACTTAAAAGAGGATACTGATGGTGCCAGTCTTATCTCCTCGGACAGGTCGTTCCAGAGTCGAAGGTCTCGGATCAAAAAAGCTTGGTCACCTTTGGTCTTTAGTTTCGACCCTGGCACAGCTAAATAGGACCTGCTTGAGGATCTAAGGCTGCGGGGAGGCTCGTAGAGTGTCAGTAAATCTGTAATGTAGCCAGGTGCCATACCTAAACAACTTTTAAAAGTAATCAGTAAAACTGTGCAGTGCAGTGAGGCTAAAACAGGTGTAATATGTTGTCTTCTGCTAAAACCAGTGAGAAGATAACTAGATAGCTATGTAGATGGAATTTTTTAATCAGATTAATTACATCTTTCAAATGAATCATTCATGATTAATCACAACTTACAAATTAATCATGATCAATCACCATTCGCGTTTATGTCAACAATTTACCTGTTTTTACTGTATCAACAGAAAGAGCAATGCTACAAATATTTACTGTTAACTATATATATATATATATATATATATATATATATATATATATATATATATATATATATAAGGTGGGGGACATTGAATTTGAGTGGGCTGTGGTCTGTGCCTCTATTGTTGAGGCGGCCAGCTGGAGCTGTGGCCGTAAGGTCGTCGGTGCCAGTCGTGACGATAATCCCCGAACTCATTGGTGGACACCAGCAGTATGGGATGCCTTCAAGCTGAAGAAGGAGTCCTATTGGGCCTTTATGGTATGTGGGACTCCAGAGGCAGCTGATGGGTATCGGCAGGCTAAGCGGAACGCAGCTTCGCCGGTCCCTAAGACAAAACCTTGGAGAATGACTTCCGGACGGCTTTGAGGAGATTCTGGTCCACTGTCCGGCGGTACAGGAGGGGAAAGCAGTGCTCTATCAACACTGTGTACATTGGGGATGGGGGGCTGCTGACCTCCACTTGCGACTTTTATGAGGCTGTGGAGGGAATACTTAGAAGACCTTCTCAATCCCATCAACACATCTTCCGATGAGGAAGCATAGTCTGGGGACCATGGCGTTGGTTCTACCATCTCTGGGGCTGAGGTCGCTGAGGTGGTTAAAAATCTCTTCAGTGGCAGGGCGCCGGGGGTTGATGAGGTCCACCCGGAGTTCTTTAGGGCTCTGGATACTGCAGGATTGTCTTGGCTGAAATGCCTCTGCAGCATTGCATGGTCATCAGGGACAGTTCCCCTGGACTGGCAGACTGGGGTGGTGGTCCCCCTCTTCAAAAAGGGGAACTCTGAGGGTGTGCTCCAACTACAGGGGGATCACACTCCTCAGCCTCCCTGGTAAGGTCTATTCAGGGTAGTCAACGCACATTTTTCACCGGATGAAAACTAGACTAGACAAGACTAAAACTCCCATTAATAAAAATTAACTGGGACTAAATCAGAATGCATTTTCATGGACTAATAAAGACGAGACGAAAATGTAGTTTACTAAATAAAAACTGGGCTAAAATCTATGGACATTTTAGTTCTCGAACAAAGACAAGACGAAAATTATATTATTATATGATATGATTTAGTCAAATCCTGTCTCCTCCTCAGCTCTTCTGCCACTCACTCACACACACACACACCCTTTCAAACCTGCAGCAGGCAGGTGCATAAACACATGGGATAGACAGGAAATTCACGGCGAAAAGTTAAAAGTAAAACATTAATGGCCATGCACGGGGCCCAAGAGAAAGAGAAGACGTGATATATGGACCCATTTTCGGTACACTGAAGTGGAGAAATAAACCTTAGGCTTGATTTTAGTCGAAGGGAAGGAATGTGGTCTGGAAATGTAGCTGGAGAAAACATAACAAACCTGAAGAGACACGTCGCAGTTCACCACAAAGACATTGTGGTAAGTAAACAAAAAGTTTGGTGGTGGTTTTTTATAACGTAACATTAACTCAACGGCTTTAATGTTCCAACAATAACTTTAAACCGACCGCAAACCGCGGACTAACTTACTAGCTTCGTAGCTTGTTGTGATAGCCACTTGTTAATAGAATTGTATGTGAAGTTGAATATATGCTAACTTTGATACGTTATACTGGTCGGACAACTATGTTTTTAGTTGGATTGCAAGTTTGATTAAAGCAGACAGAAGTTTGAGCTAATCTAGGAGCTGCCAGTGAACTATAGTGAACACAAAACACCTGGGCCGCTACACATGGATGCAAACTAAGAACTAAAATGTACTAAAACAAATCATCTAGATAAAATAAAATAATACGCCACATTTAATTCAAAACAACTTTAACCTACACTTTAATTCATGAAATAGCATAAATGTGGTATAAAAGTAAGTGAAATTGTCTGTGTTTTGAATGTCTGAGGTCGCCAGAGTTTTGTGATATCTAAATGGGGTTCCAAGCTAAAAAAGGTTGGGAGCCACTGCTCTAGGAGTTTGCATCCCAATGTATTTATTTGGTGACATGAAATGTTGTTCTGTTTGTCTTCAGGCTACCGTCACAAGGACATTTGATTTGAATTGGAATCAATATTAATATAACTAAATGCACGTAAACATAAAAAAAAAGAAAAAAAAATGCCTGCAATTATTTTTGCGTAAAATAGGATAATGTTTTAATTATGAGTTTTAAATGTTTATTTAAAATGCAGTTTAGCAATTTTCTACTAGTTACTAACAATGTAATATACTACTAACAATGTTCAATATTATCTCCTGACAAAAAAGTAAAAGGGTAAATAATTGTCCTGACTAAAACTAGACTAAAATATTGACAGTTTTTGTTGACTAAAACTAGACAAATAAAATTATGTTTTTTGGACTAAAATAAAGACTAAAATGCTTGACTTATAGTGGACTAAAAAACAGGATGAGGTTGACTAAATGTGATAAAAACTAATAAGTGCGATTAAAACTGGACTAAAACAGAGGCTACATTTAAAAATGGCTGATAAAACTAACACTAATTCAGGTGTTGGAGAGGAGGGTCCATCGGATAGTCAAACCTCGGATTGAGGAGCAGTGTGGACCCGTGTGGGGGGTACTCCGGGAGTATGGCGTGCTGGACCCCCTTGTTCGAGCTGTCTGGTCCCTGTACGACTGGTGTCAGAGCTTGGTCTGCATCGCCGGCAGTAAATCAGAATCGTTTCCAGTGAGGGTTGGACTCCGCCAAGGCTGCCCTTTGTCACCGATTCTGTTTGTAACTTTTATGGATAGAATTTCTAGGTGTTGAGAGGATCCGGTTTGGTGGCCTCAGGATTGGGTCTCTGCTCTTTGTGGATGATGTTGTTCTCTTGGCTTCATGAGGCCGTGAGCTTTAGCTCTCCCTGGAGCGATTCACAGCTGAGTGTGAAGCGGCACCTCCAAATCTGAGACCATGGTCCTCAGCCGGAAAAGGGTGGAGTGCATTCTCCGGGTCAGGAATGAGGTCCTGCCCCAAGTAGAGGAGTTCACGTATTCACGAGTGAGGGAAGGATGGAGTGGGAGATCAACAGGCGGATCGGTGCGACGTCTGCAGTGATGCAAACTCTGCATCGGTCTGTCGTGGTGAAGAGGGAGCTGAGCCAAAATGCAAAACTCTTGATTTACCGGTCAATCTACATTCCTACCCTCACCTATGGTCACGAGCTGTGGGTAGTGACCGAAAGGGCAAGATTGCAAATAAAAGCAGCCGAAATGAGATTTCTCTGCAGGGTGGCCGGGCTTTCCCTTAGGGATAGGGTGAGAAGCTCAGTGATCCAGGAGGGGCTCAGAAGAAAGTCGCTGCTCCTCCGCATTGAGAGGAGCCAGCTGAGGTGGCTCGAGCATCTGGTAAGGATGCCTCCTGGACTCTCGGCTGGCCTGGGAACACCTACAGCTGGGAACACCAGATGAGCTGGTGAATGTGGCCAGGGAGAGAGAAGTCTGGGTTTCCCTGCTTAGGCAGCTGCCTTCATGACTCGACTCCGGATAAGAGGCAGAAAATGGATGGATGGATTTATTTTTTAATAAATCTGGTTTTATTTAGGCAAGACAGCAAAGGTAAGACATGTTTTGAAACTATGTTTTCCAAACGAGAAGCATAAATCGGGCCTTCTTCTGTCTCTGGTTTGGTAAACCTTGGTCATAGTGAGAAGAAACTTACAGCTGTGGACTCTGTGTGAACTTTCAGTAGAGGTGTCGTTTGTCAGTGTTCATGCCGTCGAGTGGACACGTGGAGCCATAATTTGTGTTTACATATTTCTTTGGACTTTGTATACCTGGGGAGTATTCTATGAAGCTGGATTAAGGGAAAGCTGGGCTTATCTTGATAAGTCTGGCTCATTTAAGAGAGAGTTCCGTTCCATCAACGTGGCTCATTTGAATGCCCGCTAAGTAACCATGGTAACTTATGCACCAGAACTAGCCTGCTCAGGCGCAAGCTAATGTTCAAGCTTGCGCCTGAGCACTTGTTATCATATCACTACTTTGACCGTCTTAAATAATCAAGAAATCTGTCAGTGCCAATGAACATGAATTTAAATTAAAGAGAACATGATATTGATTAAAACTAATTAATACCTTATTAACGCCCTTCCCCAATTTCACAAACACCCGACCTACTGCCTCTGGTTGGCTAACAGTAAAAGTGGGATCGGCTGGGCCCTGTTCATACAGGCCTAGGGTATTTAAAGAGTGAGATAGAGAAAGAGAAAGCTATTCTAAAGAGACGGACAGAGAAAGATTTAAGATTGATAGAGAAAGAGTTCCCTTTTGGTAACCATGGCTTGCCCTTTTATTGATGACCCTCTGGCAGAGGGCGCATGCTTAATTCAAAAGGCATTCAGGTTTCAGTAGCAGTGGCCTCTGACTGGCCTCCGGCCTCTACAGTGCAACATATTTACAGCTCAACACGTTTAGAACACATTTCTTCATCTGTGTTAAAAATGCATTTTCAGTATGATTCTACAAAAAAATTGCCAATTTTTTCCCATTTCCCTGTGAGATGATTTACTCTTCTGCTTTGCACCAAGAGCATTCCAGGGAGGACTATCAGTGAAAGAGTTATTACCTTGTACATGTCCTTTCTTCCTTCCAGCTAAGTTTGTGCTAGTTAGCTGTGTGTTAGCAAGATCTTGTTCGCTGTTTTTTTTTTTTTTATTAAAGGCAAAGTTGTTTAATTTCCACACAATCTATTTACTTCCATATTCACCTCGAGCCATTGAATCTTTGTTTGCAGCATGTTGATCTTCTGTAGAAGTTTGTAATAGTCATCTGTAGAGAAGGGAGGCATCTTGCAGCTTGTCAGCTTTAGCTCCTGAGTAACTGTAGATAGGGCTTCTGCTATTTGTAGGCCACACTGATGTGACACTGACAAGATTGTAAGAGTTTTAAAAAATAGTAGTATCCAACCAATTCTACTACAAAATACAGTCCCAGTGATTAATAAGTATCCACAAGCCGTTGCTCATAAATTTTTTGAGTAGAAAAATAAGAATATTGGCAGAAAGATTCAAGTAGAGGTTAGAGCAAAGCAGCAAAGCGTCAGCAGGGAACAGTAGCAGGAAGTCATTCAACCCACGACGATCACAGCAGCTCAGGTCTGTGGAGAGCTGAGGAGGCTGCGCCCCAGCAAAGCTGCAGGTCCAGATGGAGTATCGGCCCGACTACTGAAGGTCTGTGCGAGGGAGCTGGGACACCCCCTTCAGTGCAAATTCAACTTGAGATGAGACAGGGGAGGGTTCCCAAGCTGTGGAAGACAGCCTGCATCATTCCAGTCCCTAAGAAACCACACCCTGGCGAGCTCAACGACTTCAAACCAGTCGCCCAGAGGTTGCATGTGATGAAGACCATGGAACGGCTGCTGCTGCATCACCTGAGGCCGCAGACCCACCACGCTCTTGACCCTCTGCAGTTTGCTTAACGGGAGAAGATGGGAGTAGAGGACACAGCTAAAATGATCTGTTCCTCCATGTTGAAAGTGTCTAGCCTGCTCTCAGCTCATTGGCCAGTCAATGAAACCCTCGCTGGTTGGTTGTAGTGCCATACCACGGTGACAAAAATTGAACATTTTTCTGTTTTCTTGTTGTAAGTCCCCGTGTGCACGTCTACTTGAACGAGCGCAGCACTTCACATGCACAAATGTTGCCTGTCGCTTGGCTGGAGGAGGGCAGCGATTTTGGCCTTGTTTTGCAAGCTCCATAGGAAATGAATGGAGAAGGAGCGACGTCGCCTCCTGTGTGTTGAGCCCATGAATGAGCCTTGCTAAGGGCACTGATACAACCTCATACCATCACAAAGCCTGGGCTTGTTGCTTATTACAGCCTGGTCTTTGGTCTGCAGAAGATGGGCTTATATGAAAGTACGATGGAACATAATGTAAATATAAATAATGTGTGTAATCAATAAAATCAATAAAACTACTTTTAAACATTATTTCTGCATTTTTTTTCACACACATCTCAACATATACTAAAGTATACCATTTAATTCTTGATATAAGGAAAAGGTAGCAGGTATTGAATATTTACATTCATCTGCTCAGAAAGGCTCTTTTCATCAGCCGTCACAGTTTGTACTCTTTTCCCTTCTTTGAGATCAGAGTTTAGGTTTCTTCTATAGTTTTGTGCTCAGTGACAGCTGGAGACAACCTACAGGTAGGTGAGGGATTTTATTTTTTATCTATATATCATAGTCCTTTTAGAAAGTCATTGTTGTTTGTGTGAAATCTCAAACTAACAGGCTCTGAACTGAGAAACACCAGTCAGGGAAATTCATCAGCGTCACTGTGGTATAAAACCATTAGAGATATGAAACAAGCTCTTGTTTTCCATCTGATACAAAGTTAACTTGAATTTTGTGTGGATGTTTGTGTGGCCTTAATGAGCACATACATCAGGTGTGAAAATTGAAATCACCAGACACCAGTGTTTGTTGAACAAGGTCAACTGTTATTATACACATGAACTTCTGAAGGTAATAATTAGCAGCCTGATAATGCAGAAACACACACATACACATAGAGAAGTGTCATGGGGATAAACATGCCTCTCTGTAAACAGTGGTTTATAGCCCATCAGCTGTTCTAATGGTAGTTGCTGAACCCCTGGAGACAGAAGTTTTTCTCACCTTCATGAATGACTGTCACATGACGACATTAACAATTAAAGGTGTTAAGAAAATGAGCTACAGTTCAAACACACGATGCAGCTACTGCACATTTGCATGTGATGCAACCAATTACTGAAGTTTTTCTTCTTTTTCATTTGTGAAAGTTTTAAACTTTCATATTGGATGTACATATGAAAGGGCACAGGACGATGTGCAGGAGGTTCACAGAGCACCAGCAGAATTCACAGCAAAGATAACATGCCATGATGCGTTCAGGGTTCTTACTGTAGTTTTGCTACTACTGACAGCTGTTCTGAGATCAAGCCTGGACCCAGTAGATTCCTGTGTTAGAAAGATAAGGAATCGAAGACGGTCAGTTTGTGGGGTGAATCGATCTAATCTGTTAACTGTGCCTTGTATAATTCAGAATACAACAGAGATGATAACACCAAGTCAAGTATATGGCCATGCTCTTGAGTAGGTGCAGACACAGAATTAACTAAAATAAATTAACTATGGGTTTGTCGAGGCAACACACATGAATGGTGAAATCCCCAACAGTAACGAAAGAGTCATACTTTGTCATGATTTCAGCCAAATAAACAGCAGTCCTAAATAAAATCCTTTTTGTATTTTGTAGGTCTGTAAAACACAGCGTACAGGGTGAGTGCAAACCAGTTCAAATAAAAACAGTTCAAAACTGGAAAAAACCATAGGCAGGGAAACCTGTACGTATCTCTGTAAACAGTGGTGACTCCCCCACTCGGCCCGATGCGCATGGTGAGTTATAGTGGTGAGTTGAAGTAGCTGCAATCCGGAGGCACAAGTTCAGCTAAAACACCAATTTTAGCCCATGTCTGTTATACAGAAGAAATCCAACTTGTTGGCCATAAAGTAATCTTAAGGATAAAAGTCTTGTTCGACAGTGATCTGGTAACAAGCGGAACCTGACAGGAACCGGGTTGTCTGCAATCCGAGAAGTCCGTGCAACATGCCGGAGATTCTGCAAATCCACTCCATGCTGCCGTGGACGAGGTGAGGAGGGGTGGAGGGACAGGAACAGCTCAGAGTCAACAATCTGTACCAGACAAGCATGAAATGACTCCCACCACATTTGGCACAGCGGTTTCCTAAGGTGTGGCACAGGTCCGCGGAACAGGTAAGCAGGAAAACAATGTTTTGTAATGGAGGCAATGTTTTGTATCCATCTTCTGGATTATTAACCAGAATATTGGCAGACTTGCATAGAACTACCAATGTTCGGCACTTACATACACCAGGAGAGAGTTGACATTTTGACTGAAATGCATTAAAATGAACAAAAACACAAATGTTGGCAGTGGCAAATGGCAAGCCACAAACACTGGCGCCATCTTGCCAGGATCCCCACATGACCCAGACTGACAGGCATCAGAATGTTGCATGAGTAAAGCTTTTCTAAATGCAATGCGTTGTAGAAAAAATTACCAAGAGGTTTCTTACAGGAGAAGTATTGAATCATATAGAATTACTTGCAAGTTCAGAGCGGTCTTATGACCCACGAAGAGTCGTAAGAGGACTCTCTCAATTCATCAGAGAAAATCAGTTTTATTCAGCTGGTCCCCAGCTAAAAGGTCAGCGACAAAGCTGATAAAGTCAATGCAAGGAGACTAGATGGCGCCACTCTCCCCAGTTCTCTGGAAAATCACGCATCCAAGTCAAGCCAGTGTTGTCTAGCCCTTTGTGCCCTCCGGCCAGGCCCCCTCCACCCACCTGGGTCATTAATGGCGCTCCAGCCTTTTTGGTGCGTCACATCCTGAATGTCCGGCGCCGAGGTCGGTGTTTCCAGTATCTGGTCGATTGGGTTGGCTACAGTCCAGAGGATCGTTCCTGGATTCCTCGTCGCTTCATCCTGGATCCTGGCATGGTAGGACAGACTGGTATCCTAAACAACTTTTGCTAACTGATGTGCGTCGTCTAAGTACCAGTCTTAACTTTCCCATATCCAAGGTCTGAGAAGAGAGTGGTCAGTCTGACTCCACACAAGCATGCACAATAAACCTGCAGAAAAACAGTAACTTCAATATTCTGTAAAATGAGATCACACAATATGAAAATATAATAGTGAATGGATTAACAATAACAAATGAATAAAGAAAATTGAATTCATGTGTGATTATTATATGAGTGATTACCATATGCAGCAAAATTACTTCCACAAATGCACAAGCTAACAGGTGACAGGTTCCTGAGACACATCAGCAGGGGAGGAAGTGTGCAGGTTAAATAGACTGCCAAGATTGGATGGGTATATTTGATATGTAGCATGAACGTTTGAGGCAGATCACATGGGATGCAGCACAGCAGCTTGAGTTGTCTGCCTAAACTAGTTTGCAGGTGTCACTTAATTTCTCTTTTCTAAAATATTTAATTTTACTTTTTTTAACAGAGTACTAGTCCAAAGCTTGAGACACAGTTCCATTAGCTTTAATGGAAACTTTTGACTAATACCCTATGTGCAGAGGTAAAATAACAAAATAAGGCAAAGCAAGGTGAGTTCATTTGTATAGCACATCACATGTACAAGTCAATTCAAAGTGCTTTACATAAAACATTAAAAGCATTACAGTGGGGTTCAGGAAGCAATAACAGGTGCATTAAAACAAACTTCAAAGAAATGAAAGAAATTGAATAAAAACAGAAAGAAGAAAACTCAAATAAAATAGATAAAATGCTAGAAATAAAGTTCTTAGAGTTCTTGTGTGCAATGAAGAGTTTTTTTTGATAATGGGCAGCAAATAGAAAAGTTTTAAACCCTGATTTAAAACTGAGAGTTTTAGCAAATCTGCAGTTTTCTGGGACTTTGTTTCACATTTTGGGAGCATAAAAGCTGAAAGCTGCCTTTCCACATTTAGTTTTGACTCTTGGACAGAAAGTAGATTTGACACTGATGACCTGAGGGACCAGGGTGGTATTTCACCAACGTTGCTAAAGAAAGCCAGGCTGTATCAAGAAAGACTTGCTTGAGCTAACGCCATCTCTGAATTAAGGCTCAAGCCATTCCACTAACACATTTCAGCTGCATCTAATCAAGGCTAATCCAAACAAGGCTTACATAGCCTGGCTATGTGGGAGGTCCTGAGGAACGTAGGAAGTCCTGACAAGTGGATGGTGGAAAAGAGGAGCTGCAGAAAAAGAGAGCAAGCCCAGAGCTGTCATTTTCTCAGCAGCTGAACAAAGAATGCTGATGGAGCTCAGTGACGTGCGGTGGGATTCATGGCTGGTGAGGCACTGACTCATCTGGAGTCAGATTTACTATTGAAAAGAACATCTTATTTTACCATTCATCCAACAGCATGCAAGTATGCCCCCTTGAGGTGAGGCAGAGTACTGCCTGTCTCAACTGCTGACTTTTCTTTGCACTTTATTCTCTCACACGTACATTAAAGACATTACACAGACTGTGGAGAGTCATGCTGTATAACAAATATTTCTGTAAAGTTCATATTGGTGATATGCTGAGGAACAGAAACGAGCACGCGCCATAGCTATGTGTTTGATCACACAGCCAGAGGTGACGCGCAGCTCGCCACTGCCTCACCTGGGATTTCTGCCCTGTATTTGATCAGGAAATCCTCAAATTCAGCGATTTTTGTGTAGAGTCATACTGAAAATGCAGATTTAACACAAATCAGTAGAAAATATTAATATTTATTTAATGTACTTTTTAAATTTTTTATTTTTTATCGTGACAGTTGAGGCACAGCCTCACCTGCCTCTCCTGACCGCACTGATCTATGAGGACTTTAAAAGTGTCATCACCAGAAAATTAAATACAGCCGTGATTAATAAAGCGAGGAAAGCAGCATGGCAAATAATTGCTGATTTGTCTCTGTATAAGATGTACTGGCCCTGAGCAGTTTATTAATATCCCAATAATCAATATACATCACCATATTTTGTGAATATATTATCGTGTGTGTGTGTGTGTGTGTGTGTGTGACCTACATTAATTCTGCACTGCGCTTTAAATACCCTCGGCCTGTATGGACAGGGTTCAGCTGATCCCAGTTTTATTGTTAGCCAACCAGAGACAGTGGAGATCAGGTGTTCGTGAAATTGGGGAGGGGGTTGATAAGCTATTAATTAGTTTTAATGAATACCATGTTATTTTTAATTTAATTTCTTGTTCAGTACTTGTACAATTAGGTTTCTTTAATTACATTGGCACTGACAGTTTTATTGATTTATTCAAGACAAAGTAGTGATACGATAAGTGTTTTAACTTTTTTCAGTTTTTTTTTTTGTTTGTTGTTACTTTTATACTAGAATGAGTGATAGAAGCGCAGCATTTTACCAGGTGTAACTTTCTTTTGGGAGTCTGTATCAGACCTTTGAGACATGGCTAAGCTAAGCTTGAACATTAGCCTGTCACCGAGCAGGCTAGTTCTGGTGCATAAGTTACCATGGTTACTCAGCGGGCATTCAAATAAGCCACGTTGATGGAATGGAACTCTGGCTTAAATGGGCCAGACTTATCAAGATAAGCCCGGCTTTCCCTTAATCCAGCTTCGTGGAATACCCCCCTGGTTGGTTCATTTTTATTCATTTATTTATTTTTTAACTTGTCCAGCATTATAGCAGCAGAATGATGGTCTGGCTGCTGTGTTATGCCGAACAAATTTGTTTTTCCAAGGGGAGCTTTATGGGTATAATGCTCCTCTTGTTAAACAATTTTTTTTATTTCTATATTTATTTAAATATGTTTTTATCTTATTCATTTCGATTCTTGGAATTTATATAATCTTGCTTGACCTGACAGGAGGGGACAGAAAAAAGGAGAGTAATTAAAGAAAAGTAAAGAGGAAAGTAGACAAAAGGAAGACACAAAGACAGAGTAGACAGAGGCAACAACCTTTTAACCTAACACCAGACAACCAGCTGCTACACCTGCACAGAAACACAACAGAGAATTTCTGAAGTAAACTAAGTTGACAATCATCAGGAGTTTGTAAATAAAATAACCAAGACAGCAACAAGATCACAATAACCAATGTATCAAACACACACACACACACACACACACACACACACACACACACACACACACACACACACACACACACACACACAAAACAAACAAACAAACTAACAAAAAAAACTAAACAAAAGTAGCTCTTAGTGTACAAACCCACTGGACAACTCAGTGACTGTGTCAGCATGCTGAGTATGAGGAGTAAGGAGTGATCAGAGATGAGTGATCATGGAAATGTGACCACGCCTCTACGGAGGGTAGAGGCAGACTAGGGTGGCCTAGAGACCCAGGCGATCAGCAACAATCCCAGAGCATGACCCCAAGCCACCTCATCACAAAGACTATCCCGGACCCACCATGAGGGTGACAAAGGAAGGGCCCAATCAGAGCCCCCCACGGTCACGAGGCACAGGCTCGGTAGCTGCTGTACCTGCTATTAAGTGACAAGTCTTTTTCTAGGGTCTGTGGGAAGACACCTGAAAGCAGAGACATGTTTACAGTCTGTAAGATATCTAAAGCCATTCATCCTGAAACATTCTTAAAAAACCTGGTTGGCAGGGCGTGGTGGTTTTCAGATGCCCAATGATCTCATCCAGATTTTTAGAACTGATTGGAGAAAAGTGTGTAAAGGTGTTCATGTTTCCGAGTGGACACAGGGACATATCTCTTACCTCTGGCATTGAAGCGCAGACTGGACGCCTGAATTTTGTCAGTAAAAAGAGAAGCTAACTCAATAGAGGCCCAGCTTGATAAAAGTTCTGGGGTCACTGACAGGAGGATTAGTTAGCCTGTCAACAGTAACGAGCAAGGGTCAAGCATTATTAGGGTCCGAACCATACGAAGTTTATTCTTCTCCTTCTTTTAAGCGCTCTGAGGCCAAATATGACCCCCTAAACACCCACGGCAGTGGCTCAGGCGGTAGAGCAGGTCGTCCAATGATCGGAAGGTCGGCGGTTCGATTCCCGCTCCCGCAGTCATCTGTCGTTGTGTCCTTGGGCAAGACACTTAACCCTCCTTGCCTCCAGTGTTGGCATCGCTGGTGTATGAATGTGTGGATGAATGTTCGGTGATGGTCGGAGAGGCCGTAGGCGCCGTAGGCGCAGACTGGCAGCCACGTTTCCGTCAGCTTGCCCCAGGGCAGCTGTGGCTACACACGTAGCTTACCATCACCAGGTATGAGTGAGGAGTGGATGAATAATGGATTCACACAATTTAAAGCGCTTTGGGTGCCTTGAAAAGCGCTATATAAATCTAATCCATTATTATTATTATTATTATTATGAAAAGGTGTGAAATTTGGCACACACGTCAAGCCCGGGGAAAATTTCGATATTCTAAGGTCCGCATACACGTCAATGCAAAAGTGGCTCAACAGCGCCACCAAGACACCCAAAAAATCCACGTGCCAGGTCGGCAATGGGATCCTGCCCCAAGTGGAGAAGTACACGTATTTCAGGGTCTTGTTCATGAGTGAGGGAAGGATGGAGCGGGAGATCGACAGGTGGATCGGTGTGGCGTCTGCAGTGATGCGGACTCTGCATCGGTCTGTCATGGTGAAGAGGGAGCTGAACCAAAAGGCAAAGCTATGGTCATGAGCTGTGGGTAGTGACCGAAAGAACAAAATTGCGAATACAACTGGCCAAAATAAGTTTTCTCCGCAGGGTGGCTGGGCTCTCCCTTAGGGATAGGATGAGAAGCTTGGTGATCTGGGAGAGGCTCAGAGTAGAGTCGCTGCTCCTCCACATCGAGAGGAGCCAGAGGAGTTGGCTCAGGCATCTCATTAGGATGCCTCCTGGACGCCTCCCTGGTGAGGTGTTTCGGGCACGTCCCACTGGAAAGAGGCCCCGGGGCAGACCCAGGACACGCTGGACGGACTACATCTCTCGGCTAGCCTGGAAACGTCTTGGTATCCCCCCCAGGACCTCTTTTTATAATACTTTAAGTAGTTCTTTATTTTAAAACCAAAATAATGGAAAAAAAATGTGGTTCTTCAAAAATAACAAATATTCTATGGTGGCACTTCATTAAATATATATATATATATATATATATATATATATATATATATATATATATATATATATATATGTGTGTGTGTGTGTGTGTGTGTGTGTGTGTGTGTGTGTGTGTGTATTGTTTCCAGTGAGGGATGGACTCCGCCAAGGCTGCCCTAAACGAGTTTTATTTAGCTGGCTGAGGGAAAATGGCACTCAACACAAAAACGAATTTAGCAGCAGTTTTCTCTAAACGCCAACAGTTCAAATGTTTCTTAATACATATAAACTCAACTATTTATGAAAAAGAAGGATGAAATGTTCAGTATTTACTAACTCAAAGGTAAAAAGTCACCAGGATGATTTAAAGCTGTGAAGCTGCTTCCTTCTAAACAGATGGAACAATATATCATTAATATCAGCCATCCGGTGAACAGACAGAAAGCAGGATGAGAATCCTGCTTTCTTTTGTCCAGCTTCTAGATTGTGAGGAGAGAGAAATATTCACAGCAAGCACAATAACTTCCATCCATGCCAATTTAGTGTTTCAATATCCAGATTTCTTGCCTATAAATTCTCTAACTTTGCATTCTTAGCTTGACAGTTTAGCTTAACCTTATGCTCCTGCAGCCTAACCAGGATTTATACGGTTATCATATGGTTTCCCGGGTGTGGCTTCAGCTTTTATCACTACTGGACAAGCAGTAAAAAGGAAAAACATGTTTTTATCCAGATCATCAGTTTAATCAGAGTTTCTTCACCAATGTTGGCTATTGAATTTCAGTCGTCACATTTGGGTTTATGACAGAAATTATCACCATGGAGACGGTTGGTGAGATGATGCTGAAGGAATTTTGAATTATGATCTAAAATATGGTAGAGACAATTTAGAAAAACCTATTTAAGTATATTACATGATGCATTTACTGACCCTTGAACATGTGACATTTACCCAAGGGAAGGTCAGTTAACAGTAAATATTTGTAGCATTGGCTCTTTCTGTTGATACAGTAAAAACAGGCAAACTTCAAGCATACACGCAAATGGTGATTAATCATGATCAATTTGAAAGCTGTGATTAATCATGAATTATTAATTTGAAAGCTGTAATTAATATGAATAAAAATTTTAATAATTTGACAGCCCTACATATTACATAGTTTCTTTCATAAATCTTTATTTGTTTGTAATGTGTAATAAATAGTAGTTAATTCCCTGCAGAGACGTAGTCATAACTGGGAGATGAAAAAAAAAAGTTTAGAGAGTGAATTGGTTTCTAAGACAACAAAAGGTTGTGTAAAATCATGTAAGAGTGATGACAGTATTCCACAGAGAGTAAAGGTGGAGAGAGGAGGGACGGTTGGAAAAGATAAATCAGCTTTAGGACAGAGTTTAGGTCAGAGAGCTGCTGGAGCTGCAGCTGTCTGATGATGGAGCTCCAGGACGGAGCTGAACTCTGCTTTCCACAACTATTCAACATGTCCTGCAGGAAGCCAACACTTCGCTGGTCTGAAACTGTGCTCCTGAAACTCTTGCTGTTCTTCATCTCTCTGACCACCATAGCCATCAACTTGCTCGTCATCATCTCAGTCTCCCACTTCAGGCAGAGATTAACTTCTAAACAGAATCTTAACTTTAATTATATAAATAATGTTATATGGTTATACTGACATAATTTGATTATGTAAAATTTTCATTGCACATATTCTTACATAATTTGTTGGTAATCAATGTTTCTCTGTCTCCTTCCAGGCAGCTTCACACACCTACTAACATCCTCATCCTCTCTCTGGCTGTTTCTGACTTACTTGTAGGTCTTGTGTTGATGCCAGGAGAAATCTTTAGATACACATCCTGCTGGATTTTTGGGGATGTCATGTGTGCTATATTTTGTTATCTGGGTGGTCAAACTCTCACTTCTTCGATCAGTAGCATAGCTATCATATCAGCTGACCGCTACACGGCTATATGTCACCCTCTACATTATTCCAAAATAATCACTTTAAAAAGAGCCAAAAACTGTGTTTGTCTTTGTTGGCTTTGGTGTTTTGTTTACAGTATGATCTACATGAAAGATGAGCTGATTCAACCAGGCACGGGTAATTCCTGCTATGGAGAATGTGTGCTTAAATACACTTATATTACAGTAACTGTTGATATTATCTTAACCTTCATATTTCCAGTTACTGTGATCATAGTTCTGTATATGAGAGTATTTGTGGTGGCTGTGTCTCAGGCTCGGGCCATGCGCTCTCACATTACAGCTGTTACAGTCCACCATGCAGGGACTTTATCAAAGAAATCTGAGCTGAAAGCAGCCAGGACTCTTGGTATTCTTGTCATTGTATATTTATCATGTTTATGCCCATATTACTGTTACATGCTTGTTGATGTTAATATTATTAATCCTACAGTTGCAACATCTTTGGCCTTTATGTTTTATTTTAACTCCTGTCTAAACCCACTGATCTATGCTCTGTTTTACCCCTGGTTCAGAAAAGCGATTAAACTCATTGTCACTCTGCAGATCCTGCAGCCTGGATCCCGAGAGACCAATATACTGTAGTGTAGAGATACTGTGGAGTTGTGTTAGTCTCACCAACAACTATGTAACATCATTTATTCCATCATTGAAGGCTTTTCAGCCATGCAGAATTATTTAGAAAAATAAACTTGCGAAACAGGCCTGGACAAAAATGATGTTACCCCTAGAAAAGAATCATGTGACTCTATGAGGTTGCTCCACGTTTCCGCTGTTGTTCCTCTACAGCTTCTTACTTTCGTTTTGTCCAGGTCTCGCTTGCAGTCCCTCGGACCGTCTTCCGCTGCGCCGTTTGCCCTGTCACCTAAATCCACCCAAAGAAACACACCACACAAACGACGAGCCAGTCCCTCTGCTCCTTTTTCTCTGCCCAGGTGATTCTCATCTACTGATTATTACCTAGCGGGAAGGGCAAGGCACAGGCACACACATATAAGCACGCACACACACAAGCACACATACCTGTGATATATATATATATATATATATATATATATATATATATATATATATATATATATATATATATGTTATACATATATATATATATGTTATACATGTTGTCTTCATGTTCTCCCCGTGTATGTGTTGGTTCTCTTCCTCTCACCGCCAGACCCCATTTACTGGGGCATGTGCCCCAGTATAAATGCTACGATTATTTTTCGACAATAAATGTTTGTCTTACATTAATTCAAATAAGTCAAATGGGAGAAGATATATATTTCAACTCAAATGCGCAGCAAGAGCGTTAACTCCAATAGAAGAAACAGCTCAGAAGCACATTCTGTCTCTGCATGTCACCGTGCACGAGCAGCAAGTGAACCACACACACGTCATGCAGCTCTCCCTGTGTTGGGTGAGCGGTGAGCGCACAGTGCAGTTTGATGTCTCATAAATCCTCATAAAGGACATAAAACAATATTTTCATACTAAAAAAAGCGGACTTCTGACGTAAACAGAGAAATAACATGTAGGGTGCTAAATCTTTTGAATTGCTTCATATTTTAATTAAACATACTGTTAAGAATTAGTTAAATCATCCTGAAAACTAAACAATAACCATTACTTTGGAATGTGTATGAAGAGAGTTCTGACTTACCATTGTCTTTTTATGGCATTTATGCTTTTGCTGCCATGTTGAAAGTGTTTGTTAAATGTTTGTTAAAATAAATACGCTCTTACACTCATTAATATCTCAATTAGTAGTTTTGGTAGGAATGTGTCAGTGGCATGTAGTTGTGTGTGTGTGTGTGTGTGTGTGTGTGTGTGTGTGTGTGTGTGTGTGTGTGTGTGTGTGTGTGTGTGTATGGGAGACAGGGGATATGTGGTAGGGGACCTGTGCCCCAGTAGAACTTTAAGCCTAGCAATGCCCCTGGTCCAAAGGCATGCATGTTAGGTTCACCGGTCAGTCTAAATTCTCCCTAGGAGTGAGTGTGTGTGGGAATGGTAGTTTGTCCCTCTGTGTTGGCCTTGTGATGGACTGGTGACCTGACCAGGGTGTATCCTGCCGCTCACCTGCTCAAATGCTGGGATAGGCTCCAGGCTCCAGCTTACCCACGACCCGTAATAGACAAAGTGGTGACTGAGAAAATTTGTAAAAAGAAATGAGTTACATGACTGTATTTTGAAATACATTTCTTATATTATCCTTTTAAAAAGAAGGCCTTGGATGAACTGTTTGGTGATTCCTTTACCCAAAGAGAAAGCAAATCCACAAGTGAGACAGAACAGAGGTGATCAGGTACCAAGCAAATGATGTGTTGCCTTTGACTGAAAATGCCAGTGCAATGGTGGAAACCTCAGGAGAAATAGCCACCTGTACTATCAACCCTTACTAAACAGTACCTTTGCATTCCCGGCCCCAGTCTACCAGCGGAGTGAGTTTTTAGTACTGCTGGTGACAAAGTCAATTTACAGAGAAGTGTCTTGCAGCCAAATCATGTTGACCAATGAACCAATATCATCCATGATATGAATCGAATTGTTGTTTAAATGAGTCATTAGACCCCTACTTTGCATCTTGCCATTGAGATGAGCTGCTGTATGTCAATCATTTCTGCCTGCATTCCGACCCACCCACTCTCCGCTCCCTGATCACCCCACATCTCCCTCCTCAACCTTTCAGTTTCAGGCATTTTTCAAATTCGGCAGTCAGTGGAGTTATGCAAAAAGTGTGGTTACACTTTAAAGTTGAGATGCTCATTTACCAGCTGCAAGATGCAGCCTGTGGCCAGAACACTGATGTTATTTATCTTATCTACACCACAGCTTCTCATTTCTCTCTACACACTTTCTGTGCTGCACACGACGGCGTTTCACCCCAATGCCACACTGCGCATGCACATACATGTATGTGCAGGTAGGCACACTCCAACCAGCTTCATTGGTGGAGACACAGCTATGTGAGGTTGTTTTGACGCCAGCTCTTGGAGTTGTGTGTCCACCCAAGGTCTTCAGGAAGGAGGATCCTTTCTACAGAAATGTATAACTATTGTTTTTCCTCTTGCCTCCCCAGAGTCTGCCCTCGTAGGTCCGAATTGAGTAGCCCTGGTTTAGAGTGATGGCACTCGAGTAGCTAACTGTCTTATGCTAACTGTATGCTAAGCTAACTGTATATGTTTATAAATACACCAGAACTTTGCACTAACTCAATATCCATGTAAATAGTTCCAGCAACCATAATCTCATTGTAATTGTGAGGAAGACGAAAGTCCCTGAGCCTGGTCCCAAAGTAAAAGATCATTTCAGAGATTTAATCAGGCCACATATGAAGATGTTAAAGATGCAAAATAGTCAAAGGTGATCCAGTACAACCATTTCAGGATTTTAATGAAATTTTTATGACAGTAGATTATCATCCACCATTAAAGAAGTTTATGGTTAAAAACACCAACAGCCCATGGTTGGATGAGGGACTAAAAGAACATTTAATGCAAAGGAATCAAGCAAAATCAACTGAAATTTCATCAAGTCTTAAATCAGATTGGCAAATATACTGCAAATTAGGAAATTTTGTTACCAAACAAAACAAGGAGAAAAAGAAACTGTTATGAAAAAAGAAGGATTGAAATTAAACACAATAGAAAAAATGATGGAATATCTATTGAGAGGAAATACCAAGTCTACCCCATCTGATTTAGAAAATGCAGGGAAACTTGGTCTTGGTCTGTTTGAATTCACAAGGCAAGTGAATCGCAGGGTCACTTGCAAGTGAAACCAAGTGGTCTAAAATTTGATTCTCTCATTCACACCAGGGGTTGAATGTGCATTCATATTACTCCAAACAAATTGAATTCTATCTGTTCTATTGAATGCACATTGCCAGGTACTATCTGGTGCTGAAACATGATTGGCTCTCTAACCAGGAAGTAGAAGAGCAACACAAGACACAAACAGATCTTTCTGTCACATGGTACCAAATTTATAAGGCTGCAACTTTATTGTTGAAGGTGAAAGTTTTTTATTTCTTAATGATTCCCAAAACCCTGCTGACATACTATGGTTATAATATGAGTTTATAGAGTTATCTAATTACATATATTGTTTCTTTCATGAATCTTTATTTGTTTGTAAAGTGTAATATACCAGTAGTTATTTCCCTGCAGAGACGCAGTCATAACTGGGAGATGGAATGGAGTGAACTGGTTTCTAAGACAACAAAAAGTTGTGTAAAGTGAGGTAAGAGTGATGACAGTATTCTACAGAGAGTAAAGGTGGAGAGAGGAGGGACGGTTGGAAAAGATAAATCAGCTTTAGGACAGAGTTTAGGTAAGAGAGCTGCTGGAACTGCAGCTGTCTGATGATGGAGCTCCAGGACGGAGCTGAACTCTGCTTTCCACAACTATTCAACATGTCCTGCAGGAAGCCGACACGTCGCTGGTCTGAAACTGTGCTCCTGAAACTCTTGCTGTTCTTCATCTCTCTGACCACCATAGCCATCAACTTGCTCGTCATCATCTCAGTCTCCCACTTCAGGTAGAGATTAACTTCTAAGTAGAATCTAAACTTTAAGTGTATGAATAATGTTATATGGTTATATTAACATAATTTGATGATGTAAAATTTTCACTGCAGATATTTTTACATAATTTGTTGGTAATTAATGTTTCTCTGTCTCCTTCCAGGCAGCTTCACACACCTACTAACATCCTCCTCCTCTCTCTGGGAGTTTCTGACTTACTTGTAGGTCTTGTGTTGATGCCAGGAGAAATCTTTAGATACACATCCTGCTGGATTTTTGGGGATATCATGGGCGGCGTGGCTCAGCAAGGTAGAGCGGTCGTCTCGTAACCCGAGGGTTGCCGGTTAGATCCTCGGCCAAGTCGGGTTCATGTCGAGGTGTCCTTGGGCAAGACACCGAACCCCTACTTGCTCCTGATGGGTCGTGGTCGAGCGCCTTGCATGGCAGCTTCCGCCATCAGTGTGTGAATGTGTGTGTGAATGGGTGAATGTCATGTATAATGTAAAGCGCTTTGGGTATCATCCAGATACAGTAAAAGCACTATATAAATACGGACCATTTACCATGTGTACTTTATATTGGTATCTGGTCTGTCAAACTCTCACTACTTCAGTCAGCACAGTTGTTATCATATCATGTGACCGCTACACGGCTATTTGTTACCCTCTGCATTACTCCAAAATAATCACTTTAACAAGAGCCAAATACTGTGTTTGTCTTTGTTGGCTTTGGTCTTTTGCTTTCAGTGTTTTCTACGTGAGAGATGAGCTGATTCAACCTGGAATGGGTAATTCCTGCTTTGGAGAATGTGTGCTTATGATTACCTATATTACAGTTACTGTTGATATTATTTTGATTTTCACATTTCCAGTTACTATGATCATAGTTCTGTATATGAGAGTATTTGTGGTGGCTGTGTCTCAGGCTCGTGCCATGCGCTCTCACATTACAGCTGTTACAGTCCACCATGCAGTGACTTTATCAAAGAAATCTGAGCTGAAAGCAGCCAGGACTCTTGGTATTCTTGTCATTGTATATTTATCATGTTTATGCCCATATTACTGTTACTCTTTTGTTGATGTTAACATGATGAATCCTACAGTTGCAACATGTTTATTCTTTATGTTTTATCTGAACTCCTGTCTAAACCCACTGATCTATGCTCTGTTTTACCCCTGGTTCAGAAAAGCGATTAAACTCATTGTCACTCTGCAGATCCTGCAGCCTGGATCCCGAGAGACCAATATACTGTAGTGTAGAGAGACTGTGGAGTTTTGTTAGTCTTACCAACAATTATATAATAGAGCAGGGGGGCAAAGGTGAGTGTCTGTGTGTCTGAACTATGGCTAGTGGTAGACAGAACACTATGATCACAGTAACTGGAAATATGATGGTCAAAAGGCCTGTTTAAAATTAGAGATTGATTCACAAAACATAATATTTTTTTATTAGTTTTATGGTTCTCCAAAACTAATTTAGTTTAGCCCTATTAAATTAAAATTATATAATGTAATTAACTACAGTGTTCTGAATTTATAAAACTCTCAAATTTTATCAGATCTTTATTAAACCAGTTTCAGAACACGTGTTGTATTGATGTGTTTTGGTCAGTTTATGGAACAATTTAAATAAAGTTATTAAAGAAAAAATAATCAAATATTTTATTTAATATAAATGATTTAAAGCTGTTTTGATAAGGAAATGTAATAAAAGGCTTCATTTGTTTTAGTCTTGTTTGCTCTGTGGTGACCTGTAGATAGGAAATGAAGTGTAAAACATGAAAAATCTGCTGGAAAAATATAGCATGTTGGTCCACAAAAATTTTAGTGCAATTTTATTAAATATTTGGTTTAATTAATTTCTAGTCTCTGTAGGGCAGATTATTTAAGAATTTCCTTCTTTCTGCTCGTTTTTGTTTGATGTGTTCCGGGCACGTCCCACCAGAAAGAGGCCCCTAGGAAGACCCTGGACACGCTAGACAGACTCCAGATAAGCTGGTGAATGTGGACGGGGAGAAGGAAGTCTGGGTTTCCCTGCTTCAAATTGTATATGCTCCCTTTGGGTCAAATATTACAGAACTATAGCATTAATTATCAAAGTTATGCAGATGATACCCAACTTTATGTGTCTCTGTCACCAGATGACTGCAGTCCAATAGACTTATTGTGTCAGTGTCTGGAGCAAATAAACACCTGGATGAAGGAGAATTTTCTAAAATTAAATGAAGACAAAACTGAGATTATTCTGTTTGGTAGCAAAGAGAAGAGGGTCAGCATTGGCAAACACCTGGAGACTCGGGCTCTTAAAATCACTGACCAAGTTCGTAACCTTGGAGTGTTGATAGACTCTTTCAGTACTTACATATGGCGGCGCATGGGACCGCAGAGGCTTCTCGAGCTCCCGGTGAATCTATTTCTACCTCTTATGTGTACAGTTCATTTGAATTGAGGATGCTCGGCAATGTTGTTGGGCTCCTGCCTACGAATGTGAAAGCAAGGTTGGGCAGATTGGGATTGCTAAGGACAACGGGCTGGAGCGTAAAGTCACATTGGCTCCGGGGCAAGCGTAGGAGGTGTGCTCGGAGCCGTAAACGGGGTAAGCGAGATGGCTTGCTGGCTAAGCTAAAGGCTACAAACAGACCAGCGGTGCCTTCAGTCTTTTTGGCAAATGTACGTTCACTTGATAACAAGATGGACCTACTACGTCTACGCATAACCAGATACAACGACATGAAAAACTGTTGTGTTTACATTCTGACAGAGACATGGCTTAACAGCAAAATGCCAGATGTAACATACCAGATTGACGGGCTAACACTTTTTCGATCTGACCGTAACCATCTGTCTGGAAAGAAAAGTGGAGGTGGACTCTGTGTCTATATAAACCAAGGTTGGTGTGTGAACTGTACCCTTGTTGTCAGCCACTGTTCAGAAGCTGCTGAATTTGTCACGCTTAAATGTCGGCCACACTACTTGCCTCGGGAGTTCACAGCTGTGTTTGTTGTAGCTGTTTACATAGCCCCGAGTGCTAATGCTAACATAGCACTCAAGGAGCTTTACGATCACATCAGTTCTCTTCAGACAAACACCCAGAGGCTTTTTATGTGATTGCTGGAGACTTTAACCATGTGCATTTGACAGACATTATGCCAAAATTCTACCAGCATGTTTCCATAGCGACCCGAGGTAACAACACGCTAGACCGGGTGTACACGTCTACAGAACTCAGCCACGCCCACATCTTGGTCTCTCCTACCACGTCTCTCTCATGCTGGTTCCTGTCTATCGTCAGCTGGTTAAAGTTAACAAGCCAACACAGAAAGAGATCACAGTGTGACCTAGGGACGCAGCTGACATGTTACAGGACTGTTTTGAACGCACAAATTGGCAGCTTTTTAAAGATGCAGCAACATACAATAGAGCAGTTAATCTGGAGGAATATGCATCTACTGTTATGAGCTTTATCAGTAAATGTGCTGATGATGTTTCCATTACCAGAACTGTTACCATCTACCCCAACCAAAAACCGTGGCTGGATAAAAATGTTCGGGATGCTGGTTTTTGGTCAGGGGACAAAAATGCATTGAAGGCTGCCAGAAGGGATCTAGATGCGGGAATTACAAAAGCCAAAACCAACTTTGCAAGGGATGTACAGGGAACCATCTTCTCTAACAACACAAGGAGCATGTGGAAGGGCATAAAAACCATCTTGAACAAAGTGCAGAAGGTGACTGTGTCCTCAGCAGACCCTTCCTTACCTGATTCCCTGAACACTTTTTATGCACACTCTGTAACAGAGCAGGGGGGTTAAGGTGTGTGTGTGTGTGTATAGGAGAAAATGACAGTTGTACTATCACTGATTTTATTGATTTGTATTAAAAATAGGCCTGGGCACATCAATGCGTTAATCATGCGTTAATGCAACAATTAACACTGTTAATTTTTTTTTTAATCGTGCAGTTTTTTTTTTTGTTTTTTTTTTTTGGTTTGTTGCCACTAGCTTTGATCACAGAACATGGCGTCCATGTCTTCCTTTCCTGCTGCAGCGGTGTGTCTGATGTAATCAGTAGAGAGCAGGTTGATTAAAATAAGTATATATAAACCTATTTTTGTCATGGTCAGGGACCGTAGCACGGAAGGAAGACCCAAATGCAGATCAAACAGAGAGGTGAGGGAGGAAGTGAACAGTGTTTATTTACAACCAATGTGAGAAACTTGGTCCAGGTCTGGGAAACTCTTCCTAAGAGAGGGCAGAGGGTTAGCGTGGATCTGACAAGATGTTTGGTAATCTCAGCAAGATCAGCAGCTTACTATGTTCCAGAGGTTGACTGTTGGTGGAGGGGTAAAGCCGGGGATGGTGTCTGGTTGCAGTGAGTGAGTTAGATGGCGGGAAGGGCGAGCAGGCAGACACAGGTGGTTAGCTGGCATGAAGAGAAGTCCTGATCCTGGGACCGGTGAGTTTGCAAAGAGTGAAAATCCAAGTGCTGAGGAACAAAGATATCAATTGGGACTATTACAGAGGTCTTCAGACAGAGGGGAACCCTAGCCTCAGACAGGGACTGGTTAAAGATCTTGGTGAAGACCCCCGCCAGCTGATACGTGCAGTCTTTCAACACTTGTCCTGAGACACCATCAGGTCCTGCAGCCTTTCTAGGTTTAACAGCCCTCAGCGTGCCCCTTACCTAATGCTCCTCAACCGTAAGGACATGGCTACAGTAGACAGGTGGATGAAGCGGGTTTGCCTCTGGTGACTCCGCCTCAAAACGGGCAAAGAAGTGGTTCAACTCCTCTGTAAGTGTGATGTCGCCGGCGACCACAGAGTGGTTGCTGGATCTGTAATTAGTGAGGTGCTGTATCCCCTGCCACACCTGCTTGGAGTCGTTGCTCTGAAAGCAGTCCTCTATCCTCCTTTGTAGTCTGCTTTTGCCCCTCTTTGTGCCTTGTAAAACAGAAAGGCATGTCCTGTGACAGTCAGAGCACAGTACAGGTGCAAGCTTCTCCTGGGTACAGGAGAGCACATTACAGACCAAGCAACATCCTCTACAAATGTGACAGTGCGGCTTTTCATAACATCTATAGCAAAATTGGCAAATGTATTTACCGCCGACAAAGCTACGAAGGTTTTTTATACCGTAGTAGTGATTCTGTATTAGGAAAAGAAAGAGAGGATTAGAGCAGTCCGGGAAATCAGTTTCAAATTGTGACGGGACAGTTGTCTGGTGTTCTGTAAAGACTACAATTTTCAGATTCAGGATTTTTTCAAATTTTCCTATGTCACTGAAGGTGATGGACGTTTAATCATTCAGACCTGCCAGGCTCTGCAGCTCTTTATCACGCAACACAGCCTGGTAATCTGTGAGGTTTGGATCTACAAGATGAGCAATGCTGATGGCAAAGCATAGCTGATCTTCTCTATTTTCCATGAAGTACAGAAGGTGCCTTTTTTTTATGAATAATTTTACAATCTAGAGTTTTTTCCAATTTCCATTTAGCGCCACCTGATGGATTGACAATGATTTGAGCAATAAATTCCAAGTGCGAGTCTGAAGCTATGCTTTCATTAGACTGTACCATGCGCTCTAATAAATCCTCAAAAGCGGCTGCAATTTAGTTTATGTTCAGATCGTCGATGGCGAGTAAAAGATGGTTATGATTATTTTCAGACCGTACTTCTAATTGCACCAGATCATAGCATCTAACCAAGGTGGATACTTTGGTAGTGGATACGTTGGACATCAGTGTAAAATTGAGCAAGATCTGGGGTATTTCGAACCGTAATGTTTCAGCCGACTGTGAAGAAGAAGATGCGACCTCTTCACTCGCTTGGAAATCTCCTCTTCCTCCACCGTTCTGAATGGTGGAGGAATTTATTGGCACTGCTGAATTTAGTGGTGCGGGTGTGATGTCTTCCTCAGAACCAGAATCTGAACACTGCTCTTGAAAGCTGATTTGAGAATCAGGAGATTAAGATAGTTGTGTATAAATGCTTTCAGAATCTGTAGACAGGTCATCAAAGCTGGTTTCAGAATCAGAATCTGAAAACAAGGTCTGGTTCATGACGTTTATGACACGCAGTGGTTCGATAGGTATGGGTCATTCTGTTTCGTGGTAGTCGGATGAGGGTGGAGAGGTCGACGCTGATTCTATCAACTCGACGCGTGAGGGCTGAACCGGTGAAACAGAGGAAGGTGGGGAATCCATGTGCAGTAAGGCTTTCATCTATCAGATCTAAGTGTGAGGGCTGAATCAATGAAACAGGTTCTGAAGAAGGATTTTCAAACTCCAGTCCGTTATCACCTTCATTTAATGATGCAGGGGGTATCTGATTTAAAGCATCTGTGAGTTGCTGTAATGCATCCATGGTTTATGTACAAAAATGATACACCTTACAGTCACACAGCTAAAGGCGATCACTCAGTTTTCTTACAACTTCCATGAAAGTGAGCCCGAGCTGGAGAAAAACGTCCAGCGCTGACGTGGCCGTTGCCGTTGCTCCACCCATGTGAAATCGACGCATGCCGTCTTCTTGGACGTTGTCTTTCGAGAGCTGCACAAAATACAGAAAAGAAAGTACTTAAAAATAAATTTTTTCACTTAAAAAAAATAAATAAATAAAAGAATAACCTATTATTGAGTTAAAGTTTTACCTCTATTTACACGGTTTGTGGCAGATAAATCTGCTGTTTGCGTCTGTTTTCTTCTCCTCATCAACCTCTCTGACAAGGGGATAGATCAATATCAGAATAATTATAGACTAATTATTTATTATTATTAATTATTAAAGCATTTAAAAATAAATAAATAAATAAATTATAAAGAGGATGAATAGGGTTAACTAAATTACCTTCAGCACGTTTTCTTCTACTCTCTGACCCAGGACGCGGTATGCGGTCAGTTGCAGCACCACCTTAAAAAAAGAAAAGCAGAGTCTCAACGAACTGCAGATCCTCTAGGTAGCGCTGTCTCTGAAACATTCGAGTCACATAGCAAGAGAAAGAGCTGTCCCCAGAATATGCGTCAGCGGATGACACGTTATCGGGATCCAATATGGCAGCAATAACAGCTTCAGAGAGCTGAGTAGGTTACATTAAACTTTCTAAAAGTAAAAAGAAGCAAAAAACTGTTGCAGTAGTTTACCTGATACGCTTGGAATGGCCATGGGGTTGTTCACCGGAGGCAGGCTTTCTCCCCGGCTGGGCTTTGTAGACTCCGGACACTTTCTGAGGCTCAGCCAGTTAGCCAGCTTAGCTGTAGCAGCAGCAGCAACAACGGGTCCTGGCCTGGTTGGCAGAACCTTGATGCATACGTTTTCCCGATAAACGGCCAGATTTTCCACCCTGCTCGCTGGTTTATGCCCTCTGGATGGGTGTGTGCGTGAAGCAGGGATCAGCGGAACTGGTTCAGGCTCCGGGAGTGTCTCTGCAGCATTCAAGAGATCTGCAAGTAGGTTTCATTTGTGTTAAAACACACAGACAATGGCCATATAATGGTCAGTGGAATTGCATTATATTAAATGTTGTTTTTCGGCTGAATCACATACCAAAGTCTCTCTGCGTTAGATATAAGTCGTCAAATTTTTCTGCAGTGAGTAGCAGAAAAACAAAGTTTTTTTTTTATTAAAGCTTGCAATAGAAAAAAAATAATAAACGGCCGGCGGTGATGATCGACTTACCTCTAATTGCAAAGTTTTTAGCCGGTCTTGATGGAACTGGGGATGTATTTCTGCCACGGTGAGTGTGCCAAGGTAGACGGATTTTAAACTGAATTTAGTACTTCTGAAGAAAACTGAGTCAATGATTGGGAAGATTAAGGCCTACCACGCTCCATGCTTGGCTCGGATGATGCGTCTTCAGTCAGATTTTAAAAGCAAGACACTGGTCGGCTTACACCTTAGCATATATATAAGAAATGCCTATCTGTACATTTGACATTAGGATTCTGTATGTAGATAATGCCTGCAATAAGAAGAAAATGACTTGTTTGATGTAGATAATTATGACTCCTAGAGCTCAGTATGACTTCCCGGACGTCTGTTTTCGCACCCCGATCTAGTGCAGCCAGATGTTCATTGATCCAGCGTCGGATGTTATTAAGCTTTGAACTTTATGACTCCCCTGGAGAGACGCAGCGATGCATGGTACGAATTGTGCCGTTGAAAAAGGTCTGGTCAGTCTTATTTCGACCAACACGTAGCTTGCATTTAATTGCACCCCTCATAATAACTAGGGGACCTGGATGCGAACAAAAGTTCTCTAATCTTACAGCGGATGATATTAAGCTTTTCATTTAAAAAAAAAAATGCGCTCCTCTCTGGCAAGACGCTGTATGAGCTCTCTCGCACATGCAAAGGGAGGAGGGAGGGAGGGACATTGGCCGCTTTTCTCTCTCAATTTCTCTGTCTTTTACTCTGCAGTAGTAATATTTAGGTATCACACTCTTTTGCTAGTACTTTCACCAAAATAGCCATTTCTTCTTATTTTTCAGTGTTTCTTTATTCTTCTCCTCTTTATACCCTTGGTTATTTTATTTTATTGTTTATACGTGTTTCTTCCTTTCATGTATTCTTCTTTATACCAGTGTTTTATTCATGTTTTTTAGATACATCAGCATCCACTGGAAAATCTTGGGAAGAAGAAGGAGCTCATAGTTAAGGTAATTATTTTTAAAGCTGTACCTTATTTTCTTTCATTCTGCAGTAGTATTCAAGTGCCGACATTTCTGGTTAAGGAGGGACTTCCGCTCTCTAGGAGGAGGTGGGACTTCTGGTTAAGGAGGGACTTCTGGTGATGACGTGGCAGCTTCTGATTGGTCAATCCCACCTGTCTTATCAGTTTGATAAAAGGTGGTGCGTCTTTTCTCTATTTTCTACCGCATGTCCATTACGGGTCGCTGGTAAGCTGAAGCTTATCCCAGCATTTAACAGGTGAGAGGCAGGGTACACCCCGGACAGATCACCAGTCCATCGCAGGGCCAACACAGATAGCGACAAACAACCACTCACACACACACACACTCACTCCTAGGGAGAATTTAGAGTGACCAGTTAACCTAACATGCATGTATTTGAATGGTGGGAGGAAGCCGGAGTACCTGGAGAGAAACCACGTATACACAGCGAGAACATACAAACTCCACACAGAAAAGCCACCGCCCTCGAGGTTCAAGGATCGAACCAGCGACTTTCTTGCTGTGAGGCTGTGGTGCTAACCACCACACCACCATGCAGCCAATTTCTATGATGATTGTAAATTGTTATACACCATTAAAGAAGTTACATTTAAGTTTTTACTAATTCTTTGAAATATCTATTGAGAGGAGATACCAAGTCCTCCCCATCTTATTTAGAAACTGGAGGGAAATTATTTTACTAAACCAAAAATAAAGCAGATCCTCTGAATTGCTATTGGTTGCTGCTATTTGGTCCATCTGATTTGACAAGGCTAGTAAACCACACAGGGGTCACTTGCAAGTGGACTAAAGTTTGATTCTTTGATTTGTACCAGGGGTTGAACGTGCATTTATATTACTCCAAACAACCTGTACTCTGTTTTGTTGAATGCCAATGCCAGGTACAATCTGGTGCTGAAACATGATTGGCTCTCTAACCAGGAAGTAGAAGAGCAACACAAGACACAAACAGATCTTTCTGTCACATGGTACCAAATTTGGAAGGCTGTAACATTATTGTTGAAGGTAAAAGTTTTTATTTTTTAATCTTTCCCAAGCCCTGCTGACACATTATGGTTATAATATGAGGTTATAGAGTTATCTTATTACATATATTATTTCTTTCATGAATCTTTATTTGTTTGTAATGTGTAATATACCACACATCTCTTTATCTCTCTCCTCTTTAGCTGATGTTTTATCTCACATGAAAACAACCACGTGCAGTCTTGATGTCATACCCACCAAATTCCTCAAAGATGTTTTTAGTACTGTTGTGCCCAGCATTTTATCCATCATTAACCTATCCTTGTCAGAAGGTGTTGTCCCCTCCTGTTTTAAACATGCTGTGATCCAGCCTCTTTTAAAAAAGCCTAATTTAAGCATTGATGATTTTAACAATTTTAGACCAATCTGAAACCTTCCCTTTTATCCAAAGTTTTAGAGAAAGTTGTTTCTAATCAGATTTTAGGTTTTATAAGTGAAAATGACATCTGAGAAATTTCAATCTGGTTTTAAAGCTCTACACAGCACTGAAACAGCTCTCCTCAAAGTCTCTAATGACATTCTTTTAGCCTCAGATAGAGGAGAGAGCATCATTTTAATTCTTTTAGATTTAAGTGCTGCATTTGACACTGTTGATCATGCTATTTTAATCGATCGTCTTAAAACCTGGGTTGGCATCACAGACACTGCGCTTGATTGGTTTTACTCTTATCTTTTAGATAGAACCTTTGGGGTCACCATAGGTAATTATACTTCCTCCTCTGCCCACATTGCCTGTGGTGTACCGCAGGGCTCTATTTTAGGTCCCATTCTGTTTTCACTTCATATGCTCCCTCTAGGACACGTTATCGCCCGACATAACGTGTCCTTCCACTGTTATGCGGATGACACACAGATATACCCCCCGCTGAGACCAGGGGACACTGGAAGCCTAGCCGCTGTGTTAAGAGTGTTTCAACGATGTGAACAGTTGGATGGCACAAAACTTTCTTCAGCTCAACAGTTGTAAATCTGAAATTATCTTAATCAACCCTCCTCACTCCACTGCCCATATTGAAGACAGTCTCGGTCCTCTTTCCACTAACATCACACCATCTGCCAGAAACCTAGGTGTAACATTTGATTCCAGTTTTAATTTTCACCTTCACATTAATTAAGTCATCCAGTCCTGTTTCCTTCACCTGCGCACAGTAGGTAAAAATCAGTAAAATCAAACCTGTACTCTTCCGACCTGATCTAGAAAAAGTCATCAATGCACTCATCTTCTCCAGACTTGATTACTGCAACTCCCTCCTCTCCAGTCTCGAAAATAAATCCCTCTCTCGCCTCCAACTTGTTCAAAACGCAGCAGCTAGGCTTCTCATTAGTGGCAATAAAAGACAACATATTACCCCTGTTTTAGCCTCGCTGCACTGGCGTTTTAGAGTTGATTTTAAGGTTTTACAGATTACTTTTAAAGCTCGTTTAGGGTTGGCACCCAGCTACATTACAGACTTACTGACACCCTATGAGCCTCCACGCAGCCTTAGATCCTCAGGCAGGTCGAAACTAAAGACCAAAGGTGGCCGAGCTTTTTCTGTCTGGGCCCCTCGACTCTGGAACGACCTGCACCATCAGTATCATCTTTTAAATCACTTCTCAAAATGCACTTTTATCGATTGGCCTTTTTATAATATTATAATATTTTATCTATTTAATTTTCATGCTGTACTCTGTATGTGTCTTGTCATTGTTTTCTGCTGTGTGATGTCCAGCACTTTGTAAACTCTGTTTTTAAAAGTGCTATACAAATAAAGATTTATTATTATTATTATTAGTAGGTATTTCCCTGCAGAGACATAGTCATACCTGGGAGATGGAATGGAGTGAACTGGTTTCTAAGACAACAAAAAGTTGTGTAAAGTGAGGTAAGAGTGATGACAGTGTTCTACAGAGAGTAAAGGTGGAGAGAGGAGGGACGGTTGGAAAAGATAAATCAGCTTTAGGACAGAGTTTAGGTCAGAGAGCTGCTTTAATTTTCAGCTGCAGCTGTCTGATGATGGAGCTCCAGGACGGAGCTGAACTCTGCTTTCCACAACTATTCAACATGTCCTGCAGGAAGCCGACACTTCGCTGGTCTGAAACTGTGCTCCTGAAACTCTTGCTGTTCTTCATCTCTCTGACCACCATAGCCATCAACTTGCTCGTCATCATCTCAGTCTCCTACTTCAGGTAGAGATTAACTTCTAAGTAGAATCTAAAATTTAAGTGCATGAATAATGTTACATGGTTATATTGACATAATTTGATTATGTAAAATTTTAATTGCAGATATTTTTACATAATTTGTTGGTAATTAATGTTTCTCTGTCTCCTTCCAGGCAGCTTCACACACCTACTAACATCCTCCTCCTCTCTCTGGGAGTTTCTGACTTTCTTGTAGGTCTTGTGTTGATGCCAGGAGAAATCTTTAGATACACATCCTGCTGGATTTTTGGGGATATCATGTGTACTATATTTTTGTATATGATCTGTCAAACTCTCACTTCGTCAATCAGTAGTATTGCTATCATATCAGCTGACCGCTTCACGGCTATTTGTTACCCTCTGCATTACTCCAAAATAATCACTTTAACAAGAGCCAAATACTGTGTTTGTCTTTGTTGGCTTTGGTCTTTTGTTTTCAGTATTTTCTACGTGAGAGATGAGCTGATTCAACCAGGCACGGGTAATTCCTGCTTTGGAGAATGTGTGCTTAAATACACTTATATTACAGTCACTGTTGATATAATTTTGACCTTCACATTTCCAGTTACTGTGATCATAGTTCTGTACATGAGAGTATTTGTGGTGGCTGTGTCTCAGGCTCGCGCCATACGCTCTCACATTACAGCTGTTACAGTCCACCATGCAGTGACTTTATTAAAGAAATCTGAGCTGAAAGCAGCCAGGACTCTTGGTATTCTTGTCATTGTATATTTATCATGTTTATGCCCATATTACTGTTACTCTCTTGTTGATGTTAACATGATGAATCCTACAGTTGCAACATTTTTTGCCTTTATGTTTTATTTTAACTCCTGTCTAAACCCACTGATCTATGCTCTGTTTTACTCCTGGTTCAGAAAAGCGATTAAACTCATTGTCACTCTGCAGATCCTGCAGCCTGGATCCCGAGAGACCAATATACTGTAGTGTAGAGAGACTGTGGGGTTGTTTTAGTCCCACCAACAATTATGCAACATCTTATTCCATCATTGAAGTAAAAGATGGATTAAATTAATTTAAGGGCCCTCAAAAGCAGTAGTAATGTTTTTTATCAAATGTAGTTAATTACAGTGCTCAGAATCTAATTCATGAAACTCATATTATATGTTTATTGATCAATATCCCAAAATGGTTTTAAAAAATAAAAAGTAATTGTCATTTAAAAGGATATGAGAAATTTATTAAACCAAGTTTCAAAACAAATGGGTTCTACTGATGTGCTTTGTTCCGTTTATGGACAATCTGTCTAAAGAAACTAAATTAAATATTGTGTTTAAAATAAATTATTAACCCTGCTATTATAAGAAAATGTAGTAAAAGATTTGGTCTGATTTGATCTGTGATGATCTGTAGATAGTAAATGACGTGTAAAATATTATTATCTGTTGGAAATATATAGCATGTTGGTCAATGCTCTCTCTCTCTCATATATATATATGTGTGTGTTTGTGTGTGTGTGTGTCACGCGAATCCAGAGAGAAGTCGGACACAGGTGCAGGTAGGAATAAAGAATATTTAATAAAGCGTCTAAGCACAATAATGACTGGTGAGAGTCAGGAGCAGGATAGAGAATACCACACAATGCAGCAGTCTGTGCAGGGAGATGATAAAGACGGGTGACCAAACTGAGCAAACTGTGCAAACTGAGGATGATTATGATAGGAGGCAGGTGTGTCCAAGATGTCTGAAGCTGAGGGTTTCTGTGTAGTGTAGTGTTGTAAACGGTGATCAGTACTCAGGAGATGCAGAGCGCACTCGAGAGGAGGAAGCAGGCATGGCAATATATATATATATATATATACATTACACACCCACACAGAAAGTCTAAGGTTCAAACCTCCTCCCACCAGTGACCTTCTTGCTATGATACAGTATCTGACGCTACTAATGAAGGAAAAGTTGATCAGCTGATCACAGACAACTGACTGTAGAGGAGGGGGATGCTGCTGAGGTGTGCTACAAGTTACAGCAATGACGAGAACAGTGACGTGTGTTTTTTTTTTATGTGGGAAAGATGCAGGTGATGAACCTTATAAACTGGAAAAGTGTGGGTGTTAAAGCATCCTTATCCCCACTGGGTGTGACACTCAAATCCATGAAAAGAGCCAAACAACTTGTTCAATGCTGCCTCTAGAGACCTCCATGTCTCACTGTAATTTTAACGCAGTTAATGACATAAATTAGTTAAACATTGCTTTTGACAACCCTAATTGTTTGCAAAAAATTTTGACCCTTTTTTTAAACTGGATCACGTAGAATTAGCTTAGTTAGCACTAAGTAACTTGGATACTGAAGTACTCTTTGAGCATCTTTATAGTTTGTTTTCAGATGCTGAAAAGCTTAAAAATCTGAATTTATATTGAGTCCCTAAATACACTCACTGAAAACTAAATATGAAATATGATTAAATTTTTATACTTTTTATGGTAAGAGCTGAGCATGTATAAAAATAACTATGTGCAAAGACAAACTTCCACTTTATGTCTGCATCAGAATCAGATTTGATTTCTGCACCAGGGAAACTATTTCTGCTTGTAGATGTAGGAAAATGTTCAATCAGCACCTGCTTCTCACAAACAGCAAAGTATAGAAGTTTTTTTTTCTTCCCCTCCTCCCTTTTCCCAGTCCTTTTAGATAAAAGTTTGACACATCCTCTGTTTAGTTAGAGCTCATTGTGATGTTTGTGTGACACTGTGTGATTTCTCCTTATCCCAATGATTTTTGTAAAAGTATAACTCATGAGTGGATCCTTCTCAGTGAGACTTGCTACATCATTTTCCACAACAAGTGGTTTCACCACATTATCTTACAAACTAATCTAGTGCTACCAGATAAATAGTTTAACCCTGCTATGTAGATTTTAGGCTAACATCAGATTGATAAACTTTACTAACAGTGGTAGTTAATTGTTTTACTTGCATGGGAAATTAGTCTCTTTAGAAATGAGCAGCCAAATGTCAATATTTTTAAAGGGTGACTAATTAGGAACAAACCTTAATATTTACTCCAAATCGGTGTGGTGACACTGGTGATCCATGTCTGCCTGGAAAGATATTTCAAACCTCCCACAGGGACCTGAGGTTAGGCCTCAATGATATGGAAACAATCCAATTGCAATTTTTCTGACCAATATTGTAAACGTGATTTGGTTTGCAATTTAATCTTTCATTATTCCATCATTCAATTCCAGCTTCTTGTTAATCAAGAAATACATTTTCTATATGAGATGGAGGATTATCACGTGAGATGACATCTAAATATACACTGCTTAAAGTTGAGATGTCAACGGCTCACTTACCAACTGCAAGATGCAACCTGTGGCCAAAACACTGATGTTATTTATCTTATCTACACCACAGTGTCTCATTTCTCCTTTCTGTGCTGCACATGACAGAGTTTCACCTCAATGCCAGACATGTTTGTGTTAATTAGCTGTGTGTTAGCAAGATTTTGTCTATTGTATTCTGTTATTGCAAAGTTGTACAGTTTCCACACAATCCATTCACTTTCACAATCACTTCAAGCCATTGAATCTTTTTTTAACAGCATTGTGATCTTCATCATTGTGATCGTAGAAATTTGTAATAGTCATATTTAGAGAGGTGAGACATCATGCACCCAGTTAGCTTTAGCTTCTAAATAACTGTCATGAGTAATAAATCTGATTTATGGGGATACATGTACCAAGACATCAGTGAACTGGCGAGAAATCTGATAAAAAAGTTTTTTTTCTTTTTTGTTTCCTTTAGCATCAGCAGTGAAAATTTGAAGGAGGAAATACACTAAAAAGAAGAATAAAAAGCATACTACTGATGAAAGCTACTATTGACTATTACTAAGGCTCACTATGTTTGAGTTTGAGTGTCTTGGATGGACTGGTGCCCTATCCAGGGTGTACCCTGCCTTTCATGGGCTCTCTCTGGGTATTACAGCTTCCTCCCACTGTCCAAAGACATGCATGTTAGGTTCATTGGTCTTTCTAAATTCTCCCTAGGAGTGCGTGTGGGTGGGAATGGTACTTCTCTCTCTGTATTGGTTTTGCGTTTGACTGGTGACCTGTCCAGGTGTACCTGCCCCTCACCTGCTCAAATGCTGGGACAGGCTCCAGCTTACCCACGACCCGTAATGGACAAAGTGGTACAGATAATAAATGAATCAATGAATATATATATATATATATATATAGGAAAATGCAGTAAATTTTGGTTTTGAAACTCTGGCTCTAGCTAATGATTTAAATATGGATATACTAAAAAAAAAAAAATCTGCTTTTTTTTTTTTTTTTTTTTTTCTTTTGTCCTCCATGAGCTGCCACCTTATCGTGGTGGAGTTTGTGGGTCCTTACGATCCTAGTGGCTATGCTGTCGGGGGCGCATGCCCCTGGTAGGGTCACCCATGGCAAACAGGTGTCTAGGGGAGGGACTAGACGAAGCGCAGCTCAGATGACCCTTATGATGATGAAAAAACAAGGACCAAGGTTTCCCTTGCCCGGACGTGGGTCACCGGGCCCCCCCCTCTGGAGTCAGGCCTGGAGGTGGGGCACGAAGGCGAGCGCCTGGTGGTAGGGCCTTTGCCCAAGGGGGCCGGTCGGGCTCAGCCCGAAAGGGAGACATGGGCCTCTCCTCCCGTGGGCTCACCACATGCAGAAGGGGCCAAAGGGGTCGGGTGCATTGTGAGCTGGGCGGCTGCCAGACGGAGGGCGTTTTGCTGGGGGACTTCAATGCTCACGTGGGCAATGACAGCGAGACCTGGGGGTCGTGATTGGGAGGAACGGCCCCCCTAATTTAAATCTGAGTGGTGTTTTGTTGTTGGACTTCTGTGCTCTTCATGGATTGTCCATAGCGAACACCTGGTTCAGACATAAGCGTGTCCACATGTGCACTTGGGACCAGGACACTCTAGGCCGCAGTCCGATGATCGACTTTGTAGTCGCGTCGTTGGACTTGCGGCCGCATGTCCTGGACACTCGGATGAAGAGAGGGGCGGAGCTGTCAGCTGATCACCACCTGGTGGTGAGTTGGCTCAGATGGTGGGGGAGGATGGCGGTCAGGCCTGGCAGACCCAAGCATGTTGTGAGGGTCTGCTGGGAATGTCTGGCAGAGTCCCCTGTTAGAAAGAGTTTCAACTCCCATCTCCGGCAGAGCTTCAACCATGTCCCGGGTGAGGCAGGGGACATTGAGTCTGAATGGGCTGTGTTCCGGGTCTCTATTGTCAAGGCGGCCAGCTGCAGCTGTGGCCCTAAAGTCGTCGGTGCCTGTCGTGGCGGTAAAAAGGTGAAGAGGTGGTCTAAAGCTCCTTGGTGGCAAGGCCCCGGGGGTGGATGAGGTCCGCCCAGAGTTCCTTAAAGCTCTGGATGCTGTAGGGCTTTCTTTGTTCACACGCCTCTGCAGCATCGCGTGGACATTGGGGACAGTTCCCCTGGACTGGCAGACTGGGGTGGTGGTCCCCCTCTTCAAAAAGGGGGACCGGAGGATGTGCTCCAACTACAGGGGGATCACACTCCTCAGCCTCCTCGGTAAGGTCTATTCAGGGGTGCTGGAGAGGAGGGTCCGTCAGATAGTCAAACCTCAGATTGAGGAGAAGCAGTGTGGTTTTCATCCCGGTCGTGGAACAGTGGACCAGCTCTACACCCTCTACACTCTCTTTGGGGTCTTTGAGGGGGCATGGGAGTTTGCCCAACCAATCTACATGTCTTTTGTGGATTTGGAGAAGGCATTCAACCGTGTTCCCCGGGGACTCCTGTGGGGGGTACTCCTGGAGTATGGAGTGCCGGACTCGCTTATACAAGCTGTCCGATCCCTGTACGATCGGTGTCAGAGCTTGGTCCGCATTGCCGGCTGTAAATCAGAATCGTTTCCAGTGCGGGTTGGACTCCGCCAAGGCTGTCCTCTGTCACCGATTCTGTTCATAACTTTTATGGACAGAATTTCTAGGCACAGCCGAGGTGTGAAGGGGATCCGGTTCGGTGGTCTCAGGATTGGGTCTCTGCTCTTTGCGGATGACATGGTTCTGTTGGCTTCATCAGGCCGTGATCTTCAGCTCTTGCTGGAGCGATTCGCAGGCGAGTGTGAAGTGGCTGGGATGAGAATCAGCACCCACCGGAAAGAGGCTCCGGGGCAGACCCAGTAGGAAACGCTGGACAGATTATATCTCTCGGCTGGCCTGGGAACGCCTCGGGATCCCTCCGGATGAGCTGGTCAATGTGGCCGGGGAGAGGGAAATCTGGGTATCCCTGCTTAGGCAGCTGCCCCCACGACCCGACTCCAGATAAGCGGAAGAAAATGGATGGATGGATGGATGGTTTTTTGTCAATTTTTTTGTTTTTTCATGGAAAAATTGCATTAATTTCCCACAACATAGGCACTTATCAACTTGTCATTATGTTTTTTTTTTGTTTGTTTGTTTTTACATTTTCCACAGATATCCCATAGAAGAAAGCCTGTCAACTGCATACAATTTATGTTTTTCCTTATTTAAAAACATAAAAATATAAATAAAAAAAATGTTTCTCAAAAATGGCAATAAATTTACTATAGTAGATATTAATAAAAAATCATAAGTTGTCTTTTTCTTTTAACATTTGCATTTCTAAAGGAGTTTTATTTAGCTGAGCTGAGGGAAAAATGTCTCTTTGGATTGTAAAGGTTGCAGACCCCTGTACTAAACAGAGCACTTATCTCTTTAAACAGCAACAGTTAAAATATTTCTTAATATACTGTATATAAAATCAAATATTTATGACCAAAAAGGGTGACATTTAAATGATTTTCTAATTAAATTAAAATAAATAAATAAAGTGCAGCAGGATGAATTTAAAGCTGTGAAACTGCTTTCTTCTAAACACAGAAGGAACAATATGTGGTGAATATCAGCATCTTTCTTCTTACTCCAAGATGGCGGCGCATGTGTACGCAATGGCTCAGGGCTCTCAGCTTTTGTTTGTTTTGTTCGTATTTCTGTTTCTGTTCCAGTCACTGGAAGTATTAGTTCAGTACAGCAGTGCTGAATCATTGAACATCGGAAGAAACTGCCAACTTTATGCATCCCCTGAGCCGGATTTCATACCACCAGAGATGCAACGGATCATCACGGCTTTCGCCATCCCCTCTTTGTGGCCTAGGAGACGAAGGAGACACCGTAAACAAAAGTGGGGTAAGAGGAGTGGTGTGCGTGCTAGGCTACATGCTAACCTGCACTGACCGGCTCTTTCCAGTCTCTTCCTCTCCAACGTCTGATCACTTGCCAACAAACTAGACGAGATTCAGTTGAAGATCGTCTCACAGAGGATGGACAGCTGTGTGGCCATCATTACTGAAACCTGGTTGGATAACGACACACCTAACGCCACAATGGAGCTAGCGGGGCGCTCTTTGTTCCGAGCAGACAGGACTGCAGCCTCTGCTAAATGCAGAGGCGGAGGGCTCGCGCTTTATATCCACAATTCCTGGTGTACAGCCACACACATCATCGGAATGCACTGCACACCCGACTTGGAATACCTGGCTCTGAAATGCAGACCATTCAAGACGGTGAGAGAGCTCTGCTCCATCCTGATCATAGCTGTTTACGATCCACCGCAGGCTAACGCTAAGCTAGCGCTAGAGGAGCTCTACTGTCTGATTGGCAGGCAGATGAACTCCGACCCAGAGGCAGCTGTGATTGTGGCTGGAGACTTCAATCATGTGGAACTCAAAGCAGTGCTTCCTAAATTCCAGAAGTTCATACATTTTCCCACCAGAGACAATAACATACTGGATCAAGTTTACTGCAACATCCCTGGAGTATACAAGGCTGCAGCAGCTCCTCATTGGTTCATGTCGGATCACATCTCTGTGGAGCTGATTCCAGCATATAAACCTCTGATCTGCAGGACAAGACCAACCACCAAAACAGTTCAGGTATGGACTGAGGAGGCTTCTTCAGTACTTCAGGACTGTTTTGAACTCACTGACTGGGAAGTGTTCAAAGATGGCTCAGACCTGGAAGCCTACACATCATCCTTCCTGGACTATGTGCAGTTTTGCACTGATGCTGTTCTGCCCACAAAGTCCATCAAGGTGTTTCCAAACCAGAAACCATGGTGTGACAGCACATTGCGGTCTCTGTTCAAAGCTCGGGATGAAGCCTACAGGTCAGGTGACAGGCTGGCCTACAGCAGGGCCTGGACAGAACTGAGGAAAGGCATCCAGCAGGCCAAACACAGGTACAGACAGCGTATCGAGGAGCACTTTGCTGACAACAATCCACGGGAGATGTGGAGAGGCATCCGAACCACCACTGACTACAGGAACAAAAACCAGCAGATCAGTCATGACCCCACTCTGCCTAACACCTTAAACACCTTCTTTGCACGCTTTGATACACCTGGCAGCAGAGAGACTATTTATCTTCCACAACCCAAGGAGCAGCCCCAGCCTCTCGTCCTGCAGCAACACCATGTGAGCTCCACCCTGAGGAGGATTAACATCAACAAAGCCGCAGCATGAATATTTTTCATGCCTAAAAAATTAAAGAAGAAGATGCCAACTGTCTCATCTGTTACACCTGAGAGAATTGGGATGGAAGCCAACATGGCAGAGTGGAGCAATCAACCAGAATTTGCTGCATTAATCCACTCAATAACAAGAGAGAAAATAACCGAAGCAACTGATAGATTTCAGTTTCAATTGGATTTCTTAAAGGTTGAACTGAAGGAGTGCAAAGACAAACTAGTTGATGTCGAGGTGGCGCTCTTCAGTAGGCTATGCAAGAAAGAATGAATGAAGTGGAGAAAGTTTGTACCGTGCTCCAGAACAAAAACAAATAACTGCGAGAAAAAACTAAAAGGCTGGAAAATTTCAAAGAAGATTCAAAATCAGTGTTGGGCCTCGACAAAGATGTGGAAAAGGGATGACCTACTGAAAGGTAAAAATCTTCGTTGCCAACCTTTATGTATATGAGTGCATGCATTTTTTTTTTTTTTTACATTTTTTAAAAATGTTAACTGTAATTGATGTTGCCAAAACTGAAGTCGTCAAAATGAATATATATATATATATATATACATAATTTGTGGATTGATGGATAATGTCAGTATGTTTTGGGATTCCTTTTCCTCAAAGAAAATGAAAATGAGGAGTGCACCTACAGCTTGTGGACTATCACAGGTCATGAATAAACCAAGGAGTTTGTTTAGAGTGATGGCACTCGAGTAGCTAACTGTATTGACCATATGTTTATAAATACACCAGAACTTTGCACTAACTCAATATCCATGCAAATAATTCCAGCAACCATAATCTCATTGTAATTGTGAGGAAGACAAAAGTCCCTGAGCCTGGTCCCAAAGTAAAAGATCATTTCAGAGATTTAATCAGGCCACATATGAAGATGTTAAAGATGCTAAATAGTCAAAGGTGATCCAGTATAACCATTTCAGGCTTTTAATGAAATTTTTATGACAGTAGATCATCATCCACCATTAAAGAAGTTTATGGTTAAAAACATCAACAGCCCATGGTTGGATGAGGGACTAAAAGAACATTTGATGGAAAGGAATCAAGCAAAATCAACTGAAATTTCATCAAGTCTTAAATCAGATTGGCAAATATAGTGCAAATTAAAAACTTTTGTTACCAAACAAAACAAGGAGAAAAAGAAACTGTTATGAAAAAAGAAGGATTGAAATTAAACACAATAGAAAAAAATGATGGAATATCTATTGAGAGGAAATACCAAGTGTACCCCATCTTATTTAGAAAATGCAGGGAAACTTTAACTAACGATATAGCAGATCGTCTCAATTGATATTGGTTGTTACTGTGGTTTGAATTCACAAGGCAAGTGAATCGCAGGGTCACTTGCAAGTGAAACCAAATGGTCTAAAATTTGATTCTCTCTCACACCAGGGGTTGAATGTGCATTCATATTACTCCAAACAAATTGAATTCTATCTGTTCTATTGAATGCAGATTGTCAGGTACTATCTGGTGCTGAAACATGATTGGCTCTCTAACCAGGAAGTAGAAGAGCAACACAAGACACAAACAGATCTTTCTGTCACATGGTACCAAATTTATAAGGCTGCAACTGTATTGTTGAAGGTGAAAGTTTTTTATTTCTTAATTATTCCCAAAACCCCCTCTGACATACTATGGTTATAATATGAGTTTATAGAGTTATCTTATTACATATATTGTTTCTTTCATGAATCTTTATTTATTTGTACTGTGTAATATACCAGTAGGTATTTCCCTGCAGAGACATAGTCATAACTGAGAGATGGAAATAAATTAATTGGTTTCTAAGACAACAAAAAGTTGTGTAAAGTGAGGTAAGAGTGATGACAGTGTTCTACAGAGAGTAAAGGTGGAGAGAGGAGGGACAGTTGGAAAAGATAAATCAGCTTTAGGACAGAGTTTAGGTCAGAGAGCTGCTGGAACTGCAGCTGTCTGATGATGGAGCTCCAGGACGGAGCTGAACTCTGCTTTCCACAACTATTCAACATGTCCTGCAGGAAGCCGACACGTCGCTGGTCTGAAACTGTCCTGAAACTCTTGCTGTTCTTCATCTCTCTGACCACCATAGCCATCAACTTGCTCGTCATCATCTCAGTCTCCCACTTCAGGCAGAGATTAACTTCTAAGTAGAATCTAAACTTTAAGTGTATGAATAATGTTACATGGTTATATTAACATAATTTGATTATGTAAAATTTTCACTGCAGATATTTTTACATAATTTGTTGGTAATTAATGTTTCTCTGTCTCCATCCAGGCAGCTTCACACACCTACTAACATCCTCACCCTCTCTCTGGCTGTTTCTGACTTACTTGTAGGTCTTGTGTTGATGCCAGGAGAAATCTTTAGATCCACATCCTGCTGGATTTTTGGGGATGTCATGTGTGCTTTGTATTGGTATCTGGTCTGTCAAACTCTCACTACTTCAGTCAGCACAATTGTTATCATATCAGCTGACCGCTACACGGCTATTTGTCACCCTCTGCATTACTCCAAAATAATCACTTTAACAAGAACCAAATACTGTGTTTGTCTTTGTTGGCTTTGCTCTTTTGTTTACAGTATGATCTTCATGAGAGATGAACTGACTCAGCTAGGCACGGGTAACTCCTGCTTTGGAGAATGTGTGCTTAAATATACTTATATTACAGTCACTGTTGATATTATTGTGACCTTCATATTTCCAGTTACTGTGATCATAGTTCTGTATATGAGAGTATTTGTGGTGGCTGTGTCTCAGGCTCGCGCCATGCGCTCTCACATTACAGCTGTTACAGTCCACCATGCAGTGACTTTATCAAAGAAATCTGAGCTGAAAGCAGCCAGGACTCTTGGTATTCTTGTCATCGTATATTTATCATGATTATGCCCATATTACTGTTACTCTTTTGTTGATGTTGACATGATGAATCCTACAGTTGCAACATTGTTATTTCTGTTTTATTTTAACTCTTGTCTAAACCCACTGATCTATGCTCTGTTTTACCCCTGGTTCAGAAAAGCGATTAAACACATTGTCACTCTGCAAATTCTGCAGCCTGGATCCTGAGAGACCAACATACTGTAGTGTAGAGTGACTGTGGAGTTGTTTTAGTTTACAATTATGTGACAGAGCAAGGTGGTAAAGGTGTGTGTGTGTGTATAAGACAAAATGACAGTTGTACTATCACTGATTTTATTGATTTACATTAAAAATAGGCCTGGGCACATCAACGCGGTAATCATGCGACAATGCAACAATTAACACTGTTAATTTTTTTAATCGCGCAGTTTTTTTGTTTTTTTTTTTGGTTTGTTGCCACTAGCTTTGATCACAGAACATGGCGTCCATGTCTTCCTTTTCTGCTGCAGCGGTGTGTCTGATGTAATCAGTAGAGAGCAGGTTGATTAAAATAGGTATATATAAACCTATTTTTGTCATGGTCAGGGTCCGCAGCACGGAAGGAAGACCCAAATGCAGAACACACAGAGAGGTGAGGGAGGAAGTGAACAGTGTTTATTTACAACCAATGTGAGGAACTTGGTCCAAGTCTGGGAAACTCTTCCTAAGAGAGGGCAGAGGGTTAGCGTGGATCTGACAAGATGTTTGGTAATCTCAGCAAGATCAGCAGCTTACTATGTTCCAGAGGTTGACTGTTGGTGGAGGGGTAAAGCCGGGGATGATGTCTGGTTCCAGTGAGTGAGTTAGATGGCGGGCAGGGCGAGCAGGCAGACACAGGTGGTTAGCTGGCATGAAGAGGAGTCCTGATCCTGGGACCGGTGAGTTTCCAAGGAGTAAAAATCCAAGTGCTGAGGAACAGAGGTATCAAGGTGAGTGAACTAGCAATGAAGTGCAAAGGAAATCACAGGAATTGGCCGGATTAAAGAGAGACAATCTGGCAAAGACTGGAGCTCCTGCTTGTCCCTAAATAGCAGGGAGGAGAACAGGATTACGAGCTGGATGATGAGCTGCAGGTGGTGGCAATTGAAGCTCCAGACTTTGGATTCCCTCTGCAATTTCTCACCGCGGATGAGTTTGAGCTGAGGTAGAGGAGCTGGCTCTAGACTCAATTCAATTCAATTCAATTCAACTCAATGTCTTTATTGTCATTGTACTGGTACAACAAAATTAAAAAATGCCAGTCCTTAAATGTGCTGATTGTGCATTAAAAAAAACAAACAAACAAAAAAAAAAAGTGAAAAGATAAGAAAAATAAATAAAAACAATAAAAACCGATAAAAAACATCACACACACAACATTAACATCCTACGAATATGTACAGTGATCAGTGCCTGTTAAGTACATTTATTGCTCTGGCATAAAAACTGTTCTTTAGTCTGCTAGTTCGTGCTTTTATGGACCTGAACGGTCTACCAGAAGGAAGCAGTTCTATAATCTAATGGATGCCCATTTTTTTCCTTCTGAAGTCTATCATCAGTTCCTTAGTTGTGGTAGTATTTAGCACCAAGTTGTTCTTTTTACACCATAACGACAACTGTGCCACCTCGTCTCGATATGCAAACTCATCCTCCCCAGAGATGAGCCCCACCACAGTTGTGTCATCAATTTTATTATACTGTTGCTGGAGTGAGTGGGAGTACAGTCAGAGAGTAGAGCAGAGGACTTAGCATACAGCCCTGAGGAGATCCAGTGCTGAGGCTGAGAGCCAAGGAGATGTGAGGGCCTACTCTAGGGCCTACAGAAAGTCCCTAATCCACTGGCAAATGGAGTAAGATAGTTCCAGGGCTGACAGCTTATTCACCAGTATGTTTGGAAGGATGGTATTAAATACTGAACTAAAGTCCACAAAGAGTAGTCGCACGTACCTCCCCTACTGCGGTACTGCGGTAGTACTTCAGAGTACTAATCAGGTTATTATTTGGGTTTGGGACTATTCTAGAGGTCTTCAGACAGAGGGGAACCCTAGCCTCAGACAGGGACTGGTTAAAGATCTTGGTGAAGACCCCCGCCAGCTGATACGCGCAGTCCTTCAACACTTGTCCTGAGACACTGTCAGGTCTTGCAGCCTTTCTAGGTTTAACAGCCCTCAGCGTGCTCCTTACCTAATGCTCCTCAACCGTGAGGACATGGCTACAGTAGACAGGTGGATGAAGCGGGTTTGCCTCCACCTCAAATTGGGCAAAGAAGTGGTTCAACTCCTCTGTAAGTGTGAGGTCGCCGTCGACCGCAGAGTGGTTGCTGGATCTGTAATTAGTGAGGTGCCGTATCCCCTGCCACACCTGCTTGGAGTCGTTGCTCTGAAAGCAGTCCTCTATCCTCCTTTGTAGTCTGCTTTTGCCCCTCTTTGTGCCTTGTAAAACAGAAAGGCATGTCCTGTGACAGTCAGAGCAGGTGCAAGCTTCTCCTGGGTACAGGAGAGCACATTACAGACCAAGCAATATCCTCTACAAATGTGACAGTGTGGCTTTTCATAACATCTATAGCAAAATTGGCAAATGTATTTGTCACGTGTAGCAGGCGGAGGTGAGGACCCAAATGCAGGCAGTCAAGGCAGGAGGCAGAATTGGTGCAGGTGACGAGGTTTATTTCCCAAAACGAAGACAGGGAACCACACACGACAGGGATAAATCCAGTGAACAAAAAACCACACATGACCAAATGAGGATCTGACAATGAATGACTGAAAAGTACTTATACACAGAGGGAGTAACAAGACACAGGTGAAGTGGATGACTAATCAGGCCAGGTGATCTAATGAGGCAGAACAGAAATCACAGGAAAACAAGAGGGAAAAAACCAAACATGACAAAACTGAAAGCTAAAGCATGAACATAACTATAAACCAAGAACACCGAACTAAACATGACAAAAACCAAAATCCAAAGCATGATCAAAACACCCACCAAAACCCAGAAACCGTGACAGTATTTACTGCCGATAAAGCTGCAAAGGTTTTTTATACCGTAGTAGTGATTCTGTATTAGGAAAAGAAAGAGAGGATTAGAGCGGTCCGGGAAATCAGTTTCAAATTTTGACGGGACAGTTGTCTGGTGTTCTTTAAAAGACGTTTAAAAGATGTTTCAGCCGACTGTGAAGAAGAAGATGCAACCTCTTCACTCGCTTGGAAATCTCTTCCTCCACCGTTCTGAATGGTGGCTGCCGAATTTATTGGCACTGCTGAATTTAGTGGCGCAGGTGTGATGTCTTCCTCAGAACCAGAATCTGAACACTGCTCTTCAAAGCTGATTTGAGAATCAGGATATTAAGACAGTTGTGTATAAATGCTTTCAGAATCTGTAGATGGGTCATCAAAGCTGGTTTCAGGATCAGAATCTGAAAACAAGGTCTGGTTCATGACGTTTATGACACGCAGTGGTTCGATAGGTATGGGTCATTCTGTTTCGTGGTAGTCGGATGAGGGTGGAGAGATCGACGCTGATTCTATCAACTCAACGCGTGAGGGCTGAACTGGTGAAACAGAGGAAGGTGGGGAATCAATGTGCAGTAAGGCTTTCATCTATCAGATCTAAGTGTGAGGGCTGAATCAATGAAACAGGTTCTGAAGAAGGATTTTCAAACTCCAGTCCGTTATCACCTTCATTTAATGATGCAGGGGGTATCTGATTTAAAGCATCTGTGAGTTGCTGTAATGCATCCATGGTTTATGTACAAAAATGATACACCTTACAGTCACACAGCTAAAGGCGATCACTCAGTTTTCTTACAACTTCCATGAAAGTGAGCCCGAGCTGGAGAAAAACGTCCAGCGCTGACGTGGCCGTTGCTCCACCGATGTGAAATCGCAGCAGAGCGCCCTGACGCATGCCGTCTTCTTGGATGTTGTCTTTTGAGAGCTGCACAAAATACAGAAAAGAAAGTACTTAAAAATAAATTTTTTCACTTAAAAAAAATAAATAAATAAAAGAATAACCTATTATTGAGTTAAAGTTTTACCTCTATTTACACGGTTTGTGGCAGATAAATCTGCTGTTTGCGTCTGTTTTCTTCTCCTCATCAACCTTTCTGAAAAGGGGATACATCAACATCAGAATAATTATAGACCAATTATTTACTATTATTAATTATTAAAGCATTTAAAAATAAATAAATAAATTATAAAGAGGATGAATAGGGTTAACTAAATTACCTTCAGCACGTTTTCTTCTACTCTCTGACCCAGGACGCGGTATGCGGTCAGTTGCAGCACCACCTTTAAAAAAGAAAAGCAGAGTCTCAACGAACTGCAGATCCTCTAGGTAGCGCTGTCTCTGAAACAATCGAGTCACATAGCAAGAGAAAGAGCTGTCCCCAGAATATGCGTCAGCGGATGACACGTTATCGGGATCCAATATGGCAGCAATAACAGCTTCAGAGAGCTGAGCAGGTTACATTAAACTTTCTAAAAGTAAAAAGAAGCAAAAAACTGTTGCAGTGGTTTACCTGATACGCTTGGAGTGGCGATGGGGTTGTTCACCGGAGGCAGGCTTTCTCCCCGGTTGGGCTTTGTAGGCTCCGGACACTTTCTGAGGCTCAGCCAGTTAGCCAGCTTAGCTGTAGCCGCAGCTGCAACAACGGGTCCTGGGCTGGTTGGCAGAACCTTGATGCATACGTTTTCTCGATAAACGGCCAGATTTTCCACCCTGCTCGCTGGTTTATGCCCCCTGGATGGGTGTGTGCGTGAAGCAGGGATCAGTGGAATTGGTTCAGGCTCCGGGGGTCTCTCTGCAGCATTCAAGAGATCTGCAAGTAGGTTTCATTTGTGTTAAAACACACAGACAATGGCCATATAATGTTCATATAAGTCGTCAAATTTTTCTGCAGTGACTAGCAGAAAACAAAGTTTTTTCTTTTTAATAAAGCTTGCAATAGAAAAAATAAAATAAACGGCCGGCGTTGATGATCGACTTACCTCTAATTTGCAAAGTTTTTAGCCGGTTGTGATGGAACTGGGGATGTATTTCTGCCACGGTGGGTGTGCCAAGGTAGACAGATTTTAAACTGAATTTAGTATTTCTGAAGAAAACTGAGTCAATGATTGGGAAGATTAAGGCCTACCGCGCTCCATGCTTGGCTCGGATGATGCGTCTTCAGTCAGATTTTAAAAGCAAGACACTGGTCGGTTTACACCTGAGCATATATATAAGAAACGCCTATCTGTACATTTGACATTAGGATTCTGTATGTAGATAATGCCTGCAATAAGAAGGAAATGACTTGTTTGATGTAGATGTTTATGACTCCTAGAGCTAGTAATATTTAGGTATCACACTCTTTTACTAGTACTTTCACCATTTCTTCTTATTTTTCAGTGTTTCTTTATTCTTCTCCTCTTTATACCCCTGGTTATTTTATTTTATTGTTTATACGTGTTTTTCTTCCTTTCATGTATTCTTCTTTATACCAGTGTTTTATTCTTTTTCACTGTTTTTTAGACACATCAGCATCCACTGGAAAATCTTGGGAAGAAGAGGGAACTCATAGTTAAGGTAATTATTTTTTTAAAGCTGTACCTTCTTTGCTTTCATTCTGCAGTAGTATTCAAGTACCGACATTTCTGGTTAAGGAGGGACTTCCGCTCTCTAGGAGGAGGTGGGACTTCTGGTTAAGGAGGGACTTCTGGTGATGACGTGGCAGCTTCTGATTGGTCAATCCCACCTGTCTTATCAGTTTGATAAAAGGTGGTGCGTCTTTTCTCTATTTTCTACCGCATGTCCATCACGGGTCGCGGGTAAGCTGAAGCTTATGCCAGCATTTAACAGGTGAGAGGCAGGGTACACCCCGGACAGATCACCAGTCCATCGCAGGGCCAACACAGATAGCAACAAACAACCACTCATACACACACACTCACTCCTAGGGAGAATTTAGAGTGACCAGTTAACATGCATGTATTTGAATGGTGGGAGGAAGCCGGAGTACCTGGAGAGAAACCACGCATACACAGGGAGAACATGCAAACTCCACACAGAAAAGCCACCGCCCTCGAGGTTCAAGGATTGAACCAGCGACTTTCTTGCTGTGAGGCTGCTGTGCTAACCACCACACCACCATGCAGCCAATTTCTATGATGATTGTAAATTGTTATACACCATTAAAGAAGTTACATTTGAATTCTTTGAAATATCTATTGAGAGGAAATACCAAGTCCTCCCCATCTTATTTAGAAACTGGAGGGAAATTATTTTACTAAACCAAAAGCAGATCCTCTGAATTGCTATTGGTTGCTTTTGTTTGGTCCATTTAATTTCACAAGGCTAGTAAACTGCACAGGGGTCACTTGCAAGTGAACCAAATGAACCAAAATTTGATTCTTTGATTTGTACCAGGGGTTGAACGTATATTTATATTACTCCAAACAACCTGTACTCTGTTTTGTTGAATGCCAATGCCAAGTACTATCTGATGCTGAAACATGATTGGCTCTCTAACCAGGAAGTAGAAAAAAAACACAAGACACAAACAGATTTTTTCTGTCACACAGGGTGTGTCCCAAATCGCGCACTTCTATACTTCGGACACTACATTTAAGTGCTTAGTGCGCTGACACAGAAATTTCAGTAAAAACTCAGTGCACTGAAAGTACCCGGATGCTGCCCTAAACTCAGCCAAAAATCTAGTGCGAAACAATGGACACTACACACACTAAACAGACGCCATCTTGCTGAGGGACTTTCAGCCAGTTTTTCATAGCTGGCAGCCACCGACTCAGCGGTACGATGCAGGCGGAGGGTATTTTCTACTGTTGTAAGTATGAAGATATTTGATCATAATTCTAATATAAACTGCAGCATGCTTCTTATCTCTTCTATCCCTGATGACAGTTATGGATCCGATCATTTGTTGGAGGCTGCAGTAGAGTTAGCAACGTAAATGTTAGCAGTTTTATAGCCGATTTCGTGGATGTAGATGGGCTATAAGTGTTAAAAATGAATAATGCTATAGGTTCCGTATGTTTATTCATGATTGTTGAACCTCCAGATTAAGCACTGCGGGGTCTCTGGCATAAACGAAATGGTCCTTGATCTGAAAACTGAAACACCGCTGGTTAGAGAACCGGCCCGTTTCGATGGTATCGCTGACGAAGCCGTAGCTGATTGTACATCACTTTAAATAAACGTCTGCAAAGTACCCATAAAGTACATAATAATGTTAGCTTTTATATAACCTGCCATTGTGTGTTCACCGTAGGTCACTGTGGCATCAAACTACCGAGCCAGCAGTGGCACTGAGCCATTTACCACCTGCGGGTTAGGACACTGCTGTGGAGAAGAGGAGGCGGCAAGAGAGAAATGATTTAATAAAAATGTTAAATAAAATGTTTTCTGCATCCCTGTTTTAGCGTCTTCATTACTGCATTTCATATTTTAAATGATGGTTTCTAGTATAATAGGTTTCCTGTTGCCAGACGTGAACGGTATCAGTGTAAACACCAATGAAAACAGATGTATAATGTAACGTACTTTAATTCAGTTAAGATATCTTTGCATATTTAAAAGCTGTTTGTTAGTGTTTTAAATTGCACTTTATACTAACAAGTATGGGGGAGACATGCAAAGACACATGAACGTGTGCTGGTGGTTTCTATTGTTATCTACTGAGATAGATTAATACACTGGAGGCCACGGTTCTTTGTTTCACTAATGAGGCCTTTTGAAAGGCATTTAATAGCATAAAAGTATGATGACATGCAAACACGTATGTTAACGTGATTTTGGATTTTGGAAGAAAAAAAAAGTGTATTAATGGAGCGGCACTGCTAAGCTGGTACGTCACTACCGGTAAGTACAAAACGTTAGTGCTCAATTTAGATCAGGACTTACCCACGATACTGTGCACTACAGAAGGTAGTGCTTAGTGCGCACTATGCACTACCTTCCAGTGCACTCATGTAAGTGCACGGTTTGAGACACACTCACAGTACCATATTTGGAAGGCTGTAACTGTTTGTTTAAGGTAAAAGTTTTTATTTTTTAATCTTTCCCAAAACCTGCTGACACACTATGGTTATAATATGGGTTTATACACTTATCTTATTACATATATTGTTTCTTTCATAAATCTTTATTTATTTGTACTGTGTAATATACCAGTAGGTATTTCCCTGCAGAGACATAATCATAACTGAGAGATGGAAATAAATTAATTGGTTTCTAAGAAAACAAAAAGTTGTGTAAAGTGAGGTAAGAGTGATGACAGTGTTCTACAGAGAGTTAAGGTGGAGAGAGGAGGGACAGTAGGAAAAGATAAATCAGCTTTAGGACAGAGTTTAGGTCAGAGAGCTGCTGGAGCTGCAGCTGTCTGATGATGGAGCTCCAGGACGGAGCTGAACTCTGCTTTCCACAACTATTCAACATGTCCTGCAGGAAGCCGACACTTCGCTGGTCTGAAACTGTGCCCCTGAATCTCTTGCTGTTCTTCATCTCTCTGACCACCATAGCCATCAACTTGCTCGTCATCATCTCAGTCTCCCACTTCAGGTAGAGATTAACTTCTAAGTAGAATCTAAACTTTAAGTGTATGAATAATGTTATATGGTTATATTGACATAATTTGATTATGTAAAATTTTAATTGCAGATATTTTTTAAATATTTTATTGATAATTAATGTTTCTCTGTCTCCTTCCAGGCAGCTTCACACACCTACTAACATCCTCCTCCTCTCTCTGGCCGTTTCTGACTTTCTTGTAGGTCTTGTGTTGATGCCAGGAGAAATCTTTAGATCCACATCCTGCTGGATTTTTGGGGATATCGTGTGTACTTTATATTGGTATCTGGACTGTCAAACTCTCACTACTTCAGTCAGTTCAATTGCTATTATATCAGCTGACCGCTACATGGCTATTTGTTACCCTCTGCATTACTCCAAAATAATCACTTTTAGAAGAGCCAAATACTGTGTTTGTCTTTGTTGGCTTTGCTCTTTTGTTTACAGTATTTTCTACATGAGAGATGAACTGATTCAACCAGGCTCGGGTAATTCCTGCTTTGGAGAATGTGTGCTTATGATTTCCTATATTACAGTCACTGTTGATACAATTTTGACCTTCATATTTCCAGTTACTGTGATCATAGTTCTGTATATGAGAGTATTTGTGGTGGCTGTGTCTCAGGCTCGTGCCATGCGCTCTCACATTACAGCTGTTACAGTCCACCATGCAGGGACTTTATCAAAGAAATCTGAGCTGAAAGCAGCCAGGACTCTTGGTATTCTTGTCATTGTATATTTATCATGTTTATGCCCATATTACTGGTATTCTCTTAACATGGTGAATCATACAGTTGCAACATTTTTTGTCTTTCTGTTTTATTTTAACTCTTGTCTAAACCCACTGATCTATGCTCTGTTTTACCCCTGGTTCAGAAAAGCAATTAAACTCATTGTCACTCTGCAGGTCCTGCAGCCTGGATCCCGAGAGACCAATATACTGTAGTGTAGAGATACTGTGGAGTTGTGGTAGCCTTACCAACAATTATATAACAGAGCAGGGTGGATCTACATCGGACAAAGGTATGTGTGTGTGTGAATAAGAGATGGAATCAAAATCCATAATAATTCTTTCTTTTTTAAGTTTATGGCCCCTCAAAAGTTTAGTTGAGGTCCAACATCAAACACTGAACATTGTCTGCCTCTCGCTCTCACATGCAGTGGCAGCTTGGTGTGTGTGTATACATGTGTGTGCGTGCAACTGTGTGAAATATTTTAATGAGTGTTTTTACTGTAATGTAATTCTACTTTGATGTATGTTATATGCATGAATGTTTTTAATCACGTAAAGCACTATGTGTTGCCTGTGGCATGAAAAGTGCTTTATAAATAAAGTTTGATCTGATTTGATTTGATTTGAAGAATTCCTTGAAATAACAAGAAGCAGATAGAAATATCCATCCAGTCCATTATTTCTAAGTGTACACTTATCAACTTTAATGATCCAGTTAATTTCAACGTCCTAAAGCTAATTTATAAAACTCAAAGAAAATGTTTATCCATCAATTTCCAAAAAAAAGACTTGAATAAAGACAAAGAAATGATCATTTAAAAGAAGATGAGATAGTTATTAAACCAAGATTCAGAACAAAAGTGTTGGAGTTTCGGTCAGTTTATGGAACAATCTGAATAAAGAAACCAAATGTATTATGTTTAAAATATGTGATTAAAGCTGCTATGGTAAGAAAATGTAATAAAAAGGTTAATTTGTTTGGTCTGTTTTACTTTCTGCTGATCTGTAGATAATAAATAAAGTGTAAAACATGAAAAATGGATTGGAAATTTATACAACTTTTTGTCAAATTTTATTAAATGTTTGCTGCAGTTAATTATTTGTGTGTGGGGGAGTGATAAACATCTGGTTTGATGGAAACAATATCATGGGCATCCAACCACACCAGGAGCGAGTCCAACCATGTCCTACAGAGGTCGCTGCCATGGCAACCACCCCGATCAGGGCAGACCGGGGCCCACATCACAGCCATAAGGCTTCAGTGCAGGGCCTGAGCCACCCAGACAAGGGTGATCACCGTTTCAAAAACCCCCAGACAGAGCAAAACGATCGGCGTGGAGAATCCCCAAGAGCACCTAACCCTCCTTCCTCACTCACATTCCTGTACCTGACAGCCAAGGCTGTCCAAGATGGCGAACACTGTTTGTTTGTACCCGGTTAGGTCTGTTTTTAATAAGTCAAAAACATCACGTTTTTAATACGTTTTACTGTGTTTTTTGTGCTGGATTTACCTGTCCGAGTGAACTTTATTGCGTTGTGGCTTTCTTTTGGGTCTGTACGTCTTAAACCAGACTGTCAAGCGCTGATTGCCAACCCAGTTTCGTTTCACTAGCTTGCTAGCCTGTTTGTTTTTAGCCGCCATGCACACCGAGGAACAAATCTACCGCCTGAAAACAAATAAAACTATTGCAGACTTAAAAGAGGACATCAAACGGCTCTCAGATGAACTCAGACAGAAAGACACCCTTCTCTCACAAGTCATCGACATAGCCTTTAAACAATCGCAGCACATTACCTATGGTCACTACACTCCAGGACACTGTTGTATGGGACCCTCTTTCTTGTCCCCTACCATCATCCTGCCTAACTGGGCTGACGTGGTGGTCCGTGAGAAAGGAAAGAGCTGGGAAGGTTTCAGCCTCTCCAACCGTTTTGCCGCCATGATGGATGAAGCCTCGGCTTGTCTTGCTGTTCCTGAGCCTGAGACAAAGGATCTGAGCCCTCCATCCCAGACCGACAGCACCCAGGTGGCTCCTGTGGCCGGCACGCTGAGCCCATCCCCACCACAGCGGGCCAGTGGTTCCCTGACAATGCAGACCGGCGGACCGAGGCAGTAGGACCCAGCTCGGGCAGCGGCTTCCTCCTCTCGCCGCAGACTGTTAAAGGAGGCTGTCATTAGGAACTCTGGAGGGTTTTCTCGCTCTGATACAGCAAGGAGCCCTCCCGTTAGCTCCGTCAACACCGCGGTCGCTGGCCCCTCTATACAACGGTCCCCTGCTCTGCCCCGCACCATCATCGCTGCCACCGGCCTCGGGAGCTCTGTACAGGACGCCACAGCCGTCTAGCAGCCACCTTCCTCGCCTCCACTGTCTCGATCCTCGGACTCGTCGCAGCATCTCTCCCCTCAGCCTCGGCCCCTTTTCTCACCCACAACACTTCTAGTGGGTGTCTCCATAATACGGTACTGTAGATTTTTTTTTTTTTTTTTTTTTAACTTGTCCTGTCCAGCATCATAGCAAGCAAAATGATAATCTGGTTGCTGTATCGTGCTGAACAAATTTGCTCTGCCAAGGGGCGGCCTATGGGTAAGGCTCCTCTTGATAATGTGATTAATTTATTTATTTATTTACTTTGAATCACGGAATCTATGTAATCTTGCTGGACCTGACCGGAGGGGACAGAAAAAGATGGAAAATAGCAAAAAAAGAGCAAAAGGGAAAGAAGAAAGGAGACAAAAAGATCACAGACAGAAGGAAAACGACCCTACAATCCACACCATCACCAGACAACAAACTGTTACACCTGTACATGAACACATCAGAAAATTTCCTACAACTTTTACAAAAGCAGAAACACACACACAGAAAAAAAAAAAAAAAAAAACAACAAAAAAAAAAACAGGGCTGCCAGTCATTAAGAGATTTTAAATAATAACCAAATCAAATCAAAAAGACATAACAGCAACCAGATACTAACTCACAGGAAAAATACAAATTTTTTTTTTTTTTTTTTTTTTCTTTTTTTTCCCTCCTCTCTTTCCTTTTTTAATAATTATCGCTTAATATTAAAAACCCACTAGACAACTCAGTGACTGTGTCAGCATGCAGAGCATGAGAAACAAGTGATCAGTGATGAAGAGTGGTGAGTGAGATCATGCAAATGCGACCTCGCCTCCACGGAGGCCAGAGGCAGACCAGGGCCTGGGCCGGGCCCTCAGCAGCAGACCCGGAGCACCAACCCAAGCCACCCCACCACAAAGACGACTCCAGCCCCACCCGAAGGGCGGCAGAGAAGAGCCCCAGCAAGAGCCCCCCCACGGTCCCGGGGCACAGGCCCCAGTGGGCCAAGATCAGAAGCAGCCGACCCCGCCAGGGACCGGCCACCCAGGGCAGCCCAAGCGAAGGGCCCAGGGCCCCAGGAGCCCAGAGGCGGCCACCCCACCGCCCAAAGGCAGAGGGCCCGCAACATGCCTAGGAGGACCAGGCCCCCCCAGACAGCCACCCGGCGTAGGCCAGCACACACCCCGATGTTCCAGCCGCACACCCCGGGAACCAGGGTGCTATCGGCCCCCTCCCCCCACTCCCCATCTACTTCAACCTGCACCCCATATAACCCCACACTCACACCCTCCCCCGTGCCGCACCCACAATCGCTCACCACCACACAATCACGCCACACACAACCCTCCCACCATGCCCCGTGGGGGACACCCCAGGGGCATGGTGGGAGGCGGACCAGCGGACAGCGGGCCCCAACCCCCATAGAGCCAGCAGCCCACCAGCGCAGCCATCCCGGGACCCGGCCCCGGGGCAACCCCCTGCCCGCCCCCAGCCACACACAGGAGGAGCAGGGGCGTAAGAGGTCCCCAATACCCTCTCCCTCCCCGCTCCTGACTGTTTATGTAGTGTGTGTTGTGTGCAATTAAAATTGAGGGGCAGTGACTGAAATGAGCCGCGAGCCGGGCCACCTAAGTGGCCCCGCCCGCCATGCACCACATGCCATGCCCCCCAGGTGTTGTTTGTGTGTTGTGTTTCTTGTGTTTTGGTGTCTTGGTGCAATTAAAACTGAGAGGCGAGCAGCCACGGGGTGCATCCAAGGAGACCACTGAATGGTCTCCTCCGTTCCACCCCTCATGGCCCCACGCCTCCCAACTCCCTACGTGTGTGTGTGTGTGAGACAGAGAGAGTGGGAAGTAAGAGGGGTCCGGGGATGTACGTCCAGAGGGAAGCAAACTTCCCTCTGGATGATGAGCCTTTAGTGGCATTAGGCACCCCTGCTCCCCAGGAGGCCCCCCAGGGAAAGACAGGCCAGGAGAGGCCGCCCCCCACGACCGGGCCATTCAGGGACCGCAGCCAGTGAGCCGCCACCCACCCCAGAAAGTTCCCACCCTCCCACACCCCTAACGGGGAATGAGAGGATGGGGACAGCGGCAGACCCACGGCCCACCACCCCCAGGCCCGCCCAAGCCCCCCCCACAAGTGCACTTAACCCCGCCCCAACCACACACAGAAACACATGCACACACCTATTTCCTTGCACACTCCCACTCATCATAACTCACATATGCCCTCTCAGCCCCACCCAAAAAATATAAACACTCGCACAGCATCCAACCCTCCCACTCTCACTCCCCAGACACACCCCCACTCATCCTAACACATGCATCCGCACGCACACAAACATACCCCCCCATTCACACAAACATCCAAAGTATAGACACACACACAACATACAAGCATCCCTGTCTCACACCCCAGCACCTCCCCCTATAATCCCCCGAATCCCACTCAGCCCTCCTTCAAACCCCTACACCCCCCCTGCCCCCGGGCCATACCCTGGGTCCCAGGGTGTCAGCCAGACACCAGGGCATGCACCAACCCACACCATGGCAGCACATCCGGGCAGGCCCAGACCCCAGGCACATACGGAGCCCACCACCCCGGAGGGAGGAGGACCACCCCCAGGCACCAGAGCCCAGAACCCCCGCCCAGCCCGCCCCAGAATAGCCCGGCCACCCGTCTCAGGACCGACGCCCACCAACCCAGGCACCACCATTGGCCTCACCCCCCGCCACGAGGCGACTCCAACCGCTGGCCCCCACAGCCCCCAACGGGGCCAGACTCAGAGCCACCCCCACCGCAGAGCAGCCCGGTCCCGCATCACGGGCAACCACAAAGAACCCGCAACCGCCAGTCACTCTTGGCCCTTTCTCAAACCCCCATAGCAACGAGGTCACAGTCCTCCACCTACACTAAGTGATGGAACTAAGCACAGGGGACCAGAAGGAATGAGATTCAGCCGAATAGTTCTTTAAGGAGGCAGACATTGTCTCATTACTGATGTGGTCAACTAAGAGATTCCTAAACTGCTGAATACACAGATTATTTTTGTTTTTCCAGTTCACAAGGATAGTTTTCTTTGCGATGCATAATGCTGTGCGTATCATGTGTGCAGAGTTAAATGCCATATTAATGTCACCCAAGTCACCTAGTAGACATAGTGCGGGGATTGTAGGAATATTACATTTAAACCATGTTGACATGTCCACACATACCTGAAGCCAGAACCTGTGGACAGGTGTGCAGGACCACAAGGCATGGAGGTAGTTATCTGGTGTGTTTTCATTGCAGTGTGTGCAGATGTTTGATTGTGACAGACCCATCCTGAACATCCTTTGTCCTGTATAATGAGTTCTATGCAGAATTTTGAATTGTATTAGTTGCATATTTGAATTTTTAGTCATTTTAAAGGTGTTTAAACATATTTGTGACCATTTATCTTTATTAAAGTTACTGGATAAGTCACCCTCCCATTTTGAAGTTGGAAGACAGATTGAGTCTTCTAGTTTAGATAATAGTCTATATGTTTTTGATAATAGCTTTGGGGCATTGAGATTCATGAATTCTGCCACCCTAATAGGTAGCTGTAAGTTTAATTGATTAATGGTATATTTTTTACATATAATAGATTTAAGCTGGTGATATTCTAAAAATGTTTTGCTACTGATTCCATATTGTGAAGTGAGAATATTAAATGATAAGAAGTTTCCATTTTCTATTATATGTTCTAACTGTTTTATTCCTTTATTTTTCCATTGAGTAAAATTGATAAGCTTTTTGTTTTGCAGGATGTCAGGGTTGTTCCAGAGGGGTGTAAACTTACATGGAAAAAGTGAGGATTTGGTTATTTTTAGAAAATCCCACCAAGCCACTAAGGAGGAACTGATATTGATGCTTTTAAAACACTTATGTGTTTTGATGGTTGAGCTGATGAATGGCAGATCAGAGACAAACACATCCTCACACAATGCTTGCTCTACATCTAACCATGTTTCATCCAGACTGCTAGGTTTAAGCCATTTGGAGATATACTGCAGCTTGTTAGCTAAGAAAACATGATTAAAGTCGGGTAGCTCCAATCCGCCTCTATCTTTAGTCTGTTGTAAAGTTTTTAGACTGATACGTGATGGCTTATTTTTCCATAAAAATTTAGATATATGTGAGTCCAGTGACTTAAACCAACTGGAGGATGGTTTAGTGGGTATCATTGAAAACAGGTAGTTTACTTTAGATAGAACCATCATTTTAACTGTGGCAACCCTCCCCATGAGTGATATGGGTAAGCGCCTGCACCGTGAGAGATCATCCTCTATTGCTTTAAGTAGCTGGACATAATTTAGCTTTGTTAGTTCTGATAACCTGGGGGAAATGTTTATGCCTAGATATCTAATGTTTCCAGACTGTATTGTAGTATTGGGTATGTTTTGTAGGTCACAGTTGATGGGCATAATAATAGTCTTAGACCAGTTAATAGAGTATTCAGATATTGATGAGAATGTGTTAATAAGTGTGATTGTCTGGGGGAGAGACGTTGGTGAGAGCTGGAGAAAAAGTAATACGTCATCAGCATAAAGACTTATCTTGTGTTCTATATTTTTGGCATGGATTCCTTTAATCTCTTTATTTTGTCTTATGGCAGCAGCTAGGGGTTCAATAAATATAGCAAAGAGTGATGGAGAAAGCGGGCAGCCCTGTCTGGTGCCTCTCTGCAAACAGAAGCTTGGAGAGGTTTGATCATTGGTCTTCACACATGCATTTGGGTTGTTATATAATATCTTTATCCAATCTATGAATGATGACCCAAACCCAAATTTGTTTAACGTTGCAAATAAAAATTTCCAGTTTACTCGGTCAAACGCTTTTTCTGCGTCTAAAGAAATTACTGTGGATTCCAGATTATGTAGAGTAGAATAATCTATGATGTTAATTAATCTACGCATGTTAGTAGAGGAATGTCTACCTTTAATAAAGCCTGTTTGGTCAGGATGTATTATTAGAGGGGTTATTTTTTCTATTCATCTGGCCAAAGCTTTGCTAATTATTTTGAGATCTACATTTATTAATGAAATTGGACGGTAACTGGATGGAAGTGTCGGGTCTTTACCTGGTTTTAATAGTAGAGTAATATTGGCTAGGTTCATATTTTAAGGTATTTTTTGTTTTTCCTTTATTTCTAATATCATATTGTAGAAAGTGGGTGCCAGCATTGTCCAGAATTCTTTGTAGAATTCTGCTGGGTAACCATCTGGACCCGTAGCTTTATTGTTGGGCATATGCTGGTGAGCTTCATGGAGTTCGCCGACTGAAAGGGGGGAATCCAAGACCATTTTATCTTCATGTTTTAATTGTGGAAGATTAATGTTACTAAGAAATTTATCAATATTGTCATCTGTTGTAGTTAGTTGTGATGTATATAATGTTTTATAGAATTCTTTGAAAGTGTTATTTATCTTGTCAGGGTCGTGGCTGATGTTTCCTTCTGGATCTCTGACAGAGGAGATGGTTGTTTTCTCCTTATTTGTTTTTAACTGATTAGCCAGGAACCTTCCGGATTTGTTGACATGCTCAAAATTCTCCAAGCGAAGTCTTTGCACCAAGAACTGTGTCTTTCTATCTATTATTTCTTTTTTTTTTTGTTTGTTTTTTTTTTTTTTATTTATTTTTTTTAATCTATTATTTCATTAAATTCAAGTATTGAAATTCAAATTTAGCATTTCTGAAGAAAACTGAGTCAATGATTGGGAAGATTAAGGCCTACCGCGCTCCATGCTTGGCTCGGATGATGCGTCTTCAGTCTGATTTTAAAAGCAAGACACTGGTCGGTTTACACCTTAGCATATATATAAGAAACGCCTATCTGTACATTTGACATTAGGATTCTGTATGTAGATAATGTGTGCAATAAGAAGGAAATGACTTGTTTGATGTAGATGTTTATGACTCCTAGAGCTCAGTATGACTTCCCGGACGTCTGTTTTCACACCCCGATCTGCCAGATGTTCATTGATCCGGCGCCAGATGTTATTAAGCTTTGAACTTTATGACTCCCCCGGAGAGACGTAGTGATGCATGGTACAAATCATGCCGTTGAAAAAGGTCTGGTCAGTCTTATTTCAACCAACCAAGTCTGCATTTAATTGCACCCCTCATAATACCCGCTCTCTCCTCTTTAGCTGATGTTTTATCTTACATGAAAACAACCACGTGCAGTCTTGATGCCATACCCACCAAATTCCTCAAAGATGTTTTTAGTACTGTTGGGCCCAGCATTTTATCCATCATTAACCTATCCTTGTCAGAAGGTGTTGTCCCCTCCTGTTTTAAACATGCAGTGGTCCAACCTCTTTTTAAAAAGCCTAATTTAAGCATTGATGATTTTAACAATTTTAGACCAATCTCAAAGCTTCCTTTTTTATCCAACGTTTTAGAGAAAGTTGTTTCTAATCAGATTTAGGTTTTATAAGTGAAAATGACATCTTTGAGAAATTTCAATCTAGTTTTAAAGCTCTACACAGCACTGAAACAGTTCTTCTCAAAGTCTCTCATGACATTCTTTTAGCCTCAGATAGAGGAGAGAACAGCATTGTAATTCTTTTAGATTTAAGTGCTGCATTTGACACCCCTGCTGAAAAAAACAGCTTAAACCAGCTAAAGCTGGTAGCAGGTCCAGGCTGGTCTTGGCTGGTTTATAGGCAGGTTTAACTGGTTTACCAGGCTGGACAAGGTGGTCAGGCTGGTGCTGCTGGTCCAGCAATACAGATGGCCAGCTTGGTTAGTTGGTCACCAAAACTGATGTTGGTTGGTCAAGCTGGTTCTTGAGATGGAACAGCTGGATGGCCAGCAAGCTGGAAGGACCGACCATCAAGGCTTGTACAGTAAGCTGGTCGTTTGTATTTGGCTGACTGGTCAGCGTGCATGGCTTTCACCCGGGAGGTTGTGGGATCAATCCCCGCCCGGGCCCTCCTTCGTCCTGCCACATTTATATTATATATATAGATAGATAGAGTGTATATAAAATAAATTAACATAATATATCATAAAAGAAATTACCCCTGATCTTTTAATACCACTCTATTAGAGTATTAACTAGAAGGTTCAAGGGTGAGTTACCTCCTTTGTTTAAAAACATTTTTCACAGTTCCAATGCATAATAAGGTTCATTTTTGATGAATCCCTTAAATCTTTAAAAAATCATTCTGATTTTATAGGAATTTATTTAATTGAAATTTATTTAGGAACTGAGTGTAAAAAATGAAAAAAAAATATTTGTGTACATAGCAGGCATTCTTGCATAGCTTAATAATGTATAATTTAATTTGGCAAGTCTTTATCGACATCACAGACAAAATGTTTACAAAAATGTGATTACATATTTAAGTGCAGTACTCAAAGGCAAAGAAATGCTAAAATGAGTGTGTGTGTGAGGGAAGGAGATTTCAGTCTCCCGTTTTGTCACTTATATTGAAAATAATAAACAAACATAACATATTCTTTGTGGTTCAAACAATTCCAAAATAGAAAAAATAAATCAATAAGACACACAAATGCATTTTAAGAAGCCCAACACTAAATATGCCAAAGAACTAGCTGCTGAGAATTACCCAAAATCCATCATAAGAAATGCAAAAAAAAAAAAAAAAGTTAACAGGGGGTTCTGTAGGCTACATTTTAGTATCTTTTTAACACACCAGTATCTCAAATGTTGGAGTCTCATCTGCCAGGGTCACACCATCTCGTGTTTCATCTGCTGGCATCTCATACTGCTCCAAAGACATAGGACATACAATGAATGAAATACATTTATTCTGTAGTTCTTGCTGTCCCTTTAACTGAGAAGTGAATTTCTTTCTTTCAATAGAAAATTAATAAGTGATATTGCATTTTTAGCTGTACTGTAGTTTAATTGCCAGTTTACCATCTTAAACCAGGCATACATACCTCATTTTGATGACATATTCTCCTATGTGTTGATCTTGGGATCTCCAAACTGCAATGAGGTTCAAGGTACACTTTGTACTTTCTCTTTGGCATCTAAGGGGTAAAATAATACTGCATGATCATGATAGTCTTTTTTATTTGTTTCCTATTTAACATATACAAATATCTGTGTGGAGTGACATCAGAACTGTGGTATTTCTTATCATATAATGCACACTGATTGTACCTACATGTTGCATGTCTGTGATTATACCGGTAATTTACAGTAATGACTTAAAGTGAAATTTCCCATTGACAAACTACAAATTATATTGCTGCATCAATCTATGAAAACACAAATCAAGATGTAGTTTATAGGAAGCATCCTTCCAGTGTGTATTTTAAGGGCAACAAATGTTTTATTTGGTTTTTATTTTTGCCATGTCTAATTTCTAAATTCCATAAAATCATCAGAATGCATTCAGACCTTTTAACTATGAATGACTTCAGCAATACAATATTGCCCACAGTAAGTATGTACACCCCACATGTGAAAATCATGGTTGTAATTTGTGACTACAATCCAACTCCTTCGAGGCGAAGGGGGGGCTCAACTTGAGTACAAGAACAATATCCGTACTGTAGCAAGTTTTCATATGACGGACTCTAGAACATTCCACCGCAGTGTCGCGAGCTCATGTCTTCACAGGGTTCTTGCACCATTTTGAAAATAAAATTTAAGGCTTTTTAATACCTCACCAAATAAAATTTTATCCCTCAAAATTTTATAACGACTTATCCGGAATATTCAATTTATTGGCTCCTACAATGGAAATAAAGACACTAAATTTCCCGTTTATTATCAATTCTGTGCCATACGCAAAACTATCCCAAAGGGCTATTCACGAGAGGCGTTTTTGTAAAAAGAAATTGACAGTTTGATAGCCAACCCTTTCAACATGGTTTGGTCCATGTAGATTTAAAACACAAAGCTCACAGTTGTCATTTTCATTTATTTTCCTTTGTGATGCAGGAAAGCTGAAACAAAACATAAATTGGATTAGATTAAGCAAAAATGAAGCGGACTGCATTATGGCTCAGTAGGTACATTTGCAAAACGTCTTAAACAACATCACATGACTTAAGGAACTTGTGAATAGAGGTCCATTGATTTGTGACATCCTTCTCCTCAAGACATGTGGCGTAGCTCTGCCACTCTCTTCTCAATTTCACAGTCTAGCTCCACTAACTCCCCTCTCTTTTCCTTGCATCTTCTTCTCATGGTATTGGATTTAGTTATAAATTCCGCCATCTTGGTTCCTGCTGCATTCTCAGCCTTCTCTGCAAAGCTATCTGCATCGTTGTGTAGAGTTTCACACACGGTTGAGATTGTTCTTCTTTTCTTGCGTAGCTCTTCAAGCTCACCTTCAATCTCTTTTCTCTTGTTGGTCTGTTTTGTCTTTTCCCTTTTCTTCCTCTCATCATCCAAGAACATCCTGTATCGGTTGCGGGCGGATGAACACTCATTCAACAGTTCTTTAGTTAACGGCACTTTGACCACTCCACCACACGTTCTCACACAGTCGCAGATAAGTCTCTGTGAGACTACAGTGTCTTCATTCATATTGTACATCTCCACCTGCTTGTTTATGGAGAACCCACGCTCCACAGTAGCTTGCCCATGGGACAAGAGCAGCAGCTTTTCCACAAAGCTCCAAAGTTCTGCATATCCGTTCATGGCCTTATGCAGGAAGCTGTCAACTCGGGATTTTCCATCCAATGCACTGAAAGCAATGAACTCCTCTCCTCTGGCCTCACTGAGGAGAAACTTCTGAAATTGTTCGGCAATCTTATCACCTGAATTTAGATAAAGACAAGTATATTTCCTGGTTAAAATAACACTTTATGAAAATCAGAAGAGATTTATTTTTCCTACACTGGAAAATCATGACATATTTCTAACTATTTAGTGAGAACATATATTAGGCCAACAGACATAACCTTTACTAGGCTACATTTCTAACAATACAACTAAAAAGATTTACTGCAAAAAGGCTAGTATGACTTGAAATCTAAAATAGACTCCTTTTGATAAACAGTAGGCTAATTGGTATAATTTCTGATATGTCTGCAGATGTTACCCGCTGTCACTCCTCCAGACAACTTCTTATCCTGCACGAACTTGATGATAAGGGCCTTCATTTTTTGCAGGCACATGTCTGGTTCAGTGTACATTTTCTGGGGGTCCAGGCAAATCATATTTCGGACAGTGGGGTACTTCAGAGGGCACTTCAGTAGAAGGTTCTGACAAAGTTTGGACAGAGCAGTCTGGCTGTCTCGCATGAACAGTAGAACATCTCGCTCACTTCCACCACTCTGACTGCCTGACATTCCCTGACAAAAGTTGAACACACTTGAAATATCAAATAAACTCCCTATGACTTACTCTACACGACACTTGACATATCCATTTAATGTCAGCTGCTTGATGTCTAATCAATTAATCTGAACTCTTAACTTTTCCACCATAAATAATTCAAGATTCAAGTGATTTAAAGCTGACAAGCACATTGTGAAAAGTAATCTAAGATAAGCATTACCTTAAGGGCAGCTGTGGCTCCCAAGCCAATGTCCAGTTGCTTTGGACTGACCCAAAGTTTTTGGTCTGTCACATCAAGCTTGACCAGTTTTACTGGAGAAAGATCAACATGGACATCTCGCTTTATGAAACGTCTGAGAAGGCTCTGAAAATTGAACACAAGCACAATAATTATGATTGTAACTAAAACTGGATAACTTATTACAGTATTCAGTTCACAATATTTCATACAAACGTAATTATGCCAACAACTTATGTTACTTTTGCTTTTTACTCCTCTTAAAATGACCGTGCTTTAATAATTGAACAATTAATATACTTTTAGTAGTCATTAAACCTACCCTGATTAGATCCTCCAAATCTCTGCCAAGAAATGGAATCATTGGGGCATCTGTCTGGTAATTGGTGAGAAATGGCTGAAAACTTCTTGAGACACTCATGAAGAAGTGCAACTTTGCTAGGATCAAGGGATCCATTCGGGCTTCTGCGATAGTGTCATATGACGATGACCTTGGATTGGGGAGTTTCTTGGCTTTGACCTGAACCACATAGGTGATGATATATTGCCAAATTTCAATGGCTCTCTCCACTGCCGGCAGGTTTTCCAGCCATCGATGTCCACAAAATGGCAGAGGAAATGTATTGCACTTGGTGACTAATACAAAGTCTTCTCTCCTTGCAGGTGCACAATGAAACAGGTAGTGCAGGGCTTTTAAGACTTTCTCAACTTGCCACACCGCAAAGCCATTCTTGAACGAGTTGTGCATAGTATGAAGGCCACAACTCCCAGTCATTTGTAGCTGGGCTCCACCACACTGCTCTCGGTGTTCCTCTTGTAAGAGTTCAACAAATTTCCAATTAACAGAAGGCCCATCCATTGACAGTGAGACCATGTTGTTCAGATCCAACTCCTTTGTACCTTCCTGGACATTTGTAAATACAAATAAATTAAAAAAGTTATTTATTCAATATGCCAAGACCACCTAAGTTTAAGTTGGGTTGTTCCATTTGTGTGATTTTATTTATATATTAAACATATATAACTTACCTTGAAATGAGCCATGATGTCCTCGGCCCTGGAGTGACCCATGAACTCCGACCCATAGAAGCGGGAGATGACATGGTGTGTGCCAGTCTCATCATCAGTAGTCCAGAACCGTAAATGAAGGTCCATTTGTTTGCTCTTTGTCGTTTTATTCATGCTTTCGTCAAACATGACAACATATGGCTTCTCAGAAACGCTACGTGATAGCTCCTTCTTGATGAATGAAGCGATGCCATATTTGGCAAATGATGGGTATTTTTCCATCATAGAATAAGACACAAAGAACTCAGAGTGAAGTCAGCTTCATCGCGATGGGGAGAGACTGTGGTTCAGCACTCAGAGAGTGTCTGGTGTCAACTCCTAAGTCTCAACCCCAGTGCATCCTTTTTATTGAGCAGCTATCACACTTCAGAAGAGCAAGCAAAGTTCTCGCAAACTTCAAACAGGGAAACACATTAGCATACAACACTTTATGACCCTTATCACACAGAGCTGTGACCACCACATCCTGTCCTCTGCAGGGTGGGTGAGACCGAGAACCTTCAAACAGGGAAACACATTAGCATACAACACTTTATGACCCTTATCACACAGAGCTGTGACCACCACATCCTGTCCTCTGCAGGGTGGGTGAGACCGAGAACCTTCAAACAGGGAAACACATTAGCATACAACACTTTATGACCCTTATCACACAGAGCTGTGACCACCACATCCTGTCCTCTGCAGGGTGGGTGAGACCACAAATCATTACCCATCCTTAAGGGAGAAAGTTTAAACTGTTAACTTTAAATTGTCAACTTCGCTTACTCTAACAGCGACATATGCCGTTTTATTTTCACCACACGTGAATGATTTTGCAAGCTGGGAATCAGGGAACATAGCAGCAAAGACGTCACGTATGTCCTCATTGGATTTAAATGAATTGTGCCTCGTCACAGTGTGGAGAACCCACAGTACCTCTGCCTTTTGTGTGTCTGGCGGTGACATGAATTTTACCATATCCGACTGAGAGGTGCCGTCTGAAATTGGAGAGTCTTTAGATGGTGCTGCCAGCAATGCGGGGATTAGCCTGTTCCCGCTATGACTAGCTGCTGCTTCGTACCGCTGGTGTTTCCCTCCTTTCATGTGCGACTCAACAGCTTTGAGCCCCATGTTCCCCAACGAAAAAGTCTTTCTGCAAAATTTGCACTTTGCTTCATGGTCGTTTTCGGTCGGTATCAACCACCTTCGAAAGGCCTCCTCGTCCATCCACTTCACGTTAAACTTGCACTTCCCCATCTTTGAACGTACCGTACGTGTCGCGCCGACATTCTTTTATACGCATCCCCGCGTGACATTAGAGTGTGTAGCCGACGTACCATAAAGCCGTATTTATATCATGAAATCTCATTGACACAACACTAAATAATGTTTCATGGTGTGGCACTTTGCTTTGCCGTCAGTCTTAAGCGCACCAGCTTATAATTTAATACCTACAACAAAATTTATGCAAATTTAAGACATTTTAAGACCTTGATTTTCCAGATTTAAATTTAAGGCTTTTTAATACTTTTTAAAGACCCGCGGGAACCCTGCTTCATGCAGCGCGAGGACGTATCAAATCGGCGGGAATTTGTCGCAATTGCCGTGATGTTCGCTTATGTTAGATATACGGATGGCTACAAAGCTATCGTCCCAATTTCAGATATAAAAAATTTTGATCCGAAAACCTACAAGAATGACGTTCTTTATCAAATTCTCTGGGAAAACGACTACTACAACGGTCAAGTTCTCCTACTGAAAGGTAAGTTGATGCAAAGTTAAGATTTTTATAGTGTATATAAGCTAACGCCATCATTAGCTTAATTTAGCTACTAGCATAAGACACCACTTCTTATATATGGTCTTCGACAGACTTAAGCTTATTTACATAATTAGCTAGCATGTTAACATACACACTTACGTACTTACCTTTTCATAGAAACTCGAGAGGACCTTCAACAGTTCACAGAGAATCCTCGGAAGCGGATTAGAGTCCCAAAGGTCATGGAGGAGGGGCTAGTTGCGGTGGAAAAAAATCCTGAAGCGGTCAGAGAACGTAGTGACTTGAAGAAAAAAGCGGTAAGTATATGCAGGGCTCTCACCTCTCACGCATTGGGCGTGAAACACATTTCGACTTGCTCACATGCCGAATATACCATTTCTCACGGTGAGAAATCACCATAGACTGTAAAATCAAAGATCAATGTCGCGCCGGAATAGTACTACAAGTCCCACAATGCACTGCGGCTGGTTGCTGCGCGACAGTCCGCAGCTCTTCAGCTAGAAGCAGAAAGCGGCGGCACCGGATAAACAAAGTGGGACCGCTCGCTTTGACTTAACTTGAGACGAAGCGAAGCCACAGCGTTCCTTTTCCATGGAACCCAGGGACTTTACACTCATTGTTAAAGACGCAGGTGATTTGAATCATACACCAGAAATTACTGTGTGACAAGCCTTGGAAATGGAACATGTAATGAGCTGTAGAAAACAAGCTGTTCCGTTTATAGGAGTTAAATGTTCAGTTAAAGTTTTATCTTCAGGAGATAACCCTCAGAGCTCTTTCAGATTGCACTTTTTCAAAGCACCATTACTAAAAAACGGGAGCACACGGAGCTCTGCTTTTAACTTCATTACCAAGTGGAAACTAAGATAAACTCTGAGTTTTTGTTTGACTTCAATGGACCAAGTAAAACCGGAGATATGATCTTGAATTTAACGGTATAAAAATGTAGTGGGATATGTTTGGATAATCAAGACTGATTTTGTAGATTTATTGATTCAGTTAGCATTTAATGTTATTTATGAGTTAAGTTGAATACTATCATTACAACAAAAAAAGCTGCAGATAAAACCAGAATATAACAGATTTAACCAATCTGGCCCACTACCTGCATTTGGCTTTCATGCCCTGCTCTAGAAAGCTCCACTGAGCAAAAACCTCCATAATGAATGATAAATGCTGCATCTGATTGAACCAGTCAGATTAAACAATCATGATTTAAAACTATTAAAAAAATCAGCTTTTATATGTTTTATTTTTATTATTGATATTCATAGCAAAATATCTGAAAAAACTGCTGCATTATGTGGATATTGTTGTTAAAAAGCAGATCACAGTATTACCTGAACATATGAAAAACCATACTTTCTGTTCATTATTAAAGTTTGAATGTATAAATGCAATTCACAGTGCTTAAGCATTTTAGTCATTGCTTTGCACTAGGTGTCCAACTGTAATATCTATTTGTGTGTTCTATAATGCATTTAAAGATATAAATATCAAATAAGAATCACAGCATTTGGTTGTCTCAAATGTCGGGAAAAAGCAACTCAGAATTTGAACATTTCTCATCATGATGCTCAGTGTTTAATGCTGTCCAATCTACCAAATACGCTCCTGATATATGGTAGGACCATTGACTTTTTTTAATTTATACACGTCATGCATGTCATGAATGTAGTGGAGAGACCTGAAGTCAGCATGAGCCCATCATAGTGAAACTGTCCAAGTCTGCAGGGGACATAAAAATTAGCGCTGCAGACCAGGGGCCTCATTTATCAACAGTGCGTAGGAATTGCTTCTATCTCCTTAAGCATTCACTATTTGTATTTCAAGTTCTTACAGTAAGTGTCCACATAAAAGATCATACTTGTGAAATTTTCTTTTAAAGTGAAACACAATTATACCAGTAAATGCTTAATAAAATATTTTTTTTGTGTGTTTTGTGTTAGAAAACCATCCAAGTAGCTGAAGGAAATGAAAAAAGAAAAAGCCTTATGTGGATCTTGGAAGAAAAAAAGGCAATGAAAAAAACTTCTCCACTTCTTGCAAATGAACAAAAGGGGAAGAGGGAGGAAACGCCGCCAGACAGCTTCTCTGACAGTGATGAAGACGGAGAGGAGTTGTACCACAATGGATATATGATGAACTGAAACTGAAGTACCACCAAATGCAAAGAAAGATGCAGGATCTAAAACAAGATGCGGCCAATTCCAAAGAAAAGTAAGACGGGATGAAAAAAGTACACTTAATAAATTAATGTATTTATCACACTGAACCAAGTAAGGGTTTCTGACATACGTTAGCATTGGAGAGACTAATGACTAGCATGCCGAGGCTGGTTACCCACTGGATGGTATACTCCCTTTGCTGTCCTTTGCTTGTCGCAATTTGTTGCACGTTTATTTTGAAAAAGTAAAACACTAGGATTGGGAATTGCCTTTTATTATGAAGAAAGGAGTCCACAGTGAACCTTTCATTCTTCTCACATATAACCTGAATCAGTGTATACTGTGTAAATGCTTAAATGAGGAGGCTAAAATTCACTGAAGCATTCTGGTATCAAGCCACTGAAATCACTTTCAACATAATATTTCATCACCAGTGTGTAGTGATGCACGATATGTAAAATTTCAAATGATTAAATGATTAAGATCTGGCTAGGGATAGCAAATGGAAACTACACTTTTGGCAAAATTGTTTTTTATACGCTGTCCCCTTATCAATTAAACAAATAAAATTGAAATAATATTGGCCAATATCAGATTGATATCGGGCTGATATCGATATCCAGTTGTAAAGACAATATTGGCAGATACTGATATTGGGCCGATAGTATCGTGCACCACTACCAGTGTATTATTGTGAACGTACTGTTGGAGTTCTTAATGCTGCTCTTTTTTTTTTTCTTTTTTTATGAAGATTTGCTCAACTAAACAAGAGTAAATGTGAGCTGGAACTGGAGTTGGCTAAATATAGGGAGGCAAACCTTTCTCTGCAACAAAGCCTAGATGAGGTGCTTAAACAACTCTTTTCACAAAGTGAGTATTATTTGTTCATAATTGCACATGAATAACTAATAGCAGTATTTTTCTTTTGACAGTTTTTTTTTTTATATGTGCTTATAGGATATATATATCCTTTTGAGCCACTACAAAAAACCTCTGCAATAACATAAAGGGAAAAAAAATACTAAAAAGGGTTAGGCCATAGGGGTCTCTACATACAGTATTAAATATAGCAAAGTAGGGGCATTTTTTAAGACATTGCTGAATATGCAAAAAATGAACTTTCATTAATAACTTTGCAACAGTGTTAACTTGCATAGGTCATGTACGCTTGAACTTCATTCATGTTGACTGAGGTGAGGTGAATGAAGAATTTGAAATGACTAAAACAGGTGGGCAACATTTCCTTTGGAGGGCCAGGTTGACTTGAAATAGCAGGTTAAGAGCCACACATTCTACATTTGAATTGAAAGATGATATACATGACATGGTACCAAATAAAAAAATATCATGTACTATTTCTAAACAAAAACATTCTCATGTACATGAATACATTCATGCATTTTGGCCATGTACGGGCTAAAACGGGTCTCAAACTCAAATAAAGCGTGGACCAAAATGTTAAAATTAGTACAATTCGACGGCCGGACACGTTCTTTATTTAGAACTTATTGAAATAACCACTTTGCACATATTGACACTTGTGCCTCCAGTCATATCAGTCAGCAAGAAGTTACATAGGAAGACCTGACAGTATGTGCCAGTTATGCAGCAGTTCGATGACAGACAGTCGGACGACAGACAGGAACGCGTGCGCATCTCCCGTAACTGCAGCGCTGCTAAAAACAAATCGAATACATTTTTTAAAAGTACGCTTTTCTACTCTCCAGCTATTTCACCTGCAGCTGTCAAGAGCTCTGCGGTTCCTCTCTTCAGTCTAACGTTCAGCTGCATTCGGGCTTCGTGGTACATGATGGCACAAAAAAAAAACATTTTCAATCATCTTCTCAATTAACAACAGGGGATCAGGTTGCTGGAGCTGATGAATGAGTGGGACAAGGACTGGCGCATGCGTGACCACGCGGACCAACTTTAATATTTACTCCAAACCGGTGTGGTGACACTGGTGATCCATGTCTGCCTGGAAAGATATTTCAAACCTCCCACAGGGACCTGAGGTTAGACCTCAATGATATGGAAACAATCCAATTGCAATTTTTCTGACCAATATTGTAAACGTGATTTGGTTTGCAATTTAATCTTTCATTAATCCATCATTCAATTCCAGCTTCTTGTTAATCAAGAAATACATTTTCTATATGAGATGGAGGATTACCACATGAGATGACATCTAAATATACACTGCTTAAAGTTGAGATGTCAACGGTTCACTTACCAACTGCAAGATGCAACCTGTGGCCAAAACACTGATGTTATTTATCTTATCTACACCACAGTGTCTCATTTCTCCTTTCTGTGCTGCACATGACAGAGTTTCACCTCAATGCCAGACATGTTTGTGTTAATTAGCTGTGTGTTAGCAAGATTTTGCCCATTGTATTCTGTTATTGCAAAGTTGTACAGTTTCCACACAATCCATTCACTTTCACAATCACTTCGAGCCATTGAATCTTTTTTTTAACAGCATTGTGATCTTCATCATTGTGATCGTAGAAATTTGTAATAGTCATATTTAGAGAGGTGAGACATCATGCACCCAGTTAGCTTTAGCTTCTAAATAACTGTCATGAGTAATAAATCAGATTTATGGGGATACATGTACCAAGACATCAGTGAACTGGCGAGAAATCTGATGAAAAAGTTTTTTTCTTTTTTGTTTCCTTTAGCATCAGCAGTGAAAATTTGAAGGAGGAAATACACTAAAAACAAGAATAAAAAGCATACTACTGATGAAAGCTACTATTGACTATTACTAAGACTCACTATGTTTGAGTTTGAGTGTCTTGGATGGACTGGTGACCTATCCAGGGTGTACCCTGCCTTTCATGGGCTCTCTCTGGGTATTACAGCTTCCTCCCACTGTCCAAAGACATGCATGCTAGGTTCATTGGTCTTTCTAAATTCTCCCTAGGAGTGCGTGTGTGTGGGAATGGTACTTCTCTCTCTGTATTGGTTTTGCGTTTGACTGGTGACCTGTCCAGGTGTACCTGCCCCTCACCTGGTCAAATGCTGGGACAGGCTCCAGCTTACCCACGACCCATAATGGAGAAAGTGGTACAGATAATAAATGAATCAATGAATATATATATATATATAGGAAGGACTACTGCTATGTAAAGAAAATGCAGTAAATTTTGGTTTTGAAATTCTGGCTCTAGCTAATGATTTAAATATGGATATACTAAAAAAAAAAAATCAGCCTTTTTTTTTTTGTCCTCCATGAGCCGCCACCTTATCGTGGTAGAGGAGTTTGTGCGTCCTTACGATCCTAGCGGCTATGCTGTCGGGGGCGCATGCCCCTGGTAGGGTCACCCATGGCAAACAGGTGTCTAGGGGAGGGACTAGACGAAGCGCAGCTCAGATGACCCTTATGATGATGAAAAAACAAGGACCAAGGTTTCCCTTGCCCGGACGTGGGTCACCGGGCCCCCCCCTCTGGAGTCAGGCCTGGAGGTGGGGCACGAAGGCAAGCGCCTGGTGGTAGGGCCTTTGCCCAAGGGGGCCGGTCGGGCTCAGCCCGAAAGGGAGACATGGGCCTCTCCTCCCGTGGGCTCACCACATGCAGAAGGGGCCAAAGGGGTCGGGTGCATTGTGAGCTGGGCGGCTGCCAGACGGAGGGCGTTTTGCTGGGGGACTTCAATGCTCACGTGGGCAATGACAGCGAGACCTGGGGGTCGTGATTGGGAGGAACGGCCCCCCTAATTTAAATCTGAGTGGTGTTTTGTTGTTGGACTTCTGTGCTCTTCATGGATTGTCCATAGCGAACACCTGGTTCAGACATAAGCGTGTCCACATGTGCACTTGGGACCAGGACACTCTAGGCCGCAGTCCGATGATCGACTTTGTAGTCGCGTCGTTGGACTTGCGGCCGCATGTCCTGGACACTCGGATGAAGAGAGGGGCGGAGCTGTCAGCTGATCACCACCTGGTGGTGAGTTGGCTCAGATGGTGGGGGAGGATGGCGGTCAGGCCTGGCAGACCCAAGCATGTTGTGAGGGTCTGCTGGGAATGTCTGGCAGACTCCCCTGTTAGAAAGAGTTTCAACTCCCATCTCCGGCAGAGCTTCAACCATGTCCCGGGTGAGGCAGGGGACATTGAGTCTGAATGGGCTGTGTTCCATGTCTCTATTGTCAAGGCGGCCAGCTGCAGCTGTGGCCCTAAAGTCGTCGGTGCCTGTCGTGGCGGTAAAAAGGTGAAGAGGTGGTCTAAAGCTCCTTGGTGGCAAGGCCCTGGGGGTGGATGAGGTCCGCCCAGAGTTCCTTAAAGCTCTGGATGCTGTAGGGCTTTCTTTGTTCACACGCCTCTGCAGCATCGCGTGGACATTGGGGACAGTTCCCCTGGACTGGCAGACTGGGGTGGTGGTCCCCCTCTTCAAAAAGGGGGACCGGAGGGTGTGCTCCAACTACAGGGGGATCACACTCCTCAGCCTCCTCGGTAAGGTCTATTCAGGGGTGCTGGAGAGGAGGGTCCGTCAGATAGTCGAACCTCAGATTGAGGAGGAGCAGTGTGGTTTTCATCCCGGTCGTGGAACAGTGGACCAGCTCTACACCCTCTACACTCTCTTTGGGGTCTTTGAGGGGGCATGGGAGTTTGCCCAACCAATCTACATGTCTTTTGTGGATTTGGAGAAGGCATTCAACCGTGTTCCCCGGGGACTCCTGTGGGGGGTACTCCTGGAGTATGGAGTGCCGGACTCGCTGTCCTACAAGCTGTCCGATCCCTGTACGATCGGTGTCAGAGCTTGGTCCGCATTGCCGGCTGTAAATCAGAATCGTTTCCAGTGCGGGTTGGACTCCGCCAAGGCTGTCCTCTGTCACCGATTCTGTTCATAACTTTTATGGACAGAATTTCTAGGCGCAGCCGAGGTGTGAAGGGGATCCGGTTCGGTGGTCTCAGGATTGGGTCTCTGCTCTTTGCGGATGACATGGTTCTGTTGGCTTCATCAGGCCGTGATCTTCAGCTCTTGCTAGAGCGATTCGCAGGCGAGTGTGAAGTGGCTGGGATGAGAATCAGCACCCACCGGAAAGAGGCTCCGGGGCAGACCCAGTAGGAAACGCTGGACAGACTATATCTCTCGGCTGGCCTGGGAACGCCTCGGGATCCCTCCGGATGAGCTGGTCAATGTGGCCGGGGAGAGGGAAGTCTGGGTATCCCTGCTTAGGCAGCTGCCCCCACGACCCGACTCCAGATAAGCGGAAGAAAATGGATGGGTGGATGGATGGTTTTTTGTCAATATTTTTGTTTTTTCATGGAAAAATTGCATTAATTTCCCACAACATAGGCACTTATCAACTTGTCATTATGTTTTTTTTTGTTTGTTTGTTTTTACATTTTCCACAGATATCCCATAGAAGAAAGCCTGTCAACTGCATACAATTTATGTTTTTCCTTATTTAAAAACATAAAAATATAAATAAAAAAAATGTTTCTCAAAAATGGCAATAAATTTACTATAGTAGATATTAATAAAAAATCATAAGTTGTCTTTTTCTTTTAACATTTGCATTTCTAAAGGAGTTTTATTTAGCTGAGCTGAGGGAAAAATGTCTCTTTGGATTGTAAAGGTTGCAGACCCCTGCACTAAACAGAGCACTTATCTCTTTAAACAGCAACAGTTAAAATATTTCTTAATATATATAAAATCAAATATTTATGACCAAAAAGAGTGACATTTAAATGATTTTCTAATTAAAATGTAAAGTGCAGCAGGATGAATTTAAAGCTGTGAAACTGCTTTCTTCTAAACACAGAAGGAACAATATGTGGTGAATATCAGCATCTTTCTTCTTACTCCAAGATGGCAGCGCATGTGTACGCAATGGCTCAGGGCTCTCAGCTTTTGTTTGTTTTGTTCGTATTTCTGTTTCTGTTCCAGTCACTGGAAGTATTAGTTCAGTACAGCAGTGCTGAATCATTGAACATCGGAAGAAACTGCCAACTTTATGCATCCCCTGAGCCGGATTTCATACCACCAGAGATGCAACGGATCATCACGGCTTTCGCCATCCCCCCTTTGTGGCCTAGGAGACGAAGGAGACACCGTAAACAAAAGTGGGGTAAGAGGAGTGGTGTGCGCGCTAGGCTACATGCTAACCTGCACTGACCGGCTCTTTCCAGTCTCTTCCTCTCCAACGTCTGATCACTTGCCAACAAACTAGACGAGATTCAGTTGAAGATCGTCTCACAGAGGATGGACAGCTGTGTGGCCATCATTACTGAAACCTGGTTGGATAACGACACACCTAACGCCGCAATGGAGCTAGCGGGGCGCTCTTTGTTCCGAGCAGACAGGACTGCAGCCTCTGCTAAATGCAGAGGCGGAGGGCTCGCGCTTTATATCCACAATTCCTGGTGTACAGCCACACACATCATCGGAATGCACTGCACACCCGACTTGGAATACCTGGCTCTGAAATGCAGACCATTCAAGACGGTGAAGGAGCTCTGCTTCATCCTGATCATAGCTGTTTACATTCCACCGCAGGCTAACGCTAAGCTAGCGCTAGAGGAGCTCTACTGTCTGATCGGCAGGCAGATGAACTCCGACCCAGAGGCAGCTGTGATTGTGGCTGGAGACTTCAATCATGTGGAACTCAAAGCAGTGCTTCCTAAATTCGAGAAGTTCGAGAAGAGACAATAATATACTGGATCAAGTTTACTGCAACATCCCTGGAGCATACAAGGCGCAGCAGCTCCTCACCGGTTAATGTCGGATCACATCTCTGTGGAGCTGATTCCAGCATATAAACCTCTGATCTGCAGGACAAAACCAACCACCAAAACAGTTCAGGTATGGACTGAGGAGGCTTCTTCCGTACTTCAGGACTGTTTTGAACTCACTGACTGGGAAGTGTTCAAAGATGGCTCAGACCTGGAGGCCTACGCATCATCCTTCCTGGACTATGTGCAGTTTTGCACTGATGCTGTTCTGCCCACAAAGTCCATCAAGGTGTTTCCAAACCAGAAACCATGGTGTGACAGCACATTGCGGTCTCTGTTCAAAGCTCGGGATGAAGCCTACAGGTCAGGTGACAGGCTGGTCTACAGCAGGGCCTGGACAGAACCGAAGAAAGGCATCCAGCAGGCCAAACACAGGTACAGACAGCGTATCGAGGAGCACTTTGCTGACAACAATCCATGGGAGATGTGGAAAGGCATCCGAACCATCACTGACTACAGGAACAAAAACCAGCAGATCAGCCATGACCTCACTCTGCCTGACACCTTAAACACCTTCTTTGCACGCTTTGATACACCTGACAGCAGAGAGACTATTTATCTTCCACAACCCAAGGAGCAGCCCCAGCCTCTCGTCCTGCAGCAACACCATGTGAGCTCCACCCTGAGAAGCATCAACATCAACAAGGGCGCAGGACCAGATAAGGTGACAGGTTGGGTCCTGAAGCTGTGTGTGCATCAGCTGGCTGGAGTTTTTCTGGACATTTTCAACCTGTCCCTGCAGCTTGCTTCAGTTCCTGTGTAACTCAAATCCTCCATCAGTGTGCCGAAAAAATCTGCTGTCACCTGCCTCAGTGATTACCGCCCTGTCGCTCTAACACCGGTAATCATGAAGTGCTTTGAGAGGATCGTCCTAAGTCACATCATGGACTTTATCCCTGTCCTCTCCCGCACCTCGACTCAGTATATGACAGACAAAGGACGGCTGGTTGTATAGCTGCAGACCCCACCGACCCAGGACATGGACAGTTTGTGCCTCTTCCCTCTGGAAGAAGGTACAGGAACATCAGAACCCACAGCAACAGACTAAGACACAGCTTCTTCCCCAGAGTTGTGAAATCCATCACCCCATCCCCTCACACATCTGCCCCCCATCCATAGACTGAGCATTTACCTCTGCAGACAGACATTCCCACTGCACTGCACTTTAATACACATAGTACGACACATTTATATGTGTCGTACTATGCCAATTCCAAAATCCTAAAGTAATTATAATTTGAAACAAGATGGCTTTTTAAAAATGAAATGATTACAAGAATTGTCTTAAAACTGTTAACAGTGAAATTAGTAAAATAGTGAGCTAGAATATTTTTCATGCCTAAAAAAATCCACTCAATAACAAGAGGTTAACCGAAGCAGCTGATAGATTTCAGTTTCAATTGGATTTCTTAAAGGTTGAACTGAAGGAGTGCAAAGACAAACTAGTTGATGTCGAGGTGGCGCTCTTCAGTAGGCTACGCAAGAAAGAATGAATGAAGTGGAGAAAGTTTGTAACGTGCTCCAGAACAAAAACAAATAACTGCGAGAAAAAATTAAAAGGCTGGAAAATTTCAAAGAAGATTCAAGATCAGTGTTGGGCCTTGACAAAGATGTGGAAAAGGGACGTCCTACAGAATTTATGGCATCATTCTTTAAAGAGGTATTGAAAGGTAAAAATCTTCGTTTCCAACCTTTGTGTAAGGCAAGGCAAGGCAAGGCAGTTTATTTGTATAGCACATTTCATGTACAGGACAATTCAAAGTGCTTTACATAAAACAAAGACATTACAGATATTTAGAATAGTAAAAGGCATCAACACATAATCACAATAAAATAATAAATTACATTAAAATGATTAAAAGCAAGATAAGTTAAAAAAAAAAAAAAAAAAAAAAGTTACCGTGCAGATTTCATGCATAAGCGCATGAGAAAAGAAAAGTTTTTAACCTGGATTTAAAAATGTCTACATTTGGGGAAAGTTTAATCTCCACTGGCAGTTTGTTCCATTTGTTTGCAGCATAACAGCTAAATGCTGCTTCTCCATGTTTAGTCTGGACTCTGGCCTGGACTAGTTGACCAGAGTCTTTGGATCTAAGAGCTCTGCTAGGTTTATATTCTCTGAACATATCACAGATGTATTCTGGGCCTAAACCATTCTGGGATTTGTAAATGATCAGAAGGGTTTTAAAATCTATTCTGTGACTGACTGGAAGTCAGTGTAAAGATTTTAAAACTTGTGTGATGTGTTCAGATCTCTTAGTCCTGGTTAAAACTCTAGCAGCAGCATTTTGGATGAGCTGCAGATGTTTAATGCTCTTTTTAGGAAGTCCTGTTAAAAGACCATTACAGTAATCCAGTCTACTGGAGATGAATGCATGGATGAGTTTCTCTTGGTCTTTCTGGGAGACTAAACTTTTAATTCTGTTGATGTTTCTGAGCTGGTAAAAAGCTGTCTTAGTGACAGCTTTGATGTGGCTGCTGAAAGTCAGGTCTGAGTCTATCAACACTCCCAGGTTACGAACTTGGTTGGTAATTTTAAGAGCCCGAGTCTCCAGGTGTTTGCCAATGCTGACCCTCTTCTCTTTGCTACCAAACAGAATAATCTCAGTTTTGTCTTCATTTAATTGTAGGAAATTCTCCCTCATCCAGGTGTTTATTTGCTCCAGACACTGACACAGTAAGTCTATTGGACTGCAGTCATCTGGTGACAGAGACACAAAAAGTTGTGTATCATCTGCATAACTTTGATAACTAATGCTGTAGTTTTGTAATATTTTACCCAAAGGGAGCATATACAAGTTGAACAGAAGAGGTCCAAGGACTGACCCCTGGGGGACTCCACAAGTCATGGCCACTCGCTCGGATTCATAGCTGCCGATCGTAACAAAATAACTCCGGCCTTCTAAATAGGACCTGAACCAGTTAAGGACCGCTCCAGAAAGTCCAACCCAGTTTTCCAGCCTGTGCAACAGGATTCTGTGATCTACAGTATCAAACGCAGCACTGAGATCCAACAGAACCAGGACTGATACTTGACCAGAATCGGTATTCAACCTAATGTCATTTAACACTTTGACCAGAGCTGTTTCAGTGCTGTGATGAGGTCGGAAGCCGGACTGAAATTTATCAACATTTCCACATTCATTTAAAAAGCCATTAAGCTGGTGAAATACAACTTTCTCAATAATCTTGGAAATAAAAGAGAGGTTAGAGGCGTCTAGAGTCCTTTTCTTTAGGAGTCTTAATAGCAGCTATCTTTAGTGACTTGGGAAAAATGCCTGATGCCAGCGAGCTGTTAACTATCAGTAGGAGATCACTTTCTACTGAGGTAAAAACTGTTTTTAAAAAGTCGGATGGTATCATGTCCAGAGTGCATGTTGTTGATTTCAAATGCCAAACTGTTTCTTGTAGGACTTTTAAATTCACCATTTTAAATTGTGACATGACATCAGAATTATTTCCGGGTTTTAGACACAGACTAATTTTCTTGTTTGACTGTGTGGAATTAATATTTTGCCTAATTGTTTTAATTTTTTGGCTAAAAAAGTTTGCAAATTGGTTGCATTTCTCAGTGGAAAGGAGCTCTGGGCTTATCTGTTTAGGAGGATTTGTAAGTTTTTCAATCATAGCAAACAGAGTGCGAGAATTGTTGACATTCCTGTTAATCATTTCAGATAAATGCAGCTCTCTGGCCTTGCACAACTCATTGTTATAGTTACGCAGGCTTTGTTTGTACAGCTCATAGTAAATTTGAAGTTTATTTTTCCGCCATTTCCGCTCAGTTTTTCTGCATTCTCTTTTTAGGCCGGTAACCACAGTGGTGTTTCTCCATGGTGTTTTCTGTTTGCTCAAGTTGCTCTTGATTCTTATCGGTGCAACAGCATCCATTACATTCAAGATTTTCAGATTGAAATTATCCAGGAGTCCATCAACTGACTCTGCACTGGTTGTTGGTAACATAGCTATGGCCTCCACAAACTTAGCACTTGTTCTTTCATTAATGTACCTCTTCCTAACGGAGAAGCAGGTTGGTTGAACATTCTGAGTGATCAGTAAATCAAACAAAATACAAAAATGGTCAGACAAGGCCAAGTCAGTGACCGCAACAGAAGAAATATCAACACCCTTTGAAATAACCAGGTCCAGAATGTGACCTCGAATGTGGGTCGGTTGTTTAACATGTTGCCACAAACCAAACATGTCCAATATGGAACAAAATTCCTTGACATTACCATCCGTCATGTTATCTATGTGAATGTTAAAATCCCCAGTTAAGATGAAATGGTTAAAATCAGTAGAGATAACTGACAATAATTCAGAAAATTCATCAATAAAATTTACACAGTGTCCTGGACGTGTATATGAGTGCATGCATTTTTTTTATTTAAAAAAAAAAATGCTAACTGTAATTGATGTTGCTCCAAAACTGAATTAATCAAATTGAATATATATATATATATATATATATATATATATATATATATATAAATATATATATATGTCACAACCTGTCATGCCACTGCTCCATCTCCAGTCCCCTGATCTTCCTCACCTGGTCCTGATCTGCTCATAATCATCAAGCCAACCAGTTACACCTGTGTCCCATTAACTTCCCAGTCCTCTTATACACCAGCACCTCAGTACCGGTACCAGTATGTTTATCTGCTAAGTACTATTCTGTAAATAAAACCTTGTTAACACGCCCTTGTCTCCCTGGAGTCTATGTGTAACACACACACACACACACACACACACACACACACACATACATATATATATATATATATATATATATATATATATATATATATATATATATATATACATATATTGCACTTGGTATTTAGACATAATTTGTGGATTGATGGATAATGTCAGTAGATAGATAGATAGATAGATAGATACTTTATTGATCCCGAGGGAAATTCAAGCATCCAGTAGCATATACATACATCAAAGGTTAGTACTTGACATTAGGGGTTAGTACTTAAGCATACCTAGACTAATTTAAAATTAAATAGAGGCAACGGCAGATAAAGAAGACCATTATTATGGTCTATGTACATATATACTGTACAGGTGATCAAGTATGTACATATGTTGACGGTGGTAGCCAAACAAGGTGAATGAGTGAAAAAGTGCAGGATGTGCAAAAACTGCTGAGACAGTGTTTACAGAATGGGATAAGAGCAAGTGTGCTTCCAAATGAGAAAAAGGCACATGTCCATAAAAACTATTCAGACTATGGTAGTGGTTGTGACCCCTGGGCCCTCAGCGAGATGTTGTACAGCCGGATGGCCCGGGGTACGAAAGGGTTTTTGAGTCTGTTGGTGGAGCAGGTCAGGGACAGTAGTCTGGGGCTGAACACACTCCTCTGCCTGCTCAGAGTTCTGTGCAGAGGGTGAGAGGAGGAGTCCAGGATGGTCAGGATCTTGTCCAAGGTCCTTTTTTCTGCCACTGAGACCAAAGAGTCCAGCTCTGTGCCCACCACAGATCCTGCCCTTCGGATCACTCTGTCCAGCCGTGCTGCGTCCCTTTTCTTTATGCTGCCTCCCCAACACACCACAGCATAGAAAAGGACACTGGCCACCACAGTCTGGTAGAACATCAGCAGCAGTTTCTTGCAGATGTTGAAGGACCTCAGCCTCCTTAGAAAGTACAGACGGCTCTGTTCATTCTTGTGGATGGCGTTGATGGTCTCTGACCAGTCCAGTCTGTCATCCAGCTGCAGTCCCAGGTACTTATATGAACTGACCGACTCCACCTCCACACCCTCTATGGAGACGGGCCTCAGGTCTGATCTGTTCCTCCTGAAGTCCACCACCAGCTCCTTGGTTTTGGAAGTGTTCAGCTTCAGGTGGTTCACCCTGCACCAGCCAACAAAGTCTTCCACCAAACTCCTGTACTCCTCCTCCTGTCCATCCTTAATACATCCAACTATGGCAGTGTCGTCCGAGTACTTCTGCATGTGGCAGAGCTCAGACTCATACTGGAAGTCTGATGTGTAGATTGTGAACAGGACAGGGGAGAGCACAGTGCCCTGTGGTGCTCCGGTGCTGCTGACCACAGTGTCAGATGTGCAGCCACCCAGCCTAACGTACTGTGGTCTCTCTGAGAGGTAGTCCACAATCCAGGAGACCAGATGTGAGTCCGCTCCCATGTTATGCAGCTTGTCTCTCAGAAGAGTGGGCTGGATGGTGTTGAAGGCGCTGGAGAAGTCGAAGAACATGACCCTCACAGCGCCGCTGCCATTGTCCAAGTGAGTGTGTGCCCGGTGAAGGAGGTACAGGATGGCGTCATCCACCCCCACCTTTGCCTGGTAGGCAAACTGCAGGGGGTCCTGGGGGTGTTGAACCTGGGGTCTGAGGTGGTGGAGCATCAGCCGTTCCAGGGTCTTCATCACATGTGATGTTAGAGCCACCGGCCTGAAGTCTTCTGGTTGACTCGCGTGTGGCTTCTTGGGGACTGGGACGGGACAGGATGTCTTCCACAGGGTTGGAACTTTCCCCAGACTGATGCTCATGTTGAAGACCCGCTGGAGGGGGTCCCCCAGCTCAGCAGCACAGGCCTTGAGTAATCTCAGGCACACCTTGTCCGGACCTGCTGCCTTACCAGGGCGAAGTATGTTTTATGGGTGATTTAAACATAGACTGGAATTCCTTGTCCTCAAAGAAAATGAAACTGAGGAGTGCACCTGCAGCTTGTGGACTATCACAGGTCATAAATAAACCAATGAGTTTGTTTAGAGTGATGGCACTCGAGTAGCTAACTGTATTATGCTAACTGTATGCTAAGCTATCTGTATATGTTTATAAATACACCAGAACTTTGCTCTAACTCAATATCCATGCAAATAATTCCAGCAACCATAATCTCACTGCAATTGTGAGGAAGACGAAAGTCCCTGAGCCTGGTCCCAAAGTAAAAGATCATTTCAGAGTTTTAATCAGGCCACATATGAAGATGTTAAAGATGCTAAATAGTCAAAGGTGATCCACTACAACCATTTCAGGATTTTAATGAAATTTTTATGACAGTAGATCATCATCCATCATTAAAGAAGTTTATGGTTAAAACATCAACAGCCCATGGTTGGATGAGGGACCAAAAGAACATTTGATGGAAAGAAATCAAGCAAAATCAACAGCAATTTCATCAAGTCTTAAATCAGATTGGCAAATATATTGCAAATTAAAAACTTTTGTTACCAAACAAAACAAGGAGAAAAAGAAACTGTTATGAAAAAAGAAGGATTGAAATTAAACACAATAGAAAAAAATGATGGAATATCTATTGAGAGGAAATACCAAGTCTACCCCATCTTATTTAGAAAATGCAGGGAAACTTTAACTAACGATATAGCAGATCATCTCAATTGATATTGGTTGTTACTGCTTGATCTGTTTGAATTCACAAGGCAAGTGAAACCAAGTGGTCCAAAATTTGATTCTCTCATTCACACCAGGGGTTGAATGTGCATTCATATTACTCCAAACAAATTGAATTCTATCTGTTCTATTGAATGCACATTGCCAGGTACTATCTGGTGCTGAAACATGATTGGCTCTCTAACCAGAAAGTAAAAGAGCAACACAAGACACAAACAGATCTTTCTGTCACATGGTACCAAATTTATAAGGCTGCAACTTTATTGTTGAAGGTGAAAGTTTTTTATTTCTTAATTATTCCCAAAACCCCCTCTGACATACTATGGTTATAATATGAGTTTATAGAGTTATCTTATTACATATATTGTTTCTTTCATGAATCTTTATTTATTTATACTGTGTAATATACCAGTAGGTATTTCCCTGCAGAGACATAGTCATAACTGAGAGGTGGAAATAAATTAATTGGTTTCTAAGACAACAAAAAGTTGTGTAAAGTGAGGTAAGAGTGATGACAGTGTTCTACAGAGAGTAAAGGTGGAGAGAGGAGGGACGGTTGGAAAAGATAAATCAGCTTTAGGACAGAGTTTAGGTCAGAGAGCTGCTGGAGCTGCAGCTGTCTGATGATGGAGCTCCAGGACAGAGCTGAACTCTGCTTTCCACAACTATTCAACATGTCCTGCAGGAAGCCGACACGTCACTGGTCTGAAACTGTGCTCCTGAATCTCTTGCTGTTCTTCATCTCTCTGACCACCATAGCCATTAACTTGCTCGTCATCATCTCAGTCTCCCACTTCAGGTAGAGATTAACTTCTAAGTAGAATCTAAACTTTAAGTATATGAATAATGTTACATGGTTATATTGACATAATTTGATTATGTAAAATTTTAATTGCAGATATTTTTTAAATAATTTTTTGATAATTAATGTTTCTCTGTCTCCTTCCAGGCAGCTTCACACACCTACTAACATCCTCCTCCTCTCTCTGGCCGTTTCTGACTTTCTTGTAGGTCTTGTGTTGATGCCAGGAGAAATCTTTAGATCCACATTCTGCTGGATTTTTGGGGATATCATGTGTGCTTTATTTTGGTATCTGGACTGTCAAACTCTCACTACTTCAGTCAGCACAATTGTTATTATATCAGCTGACCGCTACATGGCTATTTGTTACCCTCTGCATTACTCCAAAATAATCACTTTAACAAGAGCCAAATACTGTGTTTGTCTTTGTTGGCTTTGGTCTTTTGTTTACAGTATTTTCTACGTGAGAGATGAGCTGATTCAACCAGGCTCGGGTAATTCCTGCTTTGGAGAATGTGTGCCTAAATACAACTATATTACAGTCACTGTTGATACAATTTTGACCTTCATATTTCCAGTTACTGTGATCATAGTTCTGTATATGAGAGTATTTGTGGTGGCTGTGTCTCAGGCTCGTGCCATGCGCTCTCACATTACAGCTGTTACAGTCCACCATGCAGGGACTTTATCAAAGAAATCTGAGCTGAAAGCAGCCAGGACTCTTGGTATTCTTGTCATTGTATATTTATCATGTTTATGCCCATATTACTGGTATTCTCTTAACATGGTGAATCATACAGTTGCAACATTTTTTGCCTTTCTGTTTTATTTTAACTCTTGTCTAAACCCACTGATCTATGCTCTGTTTTACCCCTGGTTCAGAAAAGCAATTAAACTCATTGTCACTCTGCAGGTCCTGCAGCCTGGATCCCGAGAGACCAATATACTGTAGTGTAGAGATACTGTGGAGTTGTGGTAGTCTTACCAACAATTATATAACAGAGCAGGGTGGATCTACATCGGACAAAGGTATGTGTGTGTGTGAATAAGAGATGGAATCCAAATCCATAATAATTCTTTCTTATTTAAGTTTATGGCCCCTCAAAAGTTTAGTTGAGGTCCAACATCAAACACTGAACATTGTCTGCCTCTCGCTCTCACATGCAGTGGCAGCTTGGTGTGTGTGTATACATGTGTGTGCGTGCAACTGTGTGAAATATTTTAATGAGTGTTTTTACTGTAATGTAATTCTACTTTGATGTATGTTATATGCATGAATGTTTTTAATCACGTAAAGCACTATGTGTTGCCTGTGACATGAAAAGTGCTTTATAAATAAAGTTTGATCTGATTTGATTTGATTTGAAGAATTCCTTGAAATAACAAGAAGCAGATAGAAATATCCATCCAGTCCATTATTTCTAAGTGTACATTTATCAACTTTAATGATCCAGTTAATTACAACGTCCTAAAGCTAATTTATAAAACTCAAAGAAAATGTTTACCCATCAATTTCCAAAAAAATAGACTTGAATAAAGACAAAGAAATGATCATTTAAAAGAAGATGAGATAGTTATTAAACCAAGATTCAGAACAAAAGTGTTGGAGTTTCGGTCAGTTTATGGAACAATCTGAATAAAGAAACTAAATGTATTATGTTTAAAATATGTGATTAAAGCTGCTATGGTAAGAAAATGTAATAAAAAGGTTAATTTGTTTGGTCTGTTTTACTTTCTGCTGTTCTGTAGATAATAAATAAAGTGTAAAACATGAAAAATGGATTGGAAATTTATACAACTTTTAGTCAAATTTTATTAAATGTTTGCTGCAGTTAATTATTTGTGTGTGGGGGAGTGATAAACATCTGGTTTGATGGAAACAATATCATGGGCATCCAACCACACCAGGACACCCATGTCCTACAGAGGTCGCTGCCATGGCAACCACCCCGATCAGGGCAGACCGGGGCCCACATCACAGCCATAAGGCTTCAGTGCAGGGCCTGAGCCACCCAGACAAGGGTGATCACCGTTGCAAAAACCCCCAGACGGAGCAAAACGATCGGCGTGGAGAATCCCCAAGAGCACCTAACCCTCCTTCCTCACTCACATTCCTGTACCTGACAGCCAAGGCTGTCCAAGATGGCGAACACTGTTTGTTTGTAGCCGGTTAGGTCTGTTTTTAATAAGTCAAAAACATCACGTTTTTAATACGTTTTACTGTGTTTTTTGTGCTGGATTTACCTGTCCGAGTGAACTTTATTGCGTTGTGGCTTTCTTTTGGGTCTGTACGTCTTAAACCAGACTGTCAAGCGCTGATTGCCAACCCAGTTGATCGTTTCGCTAGCTTGCTAGCCTGCTTGTTTTTAGCCGCCATGCATACCGAGGAACAAATCTACCGCCTGAAAACAAATAAAACTATTGCAGACTTAAAAGAGGACATCAAACGGCTCTCAGATGAACTCAGACAGAAAGACACCCTTCTCTCACAAGTCATCGACATAGCCTTTAAACAATCGCAGCACATTACCTATGGTCACTACACTCCAGGACACTGTTGTATGGGACCCTCTTTCTTGTCCCCTACCATCATCCTGCCTAACTGGGCTGACGTGGTGGTCCGTGGGAAAGGAAAGAGCTGGGAAGGTTTGAGCCTCTCCAACCGTTTTGCCACCATGATGGATGAAGCCTCGGCTTGTCTTGCTGTTCCTGAGCCTGAGACAAAGGATCTGAGCCCTCCATCCCAGACCGACAGCACCCAGGTGGCATCCGTGGCCGGCACGCTGAGCCCATCCCCACCACAGCGGGCCAGTGGTTCCCTGACAATGCAAACCGGCGGACCGAGGCAGTAGGACCCAGCTCGGGCAGCGGCTTCCTCCTCTCGCCGCAGACTGTTAAAGGAGGCTGTCATTAGGCACTCTGGAGGGTTTTCTCGCTCTGATACAGCAAGGAGCCCTCCCGTTAGCTCCGCCAACACCGCGGTCGCTGGCCCCTCTATACAACGGTCCCCTGCTCTGACCCACACCATCATCGCTGCCACCGGCCTTGGGAGCTCTGTACAGGACGCCACAGCCGTCTAGCAGCCACCTTCCTCGCCTCCACTGTCTCGATCCTCGGACTCGTCGCAGCATCTCTCCCCTCCGCCTCGGCCCCTATTCTCACCCACAACACTTCTAGTGGGTGTCTCCATAATACGGTACTGTAGATTTTTTTAATGCCTCCACTTGCTGTTTTCCTGGAGCTACTGTGCGCAATTTGCAGGACAAACTACCGGGGCTGCTGCAGGCAGCGGCCCCCACTATCAACAGGGTGATTATCCATGTAGGGACTAATGAGACTGCACGTCAAGAGTCTGAAATTACAAAGTTAGAGTTTAAGGACCTCTTTGAGTTTTTATGAGCTTGTGGCAAGTCTGTTTTTATCTCTGGTCTGATTCCCACGCTGGGTCGTGCGATCGGTCATTTTAGCAGGATTTTATCGCTCCACTCATGGCTCCAGCACACCTCCTCTACTTACAACTTTGGTTTTATTGACAACTTTAATTTTTTCTGGACTCGTTCAGCCTTTTTCAGGGCGGATGGTCTCCATCTCAGTCCACTAGGGAACCGGTTTTTAACTTACAACATCATCCATGCAGTTCAGACTCATAAACAAAATTGACTTGAAACCCCCTCTGCTCCCACTTCACCCCCTCCCCCCTCATTGGTACCCCCTCAACCCAGTTCCCCATGCATCCCTCTTCAACACAGGATCACTGTCATCACCAACCTGCACCCTTACAGGCAGTTCATCCCCAGAGAACCTTCTCCTCCCGGCCTTATCACCATTCCTCTCTTTCCCTCGTCACCCCCCTGCTCCCCGTTCCACTCCAATAAACTTTGGTCTTTTAAATATCAGATCCATCAACAACAAAACATTCATTTGCCACGATTTTATTACTAGCAATTACTTGGATGTTTTGATTTTAACAGAGACCTGGCTAACTCAAGGAGACTGCACACCACTCATTGAAGCAACCCCCCCTGACTACTCATTCCTTCATCAACCAAGACTGTCCGAAAAAGAAGGGGGGGGGTTGCTGCCATTTTTAAGAACAACTTTAAATGTACTCCTGGTCTCTACAACTGTTTTATCTCATTTGAGAATCTGTGTTTTATCATATCGTGTAAAGAGCCTGTGTTTGTTTTAGATATTTATAGACCCAGTGTATGGACCTCTACAACAAAGTGTTGATTCTTGGTGATTTTAATATTCACGTCTGTTGCCTCTCTCACTCTTTTACTTCTGATTTTATTGAAATTATTGACTCCTTTAATTTAACGCAAGCAGTTCACTTTCCCACTCACTCTAAGGGCAATTTTTCAACTAAGGATATCTGTGTGTCTGATCACAAAGCCGTTTTATTTAATGTTATTTTATCTCCAAAGTCTGTTTCCCAGGGTTTACCTTTCTGATCTTGTGTTTTTAACTCCTCTTCTGCCTCTAGGTTTTCTCAACTTTTTACCCCAGCTTCCTCGACTGCTCTTAACACAGATTTTAGCCTGGTAGAGCTGGTCTCTTCTTTTTATCAAACCTCAAACTCTATTTTAAATATTGTTGCTCCTTTTAAAGAGAGAAAGCCTAACTTAATTTCCCAACCCTGGCTCAATGAACACACCCAATTGTTAAAGAGGATTTGCAGGCAAAATGAGAGAAGATGGAAAAAGTCCAGGCTAAATGTATTTTATCTCACATGGAAAGAAAGTCTTAAATCCTATCAACATGCAGTCAAAGAAGCGAGGACAGCTTTTTATTCTAACATTATTACAAAAAAATCAATCCAATCCTAGAGTTTTATTTAAGGTTTTAGACTCAATCAGCAACCCTAAGCCCTGTCATTTTAATGATGCATCTACAGAACCGTGTGAACTGTTTTTAAATCACTTTGTTAAAAAGGTCAATGACATAAGAAATCAAATAGTTGCTCCGAGTCACACCATTACTGTAAGAAGAGAATTTGTTTTACTAATTTTACTCCTTTATCTCCTCTTTAGCTGATGTTTTATCTCACATGAAAACAACCATGTGCAGTCTTGATGTCATACCCACCAAATTCCTCAAAGATGTTTTTAGCACAGTTGGGCCCAGCATTTTATCCATCATTAACCTATCCTTGTCAGAAGGTGTTGTCCCCTCCTGTTTTAAACATGCTGTGATCCAGCCTCTTTTAAAAAAGCCTAATTTAAGCATTCATGATTTTAACAACTTTAGACCGATCTCAAAGCTTCCTTTTTTATCCAAAGTTTTAGAGACAGTTGTTTCTAATCAGATTTTAGGTTTTATAAATGGAAATGACATCTTTGAGAAATTTCAGTCTGGTTTTAAAGCACTACACAGCACTGAAACAGTTCTCCTCAAAGTCTCTAATGAGCTTCTTTTAGCCTCTGATAGAGGAGAGAGCATCATTTTAATTCTTTTAGATTTGAGTGCTGCATTTGATACCGTTAAACACGCTATTTTAATTGATCATCTTAAAACCTGGGTTGGCATCACAGACACTGCACTTGATTGGTTTTATTCTTATCTTTTAGATAGAACCTTTGCGGTCACCACAGGTAATTTTACTTCCTCCTCTGCCCCCATTGCCTGTGGTGTAGCGCAAGGTTCTATTCTAGGTCCCATTTTGTTTTCTATTTATATGCTCCCCCTAGGACACATTATAGCCCGCCATAACATGTCCTTCCACTATTATGCAGACGACACACAGATATACCTCCCGCTGAGACCAGGGGACACTGGAAGCCTAGCTGCTGTGTTAAAGTGTTTCAATGATGTGAACAGTTGGATGGCACAAAACTTTCTACAACTCAACAGTTCTAAATCTGAAATTATCTTAATCAACCCTCCTCACTCCACTGCCCATATTGAAGACAGTCTCGGTCCTCTCTCTTCTAACATCACCCCCTCTGCCAGAAACCTAGGTGTCATATTTGATTAAAATCTTAATTTTCATCTTCACATCAAAAAAGTCACCCAGTCCTGTTTCCTTCACCTCCGCACCATCAGTAAAATCAAACCTGTCCTCTCCTGGCCCGATTTCGAAGAAGTTATCAATGCATTCATTTTCTCCAGACTTCACTACTGCAACTCCTTCCTCTCCGGTAAAGTTTTACTGATTACTTTTGAAGCTTGTTTAGGTTTGGCACCCAAGCAGGCATTACAGCGTTACTGACACCCTACGAGCCTCCCTGCAGCCTTAGATCCTCAGACAGGTCCCTTTTAGCTTTGCCAGGGTTGAAATTCAAGACCAGAGTTGACGAGCTTTTTCAGTCCGAGCCCCTCGACTCTGGAACGACCTGCCTGATATGGCTGGCACCATCAGTATCATCTTTTAAGTCACTTCTTAAAACACATTTTTATCGACTGGCTTTTTTATAACATTTTTATTGACTTTAGTTATTTTCAAAATGTACTCGTGCATGTATCTTTTCATTGCTGATTTTTTTTACCTTACTTTGCTGTGTGCTGTTCAGCACTTTGTAAACTTGGTTTTTTAAAAGTGCTATTCAAGATTTATTATTAAGAGGAAAACACTGGAGTTAAAACATTCATTCATTCATTCATTCATTCATTCATACATATATACAGACATACAGACATACAGACATACATACATACATACATTATCTTTACAGCTTAGTCCATTACTGGTCGCAGGTAAGCTGGAGCCTATTGCAGCATTTCAACAGGTGAGAGGCAGGGTGCACCCTGGACACCAGAGAAATTCACAGTTTCAGCAGCTTCAAAGTTGGAACCATTAAGGCCTACAAGTTACAGTAAAAATGCAACAAGAATACAATGTAAAATTATTATAGAATGAAAAAAAAAAATATGAAATGCATCTGGCAGTTTTTGTTCTAGTTGTGCAATATGACGGTGTGTCACATACAGTTATACAACTTGAGTCCACATATGGATGTGTGTGTGCGTGTGTGTGCATGTGTGTGTGTGTGTGTGTCCAAGGTGCATGGTGTGAGTTAGAGTGCCTCTAGAGAGAGAGTGGCGCCACCGGAAGCTCAAAACGCTTGCCGATCATGTGGTCCATGTAGCCTCCAAAAGTTCCAGGAAGTGCTTGGCAGCCCATACAAAATAATAAGAAAACTACGATAATAGGTAAATAATGATCAATGAAGGCTTTGCTTTGCAATATTTTTATAGTTGTGTTCATTGATATGAATCATGTTAAGTTTACTAAACCTGTATGACATCAACAGCAATGTAAATCGTAATATTTTCTGTTTTTTTAAACTTTATCTTTCAGACTGAGACATACCAACAGGTGACGACAATGATTTACCAAGTGACTACACAATAAATCTAGGCTCACAGCATAATGATAACTGTTCTTACAGGAAAACTATATCCAATAAATAAAATTTAGATCCCAATTCATTTCAAATAAATGGGTTATCTATTCTTACTTATTAGTATCTACTTGTGTGAATTGCTTTTAAGTCTTAAGACTTATTTTGACTGAGGCAGACTGATAACTACACAAGTCTGGACTCACAATATAATGTGTTCTTACAGAAAATCCATGGCAAATAAATAAAATTTTGATTTCAATTCATGGAAAATACATGGCTTTCTATCACTATTTGTTAACTATCCCAAGACTTACTCCCTATATATACACATAATAAATCCGACAAACACCCTTTGTTTTCGAAATGCATTTAATACCTAAAAGAATTCCTTTACAATAGCATAAAACTCGACTAGATCAGCATGTCTAGCCATTTCTTTTCTCTGCTATCCTTGAATACAGTCTTCACCATGGTATGCTGTGCTGCATGGGGATGCTCCAATCGCTCAGAGAAAGGCGTGCGTATGTATGGCTTCCCCAAAGACAGGGACAGAAGGAAAATATGGATGGCCAAAGTCAGCAGGATACATTTGACCACCATCAGGGACTGTGAAAACAAAAAAAATGTGTGAGGTAATCATATTAAAACAATGCATTTACACATTTTCAAAGACCATATCATTGGGAAGTTTAATATTTTTAAATTAAATACAGAGAACACATCACAGGGAGATTTATATGGTTGAGGTTGCAGAATGTAGAAAAAAAGACAGGAAACAACACTTAAAAGTGGCCAAACCAGGAAGGTGAAGAAGAACAGTATCCCAGTTAACGTCAGGCTACCCCAGAACTGCTGAAAGTTCTTCAGGACAATGCTGCACGAGGGAAGAGTGATATACTTCCCTTAAGCATCTCTCTGCTTCTCTGCTCTCATCCTGCACACTGGGAGAGTGCTGAGTGCTGTCTAGTGCAGCAAATGCACTCAAATACAATCAGCCACTTATTTTGTATATGTATATTTTGTTAAGTTCTTAAGGTTAACATGTTTGTTACATTTAACAGGTTAGGTTTTATAGTTGCAAAGATTGTAAACATATATACTAAGAGTATTGTGCTATCTAATACTGTGTATTCATCTTCATATCTTTGTCCATAATTCCACAGCCTTATAAATACATTAAGATTAAATAAAAATGTAACTACTATCGCTCTCCCTACACATTAACCTCGCTATCAACGGCGTTGGATCAATTTATATTGACGAACAGAATTTACATTCATCAGCCTGTGGCATCTGTTGCTATCAGTGTGCTAGCATAAACTTTTATCGGTTTATAATCTCTAAATATATTAATCTAGACATGACAATCCGTCAACATATTTATTTACTCCTGTCAAGTTGATTTCGATGCACAACTGATATGGAAATATGACTATTAAAACATCTTACCTTGAAGAAGTGTAGCTCCGACAATCTGCTCCATTGAAATACATTGACCGTCGCTTAGCTTTTGCTAACTTCCGGGAACTTTTGAGGGGCTCCATACGCCGCCATTGCTGTGAAAAAACTGAACCATTGCAGTGAACGGAGATGGTGCCACTCTCTCTCTAGAGGCACTCTAGTGTGAGTGTGCAGTGAGTCCGGACCTCTGTTCAAAATAGGGATATTTTGGAATATATACAGTACTTGAGAATCCATTTTTGCCACAGTCAATAACAAAATTTGGTTTCCTTTGATGGTATAGTTTATTATGTTGAAGATATTTTCTTTGCATTGTGGTTTTAACAGGACAACGGGGACACTGCAAATTCATGTCATCTCACCAGTGTTATTTTGGACAGGCATCTCAGTTTTAGTCTTAGTTTTAGCCTTCAGGATGAAAATGCCTATTAGGTTTAGTCACACTTTAGTCACTTCTGAGCTTGATAGTTTTAGTCCAGTTTTAGTTGCTGAAAACTCAAAAAGGTTTTAGTCTAGTTTTAGTCAAATAAAAAAAAGTATTAGTCTTTTAATAAATTAATTTAGGTCAATAATACATATTAAAAAGTGGAATCAAGGTTGACAGGTTATAACAAGTATTGCAATTCATAAAACAAGTTAACCTTAATGCTTCTGCATAATAACCATATTCTTTACCAGACTGACATCTTTAGCTTGGAGTTTCCGTGCTATACTTAATTGCTGTTGGGGAGAAACCTTTTTTTTTATATATTTCATCTTTTTTTAATGAATTGATGCCCTACTTCATCATACAAAAATGTCACACAAGAAAATAGCAGCTCTACAAGTTTAGCAACAGATTGTGAGCTTGTTGTTTGGTTATTTTTATCAATAATTACAAAATTAAAAGGAATGGTTTTAGACTGATAAAGGTTTCCCAACCAACAACTAATACTGTAATCAATTACTCCAAAAGAGCAAAGAGCAACAACATCCTTACTTTGTTAACTGTGGCTTTATTTCTGAGAATTTTTTGAAGTGCAATACTCCACCCTGAATATACAAGAATATATACATATTCTCAACTTGACCTGGTCTACCAGTGAAATTATGATGGATTATAGTTCAAATTAGGGGTGTCAAATTATCACGTTAATTGCAAAGATGTTAGCAAGTTAGTAAGCCATAGCAAAGCTGTTCGCCAAACTAAACTCAAGGAGAACACCCCGCATATGAGCAAGTCTGCGAATGACAAGCTGACAAATGTGATTGCCAAGTGGATAGCGATGAACTGCAGGCCGATAAACATAGTGAAAGATGAGGCGTTAACAGAGGTGTTGCAAACTGCGTCCATTGACCCATCATACAACCAAGTGATGACCAAAATCATCACGTACGACGGGGAAAAGAAAAACAAACTTGAGATTTTAGCGAAGGATTCGCCCAACTATGTTGCTATAACTGGAGATCACTGGACATCAGCTGGCAACCACAGCTAATTGGGGGTGACCGGACACTTTATTGATGGTGAGTGGAACCTCAACTCATTTGCGCTTACCGTCATGAAAACAGAAACCAGGCAGTTTGCTGATAAATGCGCCGAATAGTTTCTCAAGGTGGCAAATGACTGGGGAATTGAAAACAAGATATCCACCATCGGTACAGACAGTGCAGCAAACATGCTGGCTGCTGTGAGAGACCTTCCATATAAACACATCGCCTGCAATGCTCACATTCTCCAGAGGACCATCATGGTCTGCCTCGATAACAGTGGGTTTGCCGGTGTACTAGCAAAGTGCCGCAAGATTGTTGGCCATTTTAAACTAAGCCCTGCAAGTACCATAGAACTTAACCAGCAACAAGTTACACTTGGAAAAAAGAGGTAGCAGCTTATACACAATGTACTGACCAGGTGGAATTCGACACTGGCAATGGTCTCACGTCTGCTACGAAACAGAGAGGCTGTTCAGGCGACGTTGGAACAACAGAACAATCACAGATTGGTCATGCCAACCGAAGCTGAGTGGGGGAAACTGCAGAGGCTGGAGGTCCTGCTTGAACCATGCAGGTAAGCCCAAATACCTGTCCATTTTAATGATGTAAACAACAATAAAATCTGTAATACTAACATAAATGAACATTAGGTAGTTAATTTTTAGGACAATTAAATTGGAAATCAGTTACACTTTAAATACCCAGCTAAGTTTATTTTGCAAAATTATCCACTTATGCAGGTATGTGACTAAGCTGCTGGGTGGTGAGGCCTACGTCTCTTGCTTTGTAGTGCTGCCTGCTTTTCGCTATCTGGACCGTGTCATGGACATCACTGATGATGATCCAGCCTACGTGGAAAGTTCAAGAATGCCTTCCAGAGGGAACTGGCAGTACGGCGAACTGATGGAATCGAGACATAATACATGGTGGCCATAGCACTGGATCCATGTTTTAAGGATTTGAAATGTCTTCCAAGTAAAAAGAGGGAACAGGTAAAGACCATAAGAATAAGCTGGACTAACTAGTCCAATTTATCAAATCAAACTTTATTTATATAGCACTTTTCACACATGACAATGCAACACAAAGTGCTTCACAAAATAAAAAAAAAAAAAAAAAAATATATAAAACAGCCTGCTGCACTTAGTTTCATTTATCCGTTCATCCATCCATTCAGGTGTGGATCAGTCTGGAGAGCATGCTCCAAGCAGCAGAGCCCAGAAGAGCAGCGACTCTCCAGCCCCCCACAGAGGATGATGAACCAGCTCAGAAGAAGAGGAGGAGCGTTCTCTTGCTGGGGTCTGACTCTGATTCAGAAGAAGATGGAATGGAGTCTGGAGAGCTGCAGCGCTACAGAGCAGAGCCCAGCATCAGTATTGATGACTGTCCCCTGCAGTGGTGGTATGCTCACTCAGCAGCCTATGAAAAGCTGTCAGTTCTGGCAAGCAAGTACCTGGCCTCTCGGCAACATTTGTGCCTTGTGAGAGACTGTTCAGCCTTGCAGGCCACATAGTGCAAAAGAAAAGGGCGACCTTGCTTTCAGAAAATGTGACCAAGCTAGTCTGTCTCAGCGACTGGCTGAAGAAGAGGCAAGAGGTCAGCATAGTTGCTTTGTCTTCTGTAGCCAACTAGAATTGATGGCTTGATGGTATTTCAGCACTTTAATTTGGGATGATGAACAATGTTATTTTTAATGTATTAACTTACAGCACTGTGATTAATGGGTCTTTAATTTTTATCTGAAGCTGAAGGAAAGCAAAAAAAATTCAGCGTTCAATACTTGTAAAGCTCAGAAAGTGTTCTTGTTTTTTGATGTGTTAACTACAGCACTTCATTTGGACCTGATGTTATGTTTTATTTTAATTTTCTAGGAGCATCTGTAGCAGGTCATCTCAGTTGCTATTGGTTGCTACTGCTTGGTCCGGTTGATTTAACAAGACAAGTGAATTGCACTTTCCAAGCGAACCAAGTGGACCAAAGTTTGATTCTCTGATTCATATCAGGGGTTGAATGTGCATTCACATTACTCCAAACAAAATGTACTGTTTTGTTGGACGCCAATTGTCAAATATCTGGTGCTGAAACATGATTGGCTCAAACCAGGAAGTAGAAGAGCAACACAAGACACAAACAGATCTTTCTGTTACACAGTACCATATTTGGAAGGCTGTAATATTATTGTTTTTATTTTTCCCAAAACCCTGCTGACACACTATGGTTATAATACAGGTTTATAGAGTTATCTTATTACATATAGTTTCTTTCCTAAATCTTTATTTGTTTGTAATGTGTAATATACCACTAGTTGTTTCCCTGCAGAGATTTAGTTATATTGAGAGGTAAAAAGAGTGTTTAGAGAGGGAATTGGTTTCCATGACAACAAAAAGTTGTGTAAAGTGAGGTAAGAGTGATGACAGTGTTCTACAGAGAGAAAAGGTGGAGAGAGGAGGGACGGTTGGAAAAGATAAATCAGCTTTAGGACAGAGTTTATGTCAGAGAGCTGCTGGAGCTGCAACTGTCTGATGATGGAGCTCCAGGACGGTGCTGAACTCTGCTTTCCACAATTATTCAACGTCTCCTGCAAGAAGCCGACACTTCACTGGTCTGAAGCTGTGCTCTTGAACATCTTGCTGGTCTTCATCTCTCTGATCACTGTAGTTCTAAACCTGCTCGTCATCATCTCAGTCTCCCACTTCAGGCAGAGATTCATTTCTCTAATCAAGCTACTGTTTCACTTTTAAAAGTGGAAACAATAATATTAACATGATGTGACAGTGAAATGTTTTTCATCAGGAATATTTTGAAGTCATTAATGGGTAATGATGCTTTTCTGTCTCCTTCCAGGCAGCTCCACACACCCACTAACATCCTCCTCCTCTCGTTGGCTGTCTCAGACTTTCTTGTTGGTCTCCTGTTGATGCCTTTGGAAATCTTCAAAAAAAGTGCCTGCTGGATACTCGGGGATGTTGTGTGTGTTTTATATGGTTATCTGGTCAGTCACATGGTCTTTGCCTCAATCGGCAACATAGTTCTCATATCCGTTGACCGCTACGTGGCCATTTGTCACCCTCTGCAATACCCCATCAAAATTACTGTGACCAGAGTGAAATGCTGTGTTTGTCTGTCTTGGCTCTGGTATGGTTTCTTCACCATTGTTTACTTAAAGGATGAGCTGATTGAACCAGGCAGGAATAATTCCTGTTTTGGAGAGTGTACGCTTTTCATTAGCTATGTTGCGAGAGCTGCTGACCTTGTTTTAACCTTTATAATTCCAGTTTCTGTAATTGTATTTGTGTATGTTAGGGTTTTTGCTGTGGCTGTGTCTCACGCTGTTGCCATGCGCTCTCACATTACAGATGTCACCTTTCAGCATTCGGTGAACGTGACAAAGAAATCTGAGCTGAAAGCAGCCAGGACTCTGGCTGTCCTTGTAATTGTTTATTTAATATGTTTCTGCCCCTTTTACTGTTATTCTCTTGTCACTGTTGATTTAACTGGAACATCATATGCATCATTTCTGTTCTTTCTGTTTTATTTTAACTCCTGTCTAAATCCAATAATCTATGCCCTGTTTTATCACTGGTTCAGAAAAGCTGTTAAACTCATTGTCACTCTGCAGATTCTGCAGCCTTGCTCTTGTGAAGCCAACATAATGTAAGCAGTGTGTGAAATTGTTCCTCCTAACAGAGTTGGTGAAAGAACGAGTCCAGGAGTCGGACAAAGTAAAAGTAAATTCTGTCTTTGGAGTATCAACAATGAAATGATATGTGTTCAAGAAACAAGTCTTGCAAATTTGTAAAACATTATTATTATTTTATTACTACTACTACTACTAATAATAATATACAGTATAGGATGACAACAATTGCAGCCTATAATAAGTGTTTTAATTTAATAAAATTTATCCTGTTAGCAGATAATTTCACTGATAAATATTTAAGCTTCAACAAAATAGGCCAAGTATAAACACAGTCTTTGGCCTCTACACGAAAATTGCGTACCCATTATGAAATTCGTACATTTCTGCACCCATGAGGTCCATTTGAATAGCTTTGGAGTCATAGTAAAGGGAACACTTGTACAATTTGTTAAGAACTGTAAAAATGTGTATATTTGTTACTGGCAGAGAATAAACGAAGATTGTTCGCTGAGTATTTGCTCTGCAGTGCTGTTATATATAGTATATGACAACCATAAGAACAATGTAAACACAAGTACATACAATATGACTCGGTCAAACTCATCAAGCCGTATGACATGTTCATAAGCAGAGAGTTAACGCGACCCCAGCAGCAACCATTCCAGGCCAAGTTCTAAAATAAACACCTTCCCTACAAGATACTGTTTTGTGTATGTTAAAAGTAAAGTAAAATAGATTTTTTATACATTAGATTCAATTTCAGAACAAAACTTGAACTTTTATTTCACGCTATTCAGATATCAATAAGAATGTTACATCCACTTGGAAATTATTGCTCTATTTTTCGGGATTAACAACATAATATCTCTATAGAAAAAGCCTGTTATGTTTTTTTAATTAACCAGACAGCCCTTTTGGTATTATCTCGTGTAAATACAATGAATATTTACAAGTCAGGGTGAAAGTGGTAGCAACAAGTGGAATGTAGATAAAGTGGCCTGCAGATGACAGTCTTTCATTCTGTCCACACACTATCTGTGGTGCTATGGTGTGAATACAGATTGGATCACAATAGATCGGCTCAACTTGATTGTACGTAAAGTGCCCTGAGATTACGTTTATTTGTGCTATACAAATAAAGCTGAAAGCTGAATTGAACTGTACAAGAAACCAGAATGAATCAAATACTCATTAAAATGAGCATTTCATTATTGACAGCGATTTTTAAAGACACACGAAGGAAACTCTTATGGCATTTTAGAATTAGATGTGTATTCTAAATTAAATGACCAAACATTCATTCATTCATTCATTTTTTTCTATTGTTTAATTAGAACAACATATTCAGGGTTGTGGGAAAGCTGGACCTATCCCATATCTCAATATCTCAGAGGGAAGAATATCAAAATTTGGACCAGGAAGGAGAAAGAGCCTTGTCTGCCAGACAGAATTTGTTCGTCTCCCAGTGGTTCCAAACAAACAAACAAACATATGTAAATATGTATAGCTATAATTACAGGAAAATAATTACCATCTTTATTTTTTTCATCAATTTGCAGTCTCAAACAAATAAGATCAACCAAAGTAATCAGTCTAATATTGAATATGTTTTTGTACTGCCACCGAAACCACTCTGGCCTTTGACGATTGACCATGAATATCATTTTAATAATAAACACTTCAGCCACCGTGAATTGTGAAGTGAGAGGGTGTTTAAATTGGGCTTTCTGCCTACAAATGCTATCAAAATTGAGAGTTTGGATGCTAGGTGAACTTTGCCATGCTCTTTGAGCCATTCCTATACTTAGTGGACCCAGCTGCTGTGGCGTGTGATTTAGTCAGCTTTAGGTCTGAGTGTTGTAGATGAAAACAAATTTAAGGCAGCAGCAAATGTCAAAGTAACACCCATGTTTGGATTCAGATTTCCTCAAAATATCATTGTACTGGCACAAAATCAGCAGTGGTACACAGTAGTAATGTTATACGTTGTTGCTGAAAGATTAAATTCCTCTTCTCGTCTCACTAATCTGCCAGGTGAAATGAAAGCTGGTAAAGAAGCACAAAACTAAGTTTTGTGGATTTTAAGTTAACCAACCGTGTTTTTAATCGTTAGATGAAAAACAGTTTTTTAGTACTTACTGCGGTACGCTGCCATCCGGTCTGTTTTTCTATGCTTCCCAAATACAAGCAGTGTTCTTTATTGTTAAAGGTTAAAGGTAAAAAGCACGAACCAAACGGTTAGCTACAACCAAGCAAGCTAATAGCCTTTATCCTTTCTACTTAGATGTCTGGTGCTTTCAGTCCTGCACATATCAATAAAAACACATTTCTGTTTACATTTGTTTACATAATAGATAGTTATGAGATTCTGAGTTAAGTATTTCCACTAAAAACTCTTTAGAAAATAAAATAAATTTATTTGACTGATGTACAATTTGTTAACTTACCCTGTCTGAAGGGCCGATGTCGAAAAAGTTGCCTTGTAGCAGAGAGTAACTCTTCTGGATGTGTTAGTTCGTGCCTTGCATGAGAAACTGCAGCAAACATTGATCGAAATGTTCTGTCCCTGTCTGAGTCCATTTTACCAGTCCAGGGAGAAAGCATGGCAACTGCTGGAAAGCGGGAGAAACCGTCCTGTGTTCATTTACACGTCACAACGTTACATCGAAGATCGAAGTTGCCATCATGAAATATCTTTAACTGGAATCAGGAATATCCACTATTCAGATGTGGACATTGGCAATGTGAGTTGCGGATATCTGCAACTCAATTATTACACTACATACACATGAATGGGAAAAGTGATGTCATTTATCCTAGTAAGAATACAACTTTAGATATCTGAAATGTTCATTTTGACTCGAAGGAATAGAATTACAGATATCTGATGCAGATATATATATATATATATATATATTAGGCCTATGATAAAAAAAATGCATCCCCATACATCCATCAATTCTCTGTATTGACAACGGGATGTGGAGAAGCGGGATGGAAAAGATGAGCTGGCTGGCTATATGGATAAACTAGAGAATAAACTCATCATCAATGAAGCAACCCATAGACATCGCCCCTGTGAAGAATGAGGGTTTTTAAACACCCTTTTTTAACACGCACTCTTTTCCAGGTAAGAGGGTACCATACCTGCACTTTTCCCATATGTTCCCGTTTTGCACCAACATGGCTGATCTAGTGGCTCTCTGGTCGTCTCTGTATATGTCCAGCAACTGCATCCTCCCTCTTCTTTCATGTTGTTCCGTGAATCATGATGGCTAGGGTTGCAACTATGGACTGTTCTTATAGTCAATTAGTCATTGACTATTAAACGACTAGGCAACTAATTGGATTATTTATCTCATAATTATTAAATGGATCTTATTTCACTTTTAGCTTTTAAATCTTGAATGAGGTTATGTAAGTCTGACGTGCCTCCTCTTTAAATGTTCGAGCATTGCAGACATACTTCCATGGTAAGCAAGGTCCGCTTTACAAATCTCACATGTATTTAATTTATTTTGTAAGTTTAACTTGAAGTTATCCCAGACTTTTGACGTCCTCTGTCACCATCTGTTTCCTGACTGGCCACCATATTTTTCCCTTGGTGGACTTTATTGTGCATATGCAACTCTCAGCAGAGATAAGGAAGAAGACAGTTGCAATGTGCACCCTACTGACAGCTGTCGGTGCCAGTTGATCAGCTTTGGCTAGTGGTAGACAGGGTTTATAATTCAGCTATGCAGGGTTGGGTCTAGAAAAGTTCTGATGGGGATCAGGCAGGGGCACGGACCAGGAAAAGGGGGGCACAAATGAGACCTTTTTAAAGGTCTGGATTTTATGAAATATTTAACTGATTATTACCACTGAAGTGTTCATTTAATGTAAAGATTTTTTTAATCAAATATCTATTTTTATCAACATGTGTTTACTTTGGGTGATGCTGCTAAAGGACTTTTATCACTGCTGCACAAACACTCACACTTCAATGATAAAAGAAAAAAAAACATGTTTTCATCCAGATCATAAGTTTTATCAGACTTTCTTCATCCATGTTGGCTTTTTAACGTTAGTCACATTTGCTGGTTTTATGACAGAAATTATCACCATGGAGACAGTTGGTGAGATGATGCTGTATGAATTCTGAATTATGATCTGTAACATGGTAGAGATAATTTAGAGCAACATATCAAAGTATATGACATGCTGCATTTACTGACCCTTGGACATCTGACATTTACCCAAGGGAAGGTCAGTTAACAGTAAATATTTGTAGCATTGCTCATTCTGTTGATACAACACAGTAAAAACGGGCAAATTTCAGGCATAGTCGCAAATGGTGATTAATCATAATTCATTTGAAGGCTGTAATTAATCTGATTAAAAATTATAATCATTTGACAACCCTACTTATTACATATAGTTTCTTTCATAAATCTTTATTTGTAATATGTAATAAACAGTAGGTATTTCCCTGCACAGACATAGTTATAACTGGGAGATGGAATGGAGTGAACTGGTTTCTAAGGTAACAAAAAGTTGTGTAAAGTGAGGTAAGAGTGATGAAAGTGTTCTACAGAGAGTAAAGGTGGAGAGAGGAGGGACGGCTGGAAAAGATAAATCAGCTTTAGGACAGAGTTTAGGTCAGAGAGCTGCTGGAGCTGCAGCTGTCTGATGATGGAACTCCAGGACGGAGCTGGACTCTGCTTTCCACAACTATTCAACATGTCCTGCAGGAAGCCAACACGTCGCTGGTCTGAAACTGTGCTCCTGAAACTCTTGCTGTTCTTCATCTCTCTGACCACCATAGCCATCAACTTGCTCGTCATCATCTCAGTCTCCCACTTCAGGCAGAGATTAACTTCTAAGTAGAATCTAAACTTTAATTATATGAATGATGTTATTTGGTTATACTGACATAATTTTCATTGCACATATTTTTACATAATTTGTTGGTAATCAATGTTTCTCTGTCTCCTTCCAGGCAGCTTCACACACCTACTAACATCCTCCTCCTCTCTCTGGCTGTTTCTGACTTACTTGTAGGTCTTGTGTTGATGCCAGCAGAAATCTTTAGATACACATCCTGCTGGATTTTCGGGGATATCATGTGTGTCTTATATTGGTATGTGGCCAGTCAAACTGTTGTTACTTCAATCAGCACAATTGTTATCATATCATGTGACCGCTACACGGCTATTTGTTACCCTCTGCATTACTCCAAAATAATCACTTTTAGAAGAGCCAAATACTGTGTTTGTCTTTGTTGGCTTTGGTCTTTTGTTTACAGTATGATCTACATGAAAGAAGAGCTGATTCAACCAGGCACGGGTAATTCCTGCTTTGGAGAATGTGTGCCTAAATACAACTATATTACAGTCACTGTTGATATTATTTTGACCTTCATATTTCCAGTTACTGTGATCATAGTTCTGTATATGAGAGTATTTGTGGTGGCTGTGTCTCAGGCTCGCGCCATGCGCTCTCACATTACAGCTGTTACAGTCCACCATGCAGTGACTTTATCAAAGAAATCTGAGCTGAAAGCAGCCAGGACTCTTGGTATTCTTGTCATCGTATATTTATCATGTTTATGCCCATCTTACTGCTACTCTCTTGTTGATGTTGACATGATGAATCATACAGTTGCAAAATTTTTGGTCTTTCTGTTTTATTTTAACTCCTGTCTAAACCCACTGATCTATGCTCTGTTTTACTCCTGGTTCAGAAAAGCGATTAAACTCATTGTCACTCTGCAGATCCTGCAGCCTGGATCCCGAGAGACCAATATACTGTAGTGTAGAGAGACTGTGGAGTTGTATTAGTTTCACCAAACTATAAATATATATAGACTACATTCTGGCTAGCCTGGGATCGACTTGGGATCCCCCCGGCTGGTGAATGTGGCTGAGTAGAGGGACGTCTGGGTTTCCCTGCAACAAGACCCTGGATAAGCGACAGAAAAAGGGTGGATGAATGGAAATAAATTATTAATGCTGCTTTGATAAGAAAATGTAATAAAAGGGTTCATTTGTTTTCGTCTGTTTTTTAAATAGTAAATGAAAGTGTAAAACATGAAAAATCTCTTGGAAATATATAGCATGTTGGTCCACAACAATTTTTAGTTGAAGTTAATAAAATATTTGGTGTAATAAACGTTTTGTGTATGGGGGCTGATTCTATAAGATTTTCTTGTTTCTGCTCCTTTCAAAATCAATTGAAAGGTTGCTGTTATCAACATTTTTCATTCTTCAGCTTCATGTGACAGTTACATGGATCTGACTGACATGAGACTGATAAATTTAACTAACTATTGCTAGCATGTTCAAAAACAATACTTTACATCAAGAGAGATGGCACTAGCGAAGGAAAAGTTTATCAGCTGATCACCGATAGTCTTCACAACAGGAGAGGGAAGGTGAGGAGGAGGCTGCTGAGGTGCACTGCAGCCGACAGCAACGACCAGAACAGTGATGTTTGATCAAAACTACGTAAAATTTTTTTTTTTTTTTTTTATGTGGGAAAGGTGCAGGTGATGATTCTTCTCAACAGGAAAAATGTGGGTGTTAAAGCATCCTCATCCCCCACTGGTGTGACACAATTCCATCAAAAGAGCCAACCAGCTTCTTCCACGTTGCCTCATAAATGAGAAATGCCGTGGATGCGTGAACTGAACATACTGTATTTCTGAGTGCCAGATTTCCATGGAGCCTTCCAGGCAAAATCCTGGCTAAAACATATTGCAAACAGGCTTTAATATATAGGTGAAACACATCAAATCTGGCAGCACCAGCCACCATAGAGCTGCACCATGCATGCGTCATGAAAGTGCGAAGACCAAAAAGGCCCGATAGGACTCCTTCTTTGGCTTGACAGCATCCCTTACTGCAGGTGTCCACCAATGAGTTCGGGGGTTACCGGCACGACAACCTTATGGCCACAGCTGCGGCTGGCTGCCTCGGCAATAGAGGCACAGAACAGGCAGGCTAAGTGGAACGCGGCTTTGGTGTTCGCTAAGGCAAAAACTTGGGCATGGTAGGAGTTTGGAGAGGCCATGGAGAATGACTTCCGGACGGCTTCAAGGAGATTCTGGTCCACCATCCAGCGGCTCAGGAGGGGAAGGCAGTGCTCCGTCAACACTGTGTACAGTGGGGATGAGGGGCTGCTGACCTCTACTCGGGACGTTGTGAGGTGGTGAAGGGAATACTTCGAAGACCTTCTCAATCCCTCCAACATTTCCAATGAGGAAGCAGAGTCTGGGGTAGCTGGTGCTGGCTCTCCTATCTCTGAGGCTGAGGTCGCTGAGGTGGTTAAAAAGCTCCTTGGTGGCAAGGCTCCGGGGTGGATGAGGTCCGCCCAGAGTTCCTTAAGGCTCTGGGTGCTGTTGGGCTGTCTTGGCTGACACGCCTCTGCAGCATCGCGTGGACATCGGGGACAGTTCCCCTGGACTGGCAGACTGGGGTGGTGGTCCCCCTCATCAAAAAGGGGGACCAGAGGGTGTGCTCCAACTACAAGGGGATCACACTCCTCAGCCTCCCCGGTAAGGTCTATTCAGTTGTGCTGGAGAGGAGGGTCCGTCGGATAGTCGAACCTCAGATTCAGGAGGAGCAGTGTGGTTTCCGTCCTGGTCATAGAGCAGTGGACCAGCTCTACACCCTCTTCAGGGTATTTGAGGGGACATGGGAGTTTGCCCAACCAATCTACATGTGCTTTGTGGACTTGGAGAAGGCATTCGACCTTGTCCCTCGGAAACTCGCTTGTATGGGCTGCCTGGCCCCTGTACGACCGGTGTCAGAGCTTAGTCCGCATTGCCGGCAGTAAATCAGAATCATTTCCAGTGCGGGTTGGACTTCGTCAAAGCTGCAGATAATGTGGTTCTGTTGGCTTCGTCGGGCCGTGATCTTCAGCTCTCACTGGAGCAATTCGCAGCCGAGTGTGAAGCGGCTGGGATGAGAATCAGCACTTCCAAGTCCGAGAAAAGGGTGGAGTGCTCTCTCCGGGTCTGCAATCGGGTCCTGCCCCAAGTGGAGGAGTTCACGTATCTTGGGGTCTTGTTCATGAGTGAGGGAAGGATGGCGCGGGAGATCGACAGGCGGATCGGTGCGGCATCTGCAGTGATGCGAACTCTGCATTGGTCTGTCGTGGTGAAGAGGGAGCTGAGTCAAAAGGCAAAGCTCTCGATTTACCGGTCATTCTACGTTCCTACCCTCACCCATGGCCATGAGCTGTGGGTAGTGACCGAAAGAACGAGATCGCGAATACAAGCGGCTGAAATGAGTTTTCTATGCAGGGTGGCCGGGCTCTTCCTTAGAGATAGGGTGAGAAGCTCGGTGATCTGGGAGGGGCTCAGAGTAGAGCTGCTGCTCCTCCACATCGAGAGGAGCCAGATGAGGTGGCTCGGGCATCTGGTTAGGATGCCTCCTGGACTCTCGGCTGGCTTGGGAACACCTACAGCTGGGAACACCGGATTAGCTGGTGAATGTGGCCAGGGAGAGAGAAGTCTGGGTTTCCCTGCTTAGGCAGCTGCCTCGACTCTGGATAAGCGGCAGAAAATGGATGAAAAGGAAACCCAGATGCCTGGCTGCAGACGCCCTAGATCAGAGCAGCGTGCAGGCTTATTGAACAATGTAGGAAACTATCTGTGGACTTTGACTGTTTGAAACAAAATGTTGCATCATCCTCTGGACACACACAAGCTGTAAGAGCTTTACCCGCTCTCTGAAATGACACTTTGTGTCACGTAACATAACGTTAAGCAATCTCCCTTCCCTCCACTGATCATGTCTAATACAACAGCTGCGGCCGACCGAGCTGCAGGTTCTTTGTTAGAGCCAATTAAGAGTCGCCGCTGGAGACATGCCAGATCACTGCTGTAATGGAGCGTCGCTATGAAAGCAGCCTGCAGGCTTATTGAACGATGTAGGAAAAATATGTGGACTTTGACTGTTTGAAACAAAATGTTGCATCAACCTGCCCTCTAAAATGTTTGTGTCACGAAACATTCTGCGGACAATTGAGCTGCAGGTTCAATGTTAGAGCCGGTTACCTTGGCAACGCATCACAAGGAAATAGTCCACTCAGTCGCTTGTGAAAAACATATGATTTTACCAGTGAAAAACAACATTAACGCATTAATAATTTATTTAGTAATTTTTTCTTTCTTAATGGACCTCCGCTTCGCATCGGACACTTCACGCCTCTGCGTTGTTCATTAATTTATGATAATGGCCATCTTGTCGGGCATTATACCTTACTTATTCTCCTGCAGAGACATAGTCATAACAGGCAGATGGAATGGAGTGCACTGGTTTCTAAGACAACAAAAAGTTGTGTAAAGTGAGGTAAGAGTGATGACAGTGTTCTACAGAGAGTAAAGGTGGAGAGAGGAGGGACGACTGGAAAAGATAAATCAGCTTTAGGACAGAGTTTAGGTCAGAGTGCTGCTGGAGCTGCAGCTGTCTGATGATGGAGCTCCAGGATGGAGCTGAACTCTGCTTTCCACAACTATTCAACATGTCCTGCAGGAAGCCGACACGTCGCTGGTCTGAAACTGTGCTCCTGAAACTCTTGCTGTTCTTCATCTCTCTGACCACCATAGCCATCAACTTGCTCGTCATCATCTCAGTCTCCCACTTCAGGTAGAGATTAACTTCTAAAAAGAATCTTAACTTTAATTATATAAATAATGTTATATGGTTATACTGACATAATTTGATTATGTAAAATTTTCATTGCACATATTCTTACATAATTTGTTTGTAATCAATGTTTCTCTGTCTCCTTCCAGGCAGCTTCACACACCTACTAACATCCTCATCCTCTCTCTGGCTGTTTCTGACTTACTTGTAGGTCTTGTGTTGATGCCAGGAGAAATCTTTAGATACACATCCTGCTGGATTTTTGGGGATATTATGTGTACTATATTTTTGTATGTGATCTGTCAAACTCTCACTTCGTCGATCAGTAGTATTGCTATCATATCAGCTGACCGCTACACAGCTATTTGTTACCCTCTGCATTACTCCAAAATAATCACTTTAACAAGAGCCAAATACTGTGTTTGTCTTTGTTGGCTTTGCTCTTCTGTTTACAATATTATCTACATGAAAGATGAGCTGATCCAACCAGGAACGGGTAATTCCTGCTTTGGAGAATGTGTGCTTAAATCCACCTATATTGCAATAACTGTTGATATAATTTTGACCTTTACATTTCCAGTTACTGTGATCATAGTTCTGTACATGAGAGTATTTGTGGTGGCTGTGTCTCAGGCTCGTGCCATGCGCTCTCACATTACAGCTGTTACAGTCCACCATGCAGTGACTTTATCAAAGAAATCTGAGCTGAAAGCAGCCAGGACTCTTGGTATTCTTGTCATTGTATATTTATCATGTTTATGCCCATATTACTGTTACTCTTTTGTTGATGTTAACATGATGAATCCCACAGTTGCAAATTTTTTTTCCTTTCTGTTTTATTTTAACTCCTGTCTAAACCCACTGATCTATGCTCTGTTTTACCCCTGGTTCAGAAAAGCGATTAAAGTCATTGTCACTCTGCAGATCCTGCAGCCTGGATCCCAAGAGACCAATATACTGTAGTGTAGAGAGACTCTGGACTTTTGTTAGTTTCACCAGCAATTATGTAACAGAGCAGGGTGCTGTGAAAAAGCCTCATTTGAATAACGGATGGAATCAAAAGCCATAATGATTTTTCATTTAATTTTATTTCCCCCAAAAACTTAATTAAGGTCCAGCATCAAACATTGTCTGTCTCCCGCTTCACGGCCACATGCAGCTGTACATTATAGACACGTAGGAGACCTTCTGTCTGCAACCCGGCAGGGTGGAGCAACTGTCTCCAGGTGAAGTCTGTTTGTGCAGGTGATGTTTCAACAAAGTTAATTAAATGTCTGCTGAACAATTCCCTGAAATAATTAGAAGCAGATAGAAATATCCATTCAGTCCATTATTTCTAAATGTATTCTTATCAAAATGTAATGATCCACTTAGTTAGTGTTCTGAAGCTAATTTATAAAACTTACAGAAAATGTTTATTGATCAATTTCTAAGCAAGCTTTGAATAAAAACAAAGAAATTATCATTTAAAAGAATGTGAGATATTTATTGAACCAAGATTCAGAACAAAAGTGTTGGAGTCATGTGTTTCTGGAACAATCTGAATAAAGAAACTATATCAAATATTACATTTAAAATATGTGATTAAAGCTGCTATGACAAGAAAATGTCATAAAAGGGTTAATTTGTTTGTTCTGTTTTACTTTCTGTACATCTGTAGATAGTAAATGAGGTGTAAAACATGAAAATCAGATTAGAAATTTATACAACAATTTGTAGTCCAATTTTGATAAATGTTTGCTGCAGTTAATTATTTGTATATGGGGGGATAAAAGCAATTCATGCATATTAAAAATAAAACAAGCCTTTACACACACCAAAATAGATTACATAACAATAAATAAAGAACACTCAAAGTCTTTCACACAGTCGCACGCATATACTGTATGTATACACACACAAAGCAGTCCCCCAATCATTATGCACAAACATGACTCCGTAATTTCTGTCTTTAAACTGAATGTAGGTATAAAATACTAAAAGTGATAAACAACTTGCTTGATGCTGCTGTGAAGAAACAATATCATGGGGATCCAACCACACCAGGAGCGAGCCCACCCATGTCCTACAGAGGCCGCCGCCACGGCAACCACCCCAATCAGGGCAGACCAGGGCCCACATCACAGCCATAAGGCTTCAGTGCAGGGCCCGAGCCACCCAGACAATTTTGATCACCACGGCAACAACCACCAGAGTGGGGGATCCCCATGAGGAAAAAAATGGAGTTAAAAGATTTATTGATTTATTATCTGTCCCGCTTAGTGCATTACAGGTCGCGGGTAAGCTTAAACCTATCCCAGCATTTAACAGGTGAGAGGCAGGGTACACCCTGGACAGGTCATCAGTGCATCACAAGGCCAACACAGAACGAGACAAACAGCCATTCATGCACACACTCACTCCTAGGCTGAATTTAGAGTGATTAACCTAATATGCATGTCTTTGGTGGGAGGAAGCCAGAGTACCCGGAAAGAACCCAAACTCCACACAGAAAGGCCCAGCCACCCCCTCAAGCCGAGGCTCAAACCAGTGACCTTATTGCTGTGAGTCTGCAGCCAGGCTAAAACAAAGATTAGATAACCTTAAGAAACAATAAGAACAGCTAAGAATAAATAAAAATAAATAAATAAAATAGCATTTTACTCTCAATTACGATCTAGGTTTTCAACAATCATAAATATGAAATGATCTGATTGTTTGCACTGGCATTGCAGTGTTTAGCTGTAGACACCTCCCACAGCCCTAACCATTTTGGTTTTATTCAATGCGAGTTGCCAACGCCTCTCAAGTTAGACTGAAGAGTCGAGACTAAAATATCCACCAGCTCCAAAAGACACAAAGAGATAACAAATGTTATAAACAAACATAACTTTTTTTTTTTTCCCCCTCGCCAAAAACCAGTGCTCAATTACTTGGTATCACTTGCCATCTCGTCACCATTTTAGTGGAGTGTCTCTCCTTGCCCTGTATCATGAGTATCGTCAGGGTATTGGCTACAGTCCAATGTTTCACCAGCACTACGGACCTGTGGTCAAGCTGCACCATAGAACCGTATATAAATGTCCCGCTACATTTCATTGACTCGAAACGGCAACCTCCGGCGGTGAAATGTGAAGCCTATGCGGAAGTGCAAAAAATTGCAGTTCACCCCTCATCCGCCAGGGGCTGGCTTCAAAACAGAGCAAACCCCCATCCCCATGTTAAATAGACCAACTTCACAGCAGAAAAACATGTTTAAAGCCTGGTACAAAAATCCATTTTAGGATTAATAGGTCAAGTCTACCTTCATGACAACTGTGAAGGGGTTGAATTTTTTTCTAACTCATCCGTTTGGATGTTATTTAATCTTGAAATTCGGCATAATTGGGGCGTGTCCCTGCGTGTTGCACAAATGCAGTTTTTACCCAGCTAACAGTGTGCCTTAGCTTTAGCCCACCTACCTTCATAAGCAGGTTAGCTCACGTTATAGCCGAGTTAGCTCAGTTAGCTCTTAGCTAATGACAGCTTGGAGTTTGATAGACATCAGTCATCCCCCCCCCCATGCTCACAGTCACACTTTCAGGTCTGCCACTTTGCCCATTTTTGTATTTTCCGGGAGCGACAGCAGGCGTGACGCTGCCAAGATGGCAATGACAGGAACCGCTCAAAGAGCTTCACTTTTGCTCTTCAGAAACCTATAGGAGACATCACAGAGGTTCCGTCCATCTTTTATATACAGTCTATGCTCCAGACTCACTTTTTCCAGATCCCACCAGGCAGAAAAGAGCTGCTGGTCTGAGGCAAACAATAGCTACATGGGACCTGGGTGGAAAGAAAGTAGTCTGGATTACTACAGAAAACACTTCAAAGGTCACACTGGCTGCCTCTCTCTCTCTCTCTCTCTCTCTCTCTCTCTCTCTAGATAGATAGATAGATAGATAGATAGATAGATAGATAGATAGATAGATAGATAGATAGATAGATAGATAGATAGAAGGTGGAAACGTAAATGCCTACAAGTTACAGTAAAAATGCTAAAAGCAAATGCTAAAAGTAAATATAAATAAAAGTAAATAAAAAAGTAGGGAAAAATGTAAAATAACAATATAAAATTAAAAAAATATTAAATGCATCTGGCAGTTCTGGTTCTAGCTGTGGAAAATGGCAGTGTGGGACATACAGTTATACAACTTGAGTCCACATCTGGATGTTTTTGTGTGTGTTTGTGTGTGTGTGTGTGTGTGTGTGTGTGTGTGTGTGTGTGTGTGTGTGTGTGTGTGTGTGTGTGTCCAAGGTGCGTGGTGTGAGTGTGTAGTGAGTCCGGAACTCTGTCCACAATAGAGATATTTTTGTATATTTACTTGGGCATCCATTTTCGCCACATTCAGTAACAAAATTGTGTTCACTTAGATGGTATAGTTTAATGTTGTAGATATCTTCTTTGCATTGTGGTTTTAACAGGATAACGGGGACACTGCAAATTCATGTCATCACCCAAAAGGCACTTGCAAAGTCTCCAAAACCCTCTTTTTCAAGCCAGTGAACACACATCGTCTTCATGCAGTTCTCTAACAAGGTGATCAACTGCAAACATCAATGGTGGAAATTCCATCCCCATTAATTCCAAATTCAGGCAAACACAAGGCACATACATGGTTTAAGATAGCTGGTCATGTGGCTGATTTCTAAAACCATTTTTATGACAGCCAAACGGCAGCCATAGTCTAGAACTATAGCATAAGAAAAAAATGGGGCAAATCTTGCTTGAATGGTCTCTTTTTAAAGAAGAATTGTTAAATTCTGAGGTAGGAAACAAAGGATGTACCTCAAAGTGCAAAACATTTAAACATTTATCTTTTCATTAAGTCACTTTACAATTTTTTGTGATTTATTTATTTATTTACTGACTTGTTTGTTCAAAGAAAAGTTCTAGACATTGGGTCATAAAATTTCAATATTCAGCCGAAACAAATAAGTAAAAAACAAAAAAAGTTATGCAGACCATATGTCTTGTGTTTGTCAAGTTTATGAAAGCTGAGGGTTCCTCTTTCCTCAAAGGCTGCAGGTCTGCGAGAAAATACTGCAAAAGGTTTTCCAGCTGCGGCTGGAGATGAAGACAACAGAGCTGCTGCTATTGCTCGTCATTATTTAGTTTTGGGTGGTAGAGCGTGGTAACTAATGTATGTAATTAATGGCGTTAAAATTTTTATTGCATTTAATGCTTCCACAGCATTTTTAATTTATGACGGTGAGACATGGAGAACAGATTCTGAACTATAAATCAGGGGAGATCTCCTCTTTAACCAAGTAGTCGACAAGTGGTAGAAATGATTTATGCTTCATCTGTGCAGGGATCGCTCTAAAAAAGTTTTAGTGGGGGCCAGGTGGGGTCACTGACGAGGATAAGACTGGTACAAATTATATATATAATATAATATATATATATATATATATATATATATATATATATATATATTTGAGGTCTTGATTTTATGTAATATTGAACTGATTATTAAAACCAAAGTGATCATCTATTTATGAAAAACAAAATAATTTTCAAAGGAATTTTTTATCACATTCATGGAAAAAAAAACATTTCTATAGAAATACAACTGTCATTATACACACACACACATACACATACACACACACACACACACACACACACATATATATATATATATATATATATATATATATATCAGGGCTGCTCGATTATTTAATAGTTATTTATTATTCACTTTAATAATGTGAATTTCTATCTATCTATCTAGCTAACTATCTATCTATCTGTCTGTCTGTCTGTCTATTTCATTAGATATGTAATATTACATATATAATTTCTTTCATGAATCTTTGTTTGTAATGTCTAATATACCAGTAGTTATTCTCCTGCAGAGACATAGTCATAACTGGGATATGGAGTGGAGTGAACTGGTTTCTAAGACAACAAAAAGTTGTGTAAAGTGAGGTAAGAGTGATGACAGTGTTCTACAGAGAGTAAAGGTGGAGAGAGGAGGGATGGTTGGAAAAGATAAATCAGCTTTAGGACAGAGTTTAGGTCAGAGAGCTGCTGGAACTGCAGCTGTCTGATGATGGAGCTCCAGGACGGAGCTGAACTCTGCTTTCCACAACTATTCAACATGTCCTGCAGGAAGCCGACACTTCGCTGGTCTGAAACTGTGCTCCTGAAACTCTTGCTGTTCTTCATCTCTCTGACCACCATAGCCATCAACTTGCTCGTCATCATCTCAGTCTCCCACTTCAGGTAGAGATTAACTTCTAAGTAGAATCTAAACTTTAAGTATATTAATAATGTCATATGGTTATATTGACATAATTTGTTAGTGTAAAATTTTCACTGCAGATTTTTTTTTTAATATAATTTGTAAGTAATTAATGTTTCTTTGTCTCCTTCCAGGCAGCTTCACACACCTACTAACATCCTCCTCCTCTCACTGGCTGTTTCTGACTTACTTGTAGGTCTTGTGTTGATGCCAGGAGAAATCTTTAGATACACATCCTGCTGGATTTTTGGGGATGTCATGTGTACTTTATATTGGTATGTAGCCAGTCAAACAGTCACTACTTCAGTCAGCACAATTGTTATCATATCATGTGACCGTTACACAGCTATTTGTTACCCTCTACATTACTCCAAAATAATTACTTTAACAAGAGCCAAATACGGTGTTTGTCTTTGTTGGCTTTGCTCTTTTGTTTTCAGTATTTTCTACGTGAAAGATGAGCTGATTCAACCAGGCTCGGGTAATTCCTGCTTTGGAGAATGTGTGCCTAAATACAACTATATTACAGTCACTGTTGATATTATTTTGACCTTCATATTTCCAGTTACTGTGATCATAGTTCTGTATATGAGAGTATTTGTGGTGGCTGTGTCTCAGGCCCGCGCCATGCGCTCTCACATTACAGCTGTTACAGTCCACCATGCAGTGACTTTATCAAAGAAATCTGAGATGAAAGCAGCCAGGACTCTTGGTATTCTTGTCATTGTATATTTATCATGTTTATGCCCATATTACTGTTACTCTCTTGTTGATGTTAACATGATGAATGCCACAGTTGCAACATTCTTTGTCTTTCTGTTTTATTTTAACTCCTGTCTAAACCCACTGATCTATGCTCTGTTTTACTCCTGGTTCAGAAAAGCGATTAAACTCATTGTCACTCTGCAGATCCTGCAGCCTGGATCCCGAGAGACCAATATACTGTAGTGTAGAGAGACTGTGGAGTTGTGTTGGTCTCACTGGCATTTATGTAACAGAGCAGGGATGATCTTAAAACTTAGTTAAGGTCCAACATCAAACATTGTCTGCCTCCCGCTCCACGACCACACGCAGTGGTACATTACAGACATGTAGGAGACATTCTGTCTACAACCCGGCAGGGTGGAGGAACTTTCTCCGGGTGAAGTCTGTTTCTGCAGGTGATGTTTCAACACACACAGAAAATGAAATATCTGGTGAAAAATTCCCTGAAATAAGTAGAAGCAGATATAGAGATCCATCCACTCCATTACGTCTTAATGAAATAAAAAAAATAAAACAAAATAAAATAAAATTTTAATTGATCAATATCCAAAAAGAGATTTAAAAAAGGAAGAGTAACTGTCATTTTACAGGATGTGAGATATTTCTTACACCAAGTTTCAGAACAAAAGTGTTGGAGTGATGTATTTTGGTCAGTTTATGGAACAATCTTAATAAAGAAATCCAATCAAGAGTTTAAAAAAATGCTTAAAGCTGCTATGATTAGAAAATGCGATAAATGTGTTCCCTTGTTTTTGTCTGTTTTGCTGTTCTGTGATTTGTAGAAAGTAAAAGTGTAAAACATAAAAAAATATGTTGAAAATCTAGTAAATGTTGGTCCACAACAATTTTTAGTAAGTTTTATCAAATAGTTGGTGTAATATTTTTTTTTGTGTAGGGGGCAGAACAGTAAAGATTTTTCTTCTTTATGCTCCTTTTTGTTTAAGCAGTTGTATGTGTAATGTAATCAGCAGTTTATGTATATTATGTGCATTTTATTTTGAAGTGCATACGTTTATTTTGGTAAAGGCACAACTTTGTCTTCCTGCCAAGTGGTTAGTCAGCCATTTTGTTTTTGGGGCATTGCCAGTAAGGCTTGCGTTCGGTTTTAACTCCTCCTCCTATCAACAGAAGTGGAAGCTGAGGTTGAGACCAGGCTGCTGAGCTAGCTACCAGTCTTTCTTTCTTCATTTTTCACTGGAGTGTGGTTCTGCAGGGTCATGCCATGACTAGGGGTGGTGAACTCGATGAGGACGGGTGGGGTATAATTGGCAAGAGGAAAAATAAATGTAAGACATGTGCGGATGATTCACAGGAAAGTGATTCTGATGATAATGGCCACACTAAACTATGGAGGGACGAGCAGGGCACGGAGGAGCGGTTTTGGGTGTATGTTAATGTATGTCTGGAGGTTCTGGATTATCTGCTGTTAACCCCCTAAGTTGGCGAAAGAACTTTAAAAAAGAGTGTGGTGACTTGCAGAATGTTTACGTAATGAGAAATGGGGTACTCGCTATGGTGTGAAAGAAGGCTGCACTGCAAGCCAGGGCACTGAGGATTACTAGCCTGCAAGGTAAGGGTTTTTAGGTCTCTAAACCATGGACACAGGGGGGGATTAAGGGAGTGATTTATGGTGTGTCGTTTGAGGTGTCTGACCAGGAACTATTAGTAACCTGAAGGAGAAGAATGTGATTGGGGTGGAGCCCATGGGCAACACTATGAGTGGGGGAGGCTCTTCGCTGGCCCCCCTTACTTTTCTTGATGGAGTTTTACCAGCTAAAATTTAACTTGGGTTCATGAGTTATATTGTCAAGGTGTATGAACAACCTATTCTCTATTCTACATTCTACAATCATTTAGCAGACGCTTTTATCCAGAGCGACTTACATTTGAGAGTAAGAACAACACAAGCATGAATTCAAACAAGATGGGACGTCATAATTAAGTGTTAGTCAGTAGAGATGTGAGGTTCATGAACGAATCAATTCTTTTGAACGACTCTTTAAAATGAACGGTGGGAACCGATTCACAGCTGTGAGCCGTTCATTTGTGAGGCATTCTTTTTATATACAAAATTTTGACACTGCCTTCATCAAATCAAACTATTTATAAAGCGCTTTTTTTAACTCCTTGAACTCTCTATTGAATCCATATGATTCATCTCCTCTGACTCCATCTATTGTATTGTGTGAAAGATTTTTAAAATTCTTTACTGAGAAAGTGAGTGCTGTTAGATGCTCACCCTCATTGTCCTCACCGGATCCTGCTGTACTGACTGTGTCTTCTGCTGTGTTTGAACATTTTGAGACTGTGACTATCTGTCAGATATCTGAAATAGTGCAACATCTGAGGCCTTCATACTGTCCTGGTGATTCTATTCCACCTCGACTACTGAAGGAGGTATTGTGTGCTGTAGGTCCCTGGATTGTTAACTTTGTTAATTCTTCGCTTACTTTGGGTTGTGTTCCATCTGCTCTGAAACATGCTGCTGTGCAACCTCTTCTTAAAAAGAATAACCTGGATCCTACCATTCTTTCAAATTTTAGGCCAATTTCCAAGCTTCCTTTTCTCTCCAAAATTTTAGAGAAGGTTGTTTACAATCAGTTGCAGGATCATCTAAAACTTTATGATCTTTATGAAAAATTCCAGTCTGGTTTTAGGCTGTGTCATAGCACTGAAACAGCCCTTCTTAGGGTGTGCAATGATTTATTTTTAGCTACTGATACTGGAGCCTCTGCTGTTTTAATCCTTCTTGACCTTACTGCTGCCTTTGATATGGTGGATCATGACATTCTTTTAATGCGCTGTAATGGAAAATTTATTCATATACCCTTATAGTTTGTAGGTTACACTTTGTATGTCTGTGTATTTAGATAAGAACTCCTTCTCACACCTTCCCCCCTCTCTCATCCCCTTTGTATGTCTGTGTATTTAGATAAGAACTCCTTCTCACACCTTCCCCCCCCTTTCTCATCCCCCCAACAGATGTTGAGAGTTTAATGAGCTTCCTCCTTTGCACCCTTCACTCCGTAACATTTGTTAACAGCTATGTGAGAAATTTAAAACAATGACCTCCTACTGTGATGTTATCAGCTCATGCCTGGTATATTAACTAAGCTCACTTGTATCTGGCAGACTCTCGCAGACAAACTCCTTTGACTGTGTGACTCTCATTGCCGGCCGGCTCTTAATAAAACTACTTTGTTCGATTCTCACTTAGTGTGTGATCTTTGATAACTAAAGATTTCCACAACAATTTGGCGTCACGAACAGGATATCTTGAGTGACTGACCGGAGGACCAGAACCCGTGATTGATCATCCTGAAGGATACTTCAGCCCCTGGGTCAGCCTTAACCATCAGGGGACGGCGGAGGAACTCCGTTCAGGCACCACTGATATCCAGAACGAAGTCTGCGTGTGGAGCAGCATCCAGAATCACACACGGTGAGAAGTTTTCATATCAGACTCCCATTTACTGCTCCTTTTCGCAGGGTCCCGCTATCTTGTGAGGCAAGGTAGATTACTATTCTATTGCGGTAGAGTAGAGTTAGTCCGGCACTGAGGTGAAAACTTCGGTGGTAATAATAGGCGTTTTAGTCAATTTTTGTGCCTGAGTTTGGGCTCCTCGAAGAAGAAAAATCCAGCAAGGAGACGTCCTAGCTGCATAATGGGAAACACAGCTGTGACGGGGAAGGAGAGTAAATGGGACTCCCAAATCTTAAGAGATATGAAAAAGAAATATGGACCTGACTGTACGGACTGCATGACTTACTGGACAGAGAAATATGGTTTTCCAGAGAACGGGAGTTTGAGTAGAAAGGAATTAGATAAGTTGAATGAGGAAGCACAGAAGGACTGGAATGAGAAAAAGAAGAAGAAAAAAATCAAGACAACGGACGTAGAGAAGTGGGAACGGCATAATAAATGCATTGAAATGTGGAAGAATGAGAGTGAATGTAGGGTTAGGAAAGCTAATACGAAAGAAATGGGTGGGGGATTAGATATGACTGGAGATATAGGAAACAGGAGGGATAATGCATCCCTGTCTAGTGCACCTCCACCATATAATAATAATTTAGGGCATTCACAACCCTCTCCATATCGTTCACTGCAGGAACGATTACAGGCGCTGAAGGTGGATCCAGATCTGGACTCCTGTCCCCCGGTGTTACAACAGCCCCAGCAGCCTCAGCAGCGTCATCCAGAGGACCGATGGAGAGATGAGACATCGGGTCCCGCTGACTCCAACCATGGCCAAGCTACAGGGGGAACCGAAAGACCGTCAGCAGACATGACCAGCCCTTCACGTACCAAGTCCGGGAAGATCTACGGACCGGAGGTGTCAGCAACCTCCCCTTTCTACAAATTTGGACAGACTGCAAAGGGCCTATTTTTGGGACAAAATACTGCTGAAGATGAAGACACTGAGGTTTTTAGTGCCCCCATGGTGGAAGTATCAGGACCCACCGGCCCCATATTGGTTTATCGCCCTTGGTCCCCCTCTGAAATCATGGAACATGCTAAAAATCTTCCTGACATGGATGAAAACAAGAAAAAAGCTGAATCCAAGAAAGAAAAACAGATGTCAACAGCCCTGACTCTGTTCACCTCCCAAAATCAGCCACAATCCAATAGGGATAGGAGAGACAGAGGAAGGGGCAGAGGAAGACGAGAGAGGGGGCGGCAACCAACAACAGCGTGGGCCGTGTCATCGCTGTGACCAATATGGACACTGGAAGGATAACTGCCCACAACGACATGGGCCGTGTCATCGCTGTGGCCAATATGGACACTGGAAGGATAACTGCCCTCAGGATAATGGGCCCACCCACCAGAAGGAATACCAGCAGGCTGACTGAGGGGCGGACCCGGGAGACAGGACTCCAGAGGAGCTTTTTTCTCCACCCACCACAGTTTTCGCTGCAGCAACTGTTGAGGGAAGTGAAATGCACACACACACATACACACACACATACACTCATTTAGCTGCTATAGCTTATAAACGTTTTCCTTTGTTTACATTGTCTGTAAATAATCAACCAGTTTCTTTTATGGTTGACAGTGGTGCAACTCACTCAGTTCTTAAGACAGGCACCCTAAATCCCACACCACCACTCAGTGGTAAGACTGTTATTTCTGTGTCTGCTGGAGGCCATCATGACAAAGAAAAATTCACGGTACCTTTAACCTGCTCAGTACAAGGTGAGCATCCATTTACACATTCCTTTCTTTTGTCCAAAGTTTGTCCTGTAAATTTACTGGGCCGTGATCTGATGTGCAAACTGGGAATTCAGATTTCCTCTGGGTCTCAGGGGCTGACCATATCATGTTCATCTTCTGACACTGAGGAAAAAGATTTAATGATGGTTAAATATAACCCAAGAGCTCCCTGCTATGCTTATCAGTGGAAAATGGGAAGCTCCCCTCTTTCTTCACACTGGCTGTCCCTCTGCAGAGCCAGAGTCTCCCCTGGGGCAGAGGTGATGAGGGAGAGGGAATTACATTGCACATCCTACATCTGTCCTGATGGGCCAGATCAGCAGTATGAAAAAATCTTTTTTAGGGACTGCTCTGACAAACTGACTGTGACATGTATGTTTTGGAATGAAAGTATGTGTGTTTTGTCTGTCTCACTAACCTCTGACCAACAGAAGTTGTTTAAACTTCACACACACCCACACGTGTCTCTTTCCAAGTCCCACTCGACTGAGTGGAAGGATTTGGGCCCCTTTGTTGCTACTGCTCTCAGAGAGTCTCAGTGGCAATCCACTCATGACTCAGCAGTTTTGTTTTCTCCAAGGCTGGGTGTGTTTAAGCAGAGCATGCTCTCTGTGATTCATTGCCAGAAAAGTGTTCAGTTGGTAGATGATGATTTTCTGACATGTTTATCTGCTGACTCACCCTTGCCACCTGTTCCCCCAGCCCTCTCTCAGGTTCCCTCTGATTTGTGGGCTACCTCTCCCCATGATGTGGGCCTGGTTAAGAACTGCCCCCCAGTAGTCATCACTCCGAAATCTGACTACCGCCCCTGCCAGAAGCAATATCCTCTCAAACCTGAAGCTTTGGAGGGTATTACACCTGTCTTTAATTCACATCTTAGGAGTGGTATTGTTGTTTCTTGTCCAAATTCGCCTGTTCGCACTCCTATTTTCCCAATCATGAAACCACGTAAACCACCAGCCAAACCTGACTGGCGTTTTGTCCAAGATCTCCAAGCTGTCAATAAAGCAGTTATTTCACGGGCCCCTATGATGCCCAACCCCCACACCATCGTGTCGCAGATTCCTCCTACTGCTACACATTTCTCCGTGGTAGATCTGGCAAATGCTTTTACGTCTGTTCCTGTTCATCCAGACAGCCAATTCTGGTTCGCTTTTGAGTTCAATGGGAAACCATACACTTGGACCCGGCTTCCCCAGGGGTACTGTGAGTCCCCCACAATCTACAATGAGGTACTAAGAGATTCTCTTTCTTCTTTGCAGCTTCCACAGGGCGTAGTTTTATTAACTTACGTTGATGACCTTCTGCTCTGCTGTCCTTCTGCCTCCTTGTGTGAGGAGGCCACACTGGCCCTCCTCCTCCATCTTCATTCTGAGGGTCATAAAGCCAGTCTGCGTAAACTACAGTTCTGCCAGCCTCAAGTCATCTTTCTAGGGCATCACATTTCTGCCACCACCAAGGCCCTGACCCCTAAACGGATTGAGGCCATTCAGAAAGCACCAAAACCTGTTACCAAGAAACAGCTGATGTCATTTCTAGGTATGGTAGGGTTTTGTCGGGCCTTTATTCCACATTTTTCTGAACTTGAGGCCCCCCTGACTTCCTGTATACATGGTAAGAATCTATCTGCTCATGACCATTTCTTCTGGACCCCGGAGGCTGAGCAGGCTTTCCTGTCTGTGAAACAAGCGCTGTGTTCTGCTCCAGCCCTGGCTCTGCCAGAACCAGCCAAACCTTTCTTTCAGTTTGTTGATGAAAAACATGGTTTCATGTCTTCTGTTCTCCTTCAACAGCACGGCTCTCACAAGCGCCCGGTGGCCTATTACTCTTCCAAGCTCGACTCTGTTGCTGCGGGTCTTCCTGGCTGTCTGAGAGCTGTGGCTGCATGTGAGAAGGCTGTACTTGCATCACGTGACATTGTGGGATACAGTGAGCTAACTGTTTTTGTTCCTCATTCTGTATCCATCATTTTGCTCGAACAAAAGACTTCTCATCTGTCTGCAGCTAGATGGCTGAGATACACCACAGTTCTTCTCGATATGCCTAACATCACTACGAAACGGTGTACATCACTTAACCCTGCCACTCTTCTTCCTACCGCAGAAGATGGTGTTCATCACTGTTGTGAGACTGTTCTGTCTGAAATCTGCACTCCGAGACCAGATTTATCTGATGAGCCTCTTCTTAACTCTGATCTCATTCTTTTTTGTGATGGCTCCTCCTTCAGAGACCATTCTGGTAAGAACAGAGTGGGTTTTGCTGTCTGTGATGAGCATCAGGTTCTCTTCTCTGGCTCCCTCCCTTCACAATTCTCTGCTCAGACAGCTGAACTTGTTGCTCTCACTGAGGCCTGTAAATTCGCACAAGGTAAGTCCCTGACTGTATATACCGATTCACGTTACGCCTTTGGTGTAGTTCATGACTTTGGTGCGTTGTGGCGTCACCGAAATTTTTTGAAATCTGATGGTAAGCCTATTTTGAACTCCATACAGGTTGCGGCTCTCCTTGACGCTATTCTTCTTCCTTCAGATGTCGCTGTAGTGAAATGTCAAGCTCACACTAAAGACACTTCCTCTGTTGCCCGTGGCAACGCCTTGGCCGACCAGGCTGCTAAGCAGGCAGCTCTCTCAGCCTCTCCGCACATTCTCACCTCTTCTCCTCTCACAGAAGAGGATCACTCTCCTCCCTGTTCTCTACAGGACATCCAGTCTTTTTCTACTCCAGAGGAACGCTCTGTCTGGAAGACTAACTCCTGCACCCCTGATTCTGCAGGTGTATGGCGCTCTGTTGATGGAAAACCTTGCCTTCCTCGCCATTTCTTCCCCTGGTTTGCTAAGTTGTCACATGGGTTGGACCATGTGTCAAAAGGGGGGATGGTATCTTCCACAACATCTCTTTGGTTCACAAAAGGCTTCACTGTGGTGGCTGAAAATTACTGCAAAAAATGTTTGATCTGTGCAGGCTATAACACCGCCCGCCCTCTTGCCTGCCCTCCAGCTGGTCATACACCACCTAATCAGCCTTTTGATCATTTGATGATGGATTTCATTGAGTTAACACCTGCAGAAGGTAAGAAATATTGTCTAGTTATGGTAGACATGTGGTCAAAGTGGGTTGAAGCTTTTCCAGCAAAGCATGCCACAAGTTCAGTCGTGGCTAAGGCTCTGGTGACCGAAATCATTCCAAGATGGGGGATTCCAGTTAAGGTCTCATCTGACAATGGTTCACACTTTGTAAATGCGGCCCTGAAAGAGGTAAGTGGACTATTGGGGTTCCAGCTTAAGACTCATTGTGCTTATCACCCGCAATCAGGCGGAGCAATTGAAAGAGAGAACGCCACTTTAAAAGGTAAGTTGGCTAAATGTTGTGAAGAAACAGGACTGTCTTGGCCAAAAGCCCTCCCACTCATTCTTATGCACATGAGAATGAGGAAACGTGCCCGGACAAATCTTAGTCCATTTGAGATTCTGTTTGGCAGACCTCCCTACACTGGTCTGGATCCTCCAGGACTCTCCGTGTCTACCACATACTGTGAAAGTAACATGCTTGCTTATTGTCAAAATCTGTCCAAAGTTCTCTCACAGGTGCAGAGTGTGGTGAAAGAGGCCCTGCCACGCCCAGCATCAGATCTGCTTCACTCCTTGGTTCCGGGAGATTGGATCTTGGTTCGAGAGACGAGGAGAAAGCACTGGCGGTCTAAAAGGTGGCTGGGTCCCTTCCAGGTCCTGTTGGTCACTCATACAGCCGTGAAGGTCGCTGAAAGGTCCACGTGGATTCACGCGTCCCACTGTAGAAGGTTTCAAAGTACCCCAACTCCAGCTGACCTCTCAACCACAGGGCAGAATAATCCCTGAGGTCAGCCCCGTGTGAGATGGTCCATTCTCCACGGGACAACATGAAGTACACCCAGACTGCCGTGAGGGGATGGTCGTGCGTCATCCTCTTCATCCTTATCACCTCCCTCCTCTGGTACCTGGATCCAACCGGACCTCACCTGACACAACGCACCCCAGCTTCGTCCCAACCCGCCAGACGACTGCAGGGGACAGAAGCACCCTCCCTCAGGAGGCACCGCCGAGATAACCACATCCTTCAGCATCATGATCACACTGAGAATCTTTGGTGGCAAGTTGCCAATTTGTCTGCTCATAAATTGACAAATGACAGTTGCTATGTTTGTGGACTGGTGCCGCATGCCACACCCACTCAATCAGTTTTTATTCCATATCCAGTCCCTTTGAATACCACTTTGTGGACTCTGATCATGGGTAATAGATTACACCCTAGGAACATTACTTGGCCACACCAGCGCCCTCCCCTCTCCTGGAGGAGACCAGCTGAGTTTTCCAGCAACACAAACTCCACTTGTGTTTCATCCAGAACTGTCTTCCGCTTAAGGGATCGTACAAATCCATATTCTTCTCCACCTCTTTGTTTTCAGCGAAATGGGACAGATGCACTATTCTTTTTAGGACACACTCTAGGTTGTCAGCGTATCATTTCAGCCTCATGTATATCCTCACCTTGCCCCAAACGCTCTGACCCGTTCACTTTAAATCCTCGTGATTTATTCCCTGATAGTTCTCCCTCTACAGAGTGGGCCTCAGGAGTCGTTGTGTTTAACCTTACAGCTCTCTTACCTTTTCCTGACCTTCCTATGTACAATAATTCTGTTCTTAACACCATTTGGTCTTATATCCCATCAGATACCGGCTTTGGATGTCCTCAGAACATGGTTTGGACATGTGGCAGACACTCTTATATTTACCTTCCTGTCAATTGGTCTGGAACATGTTATCTGGCTTATCTGCTCCCTGATGTCTCTGCGTTTACTCTAACCCCAAATGGTACATTGCGGCCTTTTCCCGAACCCTTTCATCACCCCCATCGTGTTAAACGCGGTATCTTCTCTCCACAGATGAAAGGATTTATGATGGCTTTGCCCTGGTGGGGGGTTGGGGAACTAGCATGGACTGTGGAAGATCTATCAATCTCTTTGGAAAATTTAACCTCTCTGGTGGATTCTGGGTTTAGCTTGCTGCAAAAGGAAGTCCAAGCCTTGAGAATAATGTCCCTACAAAACCGGATGGCCCTCGATTTTCTACTAGCTGCACAAGGTGGCACTTGCGCTCTGATTGGAGATCAATGTTGTACTTTTGTCCCTGATACATCTACTAACTTGTCTGTGATTCATGATGCCCTTACTGATCTCTGGGACACCCTACACGACCGCAACAATGCTAGTTTGCCCTCTAAGGAGTGGGATTTCTGGAACTGGCTTACTAGTGGTTCCTGGATCTTGGTTCTGACCAGGGTTACTACTCTCCTGACTATATTTCTCTTGTGTGTTCTAGTTGTTTTTTGCTGTGTTCTTCCTCTGATCAAATGTACGCTTAACAGAACATTTAATTTCCATGTTCATCATTATACCCCAGAGGATATCACTCCCTATTACAGTGGTGATTTGGAATTCCTTGAGTGAATTTTTCTTTATTCTTTAATTGTGATTAATATGTTACATTTTAATCAAAGGGGTGGATTGTAATGGAAAATTTATTCATATACCCTTATAGTTTGTAGGTTACACTTTGTATGTCTGTGTATTTAGATAAGAACTCCTTCTCACACCTTCCCCCCTCTCTCATCCCCTTTGTATGTCTGTGTATTTAGATAAGAACTCCTTCTCACACCTTCCCCCCCCTTTCTCATCCCCCCAACAGATGTTGAGAGTTTAATGAGCTTCCTCCTTTGCACCCTTCACTCCGTAACATTTGTTAACAGCTATGTGAGAAATTTAAAACAATGACCTCCTACTGTGATGTTATCAGCTCATGCCTGGTATATTAACTAAGCTCACTTGTATCTGGCAGACTCTCGCAGACAAACTCCTTTGACTGTGTGACTCTCATTGCCGGCCGGCTCTTAATAAAACTACTTTGTTCGATTCTCACTTAGTGTGTGATCTTTGATAACTAAAGATTTCCACAACAGCGCCTGCAACAGTCTATAGGAATTAATGGTATTGTACTCAAATGGTTTGAGTCCTATTGAAAAAAAGAGAAGCTTTTCAGTCCATCTTGATCCTTTCTCTTCTTCTGAGGCCCAACTTAGTTATGGGGTTCCTCAAGGCTCCGTCCTAGGCCCTATTTTGTTTTCGTTGTACTTGCTTCCTCTGGGGTCTATTTTCAAAAAATATAGAGTCTCTTTTCACTGTTATGCCGATGACATTCAGATCTATTTATCTTTTAAATCTGCAGAAGACCATTGCGTTAAAATCTTCAACAGTGTTTGCAGGACGTTAAAATTTGGATGGAGAGAAATTTCCTGTGTATAAACAGCAAAAAAACAGAGGTCATTATTTTTGGTAAATCTGACCTGCTGGCATGATGCAGCAGCGTTATTGGTACCCTGGACTTTTTTATTCATTCTTTTATTAAAACTCTTGGTGTTTTATTTGATCCTAACCTCAAATTTGACAGGCAGGTTGGTGCAGTAGTCCAGTCTAGCTTTTATCAGCTGAGGCTTATCAGCAGAATTAAGCCTTACCTTCCCCGTGATGCCCTAGAAAGGGTTATTCACGCTTTCATTTTCTCTAGACTGGACTACTGCAATTCCCTTTATTCTGGGATTGATCAATGTCTTCTGCGCCGTCTTCAGCTGATTCAAAACTCAGCTGCCCGCTTACTAACGGGGACTAGACGGCGGGAGCACATTACGCCAGTGCTGCGATCCCTTCACTGGCTGCCTGTTGCTTTTGGAATTTCTTTTAAACTCTTACTCTTGACTTTTAAATGTTTACATGGTCTAGCACCTCCTTATCTGTCTGAGCTGCTTCACCACCACTGTCCTGGTAGGGCACTGAAGTCGGAAAATCAACTGAGGTTAGTTGTCCCGAGGACTTGGTTAGTCACTCGGGGAGACAAAGCTTTTTCCGTGGTGGCTCCAAAACTTTGGAATGGACTTCCTCTCTCTGTGAGGTCTGCCAAAGATCTGAACAATTTTAAATGTCTTTTGAAAACCTATCTCTTTACTTTAGCTTTTAACCCTAGAGAGCAGGATCATTAGGCTAGGTCTTTTAATTTAATTATATTTTTATCTGTTATTTTACTGTTTTAAACCTCTTGTTTTATTATGATTTGATGTTTTATTTGTTGTAATTTTATCTGTACAGCACTTTGGGTACCCTGGGGTATGAGAAGGTGCTATATAAATAAAGGTTAATTGATTGATTGATTGATTTGAAAGCTGTGATTAATCATGAGCAATTTGAAAGGTGTGATTAATCATGATTAATTCATTTGAAAGCTGCGATTAATCTGATTAAAAATTTGAATCATTTGACAGGCTTAATAAATCCATATCCATTAATATATGTTGAGCTTTCAGAGGATCTGAGCCTGAACACAGGGTTCAAGGGCTGACCTAAAGTCAGGCCTCAATAAGGTAAGTTAATGACAACTGGCAACCATTATCTGTGTGGAAAAGATTTTTTTCCCCAAAAGTAGATGATTGTGTATTATGTTGGTTCATGATGAGAACACTTTTTTTTTTTGCCCATATGCACAGAGACATTGAAGCAATTTGTCCAAGTAAATGAATCCTACATGCTAAACGCATTACAAGAATACAACGTGCAGGTTGATGGTGAGGGATATCACGGAATTTAGGATAACCCAACTGACTGCTGTGGAAAACAGGGAGTCACAGTCATTTCTGTGGAGGTTTGTACCAGCTGTGATGACCTCTGGCTAAGGGATGAAATGACAAATGATGTGGAATTATTTGAGGTTATAGGTGGTGAATTTATAAGACTCTAACCCTAACAATCAGGCGAAATATTAATTCCACACAGTCAAACAAGAAAATTAGTCCGTGTCTTAAACCCGAAAATAATTCTGATGTCAGTTTAAAATGGTGAATTTAAAAGTCCTACAAGAAACAATTTGGCATCTGAAAAAAACAACATGCACTCTGGATATAATACCATCCGACTTTTTAAAAACAGTTTTTACCTCAGTAGAAAGTGATCTCCTACTGATAGTTAACAGTTCACTGGCAGCAGGCATTTTTCCCAAATCACTAAAGATAGCTGCTATTAAGCCACTCCTAAAGAAAAGGACTCTAGACGCCTCTATAATGAACAACTATAGACCTGTCTCTAACCTCTCTTTTATTTCTAAGATTATTGAGAAAGATGTATTTCACCAGCTTAATGACTTTTTAAATGAAAGTGGAAATCTTGATAAATTTCAGTCCAGCTTCCAACCTCATCACAGCACTGAAACAGCTCTGGTCAAAGTGCTAAATGACATTAGGTTGAATACTGATTCTGGTCAAGTATCAGTCCTGGTTCTGTTGGATCTCAGTGCTGCGTTTGATACTGTAGATCACAGAATCCTGTTGCACAGGCTGGAAAACTGGGTTGGACTTTCTGGAGCGGTTCTTAACTGGTTCAGGTCCTATTTAGAAGGCCGGAGTTATTTTGTTACGATCGGCAGCTATGAATCTGAGCTAGTGGCCATGACTTGTGGAGTCCCCCAGGGGTCAGTCCTTGGACCTCTTCTGTTCAACTTGTATATGCTTCCTTTGGCTCAAATATTACAGAACAATAGCATTAATTATCAAAGTTATGCAGATGATACCCAACTTTATGTGTCTCTGTCACCAGATGACTGCAGTCCAATAGACTTATTGTGTCAGTGTCTGGAGCAAATAAACACCTGGATGAAGGAGAATTTTCTACAATTAAATGAAGACAAAACTGAGATTACTCTGTTTGGTAGCAAAGAGAAGAGGGTCAGCATTGGTAAACACCTGGCGACTCGGGCTCTTAAAATCACTGACCAAGTTCGTAACCTTGGAGTGTTGATAGACTCAGACCTGACTTTCAGCAGCCACATCAAAGCATCACTAAGAAGCTTTTTACCAGTTCAGAAACATCAACAGAATTAAAAGTTTAGTCTCCCAGAAATACCAAGAAAAACTCATCCATGCATTCATCTCCAGTAGGCTCCAAACAAATGTACTCTCTTTTGTTAAATGCAGATTGTCAGGTACTATCTGGTGCTGACACATGATTGGCTCTCTAACCAGGAAGTAGAAGAGCTACACAAGACACAAACAGATCTTTCTGTCACACGGTACCAAATTTGGAAGGCTGTAACATTATCGTTGAAAGTGAAAGTTTTTTATTTTTTAATCTTTCCCAAAATGCTGCTGACACACTATGGTTATAATATGGGTTTATATAGTTATCACATATAGTTTCTTTCATAAATCTTTATTTGTTTGTAATGTGTACAATACCAGTAGGTATTTCCCTGCAGAGACACAGTCATAACTGGGAGATGGAATGGCGTGAACTGGTTCCTAAGGTAACAAAAAGTTGTGTAAAGTGAGGTAAGAGTGATGACAGTGTTCTACAGAGAGTAAAGGTGGAGAGAGGAGGGACGGTTGGAAAAGATAAATCAGCTTTAGGACAGAGTTTAGGTCAGAGAGCTGCTGGAGCTGCAGCTGTCTGATGATGGAGCTCCAGGATGGAGCTGAACTCTGCTTTCCACAACTATTCAACATGTCCTGCAGGAAGCCGACACTTCGCTGGTCTGAAACTGTGCTCCTGAAACTCTTGCTGTTCTTCATCTCTCTGACCACCATAGCCATCAACTTGCTCGTCATCATCTCAGTCTCCCACTTCAGGCAGAGATTAACTTCTAAGTAGAATATAAACTTTAAGTGTATGAATAATGTTACATGGTTATATTAACATAATTTGATGATGTAAAATTTTAATTGCAGATATTTTTACATAATTTGTTGGTAATTAATGTTTCTCTGTCTCCTTCCAGGCAGCTTCACACACCTACTAACATCCTCATCCTCTCTCTGGCTGTTTCTGACTTACTTGTAGGTCTTGTGTTGATGCCAGGAGAAATCTTTAGATACACATCCTGCTGGATTTTTGGGGATATCATGTGTACCATATTTTTGTATATGATCCTGCAAACTCTCACAACTTCAGTCAACACAATTGTTATTATATCATGTGATCGCTATACAGCTATATGTTACCCTCTGCATTACTCCAAAATAATCACTTTAACAAGAGCGAAATACTGTGTTTGTCTTTGTTGGCTTTGGTCTTTTGTTTATAATATTATCTACATGAAAGACAAGCTGATACAACCAGGCGTGGGTAATTCCTGCTTTGGAGAATGTGTGCTTAAATACACTTATATTACAGTCACTGTTGATCTTGTTTTGATCTTCATATTTCCAGTTACTCTGATCATAGTTCTGTACATGAGAGTATTTGTGGTGGCTGTGTCTCAGGCTCGCGCCATGCGCTCTCACATTACAGCTGTTACAGTCCACCATGCAGTGACTTTATCAAAGAAATCTGAGCTGAAAGCAGCCAGGACTCTTGGTATTCTTGTCATTGTATATTTATCATGTTTATGCCCATTTTACTGTTACTCTCTTGTTGATGTTAACATGATGAATCCTACAGTTGCAACCTGTTTGTCATTTCTGTTTTATTTTAACTCCTGTCTAAACCCACTGATCTATGCTCTGTTTTACCCCTGGTTCAGAAAAGCAATTAAATTCATTGTCACTCTGCAGATCCTGCAACCTGGATCCCGAGAGACCAATATACTGTAGTGTAGAGAGACTGTGGAGTTGTGCTGGTCTCATCGGCAATTATGTAACAGAGCAGGGATTTATTTATTTATTTGAGCGGGACAGTGCATGTTAATGAACAGACAGGCTTATACAGCATGAATGCAAACATACCAGATTCTAGCAAATGCTAATTTCCATCCGTTGTCCCGGGGATTTGGGGGAAATTGGAGAACAATATAATACAATATAGAAACAATGATCTTAAAAAAACTTAGTTAAGGTCCAGCATCAAACATTGTCTGCCTCCCGCTCCACGACCACATGCAGTGATACATTACAGATATGTAGTAGACAGTCTGTCTGCAACCCGGCAGGGTGGAACAACTTTTTCCAGGTGAAGTTTCAACACACAAAGTTAATGAAATATCTGCTGAACAATTCCCTGAAAAATCTAGAAGCAGATATAAAGATCCATCCAGTCAATTATTTATAGATTATTTATATATAAAGTAGATAATTACAGTGTTCTGAAGCTATTTTTTTTAAAATCTTCTAGAAAACGTTTAATGATCAACAAAAAAATAAATAAATAAGTAAATAAAAAGAAAAGCTTAGTGCCATTTTAAAGGATGTGAGATATTTATCAATCCAAGTTTCAGAAAAACGATGTTGGAGTGTTGTGTTTCAGTAAGTTTATGGAACAATTTGAATTAAGAAACTCAATCAAATATCAATCAAAAAAATCATTAAAGCTGCTATGATACAAAAATGTAATAAATGCGTTCATTTGTTTTGGTCTGTTTTACTCTGTGAAGATCTGTAAATAGTAAATAAAGTGTAAAACATGAAAAATCTGTTGGAAATATATAGCGTATTGGTCCACATCAATTTTTAGTTCAACTGTATTAAATGTTGGGTGTAAATAATTATTTGTGTGTGTGATTTGTCTTCTTTATGCTCTTTAGGTATATACATATATATATTAAGGCTGGGCATCGATTAAAATGTTTAATCACAATTAATAGCATGTCATGATTAATCGCGATTATTCGCATTGTTACGCACCAAATGTCTCTTTCCTTTAAAAGAAGGCCTACGGCTATATAAAGAAAATGCAGTAAATGTTAATTTACTAACACTATATCAGGGGTCTCCATCCTGCAACTCCGGAGCTGCAAGTGGCTCTCCGGACCTTCTATATTGCCTCTAAATATGTGGCTAAAATATTTTTAAATCTATCTTTCTTGTCATTAGTTTGAAAACCACAAAAGGGGAACCCTCAAGGTTAGAAAGCTCTGAGGTCTTGTTACAGGGTTTGGATGCCAGGTGAGAGACCCGAAAAGAACTAAGGAAGGATGTGAACCCTTCCCTGCAGAGTGGATGTTGTTACGGGTCATCAAAAGAAAGTGGTTAGAACCCAGGTAGATGGGACCCTTCAAGGTCCTGGAAAGAACATCTCATGCATGTTAGACTCCAGGGCAAGGGCTCTTCATGGTATCACTGGAGCCAGTGTGCTCCTACTGAGGGCAGTCTACCCTGAGGTTGAAGCTTGCAAGACTACTATGAAAAGAAGAGCCGCTAAAGTCTATCAATTCTCCTTTCTCTATCTTCATCAATTCCCCGCAGAGGATAGTGATTGCTAAATTAGCTTGCTAGCTATAAGTAATCTTGCTTTATATTAGATATAATGTTGATCTTACTTATGGTGTTGTGCACAGCAGTTATAGCTGTCCAGTCATAGGAATTACTCTAGGTCATTGGCAGTTAACCCATGTGATACAGAAGGTCTTAAGCTCCCTGGATACTGGTAGTATGCCGGTACATAGTTTGAATCCATGGGTAAGATGGGGGAACGTGGATTTCAAGGCAAGGCAAGGCAAATTTATTTGTATAGCACATTTCATGTACAAGACAATTCAAAGTGCTTTACATAAAACATAAAATCATTACAGCAAGATGCAGGAAAAAAAAATAATAATAAATAAAGAAAACCAAAGATTAAAAAAGAAAAAATTGATTACATAAAAACAACAGGAAAAAGCTCAGATAACGAAATAAAGTTAAGATTTTAGCGTAAAAGAACCAAATGCAGATCTAGATTTTTAATTAAAAACTAGTGAAATGCAGCAGAGAACAGGTGGGTCTTCAACCTTGATTTAAATAAACTAAGTGTTTCAGCTGATTTGAGGCTTTCTGGGAGTTTGTTCCAGACATGTGGAAAATAGAAGCTGAATGCAGCTTCTCCATGTCTGGTTTTGACTCTGGGAACTGATAAGAAACTGGATCCAGATGACCTGAGGGTTCTGGTAGGTTCATACTGGGTCAAGAGGTCACTGATGTATTTTGGGCCTAAACCATTCAGAGCTTTATAGACCAGCACCAGAACTTTAAAGTCTATTCTCTGACGAACAGGCAGCCAGTGTAAAGACCTCAGAGCTGGACTGATGTGGTCCACTCTCTTAGTCTTAGTGAGGACTCGAGCAGCAGAGTTCTGGATAAGCTGCAGGTGTCTAATTGATTTTTTAGGTAGAACCTGTAAAAACACTGTTACAGTAATCAAGCCGACTAAAGATGAAGGCATGGACTAGTTTTTCCAGGTCCTGCTGAGACATTAGCTCTTTTACCCTTGATATGTTCTTAAGGTGATAGTAGGCTGACTTTGTAATTCCCTTAATGTGTTTCTCAACGTTAAGATCTGAGTCCATCACCACACCCAGATTTCTGGCCTGATTGGTGGTTTTTAGTTGTATAGACGGAAGCTCTGTGGTGACAGTTAATCGTTTCTCTTTGGCTCCAAAATACATCACCTCAGTTTTGTTTTTGTTTAACTGGAGAAAGTTCAGACACATCCAGTCATTAATCTCCTCAATGCATTTCTCAAGAGCCTGTGCAGGGCCTCAATCTCCTGGTGACATTGTAATATATATCTGTGTGTCATCTGCATAGCTATGGTAACTAATTTTGTTTTTCTTTATAATCTGTGCCAGTGGGAGCATGTAGATGTTAAACAGAAGAGGCCCCAGGATGGAACCTTGGGGAACTCCACATGTAATTCTTGTCTGCTCAGATGTAAAATTACCAATTGACACAAAATACTTTCTATTCTCTATAAGATTTAAACCAGAGTAGTACAGTGCCAGAGAGGTCCACCCAGTTCTCCAGTCTTTTAAGTAATATATTGTGGTCAGCTGTATCAAATGCAGCACTGAGGTCCAGTAAGACTAAGATTGACATTTTTCCATCTTCTGTGTTCAAACATATGTCATTAATGACTTTGGTCAGAGAAGTCTCAGTGCTGTGGTGCTGTCTAAAACCTGACTGGAAGACATCGTAGCAGTTGTTTTGTGTTAAAAAGTCGTTTAGCTGATAAAAAAAACGGCTTTTTCAATTATGTTACTTAGTGAAGGAAGATTTGAGATTGGCCTGTAGTTGCTCATTTGTGTCTTGTCTAGATTGTCCCTTTTTAGCAGAGGTTTGATTACAGCTGTTTTTAGAAGTTCTGGGAAGACACCTGAAATTAAAGATAAGTTAACAATCTGCAACAGATCTCATTCCAGAGTTCTTGAGACCTTTTTGAAAAACCCTGTGAGCAGGATGTCCAAGCAGCAAGAGGAGGAGTTCAACTCGCATATGATATCGCCTAGGTCTTTGCTGCTAATGGGATTAAACTGTGTCATGGTGTTTAAGATGGTTTTCAATGGACACAGTATATTTATTGAATCTGTTGCTGCTGATGAACCAACTGTTTGTCTGATATTCTCGATTTTTTCTGTGAAGATCTCTCTGTTCTCTGTTGAGACATTTGTGTGAACAGGAATCATACTCTCAAAGAAAACACAGTAATGATCAGACAGGCCCACATCACAAACAGTAATTTTAGAAAAGTTCAAACCCTTCGAGATCAGTAAATCTAGAGTGTGTCCTTTAGTGTGTGTGGCCCCTGTTATATACTGAGTCAGCCGAAAGTTGTCCAGATTGTTACTCAGGTCTTTAGTCCCTTTATCCTGAGGGTTGTCTACATGGATGTTAAAATCACCAACAATAATTACACAGTCAAAGTCTACACAGATTAATGCCAGCAGTTCACTAAACTCATCATGAAATCCTGCACAGTACCCTGGTGGGCGGTATATATTCAGAAACATTGATCCATTTTTAGCTTTTAGCTGAAGAGCCACATATTCAAAAAAAGTAAAATTTCCAAAAGATAACTGCTTACATTGAAATGATTCATTGAGTAGAACTGCAACCCTCCCTCCTCTCCTGTTCAGTCTGACCTCACTGATAAAACTACAGTTAGGAGGGGTTGTGTTGTTATCTTGGTTTAACCAAGTTTCTGTTAAAAACATAAAATCAAGGTTGTGTTTAGTGATAAGATCATTTATTAAAAATGTTTTCCCTGCTAATGACCTAACATTTAATAAAGCTAACTTAATGGGTTTGTAATTGTTTACCCTATGTTTGGGGGCACGCTGTGGCTCACAGGGTATGTTAACACTACTCAGAAACCTTTTAGAAAGCAGCTCTCTGTGTTCTGACCGAGCTGCATTTCTCCTTCTGTTGCCAAACAGTACAGATATTTTAGAATCTTCTAAAAAGCAGGGATCCAGCTTGTCCTGGGAAAGATTTTGACTGCCATTATCCACGCAGCCTGGACCCTCCATACATCATACAGTGGAAGAACTGGCAGTTTATGGATGTGCTGTGTTGGGGTTCAGCTTTAGTGCTCGGGTTGAGTTTTTGGCTCACTGATGGGTCTGGCAAAGGTTGGAGGAGGACCCTGTGACAGCTGTGATCTGACACAACAAATGAATATTTGTTAAGGACGGAGGAGTGGAGTTGGTCTATTGGAAGGGTGACACCACCACATTGCAGGTGGATAAACTGACCTGAAAGGATTGGTCAAAGTCTTTTTGGTTCACCAAACTACCCAACGGAAAGGAGCACGTTGTAGGTCCTGAGGAGCAGGTCATTCAGGAGGACTACTCCAAGTTTCAGTTAAAACATGACAAGCTGGTATAGGAAGGATCAAAATTTCAGTATCAATCCATACATCACTACTTAGCATGGCACAGGTTTTTTAGATATAAAATAGTAGTTTTAAGTAGGACTGGGCGATATGAACCAAATTTTAATATTTTTTACCTGAATCACAATATCTAATATATCTTTTTTTTTGTCAAGTAACAACAGAAACTGTTGTCTTGATATAAACAACATACCCTCATTCTATATCCCGTCTGATCAAGTCTGACGTCATGAATTATATTTTATGGGTGATTTAAACATAAACTGGAATTCCCTCTACTGTTCAATGAAAACGAACCTAAGGAGTGCACCTGCAGCTTGTGGACTATTACAGGTCATCAATAAACCAAATTGTTTAAAAAGTCATGGCACTCGAGTAGCTACCTGTATTGACCACATGTTTATAAATACACCAGAACTTTACTCTAACTCCATATCTGTTCCAATATAGAAACTATAATCTCACTGCCACTGTGAGACAGACAAACGTCCCTGGTCCCAAAATAATAAGGAAAGATCATCTCAAAGTTTTAATCAGACCAAATATGAAGAAGATGTTAAAAATGCTAATTGGTCAAAAGGTGTTTTCAGGAAAAGAGCCAGATGAAGCATTTCAGGCTTTTAATGAAATTTTTATGACAATTGTAGATTATCCTGCACCAATAAAGAAGTTTACGGTAAAAAACATCAACACCCCATGGTTGGATAAGGAATTAAAAGAACATATGATGGAAAAGAATCAAGCAATATCAACAACTATTTTATTGAATCTCATATCGGATTGGCAAATATGTTGCAAATTAAGGAATTTTGTTACCAAACTAAATAAGGAGAAGAAGAAACTGTATTATGAAAATAGAATTAATGAAATCAAACATGATAGAAAACAATTATGAAATACTTTGAAATTTCTATTGAGAAGAAATACCAAGTCTACCCCTCTTATTCAGAAACTGGAGGGAAATGTTTTACTAAACCAAAAGATATAACAGATCATCTGAAATGCTATTGGTTGCTGCTGCTTGGTCCGTTTCATTTCACAAGTGAATCGCACCAGAGTCACTTGCAAGTGAAACAAGTGGACCAAAGTTTGGTTCTTTGATTCTAACCAGGGGTTGAACGTGCATTCATATTACTCCAAACAAACTGTACTCTGTTTTGTTGAATGCAGATTGTCAGGTACTATCTGGTGCTGAAACATGACTGACTCTCTAACCAGGAAGTAGAAGAGCAACACAAGACACAAACAGATCTTTCTGTCACACGGTACCAAATTTGGAAGGCTGTAACGTTATCGTTGAAAGTGAAAGTTTTTTATTTTTTAATCTTTCCCAAAACCCTGCTGACACACTGTGGTTATAATATGGGTTTATATAGTTATCACATATAGTTTCTTTATTTGTTTGTAATGTGTAATATACCAGTAGGTATTTCCCTGCAGAGACGTAGTCATAACTGGGAGATGGAATGGAGTGGACTGGTTTCTAAGACAACGAAAAGTTGTGTAAGGTGAGGTAAGAGTGATGACAGTGTTCTACAGAGAGTAAAGGTGGAGAGAGGAGGGACGGCTGGAAAAGATAAATCAGCTTTAGGACAGAGTTTAGGTCAGAGAGCTGATGGAGCTGCAGCTGTCTGATGATGGAGCTCCAGGACGGAGCTGAACTCTGCTTTCCACAACTATTCAACATGTCCTGCAGGAAGCCGACACTTCGCTGGTCTGAAACTGTGCTCCTGAAACTCTTGCTGTTCTTCATCTCTCTGACCATCATAGCCATCAACTTGCTTGTCATCATCTCAGTCTCCCACTTCAGGCAGAGATTAACTTCTAATCTAAACTTTAAGTGTATGAATAATGTTACATGGTTATATTGACATAATTTGATTATGTAAAATTTTCATTGCAGATATTTTTACATAATTTGTTTGTAATTAATGTTTTTCTGTCTCCTTCCAGGCAGCTTCACACACCTACTAACATCCTCCTCCTCTCTCTGGGAGTTTCAGACTTTCTTGTAGGTCTCATGATTATGCCAGGAGAAATCTTTAGATACACATCCTGCTGGATTTTTGGGGATGTCATGTGTGCTTTATTTTGGTATTTGGGTGGTCAAACTCTCACTACTTCAGTCTGCACAATTGTTATTATATCATGTGATCGCTATATGGCTATTTGTTACCCTCTGCATTACTCCAAAATAATCACTTTAACAAGAGCCAAATACTGTGTTTGTCTTTGTTGGCTTTGGTCTTTTGTTTATAATATTATCTACATGAAAGACAAGCTGATTCAACCAGGCGCAGGTAATTCCTGCTTTGGAGAATGTGTGCTTAAATACACTTATATTACAGTCACTGTTGATATTATTTTGATCTTCATATTTCCAGTTACTGTGATCATAGTTCTGTACATGAGAGTATTTGTGGTGGCTGTGTCTCAGGCTCGCGCCATGCGCTCTCACATTACAGCTGTTACAGTCCACCATGCAGTGACTTTATCAAAGAAATCTGAGCTGAAAGCAGCCAGGACTCTTGGTATTCTTGTCATTGTATATTTATCATGTTTATGCCCATATTACTGTTACTCTCTTGTAGATGTTAACATGATGAATCCTACAGTTGCAACATGTTTGTCATTTCTGTTTTATTTTAACTCCTGTCTAAACCCACTGATCTATGCTCTGTTTTACCCCTGGTTCAGAAAAGCGATTAAAGTCATTGTCACTCTGCAGATCCTGCAGCCTGGATCCCGAGAGACAAATATACTGTAGTGTAGAGAGACTGTGGAGTTGTGCTGGTCTCATCGGCAATTATGTAACAGAGCAGGGATTTATTTATTTATTTGAGCGGGACAGTGCATGTTAATGAACAGACAGGCTTATACAGCATGAATGCAAACATACCAGATTCTAGCAAATGCTAATTTCCATCCGTTGTCCCGGGGATTTGGGGGAAATTGGAGAACAATATAATACAATATAGAAACAATGATCTTAAAAAAACTTAGTTAAGGTCCAGCATCAAACATTGTCTGCCTTTGCTGTGCCACGTCAGTCTTGGTGCAGGTCGATTTTAGCAGCAAGCGGGTAAATATGTTTTTACATGTTGAATTTTATATTATGGATGAGTTTTTAAATGTAGTTTGTAATGCAGGGTTGGGATCTGAGTGATGTTGGCCCTTGGAATAAGTATTTGACTGAGCAAGGGAATTCAACGCTGCAGGTATGTTATTATTAATATGTTTTTGAGATTAAATTAAAGTGTTTTGGTTGTAGTAATTTTGTATTTCTTTCTTGCAGTTGTCGGGTACCGTTACCTGCTGTCCTTTTAAGACTTTTGTTTTTCACGTTAGTCTGCTCCTGGTTCGAGTGGTTATGGTTGTGACAATTGTAAGAGCGGACTAACTGTTTGTTTTTTCTGTTGTCTTGTTTGTTTGGGTCACTCCCCTGAGAATGACTTTAGTCCTCCTGTCTGTAGCCGCTTGGACACGTTTACACCTAACTCTGTTGCATGCAGATATGGGGTGTTAGTTTGCAGTGGTTTGCAGTGCAATTGTGTGCGGCTTTGGTTTGGCCCGCTATAAGGGCAGGTTACCTAAGAGGATCCTCCGCCATTGTGGTGTGCGGGTATAGTTCAGGTGGAAGTAAACTGGTTCCGAGTTGAACGACAGGAGGAGAATATGGGGATGGTCCCTCATTGTATTTGATCAAAAAATTGAGTTAAAACTTTACGTTGCTTGTTCTTATTGAACTTACGTTTCACAGCAGCCTGGTAACATTAAACATTAGCTTGTAGAAGAAAATAAAGAAATAATTCAATCAGCCTCTCATTAACTAGATTCACTGGTTATTGTTTTTAAAAATTGTGTTACTACACAAATTCCGTGAGAAGATATAGATGTAGGCATTGTCACTTGTCAAAAAGCGTCACTCCAGAGAAATCGATTCATAAAACATAATATTTTTTTTAATTTTAGGAAAACTTAGTTAAGACACTACTAAATCAGTATTTAATAATGTAGGTAACTTGTGTTCTGAAGACAGAACACTGTATGCGAGAGAGGGCTGGATTGAAGGACAGCACAGAGGCGCTAATCATGTCAGCACAGTAGCAGGCTCTGAGTACCAGGGCAGCTGAGGCTCAGATCTACCACACCAGACAGGAGCCCAGGTGCAGGCTGTGCAATGAGTCCCCTGAAAAAGTCTAGCACCTCACAGGGGGGTGCAAGATACTGGCAAGCAAAGAATATATAGAATGCTATCACCAAATAACTGAATAAAGAATATGGAAAGGAGACCACGAGGTCACAAAGGGAAACATCGTCCAAGGTAGTGGAGAATGAGAGGGCTAAGATCCTGTGTGGCATCCAGATACAGACCAACAAAATGGTGGTGGCCAACCAACCAGACATTGTCATCATGGATAAGCAACAAAGGAAAGCCGTAGTGATTGATGTAGCCATCCCCAACAATGGAAATATCAGGAAAAAGGAACACGAGAAACCGGAGAAATACCAAAGACTCAAGCCTGGAAGGTGAAGGCAACAGTAATACCAGCAGAACAGGCACCAAGTCAGGGGACACAGTTGCAGTATCTTAGTAGTTCCTAGGACTGTACTGTTTTGGATAGAGACATCTGATGTTTCTCCAGGTATCTGCTGCAGCCACTTCTCCAGTGTGGGAGATTAATCATGATTAATCGCACTGTGAATATTAAAAATTTTAGTCGTTGCCCAGCGCTGATATATATATGTGTGGGTGTGTGTGTGTGATTTTTAATCTTGATTGTTTGCATGAAATGTTGCGATTAATTGCATTGTTGAATGGAAAATGTCCTTTTCCTTTCAAAGAAGGTCTATTGCTATATGAAGAAAATGCAGTAAATTTTGTTTTAGAAACACTAAATCAGGGGTCTGCAATGACTGGAGCTGCAAGTGGGTCTCTGGACCTTCCATTATGGTTCTTAATACATGGCTAAACATGCTAAAGAACTAACTAATGTTTTAAATATTGATATAATAAGAAATGCAGCTTTTTAACAATTTTTAAAGCTATATAAATTTTTGTCAAAGAAAAAATTGCATTAAATTTCCCCAGCACAATTAAACTAAAAGTACCAGTAATATTCTTTTATCTATTTAATCTACATTCCATAAGAGACAGTTTGTTTTCTTTATTTTAAAACCTAAAGATTGAAATAAAAATGTAGTTCTTCACAAATGACAACAAATTTCATATTGTAGGTATTAAACAAAAATTCTAAGTTGTCTTTTTTTAAAAGGTCTCGTAACATTTGCAACTCTAAACAAATTTTATTTAGCTGGATTGAGGGGGAAAATGGCTCTTTGGATTGGAAAGGCTGCAGATCCCTGCACTAAACACATAAACAGGTTTGGCAGCATTTTTCTCTTTAAACAGCAACAGTCAAAATATTTCTTAATATATAAAAGATAAAATATTTATGACAAAGTAGGATGAAATTTTTAGGATTTACTAACTAAAAGGTAAAATGTCAGCAGGACGAATTAAAAGCTGTGTGGAGCTGCTTCCTTCTAAACACAGAAGGAACGATATCTAATGAATATCAGCCATCAGATATTGAGATATTTTGGGAGCAATTTCCCATCCAAAAATCACAATTTTAACAATGGGTTTTGACGGACAAAAAGAAATGTCTGTTCTTTCTCTTCTTTCTTAAGTTCCAGACAGAAAACGTCTTCATTTTCAAAACACATTCTCTCATGATTACGTCACCACTGCAGCAGAACCATACATAGAGGAAGAGGCATGGACTGCAGCTTCTGCATATGACAAAAATATATACACACACACACACATATATATATATATATGTGTGTGTGTGTGCGTGTATGAGGCTGTCAAATGATTCAAGTTTTTGAATCAGATTAATCACAGTTTATCACAGATGATCATGAATAATCATTATTTGTGACTATGCCTGAAATGTGACCATTTTTACTGCAAGCCAGTGCTACAAATATTTACTGTTCACTGACCTTCCCTTGGGTAAACGTTGGATGTCCAAGGGTCAGTAAATGCAGCATGTTATGCACTTGTATATCTTGTTCTGCAGCATTTTCTAGATCAACAGCATCATCTTACCAACCATCTACACATTACTGCACATCTACACCTCACATGTTATGTCTGGTTGCAGTTGGCAAGTGCAAGGGACACTGAGGACTTTAAACTTGTAAAGTAATTATAACTGGAAACAAGGTGGATCTTTCAAAATTAACCGATTACAGAAATTGTCTTAAAACTGTTTTTCCCTGATTAAACAGCAGAGATGTCCTAGAGAAGAGCGCACTTCAAGGATCTCAGGACGAAATTACATCAGGCAGAAATAAAACGTGGTCTGATTTATCCGTCAACTCTCATCATAACTTTTAATTAATTAATTATTTCCAGGATCATAGAAATGTCCGACAGGGAAGGACTGTGGTGAACCTAGAAAGAAGTTCTGTTTACTTAGGACTGCACCTATGACAGCTAGAGTAGCAATACTACAAATAATGTGTGATTTTGTGTATATGAGTGAATGTATATATGTTGTTAACTTGGTGTTGCTCCAAAATTGAATTTATCTAAATTTAACAAAAAGAAAAAAATGTTATGGAAATGTCACATAAATTGCAGAAGAAAGGTTGTAAAATAACCCAAATAAACATATGCAGTATCAGAAATAAATTAACCAAAGTAGCAGATGTACTATTATTAAATAATCTACATATATTAGCAGTATAGTCAGAGACTTATTTAGATTCTACAATTGAGGTTACATCACTGATCATACATGGATATAATATTAGAAATGACAGGAATGCATATGGAGGGGGTTTGCTTTCTAAATTCAAACTCATATACCTGTTAAAGTTAGGCAGGATTTAATTTCATCAGATGAAGAAATACTGTGGCTGTAAGTTTGTTTAAAACATCTTAAGCTAATACTAATAAGATGTTGTTTTGGACCCCCAGTGCTAACAGTTGGTATTTAGACAGAATTTGTGAATGTTGGATAATGTCAGTAATACACGTCATGAAATATATTTTATGGGTGATTTAAACATAAACTGGAATTCCTGTTCAATGAAAACGAAACTAAAGATAAACCTGCAGCTTGTGGACTATTACAGGTCATCAATAAACCAAATTGTTTAAAAAGTCATGGCACTCGAGTAGCTACCTGTATTGACCACATTTTTAATAATACACCAGAACTTTACTCTAACTCCATATCTGTTCCAATAGGTTGTAGAAACTATAACCTCACTGCCACTGTGAGACAGACAAAAGTCCCTGGTCCCAAAATAATAAGGAAAGATCATCTCAAAGTTTTAGTCAGGCCAAATATGAAGAAGATGTTAAAAATGCTAATTGGTCAAAGGTGTTTTCAGGAAAAGAGCGAGACGAAGCATTTAAGGCTTTCAATGAGATTTCTATGACAATTGTAGATTATCCTGCACCAATAAAGACGTTTACGGTAAAAAACATCAACACCCCATGGTTGGATAAGGAATTAAAAGAACATATGATGGAAAAGAATCAAGCAATATCAACAACTATTTTATTGAATCTCATATGGGATTGGCAAATATGTTGCAAATTAAGGAATTTTATTACCAAACTAAATAAGGAGAAGAAGAAACTGTATTATGAAAATAGAATTAATGAAATCAAACATGATAGAAAACAGTTATGGAATACTTTGAAATTTCTATTGAGAAGAAATACCAAGTCTACCCCTCTTATTTAGAAACTGGAGGGAAATGTTTTACTAAACCAAAAGATATAACAGATCATCTGAAATGCTGTTGGTTGCTGCTGCTTGGTCCGTTTCATTTCACAAGGTAAGTGAATCGCACCAGAGTCACTTGCAAGTAAACCAAGTGGACCAAAGTTTCACTCTTAGATTCGCACCAGAGGTTGAACGTGCATTCATATTACTCCAAACAAACTGTACTCTGTTTTGTTGAATGCAGATTGTCAGGTACTATCTGGTGCTGAAACATGACTGACACTCTAATCAGGAAGTAGAAGAGCAACACAAGACACAAACAGATCTTTCTGTCACACGGTACCAAAATTGGAAGGCTGTAACGTTATCGTTGAAAGTGAAAGTTTTTAATTTTTTAATTTTTCCCAAAACACTGCTGACACACTATGGTTATAATATGGGTTTATATGGTTATCACATATAGTTTCTTTATTTTTTTGTAATGTGTAAAATACCAGCAGGTATTTCCCTGCAGAGACGTAGTCATAACTGGGAGATGGAATGGAGTGAACTGGTTTCTAAGACAACGAAAAGTTGTGTAAGGTGAGGTAAGAGTGATGACAGTGTTCTACAGAGAGTAAAGGTGGAGAGAGGAGGGACGGCTGGAAAAGATAAATCAGCTTTAGGACAGAGTTTAGGTCAGAGAGCTGCTGGAGCTGCAGCTGTCTGATGATGGAGCTCCAGGACGGAGCTGAACTCTGCTTTCCACAACTATTCAACATGTCCTGCAGGAAGCCGACACTTCGCTGGTCTGAAACTGTGCTCCTGAAACTCTTGCTGTTCTTCATCTCTCTGACCACCATAGCCATAAACTTGCTTGTCATCATCTCAATCTCCCACTTCAGGCAGAGATTAACTTCTAAGTAGAATCTAAACTTTAATTATATGAATAATGTTATATGGTTATATTGACACAATCTGATGAAGTAAAAATTTCATTGCAGATATTTTTACATAATTTGTTGGTAATTAATGTTTCTCTGTCTCCTTCCAGGCAGCTTCACACACCTACTAACATCCTCCTCCTCTCTCTGGCTGTTTCTGACTTTCTTGTAGGTCTTGTGTTGATGCCAGGGGAAATCTTTAGATACACATCCTGCTGGATTTTTGGGGATATGATGTGTACTTTATATTGGTATCTGGTCTGTCAAACTCTTACTACTTCGATCAGTAGCATTGTTTTCATATCAGCTGACCGCTACACAGCTATTTGTTACCCTCTGCATTACTCCAAAATAATCACTTTAACAAGAGCCAAATACTGTGTTTGTCTTTGTTGGTTTTGGTCTTTTGTTTACAGTATTATCTTTGTGAAACATGACCTCATTCAACCAGGCACGGGTAATTCCTGCTTTGGAGAATGTGTGCTTAAATACACTTATATCACAATCACTGTTGACATTATTTTTACCTTCATATTTCCAGTTACTGTGATCATAGTTCTGTACATGAGAGTATTTGTGGTGGCTGTGTCTCAGGCTCGCGCCATGCGCTCTCACATTACAGCTGTTACAGTCCACCATGCAGTGACTTTATCAAAGAAATCTGAGCTGAAAGCAGCCAGGACTCTTGGTATTCTTGTCATTGTATATTTATCATGTCTATGCCCATCTTACTGTTACTCTCTTGTTGATGTTGACATGATGAATCATACAGTTGCAAAATTTTTGGTCTTTCTGTTTTACTTTAACTCATGTCTAAACCCACTGATCTATGCTCTGTTTTACCCCTGGTTCAGAAAAGCGATTAAAGTCATTGTCACTCTGCAGATCCTGCAGCCTGGATCCCGAGAGACCAATATACTGTAGTATAGAGAGACTGTGGAGTTGTGTTGGTCTCACTGGAAATTATGTAACAGAGCAGGGATGATCTTAAAAAAACTTAGTTAAGGTCCAGCATCAAACATTGTCTGCCTCCCGCTCCACGACCTCATGCAGTGATACATTACAGACATGTAGGAGACATTCTGTCTGCAACCCGGCAGGGTGAAGCAACTTTCCCCAGGTGAAGTTGGTTTCTGCAGGTGATGTTTCAACACACAAAGTTAATGAAATATCTGCTGAACAATTCCCTGAAATAACTAGAAGCAGATATAAAGATCCATCCAGTCAATTATTTATATATTATTTATATATATAGTAGATAATTACAGTGTTCTGAAGCAATTTTTTAAAAAATCTTATAGAAAACATTTATTGATCATCATAAAAAGTAAATAAATAAGTAAGTAAATAAAAAGAAAAGGTAACTGCCATTTTAAAGGATGTGAGATATTTATCAATCCAGGTTTCAGAAAAACGGTGTTGGAGTGTTGTGTTTTAGTAAGTTTATGGAACAATTTGAATAAAGAAACCAAATCAAATATCAATCAAAAAAATCATTAACGTTGCTATGATACAAAAATGTAATAAATATGTTCATTTGTTTTGGTCTGTTTTACTCTGTGAAGATCTGTAAATAGTAAATAAAGTGTAAAACATGAAAAATCTGTTGGAAATATATAGCATTTTGGTCCACATCAATTTTTAGTTTAATTGTATTAAATGTTGGGTGTAAATAATTATTTGTGTGTGTGATTTGTCTTCTTTATGCTCTTTATGTATATACATATATATATTAAGGCTGGACATCAATTAAAATGTTTAATCACGATTAATCGCATGTCGTGATTAATCCCGATTAATCTCATTGTCACGCACCAAATGTCTCTTTCCTTTGAAAGAAGGCCTACGGCTATATAAAGAAAATGCAGTAAATTTTGATTTACTAACACTATATCAGGGGTCTCCATCCTGCAACTCCGGAGCTGCAAGTGGCTCTCTGGACCTTCTATAATGCCTCTAAATATGTGGCTAAAATATTTTTAAATCTATTTTCCTTGTCATTAGTTTGAAAACCACAAAAGGGGGATGCCCCACAGGAAGTAGCACTGTGGCAACAAAGGGGAGCCCTCAAGGTTAGAAAGCTCTGAGGTGTCGTCACAGGGTTCAGATGCCAGGTGAGAGACCGGAAAAGAACTAAGGAAGGAAGTGAACCCTTCCCTGCAGAGTGGATGTTGTTACGGGTCATCAAAAGAAAGTGGTCAGAACCCAGGTGGACAGGACCCTTGAAGGTCCTGAAAAGAACATCTCATGCATGTTAGACTCCAGGGCAAGGGCTGTACATGATATCACTGGAGCCAGTGTGCTCCTACTGAGGGCAGTCTACCCTGAGGTTGAAGCTCGCAAGACTACTATGAAAAGAAGAGCCGCTAAAGTCTATCAATTCTCCTTTCTCTATCTTCATCAATTCCCTGCAGATAATAGTGATTGCTAAATTAGCTTGCTAGCTATAAGTAATCTTGCTTTATATTAGATATAATGTCGATCTTGCTTATGGTGTTGTGCATAGCAGTTATAGCTGTCCAGTCATAGGAATTACTCTAGGTCATTGGCAGTTAACCCATGTGATACAGAAGGTCTTAAGCTCCCTGGATACTGGTAGTATGCCGGTACATAGTTAGGACCCATGGGTAAGATGGGGGGACCTGGATTTCAGTGGAAGAACTGGCAGTTTATGGGTGTGTTGTGTTGGGGTTCAGCTTCAGTGCTCAAGTTGAGTTTTTGGCTCATTGAAGGGTCTGGCAAAGGTTGGAGGAGGACCCTGTGGTAGCTGTTATCCGACACAACAAATGAATATTTGTTAATGGACGGAGGAGTGGAGTTGGTCTATTGGAAGGGTGACACCACCACATTTCAGGTGGATCAACTGACCTGAAAGGATTGGTCAAAGTGTTTTTGGTTTCACCAAACTACCCAACGGAAAGGAGCACGTTGTAGGTCCTGAGGAGCAGGTCATTCAGGAGGACTACTCCAACTTTCAGTTAAAACATGACACGCTGGTATAGGAAGTATTAAAATTTCAGTATCAATCCGTACATCACTACTTAGCATGGCACAGGTTTTTTAGATATAAAATAGTAGTTTTAAGTAGGACTGGGCGATATGAACCAAATTTTATATTTCGAAATTTTTTACCTAAATCACAATATCTAATATATGTTTTTTTTGTCAAGTAACCACAGAAACTATTGTCTTGATATAAACAACATACCCTCATTCTATGTCCCGTCTGATAAAGTCTGACGTCATGAATTATATTTTATGGGCGATTTAAACATAAACTGGAATTCCCTCTACTGTTCAATGAAAATGAAACTAAGGGGTGCAGCTGCAGTTTGTGGACTATTACAGGTCATCAATAAACCAAATTGTTTAAAAAGTGATGGCACTCGAGTAGCTACCTGTATTGACCACATTTTTAATAATACACCAGAACTTTACTCTAACTCCATATCTGTGCCAATAGGTTGTAGAAACTATAATCTCACTGCCACTGTGAGAAAGACAAAAGTCCCTGGTCCCAAAATAGTCAGGCCAAATATGAAGAAGATGTTAAAAATGCTAATTGGTCAAAAGAGCCAGATGAAGCATTTCAGGCTTTTAATGAAATTTTTATGACAATTGTAGATTATCCTGCACCAATAAAGAAGTTTATGGTAAAAAACATCAACACCCCATGGTTGGATAAGGAATTAAAAGAAGATATGATGGGAAAGAATCAAGCAATATCAACAACTATTTTATCAAATCTTATATGGGATTGGCAAATATGCTGCACAGTAAGGAATTTTGTTACCAAAGTAAATAAGGAGAAAAAGAAACTGTATTATGAAATTAGAATTAATGAAATCAAACATGATAGAAAAGAATTATGGAATACCTTGAAATTTCTATTGAGAAGAAATACCAAGTCTACCCCTCTTATTTAGAAACTGGACGGAAATGTTTTACTAAACCAAAAGATATAACAGATCATCTGAAATGCTATTGGTTGCTGCTGCTTGGGCCATTTCATTTCACAAGGTAAGTGAATCGCACCAGAGTCACTTGCAAGTAAACCAAGTGGACCAAAGTTTCACTCTTAGATTCGCACCAGAGGTTGAACGTGCATTCATATTACTCCAAACAAACTGTACTCTGTTTTGGATACACATCCTGCTGGATTTTTGGGGATATCATGTGTACTTTATATTGGTATCTGGTCTGTCAAATTCTCACTTCTTCTATAAGTAGTATTGTTTTCATATCAGCTGACCGCTACACGGCTATTTGTTACCCTCTGCATTACTCCAAAATAATCACTTTAAGAAGAGTCAAATACTGTGTTTGTCTTTGTTGGTTTTGGTCTTTTGTTTACAATATTATCTACATCAAAGACGAGCTGATTCAACCAGGCACGGGTAATTCCTGCTTTGGAGAATGTGTGCTTAAATATACTTATATTACAGTCACTGTTGACATTATTTTTACCTTCATATTTCCAGTTACTGTGATCATAGTTCTGTATATGAGAGTATTTGTGGCGGCTGTGTCTCAGGCTCGCGCCATGCGCTCTCACATTACAGCTGTTACAGTCCACCATGCAGTGACTTTATCAAAGAAATCTGAGCTGAAAGCAGCCAGGACTCTTGGTATTCTTGTCATTGTATATTTATCATGTTTATGCCCATATTACTGTTACTCTCTTGTAGATGTTAACATGATGAATCCTACAGTTGAAACATTCATTGTCTTTATGTTTTATTTTAACTCCTGTCTAAACCCACTGATCTATGCTCTGTTTCATCCCTGGTTCAGAAAAGCAATTAAACTCATTGTCACTCTGCAGATCCTGCAGCCTGGATCCCGAGAGACCAACATACTGTAGTGTAGAGAGACTGTGGAGTTGTGTTGGTCTCATCGGCAATTATGTAACAGAGCAGGGATGATCTTAAAAAAAACTTAGTTAAGGTCCAGCATCAAACATTGTCTGCCTCCTGCTCCACGACCACACACAGTGGTACATTACAGACATGTAGGAGACATTCTGTCTGCAAGCTGGCAGGGTGAAGCAACTTTTTCCAGATGAAGTTGGTTTCTCCAGGTGATGTTTCAACACACGAAGTTAATGAAATATGCTGAACAATTCCCTGAAAAAACTAGAAGGAGATATAAAGATCCAGTCAATTATTTATATATATATATACACACACTAGTACACATATATATACACACACTAGTACACATATATATATATATATATATATATATATACTGTATATATATAAAGTACATAATTACAGTGTTCTGAAGCAGATTTTTATATCTTATAGAAAACGTTTGTCGATCAACATAAAAAATAAGTAAATAAATAAAAAGAAAAGGTAACTGCCATTTTAAAGGATGTGAGATATTTATCAATCCAAGTTTCAGAAAAACGGTGTTGGAGTGTTGTGTTTTAGTAAGTTTATGGAACAATTTGAATTAAACTCAATCAAATATCAATCAAAAAAATCATTAAAGCTGCTATGATACAAAAATGTAATAAATGTGTTCATTTGTTTTGGTCTGTTTTACTCTGTGAAGATCTGTAAATAGTAAATAAAGTGCAAAACATGAAAAATCTGTTGGAAATATATAGCATTTTGGTCAAGTTTTTGTTCAACTGTATTAAATGTTGGGTGTAAATAATTATTTTTGTGTGTGATTTGTCTTGTGTATGCTCTTTATGTAGATAGATAGATAGATAGATAGATAGATAGATAGATAGATAGATAGATAGATAGATAGATAGATAGATAGATAGATAGATAGATAGATAGATAGCTGGGAAATTTAGGTGTTGCAGCGGTACAGTCATTTAGCAGTTGTGCTTCTAAAGGTAGCAAAATAAAAAACAGTATAAAAATTTCATTATCTACAAGACTTGTACAAGGAGGTATTTAGCTATACACAGTAAGAAGTGAGAATAGCCAGCAAATAATATAGTCCAGTGCAATGATTAGTAGTGACAGTTATTTTCAGTGACACAAGATGAGGAGTTTAACTGTGCAAGGTTGATCCAGTCAGTGCAAAAATTCACCAGTTACAACAGTCACTCATATTGTTATTTCTGACACAATGATGATGAGTTAAACAGTCTTATTGCATGTGGCAGGAAGATTTCCTGAAGCGGTCCTTGAGACAGCGAAGCTGTCTGAGTCTTTTGGAAAAGGAGCTCCACTGTCTGTCCAGCACAGGGTGGAGAGGGTGGTCAGGGTTATCCGAGATAGATAACAGTTTGTTCAGTGTCCTCCTCTCCACCACTGCTTCTAAAGTGTCCTGTCTGCAGCCAATGACAGAGCCAGCCTTCCTGATCAGTTTGTTCAGTCTGTGCAATGCTGCCCCCCCCAGCAGACCACAGATGAAAACAGGGCACCGGCCACAACAGACTGGTAAAAGATTTCCAGCATCTTGCTGCACACGTTGAACGACCGCAGCTTCCTCAGGAAGTAGAGTCTGCTGCAGGAAGCTGCACACGTTGAACGACCGCAGCTTCCTCAGGAAGTAGAGTCTGCTGCAGGCCTTCTTGTACACAGCTGTGCTGTTGGTCTTCCAACTCAGTCTGTTATCGATAGACACTCCCAGGTATTTATATTCCTCAACCGTGTCCACATCACTACCCAGGATGCAGAGGGGCTGTGGAGCTGATCCCTTCTTCCTGAAGTCTAACACCATCTCCTTGGTCTTGTCCACATTAAGCAGCAGGCAATTCTTACCCGCCCACTCCACAAATCCGTCCACCAGCCCCCTGTACTCCTCCTCCCGCCCACCACTTATACACCCAACAACTGCAGAGTCGTCAGAAAATTTCTGAAGGTGACATGATTCTGAGTTGTACTGAAAGTCTGTGGTGTATAAGGTGAACAGGAATGGAGAGAGCACAGTGCCCTGCGGGGCTCCTACATCACTCATCACCACATCAGACAGGACACCGCCCAGCCGGACAAACTGCGGCCTGTCTGTCAGGTAATCAGCGATCCATTAATTGATTGATTAAAAATTTTTTATCGCGATTAATCGCATGACATGTTGTGATTAATCCCGATTAATTGCATTGTTACGCACCAAATGTCTCTTTCCTTTAAAAGAAGGCCTACGGCTATATAAAGAAAATGCAGTAAATTTTGGTTTACAAACACTATATCAGGGGTCTCCAACCCGCGACTCTGGAGCTGCAAGTGGCTCTCTGGACCTTCCATAATGCCTCTAAATATGCGGCTAAAATATTTTTTAAATCTATCTTTCTTGTCATTAGTTTGAAAACCAGGGACTTTTTTTCTTTAACTTTACATCATTTTCCACAAATAGGTACATCCTTTAGAAGTTTGTCTATCCTCTTTTTATAAAGGTTTATGTTTTTCTTTATTTTAAAACATAAAAACGGAAATAATAATAATAATAATAATAATAATAATAATAATAATAATAATAATATGGCAGCTCTTCATTAAAAATATATACATATTAAGTTGCCTTTTTGAAAAGGTCTTTTGCATCTCTAAGGGAGTTTTATTTAGCTGGCAGAGGGAAAATTTGCTTTTTGGATTGGAAAGGCTGCAGGCCCCTGCACTAAACACATAAACAGATTTAGCAGCAGTTTTCTCTTTAAACAGCAACAGATACATATTTCTTCATATATATTTAAAAAAATCAACTATTGATGAAAAAGAAGGATGAAATGTTCAGAATTTATTAAATTAAAAAGTAAAAAAGTGAGCAGAATGAATTTTAAGCTGTGAAGCTGCTTCCTTCTTCTCTGTGAAAACAGTTGGCAGAGACCCCCTAATTAAAAAATAAATGAATAAATAAAGAAAAATCTATCACCACCATCTCCAATGAACTGAAACTGAGACCCACTCTTACCTGCCCCACCTGATGCTCTGTATGATTCATGAAAGGACATAAGAACATTTGATCTCCAGCAATTACCACCAGAGTTCCAGAGTTTCAGAGAGTCTGAAACCAGATGTTTGATGGACATCTGCTGTGGATGGTAGAACACCATCCTCCGGAATGCTCCAGATCATGCGTTTTATTCAGAGGACAAGACCAAAGCTCAAGGACAAACCGGGACAAGAGCTCTGCAGCCCAGCTCCGAGGTGGCATGGCTGCCGGGCTCTGCAGGGCCGAAGCTGCAGAGAGGTGGGTGCTGGGGGCCTGAGGTTGGAAAACCATGCAGTTTCTACTCACCAGAGACAGAACATCCATGTGGTGAAAGTGGGTCATTGGCCATAAGATCAAAAAGGCAGTTTGCCATCTGACTGACCCACGGCAGAGCTGACTCACAGATGTAAGCAGTCATGTGACCAGTTGACACGATGATGGTGAGATTGTTCTGATATCATACCACAAATAATTATTTGATTCAAAACCCTACACTGAAGTTCAACAGATCCATATCTTTATGGAAAGAAAGTGCTAAAGAGGTAACAGAAAAAAAAGCTTCATTTCTATACATTTCATACACATAAGACTAGTTCACAACTGTTAAAAGAGACACACATATACACAAACACACACACACACAAGCTCACTGCAACAAAATATCTGCTTGCTACTGATCCACATGATGTGTTCACTGACCCTGTTTAGTTTTCACAATTTAGGAAGAGAAAGAGTGAGTAAATCCTTTCCTGCCAGAGGCGTAAATGCCAACATACTCATCCTTATGTGCATTTATGTAAATACCGAATGGTGGTTTCCCTGCTTGGTTCTGTGTGGTGATGGCGGCTGCTCGCCCCCTGATTTCCTGAGAACTTTAAGTGTGTGTGTGATTTGTACTAAAACTGTTCGTGTGTCTCTGGGTCCTGATTATTTTAATTTTGCTCATAGTCGGCTTAAATTAAGGTTTTAATAATCTTGGTATCTAAAATTATATTCAACAAAAATTGAGCGAGAAACTCAGATACAAGCTGAAGGCCTGATCTAATTCACTCAAGCAAACTAAGGACCTGAAATAAAATGAATCAATAAATAAATTGCTTAGAGGGACGTTTCTAAAACTTAAAGGATGGATTAATGGAAATTAAATTAAAGAAGCTCCTCTTTTAATCTGTCAGCAGAGGTAACTACGCAAATTAGTTTAAATAAAATGAAAGAAACTTTAAACACTAAAACAATGAATGTTGATGCAGATAAAATTATTTTAGGTCATTGTTATCTCTGCATAACACAACAAAATGCACTATAACATTAGAATTAATGTAGAGAAATACCAGAAGAAAATACAACCTATTTCATATTGGTATGATATCCATGGTTATTCTAAACTGATTCTCTCATTTAAAAAAAAAGATAGAGGTATTTGTAAAAAGAATAAAAGAAAAAGGCTGCTCGAGCAAATTTGGCCCAAATTCCAATTGGGTTTAAGTCCATATCATCTTGGAATTGAAAGCATTAATAACAAATTAATAACAAATCTCCAAAACAATTAATGTTTTCCAAACAATTTCAAAATGAACTTTAAGGATCCTCATGAATGCAGGAACATTGACCTGCTCTGATTTGGCTTTCTACGCAGAACAAGTGACGTGACTTTGACAAAGTTTTCTGACTCCGACCTGACGACAGACTGATGGACTGATTTTGAATTAACCTTTCTTCCAGCAGTTTCTTCTCCAGGATTGTTTCCACAAAAGGCTGATTGCTGTTTTATAATGCTGCTAACTCTGCTAATTTTCCTGAAAAACAGGACTGAGGACTTGGATCTGTCTACAGGAGGAGACATCTACACTAAATCCCTTTTGTAAAATGTGAGTATTTGCATTTCAAAATCAAACATGATGTTGTCCCTTATGGCATTTGGGATAAACTTTTACAGGTAGAGAGAATTGTCAGCATGTACATTTGTGTGTGTTGTTTAATTTATGTTATCACACTACTGATGACAATTGCTTTCACAGGGGTGATACCAAAGCAGTCAACTCCAGGGTTCAATTGTACAAGAAGTTGAATGTTTTATGAATAATTTTACTCTTATGTGGGATAACGTAAATTATTTAAATAAATAGGAAGGTTTTTTCTAAATAAAAGGAAGTATAAGGCCAGTTATATAAGAGGAGAAGATTGTTGAATCACAAAAGGGGGATGCCCCACGGGAAGTAGCACTGTGGCAACAAAGGGGAACCCTCAAGCTTAGAAAGCTCTGAGGTCTCGTTACAGGGTTCGGATGCCAGGTGAGAGACCAGAAAAGAACTAAGGAAGGAAGTGAACCCTTCCCTGCAGAGTGGGTGTTGTTACGGGTCATCAAAAGAAAGTGGTCAGAACCCAGGTAGACGGGACCCTTCGAGGTCCTGGAAAGAACATCTCATGCATGTTAGACTCCAGGGCAAGGGCTCTTCATGGTATCACTGGAGCCAGTGTGCTCCTACTGAGGGCAGTCTACCCTGAGGTTGAAGCTCGCAAGACTACTATGAAAAGCCGCTAAAGTCTATCAATTCTTCTTTCTCTATCTTCATCAATTCCCCACAGAGGATAGTGATTGCTAAATTAGCTTGCTAGCTATAAGTAATCTTGCTTTATATTAGATATAATGTTGATCTTACTTATGGTGTTGTGCATAGCAGTTATAGCCGTCCAGTCATAGGAATTACTACTAGTTAAAATCCATGGATAAGATGGGTGAATCTAGATTTCAGTGGAAGAACTGGCAACGGAAAGAAGCACGTAATAGGTAATAGGTAATAAGTTTCAGTTAAAACATGACACGCTGGTATAGGAAGTATCAAAATTTCAGTATCAGCCTGTACGTCACTACTTAACATGGCACAAATTTTTTAGCTATAAAATAGTAGTTTTAACTAAGACTGGGCGATATGAACCAAATTTTATATCTCGATATTTTTTACCTGAATCACAATATCTAATATGTTTTTTTGTCAATTAACCACAGAAACTGTTGTCTCGATATAAACGACATACCCTCATTCTATATCCCGTCTGATAAAGTCTCGGTTTATTTGAAAATCTTGATGTATTACCCAGCCCTAGTTTTAAGCATATGAAAAATGTTTAAACAAACATTTCCCTGCACATGAAAAGATTAAACTGTAATGAATGGTGGCGGAGGTGAGGACCCAAACGCAGGCAGTCAAGGTGGGAGGCAGAACAATGCAGGTGACAAGGTTTTTATTTCCTTAAACTCAAGACAGGTAACCACACACAACAGGGTTAAACCAAAAGGATCTGGCAAGGGCAAACTGAAAACCATGGGTTATATATACACAGAGTAACAAATTGAGACCAGGTGAAGTGAATCAAACTCAAACCAGGTGAGTTAATGAGCTGGGGACAGAAAACACAGCACGTGAGGGAAAACTGAACTAAACATGACAAAACCAAAAACCAAACCATGACCTAAACCGAAACTAAACATGACAATAACCAGAACCAGAAATATAACCAACATCATGACAGAACTAAAACATAAGGACTGTAAAACATGACATAAACGGCTATAGTATTGATTCAAACTGGACACATCAGCTGAATTTTTAAGGTAAAGAAGGTCATTCATGGGAGCTAAAGATCTCTTGATGTGACGTTAACTGCTAAGCTAACCCTGTTAGCAAAGAGAAAAAAAACGGTAATGTGCTGATAATGTTACTTTTATGGACCCTTAAAGTTGTCACAAACTAGGAGTAAAATAGTAAAATAATAAATTTGAATAGATTAAGTAATTTACCCGGTGTAATTCTCCTCTCCTTGCCCCTTCGCAGCCCACTGCCAATAGTACTGGTGACGATTACAACATCCCATTATGCAACTGAACTTATCAAATTTACAATACAATGCTGTACCTCATCCAGTTGTCCAATAAAACTTTGGGTGCCCTTTGAAAGGATTTATGTGCACAGTATGATAAAGTATTAGTGATAACCAGCGACTTACTATAAAATTTAACTGTATTTTTTAAAGCAATTCATTACAGTGTATGTTTATTATAATGTATAACGATTGGCCGGCCTTACTAAATCAAATCGAATCAAACTTATATTATATTTATAAAGCCCTTTTCATGCCGACGGCGATATGACTTGCTTAACATGAATAAGAAATTTAAGCACAATTCAACTAATGCATGTTAAGAACAAAATGAACCTTTACGCATCAAAACAGAACCACATAAAAATTACAACACTCATGAGGATCTTTCATACTGTTGCCCCTGGCTTGATGATGCTGTGAAGAAAACACTGGAGTTAAAACAAAAATTAAATTTCCTTCGGAAACAGTAAGAACAGCTATGAATGAATAAACACATGAATGAATAGATAATTAAATAATTAAATTAATAACTAAATAAACAAGAAGCAATACAGCTTAGTAAAATTAAAAGAAATTAATGTGAAATAAAATACCAGAGATGCGGTGGAAGGAGCACTCAGGGGCTGAGAACCCTTTTAAGGATCGGTTGATGGGAAAGTGTGGCAAATGTAAGGAATTGGTTGTGTTTATTGTATTGCTGTTGACCACGGTGGTGGTCCTTGTGGTTACTTGTGGTTGTTGCTGTATCCCTGGTATTAGGGCTTTGTGGGTTTGATAGATTGCTATGGCAGTAGCTCAGATGGATGGTGCTGATAAAATTATATTTTTCCTAAGTCTGGATGGGCAAACGATGGAGCTATCTGGGGAGGAGTCAGCTCTTAGGTGGTGATCTCTGGAAGAGATCAAAAGGGGGAGTTGTGAGGATGGGAAAACAGTTGGACAGGTAACATGTACGAGAGTCAGGTAACGGTAACGGTAATTATTCATAAATCATGAATAATAGCTTATGAGTGGAGTAGTGAAGGTTGTTTTTAGTTAGTAGAGGGACAGCTGCAGAAGAGAATACTTATCTCTCAGCCTTGAAGCAGCACAACAGGACAGATAGCAGAATTCCATGCACATACACACATAGATACAGATGCAGGGAATGACGTTTAACACAGATACAGACACAGATAACACAGTTTGTTTAATATTCGGATAGAACAGCTCACACACATATACAGTGTCTGAGCCCGACCGGACCGGTTTTTCTAGGGCAGAGGGTGAAGTATAAAATAAGATAGCACTTACTGAGTGTTCAGACTCTGCTTGGATCTCATAGCGCTTGTTTCTGCTTCTAGTTAAGAGTCTTCAGATATATCTGCGGGGAATTGCTCATGTAACCTTTTGCTACTAAATAAAACTATTGAAAATGGAAATGATCTCAAGTGGTTTTATCTCCATCAACGGAGCCGGGGGAATCAGGGGATTCCAACACTTCTAAACACAGAAGGAACAATATCTGATGAATATCAGCCATCGAGTGAACAGAGAGAAAGCAGGATTAAAATCTCACAGCTTCTAGATGGTGAGGAGAGAGAAATATTCACAATATCAGGGTTCCCGCGGATCCTTAAAAAGTCTTAAAAGGCATTGAATTCATCAATCTAAAATTAAGGCCTTAATTGGCATTAAAATGTCTTAGATTGATCTTTCAAAAGTCTTAAAAATGTTTACACATAATTAGTAGGATTTTATAATTGAAATTAGTCTCAAATCTAAAAATAAATCGTAACATTCATTTTATTTAAAATGTACCGAATGTCTCTGATGATGCGAACATGATAGCGGAACCAACAAAACAGTGACGCGGTTGCAGCCGTCTCTAAGAGCAGACGCACGTTGTTAATGTAGCAACTTTAAACTACATCATGGGAAAGTGTAAATTCAACGAAAAGGCAATGTGTACGAGGCACGGGGTATTTTGTGCAAAAAAATGTTTCAAACTCACCACGATGGGAGTCAAGGCAGTGGAGTCTTACATGCACAGCGCGAAAAACAAAGCGTCAAAATCGAACTGCCAACTGCATACGCCAGGTATTTCCCAGTTCTGTTCTCCTCTTGTCTCCACCATGCCTCCACCCGCACTACCAATATCAACAACTGGGACAGCAACAGCACATTTCCAGACAATGTTCGGGTGTACGCCTACACTGAAAGCAGAGGTACTGTGGTCTCTGAACACCGTGACAAAACACCAATCGTTCAAGTCTAATGAGGGAGTTGGAGACTTATTTCGTGCAATGTTCCCAGACTCCGACATTACCTACTCTTTTGCATGCGATTCCGACAAGACGGCCTACATCAGCAAGTTTGGATTTTTATGTATTGTTTTCCATGTTTTCAGCTCTGAAAAGTGTATGTTTTTCAAAATGAAAGTTTTTCACATGAACAAAAAGTCACGTTTTATGTTAAAATAAACATTTGGGTGAAATTGTCCCTAACCACTTGTATTTGATGTGGTGTTTTTTCCCCCACTTTCGTTAATTGGGAAGTTGGTCTTAAATTTATTTTCAAATGGCATTAAAAAAGTCTTAAAAAGTCTTAAATTTAACTTGCTTTAAGCTGTAGGAACCCTGCAATGTGCACAATAAATTCCATCCATGCACCTTCAGTGCTTCATTATCCAGATTTCCTACCTAGAAATTCTCAAATTTTGCATTCTTAGTTTGATTGTTTGGCTTAACCTCTTGTGCCTGCACCCTCCACTACCAGTGTTATGCCGAGAACAGCATGGCTGCCGAGATTTGCAATCCCATCGCGTGAACACACACAACAAAGCAAGCCGAAATCGACTCTTCATTTTAGCAATTTCTGAGACATGAAACATCTAGAGTCGATGTTGCTTTTTTTTTTTTTTAAATGACAACACATTATTTGAGATACTTCAAGAATATTTAGAGCTACTCCATTGGGTAAAACGTTATCCTCCTCATTAGCTCACTTAAGACGTGTAACTTTCTTCTGACCACTGTGAATTTGGCAGTGTTTCAGTCACGTAAAGGTCTGTCAATGTGATGTGGCTACATGGAAAAATCTTTCAGTCAAATGATGAAGTAATTACTTTTTTAATTGTAACATGCTTTGTGTGGTCAAATACAACAAAAATAAAAAAAAGACTAATAAAAGTGGAAGTGGAACTCCTAAAGTAATTATAATTGGAAACAAGCTCTTTCAAAATGAACTGATTACAGGAATTGTCTTAAAACTGTTAATAGTGGAACTGGAGTGGGAATATTTCTCATGCCTTAAAAATTGAAAAAGGACATGCCAGCTGTCTCACCTGTTATACCTGAGAGAATTGGGATGGAAGCCAACGTGGCACAGTGGAGCAATTAACCTGAATTTGCTGCATTAATTGGCTCAATAACAAGACAGGAAATAACCAAAGCAATTGATAAATTTCAGTTTCAGTTGGATTTCTTAAAGGTCGATCTGAAGGAGTGCAAAGACAAAGTAGATGATGTCGAGTTGGTGCTCTCTACGCAAGAAAGAATGAATGAAGCGGAGAAAGTTTGTAACGTGCTCCAGAATGAAAAGAAAGAACTGAGAGAAAAAACTGATAGGCTGGAAAATTTCAGCCAAAGACTCAACATCAGAGTGTTGGGCCTTGACAAAGATGTGGCAAAGCGACATCCTACAGAATTCATAGCATCATTCTTTAATTAGAATTTTTTCTGTAAAAATAATCTGTTGTGAGGGATAAAAGGAAGCTTCCCTATAAACAATCTATCTACTACATCAACAATATATTTGTCAACTTTTTCTCCTTCAAAACAAGAGTTCCATGCCGGAATAACTTTGGTGCACTGTGTTGCTCTTTCCTTCTTCCTGGTTCCTTATCCAATCACATACGACTCCCCACAGTTGCCAAACAACAGCCAGCAAATTTTATTTTATGTCAGCAAAAGAGTAGCAGCGTGCAGGTATGGAAGCTAGTAAAAGAAGCGGACCAGAAATAGTTTAAAATAGATATTTTACTTCAAAAACTGTAACATGATTTCAAAATAATTTTTAGTTATATTGCATTTTGTTGTAAATTAGAAAGTATGTAGGCTACAAGTAGGCTGAATGCCTATGTTGTTGTCCTGTATCCTGTGTGGAAGTTGGCCATGAATAAAAGAACACAATTCTAAAGGATATTTGAATGACTTCATAACAGCTATTTAAACACTGAGTTAAATAAAGAGAAAAAGAACCTAGAAAGAAGTTCTGCTTTCTTAGGACTGCACCTATGACAGCTAGAGTAGCAATACTACAAATAATTTGTGATTTTGTGTATATGAGTGAATGTATATATGTTGTTTACTGTAATTGGTGTTGCTCCAAAATTGAATTTATCAAAATTTAACAAAAAGAAAAAAGAGGTTTTGGGAATGTCACATAAATTGCAGAAGAAAGGTTGTAAAATAACCCAAATAAACATATGCAGTATCAGACATAAATTAACCAAAGTAGCAGATGTACTCTTATTAAATAATCTACATATATTGGCAGTACAGTCAGAGACTTTAGATTTAGATTCTACAATTGAGGATACGTCATTAATCATACATGGATATAATATTAGAAATGGCAGGAATGCATATGGAGGGGGTTTGCTTTCTAAATTCAAACTCATATACCTGTTAAAGTTAGACAGGATTTAATTTCATTAGATGCTGGAATACTGTGGCTGTAAGTTTGTTTAAAACATCTTAAGCTAATACTAATAAGACGTTGTTTTGGACCCCCAGTGCTAACAGTTGGTATTTAGACAGAATTTGTGAAATGCTGGATAATGTCAGTAATACACATAATGAAATATATTTTATGGGTGATTTAAACATAAACTGGAATTCCTGTTCAATGAAAACGAAACTAAGGAGTGCACCTGCAGCTTGTGGACTATTACAGGTCATCAATAAACCAATGAGAGTTTGTTTAAAGAGTGATGGCACTCGAGTAGCTACCTGTATTGACTACATGTTTATTAATACACCAGAACTTTGCCCTAACTAGACATTTATGCCAGTAGGTTGTAGAAACTATAATCTCATTGCAGTTGTGGGGAAGAAAAAAGTCCCTGAGCTTGATCGCAAAGTAATAAGTAAAAGATCATTTCAGAGTTTTAATCTGGCCACATATGAAGAAGATGTTAAAAATGCTAGTTGGTCAAAAGTGTTTTCGGGAAAAGACCCAGAGGAAGCATTTCAGGTTTTCCATGATATTTTTATGATAATTGTAGATTGTTATGCACCATTAAAGACATTACTTTTGAATACTTTGAAATTTCCATTGAGAAAAAATATCAAGTCTAACCCCTCTTATTTAGAAACTGGAGGGAAATGTTTTACTAAACCAAAAGATATAACAGATCATCTAAAATGCTATTGGTTGCTGCTGCTTGGTCCGTTTCATTTCACAAGGTAAGTGAATTGCACCAGAGTCACTTGCAAGTGGACCAAAGTTTGATTTTTGGTTCGCATCAGAGGTTGAACGTGCATTCATATTACTCCAAACAAACTGTACTCTGTTTTGTTGAATGCAGATTGTCAGGTACTATCTGGTGCTGAAACATGATTGGCTCTCTAACCAGGAAGTAGAAGAGCAACACAAGACACAAACAGATCTTTCTGTCACACGGAACCAAATTTGGAAGGCTGTAACATCATCGTTGAAAATGAAAGTTTTTTATTTTTTAATCTTTCCCAAAACCCTGCTGACACACTATGGTTATAATATGGGTTTATATAGTTATCACATATAGTTTCTTTCATAAATCTTTATTTGTTTGTAATGTGTACAATACCAGTAGGTATTTCCCTGCAGAGACGTAGTTATAACTGGGAGATGGAATGGAGTGAACTGGTTTCTAAGACAACAAAAAGTTGTGTAAAGTGAGGTAAGAGTGATGACAGTATTCTACAGAGAGTAAAGGTGGAGAGAGGCGGGACGATTGGAAAAGATAAATCAGCTTTAGGACAGAGTTTAGGTCAGAGAGCTGCTGGAGCTGCAGCTGTCTGATGATGGAGCTCCAGGACGGAGCTGAACTCTGCTTTCCACAACTATTCAACATGTCCTGCAGGAAGCCGACACTTCGCTGGTCTGAAACTGTGCTCCTGAAACTCTTGCTGTTCTTCATCTCTCTGACCACCATAACCATCAACTTGCTCGTCATCATCTCAGTCTCCCACTTCAGGTAGAGATTAACTTCTAAGTAGAATCTAAACTTTAAGTATATTAATAATGTTATATGGTTATATTAACATAATTTGTTGGTAATCAATTTTTTTCTGTCTCCTTCCAGGCAGCTTCACACACCTACTAACATCCTCATCCTCTCTCTGGCTGTTTCTGACTTTCTTGTAGGTCTTGTGTTGATGCCAGGAGAAATCTTTAGATACACATCCTGCTGGATTTTTGGGGATATCATGTGTGTCTTGTATTGGTATCTGGGCAGTCAAACTCTTGCTACTTCAATCAGTAGCATTGTTTTCATATCATGTGACCGCTACATGGCTATTTGTTACCCTCTGCATTACTCCAAGAAAATCACTTTTAAAAAAGCCAAATACTGTGTTTGTCTTTGTTGGCTTTGGTCTTTTGTTTACAGTATTATCTACTTGAGAGATGAGCTGATTCAACCAGGCACGAGTAATTCCTGTTTTGGAGAATGTGTGCTTAAAAACACTTATATTACAGTCACTGTTGATATTATTGTGACCTTTATATTTCCAGTAACTGTGATCATAGTTCTGTACATGAGAGTATTTGTGGTGGCTGTGTCTCAGGCTCGCGCCATGCGCTCTCACATTACAGCTGTTACAGTCCACCATGCAGTGACTTTATCAAAGAAATCTGAGCTGAAAGCAGCCAGGACTCTTGGTATTCTTGTCATTGTATATTTATCATGTTTATGCCCATATTACTGTTACTCTTTTGTTGATGTCAACATAATGAATTCTACAGCTGCAACATGTTTAGTCTTTCTGTTTTATTTTAACTCCTGTCTAAACCCACTGATCTATGCTCTGTTTTACTCCTGGTTCAGAAAAGCGATTAAACTCATTGTCACCCTGCAGATCCTGCAGCCTGGATCCCGAGAGACCAATATACTGTAGTGTAGAGAGACCGTGGAGTTGTGTCAGTCTCACTAACAATTATGTAACATCTTTTACTTCATCATTGATGTAGAAGATGGATTCACAACACATAATTTGTTATTAAGTTTAGGGCCCTCAAAAGCTTAGTAAAGCCATATTAAATTAACCTTTGAGTAACTGCAGTGTTCTAAAGCTCATTTAAAAAACTCACATTAAATGTTTATTGATCAATATCCCTAAAAAGTAATTGTCATTTAAAAGGATATCAGATTTTTATTAAACCAAGTTTCAAAACAAGTGTGTTTTGTTCCCTTTATGGACAATCTGTATAAAGAAACTAAAGAAACTACATTAAATATTGTGTTTAAAGTACATTATTAAACCTGCTTGATAAGAAAATGTAATGAAAGGGATCATTAAATTTGGTCTGATTTGCTCTGTGATGATCTGTAGATAGTAAATTAAGTGTAAAACATGATAAATCTGTTGGAAATATATAGCATGTTGGTCCACAATGATTTTTAGTTCAGTTTTATCAAATATTGGTGTAATAAATTTTTTGTGTGTCAGCGGCAGATTGTATAAAATTTCTGCCCTGTCTTATATATACAATATGTGTGTGTGTGTGTATATATATATATATATATATATATATATATATATATATATATTTATAAATTACACATACTGTGTATTGGGGGCATTTTATATAAGATTTTTCTTCTTTCTGGACCTTTTAGTTTAAGTATTTCTGCATTGTACATTTGTACATTGTATATTCATTCATCCATGATTTATACTGCTTTTTCCATTATGGGTTGTGGGTAAACTGGAGCCTATCCAGGTGATTAACAGGTGATTAGCATTAACAGGTGAGAGGCAGGCCTGGACAGGTCACAGGTCCATCGCAGGGCCAACACAAAGAGACAAACAACCATTCACACACACACACTCACTCCTAGGGAGAATTTGGTGGTTGACCAATTAATCTAGCATGCATGTCTTTTGGACTGTGGGAGGAAGCTGGAGTACCCGGAGAGAACCCACACATACACGGGGAGAACATGTAATCTCCACACAGAAAGGCCAACATTCATGGCCCCTAAATGATTCGAGAAGATCCCTGTTGTTTTACTCTCACTAGATACAGTATCTGAACCTGATCTATATTCATAGACGTGTGCATGACTGGTACATTTTTATAGCTGTTTCACTAACAAACCTCATTAATACTGAAAACTAATTTAAAATAAAGGCAAACAATATCTAATTAAAACAGGCTGCTGTTATCAACATTTTTCATTCTTCTGAGTCACATGTCAGTTACATGGATCTGATGGACGTGAACCTGATCATTTTAGCTAACTATTACTAGCACGTTCCAAAAACATTACTTTACATAAAGAGAGACGGTTCTAGTGAAGTAACAGTTGATCAGCTGATCACTGACAGCCTTCATGATTCACAACAGGAGAAGCATGAGGGAGGAGGAGGCTTCTGAGGTGGACTACAGCAGACAGCAACGACCGGAACAGGGATGTTTGATCAAAACAATTTATTATTATTTTTTTTTATGTGGGAAAGGTGCAGGTGATGAACCTTAACAGGAAAAGTGTGGGTGTCCCTGATGGGTGTGACACTCTCAAATCCATGAAAAAAGCCATCCAGCTTATTCCATGTTGCCGCTAGAGACCTCCATGTCTCGCTGTGTTACTCATGGACCTCAAGGAGACAGAATAAGGGTTAGCAGAACTTCTTTATTATAAACACAAAGGAATGATCTTACTCAGACAGGTAGTTGGAGATACAGGAAAACAAGGAGCCAGGCTGGAGAAGACGCTTAGTCCATGTAGATACGTAGGGTAAGGTCCAACAGGGAATGAACGTGGAACTGGGGAATATAAGGACTGTAGAGTTGATGAGAGACAGGTGTGACTAATCAGGCTTGACTAGAGTGAGAGTATCAGGGACAGGTGTCTGTCCAGCGTGTCCTGGATCTTCCCCGGGGCCTCTTTCTGGTGGGACGTGCTCGGAACACCTCACCAGGGAGGCGTCCAGGAGGCATCCTGACCAGATGCCTGAGCCTCTGGCTTCTCTCGATGTGGAGGAGTAGTGACTCTACTCTGAGCCCTTCTGGATCACAAGCTTCTCACCCTATCTCTAAGGGAGAACCCGGCCACCCTGCGGAGAAAACTCATTTTGGCCGCTTGTATTCGCAATCTTGTTCTTTCCGTCACTACCCACAGCTCGTGACCATAGGTGAGGGCAGGAACGTAGATCGACCAGCAAATCGAGAGCCTTGCCTTTTGGCTCAGCTCCCTGACGCTGCACCGATCCACCTGTCAATTTCCTGCTCCATCCTTCCCTCACGCGTGAACAAGACCCCGAGATATATGACCTCCTCCACTTGGGGCAGGACCTCATTGATGACCCGGAGAAGACACTCCACCCTTTTCCGGCTGAGAACCATGATCTTGGATTTGGAGGTGCTGATTTTTATCCCAGCTGCTTCACACTCGGCTTCGAATCACTCCAGTGAGAGCTGAAGATCACGGGGCGATGAAGCCAACAGAACCACATCATCCTCAAAGAGCAGAGACCCGATCCTGAGGCCACCAAACCGGATCCCCTCAACACCTCGGCTGCGCCTAGAAATTCTGTTTATAAAAGTAATGAACAGAATTGATGACAAAGGGCAGCCTTGGCAGAGTCCAATGGTCACCGGAAACGACTCTGATTTACTGCGGGCGATGTGGACCAAGCTCTGACACTGGTTGTACAGGGACTGGACAGCTCGTACAAAGGGGTACCCCACTCCATACACCCCCACAGGAGTCCCCGGGGGACAAGGTTGAACGCCTTCTCCAAGTCCAAAAAGCACATGTAGACTGGTTCAGCGAACTCCCATGCCCCCTCCGAGACCCTGAAGAGAGTGTAGTGCTGGTCCACTGTTCCACGACCGAGACGAAAACCACACTGCTCCTCCTCAATCTGAAGTTCGACTATCCGATGGACCCTCCTCTAGCACCTTTGAATAGACCTTACCAGAGAGGCTGAGGAGCGTGATCTCCCTGTAGTTGGAGCACACCCTCTGGTTCCCCTTTTTGAAGGGGGGGACCACCACCTCAGTCTGCCAATCCAGGGGAACTGTCCCCAATGTCCATGCGATGCTGTAGAGGTGTGTTAGCCAAGACAGCCCTACAGCATCCAGAGCCTTAAGGAACTCTGTGCTGACCTCATCCACTGTCACATCCCCAGGCCTGTGGCCTGTGGTTGTGATGATTTCCATTCTGCTCCTTGGATGCTTCTCTGCAATTGGCTGAAGATGCGTCAGTGACCTCCCTCCTTTTTCGCCTCCCTGATTGGTCGCCCTCAGTTCAACCTACTCTTTGGTGGGACCAACCTCCAGAACTCCTGCTCTTCTGATTGGACAACTACAGTCCTGCACATCCCCTGTGCCAGGCAACCAGGGGGCCTCCCGGCCTTTAAGAAGGAGGAAGCACCAGTACTCAGGGCAGCTGTGTACCATTAAGCCCACAGCTCGCCAACTGGGATTGTGTGTAGAAGTCGCTGGGCTGAATAACCCTTGTGGTTTGTTGTAAGAGCATTAGAATTCCCTTAGCTTAGGACACAATTGTGTTTTTTGGTTTGATTGAGAATATACTCTCTCATTATGTGTGAATAGATTTTGAATTAAGTTTTATAGCTGATTTTGGTTTATAGTTTAAATAGCATTTTGGTTTGTATTGAAGGCTAACATTGAGTATTGCATTGTGGTTTGGTTTATACAAAAAGCTCCATTTTGGTTAAGAGTAAGTTTAAATTAGTAATAAGAAGTATTTTTGTTTTGTCTAGTATATTCGTATAAGTAAAGAGAATTGTTTATCATTTTGTTTAATTGTTAATTGTTATTGTTAATTGTTAAACCTCCAATTGTGGACACCTTTTGTTAATTGTGTTTTGTTTACTTTTACCGGACTAGATATACCGACTACTGGACACTTTTTGTTGTTTTTTTTTTTTTTCTTTGAACCTGGTTTTGTAATAAATTTATTGTGTATATTTTTACGTTTGGTCCGACTCATTTTGTTACTGATCCCAATCCCCCTGGATTGTGAGACGGGTCGTAACATCCACCCCCAGGGCCCTGCCACCAAGGAGCTTTTTAACCACCTCAGCGACCTCAGCCCCAGAAATGGGAGAGCCAACGCCAGGTTCCCCAGACTATGCTTCCTCATCAGAAGATGTGTTGATGGGAAAGAGAAGGTCTTTGAAGTATTCCCTCCACCGCCTCGCAATGTCCCAAATTGACGTCAGCAGCCCCCCATCCCCACTGTACACAGTATTGACGGAGCACCGCTTTCCCCTCCTGAGCCCCCAGATGGTGGACCAGAATCTCCTCGAAGTCCTTCCAGAAGTCATTCTCCATGGCCTCTTCTAACTCCTCCTGTGCCGAGCACCCATATGATGACAACAAATCATGGACCCAGGTTCCCTTGCCCGGACGTGGGTCACCGGGGTCCCCCTCTGGAGCCAGGCCTGGAGGTGGGGCACAGAGGTGAGCACTTGGTGGATGGGCCTTTGCCCATGGGGCTTAGTTGGGTGAAATGGGCGCCCCCTCCCATGTGCTCACCACCTGCAGGAGGGGCCATAGGGGTCGGGTGCAGTGTGAGCTGGGTGGCTGCCAGAGGCGGGGACCATGGTGGTCTGATCCTTGGCTGCAGAAGCTAGCTCTAGGGATGTGGAATGTCATCTTTCTGGCCGGAAAGGAGCCTGAGGTGGTGCCCGAGATTTAGCAGTAGTTGGACCCACCTCGACACATGGCTTGGGCTCTGGAACCACTCTCCTTGAGAGGGGCTGGATCGTCTTCTCTTCTGGAGTTGCTCCCGGTGAAAGGCACCGAGCAGGTGTGGGCATGCTCATTGCCTCCCGACTTGGCGTCTGTGCGTTGGGGTTTACTCCGTTGGACGAAAAGGTAGCCTCCCTCTGCCTTCATTCATGTTAAATAATAACCTTTTTCATTTAATCATAGGGCCTTTAAAAATTTAAAGTCCAGCATCAACCATTGTCTGCCTCCTGCTCCACAGTCACATGTAGTGGTACATTACAGACATGTAGGAGACAGTCTGTCTGCAAATCCACCTGAAATAACTAAAAGCAGATATAGAAATCCATCCAATCCAAATTTACAATTATTAAATTATCAAAAGTTTTAGTTTAATATATATATATATATATATATATATATATATATATATATATATATATATATATATATATGACAGTTGTATTTTTTCAGAGTTTTCCTTCTCCCCCTCCTCCCTTCTGGAGCCTCCTCCCTTTTTCCAGTCCCTGTAGATAAAAGATGGAAACATCCTGTTTAGTTAGAGCTCATTCTGATGTTTGTGTGACACTGTGTGATATCTCCTTATGCATATGACAAATAAATTGAGTCCTTCTTACTGAGATTTTAGCTACATCATTTTCCGCCACATGTGGTTTCACCACATTATCTTAAAAACTAATCTAGTTCTACCATATAACTAGAGTAGCACTGCTGTGTATATTCAGGCTAACATCAGGTTAACAAACTTTCCTAACAGTGATACTTAGTTGTTGTACTTGCGTGGGAAATTATTCTTTTCTACAAATTTGCGGCCAAATGTCAATATTTTTAAAGGATGACAAATTAGGAACCAACTTTACTACAAACTGGTGTAGTGATACTGGTGATCCATGCGTGTCTGGAAAGATATTTCAAACCTCCCACAGTGACCAGAGGTTTGGCCTGAGTGATATGGAAAAAATTTACTTGCAATTTTTCTGACCATTCCTGCAATTGTGATTTGGTTTGCAATTTAATCTTTTAAATTCCAGCTTCTTGTTCATTAATAGATACACTTTTTAATAGGAGTTGGAGGATTACCACATGAGATGACATCTAAATATGAACTGCTTAAAGCTGAGATGTCAACGGCTCACTTACAGTACAAACAGCAAGATGCAACCTGTGGCCAAAACACTGATGTTATTTATCTTATCTACACCACAGTGTCTCATTTCTCTCTACATGCTTTCTGCGCTGCATAGAACGTTTCACCCCAACGCCAGACACATGCATGTACGTGCATGTGCAGGTAGACACATTCTAACCAGCATCTGTCACCTGAAAATCAGCCTGAAATCAGATTTTTTTTTAAACTCACCCAGGGTGGTAAAGGATTTAGCACCAAGATGCAGCTGAAGAAGCTGAATGTTCGTCATTCTAGTCATTTCTGAGTCGCATTACGGCTTAAGATGAATCCAATATTTATTATAGGTTTTATTAATATTAACAAGTTGTCTGAGATTTGAACTTTAAGAATATTGAATGACTCCACTCTGTAAAGTAGTCATTATTCATCTCATCAGGACTTTTTAGAAGTGGGAGTGTTTTTTGTCCTTTGTTTTTGTCTTAAGTGTTTCAGGCATGTATTTGTCTTTGATGAGGACTGAAGATGTGGCTGTCACATGATGTTTAAATCAGACATGTAGCCTACCTCATCTTTGTCTCCTATTATTAAGACGCTGAACCCTCTCACCAGGAAAAGTTTTATGAGAATACGAGGAGGAAGAATCACTCACACTTTCTCTGTATTTCTCTGTAGTAAGACCCAGTTACTCAGACCTCTCTGCGCTGCAGTTGTCTCACACAAGCTGTGAGTGAGTAGATAATATAAAGCGAGTTTGCAATGCAACGTAAATCTGATGGAAACATTTCTGAGGCCGAGATTAGATCAAAATCCAGGGTGTTTGTGTTTTCTAACTCTCAAAAATAGGATGTTTCCTTACCCGAGTTTAAATGAGTACACACAAGAAAGACGGCAGGACTCGAGACTGAGGAAGTGGATGTTGTAAAACCTGGTTCAGGTTCAGGTTTGAAACCCAGAACAGGTGCTCATCAATCATGCTTCTCTGCAATTTGATAATTGCAACGTTTTAAATTGTCCATTTGATTTAAAATTGTTTAATCATCAGCCCTACCTGAAATGCACCTGATGGGTCCAATAAGATTTTGTAGGTGGCCTTTGCTCTAGTTTGCTTCTGATCATCAGCAAAGTAAACGGCTGGTAACTTGGATCTGAACATTGAAAATTTCGTGGTAAAGGTGTATAGCCATTTTAGCATCTCAGAAGAACAAAGCAGATGAGGAACAACCTGCTACGGCACGTCATAACAAGGTGGCTGTCTCTGCTGCTTTCTGTTGACCAAATTCTGAAGTTTTGGAAGTCCCTGACCAAATATTTTCAGAGCCTGTGTGGCAAAGCATTTCCTAAGATTTTGTGGAAGTGTTTTGCAGAGGACAGCACTGAAGCATCTGATATGTGCGTCCTCCTCCTCAGTCACATTCTGAAGGTGTTCTCAGACTGCTGATTAGATTCTGTTCTATGGAAGAGCAAAGAAATTTGTGAGTGAAAGGTATGACTTCTCTGAGAACAGCTTTCACAGCTAAATATCAAAGCTCTGCTTCACAACTGCTGTGTCTTATGAAGAGTACAGTGATGCAGGCCAGGCCTGCAGCCTAAAAAACATTGATATGAATGGAGTCTATGAGGTATATAGCATGGTGGAAGCTATTCTCAGCTCCCAGAAATGGAAGGTTGCTCTGACGCTGTTTTCCAAAGCAGATGTCCCCCCAGTGGTGAACCTGGGGAAAGACAGCACCTAAATTTTCCCCATTCCACCAATGCACATACAGAACATGTCTTTTCAATGATGACCTCAGCATGGATAAATGAGAGAAATTGTCTCAATGAGGCAAGTGTCATGGTAGAGCTGCAAATTTGTGTCATCTTTACATTGGAGTGGACAGACATGTACAGGAAATTTCTCTGAAACAAAAAAGTATTGGAAGCAGCCAGGAAAGGCCAAAAATATAAAAAGTAGACCTTTGATGAGTGCAAGAGAGTCATATTGTTTAATGGGTTTGATATTATTTTTTATTTAATATCCTATTTTTGTGAGGCTTGAAAAATGACCTTTGATGTTATGGAAATTGCCACCCTAATATTGTGTGATCACTGAGCAGAATATGATCTGTGGCTTAAAAGCAAATAATGTATATTGAGGATTTTTTGTAACTGAGTTATTGAAATGACTCATTTTTAAAAAAAAAATAATGGATAGATTATTTAAACTTTGGTATACTTAGCTTTCTTTAGCACACCACGACCTAACCAACACACAGTACTTTATTAATCCTTTAGCGATCCTGGGGACATTTTATGCCACTTTGATTTTTACTTTCATACCATTTTGCCTGTGTTGACTAAATGTAGCTGACATTTTCCAAAAGATATCTTTTTTTTTTATATAATTTTAATACTTTAATGTCAGTTCCCTCCTCCCTGAGCTGCCACCTTACTGTGGTGAAGAAATTTGCGTGTCCTGATGATCCTAGTAGCTATGTTGTGGGGGGCTCTATGCCCGTGGTATGGTCACCCATGGCAAACAGGTGTCTAGGGAAGGGACCAGACAAAGCACGGCTCAAAACACCCCTATCATGACGACAAACCACAGACACAGGTTTTCATTGCCCTGACGTGGGTCACCAGAGCCCCCCTCTGGAGCCAGGCCTGGAGGTGGGGTACAGAGGCGAGCACTTGGTGGCTGGGCCTTTGCCCATGGGGCTCGGTCGGGCTCAGCCCGAAAAGTTGCCCCCCAACTTAGTGCCTGTATGTTGGGGTTTACCCTGGTGGACGAAAAGGTAGCCTTCCTTTGCCTTTAGGTGGGGGGACAGGTCCTGACTGTTGTTTGTGCCAATGCACCAAACAGCAGTTCAGAGTACCTACCCTTTTTGGAGTGCTTGGAAGGGGTATTGGAGAGCACTCCTTCCGGGGAATCCGGCATTCTGCTGGGGGACTTCAATGCCCACGTGGGAAATGACAGCGAGACCTGGAGGGGCATGATTGGGAGGAATGCCCCCCCCATCTGAATACGAGTGGTGTTTTATTGTTGGACTTCTGTGCTCATCATGGATTGTCCATAACGAACACCTTGTTCAAGCATAAGAGTGTCCACATGTGCACTTGGCACCAAGATGGCACAGTTCGATGATCGACTTTGTAGCAATATCGTCGGACTTGCGGCTGCATGTCTTGGACACTCGGGTGAAGAGAGGGGCTGGGCTGTCAACTGATCACCACCTGGTGGTGAATTGGCTCAGATGGTGGAGGAGGATGCTGGTTAGGCCTGGCAGACCCAAGCGTGTTGTGAGGGTCTGCTGGGGGCATCTGGCAGAGTCCCCTGTTAGAAAGAGTTTCAACTCCCATCTCCAGCAGAGCTTCAGCCATGTCCCGGGTGAGGCAGGGGACACTGAGTCTGAGTGGGCTGTGTTCAGTCCCTCTATTGTTGAGGGGGCCAGCTGAAGCTATGGCCACAAGGTTGTCGGTGCCTGTCGTGGCAGTAACCCCCAAACTCATTGGTGGACACCATCAGTAAGGGATGCTATCATGCTAAAGGAGTCCTATCGGGCTTTTTTGGCCTGTGGGACTCCAGAGGCAGCTGATGGGTATCGGCAGGCTATGTAGAACGCAGCTTGGTGGTTGCTAAGGCAAAAACACAGGCATGGGAGGTGTTTGCAGAGGCCATGGAGAATGACTTTCAGATGGCTTCGAGGAGATTCTGGTCCACCATCCTGTGGCTCAGGAGGGGAAAGCAGTGCTCCATCAACACTGTGTACAGTGGGGATGGGGGGCTGCTGACCTCGACTCAGGACGTTGTGAGGTGGTGGAAGGAATATTTCGAAGACCTTCTTAATCCCACTAACACGTCTTTCGATGAGGAAGCAGAGTCTGGGGTTGGCTCTCCTTTCTCAATTTGGACTGATTTTTCTTTTGTTTTTTTCTTGTAAGAGTTGATTCCACAGGACTGAGTGTCCACAGTTCTTTACTACATGGACTGGGAATTTAAATTGTGTTTCTTTGATGCTGAAACTACATATTATTTCGTTATTGATTTAGAAAGCTATTTGAAGTCTGATGCTGTGATCACAAACCACTGGAAGCACCAGCAGAGTGCCATGACAGAAATTGAACTGAGCTTTTAAAGGCCAAACTGAAATAAAATAGGATCCTAGAATTTGGGGTAACTCGAATAGAGGAAACAGCATAAGATGTGAATCTGGTTTAAAAGTTATCTTATCATGAGCACAACAACCAGAGGAAGACATATTTTGATTGTATGGTCCTTTATGCTTTAAAGGGGATTTCTGCAATTTTGTGCAACCGAAGTGTGTGACTAGGTACCCAGTATATATATATATATATATATATATATATATATATATTGTCTTTTACAACCATGTTCTTCCATAAATAAGCTGGCATTTCAACATCTTCTAGTCTGTAGTCTGTTCTTACACCTGCACTACTCATACGAACATAGTGTCTGGTCCTAGATACTATTAGTCAACTGTAAACTCTTACAGTGCTACATCTCCAACTTGCAGATTACAGCATGCTACGTGCCATTTAAACCTTGGCTGAAGAGTGTGGAGGTGCTCATTTCTTCAGCGGGTCCAAAACTCATCTGCCAATACCTGTACTCATTTCCACTGATACTTGAACTAATCGTTTTCGCTGAAATCACCAGCTGGAGCAGGTATACCTGACTTTTGGGTCACAAGCATAGCATGTGTTAGCAAATGTGGTGAAGAGGGATCAGAAGAGACAGGGACTAATGGTTGATCATTGATTATAGATGACACTTCCGCCATCAAGGTACAGAGAACTTCATGTGTAAGGGGAGTATGTTTGGCTTGGAGCAACATTGAGTCAAGTATTTGTCAGGTCACACTGATCATGCTCTCTCAAACTCCTCCCATGTAAAAAAAGCATGTGGAGTTGAATTCCCATGTGCACCTCCATGTGCTCCAATAAAGTTTGTTCCTCTATCTGAGAGCAGTTGCCTAGCTGGTCCTCTCAATGCAAAGAAAGTGCACAAGGCATTGATGAAAGCAGAAGCGTCCATAGATTCTATTACTCCTATATGCACGGCCCTGGTACTCATACATGTAAAGCAGGGATAGCCAACGTCGGTCCTCGAGGGCACCAATCCGGCAGGTTTTCCAGATTTCCCTGCTCCAGCACACCTGACTCAAATTAAATAGATCCAACAGCCTATAAGGATCTTCACAATGACTCGTTAGTTTAAGTCAGGTGTGTTGGAGCACGGAAATCTGGAAAACCTGCTGGATTGGTGCCCTCGAGGACCAACGTTGGCTACCCCTGATGTAAAGAGAATGGCCTATCACTTGCTCCAGGCTGCACTACCCCTGGTGCATTGAATAACCACCTCCCAAGGACCAAAAACATCTAACCCTACATACGTGAATACATAGTCAGACGTTCTGGAGGAAAGTCTGCCATCTTCTGGATCTCAAACTTGCCTCTCAGCTTGTGGCAGATGACACGTGATGAACAACAAAGCTTATCCGTCTTTTGCCTGCCACAATCCACAGGCCAGCAGCCCTAACGGCCCACTCTGTGAAATGATGCCCCTGGTGTTTCACCATTTTGTCGTAATGACTTACTGGTACCTTAGTAACATGGTTTTCTATAGGAAGAATGATGCTGGTTTTTTTTTTTATCCCAGACCTCGCAGATGGGTTTTCAGACCTCCACCAACACACAACAGACCTTCAACACCCTGAAAAAGACGTTTCAGGGTGTGGATGTTTAACAAGGAATCTCGGCCCTGTGAACCACAAGGTTCTGGTGAGGTGTAGTGCTGGGACAGACCTGGTAGCCAGATCAGCTTGATTTTGTTCTGTAGGCAGAAAGTGTCACTGCTGAGTAGAAGGTGACCTGCATATTCGGTGAACACAATTGCACATGTACACAAAGAATCCCTTGGCACAACTTTGCTGTCACAACATCTGGTTTGTGGCCAAGTTCTTTTAGAATCACTTCTGCCATTTCAGCGGCTCACACAGCACTGCACAGTTCTAGATAAAGGACAGTGGGTTCAGGCTTAGGGGATGGCTTTGCTTTCCCAAGTACAAAACTAACTTGACACTTTCCATCTGCTGTGATGACCTTCAGGTAAGCCACTGCTCCTATGGCCCAGTTGAAAGCATCAGAAAACAGACAGAGTTCTGAGTACATTGCTGAGGAAAGGGACTGGATCCGGTGATGGTTTCTCCCGCTGTGGAAAACTGCATATATAGGCCATTGGATGAGTGCGTCTGCACTTACGGCTGTTTTGTCCTGGATTAATTATCCATTGAACTGGATCCTGCCTGCCAGGTATCCTGGTTTGGCGGTGAATGGGTCATCATCCTCATTTGTTTACAGACTGTTCACTTCAATAGCATCTGAGTGTTGTGGGTGTGCTTAGATCTGGTAGTCACTATGGGATGCATTATTGTGTAGGTTTTATGTTTGGTTTTATTGTATGTGTTAACCCTCCTTTTGTTTTCAGATTTGTAATCCCTGTACGAATCCAGCCATTGTACATTGGTTTTATTTTGGAGTTATTTTATTTTTTTATTTTAGCCCCTGTATTTATTTTAATAAAATAATATTTTTAATTTGTGAATCTGTTTGTCCAGGTGCATTAATTCAAACCTACTTGCCTTTCAGGCAGAATTTCCTGGTGTGAAAGTCCCCAGGTGGGGTTGTCTTTTTGTTTTGTTTTTTTTTATTATTATTTTGCTGTTTTAAACCAAACCGTACCACTCGCCACATTAACATACAAAATACACTTAGGCCAGAACACCTACACAGAGGCTGCACTTAACACATTTTGCCCCAGAAGTATCCTACTACCTGGTCCATAAGCAATAATAGTCTTCACGGCTTCACAAAAGTCTTATCTTAACTTCTGTTATCTTTTGATCTGTCTCTTTCACTATCTGTTTTCTGTCTCTTTCTTAGATAATGTCTTGCGTTTTTTTAAACCTTAGTACGCTGATGGGCAGCGATGGGACCCAAAATGTACATAATAAATGCCACTGTGCCATCAAACGTGTCAGAAATGAGGAGGTTTAAAGTCAGAAAGTTACATCATGGGTCTTTGCCTATTATGTAACTTATGTACCAGAGCACCAGTGTTGTGAAAGCAGTGCAGCATCCTCCGAGTTAATTCTACCACCACCATCAGCAGCAGCCACAGCAGCCGATCAAGGCTTTGATGTGGTAAACACGTAAATAATTTATACACATATGGCAGAATCTATCTAAATTTATAGTTTTATTTTCTTGTAATCACACAGTATCTCTGCCCTTCTTTTCCATTTTCATCTCATGTCATTTTTGACAGAGCTGCATTCATTGGCACAGAGCCAAAAAGGGATTAAAGATATGACGGGGCCAGCCCAGTGTCAATAAGGACTCTAAATTTAAAGCTCCAGACCACATTGCTGGATTTTTTTTCTTTCTTTTTTGAGAAAGTAAATGGAAGTTTAAGACAACAAAAAGTTGTGCAAAGTGACGGAAGAGTGTTTCCAGTGTTCCAGAGAGAGTAATGTGGGAGGGAGGAGGGAGAGTCAGAATAGATAAATCAGCTGTAGGAAGGAGCTCTGGTCATGAGAGCTGCTGGAGCTGCAGCTGTCTGATGATGGAGCTCAAGGATGGAGCTGAACTCTGCTTTCCACAACTATTCAACATATCCTGCAGAAAGCCGACACTTCACTGGTCTGAAACTGTGCTCCTGAACATCTTGCTGGTCTTCATCTCTCTGATCACTGTAGTTCTCAACCTGCTCGTCATCATCTCAGTCTCCCACTTCAGGCAGAGATTCATTTCTCAAAAGTTTTAGAAGTGGAAAAAAATATTAATGTGATGTGACAGTAAAATGTTTTTCATCAGGAATATGTTGAAGTCATTAATGGGTAATGATGCTTTTCTGTCTCCTTCCAGGCAGCTCCACACACCCACTAACATCCTCCTCCTCTCGTTGGCTGTCTCAGACTTTCTTGTTGGTCTCCTGTTGATGCCTTTGGAAATCTTCAAAAAAAGTGCCTGTTGGATACTCGGGGATGTTGTGTGTGTTTTATATGGTTATCTGGTCAGTCACATTGTCTGTGCCTCAATCGGCAACATAGTTCTCATATCTGTTGACCGTTACGTGGCCATTTGTCACCCTCTGCATTACCCCATCAAAATTACTGTGACCAGAGTGAAATGCTGTGTTTGTCTGTCTTGGCTCTGGTTTGGTTTCTTCACCATTGTTTACTTAAAGGATGAGCTGATTGAACCAGGCAGGAATAATTCCTGTTTTGGAGAGTGTACGCTTTTCATTAGCTATGTTGCGAGAGCTGCTGACCTTGTTTTAACCTTTATAATTCCAGTTTCTGTAATTGTATTTGTGTATGTTAGGGTTTTTGCTGTGGCTGTGTCTCACGCTGTTGCCATGCGCTCTCACATTACAGATGTCACCTTTCAGCATTCGGTGAACGTGACAAAGAAATCTGAGCTGAAAGCAGCCAGGACTTTGGCTGTCCTTGTAATTGTTTATTTAATATGTTTCTGCCCCTTTTACTGTTATTCTCTTGTCACTGTTGATTTAACTGGAACATCATATGCATCATTTCTGTTCTTTCTGTTTTATTTTAACTCCTGTCTAAATCCAATAATCTATGCCCTGTTTTATCACTGGTTCAGAAAAGCTGTTAAACTCATTGTCACTTTGCAGATTCTGCAGCCTTGCTCTTGTGAAGCCAACATAATGTAAGCAGTGTGTGAAATTGTTCCTCCTAACAGAGTTGGTGAAAGAACGAGTCCAGGAGTCGGACAAAGTAAAAGTGAATTCCGTCTTTGGAGTATCAACAATGAAATGATATGTGTTCCAGAAACAAGTCTTCTGACAGTTCTTACTACTTCTTCAGTTTTTATTACATTACTCTGATTTTCTTTTGCCCTCTTCAGAATATCCTCGTTATTTCTTATTTTGAAATCAATTTTTATTGATTTAAAGCAAATGTGTGTTTTTTTCTCCTTTTTTATTTCCTGAAAAGTTCTAAAACTTTAATACTACTACTACTACTACTACTACTACTACTACTACTACTACTACTAATAATAATAATAATAATAATAATAATAATAATAATAATAATATACAGTATAGGATGACAACAAATGAAGCCTATATTAAGTGTTTCACATTTAATAAAATTTATCCTTTTAGCAGATAATTTTACTGATAAATATTTAAGCTTCAACACAAAATGGTGTTAGCATTAAGTTCTAAATCTGTTGTTCTAAATTGTTGATCTGTTAAAATAACCAAGAATATAAATAAACAAGGTACAGATGTATGCAGGGTTTTGGGGTTAGGGTGTTACACATCTTTCTTTTAAGCCCTGTAACACGGTTTTTGGCTTCTGCCTGAAAATTGCATGCCCATTTTGAAATTAGTATATTTTTGCACCCACATGATCTATTTGAATAATTTTGGAGTCATAGTAAAATGAAGGCTCGTAAAATTTGTTAAGATGTATAAAATTAGTATATTTGTTACTGGTGAAGAATAAATGAAGATTGTTTACTGTGCATGTTTTCTTTTTCGCATTGCTGTTACAGCACACAACAGCCATAGACACAACGTAAACACACATACATACCATATGACTCGGTCATTCTCATCAAGCAGTATGACATGTTGATAAGTAGAGAGTTAACATGACACCAGCAGCAGCCAATTCAAGTGAAGGACTACATAAATTCAAATACTGTACCTACAATATACTGCTTTATATATGTTAAAAGTGAAGTAAATTTGATTTTTTTTATACATTAGATTTAATTTCAGAACAAAACTTGAACTCTTATTTCACACTATTCAGATATTTACAAGAATGTTACATCTACTTAGAAATTATTGCTGTATTTTTCTGGATTAACAAAATAGTTTTTCTATAGAAAAAGCCTGTTGAGTTTTTTTTTTTTTTAAATTAACCAGATATTTTTGCTTCAATTTTCAATTTAGTTTTTATTTTCATTTATTTTTTATTATTATTATTTATTTATTTATTTTTAAATTAATTATTTTCTTAATCAAGTGTCTTTAATGACAAATATATTTTCATGAGATTCTCTCAGTCATGGTCTCATCTGCGGAAAGAAATGGCAGAATAATGTAAAGGAATGCCATTTAGTAATTTACAGGATGATTGTTTAGATATGTTGGACTTTGTCATGGTTTCTGGGTTTTGGTGTGTGTTTGATCATGGTTTAGGATTTTGGTTTTTGTCATGTTTAGTTCGGTCTTGCTCTTGGTTTATAGTTCTTGGGTTTTATCATGTTCAGTTTTTGTTATGTTCATTAGATTAGATTAGATTAGACTTTATTATCTCACAGTGGAGAAATTCACTTGTTACAGCAGCTCTTGTTATAGAATAAAGTGCAGAAAGACAGAATAAGGTGAACATGCATCACAGCAAGAAGGTGCAATATAAATTATTTACAAGACAAAGTCTAAGAAAAGCAAAAATATGTACCATTATAAATATAAAAGTATATATATATATATATATATATATATAAATATATATATATACTATATATATATATATAATATAACAACAACCTCACAGACTATATACATATTTACATGGTGATGGTGGGATATGAAGAATATGATGGTATTGATAATGGGGGGTATTGCACAGTAAAATATAAATAAATATTACACAGTATTATGACTATACAGATAAGTTGTACAGTCTGACAGCAGTGGGAATGAAGGACCTGCGGTAGCTCCTTCCTACACTGAGGGTGTCTCAGTCTGCTGCTGAAGGAGCTGCTCAGCCCCTCCACAGTCTGGTGCAGCGGGTGAGAGGTGTTGTCCATGATGGATGTGAGCTCGGCCAATATCCTCCTCTCACCCACCTCCTCCACAGAGTCCAGCGGGCAGCCCAGGACAGAGCTGGCCCTCATGACCAGCTTGTTCAGTCTCTTCCTGTCCCGGTCAGTGCTGCTCGCTCCCCAGCAGACAACGGTGTAGAGGACAGCAGAGGCTACCACAGAATCATAAAATGTCCTTAGCAGAGGCCTGCATACTCCAAAGGACCTCAGTCTCCTCAGGAGGTGGAGGCGACTCTGGCCCTTCTTGTACAGGGCGTCTGTGTGGTGTGACCAGTCCAGTTTACTGTTGAGGTGAACACCCAGGTACTTGAAACTGTCCACCCGGTCAATGCTTTAGGTTTTCAGTTTTGTCATGTTTGGTTTTCCCTCTTGTGTTTCTGTGGTTTCTGTTCTGCCTCATTAGAACACCTGGCCTGATTGCTCATCCACTTCACCAGTTCCCCATTACTCCTTCCGTGTATATATGTCCCTGGTTTTCAGTCACTCCTTGTCAGATCCTCTTATTTGGTCATGTGTGGTTTTGTTCACTGGATTTATCCCTGTCGTGTGTGGTTCCCTGTCTTGAGTTTTGGGAAATAAACCTTGTCACCTGCACCAATTCTGCCTCCTGCCTTGACTGCCTGCATTTGGGTCCTCACCTCCTCTGATGTCCGCCATTCATGACAGGACTTCATGTAATCACAGCCCCACAACTCAGTTATGCAGTAAGAAATGAACTCTAGATCTCAAGCTTTTGTAGTACTAGAGGCTGCAGTTTGAAGACTGCAACCACAGTCCTGTGGGACCCTCCTTCATAACACCCCTTTTTACACTTTTCTGGTGTTCTTTACACACATTTTCATCTTTCAGCATATCGTTTTACACTGTTAATGTGCTAAAATAGATATGGATAAATAAAAGAAGGCAGACATGTGGCCGCAAGTCCGATGACACGACTACAAAGTCGATCATTGAACTGCAGCCTAAAGGGTCCAGGTGCCAACTGCACATGTGGACACTCTTCTGCCTGAACATGGTGTTCGTTATGGACAATCCACGATGAGCACAGAAGTCCAATGACATAACATCACTCGGATTTATTTTAGAGAATGGTCTGTTCCTCCTAATCACCCCCCTCCAGGTCTCACTGTCATTGCCCATGTGTGCCTTGAAGTCTCCCAGCAGAACAAGGGAGTACCTAGAAGGATAGCTCTCCAACACCCCATCCAAGGAGTCCAATAAGGGTTGGTACTCTGATCTGTTGTGCGATGCATAAGCACAAACAACAGTCAGGACCAGTCCCCCCACCCGAAGGCAGAGGGAGGCTACCTACCAGATTAAACCCCAATGGACAGGCACCAAGTCAAGGGGCAATGAGTATGCCTACATCTGCTCAGCAGAATTTATTTAATCTCGCTGGACCTGACTGAAGGGGACAGAAAAAGGATAATAGTGCACAAAAGAACAAATAAGAGTAGAAAAAAGATGGATAACAGATAAAAGGCAACAACCCTTCAATCCAACCTAACACCTGTACAAAAACACAAGAGAGAAAACAGAAAACAAAGCTGTCAATAATCAGGAGTTTCTAAAAACATAACTAAAAAAAATCAAAACAATAGTAGCTCTTAGTGTATCAACCCACTGGACAACTCAGTGACTGCGTCAGCATGCGGAGAACGAGGAATGCTGAGGGATCAGAGAAGTTTGTTCATGAAAATGCAACCACGCCTCTACGGAGACTAGAAACCCAGGCAATCAGCGGCAATCCCGGAGCATGAATCCCAGTCACCGCACCACAAAGACCAACCAGACCCACCCAGAGGTTGGCAGAGGAAGGCCCCAGCCAGAGGCAGGGTCCATGAGCCTTCCAGCCGCACGTCGACCACTCCCTCTTCCTCCCCTCACCCACGCTCGTATATTCTCACCCCCATCCCCTCAACCACCCCATACATCCATATCAATGTTTTTAAGATTGCAAAGAGTGCATCACTGTACTCTTCATAAGACACCACAGTTGTGAGGCAGAGCTTTGACATTTTGCTGTGAAAGCTGTTCTCAGAGAAGTCATACCTTTCACTCACATATTTCTCTGCTCTTTCATAGAACTGAATGAAATCAGCCTCACATTTCTTTGCCAAATCTGGGCTACCTGTCTGCCTTTCACAGCAAAACCAAAAAAAAAACGTCCTTTAGCATCCTCTCAAGTTTCCCTTTAAGTTCAGTCATCACTTTAAACACAGATTATATGGTAAATGATTTAGCCTCAAGTGCTTCAATCCAGACTGAGAAGACCTTCAGACTGTGACTGAGGAAGAGGAACTACATCTCAGACACTTCAGTACTGTCGTCTGCAAAGCACTTCCACAAAATCTTAAGACATTCTTTGTCACCCAGGCTCTGAAAATAGTTAGTCAGGGGCTTCCAACACAGTAGCATTCGGTCGATAGACGGCAGCAGAGACAGCCACCTTGTTATGACGTGCCACAGCAGGTTGAACTCATCCACCTCCACAAAACTTCCTCAGCTAGGATGTTCTTCCAAGACACTAGAATGGCTACACACCTTTAACACAACATTTTCAATGTCCAGATCCAAATTGTCAGCCACATATCTTGTGGCTTTGTGCAAAATGTGTGCTAAACACTGTTTTCCATAGTTAACGTTGGTGTTGTCTGCTGGTTATGCTGACATTTTTTGCAAATCCCGACCAGACATCTCCAGTTTTGACAGCAGCTGATTTCTTATAGCTTTCAATATCTCGTTACTGTCACTGTAAAAATAAAGCAGAGCATGCTGCATGCCCTACTCAAAATGAAAATATTCGCAGGTTACCGCTTTAGCTATTGGTAAGTTATTGTGGATCTCTCGGTCAACTTTTATTTCACAGTCTACACTCCTGCATGACTGGTGATGCTTAGATAAACTTTAGGAAGTTCTGCAGCGGGGGGGTTACGTCCAAGGGACACCTGGGTCCATGATTTGTCATCACCATAGGGGTGTTTTGACAACAAGTTGCTATTTTTAAAACCTATAAGGAATATTGGATCCATTTTAAACTGTAATACGAGTCAGAAAATAATTGAATAACGTGTGTGGCTGGAACATCAGGGTGGGTACTGTGCCACAGGGGTGGCTGTCTGGGGAGGCCTGGTCCTTTTGGTCATGGTGTGGGCCCTCTACCTTGTGTAGGTTGGGGGGTTGCCTCTGGGCTCTTGGTGCTCAGGGCCCTTCGCTCTGGCTGCGCTGGTTGGCCAGTGCCTGGTGGGGTCGACGGCTGCCAATCTTGGCCATTTATCTCTTTTATTTTTTATTCATTTATTTTTTATGGGTGTGTCATTTGTACTTTGGTTGTTGTTGTGATACATGTTGTTTTTGTCTTGGTTATGTTTTTTAGGAGCTCCTAATGACTGTCAGCTTAGTTTTCCTGTAAAAGCTATAAGAAATTATCTTTTTCTCTACAGGTGTAGCAGTTGGTTGTCTGGTGTTAAGTTGAATTGAAGGATCGTTGCTTCTATCCACTGTATCTTTGTCTTTACTTCCTTTTTTCCACATTCCTTTTTACTTCTCTCCATTACTGTCCTTTTTTATTTTTTTTATTTATTTATTTTTTTCTATCCCCTCAAGTCAGGTCCAGCAAGATTGCACAAATTCCATAATCCAAAATAAATAAGATAAAACAATATATTTACAAATAAAGAAATTAAAAAAATTAGATTATCAAAAGCTACCCATAAAGCTCCTCTTAGCAGAGCAAATTTGTTCCGCATAAATAAGCAAAACATGAATGTTTCTATCTTTACCATCATGGTAAAGAAATGATGACTCTGGATTGATTTTCAGGTGAATGAAGCCAGTTAGAGTGTGCCTACATGCACATGCATGCACATGTATGTCTGTGGCATTGGGGTGAAACGTTGTGTGCAGCGCAGAAAGCGTGTGGAGAGAAATTAGACACTGTGGTGTAGATAAATAACATCAGGTTGCATCTTGCAGATGGTAAGTGAGCCGGTGACATCTCAACTTTAAGCAGTTTATATTTAGATGTCATCTCGTGGTAATCCTCCATCTTATATAGAAAATGTATTTCTTGATTAACAAGAAGCTGGAACTTAAAAGATTAATTTGCAAACCAAATTGCAATATTGGGCAGAAAAATCATACGTATAAGGAGAAATCACACAGTGTCACACAAACATCAGAATGAGCTCTAACTAAACAAGACGTGTCAAAGTGGAAGTTTGTCTTTGCACATAGTTATTTTTAAACATGCTCAGTTTCTTACCATAAAAAGTATAAAAAATTTATAGTATAATGCAAAATTTACTTTTTATTTATTTTATTTTTTATCTATTCTATGCCCTTTACATACAAACACTTTACAATTAATTATTAAAGCCTCTTTGATATGTAAATGTAATAAAAGGGTAAATTTTTGGGGGCCTCTTTTGTTCTGTGGTGATCTGTAGATAGTAAATGAAGAAGAACATGAAAAATCCTATTTGTTTAACTTAATATTTGATTTAGCTTCTTTAGTTTCTTGATTCAGACTATTCCATAAACTGACTACATCATATAGCAACAACACATTTGTTCTGAAAAATGGTTTAATAAATATCTCTCATCCTTTTGAATGACAATTATTTTGTGTTTATTCAAATATTTGTAGAATATTGATCGATAAACATTTAATATGAGTTTTATAAATTAGTTTCACAGCAGACATTTCATTAACACATGTGTTGAAACATCACCTGCAGAAACCGACTTTTATTATTATGTTATTATGTTTTGTAAATCCATCTTTTATTTCACTTTTTGACAGTTGACCTTTTCCCAGCTGTAGATCCGCCCTGCTCTGTTACATAATTGTTGATGAGACCAACACAACTCCAGTCTCTCTACACTACAGTATGTTGGTCTCTCGGGATCCAGGCAGCAGGATCTGCAGAGTGACAATGAGTTTAATCGCTTTTCTGAACCAGGAGTAAAACAGAGCATAGATCAGTGGGTTTAGACAGGAGTTAAAATAAAACAGGAATAACAAACATGTTGCAACTGTAGGATTCATCATGTTAACATCAACAAGAGAGTAACAGTAATATGGGCATAAACATGATAAATATACAATGACAAGAATACCAAGAGTCCTGGCTGCTTTCAGCTCAGATTTCTTTGATAAAGTCACTGCATGGTGGACTGTAACAGCTGTAATGTGAGAGCGCATGGCGCGAGCCTGAGACACAGCCACCACAAATACTCTCATATACAGAACTATGATCACAGTAACTGGAAATATGAAGGTTAAGATAATGTCAACAGTGACTGTAATATAAGTGTATTTAGGCACACATTCTCCAAAGCAGGAGTTACCCGTGCCTGGTTGAATCAGTTCAACTCTCACGTAGAAAATACTGAAAACAAAAGACCAAAGCCAACAAAGACAAACACAGTATTTGGCTCTTGTTAAAGTGATTATTTTGGAGTAATGCAGAGGGTAACAAATAGCCGTGTAGCGGTCACATGATATGATAACAATTGTGCTGACTGAAGTAGTGAGAGTTTGACTGACCAGATACAAATATAAAGTACACACGATATCCCCAAAAATCCAGCAGGATGTGTATCTAAAGATTTCTCCTGGCATCAACACAAGACCTACAAGTAAGTCAGAAACAGCCAGAGAGAGGATGAGGATGTTAGTAGGTGTGTGAAGCTGCCTGGAAGGAGACAGAGAAACATTAAGTACCAACAAACTATGTAAAAATATCAGCAAGGAAAAATTTACATAATCAAATTATGTCAATATAACCATATAATATTATTCATATACTTTCATATAGTTTAGATTCTACTTAGAAGTTAATCTCTACCTGAAGTGGGAGACTGAGATGATGACGAGCAAGTTGATGGCTATGGTGGTCAGAGAGATGAAGAACAGCATGAGTTTCAGGAGCACAGTTTCAGACCAGCGACGTGTCGGCTTCCTGCAGGACATGTTGAATAGTTGTGGAAAGCAGAGTTCAGCTCCATCCTGGAGCTCCATCATCAGACAGCTGCAGCTCCAGCAGCTCTCTGACCTAAACTCTGTCCTAAAGCTGATTTATATTTTCCAGCCGTCCCTCCTCTCTCCACCTTTACTCTCTGTAGAACACTGTCATCACTCTTACCTCACGTTACACAACTTTTTGTTGTCTTAGAAACCAGGTCACTCTCTAAACATCTTTTTTTTTTCCATCTCCGAGTTATGACTATGTCTATGCAGGGAAATAACTTTTGGTATATTACACATTACAAACAAATAAAGAATCATGAAAGAAACTATATGTGATAACTACATAAACCCATATTATAACCATAGTGTGTCAGCAGGGTTTTGGGAAAAATTAAAAAATAAAAAAAATGTACCCTTCAACAATAATATTACTGCCTTCCAAATTTGGTACCGTGTGACAGAAAGATCTGTTTGTGTCTTGTGTTGCCCTTCTACTTCCTGGTTAGAGTGTCAGTCATGTTTCAGCATCAGACAGTACCTGAGAATTGGCATTCAACAAAACAGATAGAGTACAGTGTGTTTGGCATAATATGAATGCACTTTAAAACTCTGGTGTGAACCAAAGAATCAAAATTTGGTTTACCTGAAAACCGGTGTCCTTGGTTCACTCACAGGTGACCCCTGCTGCGGTTCACCTGCCTTGTGAAATCAAATGAGTTCTGAGTTGGGAAAATTTGATATTATTCAAACATATGTCTTGTTTACAAAATCCTCCATGGTCAGGCTACCCCCATACTCTGTAACTTTACTTACTCAGACTCACTCCGGATTATGAGAGGGGTGACAAGACGGGACTGTATTATTCTATCTCAGACATGTGCTTTTAGTCAGTCTGCCTTCTCAATAAGAGCCTTGAAGCAGTGGAACTCTATTCCAAGTCATATCAGAAAACTTACCAGTCAAAAAAGTGGCTTACTGATACCTACATTGTTACTCTTAATATGTTTTTTATTTTTTCATCCTGATGTTTCATGAAACTATGATATATGTTTCTTGTAGGTTTGTTACTGATTATGTACTATTTTAGTAATTGTCTACGTGTGTGTGTTCATAGTGTATTTTTATAATGTTTTATCAGTCAGGTAGCCTTGTAAGATCTGGCCAGGGACTACGGGTGAAAATTAGCCTTTTGGCTAACCCTGGCATATTTACACAGGTTTTTATCTTTGTTTCTTAACATGTGCTGTCCCTGTTAAATAAATAAAATGAAAAAAAAAGAAAAAAATGGACCCAGTAAAACAGAGTAGAATAAGTGACAATGAATGCTTGACAGCGCAACATGTTGGGTATCTGGCTTCCTCTCCTGCTGCTCATTCTAGACAGGTTTTTGTGAAAACTGGATTAGGTTTGAGCACCAAATTAAACAAACAAACACAAAACTGTAAAAAGTTATTGTTGCTCTATTGTTTACTAGTGGTGGCTGAGCAGTATTTAGTCCTGGCCAATCAATGAACTGCATTTTCTTCTTCTTTATTATTCCTTGTCAGTGGCCATTTTAGGGAATATCAACCCTAGCGATGGGCCGCTCTAATAAAGTCTTGCCCACCCTCTGGCCCTCCGTGTACCATTTCATCCACATAAAAGCAAAATTGATTTAGAGGTTACCACAATAAACCATATCAGTGCTACAGCACCATGCAGCCATGCAGTGAACAAACACATCTTAATGTTTCACATTAGCACGTTAGTATAAATAATGTTCTTTTTACTTGCATTGGACACTGGTAAAAAACATAGTTTGGTGAGGCTTGAGATGGACCATATAACAGCTTTTTAACTTTATCCCTTGCATCCATGTTTATTGACGTCACATATCTGCTGTAAGCTTTACACAGTCAATGTTTAACAACGCTGCCGTGGCTTTTTTTTTTTCTACCACATAATAGGGATATGGGATAGGTCCAGCTCCCCCCCGGCCCTGGATATATTGTTCTAATTAAACACTATAAAAAATGAATGAATGTTTTTATGTTTGGCTTGGTAATGCCTCAGCGTTGATGATGTGTTGTTGTTATACATCAGCTGCTGAGGACAGAGCAAACACTGCACCTGTGAAATCACCAGGTCTGCTGAAACTTTCAGCAGTTTTTAAATCAGGGTTTTCTATTTGCTTCCTTCATTCAGAACAAATGTTAATTCCCCACACTGGAACTTTAGTTTGTGATGTTTATCTATTTTATTTAGTTTTCTCTTTCTTTCTTTCTTTTATTTAATTTCTTTTATTTTTTAAATCTGTTTTTAATGCACAGCTTTCTGTATCCCGCTGCAATGCTTTTAATGTAAAGCACTGAATTGTCTTGTACATGAAATATGCTATGTAAATAAATTTGCCTTGCCTTTATTCTTTCACTTTTTAATTTATTGGCAACTGAGTTTTTGTTGTTGGAATGACAGACCCGTATCTTGGAAATAATTTACCTAATTAGGGGTATCAATTTAAATTCCCACACTTATGATCTTTTCTGTAATCCATCACAACATAATAAGACACTAGCTAAATAGCTATATATTAATATTAATCATAAATAATCATCATTTGTGAGTTTTTATATGCCGATGCATGATCGAAATAGCCAATGCTACAAATATTTAGTGTTAACTGACCTTCTCTTGGGTAAACATCAGATGTCCAATGGTCAGTAAATGCAGCATGTAATGAACTTGTTCACCATCATCTTTACCATGTTCTAGATCACAATTCAGAATGTCATCATCTTATCAACATCTCCATGGTGATAATTTCTGTCATTAAAGCCACCAAATGTGTTGACTGACGTTAAAGTACAGCTGAAGCAAAAACCCTGTCTACCACCTGCCAGCTACTGTGTTAGAGAAGGTCCAGCCAAAAACAATGGGGTAAATACGTGACTGTGTGAACCATGAACTGCTAGTTTCCTCCTTCTCAGCCATAAACAAGCCCCTGAAACAATCCAGCACCTCACAGCAGGGTGAGGATACTGGCAGGCAAAGAATACATGGAAAGCCATAACCAAGTAGCTAGCATAGTGTACAGAAACAACTGTGCAGAACATGGAACGGAGATCCCTAGGTCACAATGTAAACACCTCCCAAAATGGGGGAGAATGAGAAGGCTAAGATCCTGTGGGACTTCCAGTTACAGACTGACAAAATGGTGGTGGCCTACCAACCAGACATTGTGATCATGGATGAACAGCAAAGAAAAGCCATAATGATGAATGTAGCCATCCCCAACAATGGAAATATCAAGAAAAAGGAACATGAGAAACTGGAGAAATTCTAAGGACTCAAGGAGTGTATCTCAAACTGCACACTTACATGAGTGCACTGGAAGGTAGTGCATAGTGCGCACTAAGCACTACCTTATGTAGTGCACACTATCGTGGGTAAGTCCTGATCCAAATTGAGCACTAACGTTTTGCACTTACCGGTAGTAACGTACCAGCTTAGCAGCGCCGCTCCGTTAATGCTTTTTTTTTCTTCCAAAATCCAAAATCACGTTAACATACGTGTTTGCATGTCATCATACTTTATGCTATTAAATGCCTTTTAAAAGGCCTCATTAGTGAAACAAAGAACCGTGGCCTCCACTGTATTGATCTATCTCAGTTGATAACAATAGAAACCATCAGCACACGTTCATGTGTCTTTGCATGTCTCCCCCATACTTGTTAGTATAAAGTGCAATTTAAAACACTAAAAAACAGCTTTTAAATAAGCAAAGATATCTTAACTGAATAAAAGTACTTTACATTATACATCTGTTTTCATTGGTGTTTACACTGATACCGTTCACGTCTGGCAACAGGAAGCCGATTATACTAGAAACCATCATTTAAAATATGAAATGCAGTAATGAAGATGCTAAAACAGGGATGCAGAAAACATTTTATTTAAACTTTATATTAAAACATTTCTCTCTTGCTGCCTCCTCTTCTCCACAGCAGCGTCGTAGCCCCCAGGTGGTAAATGCCTCAGTGCCACTGCGGGCTCGGTAGTTTGATGCCACAGGGACCTACAGTGAACACAGAATGGCAGTTTATATAAAAGCAAACATTATTATGTACTTTATGGGTACTTTGCAGACGCTTATCTAAAGTGATGTACAATCAGCTACGGCTTCGTCAGCGGTACCATCGAAACGGACCGGTTCTCTAACCAGTGGTGTTTCCTAATCAGTTTTCAGATCAAGGACCATTTCGTTTATGCCAGAGACCCCGCAGTGCTTAATCTGGAGGTTCGACAATCATGAATAAACATACGGAAACTATAGCATAAACTTTTTTAAGACTTATAGCCTAACTAGATCCGCAAAATCGGCTATAAAACTGCTAACATTTACCTTGCTAACTCTACTGCAGCCTCCAAAAAATGATCAGATCCATAACTGTCATCAGGGATAGAAGAGATAAGAAGCATGCTGCAGTTTATCTTAGAATTATGATCAAATATCTTCATACTTACAACAGTAGAAAATACCCTCCGCCTGCATCGGTACCGCTGAGTCGGTGGCTGCCAGCTATGAAAAACTGGTTGAAAGTCCCTCCCCTTCCGCTACGTCAGCAAGATGGCATCCGTTTAGTGCGTGTAGTGTCCATTGTTTCGCACTAAATTTTTGGCCGAGTTTAGGGCAGTATCCGGGTACTTTCAGTGCACTGAGTTTTTACTGAAATTTCTGTGTCAGCGCACTAAGCACTTAAATGTAGTGTTCGAAGTATAGAAGTGTGCGGTTTGGGACACACCCCATGTTCAGGCATAAGAGTGTCCACATGTGCACTTGGCACCAGGACACTCTAGGCCGCAGTTCCATGATCAACTTTGTAGCTGATGGGGAAGGAGCTTGAGCTGGTGTGTGAGGGTGAGCGGTTTTGGCTAGATATAGTTGGACATACCTCGATGCACGGGTTGGGCTCTGGAACCACTCACCTCGAAAAGGGTTGGACCCTCTTTCATTCTGGAGTTGCTCCCTGTGAAAGGCGCCGAACAGGTGTGGGCATACTCATTGCCCCCTGACTTGGTGCCTGTACGTTGGGATTTAACCCGGTGGATGAGAGGGTAGCCTCCCTCCGCCTTCGGGTTGGGGGAATGGGTCCTGACTGTTTTTGTGCTTACGCTCCGAACAGCAATTCAGACTAACCACCCTTTTTGGACTCCGTGGAGGGGGTGTTACTTCCAGAGCTATACTTCCAGGGACTCCTTTGTTCTGCTGGGGGACGTCAGTGGTCACGTGGGCAAGGACAGTGAGACCTGTTGGGCCACAACCCACCCCCGATCTGAATTGGAGTGGTGTTTTGTTGTTGGACTTCTGGTTTCGTCATGGATTGTCCATAACGAACACCATGTTCAGGCATAAGAGTGTCCACATGTGCACTTGGCACCAGGACACTCTAGGCCGCAATTCCATGATCAACTTTGTAGCTGTATTATCAGACTTGTGGCCACATGTCTTAGATGCTTGGGTGAAGAGAGGGGCGAAACTGTCAACTGATCACCACCTGGTGGTGAGTTGGTTATTTATTTTATTTTTATTTATTTAGCTACATTCATCACAGCATTTCTGCTGAGTCGTGACTGATTTTGATTGTCAAGTAAATGTACTGTGTTGTACTAAAAAAACAGTTATCTCGGAAGTAGTAGTAGTAGTAGTAGTAGTCTCAGTAATATTTTTGTTTACTTTTAATCAAAGTTATCTCTGCCCTTCCGTTTCATCTTCATCGCATCTCATTTTTTTGACAGCACTGCATCCATTGGCACAAAACCAAAAAGGGATTAAAGATATAAGCTCTTTTGTTTGGGGTATTTTTTTTCTTTTGAGAAAGTGAAGGGGAGCTTAAGACAACAAAAAGTTGTGCAAAGTGATGAAGAGTGTTTACAGTGTTCCACAGAGAGTAATGGGGAGGAGTGGGGTGGGGGTGGGTGGGTCAAAAAAATATAAATCAGCTGTTGGAGTACTTCTCACAAGAGCTGCTGGAGCTGCAGCTGTCTGATGATGGAGCTCCAGGACGGTGCTGAACTCTGCTTTCCACAATTATTCAACGTCTCCTGCAAGAAGCCGACACTTCACTGGTCTGAAGCTGTGCTCCTGAACATCTTGCTGGTCTTCATCTCTCTGATCACTGTAGTTCTAAACCTGCTCGTCATCATCTCAGTCTCCCACTTCAGGCAGAGATTCATTTCTCTAATCAAACTACTGTTTCACTTTTAGACATGGAAACACTAATATTAACCTGTTTTCTGTCTCCTTCCAGGCAGCTCCACACACCCACTAACATCTTCCTCCTCTCGTTGGCTGTCTCAGACTTTCTTGTTGGTCTCCTGTTGATGCCTTTGGAAATCTTCAAAAAAAGTGCCTGCTGGATACTCGGGGATGTTGTGTGTGTTTTATATGGTTATCTGGTCAGTCACATGGTCTATGCCTCAATCGGCAACATAGTTCTCATATCTGTTGACCGTTACGTGGCCATTTGTCACCCTCTGCATTACCCCATCAAAATTACTGTGACCAGAGTGAAATGCTGTGTTTGTCTGTCTTGGCTCTGGTTTGGTTTCTTCACCATTGTTTGCATAAAGGATGAGCTGATTGAACCAGGCAGGAATAATTCCTGTTTTGGAGAGTGTACGCTTTTCATTAGCTATGTTGCAAGAGCTGCTGACCTTGTTTTAACCTTTATAATTCCAGTTTCTGTAATTGTATTTGTGTATGTTAGGGTTTTTGCTGTGGCTGTGTCTCACGCTGTTGCCATGCGCTCTCACATTACAGATGTCACCTTTCAGCATTCGGTGAACGTGACAAAGAAATCTGAGCTGAAAGCAGCCAGGACTCTGGCTGTCCTTGTATTTGTTTATTTAATATGTTTCTGCCCCTTTTACTGTTATTCTCTTGTCACTGTTGATTTAACTGGATCTGCATATGCATCATTTCTGTTCTTTCTGTTTTATTTTAACTCCTGTCTAAATCCAATAATCTATGCCCTGTTTTATCACTGGTTCAGAAAAGCTGTTAAACTCATTGTCACTCTGCAGATTCTGCAGCCTTGCTCTTGTGAAGTCAACATAATGTAAGCAGTGTGTGAAATTGTTCCTCCTAACAGAGTTGGTGAAAGACCAAATCCAGGAGTCGGACAAAGTAAAAGTGAATTCCGTCTTTGGAGTATCAACAATGAAATGATATGTGTTCCAGAAACAAGTCTTCTTCAATTCTGACACTTGCAGGTCAAACCAGTTTTTATTACAGTACTGTGATTTTCTATTGGTCTCGTCGGAACATCCTCGTTATTTCTTATCTTTAAATAAGTTTCATTGATTTAATTCTTATTATTGTGTGTTTTTTTCCCCTTTTTTGCTGCACATTTCTAAAACATTAACAACAACAATAATAATAATAATAATAATAATAATAATAATAATAATATACGTATAAGATGACAACAGCAATTGCAGCCTATATTGTTTTTTAGATTTAATAAAAGTTATTCTGTAAGCAGATCAGTTCACTGATAATTATTTAAGCTTCCCCAAAAAATGCTGTAAGCCTTAAATTCAAAATCTATTAAAATAACAGAGGCTATAAGTAGAGCAAGTACAGATGTATGGAGTGGTTTGGGGTTATGGTGTTACATGTGCTTTGTAAAAGCCCTATAACACTGTTTTTGGCCTCTGCTCTAAAATTGCACACCCATAATGAAATAATTTTATCTATTTTATCAGGTCTATTTAAATAGTTTTGAAGTCATAGTAAAGGCAACGCATGTGAAATTAGTTAAGAGCTGTACAAATGTGTATATTTTTACTGGTGGAGTATCAATAAAGATTGTTTGTTTGTCATTTTTTCTTTTTTGTATTGTTTTCATAGCACACGACAGCCCAAAGCACAATGTAAACAGACATACATACAATATAACTCTGTCATTCTCATCAAGCAGAATGATATGTTAGAAAGCAGATAGTTAACAAGACCAGCAGCCGCCAATCCAGGCCAAAGAGTTCACTAAGTTCAAATACCTTCCCTACAAGTTACTGCTTTATGTATGTTAAAAGTAAAATGGATTTTTTTTTAATACAATAGATTAATTTTCAGAACAAAACTTGAACTTTTATTTGACACTACTCAGATATTTACAAGAATGTTACATCCACTTTAAAATTGTTGCTATATTTTTCTAAATTACCAACAAAATTTTCTATGGACAAAAACGGTTGTGTTTCTTGTTACGTTCATTCATTCATTTACTCATTCATTATCTGAACCGCTTCATCCATTAAAGGTCGCAAGGAAGCTGGAGCCTAACCCAGCATTTAACAGGTGACAGGCAAGATATTTTTGCCTCAATTTATTACTTTTTTTCTTGTTATTAATCAAGTGTTTTTAATGAGAAATATATTTTCATGAGATTATCTCAGTCATGGTCTCATCTGCGAAAAGATATGTCAGATCAAAAGGAATGTCATTTAGTAATTTACAGGATGATTGGATTAGCTATGTTGGACTTCATGTTATCGCAGACCCACAACTCAGTTATGCATTAAGAAATTAAATCTAGATCTCAAGCTTTTGTAGTACTAGAGGCTGCAGTTTGAGGACAGCAACCACAGTCCTGTGGGACCCTCCTTTATAACACCCCTTTTTACACTTTTCTGGTGTTCTTTACACACATTTTCATCTTTCAGCATACCGTTTTACACTGTTAATGTACTAAAATAGATATGGATAAATAAAAGAAGGCAGACATGTGGCCACAAGTCCGATGACACGACTACAAAGTCGATCATTGAACTGCAGCCTAAAGGGTCCAGGTGCCAACTGCACATGTGGACACTCTTCTGCCTGAACATGGAGTTCGTTATGGACAATCCATGATGAGCACAGAAGTCCAATGACATAACATCACTCGGATTTATTTTAGAGAATGGTCTGTTCCTCCTAATCACCCCCCTCCAGGTCTCACTGTCATTGCCCATGTGTGCCTTGAAGTCTCCCAGCAGAACAAGGGAGTACCTAGAAGGATAGCTCTCCAACACCCCATCCAAGGAGTCCAATAAGGGTTGGTACTCTGATCTGTTGTGCGATGCATAAGCACAAACAACAGTCAGGACCAGTCCCCCCACCCGAAGGCAGAGGGAGGCTACCTACCAGAATAAACCCCAATGGACAGGCACCAAGTCAAGGGGCAATGAGTATGCCTACATCTGCTCAGCAGAATTTATTTAATCTCGCTGGACCTGACTGAAGGGGACAGAAAAAGGATAATAGTGCACAAAAGAACAAATAAGAGTAGAAAAAAGATGGATAACAGATAAAAGGCAACAACCTTTCAATCCAACCTAACACATGTACAAAAACACAAGAGAGAAAACAGAAAACAAAGCTGTCAATAATCAGGAGTTTCTAAAAACATAACTAAAAAAACAGAACAAAACAAAACAATAGTAGCTCTTAGTGTATCAACCCACTGGACAACTCAGTGACTGCGTCAGCATGCGGAGAACGAGGAATGCTGAGTGATCAGAGAAGTTTGTTCATGAAAATGCAACCACGCCTCTACGGAGACTAGAAACCCAGGCAATCAGCGGCAATCCCGGAGCATGAACCCCAGTCACCGCACCACAAAGACCAACCAGACCCACCCAAAGGTTGGCAGAGGAAGGACCCAGCCAGAGGCAGGGTCCATGAGCCTTCCAGCCGCACGTCGACCACTCCCTCTTCCTCCCCTCACCCACGCTCGTACATTCTCACCCCCATCCCCTCAACCACCCCATACATCCATATCAATGTTTTTAAGATTGCAAAGAGTGCATCACTGTACTCTTCATAAGACACCACAGTTGTGAGGCGGAGCTTTGACATTTTGCTGTGAAAGCTGTTCTCAGAGAAGTCATACCTTTCACTCACATATTTCTCTGCTCTTTCATAGAACTGAATGAAATCAGCCTCACATTTCTTTGCCAAATCTGGGCTACCTGTCTGCCTTTCACAGCAAAACCAAAAAAAAAAAACGTCCTTTAGCATCCTCTCAAGTTTCCCTTTAAGTTCAGTCATCACTTTAAACACAGATTATATGGTAAATGATTTAGCCTCAAGTGCTTCAATCCAGACTGAGAAGACCTTCAGACTGTGACTGAGGAAGAGGAACTACATCTCAGACACTTCAGTACTGTCGTCTGCAAAGCACTTCCACAAAATCTTAAGACATTCTTTGTCACCCAGGCTCTGAAAATAGTTAGTCAGGGGCTTCCAACACAGTAGCATTCGGTCGATAGACGGCAGCAGAGACAGCCACCTTGTTATGACGTGCCACAGCAGGTTGAACTCATCCACCTCCACAAAACTTCCTCAGCTAGGATGTTCTTCCAAGACACTAGAATGGCTACACACCTTTAACACAACATTTTCAATGTCCAGATCCAAATTGTCAGCCACATATCTTGTGGCTTTGTGCAAAATGTGTGCTAAACAGTTTGCAGCAGGAATGTAATTTTGAGTTATTTTGAGCTCTTGATAAACACTGTTTTCCATAGTTAACATTGGTGTTGTTTGCTGGTCATGCTGACATTTTTTGCAAATCCAGACCAGACATCTCCAGTTTTGACAGCAGCTGATTTCTTATAGCTTTCAATGTCTCGTTACTGTCACTGTAAAAATAAAGCAGAGCATGCTGCATGCCCTACTCAAAATGAAAATATTCGCAGGTTACCGCTTTAGCTATCGGTGAGTTATTGTGGATCTCTCGGTCAACTTTTATTTCACAGTCTACACTCCTGCATGACTAGTGATGCTTAGATAAACTTCCTAAAATAAAGGAAGTTCTGCAGCGGGGGGGTTACGTCCAAGGGACACCTGGGTCCATGATTTGTCATCACCATAGGGGTGTTTTGACAACAAGTTGCTATTTTTAAAACCTATAAGGAATATTGGATCCATTTTAAACTGTAATACGAGTCAGAAATAAATAGAATGACGTGTGTGGCTGGAACATCAGGGTGGGTACTGTGCCACAGGGGTGGCTGTCTGGGGAGGCCTGGTCCTTTTGGTCATGGTGTGGGCCCTCTACCTTGTGCAGGTTGGGGGGTTGCCTCTGGGCTCTTGGTGCTCAGGGCCCTTCGCTCTGGCTGCGCTGGTTGGCCAGTGCCTGGTGGGGTCGACGGCTGCCAATCTTGGCCATTTATCTTTTTATTTTTTATTCATTTATTTTTTATGGGTGTGTCATTTGGACTTTGGTTGTTGTTGTGATACATGTTGTTTTTGTCTTGGTTATGTTTTTTAGGAGCTCCTAATGACTGTCAGCTTAGTTTTCCTGTAAAAGCTATAAGAAATTATCTTTTTCTCTACAGGTGTAGCAGTTGGTTGTCTGGTGTTAAGTTGAATTGAAGGATCGTTGCTTCTATCCACTGTATCTTTGTCTTTACTTCATTTTTTTCCACATTCCTTTTTACTTCTCTCCATTACTGTCCTTTTTTATTTTCTTTATTTATTTATTTTTTTCTATCCCCTCAAGTCAGGTCCAGCAAGATTGCACAAATTCCATAATCCAAACTAAATAAGATAAAACAATATATTTACAAATAAAGAAATTTAAAAAATTAGATTATCAAAAGCTACCCATAAAGCTCCTCTTAGCAGAGCAAATTTGTTCCACATAAACAAGCAAAACACGAATGTTTCTATCTTTACCATCATGGTAAAGAAATGATGACTCTGGATTGATTTTCAGGTGAATGAAGCCAGTTAGAGTGTGCCTACATGCACATGCATGCACATGTATGTCTGTGGCATTGGGGTGAAACGTTGTGTGCAGCGCAGAAAGCGTGTGGAGAGAAATTAGACACTGTGGTGTAGATAAGATAAATAACATCAGGTTGCATCTTGCAGATGGTAAGTGAGCCGGTGACATCTCAACTTTAAGCAGTTTATATTTAGATGTCATCTCGTGGTAATCCTCCATCTTATATAGAAAATGTATTTCTTGATTAACAAGAAGCTAGAACTTAAAAGATTAATTTGCAAACCAAATTGCAATATTGGGCAGAAAAATCATACGTATAAGGAGAAATCACACAGTGTCACACAAACATCAGAATGAGCTCTAACTAAACAAGACGTGTCAAAGTGGAAGTTTGTCTTTGCACATAGTTATTTTTAAACATGCTCAGTTTCTTACCATAAAAAGTATAAAAATTTTGTAGTATAATGCAAAATTTACTTTTTATTTATTTTATTTTTTATCTATTCTATGCCCTTTACATACAAACACTTAAACAAATAGGATTTTTCATGTTCTTCTTCATTTACTATCTACAGATCACCACAGAAAAAAAGAGGCCCCCAAAAATTTACCCTTTTATTACATTTACATATCAAAGAGGCTTTAATAATTAATTGTAAACTTAATATTTGATTTAGCTTCTTTAGTTTCTTGATTCAGACTATTCCATAAACTGACTACATCATATCGCAACAACACATTTGATCTGAAAATGGTTTAATAAATATCTCTCATCCTTTAGAATGACAATTATTTTATGTTTATTCAAATATTTGTAGAATATTGATTGATAAACATTTTATATGAGTTTTATAAATTAGTTTCACAACACAGTAATTAACTACATATTAAAATTTTGATAAGTGTACATTTAGAAATAATGGGCTGGATGGATTGGTATACATTCGTCTAGTTATTTCAGGGAATTCTTCAGCAGACATTTCATTAACTTTGTGTGTTGAAACATCACCTGCAGAAACTGACTTTACCTGGAGTAAAGTTGCTTCACCCTGCTGGGCTTCAGACAGTCTCCTACATGTCTGTAATGTACCACTGCATGTGGCCGTGGAGCGAGAGGCAGACTTTTATTATTATGTTATTATGTTTTGTGAATCCATCTTTTATTTCAATGAGGCTTTTTGACAGTTGACCTTTTGCTCGCTGTAGATCCGCCCTGCTATGTTACATAATTGTTGATGAGACCAACACAACTCCACAGTCTCTCTACACTACAGTATGTTGGTCTCTCGGGATCCAGGCTGCAGGATCTGCAGAGTGACAATGAGTTTAATTGCTTTTCTGAACCAGGGGTAAAACAGAGCATAGATCAGTGGGTTTAGACAGGAGTTAAAATAAAACAGAAAGGCAAAAAATATTGCAACTGTATGATTCTTCATGTTAACATCAACAAAAGAGTAACAGTAATATGGGCATAAACATGATAAATATACGATGACAAGAATACCAAGAGTCCTGGCTGCTTTCAGCTCAGATTTCTTTGATAAAGTCACTGCATGGTGGACTGTAACAGCTGTAATGTGAGAGCGCATGGCGCGAGCCTGAGACACAGCCACCACAAATACTCTCATGTACAGAACTATGATCGCAGTAACTGGAAATGTAAAGGTAACAATGATATCAACAGTGACTGTAATATAGTTGTATTTAAGCACACATTCTCCAAAGCAGGAATTACCTGTGCCTGGTTGAATCAGTTCAACTCTCATGTAAAAAATAGTGAAAACAAAAGAGCAAAGCCAACAAAAACAAACACAGTATTTGGCTCTTCTTAAAGTGATTATTTTGGAGTAATGCAGAGGGTAACAAATAGCCGTGTAACGGTCACATGATATAATAACAATTGTGCTGATTGAAGTAGTGAGAGTTTGACCGGCCACATACCAATATAAAGTACACACGGTATCACCAAATATCCAGCAGGATGTGGATCTAAAGATTTCTCCTGGCATCAACACAAGACCTACAAGTAAGTCAGAAACAGCCAGAGAGAGGATGAGGATGTTAGTAGGTGTGTGAAGCTGCCTGGAAGGAGACAGAAAAACATTAATTACCCACAAACTATATAAAAATACCTGCAATGAAAAATTTACACAATCAAATTATGTCAATATAACCATGTAACATTATTCATATAATTAAAGTTTAGATTCTACTTAGAAGTTAATCTCTACCTGAAGTGGGAGACTGAGATGATGACGAGCAAGTTGATGGCTATGGTGGTCAGAGAGATGAAGAACAGCAAGAGTTTCAGGAGCACAGTTTCAGACCAGCGACGTGTCGGCTTCCTGCAGGACATGTTGAATAGTTGTGGAAAGCAGAGTTCAGCTCCGTCCTGGAGCTCCATCATCAGACAGCTGCAGCTCCAGCAGCTCTCTGACCTAAACTCTGTCCTAAAGCTGATTTATCTTTTCCAATCGTCCCTCCTCTCTCCACCTTTACTCTCTGTAGAATACTGTCATCACTCTTACCTCACTTTACACAACTTTTTGTTGTCTTGGAAACCAATTCACTCCATTCCATCTCCTGGTATGACTATGTCTATGCAGGGAAATAACTGTTGGTATATTACACATTACAAACAAATAAAGAATCATGAAAGAAACTAAATAATAAGATAACTCTATAAACCCATATTAAAGTGAATCAGCAGGGTTTTGGGTAAGATTAAGAAATAAAAAACTTTCACCTTCAACAATAACATTACAGCTTTCCAAATTTGGTACCGTGTAACAGAAAGATGTGTTTGTGTCTTGTGTGGCCCTTCTACTTCCTGGTTAGAGAGCCAATCATGTTTCAGCACCAGATAGTACCTGACAATCTGAATGAATGAATGAATGAATGAATGAATGAATGAATGAATGAATGAATGAATGAATGAATGAATGAGACTTTATTGTCATTGCAACAGGTGCAAAGAAATTCAGACATTCACAACATAAGAAACACATTGCAAGGGGGAGAGGGGTCTCCCAACGCAGCTAAGTGAGGACGCTGCTGAACTCCCGACCTGCCTCCCGGGAGTGCCACCCAAGGCAGTGAAGTCATGGGGGATGTGTGTCTGTAATAGTGTACATGAGTGTACATGAGTGTGCTTGCTTGTGTGCGTGCATGTGTGCGTGCATGTGTGCATAGTAAGTTTAAATAGTAAGTGAGCCTGTGAACTTTCTCCCAGTTCCTTTCTCCAGTCCAGCACACAGGCACACACCGGCACAGAAATCCTGCAGCTTGCCAGTGGCCGCCGACAGTGTCCGAATTTTGCGATACACAGGAAACCGCCCGCTCCAAACAGCAGAAACCCAGTTATCATGAATCCAAATGTAGATGTCCTCTGCATCCTCAATAGAAAGGATTGACAGACACATGACCTTCCACACCCTCCAGGAATCCATCACGTATCCTGTCGCGAACGTTCCAGCGGGACAAGCGGGCTCCCCTACACCCGTTTCTCGGTTCGAATGAATTTGGTCAGTTGCATTGAGAGAACAGCTGATCAGATCCATGGTTCAAGATGGTTCAGATTTAGAACAGAAATGCAGAGAGAGGCTCAGATAAGACAGGACAAGTAGCAGGATGGAATGTGGGGAGGGAGAGAGAAGAAAAAGCAAGAGCAGGAAGAAAGAGCATTCAAAAAAACAGAGTAAAGTTTGTTTGGAGTAATATGAATGTGCATTCAAACCCTATCAGTGCTACAGCCCCCATACAGCCACCAGAGTAAACAAGCACATTGTACGTTAGCATGTTAATGTAAATAATATCCATTACTTGCATATGGGATAGGTCCAGCTTTCCCGCAACCTTAAATATGTTGCTCTAATTAAACGGTATTAAAAAAAAAAGAATGAATGAATGAGTGTTTGGCTTGATAATTTCATTTAGAATACACAGCTAGATCCTAAAATGCCAATCCATCCATCCATCCATCCATCTATCCATCCATCCATCCATCCATCCATCCATCCATCCATCCATCCGTCCATCCATCCATCCATCCATCCATCCATCCATCCATCCATCGTCATGAGGGCGGAGGGCGGTTGTTTTCCTGCAGGAAACTCATAGTGATGTGGAGAATGATGTAGACTGGGGTTTCTGATGGAAGGGTCAGTATGTTTTGTCTCGTGGAACAAACTTCTCAGCCAGTTGCTGTTCTTTTCTTTCCAGCTCTTAATGTTAACATTAATTCCACCGCAGAGCTTGTCACCAGCAGAGTTTTAGTAGTTAGAGCACAAAATCAGAATATTTTCCTGTGTTTTCTTAATGTATACACTCCAAACTTGGGAGATGAAAGACTTGTCATTTGTAACCAAGTCAGAACCTTTCTGAAGCAGTGTGATCAGAGTGTGTAGTCATGGGGGGAGACTGGAACCATACTGTCAATTTTGCTTTGGACAGGAAGGGATTAGAACCTCATCTCCAGTCATTCACATCTTAGATGCTCTCAGAGCTGAGCCTGGCTCTTACTGGCATTTTAATATTAAGTTGCTACAGGACAGTTCCTTCTGCCAGAAAATTCAGGACTTCTGGGGGATTTGGAGGGGGAAGAAGGGGGATTTCCAGTCTCTCAGTCAGTGGTGGGAAGTGGGTAAAGCCCAGATGAGGGTCTTCTGTCAGCAGTTCACTAGTCACTCTACAGTTAGAATTAAAGAGGTCATTAGCAAGTTAGAAAAAGAAATTCAGAGTCTGGAAGACAGTATTTTAGTTTCAAACATCACTGGAAGTGATACCCTTCATCAGAAGAGGAAAGAGCTGAGTTCTTTCCTCCATGAGAGAGCTAAGGGAGCTCTGGTCAGATCTGGGTTCACCACAGTTAGAGACATGGACTGCTGGTGGCCAGATGACCTCAGGCCGGGCTCCAGGGCTGGACGGACTGCCTTCTGACTTTTATAAACACTTTTGGAGCTTCCTGGGAACGGACTTGTTCGAGGTGCTAAAAGAATGTTCCCGGAATGGATTTCTGCCTTTTTTACTGCCATCACGCTGTTCTTTCGCTGCTACGTAAAAAAGGTGATTTGACTTTAGTTGAAAACTGGAGACCTGTTGCTTTGCTGTGTACAGACTATAAACTTTTATCCAACGTTCTTGCTAACAGATTGAAACACATTTTGGGATTAATCATTTACAGGGATCAGTTATATGGAATACCGAACACATCAATTATGGACAATCTTTTTCTGAAGAGGGACTTGTTTGATGTTTGTAAATTGTTTGGTTTGGATGTAGGTTTCATTTCTCTGGATCAGGTGAAGGCCTTTGATCGAGCTGATCATGGTTTTCTTGTTTCCACTTTAAGAGCATTTGGTTTTGGGGATGGTTTTGTTTCCTTACAGACTTTGCTATATAAAGATGTTGCTTGTTTGTTTAAAGTGGGTGAGGGGCTGAGCTGTCCAGTTCTGGTTATGCTAATGACATCACGGTGCTGGTCAAGAATCAGAGGGATGTGGATTGTCCTAGGAGCAGTCTAGACTCATATGTTCAGGCTCAGGTCAACTGCAGCAAGAATGAAACTGTACTTGTTGGACAGTGGGCTGACAATCTCATTCCTGTTCTGCCTGAACGCCTCAGTTGGGGGAACCAGGGGTTGAAGGTTTTGGGTGTTTATTTGGGGAGTGAGGGTTTTCAGAAAAAGAAATGGGAGGGTGTCACGGAGAGAGTGTGTGCTAGGTTGTCCAACTGGAAGTGGTTGCTGCCTCAGCTGTCCTATAAGGGAAGGGTTCTAGTGGCTAATAATTTGGTCGCCTCAACCCTCTGGCACAGATTGATTGTGCTGCCATGTTACCTCCCCAGGGACGTATGACGGCTGGTGATTATTACGAGCTGGGGCTCGTTGGATATGCAAAGGCCGGGTCCTGATTCCTCCTTGGACTGGCTGACTTTGGTGCCTCTCACTCTCTCTGCCGCAGATTGGCGCTACATCCAGCCAGGGCCGGTTCTAGGAATGCATACATGAGGGGGCAGGCATAAATTTGAAGGGGGCATTATGAGTACATACTTCAGCATTTTCTTGTTGTTGTTTTTTAAGTGTTTCTTTAACGGAACTGTGCTGTTAGTGGAGTCCAACTTCAAAGAAATGGATTGCACTTTGTCAGGCCTCTACTCTAAGACCTGTCCAGCTTGGGTGTCCCACCTGAAACCAAAGCTCCTGCTGGTATAGCTCTTAGAGTCACTGAGGCACGCAAACCCCCTGACCACAATAAGGTGGCAATCCCTCAGGGGGGGAACAGAAAATATCAATAACAAAATGAAGTAAGAAAAAAGAAAAGAATGATCCATTATCAAAGCTTTAACAACCAACAAAATAACAATTGCCCTATTGGACAGCCATTAGATGTCTAAGCATTTTGAATAAATTTGAAACTAATAACAATAAACTCAACTATCTGTGTGTTTGTTTCTGTCTGTATATAGACCATAATGATTAAAGAATCATAACTATTAAGCACAACAATAACAGAGCAAAAAATTAAACCCCCTACCAAAATAAGACAGTGAACCTTCAGGGGGAAATAATGATAATAATAAATGAAAATGAGTAAAAACTAAATGATCCTTCATCAAAATTTTAAGAACCAACAAGGCATACATGAAGCTCTGAGCTGAACTGCTGAAAGCAGCGGGAATGTAGAGTGAAACTTTCTGTTATTTTTTTCTTCAAACTAGCATGCTGAACTAAAGGCTGGGCGGAGCTTGAGGGGTCTCATATGCGCAGCTCGTTTTCCCTCAGTCTGTATTGTACCGAGGAGGCAGTCACATCTATGGCCCGTGCGTGATTGATCACTGCTCCTACTAACAGGCGTAGACACGTTTAAATAGAACAGAAACAAACCCCAGTTGACAGAATAGATGCAATAAATACGTCTGTTATTATAAGTATTTATTCAGTATCGCTACAACACATTTAACAGAGCTTTACTCTATAAGTTTTACCGCTGGAGCTCAGCAGCCGCTCTCTCTACGAGGGGGAGAAATATGACACCGCAAGATCAGGCTGTATGTCAACTCATTTGCATACTAAACACTGATTGGTTGTTTTCTGTGGTGGTGGGAAGGACTTGTTGAAGACAGTACAATGGATCCTGTGAAGCTCCGACACACAGAGTTCAGTACAGAGGGGAGAGAGCGTTTGGAGAGATTTGCCCATTTCGGCGCATTTGATTGAGGGGGCAGAATGTTTGTTTGAGGGGGCACTGCCCCCTCTTGCCCCTGCGTAAAGCCGGCCTTGCATCCAGCCAATCACTGTGCAGCTTAGGGAGGTCCTGGAGTTAAAGGACAGCTGCAGGGATCATTCGGGAGGGAGAGGCAAGACTGTGTGGCTTGTCCTCCCTTCACATTTGGAGGGAGAGGCAGGACTGTGTGGCTTGTCCTCCCTTCACCTTCGGAGGGTGAAGCTAGACTGTGTGCTGCTTCCCCTCACCTCATATTCGGAGATCTGGGCAAATAGGAAGCCTTTTGTGAGTTGGAATGTTTGAGTGTGTGCAGCAGGACGAATTCTGCCTGCTTGTGTGTTCGAAGTGAGGGACGGTAAAACAGTCTGTTTAGGTTGGCTTAACTTTGTTCCGGTGGGGGAACGTTTGGGCACAGTCTAGATTTGGAGCAATGTCTTCGTTTGTGTGTGTGCTTCCATTTTCGGTCACATTTGTGTGGCTTTTGTATATGGTTTCCTTATTTAACCTTTTGTTTTTCTTTCAGCAGTTCTGCTAACCCCAACACTCGGATTTAAGTTAAGTTCCTGTCTTACCCCCTTTATTTTTATTCCCTTCACAATAAAATGACGTTTTCCACCTTCACAACTGCCTGTGACTGTCCTTTGTGTTACGTCCCTCTCATACCCCTATATTTGGTCATTACATGCCGCCACCAGAAGGCCTGCTTGAGGACGTACAGAAAACACTTGTGGACTTTTTCTGGTCTGGGCATCATTGGCTGAGAGCGGCGGTCCTGTATGTCTCGGTCCAGGAGGGGGGGCAGGGCCTGATTGACATCATCTTTTGTGTGACAGCCTTCAGACTACAGACAGCCCAGAGGCTTCTCTATAGTTTTTGATCACCTTGAATGGACACCACCTGTTTGTTGCTGAGGAAGGCAGGGGGCTGTGGCTATGACAAACATTTGTTCCTGCAACCACAGCCTCTGGATCTGACAGGCTTGATACCTTTCTACCAGTCAGATTTAATTTCTAAAGAACATTTTACACTGGAACTGGAAGAATTTTTAAATAACAAAACAAAAACAATGGACTCTCAGTCTTATTTACAATGAATGAAAACCAAACACAACTAAAAACAATAAGAATGATAAATAATAAAGTCTCTGTTCTGTATAAAATTGCCCTTCAAAAAATATGTAAAAAAATATATTACACATAGGGCTCAGACAGGGAAAAACGTCAAAACTGCCAGTTAGTGCCACTGTATAAAAAAAAAATAGAAAAACATACTGCGCACCATTGCTGTTTGTGAAGCTGAAATATCTTCCCTCATCACTGTGTGTCAGACTGATCTATGAGCAGTGAGTGAACCATCTTTTCCACATATGCTGTGACACTGGCCCAAAATAATATGGCCGACTGGGAATCCTCCAGAACCTCATGATTAGCTGGCATTGCTCTTGATGTGTATTTCAGCGTGAGAAAATGGAGGTTTAGTGTGAGAGTGTGAGAAGCCACTCAAATGCACGAGTCTCACGGCTGATGCGCGAGAGTTGCCAGCCCTGTAAAACAGATATAGCATAACGGCTCGCTCAGGTTAGTGGTTCATCATGGTCTCGTGCTGCAACAGGCTGCTGTCAAGTATGACATGAGAGAGATCACTCCCCAAGTAACAAGGGCGTTCTGTCAAGATACTCCAAAGTGAAACCTATTGTCATACGCAGTCTATGGTAAAGTAAGAACAAAAAACGAATGAAAATTATTACGGCCGGCAAACTTGTGGCACTTATTTTTTCTTACCATGCAGTTAACTGACTTATTGCTTATCACGACAGGCCTATGTAGGAGGTAATGTAGAACTTTTGTGTGCAATTAAAATTCATTGTGTGCAGGCCTACTCTATTTTTCTCTGTGGCATTTTTACTGTGTTGTCGTGCACCTCTGAAAATTCTTCGTTTGAAGGGGTATATAGCCCTACCACCTACCTCTACCCCTCTGTCTTAAAAGAAGTTGGGACACCCTACCAAAACAAAGGAGCAGGGCTAGGTGGTAGGACCAAGGGGTGAAATGGGATTTAGCCTTGATGTTACCGCAGACCCACAACTCAGTTATGCAGTAAGAAATAAGCTCTAGATCCTAAGCTTTTATAGTACTGTAGGCTGCAGTTTGAGGACTGCAGCCACAGTCTTGGGACCCTCATTTATAACATCCCTTTTTACACTTTTCTGGTGTCATTTACACACATTTCATCTTTCATCATATAATTTTACACTGTTAATGTGCCACATTAGATATGGATGAATAAAAGAAAGCAGGATCTACCATTGCTCACAAACAGGATCCAAATATACTTAAACTCTTCTGCTTGAGGCAAATACTCATTCCCAACATGGAGGCAGTACTTCAACCATTGCTGATTGACAACTATGAGCTTAGCCTTGAAGCTGATTTATGCTTTTATAGGTACTTAAATAGTTATATCTGTGTTAAACAAGTCAAACATCGCTGCCCACACACTCCCATGTATCCTTTGTGTTGGCATGGTTGTTGTGTGATACATTCACTAGAGGACAGTGCAGAGTTTAAAGTTCACCTTGTTCGGATGTCAGTTTCAAATGGTAGCAAACATTGCAATGGTGGTGATGATGGAAATGTACATTCTTTGGAAGAATACACAATGAAGCAGTGCACAAGACGACAGTGGTCTGTACGGCCATCAGATACATAGCAGCTTTTTCTTTGTTTCAAACAGTCAGGACCATTCGCCCCACCCGAAGGCGGAGGGAGGCTACCCTCTCATCTACCGGGGTAAACCTCAATGTACAGAAACCAAGTCAAGGGACAATGAGTATGCCCACACCTGCTTGGCGCCTCTCTTTGGGAGCACCTCCAAAATGAAAGAGGGTCCAGTCCTATTTGAGGACAGTCGCTCAAGAGCCCAAGCTGTGCGTCGAGGTGAGTCCAACTATACCTAGCCAGAACCGCTCAACCTTGTGCACCAGCTCGGGCTCCTTCCCCCTGTGTTGTGCCGAACAAATTTTCTTTGCTAAGGTGAGCTTTATGGGTATATGTCACCCTATAATCATCATATTTTTATTAATGATTTATTTTTTAATCTTATTAATTTATGTTGATTTACAAAATGTATGTTATCGCTGGACCTGAGTGGAGGGGACAGAAAAAAGGAGAATAGTGAACAAGAGTAAAAACAAAAGGGAAAAGACAACAGATAAAAGGCAACAACCCTTCAATCCAACCTAACACCAGACAACCAGCTGCTACACCTGTACAGACACACAACGGAGAATTTCCTATAGCTTTAACAAGAAAACAAAGCTGACAATCATCAGGGTCTTCTAAATACAACATAGTTTTTAGTGTATGAAGCCAGTGCACAACTCAGTGACCGTGTCAGCATGCAGAGTAAGAGGAATGAGGAGTGATCAGAGATGAGTGTACAAATGCAATGATGCTTCTACTAGAGACAGACTCGTTTCCCGGGTGATCAGCAGCAATCCTTGAGCACGAGCCTCAGTCAACCCACCACGAAGACCATCCCGGACCCACCCAGAGGTTGCCAGAGGAAGGTTCCAGCCAGAGAAATGAATCGCCCGCTGCTGGATTCTTCATCTCTTGACAACATTAGACGCCTTATTTGATGGTCCATCATTAATATTCCCATCATGCAGAGCATGAAGCCGCTTTGCTTTACATATTAGCTTTGTGGTGCTGTTGTTTTCCTCTTTCTATTTTTTGTGGATTTTCTTTTGTTGTTGTGTGGGGCTAAAGTAACATGTAACTGTCGCAGACGGTTGCATCACATCGATCCCTCCTCGCTCATGTGTGAATGCAAAATGAAACAGTTCCCCTGGAGAAGGGCAGTTCATAGAACTAAATTCGATGGGGGACAGTTCTGCGTTCATGTAGAAAATGTATTTCTTGATTAACAAGAGGCTGGAATTGTAAAGATTAAATTGCAAAACAAATCGCAATTACAAGACTGGTCAGACAAATTGCAATTAGATTTTTTCCAAATCATTCAGGCCTAACTTCAGGTCAGGTTTAAAATATCTTTCCAGACACACATGTATCACCAGTGTCACTACACCAGTTTGCAGTAAATATTAAAGTTGGTTCCTAATTAGTCATCCTTTAAAAATATTGACATTTGACTCCATATTTGTAGAAGATACTAATTTCCCATGCATCTAACTACCACTGTGTTTATCAACATGATGTTAGCCTGAAGCTACATAGCAGTGCTAATCTAGTTATATGACAGCACTAGATTAGTTTTTAAGATAATGTGGTGAAACCACATGTGGTGGAAAATGATGTACCAAGAGTCTCAGTGAGACGGATCCACTCATGAGTTTTAGTTTTAAAAAAATCATATGCATAAGAAGAAATCACACAGTGTGACACAAACATCAGAATGAGGTCTAACTAAACAGAGCATGTGTCCATCTTTTATCTACAGGTACTGGGAAAAGGGAGGAGGTTCCAGAAGGGAGGTGGCTAGAGTGGTAGTCTTCTTGCCCAAGGGTTGCCAGATCAATCCTTGCCTCAAGGTGGCCTTGAGCAAGACACTGAACCCCTAGTTGCTCCTGATGGGTCGTGGTGAGTGCCTTGCATGGCGTCCCCCGCCGTCAGTGTGTAAATGGGTGAATGCCACTTATAATGTAAAGCGCTTTGAGTAAAAGCGCTTTATAAATACAGACCATTTACCATTTATTTAGGGACTCCACATAAGTTCAGCTTTTTAAGCTTTTCACATTACGGCTGAAAATAAACTATAATGATGCTCAAAGAGTATTTCAGTATCCAAGTTACTTGGTGCTGAATAATTAACATTATCCAATTTTTTTAAAAAGGTCAAAATTTCTTTTACAAATAATATTTTACTTCTGTAGTCATATACAGTGCTGCGTATTTAGTATAAATGCTGGTTTGCTATGAATCAACCAGATCCCTCAGGTCATCAGGGTCAGGTCTACTTTCTGTTCCCAGAGTCAGAACTAAATGTGGAGAGGCAGCGTTCAGTTTTTATGCTCCTCACATGAGGAACAAACTCCCAGAAAACTGCAGGTCTGCTGCAACTCTTAGCAGTTTTAAATCAGGGTTAAAAACTTTTCTATTTGGTTCCTTTTATCAGAACAACTGTTAAATTCCTCACACTGGAACTTTTATTTTAGGCCTTTTAACCAATTTTGTGCCTGTTTTTATGTAATTTCTTTTATTTCTTTTAAAGTTTGTTTTTGTTTTTAATGCACTTTTTATTGCTTCCTGCACCCCACTGTAATGCTTTTAATCAGGGGTACCCATGTTCGGTCCTCGAGATCCACCATCCTCCAACTTTTAGATGCAACCTTCTCCAACACACTTGAATCAAATGTCATCTGCATGTCATTCAGCTCTACAGAGGCCTGGTAATGAGCCAGTCATTTGATTCAGGTGTGTTGGAGAAGGGTTGCAACTAAAAGTTGCAGGATCGTAGATCTTGAGAACCGGACTTGGGCACCCCTGCTTTTAATGGTTAATGTAAATATCTTTTGTCATGCGTGCTCCATCCTCTCAGGTGCACTCCACATCTGCACCTGGTCATCTGTGTATATATACTCCCTGCACAGACTGCTACATTTCTGGATCTGCCTGACAATTTTGAATTGTCTTGTTGCTATACAAATAAATTTGCCTTGCCTAAATCAATATTTATTTTTATTTATTTAATTTATTTTATACCCCTTACGTATGACACTTAAACAAAATGGGGTATAAAGAAAAAAAAAAACTTTTATAATCTGCCCCCAAATACAAATTAATTACACCAAAAATGTAATAAAATATAACCAAAAAAAATTGATGTGGACCAACATGCTTTATATTTCCAACAGATGTTTAGTTTTACACCTAATTTGCTATCTACAGATCTTCATAGAGTAAAACAGACCAAAACAGATAAACTCTTTTATTAGATTTTCTTTTCAAAGCAGCTTTAATAACTTATTTTAAAGACAGTATTTCATTCATTTCTTTGGTTTATTTATTCAGATTGTTCCATAAACTGAGCGAAACACATCATTCTCAACAGTTTTGTTCTGAAACTTGGTTTAAAATATCTCACATCTTTTAAAACAACAGCTGATTTTTCTTTTTTAAAAACTTTTTTTTTTTTTTTGATATTGATCAATAAACATTTTCTATGGGTTCTAAAAATTAACTCCAGAACACTAATTATCCACATTATAATCTGATTTAAATAAGAAATAATGGACTGGATGGATCTCTATATCTTCTTCTAGTTATTTCAGGGAATTCTTCAGCAGACATTTCATTAACTTTGTGTTGAAACATCACCTGCAGAAACTGACTTCACCTGAAGAAAGTTGCTCCACCCTGCCGGGTTGCAGACAGACTGTCTGCTACATGTCTGTAATGTACCACTGCATGTGGCCGTGGAGCGGGAAGCAGACTTTTATTATTATGTTATTATGTTTTGTGAATCCATTTTTTATTTCAATGAGGCTTTTTGACAGTTGACCTTTTGCTCGCTGTAGATCCGCCCTGCTCTGTTACATAATTGTTGATGAGACCAACACAACTCCAGTCTCTCTACACTACAGTATGTTGGTCTCTCGGGATCCAGGCTGCAGGATCTGCAGAGTGACAATGAGTTTAATTGCTTTTCTGAACCAGGGGTAAAACAGAGCATAGATCAGTGGGTTTAGACAGGAGTTAAAATAAAACAGAAATAACAAAAATGTTGCAACTGTATGATTCATCATGTTAACATCAACAAGAGAGTAACAGTAATATGGGCATAAACATGATAAATATACAATGACAAGAATACCAAGAGTCCTGGCTGCTTTCAACTCAGATTTCTTTGATAAAGTCACTGCATGGTGGACTGTAACAGCTGTAATGTGAGAGCGCATGGCGCGAGCCTGAGACACAGCCACCACAAATACTCTCATATACAGAACTATGATCACAGTAACTGGAAATATGAAGGTCAAAATTAGATCAACAGTGACTGTAATATAGTTGTATTTAGGCACACATTCTCCAAAGCAGGAATTAGCCGTGTCTGGTTGATTCAGCTCATCTTTCACATAGAACATACTGAAGACAAAAGACCAAAGCCAACAAAGACAAACACAGTATTTGGTTCTTGTTGAAGTGATTATTTTGGAGTAATGCAGAGGGTAACAAATAGCCATGTAGCGGTCAGCTGATATGAAAGCAATTGTGCTGATTGAAGTAGTGAGAGTTTGACAGGCCAGATGCCAATATAAAGCACACACGATATCCCCAAAAATCCAGCAGGATGTGTATCTAAAGATTTCTCCTGGCATCAACACAAGACCTACAAGTAAGTCAGAAACAGCCAGAGAGAGGATGAGGATGTTAGTAGGTGTGTGAAGCTGCCTGGAAGGAGACAGAAAAACATTAAGTACCAACAAATTATGTTAAAATATCAGCAATGAAAAGTTTACATAATCAAATTATGTTAATATAACCATATAACATTATTAATATACTTAAAGTTTAGATTCTACTTAGAAGTTAATCTCTGCCTGAAGTGGGAGACTGAGATGATGACGAGCAAGTTGATGGCTATGGTGGTCAGAGAGATGAAGAACAGCAAGAGTTTCAGGAGCACAGTTTCAGACCAGCGAAGTGTCGGCTTCCTGCAGGACATGTTGAATAGTTGTGGAAAGCAGAGTTCAGCTCCGTCCTGGAGCTCCATCATCAGACAGCTGCAGCTCCAGCGGCTCTCTGACCTAAACTCTGTCCTAAAGCTGATTTATCTTTTCCAACCGTCCCTCCTCTCTCCACCTTTACTCTCTGTAGAACACTGTCATCACTCTTACCTCACTTTACACAACTTTTTGTTGTCTTAGAAACCAGTTCACTCTCTAAACATCTTTTTTTATCCATCTCCGGGTTATGACTATGTCTATGCAGGGAAATAACTGCTGGTATATTACACATTACAAACAAATAAAGAATCATGAAAGAACTAAATAATAAAATAACTATATAAATCCATATTATAGTGGGTCAGCAGGGTTTTGGGTAAGATTAAGAAATAAAAAACTTTCACCTTCAACAATAACATGAATGAATGAATGAATGAATGAATGAATGAATGAATGAATAAATGAATGAATGAATGAATGAATGAATAAATGAATGAATGAATGAATGAATGAATGAATGAATGAATGAATAAATGAATGAATGAAACTTCATTGTCATTGCAACAGGTGCAAAGAAATTTTTTCCAGTACAAACCCGTCCAAGAGCAGACAACAACAACAACTTATAGAACAAACAGGATCAGGCAGACTGAGGCAACAGCCGCCGTGCAACGCGCCATTTTCACTGATGGAAAAGATAACATGAGGGAGAGTAATGGGACGAGGCTAGAAAAAAAGGTATCTCTTCATCTCATTCAGTGTAGAGATACAAAAAAACACACCTTGGTACATGAAAGCACATAATTCAGACATTCACATAAGAAACACATTGCAAGGGGGAGAGGGGTCTCCCAACGCAGCTAAGTGAGGACGCTGCTGAACTCAAGCGCCTACCTCCCGGGAGTGCCACCCAAGGCAGTGAAGTCATGGGGGATGTGTTTCTGTAATAGTGTACATGAGTGTACATCAGTGTGCTTTCTTGTGTACGTGCATGTGTGCCTAGTAAGTTTAAGTAAGTAAGTGAGCCTGTGAACTTTCTCCCTGTTCCTTTCTCCAGTCCGACACACAGGCACACACCGGCACAGAAATCCGGCAGCTTGCCAGTGGCCGCCGACAGTGTCAGAATTTTTCGATACACCAGGAAACCGCCCGCTCCAAACAACAGAAACCCAGTTATCATGAATCCAAATGTAGATGTCCTCTGCATCCTCAATAGAAAGAACGGACAAACACATGACCTTCCACACCCTCCAGGAATCCATCACGTATCCAGCCGCAAACGTTCCGCCAAGACAAGCGGGCTCCCCTACACCCGTTTCTCGGTTCGAATGAATTTGGTCAATTGCATTGAGAGACCAGCTGATCAGATCCATGGTTCAGATTTAGAACAGAAATGCAGAGAGAGGCTCAGATAAGACAGGACAAGTAGCAGGATGGAATGTGGGGAGGGAGAGAGAAGAAAAAGTAAGAGCAGGAAGAAAGAGCATTTAAAAAAACAGAGTAAAGTTTGTTTGGAGTAATATGAATTTGCATTCAAACCCTATCAGTGCTACAGCCCCCATACAGCCACCAGAGTGAACAAACACATTGTACGTTAGCATGTTATTGTAAATAATATCCATTACTTGCATATGGGATAGGTCCAGCTTTCCCGCAACCTTAAATATGTTGCTATAATTAAACAATCTAAAAAAAAAGAATAAATGAATGACTGTTTGGCTTGATAATTTCATTTAGAATACACAGCTAGATCCTAAAATGCCAATCCATCCATCCATCCATCCATCTATCCATCCATCCATCCATCCATCCATCCATCCATCCATCCATCCATCCATCCATCCATCCATCCATCCGTCCATCCATCCATCGTCATGAGGGTGGAGGGCAGTTGTTTTCCTGCAGGAAACTCATAGTGATGTGGAGAATGATGTAGACTGGGGTTTCTGGTGGAAGGGTCAGTATGTTTTCTCTCATGGAACAAACTTGTCAGCCAGTTGCTGTTCTTTTCTTTCCAGCTCTTAATTAATGTTAACATTACTTCCACCGCAGAGCTTGTCACCGGCAGAGTTTTAGTAGTTAAAGCACAAAATCAGAATATTTTCTTGTGTTTTCTTAATGTATACACTCCAGACTTGGGAGATGATGCTTGTCATTTGTAACCAAGTCAGAACCTTTCTGAAGCAGTGTGATCAGAGTGTGTAGTCATGGGGGGAGACTGGAACTGTACTGTCAATTTTGCTTTGGACAGGAAGGGATTAGAACCTCATCTCCAGTCATTCACATCTTTGATGCTCTCAGAGCTGAGCCTGGCTCTTACTGGCATTTTAAAATTAAGTTGCTACAGGACAGTTCCTTCTGCCAGAAAATTCAGGACTTCTGTGGGATTTGGAGGGGGAAGAATGGGGATTTCCAGTCTCTCAGTCAGTGGTGGGAAGTGGGTAAAGCCCAGATGAGGGTCTTCTGTTAGCAGTGCACTAGTCACTCTACAGTTAGAATTAAAAAGGTCATTAGCGAGTTAGAAAAAGAAATTCAGAGTCTGGAAGACAGTATTTTAGTTTCAAACATCACTGGCAGTGATACCCTTCATCAGAAGAGGAAAGAGCTGAGTTCTTTCCTCCATGAGAGAGCTAAGGGAGCTCTGGTCAGATCTGGGTTCACCACAGTTAGAGACATGGACTGCTGTTGGCCAGATGACCTCAGGCCGGGCTCCAGGGCTGGATAGACTACCTGCTGACTTTTATAAACACTTTTGGAGCTTCCTGGGAACGGACTTGTTCGAGGTGCTAAAAGAATGTTTCCAGAATGGATTTCTGCCTTTTTCCTGCCGTCACGCTATTCTTTCGCTGCTACCTAGAAAAGGCGATTTGACTTTACTTGAAAACTGGAGACCTGTTGCTTTGCTGTGTACAGACTATAAACTTTTATCCAACGTTCTTGCTAACAGATTGAAACACATTTTGGGATTAATCATTTACAGGGATCAGTTATATGGAATACCGAACACATCAATTATGGACAATCTTTTTCTAATGAGGGACTTGTTTGATGTTTGTAAATTGTTTGGTTTGGGTGTAGGTTTCATTTCTCTGGATCAGGTGAAGGCCTTTGATCGAGCTGATCATGGTTTTCTTGTTTCCACTTTAAGAGCATTTGGTTTTGGGGATGGTTTTGTTTCCTTACAGACTTTGCTGTATAAAGATGTTGCTTGTTTGATTAAAGTGGGTGAGGGGCTGAGCTGTCCAGTTCTGGTTATGCTAATGACATCACGGTGCTGGTCAGGAATCAGAGGGATGTGGATTGTCCTAGGAGCAGTCTAGACTCATATGTTCAGGCTCAGGTCAACTGGAGCAAGAGTGAAGCTGTACTTGTTGGACAGTGGGCTTACAATCTCATTCCTGTTCTGCCTGAACGCCTCAGTTGGGGGAACCAGGGGTTGAAGGTTTTGGGTGTTTATTTGGGGAGTGAGGGTTTTCAGAAAAAGAAATGGGAGGGTGTCACGGAGAGAGTGTGTGCTAGGTTGTCCAACTGGAAGTGGTTGCTGCCTCAGCTGTCCTATATGGGTAGGGTTCTAGTGGCTAATAATTTGGTTGCCTCAACCCTCTGGCACAGATCGATCGTGCTGCCGTGTTACGTCCTCTGGGACGTATGACTGCTGGTGATTATTACGAGCTGGGGCTCGTTGGATATGCAAAGGCCGGGTCCTGATTTCTCCTTGGACTGGCTAACTTTGGTGCCTCTCACTCTCCCTCCTGCAGATTGGCGCTACTTCCAGCCAATCACCGTGCAGCTTAGGGAGGTCCTGGAGTTAAAGGACAGCTGCAGGGATCATTCGGGAGGGAGAGGCAAGACTGTGTGGCTTGTCTCCCCTCACATTTGGAGGGAGAGGCAGGACTGTGTGGCTTGTCCTCCCTTCACCTTCGGAGGGTGAAGCTAGACTGTGTGCTGCTTCCCCTCACCTCATATTCGGAGATCTGTCCAAATAGGAAGCCTTTTGTGAGTTGGACTGTTTGAGTGTGTGCAGCAGGACAAATCCTGCCTGCTTGTGTGTTCCCAGTGGGGGATGGTAAAACAGTCCGTTTAGGTTGGGCTTAACTTTGTTCCAGTGGGGGAACGTTTGGGCACAGTCTAGATTTGGAGAAACGTCTTCGTTTGTGTGTGTGCTGCCATTTTCAGTCATGTTTTGTTAGAGTTTGGGTGTTTTGTGTTGGGCTAGGTTTAGGTTATGTGTTCTCAATTGCTCACACTTAGTTTAATGGGACTGCTTTTGCTATTAAGATATCACACCAAGTTAAGAGCACCCTTTTTGTTTGTTAAATTTGAGATGCTTTACTTGGTGGCTTTTGTATATAGTTTCCTCATTTAACCTTTTGTTTTTCTTTCAGCAGTTCTGCTAACCCCAACACTCGGATTTAAGTTAAGTTCCTGTCTTACCCCCTTTATTTTTATTCCCTTCACAATAAAATGACGTTTTCCACCTTCACAACTGCCTGTGACTGTCCTTTGTGTTACGTCCCTCTCATACCCCTATATTGGGTCGTTACATGCCGCCACCAGAAGGCCTGCTTGAGGACGTACAGAGAACACTTGTGGACTTTTTCTGGTCTGGGCATCATTGGCTGAGAGCGGCGGTCCTGTATGTCTCGGTCCAGGAGGGGGGACAGGGCCTGATTGACATCATCTTTTGTGTGACAGCCTTCAGACTACAGACAGCCCAGAGGCTTCTCTATAGTTTTTGATCGCCTTGAATGGGCACCACCTGTTTGTTGCTGAGGAAGGCAGGGGGCTGTGGCTATGACAAACATTTGTTCCTGCTCCAACTACAGCCTCTGGATCTGACAGGCTTGGTACCTTTCTACCAGTCAGATTTAATTTCTAAAGAACATTTTACACTGGAACTGGAAGAATTTTTAAATAACAAAACAAAAATAATGGACACTCAGTCTTATTAACAATGAATGAAAACCAAACACAACTAAAAAAAATAAGTAAGATAAATAATAAAGTCTCTGTTCTGTATAAAATTGCCCTTCAAAAAATATGTAAAAAAATATATTACACATAGGGCTCAGACAGGAAAAAAAGGTCAAACTTGCCAGTTAGCACCACTGTACTAAAAAAAAATAGAAAAACATACCACGCATCATTGCTGTTTGTAAAGCTGAAATATCTTCCCTCATCACTGTGTGTCAGACTGATCTATGAGCAGTGAGTGAACCATCTTTTCCACATATGCTGTGACACTAGCCCAAAATAATATGGCCCACTGGGAATCCTCCAGAACCTCATGATTAGCTGGCATTGCTCTTGATGTGTATTTCAGCTTGAAAAATCGGAGGTTTAGTGTAAGAGCGTGATAAGCCACTCAAATGCGCAAGTCTCACAGCCGATGCGCGAGAGTTGCCAACCCTGTAAAACAGATACAGCATACCGGCTCGCTCAGGTTAGTGGTTCACCACGGTCTCGTGCTGCAACAGGCTACTGTCAAGTATGACATGAGAGAGATCACTCTGCAAGAAACGAGAGCGTTCTGACAAGATACTCCAAAGTGAAACCTATTGTCATTCGCAGTCTATGGTAAAGTAAGAGGAAAAAAACGAATGAGAATTATTACGGCCAGCAAATTTGTCGCACTCTTTTTTTCTTACCGTGCAGTTAACTGACTTATTGCTTATCACAACAGGCCTATGTAGGAGGTAATGTAGAACTTTTGTGTGCAATTAAAATTTATTGTGTGCAGGCCTACTCTCTTTTTCTTTGTGGCATTTTTTATTGTGTTGTCGTGCACCTTTGAAAATTCTTCGTTTGAAGGGGTATATAGCACTACCACCTACCTCTACCCCTCTGTCTTAAAAGAAGTTGGGACACCCTACCAAAACGAAGGAGCAGGGCTAGGTGGTAGGACCAAGGGGTGAAATGGGATTCAGCGTTCATGTTACAGCAGACCCACAACTCAGATATGCAGTAAGAAATAAGTTCTAGATCCTAAGCTTTTATAGTACTGTAGGCTGCAGTTTGAGGACTGCAGCCACAGTCTTGGGACCCTCATTTATAACATCCCTTTTTACACTTTTCTGGTGTCATTTACACACATTTCATCTTTCATCATATAATTTTACACTGTTAATGTGTCACAATAGATATGGATGAATAAAAGAAAGCAAGATCTACCATTGCTCACAAACAGGATCCAAATATACCTAAACTCTTCTGCTTGAGGCAAATACTCATTCCCAACATGGAGGCAGAACTTCAACCTTTGCTGATTGACAACTATGACCTCAGCCTTGAAGCTGATTTATGCTTTTATAGGTACTTAAATAGTTACATCTGTGTTAAACAAGTCAAACATTGCTGCCCACACACTCCCATGGATCCTTTGTGTTGGCATGGTTGTTGTGTGATACATTCACTAGAGGACAGTCCAGAATTTAAAGTTCACCTTGTTCGGATGTCAGTTTCAAATGGTAGCAAACATTGCGACGGTGGTGAAGATGAAAATGTACATTCTTGGAAAGAATACACAATGAAGCAGTGCACAAAACGACAGTGGTCTGTACGGCCATCAGATACATAGCAGCTTTTTCTTTGTTTCAAACAGTCAGGACCATTTCCCCCACCCGAAGGCGGAGGGAGGCCACCCTCATCTACCGGGGTAAACCTCAATGTACAGAAGCTAAGTTAAGGGACAATGAGTATGCCCACACCTGCTTGGCGCCTCTCATTGGGAGCGCCTCCAAAATGAAAGACGGTCCTGTCCTTCTTGAGGACAATCTCTCAAGAGCCCAAGCTGTGCGTCGAGGTGAGTCCAACTATACCTAGCCAGAACCGCTCAACCTTGTGTACCAGCTCGGGCTCCTTCCCCCAGTGTTGTGCCATACAAATTTTCTTTGCCAAGGTGAGCTTTATGGGTATATGTCACCCTATGATCATGATATTTTTATTAAAGATTTATTTTTTAATCTTATTAATTTATGTTGATTTACAAAATTTATGTCAGACAGAAAAAAGGAGAATAGTGAACAAAAGTAAAAAGGAGAGTAAAAACAAAAGGGAAAAGACAACAGATAAAAGGCAACAACCCTTCAATCCAACCTAACACCAGACAACCAGCTGCTACACCTGTACAGACACACAACGGAGAATTTCCTATAGTTTTAACAAGAAAACAAAGCTGACAATCATCAGGGTCTTCTAAACACAACGTAGCTTTTAGTGTACGAAGCCAGTGCACAACTCAGTGACTGTGTCAGCATGCAGAGTAAGAGGAGTGATCAGAGATGAGTGTACAAATGCAATGACGCTTCTACGGAGACTAGAGACAGATTAGAAACCTGGGTGATCAGCAGCAATCCTTGAGCACGAGCCCCAGTCAACCCACCACGAAGACCATCCCGGACCCACCCAGAGGTTGCCAGAAGAAGGTTCCAGCCAGAGAAATGAATCGCCCGCTGCTGGATTCTTCATCTCTTGACAACATTAGATGCCTTATTTGATGGTCCATCATTAATATTCCCATCATGCAGAGCATGAAGCCGCTTTGCTTTACATATTAGCTTTGTGGTGCTGTTGTTTTCCTCTTTCTATTTTTCGTGGATTTTCTTTTGTTGTTGTGTGGGGCTAAAGTAACATGTCACTGTCGCAGACGGTTGCATCACATCGATCCCGCCTCCCTCATGTGCAAATGCAAAATGAAACAGTTCCCCTGGAGAAGGGCAGTTCATAGAACTAAATTTGAGGGGGACAGTTCTGCGTTCATGTAGAAAATGTATTTCTTGATTAACAAGAGGCTGGAATTTTAAAGATTAAATTGCAAAACAAATCGCAATTACAAGACTGATAAGACAAATTGCAATTAGATTTTTTCCATATCATTCAGGCCTAACTTCAGGTCACTGTGGGAGGTTTAAAATATCTTTCCAGACACACATGTATCACCAGTGTCACTACACCAGTTTGCAGTAAATATTAAAGTTGGTTCCTAATTAGTCATCCTTTAAAATATTGACATTTGACTGCATATTTGTAGAAGAGACTATTTTCCCATGCATTTAACTACCACTGTCAGTAAATTTTATCAATATGATGTTAGCCTGAAGCTACATAGCAGTGCTCCACATAAGTTCAGCTTTTTAAGCTTTTCACATTACAGCTATGAGAATAAACTATAAAGGGTGTGCAGAATTATTAGGCAAGTTGTATTTTTGAGAATTAAATTTATTATTGAACAACAACAATGTTCGCGATGAACACAAAAGACTCATAAATATCAAAGCTGATTATCTTTGGAAGTTGGAGTGGGGCTCTTTTTAGTTTTAGTATCTTAGGAGGATATTTCTGTGTGTGCAGGTGACTATTACTGTGCATAATAATTAGGCAACTTAACAAAAACCAAATATATACCCATGTCACCTATTTATTTTCACCAGGGAAACCAATATAACAACTCAAAATTTACAAATATACATTTCTGGCATTCAAAAACAAAACAAAAACAAATCAGTGACCAATATAACCACCTGTCTTTGTGAGGACACTCAAAAGCCTGCTATCCATAGATTCTGTCAGTGTCTTGATCTGTTCACGATCAACATTGCGTGCAGCAGCAACCACAGCCTCCCAGACACTGTTCAGAGAGGTGTACTGTTTTCCCTCCCTGTAGATGTCACATTTGATTTGGGACCACAGGTTCTCTATGGGGTTAAGATCAGGTGAACAAGGAGGCCCTGTCATTATTTTTTCTTCTTTTAGACCTTTTCTGGTCAGCCACGCAGTGGAGTACTTGGATGCGTGTGATGGAGCATTGTCCTGCATGAAAATCATGTTTTTCTTGAAAGATGCTGACTTCTTCCTGTACCACTGCTTGAAGAAGGTTTCTTCCAGAAACTGGCAGTAGGACTGGGAGTTGAGCTTGACTCCATCCTCAACCCAAAAAGGTCCCACAAGCTCATCTTTGATGATACCAGCCCATACCAGTATCCCACCTCCACCTTGCTGGCGTCTGAGTCGGAGTGGAGCTCTCTGCCCTGTACTGATCCAGCCGCGGGCCCATCCATCTGGCCCATCAAGACTCACTCTCATTTCATCAGTCCATAAAACCTTAGAAAAATCAGTCTTATGATATTTCTTGGCCCAGTCTTGACGTTTTATCTTGTGTGTCTTGTTCAGTGGTGGTCGTTTTTCAGCCTTCCTTACCTTGGCCATGTCCCTGAGTATTGCACACCTTGTGCTTCTTGGCACTCCAGTGATGTTGCAGCTCTGAAATATGGCAAAACTGGTGGCCAATGGCATCTTGGCAGCTTCACGCTTGATTTTCCTCAGTTTATGGGCAGTTATTTTGCGCCTTGTTTTTTCAACACGCTTCTTACGACCCTGTTGACTATTTTGAATGAAATGCTTGATTGTTCGATGATCACGCCTCAAAAGTTTGGCAATTTTAAGAGTGCTACATCCCTCTGCAAGACATCACACTATTTTTGACTTTTCAGAGTCCATCAAATCTCTCTTCTGACTTATTTTGCCAAAGGAATGGAAGTTGCCTAATAATTATACACACCTGATATAGGGTGTTGATGTCATTAGACCACACCCCTTCTCATTGCAGAGATGCACATCACCTGATATGCTTAACTGGCAGTAGGCTTTCAAGCCTGTACCGGTTGGAGTAGGACAACATGCATAAAGAGGATGATGTGGTCAAAATACTCATTTGCCTAATAATTCTGCACACCCTGTAATGATGCTCAAAGAGTATTTCAGTATCCAAGTTACTTGGTGCTGAATAATTAACATTATCCAATTTTTTAAAAAAGGTTTAATTATTTCTTTTAGAAATAATATTTTACTTCTGTAGTCATATACAGTGCTGCGTATTTAGTATAAATGCTGGTTCGTTATGAATCAACTAGATCCCTCAGGTCATCAGGGTCAGGTCTACTTTCTGTTCCCAGAGTCAGAACTAAATGTGGAGAGGCAGCGTTCAGTTTTTATGCTCCTCACATGTGGAACAAACTCCCAGAAAACTGCAGGTCTGCTGCAACTCTTAGCAGTTTTAAATCAGGGTTAAAAAGTTTTCTATTTGGTTCCTTTTATCAGAACAACTGTTAAATTCCTCACACTGGAACTTTATTTTAGGCCTTTTAACCAATTTTGTGCCTGTTTTTATGTAATTTCTTTTATTTCTTTTAAAGTTTGTTTTTGTTTTTAATGCACTTTTTATTGCTTCCTGCACCCCACTGTAATGCTTTTAATCAGGGGTACCCATGTTCGGTCCTCGAGATCCACCATCCTCCAACTTTTAGATGCAACCTTCTCCAACACACTTGAATCAAATGTCATCTGCATGTCATTCAGCTCTACAGAGGCCTGGTAACGAGCCAGTCATTTGATTCAGGTGTGTTGGAGAAGGGTTGCATCTAAAAGTTGCAGGATGGTAGATCTCAAGGACCGGACTTGGGCACCCCTGCTTTTAATGATTAATGTAAAGCACTTTTTGTCATGCCTGCTCCATCCTCTCAGGTGCGCTCCACATCTGCACCTGGTCATCTGTGTATATATACTCCCTGCACAGACTGCTACATTTCTGGATCTGCCTGACAATTTTGAATTGTCTTGTACATGAAATGTGCTATACAAATAAATTTGCCTTGCCTTGCCCTAAATCAAAATTTACTTTTTATTTATTTAATTTATTTTATACCCCTTACGTATGACACTTAAACAAAATGGGGTATAAAGAAAAGAAAAAAAAAAAACTTTTATAATCTGCCCCCATATACAAATGATTAATATAACCAAAAAAAATTGATGTGGACCAACATGCTTTATATTTCCAACAGATGTTTAGTTTTACACCTCATCTGCTATCTCCAGATCTTCATAGAGTAAAACAGACCAAAACAAATGAACTCTTTTATTAGATTTTCTTTTCAAAGCAGCTTTAATAACTTATTTTAAAGACAATATTTCATTCATTTCTTTAGTTTATTTATTCAGATTGTTCCATAAACTGAGCGAAACACATCATTCTCAACAGTTTTGTTCTGAAACTTGGTTTTAAAATATCTCACATCTTTTAAAAGAACAGCTGATTTTTCTTTTTTAGAAACTTTTTTTTTTTTTTTTGATATTAATCAATAAACATTTTCTATGGGTTCTAAAAATTAACTCCAGAACACTAATTATCCACATTATAATCTGATTTAAATAAGAAATAATGGACTGGATGGATCTCTATATCTTCTTCTACTTATTTCAGGGAATTCTTCAGCAGACATTTCATTAACTTTGTGTTGAAACATCACCTGCAGAAACTGACTTCACCTGAAGAAAGTTGCTCCACCCTGCCGGGTTGCAGACAGACTGTCTGCTACATGTCTGTAATGTACCACTGCATGTGGCCGTGGAGCGGGAAGCAGACTTTTATTATTATGTTATTATGTTTTGTGAATCCATTTTTTATTTCAATGAGGCTTTTTGACAGTTGACCTTTTGCTCGCTGTAGATCCGCCCTGCTCTGTTACATAATTGTTGATGAGACCAACACAACTCCAGTCTCTCTACACTACAGTATGTTGGTCTCTCGGGATCCAGGCTGCAGGATCTGCAGAGTGACAATGAGTTTAATTGCTTTTCTGAACCAGGGGTAAAACAGAGCATAGATCAGTGGGTTTAGACAGGAGTTAAAATAAAACAGAAATAACAAAAATGTTGCAACTGTATGATTCATCATGTTAACATCAACAAGAGAGTAACAGTAATATGGGCATAAACATGATAAATATACAATGACAAGAATACCAAGAGTCCTGGCTGCTTTCAGCTCAGATTTCTTTGATAAAGTCACTGCATGGTGGACTGTAACAGCTGTAATGTGAGAGCGCATGGCGCGAGCCTGAGACACAGCCACCACAAATACTCTCATATACAGAACTATGATCACAGTAACTGGAAATATGAAGGTCAAAATTAGATCAACAGTGACTGTAATATAGTTGTATTTAGGCACACATTCTCCAAAGCAGGAATTAGCCGTGTCTGGTTGATTCAGCTCATCTTTCACGTAGAACATACTGAAGACAAAAGACCAAAGCCAACAAAGACAAACACAGTATTTGGTTCTTGTTGAAGTGATTATTTTGGAGTAATGCAGAGGGTAACAAATAGCCATGTAGCGGTCAGCTGATATGAAAGCAATTGTGCTGATTGAAGTAGTGAGAGTTTGACAGGCCAGATGCCAATATAAAGCACACACGATATCCCCAAAAATCCAGCAGGATGTGTATCTAAAGATTTCTCCTGGCATCAACACAAGACCTACAAGTAAGTCAGAAACAGCCAGAGAGAGGATGAGGATGTTAGTAGGTGTGTGAAGCTGCCTGGAAGGAGACAGAAAAACATTAAGTACCAACAAATTATGTTAAAATATCAGCAATGAAAAGTTTACATAATCAAATTATGTTAATATAACCATATAACATTATTCATAGACTTTCATATAGTTTAGATTCTACTTAGAAGTTAATCTCTGCCTGAAGTGGGAGACTGAGATGATGACGAGCAAGTTGATGGCTATGGTGGTCAGAGAGATGAAGAACAGCAAGAGTTTCAGGAGCACAGTTTCAGACCAGCGAAGTGTCGGCTTCCTGCAGGACATGTTGAATAGTTGTGGAAAGCAGAGTTCAGCTCCGTCCTGGAGCTCCATCATCAGACAGCTGCAGCTCCAGCAGCTCTCTGACCTAAACTCTGTCCTAAAGCTGATTTATCTTTTCCAATCGTCCCTCCTCTCTCCACCTTTATTCTCTGTAGAACACTGTCATCACTCTTACCTCACATTACACAACTTTTTGTTGTCTTAGAAACCAGTTCACTCTCTAAACATCTTTTTTTTTTCCATCTCTGAGTTATGACTATGTCTATGCAGGGAAATAACTTCTGGTATATTACACATTACAAACAAATAAAGATTTATGAAAGAAACTATATGTGAAAACTATATAAACCCATATTATAACCATAATGTGTCAGCAGGGTTTTGGGAAAGATTAAAAAATAAAAAATTTTACTCTTCAACAATAATATTACAGCCTTCCAAATTTGGTACCATGTGACAGAAAGATATGTTTGTTTCTTGTGTTGCCCTACTACTTCCTGGTTAGAGAGCCAATCATGTTTCAGCACCTGACGATACCTGAGAATTGACATTCAACAAAGCAGAGAGAATACAGTGTGTTTGGCATAATATGAATGCACTTTAAAACTGGTGTGAACCAAAGAATCAAACTTTGGTTTACCTGAAAACCGGCGTCCTTGGTTCACTCGCAGGTGTCCCCTGCTGCGGTTCACCTGCCTTGTGAAATCAAATGAGTTCTAGTTAGGAGAATTTGATATTATTCAAACATATGTCTTGTTTACAAAATCCTCCATGGTCGGGCTACCCCCATACTCTGTAACTTTACTTACTCAGACTCACTCCGGATGACAAGGGGTGACAAGACGGGACTGTATCATTCCATCTCAGACATGTGCTTTCTGTCAGTCCTCCTTCTCAATAAGACCCTTGAAGCAGTGAAACTCTATTCCAAGTCATATCAGAAAACCAGTAAAAAAAGTGGCTTACTGATACCTACATTGTTACTCTTAATATGTTTTTCATTTTTTCATCCTGATGTTGCATGAACCTATGATATATGTTTCTTGTAGGTTTGTTACTGATTATGTACTATTTTAGTAATTGTCTACATGTGTGTGTTCATAGTGTATTTTTATAATGTTTTATCAGTCAGGTAGCCTTGTAAGATCTGGCCAGGGACTACGGGTGAAAATTAGCCTTTTGGCTAACCCTGACATATTTACACTGATTTTTATCTTTGTTTCTTAACATGTGCTGTCCCTGTTAAATAAATAAAATGAAAAAAAAAGAAAAAAATGGACCCAGTAAAACAAGTAGAATGCTTGACAGCGCAACATGTTGAGTATCTGGCTTCCTTTCCTGCTGCTCATTCGAGACAGGTTTTTGTGAAAACTGCATTAGGTTTGAGCACCAAATTAAACTCCATGTACCATTTCATCCACATAAAAGCAAAAATGATTTAGAGGTTACCACAATAAACCATATCAGTGCTACAGCACCATGCAGCCATGCAGTGAACAAACACATCTTAATGTTTCACATTAGCACGTTAGTATAAATAATGTTCTTTTTACTTGCATTGGACACTGGTAAAAAACATAGTTTGGTGAGGCTTGAGATGGACCATATAACAGCTTTTTAACTTTATCCCTTGCATCCATGTTTACTGACGTCACATATCTGCTGTAAGCTTTACACAGTCAATGTTTAACAACGCTGCCGTGGCTTTTTTTTTTTCTACCGCATAATAGGGATATGGGATAGGTCCAGCTCCCCCCCGGCCCTGGATATGTTGTTCTAATTAAACACTATAAAAAATGAATGCATGTTTTTATGTTTGGCTTGGTAATGCCTCAGCGTTGATGATGTGTTGTTGTTATACATCAGCTGCTGAGGACAGAGCAAACACTGCACCAGTAAAATCACCAGGTCTGCTGAAACTTTCAGCAGTTTTTAAATCAGGGTTAAAATTTTTCTATTTGCTTCCTTCATTCAGAACAAATGTTAATTCCCCACACTGGAACTTTAGTTTGTGATGTTTATCTATTTTATTTAGTTTTCTCTTTCTTTCTTTCTTTTATTTAATTTCTTTTATTTTTTAAATCTGTTTTTAATGCACAGCTTTCTGTATCCCGCTGTGATGCTTTTAATGTAAAGCACTGAATTGTCTTGTACATGAAATATGCTATGTAAATAAATTTGCCTTGCCTTTATTCTTTCACTTTTTAATTTATTGGCAACTGAGTTTTTATTGTCGGAATGACAGACCCGTATCTTGGAAATAATTTACCTAATTAGGGGTATCAATTTAAAATTTCCACACTTATGATCTTTTCTGTAATCCATCACAACATAATAAGACACTAGCTAAATAGCTATATATTAATATTAATCATGAATAATCACCATTTGTGAGTTTTTATATGCCGATGCATAGCCAATGCTACAAATATTTAGTGTTAACTGACCTTCTCTTGGGTAAACATCAGATGTCCAATGGTCAGTAAATGCAGCATGTAATGAACTTGTTCACCATCATCTTTACCATGTTCTAGATCATAATTCAGAATGTCATCATCTTATAAATATCTCCATGGTGATAATTTCTGTCATTAAAGCCACCAAATGTGTTGACTGACGTTAAAGTACAGCTGAAGCAAAAACCCTGTCTACCACCTGCCAGCTACTGTGTTAGAGAAGGTCCAGCCAAAAACAATACTATGGGGTAAATACATGACTGTGTGAACCATGAACTGCTAGTTTCCTCCTTCTCAGCCATAAACAAACGCAACAAGAGAGAAAAGGTTATCAGCTGATCACCATCATGATGCACTGAACATGAGAGGAGAGAGAGGAAGCAGCTGCTGTACAAGCAGATACCCAGAGAGCCACTAGAACTGACACGTTGGTGCACAATGCAGGATAAATTTAAAAAAGAATGCGGGAAAAATGCGGGTGTGGCTCATCTTTTCCATTTCGCCAGAGAAATGATGGATGTATTGGGCTTGTCATGCCGTTAATTGTGTTAAAAATATTAACGTAATTAACTACATAAATTAGTTAAGACCTGTAACTCATTATTTTTGACAGCCCTAATATAGCAGAGGACTAGTGAGCATCAGGGCTACTATTCAAGATGAAACATTCAAGCATTCAAGCTCCATGGGTACATCAGGAAGATGGCCCCAAAGGATGAAGCGCTGGAGCAGAGACGTAGACCAAGGCGTCACTGCTGCTGGACCTACGCGTGCGCTGTGACTGTAGCATGTCTCACCACCTTGTCCTTTGCATTATTCGTTTGCGTGATGATAAATACCACCTGCTGTACCTATATTCCTGATGAAGTTAATGGAGATGTGGCGCAGGCAATGGCTGGCCTGTAGAATCTCAGGGACAGTATGGCTGCAGATCGTGCGCCACCCCCTGAGTGGGGTTTCTGGTCATGGCTTACTAGTGGACCATGGTGGACTGTGATATTAAGGGTGTGTGCTCCATTCCTATCAGTATTGATTCTGTTTTGCATTCTGATTTCTTGTGTGATTCCATGTCTTAAATCCATGATTTCTCGAGCAATTTCACATGCTTATGCGCAACAACTTATGTTGTCACGGGAGTATGCTCCACTCCCAGTTGATGCTACAGACAGAGGTCTGTAATGTTCACTGTTATGATGCCTGTATTGAAAATGTGAAGACAAGTGATACAGTCTGATGCTTTGAAAAGTGGACTTCGTTTTATATTTGCATTTCTTCACATATTTTTGATTTATGTTTTGATTTATGTTTGGTTAATGCTTAGAATTGATAACTTTAAATGTCAAACAGGAGGGAAATGTTAGAGTAAGCAGAAGTTGACAGTTTAAAGTTAACAGTTTAAAGTTTCTCCCTTAAGGATGGGTAATGATTTGCGGTCTCACCCACCCTGCAGAGGACAGGATGTGGTGGTCACAACTCTGTGTGATAAGGGTCATAAAGTGTTGTATGCTGATGTGTTTCCCTGTTTGAAGTTTGCGAGAACTTTGCTTGCTCTACTGAAGTGTGATAGCTGCTCAATAAAAAGGGTGCACTGGGGTTGAGACTTCTGAGTTGACACCAGACACTCTCTGAGTGCTGAACCACCGTCTCTCCCCATCGCAATGAAGCTGACTTCACTCTGAGTTCTTTGTGTCTTATTCTATGATGGAAAAATACCCATCATATACATGTGTATTTTGTTCCATTTTCAGAGAAATAAATAAGGCTTTATTCTGCCAGATGTCATTGAAGGGCAGTGGTTCAATTTAATTCCTGTGTGTGGCAGAAAAGAGTCTTACACAAACATTTATTTTTCCTCTTCTTCGATTTGACTTTTGAGGTTCATGACAAAAAAAGTCTCACTTGGATGACCAGAATACTTTTTTGCTCTTGTCCGTGAGGACTTCCATAGTCAGTTGGGACACAATACAGAGGTGTCACAGTGTCACAATGACCCCTGAAGTTCAATCAGATGTGTTGGAGCATGGAAACAACAAAAACCTGCAGGAAAGTTACCCTCAAGGACTGAAGTTTGACACCTAGCGTATTAGTAGTTGTTCTATCACTGCACATGTGAGGACGTGGTTAAATATAGACAAGAAATGCTTTGTTTTATAGGAAGACTGTATCTTTCATAAAGTTTGAATGGCTACAATAAGAAAAACAGTTTCCAATCATTACTTGGAGAATTTTGCTATTATTCACCATTGTAAGTATTCTTCTTTTACTGGTATTAAGTTGTGAAATCACATATTAAGAGCTTTGGTGGTAGTTGTATTTGTTCTAGTAAAGGTAGGACTAACTGGGACAAAGCTGCTTTTTTGTCCCAGATTATCCCTGATGACAAGACAGTTTTCACTAAACCAGAAGAGACAGAATATCATGGCAACTAGTCTGTAATCAACTGCCAATCTGTAAGTAGCTGACAAACAGTCCCAGGCTGTCAACAAACAACATAGGCTACAACTGGATAAACAAACACCTGGAGATGAAGATGCAGTGTTTGTCATGTGTCCAATGGAGACCAAGTAATCTGAAGGGGAGGAACAACTACGACTGCCAGAAAGAGATAAATAAGCTGCGTGAGCGCTGAAAGCTTTAGACAGGGAGCTGTCAGCTCTGCAGCTCCTGCTGTCCTCCTCTCTCAGATGATGGAGACGGAGGAAAAAGTGGAACTCTGCTTTCCAGAACTCCTCAACACCTCCTGCAGAAAGCCGACTCTTCCCTGGTCTGAAGCTGTGCTTGTTAACACTCTGCTGTCGTTGTTCTCTCTGATCACTGCAGCTCTCAACCTGCTGGTCATCATCTCAGTCTCCCATTTCAGGCAAAGATCCACATCCTAATAAACCTTTGTGTTATTTGTGAGAACAGAGAACTCTATAACAGGATGCTTTGGTTGTTTTGAACCGCCTTACTTTAACTTTAACATCAGTTGAAGTGTTTCACGTTGTGACATGATATGGAGATAAAATCATGATGAAACATGAATGCATTGAGTTACTTCGGTTTCATGGTTCCTAGTATTGTGTCTGCTGTCTTAGTATCATACAGGATGTCTGACCAGAGCAACATCATTTTCAATGTGAGAGGTCTGACATGTGATTTATCTTCTCTGACTGTTCAGATGTCATACATGTGTCTAAGATGAAGATTTGACTTGTTTTAGAAGCTGCTGACAAACTGCCATCATGTAGATTTTGGTTTAGTTGATTAACTGATGCCTTTCTGTTTCCTTTCAGGCAGCTCCACACACCCACCAACATCCTCCTCCTCTCTCTGGCTGTCTCAGACTTTCTGGTGGGTTTCCTGCTGATGCCTTCTGAAATCTTTAGAAAATCTTCCTGCTGTGTTTCTTGGGGACCTCTTGTGTTCTATCTATTATTATTTGTCCTACATCATCACCAGCGCTTCGATAGGAGACATGGTGCTTATATCAGTGGACCGCTATGTGGCTATTTGTGACCCTCTGCATTACCCCACCAGAATCACATTGAGAAGAGTTAAACTCTCTGTCTGTCTGTGTTGGTTCTTCTCTCTTCTTTACACCTGTGTCATATTAACGGAGGACCTGAGAGACCCACAGCAACATGATTCCTGTTATGGAGAATGTGTACTTTTCATGGATTACAGTTTAAAAGTTATTGACCTTATTATAACATTTATTGTTCCAGTTTTTATTATTGCAGTTCTGTACATGAATGTATTTGTGGTTGCTGTGTCTCATGCTCGGGCCATGCGCTCTCAGCTCATAAATGTCAGCCACCAGGCTTCAGTGACTGCAACAAGAAGGAAATGTGAGTTAAAAGCAGCCAGGACTCTTGGTGTTCTTGTAGTTGTGTTTCTAATATGTTTCTGCCCACATCATTTTTTCATACTTACAGAGGATAATATGTTGGAAAGTTTTTTTGCATCCCTTATTTACTATCTGTTATATCTGAACTCCTGTCTAAATCCTGTGATCTATTCAATGTTTTACCCCTGGTTCAGAAAAGCTATTAGACTCGTCCTTACACTGCAGATACTGCAGCCTGGATCCTCTGAGACCAAAATACTCTAAAGACACTGATGCAACTGAAGAAACAACAGCCTCAAAATGTTTGTTTAAATCCAGTGGTCTAAAAATGTAATCAAGCTTAAATGTTATTTATATGTGTGTCTCTCAATTCGTAGTAATTTCCTGTTATCTCACCCCTAAAAGATTTAAATGTCTAAAAGATAAAAACCTCTATAAGATTTAAAACCAACACCTCATTTACACACCGAAATTACAGTGTTTATCCATGACTGATTTAAAGGAGACTGTACTTAATGCTTTTATTTATAATTCTTGGATCTTGAAAAAAACATAAACAATCATGACTTTATTGAAATTTTGACAAAAATGCACCTGAGATGTGTTTGTGCTCTTCTTTGTTTATTTTACTCTATAAACACAATTTCAGTAAAATCCAAGATGGATTTTCAGGTTATTTAGGCAAACATGTGGAATATGACATGGCCAAAGATAAATATTAAACAAATACACCAATTCAATTATAATCCAGTTCAGTTTAATTCAAAGTGATACAATCATAATAATATTCAATCAAATTAATTCTAACTCACATTACTCCAGTTTATTGTAATTGTGTTCTTTCTTTCTAAGAAAGAAAAACATGCTTGGGTAAGGAAACCAAGGAACTACATAGAAACACATGCTTATTTAGTTCCCTGTCAGGCCAGCAGTTGAGAGTGGAAAGGACCAGATCCAGAACCAGGAAGAGTGGCTCTCTGCCTCAACTAGAGGTGGTTAGAGGTGGGGAGGACAGAAAAGAGGGATCAACAATTACCATACCTCTAGGTCAGACATACCTAATAATAAAGAAAAAAAAAAAGATATGCTAATGACAACAAAAATTTAATTTCTTTTTATATGGAAGGTAAAAAGCGGTAGAAGAGGGCAGAGATTAGATCAGTGCATCATGGGACATCCCCGAGCATCCTAGGCTGATGGCTAAGGATCAGCAAGCCAGTCCTAGCTATAAGCTTTATCAAATCAGAAAGTTTAAACCCTGATCTTTCTGGTTCCACAGAAAGGGGCCAAATAACTGAAGGTTCTGCCTCCAATTCTACTTTTACACCAGTAAGCCTACAGTCTGAAAATGAAGTGTTCTGTAGGGAAAATATGGAACTATGAATCTCATATTTCCATGATTCATTGCTTCACAAAGCTTTGCTTTCACCATCCCTGGTATGGTTTAAAAAATACCCACCTTGTTTACAAATGCGTGTACTGTTTAATGTTGCCTGACATCATTTCATTCAGATTTGTATTTTTGACAGTTGTTTCACAGCTGTTGTGTGATAAATTCATAAATAAGTTCATAAATTACGTTTCATATTTCTTGTAACTTGTATTCTCACAGAGAAAATACAAAATGCATTTGATGTGCAATTTTACACAGACCAAAATTTACAATTTTTTATTATTTAAGCACAACTTTAGAGGAAAACAGGAGTGTGTAGGCCTACTTGTGTAGACACGTCCTAACTGACAGCTCTGTTACACCACAGAATCACATTTCAGGCCGCAGCAAAAGAGTGGGCTGGTCAAGCCGCTATTCAGGGACAAGACTGGGCAAACAAGCTCAACCGGTTTTTCAATAGACTGAACTCTGTCCCCTCTCCCAATCTTACCATCAACCAGGCTCCCACCTTTTCATTCATCTCCTCTCAGCTGCATCATTTAAAGCTGTTACATACTCTGCTAGAACCAAGAACTCTTTTCTTGTACTCGACGCCACAAGAACAAAATTAGATCATTTTTCTCTCGCAGACGTAAGTGGTGACAATTTTGTGGCTTGTTCACGATGCATCAGCTGTGCAGAACTTTCTTCTTGGGTCTCCAACAAGTCTTTTGTGACTAGTCGGATATTTGAGGTGGGTGTTAACGCAGAAAGGAAAGAAGCAGAAAGTTTTGGCCTCTGCATTTCCCCTGATGCAAACGGCTAGTTTTAATGAACAGCTGGTTGAGGTGATGAGAAAGTACGTAAATGTATACAATGATCTGTGTGGTATTGGGTCCCAAAAAAAGCCCACCCTATAGGGACCAAGCTACTATAAATCCATCGCCCCGACCTCCCATCTGATGAAAGCTGTGTAGAACAGGGGTCGGCAACTACATTTGGGGCCCTACTTTTTCTGACCAACTAAATGGTGGGCCAAAATATTATACACACACACATATATATGTGTATATATATATATATATATATATATATATTTATATATATACACACACACACACACACACACACAGGGGCAAAAAGTATTTTTCGGCCACTGATTGTACAAGTTACCCCACTTAAAAAGATGAGAGGTCTAATTTTGATCATAGGTACACTTCAACTATGAGAGACAGAATGTGATAAAAAAAAATCCAGGAAATCACATTGTATGATCTTTAAAAAATGTATTTGTAAATTCTTGTCTAAAATAAGTGTTTAGCACCTACAAACAAACAAGAACTCTGGCCCTCACAGACCTGTGACGTCTTCAAGAAGCTCTTCTATCTTCCACTCATCCTCATTACCTGTATTACCTGTTTGAACTTGTTATCTGTATAAAAGACACCTGTCCACACCTTCAAACAGTTAGACTCCAATCTCCGCCATGGCCAAGACCAGAGACCTGTCCAAGGACACCAGGGACAAAACTGTAAACCTGCACAAGGCTTGGAATGAGCTTGTCTACAATTGACAAGCAGCTTGGTGAGGAGAGAGCAACTGTTGGGGCATTTATTAGAAAATGGAAGAAATACAAGATCACTGACAATCTCCCTTGACCTGGGGCCCCATGCAAGATCTCACCTTGTGGGGTATGAATAATCTTGAGAATGATGAGGAATCAGCCCAGATCTACACGGGGGAAATTGGTCAATGACCTAAAGAGATCTGGGACCACAGTCACAAAGGTAACTCTTAGTAACACACTATGTCATCACACATGTCCAGGCCTGTCTAAAGTTTGCCAGTGACCATCAGGATTATCCAGAGGAGAATTGGGAGAATGTCATGTCGTCAGATGAGACCATAATAGAACTTTTTGGTATAAGGTTAAGGGAATTTTATTTATTTCACTAAGATGGTGTTGCTATATCTGGTGGTACACCATGCATGCCGCTTGGTTTAGAAGCTACTCAAGTCTTCATGTAACCTTGAAAAATAGAAAATGGCAGGGAACTTGAAAACAAACTGATTCCATGATTGATACATAATTCATTCATAATCCTACATGAGGTATCTGTTGCAGACACTCTCAGGCTCTGTAGACATTTTTGCACCATTTCCACAAAAATACCTGTGAACTATTGATAATATTACATTTGTGGTTTATTGGCATATTTTGTAATGACTTAAGAAAAACATTTTATATTTCATTTGTTATTATTTTAATAATGCCAATTAATTGAAAGCAATAATAATTGGTACACATGCAATGTTAGGTGACCAGACTTCCCCTTTTACCTGGACATTTCCTCGTTTTGAGAACTAAAAATAAATAAATAAATAAATAAATAAATAAAATGAGTCCAGCAGGAATTTAAAAATCCTTTGGGATCATGATTCTTATTGTGAAATGCCCTTCAACATCTTAATACAGGCATTTACTGATGTTTTACCTGCCAAAAACATTACTGCAGGATGTCTCTTGTAAACAAATTGACCTTAAAATTACCAGATTTCTTTTTAGAGGGTTATATTGAAGACGGACCAAGTGGTCAGGGGCCATTGGTGGCTTATACAATATTCTGATAACTTGCACGTTTCTGTACTCGGCCCTATACCACCTGAAACAACTGATAGTTTTACTACAGAACAACATTTTCAAAGCTTTGTTTGATAGCATATAAAATTAGATTTTGCATTTAAATTTGGCTTTGAGATCGACTTGTCCACCTTGCCTCTTGCCTAGTAGCTGCAGGGACGGACTCCAGCCCCAGAGACCCTGCACTGGAACAAGTAAGTAAAGAAAATGGATGGATGGAGTAAGAATGGATCTTTACAGCATGTTGTAGTTCTTTCAAAGAGAAATTAGCAGAGGTTGTAGGTCTACATTCTCTGTCATAACAGTTGCATACAGTGTAATATGATGGGTGTTTGCAGGTTCTTGCAGTCTGCTCCACAGCCTGAGAATCGCTCTGAATCCTGCATCTCCCAGGTTTGAAGTTAGTCTGGTCCTAAAAGTTGTCATTTCAGTCAGTGAAGGCACTATTAAATGTGTGTGTGTGTGTGTGTGTGTGTGTGTGTGTGTGTGTGTGTGTGTGTGTGTGTGTGTGTGTGTGTGTGTGTGCGCGCACACGTGTGTGATCCTACTTGAGAGGTGGTTAAGGACTGCTTTTTCTTTATGACCAGGCAGCATTTTCCGATGTGCTGTGCGAGATGTAGAGATACAGAATATGCTGACAGCTGCCCTGCAATCAACTGCCAATCACTCTGTAAGAAGCTGACAAACAGTCCCAGGCTGTCAACAAACAACATAGGCTACAGTTGGATAAACAAACACCTGGAGATGAAGATGCAGTGTTTGTCATGTGTCCAGTGGAGACCAAGTAAACCAAAGGGGAGGAACAACTAGGACTACCAAAAGAGATAAATCAGCTGCATGAGCGCTGAAAGCTTTAGACAGGGAGCTGTCAGCTCTGCAGCTCCTGCTGTCCTCCTCTCTCAGATGATGGAGATGGAGGAAAAAGTGGAACTCTGCTTTCCAGAACTCCTCAACACCTCCTGCAGAAAGCCGACTCTTCCCTGGTCTGAAGCTGTGCTTGTTAACACTCTGCTGTCGTCGTTCTCTCTGATCACTACAGCTCTCAACCTGCTGGTCATCATCTCAGTCTCCCATTTCAGGCAAAGATCCACATCCTAACAAACCTTTGTGTTATTTGTGAGAACAGAGAACTCTATAACAGGATGCTTTGGTTGTGTCGAACCGCCTTACTTTAACTTTAACATCAGTTGAAGTGTTTCACGTTGTGACATGATATGGAGATAAAATCATGATGAAACATGAATGCATTGAGTTACTTCGGTTTCAGGTTCCTAGTATTGTGTCTGCTGTCTTAGTATCATACAGGATATCTGACCAGAGCAACATCATTTTCAATGTGAGAGGTCTGACATGTGATTTATCTTCTCTGACTGTTCAGATGTCATACATGTTTCTAAGATGAAGATTTGGCTTGTTTTAGAAGCTGCTGACAAACTGCCATCATGTAGATTTTGGTTTAGTTGATTAACTGATGCCTTTCTGTTTCCTTTCAGGCAGCTCCACACACCCACCAACATCCTCCTCCTCTCTCTGGCTGTCTCAGACTTTCTGGTGGGTCTCCTGCTGATGCCGGCTCAGATCTTTAGAAAATCTTCTTGCTGGTTTCTTGGGGACCTCTTGTGTTTTCTGTATAATTGTTTTTCCTTCATCATCACCAGCGCTTCGATAGGAGACATGGTGCTTATATCAGTGGACCGCTATGTGGCTATTTGTGACCCTCTGCATTACCCCACCAGAATCACTGTGAGAAGAGTCAAACTCTCTGTCTGTCTGTGTTGGTTCTTCTCTCTTCTTTACAGCTGTGTCATATTAAAGGATGACCTGAAACAACCACGGCAATATGATTTCTGTTACGGAAAATGTGTACCTTTCATGGATTATAGTTCAAAAGTCGTTGACCTTGTGATAACATTTATTGCTCCAGTTACTGTTATTGTAGTTCTGTACATGAATGTATTTGTGGTTGCTGTGTCTCATGCTCGGGCCATGCGCTCTCAGGTCACTATTATCAGCCACCAGGCTTCAGTGACTGCAACAAGAAGGAAATCTGAGTTAAAAGCAGCCAGGACTCTTGGTGTTCTTGTAGTTGTGTTTCTAATATGTTTCTGTCCATTTTACTGTGTCTCTCTATTAGGGGATTACCTAATGAATGTATCATCTGAGTCTTATGTGGTCAATATGTTTTTCTTAAATTCTTGTATAAACCCTGTGATATATTCAATGTTTTACCCCTGGTTCCGAAAAGCTATTAGACTCATTATTACATTGAAAATACTGCAGCCTGGATCCTGTGAGACTAAAATGCTCTAGAGACACTGTGTAGAAACTACACTGAACATGATGTTCCTCTCCAATGTTCTGATTCCTGAATCATTTTAAAACAAACTCATAAATACCCAAAATGACATCATTGACCATCTGTTGTCGCAGATAAAGACAAAACTGTTCATTGCTTCATTTTTATTAATATTTTATTAATTTGGTTTATGTGATAATTCTGGGGATTTAAATCATTATGGCTATATGGAAATGTTGACTAAAATGCACTTTAGGGATGTTTGGTTTGCTCTGGATTTATTTTACTCCATGATCACCTTTTTTTGCTAAAACCGGGAGAGTAGATATTCAGGCGATGGTGTCACACATGCAGTGTTGCAATGAGAAGCAGTCGTAAGTGAACAGTTCTCTTTGGAAACTTTAATATTTAAATAATTTAAATTTAATTTAGATAACACAGATAGAGCCTAAAATGCTGTAAGAGTTTCCTTCATGTGTCTTTAAAAATCTCTGTCAATAATGAAATGCTCATTTTAATGACTCTTTGATTTATTCTTGATTCTTATACAGTTTAATTAAACTTTCAGTTTTATTTGCATTGCACAAATTAATGTCATCTCAGGGCACTTTAGGTATAATCGAGTTGAGCCAATCTATTGTGATCCAATCTGTATTCACACCATAGCGCCACAGATAGCATGTGGACAAAGTAAAAGACTGACATCTGCAGGCCACTTTATGTACAGGCCACTTTCAGCCTGACTTGTAAATATTCATTGTGTTTACATGATTATGCACATACTTATTTTGTACCTAACATCACTCAGTTTCACACCATTATATCTCACTTTACTCTGTTTTTATTGTTTATGTTCATTTCATATGAAATTTAAGTCCTCAAATTTCCTTTGGAATCAATAAAGTATCTATCTATCTATCTATCTATCTATCTATCTATCTGTCTGTCTGTCTGTCTATCTATCTATCTGTCTGTCTGTCTGTCTGTCTGTCTGTCTGTCTGTCTGTCTGTCTGTCTGTCTGTCTGTCTGTCTGTCTGTCTGTCTATCTATCTATCTATCTATCTATCTATCTATCTATCTATCTATCTGACTGATTAACTGACTGACTGACTGACTGATCTATGTTTAAGAATTTTTAAAAGATGAAATGAATTTTGTAGCAATAGCTTAAGACCTTTTCATCCACAAATTCAAAATAATGTCCTTAATATAGAACAAATGTTATATTCTGTATACGTGTGGTATGAGAATGATAATTAAATATAATTATAATTATTTTAAATTATTAAATAACTTAACAATTAAAATGTTAAAATTACAGCCCTGTCTCAATCTCATAAGCTTGTTACAGTCACATGTAACAAGGTTAGACATGATGAGGTTGGGAATAAACACATGGCATGCATGACATATTACATATCCTTGAAATAACACAAGCCTTTTGTATATTTTTTCTATGTAACAGTGTTGTCGTGGACAATATCACAAGATAAATGACCAAAATATATTAAAAGAAAGTAGCTACTTGTCTGTCTCTGTCCTGCTGTCCAAAAGACTTCAGTCTTTCTCTGATGTTCATGTTCATTCAGGTCCCACCATTATTTTTATGGGGAGGCGGATCATTTGTGTAATAATGTTGAAAGCTTACTAAGGTACGAAACTAAATATTGGGATGTCTCTGTATAGCTATATACATACATTATAACACTGTTGACATAAAAATATATATTAACAGGTGATGTCAACTGAAAAAAAAAAATAGTTAAATACACCCAAAAAGGTCAGAAGAACTTATTGACTCATTGGTCAGTGTATTCAGGGCTCCTGTGTTTGGTGAAGAGAGTTACAGTGGAGGCATGATTGTCCAATAGAGAGAAGGGGAGGTGTGAGAAGGTCAGAGGCATTGGTTATATAACCAGATTTTGCACATAAGTTGGCAGAGCTGCAGCTCTGTGAAGATCCCTGAAGATGGACGTCCAGGTCAGACCAGAACTCTGCTTTCCACAGTTTTCCAACAGCTCCTGCATCAAGCCTACTTCATCACGGACTGAAGCCATAATCCTTCAAATCATGCTGTCCTCCATTTCTCTCATCACTGTGGTTCTCAACCTGCTCGTCATCATCTCAGTCTCTTACTTCAGGCAGATACAGATTTCTTCCTCTTTAATTATCTAACCATTGATTGTAGAGCTGCTACAACATGTACTGAATTATTATTATTGTATTGAATTATTAAATATTTGGATGTCTTATTGTGAATATATGAAAGCTTACTGGTCTAATGATGCTTTTCTGTCTCCTTCCAGGCAGCTCCACACACCCACTAACATCCTCCTCCTCTCTCTGGCTGTCTCAGACTTTCTGGTGGGTCTCCTGTTGATGCCAGGAGAAATCATTCGAAAAACAGCGTGCTGGTATCTTGGCGACCTCATGTGTGCTTTGTATAATTATGTGTCCTACATCATTACCTCTGCCTCAGTAGGAGACATGGTGCTCATATCAGTTGATCGGTATGTGGCCATTTGTGACCCTCTACATTATTCAAGTAGAGTCACAGAAGGAAGAGTTAAAGTCTGTGTCTGTCTGTGTTGGCTGTGCTCTGCTCTCTACAGCAGTATTATCGTTAAGGGTGACCTGACTCAACCAGGTCTGCATAATTCCTGTTATGGAGAATGTTTAATTGTTGTTGAATATATTGCAGGAACTGTTGACCTTTTTATAACCTTTCTTGCTCCGGTTTCTGTCATTGTAGTTCTGTATATGAAAGTATTTGTGGTGGCTGTGTCTCAGGCTCGTGCCATGCACTCTCATGTTACATCTGTTCCACTCAACCTCTCACTAAGTATAATAAGGAAATCTGAGCTGAAAGCAGCCAGGACCCTTGGTGTTCTGATAATTGTGTTTCTATTATGTTTTTGTCCATATTACAGCGTTTCCCTTGCAGGAGATGATTTGCTCAGTGGCTCATATGCATCCTATGTGTTTTTTCTATTCTACTTAAACTCCAGTCTGAACCCTATTATTTATGCAATGTTCTACCCCTGGTTCAGAAAAGCAGTAAAATTCATTATCACTCTTCAGATTCTGCAATCTGACTCCTGTGAGATCAACATATAGTAAGATATAACATCTAATGTATTTGTGTCTTTTTTTTTGTAGTACAAAATCAAAAATTAAAAAGGTTGAAATCTTTTCTTTTTTTGTTCATGCAGAATATTTTATTGCATCTTCATGCGTACAGACGTACACCTTTGCTGTTTCATTTTTATCAGAAAGTTCAGTTTAGTCAAATAGAAATAAATATAAATACTTTTGCTGCAGTTGGGTAAACTGTCTTATGAAAAAACTGGAAAGTGGAAAAAAGGGCTTGCAGCACTGGCTGACTGCTCCTGACCACATCCTCCTTCCAGGACCTGTGCAAACTATTGCAGATAAGGACAGTTTGATCAATACCAGGCTAAAGCTGTACCATCATTTCACCTGCCACTGCTTCCTAAATCACATCTCCCACCTTCTCACAACTACTGAGCTGGTCCTGTGCACACCACCACATCATTTAACTAAGACTGCTTAACTGGTTTACTGTTTTTGCTTATGAACAGACTGTCACTTCAACAAAACTGAATGTGTAAAGCAAATTTAGCAGATCAGAAACTTGTCCCTGCTACATTTATAAGCACACAAAGTCTCAGCCACTTTACCTCACTTAAACTATCTTACTAAAAATTCTAAAATATAATTAGGTTACCACAGTGGCATCATCGTTTTATATGTGGGATAGAAGATTTAAAAAAAATAAAATTTAACATGTGTTTTTTCAAAAGTGTTGCATCTGGTCTCTTGACAATTCTTACAAACATAATAGATGTGCAGATCCAAAGAAATATTGCTGACTATTTTCAGAATCAGCATCAGTGTCAGTATACTTTATTAATCCCAGAGGAAATTGTGTGCACACAGTCGCTCCATACGACATAAAGAAAGAATAAGATAAAGATAGAAATTATAATAAGATAAATTACGAGAAAAATTACAAATTAGTTACAATAATCTATATAAACATATGGGATAAATCCTGACAGTGAGTAATATGTACAGTTTTATCAGTATGATAAACAGTCAAATGTAAATGCAAATGTATAACAGTGGATGTTGTTGCTATATGGAGGAGTTGTACAGTTTGATGGTCACAGGCAGGAATTTTTTCCTGTGTTGTTCAGTGGAGCATTTAGGTGGTATCAGTCTCTCACTAAATGTACTCCTGTGACTGATCAGCAGGTTGTGAAGCGGGTGGGAGGTATTGATCACTATTGTCTTTATTATGGACAACATTCTCCTTTGAGACACCACTCCCAGAGTCCAGCTCCACCCCCACAATGTTACAGGCTTTGTGGATCAGTTTGTTTGTGTCTGCAACCCTCAGCGTGCTGTCCCAACAACTAGCTGCAACAGTATAGAGGATAGCACTGGCCACAACTGACTCATAAAACATCCTAAGCAGTGTTTGGCAGATGTTAAACGACCTTAGTCGCCTCAAAAAATAGAGATGGCCCTGGCCCTTCTTAAAAAGTGCGTTAGTGTTCTTAACCAAGTCCAGATTTTTGTCAATATGCACTCCACGGTATCTGTAATCCTTCACCACTTCCACATTGATGCCCTGTATTAAAACAGGTGTCACTGGTGTTTTGAATCTCCTAAAATCCACAATCAGCTCCTTAGTCTTTGTTACATTAAGCTGCAGGTGGTTCTGCTCACACCATGTGACAAAGGAGTCCACAGCAGCTCAATATTCCACCTCATCTCTTCAACTGATACATCCAACTACAGCAGAGTCATCAGAGAACTTCTGAGGGTGGCAGGTCTCTGTGCAGTAGATGAAGTCAGATGTGTAGAGGGTGAAAAGAAACGGGGGAGAGGACAGTCCCTTGTGGTGCTCCAGTGTTGCTGACCACTGTGTCTGACATACAGTGCTGCAGGCGCACACACTGTGGTCTTCTGGTCAGGTAGTCCACAATCCAGGACACAAGTGAATAATCAACCTGCATTGCTGTCAGCTTCTCACCCAGGAGGGTCGGCCTGATGGTATTAAATACACTGGAAAAGTAAAAAAATATAACCTTCACAGTGATTGCCAGCTGGTCCAGGTGGGTGTAGACACGATTGAGCAGGTAGATGATGACATCCTCAACTGTGAGACGATGCTGGTATGCGAACTGAAGGGGGTCTATATGTAGTCTAACCATGGGTCGGAGTTGATCCAGTATCAGTCTCTCAAGGGTCTTCATGACATGCAAAGTCAGTCCCACAGGTCTGTAATTTTGGGGGCCACTGGGACATGGGGTCTTTGGTACAGGAACAAGGCACAATGTCTTTGACTGCACTGGGACTCTGTAGACTCAGACACATCATGAAGATGTAGTGTAAGACTCCACCGAGCTGGGAGGCACAGGACACAGGGACTCACCCCATCCGGTCCTGCTGCTTTGCCTGAGTTTAGTCTTCTCTGTTATTTCTCAACCTGATTACATGTGAAGTTGACAGGTGAAGGAGGATTGTCAGGTCTATCACTGGAGGCAGGGGTGCAGTAAGGAGAGGGAGGGAAACAAAGTGATGTGGCTTCCTCCTGATGAGTTAGAAGGGGGCTGAGCAGTCGCAGCAGAGTCAGATCTGTTTAAAACCATATTCAGCTCATTAGCCCTGTCCTGATCACCTTCAGCTCTTCTGCTGTTGGATGGTCTGAAACCAGTGATGGTCTTCATACCACTCCAAACCTCTCTCATGTTGTTTTGTTGGAGTTTCCACTCCAGCTTTCACCTGTAATTGTCCTTAGCGTCCCTGATTTTGACTCTCAGTAAGCTTTGGATTGTTATCACCTCCTCTCTGTCTCCAGCCCTGAAAGCCCTCTTCTTCAGGAGGGCTTTGATGTCTTTTGTCACCCACGGCTTGTTATTTGGGTAACAATAGACTATCTGTGTTGGGACAATGCTATCAGTACAGAAATCTATGTAGTGTGAAATACACTCAGTGAGCCCATCAATGTCCTCACCGTGGGGTTCACAGAGTGCTGTCGCTTCAAAGGATCTCTGTAATTTCTCCAAGGCCTTCTCCAACCATCTCCTAAAGGTGGATTTATGATTGTGCAACCTCTACATCTGCATAACCGCCGTAGGCGCTGCATAGGTCCACATAGGCTTGACATGCACCTCTTCCAGACCTGACAAGCACTCCTGCTGTCTTACACGGGGGTACTCCCTTGTGATTGGTCAGTTTGGAAATTTCACATGTTGCCTAATATAGGGATCTTCTCGCTGAATTTATGTGGTAACCACCGTTTTCAAAAACAATAACCAGTGGATCAAGTTGATGAGAGGCTGATCGAATTATTTCTTTGTTTTCTTCCACAAGCTAATAAAGACATTGAACCATACTACACTCCATTCTTGTTTTAAAACAAAAAAATACCACTGAACAAAAGTGAACCATCAAAAGAACTCTGACCTGGTAAATTTACCGGCGTTAGCTACCCCGTAACCGACGGCATGCAGACGCCGCGTGAGCATAAATCTGTCTTAACAACCCTTGCGGTTACCGGCTGCCTCTTTACAGCAAGCATATAACATGAAGAAAGATTAATGAGGTTTTGTCCTGATCTACTCAGTGGGGGGAGGAACTATAGGAATTGTTAGTATTTGCATACAACAAGTCTAAAGTCTCTCCTTTCTGGTGGGACAGTCCACGTACTGCACAAAGTTTGACAGTGTAGTATCCATGGTGACATGGTTGAAGTCACCCGAGATCACAATGAAAGCACTCGGCTGTTGAGTCTGTAACCGGGCTATGGTAGCATGAACAGTGTCACATGCAGCAATGGGGTTTGCAGAAGGAGGAACATGAACAGCCACTAGGATGACATGGAAAAATTCCCTAGGCAAATAATATGGTCTGAGTCCAATAGCACACAGTTCAACGTTCAGTCCACAGCTTCGTTCTTTGATGGTTATGTGGGCGGGATTACACCACCGGCTGTTGACAAGAGCGGCAAGCAGTGTGAAAGCACGCTATGGCTACGTTGTCATCGGGGAAATTCTGAAAACTCCCCATGAAAGCAAAAGTTCTACCACAACAAAGAGTACAAAAACTCTCAACTCACATATTGAGAGGGCAGCTACTTATGGCCAATAGAGTCTCTTTTAAAAAGAGTTAAAAAGAGTTTAAATGAGTTAAAAAGTACGGAAAGGGCAGGAGCGACTAAAAAAGGTTGCATGCCTGTTAACGCATGCACACTGAAGAAGCACATACAAAAAAAAAAACACAAAAAAAAAAACACATTTCACACTTCTGTGTTGTTCCTAATGGGACCATTATAATTCAGACAAGCCCAAATATTAGCAAAGGGCACCAATCAAGCTCCATGTTAATTTATTTCAGGTTTATTTTCAGTAAGAGATATTTTTGACAATCTTCAGTTCTTTGAGGTTGGACATCTCCATATGAAGCTTGAAAATGGGGTTCATAATGATGACGGAAATGTTGTGAAAAAATTAAATAATTTTAAAAAGTGTTTTAGTCATAACTGTAGTCAACCCATGTGGTGTTCAGCCAACCAGGAAATGAGAAAGATGGTCTGATGTGGCTCAACACCCATCTGACAATCATCTAACATCACCTGTCACCTCATGTGCTTCTGTTAGATACTTCTTCCCTCAAATCATCATAATCACGAGGTGATAACAATCCTGCTTCCTAGTCACTCAACAGCATATAGTATGACCAACAACTCTAGTCAGCTGATAGAGAGGAGGGGTTAGAGGATGAAGGGCATCAGTTATCTAAGTAGAACACAGAAGCAGAGCTGTAGCTTTCTGCAGATGTAAAGATGGAGCTCCAGGATGGAGCAGAGCTATGTTTTCCACAACTCTACAACACCTCCTGCAAGAAGCCTGCATCTTGGGCAGAAGCTGTGCTCTTTCCCGTCACCCTGTCCTTCATATCTCTCATCACCGCAGCTCTCAACCTGCTCGTCATCATCACAGTCTCCCACTTCAGGCAGAAATTGATTTATTTTTTATGATTTTTAGTTTTGTCTTTTCACATTTGCTGTTAATGTGAACATAAACTATAGTTGAGTTAGCAATGAATGAAATGTGCTTTTGCTGACAGTAGAGTTCAATGTTGAAGGTTCATGTATCATCACACCAATGTAGTAGTCTACGGTTAACAATATGGCAGATGCAGCAAATTAGAATAATTTAAACAGATTTTTATTGTGATTATTTTTCTGGATTATTTTGAAACTGAAGCATGAATTATTATTGGTCTAATGACACTTTTCTGTCTCTTTCCAGGCAGCTTCATACGCCCACTAACATCCTCCTCCTCTCTCTAGCTGTCTCAGACTTTCTCCTGGGCCTCCTGTTGATGCCTGTAGAAATTATTCGAAACACAGCCTGCTGGTTTCTTGGTGACATCGTGTGCTCTTTGTATAATTCCTTGTCATTTACCATCACCTCTGCCTCAGTAGGAGACATGGTGCTCATATCAATTGACCGCTATGTGGCGATTTGTGACCCTCTACATTATTCAAGCAGAGTCACAGAGGAAAGAGTGAAAGTCTGTGTCTGTCTGTGTTGGCTGTTCTCTGTTCTTTATGGTGGTCTTATTGTCATGGATGACTTTAAGATGCCAGGCAGTCATAATTCCTGCTATGGAGAATGTATGATTACTATTGACCACATTGAAGGAACTATTGACCTTGTTGTAAGTTTTATTGTTCCAGTTTTGGTAATCATGGTTCTGTATATGAGAGTATTTGTGGTGGCTGTGTCTCAGGCTCGGGCCATGCGCTCTCATGTTACAGCTGTCACAAAGCGGCTTTCAGAGACTCGAGCAAAGAAATCTGAGCTGAAAGCAGCCAGAACTCTTGGTGTTCTTGTTACGGTTTTTCTAATATGTTTCATCCCATATTACTGCGTCTCTCTTGCAGGTGACGACTTGCTGAGTAATGCACATGCATCCTATGTGCTTTTCCTGTTCTACTTTAACTCCACTCTAAACCCTGTAATCTATGCTTTGTTCTACCCTTGGTTTAGAAAAGCAGTGAAACTAATTGTCACCCTGCAGATCCTGCAGCCTGGGTCCAGTGAGGCCAACATACTGTAGAAAGCCTTCTAGAGAAGGTTTTTAAAAAATATTAAGATCAAGGATCCGAATATCCTTAAATCATCAATTGAACAATAATGTGAAGTTGGAACAACATTGTCTTAATTACAAAATCTGTGAAACATCAAACTGAAGAATGCAATCATAATTCTTATATCCCACAAATATTACTTAAGTTGATTCAAAGTTTAGCAGTATTCAGCAAAACAACTTTTTTGTGACTCTACATTCATGCTCCTGATTGACTGCCTTGTTATTTAACTGTCTAGAAAACAGGAAACCACTCTGCTATGTCTGTTGTGTAGTTATGGATTTTAATATCAATTTGACATGAAAAGTTATTATTGTTTAGGATCATGGAAAAAATAAAGACACCATGTTTTTAAAAGGAACAGATGAGAAAGAAATCACTGACATAGTTAAAGGTTTCAAAAACAAGGTTTCTAGAGCTTGTAACGATATTAATAATGGCTTTTGTGAAGAATGTAACCGAATGTGGTGAAACCTTTTACCTAGATTTGTAATCAGTCTTTGAAAAAGGCAACTTTCTCAAGAAAGAATTAAAACAGCAAACAACGAGAATTGTACCGCCAACCTATCATTGAATGACCCGCTCTACCATGTGAGATTAAAGTTTAGAGATCCACAAGGTTTGTTTTGGGACCATCATTATTTATTTTGTATATTAACATTATATGTAAAGTATCCAAGTACGTTTAAAACTATTTCGTTTGCTGATGACACTAATTTATTTATGCTGAATAGAACTTAAAAAAAAAACTGAAGCATTGGCTTGATCTTAATAAGTTAACATTAAATTTAAATAAAACAATGCATAGAACTTTTGGGAATAGAACAACCAACACTAATAAGAAAATAATGTAGAAATTAAAAATGATAAAAAGGTGTAATAATAAATAAAAAATTGAGTTGGAAGAAACATCTAAACTATATTAATTTAAAAATATCAAAATCAATTTAAGTTCTTTATAAAATCGAACAATTTTTTTAAATCAGTCATCACTGCACATGTTGTACTGTTTCTTCATACTACCTGACTTATCGTGTGGAAGTGTGGGGCAATACATATAAAATGAAAACAATAAAGTCTTTCTTTTTCTTCAAAAAGCAGTAATCATTACTAAATCTCCTCATGCAGAACCAACAAACTCACTGTTCATCAAACTGAAAATATTGATTATTGTTAAATTTCAAAATTGTTCAAATAATGTAAAAATGACCAATTGCCAAATATTATCCAAAATTCTATAATTCAAAATCATTAAATAAGATAAAAAAAAAATAAATGTATTTATAAAAAAAACCTGATTATCAAGAGGAGCCTTATATCCATAAAGCTCCTCTTGGCAAAGCAAATTTGTTCGGCACAACACAGCAGCCGTCACTCTGTGCTCTTACAGACACATGTGAAATTTAAGTCGTTTACACTTTATAAATGGTAAATGGTCCGTATTTATGTAGCGCTTTACTGTACCTGGAACGACACCCAAAGCGCTTTACATCATACATCACATTCACCCATTCACACACTGATGGCGGAAGCTGCCATGCAAGGCCCTCAACCACGACCCATCAGGAGCAAGTAGGGGTTCGGTGTCTTGCCCAAGGACACCGCGACATGAACTCGACTTGGCAGAGGATCAAACCAGCAAACCTCGGGTTACAAGACGACCGTTCTACCTTGCTGAGCCACTCCTCCCCTTTATACTTAATGATTAAAATTTTTAATCTCACATTGTAATTGCAACGCAGGATTAATCGCATTGTTGAGCACAAAATATCCTTTTCTCTAAAAAAAAAAAAAAAAAAAAAAAGACCTAAACACTAAATTAGGGGTCTGCAAGGTCCAGAGCTGAAAGTGGCTCTCTGGACTTCCCAAAATGGCTCTTCATGGCTAAAAATGATAAAGAACTAACTAATGTTTTTAAAAATAGATATAACAACAAATGCAGGTTTTAGCAATTTTTCATTTTTTTCCATAAAAATGTAATTCTTCTATAATGACAACAAATTTAGTAGATATTTATCAAAAACCATAAGGTGTCTTTTTTCAAAAGGTCTCTTAACTGAGGGAAAAATGGCTGTTTGGATTGTAAAGGTTGCAGACCCCTGCACTAAACACATAAACAGCAACAGGTAAAACGTTTCTTCAGATATATATCTATATATATAGATATATAGATATATATCTATATATATGTGAAGAAATGTTCAGGATTTACTAACTAACAGGTAAAACGTCAGCAGGATGAGTTTAAAGCTGTGAAACTGTTCCTTCTAAATACAGAAGGAACAATATCTGAAGAATATCAGTCATCAGGTTAACAGACAGAAAGCAGGATTAGAATCTGACAGAGTCTAGATGATGAGGAGACAGAAATATTCACAATATGCACAATAACTTCCATCCATGCACCTTCAGTGCTTCATTATCCAGATTTCTTGCCTATAGATTCTGTGAATTTGCATTCTTAGATTGACTGTTTAGCTTTACCTGTTGCAGGGAGATAATGGGTTAACATCTGTTTTATGGGTGTAACATCAGGTCTGTAAATATAATTATAAACATGTGTGGTATCCACAGAAGGTCCAGAATCTCAGCAAACAGCTCAGTAAAACCATTTCTATGACCACCAAACACAGTTAGGACAACCAATTAAAACACCAGGTACACAAAGTCTGAAAAGAAATGTAAATACAAATTATGGCTCTGCGTGTCCACCCAATGGAATGAACATGGACAAACGACACCTCTACTGAAGGACAGTGTGAACTGAAATACTGAACTGCAGCTGGATGAACACATCTCACAAATTTTCCAAAGCTGTAAGTTTCATCTCGCTATGACCAAGATTTACCGAACCAGAGGCAGAAGAAGACCCGATTTATGCTTCACATTTGTAAAAGTCATAAAATGTCTTACCTTTGCTGTCTTGACAAAATATCTTCACGTGTGTGGAAGCTGACAACTCCTGAGTTGTGATTTCACTGGATTGTCATGTGGAACGCAATGTAACCAATCATAGAGCGAGCTGACTGGAGTACAAGGAAGGATATAAAGTCTGTGTTCACGCTGTCTCCAGTCTGTTTTTGTTTTTTGTTTTTTTTTCAGTTCTGGCTTTTTCCATTAATAATAGTCCCAAGACCACCATCATTCTCTCATCCTATATATCCTCTTCCATGCTGGGTGTTGTGTTTTCTGGTTGTTGCTATGTTTCTTCTTCTTTGTTTTTTTTTTTTTTTTTTCCAGTTGTTCCTATGGTTCTTCTACGTTTTTATTAGATCATGTTTGGTCATGACAGATTTTTGGCTCTGAGGACTAGATTTTAGATCAGTTGTGGGACAGCATCGCAATGTGTGTGTTGCTCTGTGATGAGATTATCAGAGCACACCACACACAGTATGAACAAAACGGTTATATGCCTGATTTTTTTCTCCTCAGGTGTGAGGTCTCAACCAAAGATCTCATCAGATTAAAAAAACCTTTATGTGTGTACCAGGCCTTAGGGAGAGACTCCTTACACAGGGGGAAAAAAAACTCATTTCAGCTTCTTGTCTTCGCAGTCTTGTTCTTTCCACATTAACCACAGCTTAGGCCCATACATCAGGGCTGGAACATATATTGACCTTTAAATTGAGATCTTTGCCTTCTGGCTCAGCTCCTTCTTCACCACAGCAGATCAATGGGTCACACAGGCCAAAAAGGCCCAATAGGACTCTTTCTTCTGTTTGGTTGCATCCCTCACTGCTGGTGTCCACCGAGTTTGAGGATATCTGTCACGACATGAACTTATGATCACAGCTCCAGCTGGCCACCTCAATGATAGCACGCAACACCATCCACTCAGGCTTAATGTCCTCCACCTATTTGGGGACATGGTTGAAGCTCTGCTAGAGGTGAGAGTTGAAGCTCAGGGGATGTTCCCAGCAGACCCTCACAGCACGGTCTGCCAGGTCTGACCGGCATCCTCCCCCACCATCTGAGCCAACCAGGTGGTGAGTTGACATTTTACCGCAAGTCTGATAATATGAATACAAAGACTTGTCAAACTGCAGAGTGTCCTGGTGCCAAGTGCACATGGAGATTTTTATGCCTGAACATTGTGCTTGTTATGGATAAGGTGTAACAAACACAGAAGACCAGTAATGAAACACTACTCGGATTCAGATCAGGGGGGCCATTCTTCCCAGTCACACCCCTCCAAGTCTCACTGTGATTGCCCACGTGAGCATTGAAGTCCCCCAGGAGTGCTCTCCAACACTCAGTGTGTGTGTGTATGTGTGTGTGTGTGTGTGTGTGAGTGTGTGTGTGTGTGTATGTGTGTGTGTGTGTTGCGTGAGACTATATAATTATACTATGAATAATTATATTATGTATGAGCTGTACTATGATGTAAATGTCATCCAAAAGAGTCATAATGCAAGTTTTAGAAAATTGTCTAATTTTCTGTATTGGAACCATGTTAAATTATATTCAAATATTAAATTATATAATCAGATAATAATATTAAATAATGAAGTATAACTAAGTAAAGGAATAGTGAAAGCTATGCTAAAGAACATCCAAAACATTTGAGAAATTTGATGCTATAACAACAGAATATTTTAAGATTATATCATTAATACTTATTGTCTATACTGATCATTCCATTTCAGGGTAGACTATCCCTCAAGTTAGGAGCAATAAAAAGGGCAATGAATGCTGATTACAGGCCTCTTCTTTGTCCTGCTAATTTGTTCTTGGTCAGTGCTAGTTTTGGGAAATATTGCCCCCAGCAAACAGTTGTTGTAACTGCATGGTGTTGTCCAGATGCTTTGGTCCACCTGAGTAAAGTGCAGCACAAAAGCAAATCTAACCAATAGAAGGTGCAAAATTTTTCTTCATTTTAACGGAGATCCCCAGATTGTCCAGGTGTGAACACCTGGGACCCAGTCCTCATCTAAATCTTCCTCAGAATGGACAGGTTACAAGCTGTTATGCACAAAGTTAGATGTTTCATGGAGAAAAATCCAACCAGCCTTTTTTGATACTTCTTTGTGCATCAGCCATTCATGGGATAGTGTGCTGGTTCAGATGATCTATTGCTTATTTACTGCCCCTGGTAGTCAGTAGGGAAGAAAAACAAAATGGAAGTTAGGTATGCCACTGGCAGTCACATTTTAACCATCCAAGAATGTTTTTGAAATATAAAGGACTTAACAAACTATAGCATGTCCACTGTACACACAAAACAACAGGTGATGAGAACATCATGGTTTCATATAGTAAAAATCTAACTGAATTTCCAGCAAACCCCATCACAGAAAGGATGATGTGGTGATACAAAAACTGAGATGTCACTGGGACAGTGATAAAAGCAGGGATGGAGGAAAAAATAAATAAAGTTGGTGATAGATTGTAAAGAGGAAAAGGAGGAGTGATATTAGTGTCCAACAGAAAAAGATGGGAGGAGCTGCAAATGAGAGGAAGCAGTAATATTACTGACTTTGGTTCAGAAAGCAACCAGAGCTGCAGCTTTCTGCAGATCTCTGAAGATGGAAACACAGGACAGAGCAGAACTCTGCTTTCCACACCTGTCCAACACCTCCTGCAAGAAGCCTGCATATTCCCTTCCTGAACTTGTGTTTCTTAACATCACACTGTCCTCCATATCTGTGATCACTGTGACTCTCAACCTGCTCGTCATCATCTCAGTCTCCCACTACAGGCAGAGATAGACTTTAACAGAATTTGCTTGTTTTTTCCAATGAACATTTCTTAACAGCAAAAGGTCAAATATTATGGCTTATTTAGATGTGGTAAATGAGAAAACATGTTTTATAGACTGTATTATTATTTTTTTTTTTTTTATTATTATTTCTTTTATCATGCTTCTCTGTCTGTCTCAGGATATCCCATCGGTCTCCATTACAATGCCGGGAGAAATCATCTTACCAGAATCTGATGATGCTTTAATTTCTTAAGTTATTTTATTTATTTATCTTTTGTTTTCTTAAAGTAAATCATTTGAGTTAGTAAGTAATAATGTAACCCCAGTATAAAATGGGATGTTCAATTTGATTTCTTGCTATCTGTGTGGAGAAAGATATCAAATGTTAAACATTTAGATATGGCAAATAAGAAAACGTGTATTTGGACTAATTGTGTAGGATTTTCTTGTGTTTTTTTGTTTGTGTCCTTTCATTTTTAATTATGTTTCTCTGTCTCCTTCCAGGCAGCTCCACACACCCACTAACATCCTCATCCTCTCTCTGGCTGTCTCAGACTTTCTCGTCGGTCTCCTGACAATGCCGGGAGACATCATCCATAATACAAGCTGCTGGTTTCTTGGCGACCTCATGTGTTCATTGTATAATTATGTGTCTTATATCCTCATCTCAGCGTCAGTGGGAGACATAGTGCTCATATCAATCGATCGCTATGTGGCCATTTGTGACCCTCTGCATTACCAAACCAGAGTCACTAAGAGCAGAGTTAAAGTCTGTGTCTGTCTGTGTTGGCTCTGCTCTGTTCTCTACAATTTTCTTTTGGTAAAGGATGACCTGTCTGAACCAGGCAGACATAATTCCTGCTACGGAGAATGTGTGCTTATTATTGATTACATTACAGGAACTGTTGATCTCATTGTAAGCTTTATTTCTCCTGTTTCCATCATTGTAGTTCTGTACATGAAAGTATTTGTGGTGGCTGTGTCTCAGGCCCGGGCCATGCGCTCTCATGTTACAGAGATCAAACTCCAGCTTTCAGTGACTCAAACAAAGAAATCTGAGTTAAAAGCAGCCAGGAATCTTGGTGTTTTAATAATTGTGTTTCTAATATGCTTCATCCCATATTACTGTGTCTCTCTAGCAAAGCCTGATTTGCTCAATGGTAGTACTACATCCTTGGTGTACTATCTGTTCTACTTTAACTCCACTCTGAACCCTGTGATCTACACACTGTTCTACCCCTGGTTCAGAAAAGCTGTAAAATTCATTGTGACTCTTCAGATACTGCAGCCTGGGTCCTGTCAGGCCAAAATACTGTAGGAAAAGGCTTCAATTTGCTAAGTTTTCTGGATGATTATGTATTGAACAAAATTATTATGTCAAGTTGGAGCAGCAATAATTTACCTAGAAATAAAGTCAAACTTTAAGAATATGATTATTATTGTTATGCTCCACAAAGGAAACCTGCAAACAAGAGGAGAAAAAGACTGAAAGTCACTGACAAAAACACTCATAGAAAACCAGCTGCATTTTTCATCCTTGTGATCTTTATTTAGAACGAATGTCCAAAAGTATGAATGTTTGGTTTAATCAGTGAGTGATTAACTAACTAAAGAAACTATTTGATTTGTTGTGCTGTTTGAATTTATATTAAATTGAAAATATCACCCTGACAGATTATTTCTGGTCCTGATCCAAGGCTCTGAGCTAAATGAAAAATGAGAATAAAATCTAATCTTCTGACTTAATATTTTGTATCTGTGACATTTTCATTTTATTGGACTTAAAATAGTTGTAGATGAGTTCATCCTGTCGTAATGTATATATTGTGCAGTCCCAAAAACCGATGCCTGTATTACCACAATGTAATTCAAATCCCCAAAGTCAAGTCAGTCCCCTAGTTGTAAATCTGAGAAGTTAAGCTTTACTTATTTTGCACTCTCCTGTTGTACATATGAAGTAATTATAATTAAATTATTTCTGTCTGTACTATATTACTGAAGTGTATTGCATTCACTTGGAGGATGATTTTTTTTTTCCCTTTCAGTATTTATATTTGATATTTATAACAACCAACACTCTCTTTGGGCATCCATAGTCTATAGTAGGCTCAGCTTTTCTCTGCTCATATTGTACAAAGAGAAATGCATACATGCAAAACATGGAAGCTAGAAAGGAAAGTTTAGTTTCCAAAAGAGGCACCGTCTCATCGGTTATTTAGAGCTGGTTCTATTTTGCCACCTCAGACTCAGAAAAAGTAGTGCCAGGTTGCTAAATTAGCTCATAGGCTGTTTCTTCCAAAACAACTGATTTATTCCAATACCTCAAACACAGGGAACATACTACTTGGGAGAAATACTGCTGTCTATGAGATATACAAGACAGCAACAGTCCACAAACACGAGCAGGCGGATCATTTTTATAGTTTATCCTGCACGATGAGAAAGGGGCCCAGTGGATAGAAGTCATGGATGTGGTGATGTTACAGTACACATTTATAAAGCGGAAAAGCTTGGCTTTATTTACATTCTTCACAATTTATTTTCAAAATAAAAATGGCACATTTACATGCAAGAACATTAAGTATATAGAAACTGAGTTCATTCTCTACAAAGACAAAACCCTTTCCTATGGCAACAAAGATACACCAGGCATTAGCTTTAGCATTAAACTATTACTAGCTTAGCATTCATCAAACTGTCTATTCCTTAGCTACAATAAACACAAGACAGCCCATATACCAACCAATCCCACTGATGATTCCATGGTACCAGCAATCATCTTGTAACCTCACTGCACCCATGGCAATAGCGGCCATCTTGTGACCTCTATTATAACAACTGCTGATTGGTATGGTCAAAGCTCAGATTTATAACCTTCATTGTCTGCTCTGTGTGCGTCATATCTGTCCCAGATTTACACGTTCAGACCAACAGACTGTTGAACATTTAGTTTATGTGATTTCCTTGTGGTGCCCCAGTATTTATGTTTTTAGAAATAGTTTTACTGAATATTCAATGTCCTTTGAAAAGGTCATTGGGCATTAATTATAACAAAATTAGCTCTTAACACTCCCTAACATCTTAATCAATATTTTTACTGTGTGATATTTATAGTTTGGTAAAAGCTAGTTATTTCCTTAGAAAACTACAGCGACCAAAGAGAAAATAAGGACATTTATGTCATCAAGTAATGTGTTGTTGTTCATGCATTAGTACAAATAATTTAAGAAATTAGAAAGTTTACAAACAGTGAAATTTTAAACATATTACGATGAACAGAAATATACATGCAAAACTTTTGATTTTGCTCCCAATTTTCTTGGGTTGAAAGATTCTAGACTTTTATTATGGATACAAAAGGCCTATTTCTCTCAATTATTGTTCACAAATCTACCTAAATCAGTGTTTTGTCGAGATAATCCATTCACCTCATAGGTGTGTCATATCAAGACACTGTTAATGTACATGTAGGTGGAAAACCTGCTGGGCATCTCTGTCTGTTGGACCTCCTCCAGTGCCCATGGAATTAGCTGCAACGTCATCAGCTGCAGGGTCACTGGCCTGGAACCACCAATTTTTCAACTTTTTGTCCCTTTAATCCAGAAACATCTCCTGATGGTGGGGCAGTGGCAGAGAGATCTCCCTGTCACTCCCTGCAGCTGATAGGTGATATCCCCTGTTGTTGAGGTTAGTTGTTCTTTCCCCAGCACCTATCTTTCCTCCTCAGCCAGAGCCAAAAGCTGCCTTTATCTGCTTCCTCTGCCAGTTCTTTCACAGCTTTCTTTGTCTTCCCTTCTGTCACTCCTGCATCTCTCAAGAGGCATGTGACGCTATAGGCCCTAAGGACCTGACTGCTACCGCTAGCGTAAACATTAGTTCACATCAATCAGAAGTTCAGCTATGGAGCCATGGTATGGGAATAACCCTGGAGACAAATTAAATCCCAAAACCGTGTATTTCAAAGTGCAGTGTACAGCAAAACTAATGCAGTATCCATATATAGACACAGAAAGTGTTATACAAAATATTTTGTTATATGAAAATATAGAAATATATATACTTTTTCATAAGCTAATATTTGTTATAAATAAGCAGGTATACTTAACTCAGAAAAATTATACACAAAACAATCAATAGAGGCTCAGTCGAAAGGTTCTGATTCCTCAAAATATTGCAGTCTTGAGGGATTTGTTTTTTCCCCCAAAGTCCGTTTGAGAAAAACAAAGAGTTTCAGAGTTCCAATTGACAAAAACAGAAAAAAATTCTTTAGTCCTACCACATTGTAGTGTGGGCTGTCGGGTAGCTCGCCATCCAAGTTTAAGTATTCGGAATCTTTGTACTATCAAAAAAAAACATATATACAACATCTACCGCATATGACCACATAAGAGCACATATGAGGATCAAAACAGGCCTCACGACAAAAGTTCCAGGGGGGGGCGACCCAGAGGCCGAGTAGACAACAGGGTCAGATCAGGAGGGCGGCCTGGGGGTCGGACAGACTGGGGCAGAATCTCCTGTGGTCGACCTGGAGGTCGAGAAGACTTGGCCGGACCTCTGGAGGACGACCGGGAGGACGCGCAGACAACAGGGTTTCTTGCAGACGGGTAGGTTTGGACCGGAGCCCTGGAGGCTGAGCAGGCTGGATCGCAGGCTGCATCTCCAGAGGCTGAGCAGGCTGGATCGCAGGCAGTCAGGGCAGGAGGCAGAACTTGGTGCAAGTAACAGGGTTTATTTCCAAAATGCAGGAACAGGGAACCACACATAACAAGGGAAAACCATACACCATATACCGTATATGACCACATAAGAGCACATACGAGGATCTGACCAGGAGTGACTGAAAACCAAGGACATATATACACGGAGGGAGTAATGGGGAACAGGTGAAGTGGATGAGAAATTAGACCAGGTGTTCTAACGAGGCAGAAACAGAAACCACAGAAAAGCGTTAGTCAATCCAAAAGGCATAACCAGATATTCGTAATGGCCTGTTGGTGTGTTAAAGGCCGTCTTCCACTCATCCCCCTCCCGAATGCGTACCAGATGATAAGCATTCCGTAGGTCTAATTTGGTGAAAACAGTGGCATTTTGTAACAGATCCAGGGCAGTGGACATAAGAGGGAGGGGATAACGATTCTTGATGGTGATGTCATTTAAACCTCTGTAATCAATACACGGGCGGAGAGAGCCGTCTTTCTTGTCAACGAAGAAGAATCCTGCCCCGGCAGGCGATGAGGAAGCCCGAATAATGCCAGACGAGAGGGATTCAGAAATGTATTTGTCCATAGCCTCTTTCTCTGGGGCGGACAGGGAATATATTCTGCCACGGGGTGGCATGGAGCCCGGTAAGAGGTCGATTGCACAATCATAGGGACGATGCGGGGGCAGCGAAGTGGCACGAACCTTATTAAACACTTCCTTCAGGTCATGATATTGAGGAGGGACCTGAGAGAGACTGGGGTAATCGGATTCTGTGCTGTCAGGTCGTGGAGTCACTGTAACAGGGAGAGAACGCAGACAGGTGGTTAAGCAGTTAATGCTCCAGTTGATTATTGTACCCTCACACCAATCGATGTGTGGATTGTGAGCCTGGAGCCAGGTCATGCCCAAAATGACGGTATCTGTGGGGAGTCAATGACGTAGAAGCTGATTGTCTCGTAATGATGAGAGAAGGTGACTGGAACAGGTTGAGTCTTCTCGGTGACTCTGTGCAGCAGATGGTCATCCAGGGCACGGACGGAGACGGGTTCTGGAAGAAGGGAAAAGCTGAGTCCCAGCTGTTCGGCTACCTGTCGATCAATAAAATCAGCATCAGCACCAGAGTCAATAAATACTGCCAGGGTGTGTATGTCATCAGCAGCTGTCAGTTGCATATGAAAAACGGGTCGGGAGAGGGAGGAATCCAACAGGGTTCGACTCAACAGGGTCCTCCCATCCCCTGCTGAGCCCCGCCTTTTACTGTGCAGTTTCTAACCATGTGTCCAACTTGACCACAATACAAGCATAGTCCGTGAGTGATTCTCCGGGCTCTCTCGGCTGATGACAGCTTAGAGCGGCCAATCTGCATGGGTTCTGGGGCGGTGTGAGAGGAAGATGGTGTTTCCAGACCAGTCTGCACAGGAATGTTGTCGCTGACTCTGTACCTGCCCCCTTCGCCGCTTCTCCTCTCTCCGTCTCTCTCGAAGACGCTGATCAATCAGGGATGCCACATCCATCAGGGCGTTGAGATCCTTTGGAGGGTCTCTGGCAGCTAGTTCGTCCTTTACCTGTTCTGATAAACCCTGATAAAAAGCGTCAAACAAAGCGGCCTGGTTCCATGTACAGTCAGCAGCCAAAGTCCGAAATTCAATGATGTAGTCAATAACTGACCTTCCTGACTGAGTGAGGGAGAACAATCTCCGTGAAGCTTCCCATTCGGGTCTGAAGGGATCGAACACCCGGCGAAGTTCCTCGGAGAACCCCTGGAACGTAGATAGCGCTGCAGATCCCCTCTCCCATTCAGCGGTGCCCCAAAGTCTGGCCTTTCCAGAGAGCAGCGAGACCACGTAGGCCACCTTAGCCCTCTCTGAAGGGAACGAGGATGGCTGCAGCTCAAACTGTAAGGAGCACTGAGTAAGGAAGGCCCAACACTGACCTGGTTCACTCGCATATCGCTCTGGGGGTGCCACACGGTGTTCGTGCCTCGGGAGAACAGAAGAGGGGGGAACAAGGGGCGCCTGAGCGGTACCAGCGCAAGCCAAAGCGGTCATCGCAGCTATCTGTTTGAAAAGTTCCTTAACGTTAGACACTAGCTCACCCAGGCCCGTCTCTTGCTGAGCAATTGCGGCCTCCACTCGGGTGCGCCAATCCTCTGATCCTGATGGGTCCATAATGCTGGCCAGATCGTACTGTAACGGTTTCAGCAAACTGGACCACACAAGAGATCAGGACAGAGGGTTGGTAAGAAAACAGATTTATTGTAAGGGACTGAATAATGCTCAGGAAATCCGGGTCTGGTCACGTCACCCACTAGTCTGTGAGAATAGGAGATCCAAGGTGAGAATAAGCGTGGCAAATGGAGAAGTGAGAATTCTGACGCTTACGTACCGGCCGAGGAGATGGAGGACGCAGGGAGATCGCTGTACTGGGAGGGCTGTAAGAGGTCCACTGAGGCTGTGGTGTTGTGTGAAGGGTTGAGACAAGGTTGGTGGCAAAAGGCTGAGGGGAAAAACAGTTAGTAAGGCCTAAGATCCCTACTGAGGTCCACTGAATCCTCTGGGGGAAGAGAAAGAGGAGGACAGGTAGCGTTGGGGATATATCCACATCCACATCCACATCCAGATCCACATCCGAAATCCTGTATCCAAATCCAGTATCCAATCATACAATCCAGTAATCCAAATCCAATAATCAAATCCAATAAGACAGTCCAAGGGTCAATACACGGGCAGAATCCAAACAACAGACAGCAGAGTTACCAGACAGGGGGCAGGCAGAATCAGGTATTCCAGGTCAGAAAACGGGTCGGAGGTCAGAACACAGGCAGACAGGCAGGCAATAATGGCTGGAAACGTGCAGGGTAAACCGAGACGATCTGGCAGAGAACTGTTGTCAAGCACTGGTGTATAAAGCGCACCGCACAGGTGGAGCGCATCAGCAATCAGAGGCGCACTGAAGGAAGGATGCCTTCAGGGACGGCTTGGAAATCCAGAATACAGGCAAAAACCGTGACACACAGAGCACCCAAGGAAAAAACTAACAAACCAAAAACCCAAACCATGATCTCAAAACAGAAACTAATGACAAAAACCAGAACCACAACCCAAAACTACAACCAGAAAATGAACATGACCCCCACACAGCCCATGATCGTGACAAGCAGGTCACAGCAAGTGCACTGAATTCACTTACTAGTTCAAACACATTTAAACATCTGTATCAAAAGGAATATTACATAATATCAGTTCATATTTATACATGTCAAACGTACATAGCCAAAATGGGATTTCAGTTCTGCACTCAATATAATATCCATAAATATAGAAAACAACAAAAAGCCATTCATTCTTCCGATCAAATATCCGTGGACAATAATTCGGTGTTCTACTAACGTATCAAAAGTATGTATTAACTGAAGAAAACAATTTAAATGTTCCATGCCGATTGAATGCCAATGCTAGCACAATTAGCAGTAACTTATGAGTTGCTTCCTCACCCCAGTTACCAGATGCATAACATACAGTCAGTTTGACTCACCGAGGAGTTGCAGAGTAATATCCAAATATCCGCCACGCTTTTCTCAGTATGAGATCACTTGTCATTCCAGCTAGCTATAGAGCAGGAACCACGAAGTGACACAGAGCGACCGCTCTTTAATAAACTCGACCCATGAAAGTAATAGCGCAGCTGGAAATTGAGTGCAGCCAGAACTAAATTCAGCTGGAAACTGACCATTACCTCATATGGGTTACACCCCCCCGATCCCGAGAACGGCGAAGGTAAAAGTTGAGCTTATGCTATGGAGGAGACTATAGATGCTCTACAACAGAGGGTGGCCAAGATGTGAATACTGTAATCGATCGGGTGGTTGCCTAGTGCGGGCAGATCAACCTATAACTAGTTCAGGACTTGACGGTTCCAACTGAACAAGTGAGTCTGGGTGACGTTCAATTTCAGAAGGTAGAACTGGTTTAGACTGGGAAGGCGGTTGTTCCTCCCTGAAGTCATCAACAGGATCTTCTTGTTCCAATTTGATGTCAACCCCCAAGTCCGCTGTTTCCGCAGCCAAAACATCTTCTTCAGCTATTATGGACATGGGAAGATGGGAAGACTGCCGGCTTTCTTGACCACAGTATTCAAGTCAGGCTCCCATTTGTCAGCCAGTTTATGTTTCCTTCTTAAACACACAATCCTCACTAAGACTCTCTCACCAATATTCAAGGTAGATGGAGTGACATGACGGTCAAAGCGGAGTTTGTTGCGGCTCATGAGTTTCCAGGAGTTTTCAGATGCCAGATGATAACCCTCTTCCGGGTAGAATTTTAACTTTGTAAACGACATCAGGGTCGTGTACAAAGCAAAAAAAAAAAAAAAAAAAGAAGATCATTCTGAGACTCATCAGCTACTGGAAAATCTAACTATTTGGAGTACCTCCATTAGAAGTGCAAATAAAATTCATTAAAAAAGAATGTTTGGCCCTACAGTAGATAAGTTGAGTAGCAGGGTAGACCCTGTACAGGCCAGAGACTGAGCTAGGCTGGCTCCAGCTTTCCCCTGACACGAATTGGACTTAGTGGTATAGAGAATGAATGAATGAATGTGCCTTAAAGTAAAATTTTGAAGATCCCCTCATTTATGATTATGGAGTGATACAAGTTGATATTTTACTTTAACTTCTATGTGCAAAGATCTCAATATGAGGAAGTTTTGTTAACAAAGGTTTTTAGTGCAGGACTTTAATTTGTGTAAATACGGCTTTGATAATTTAAGAAAGGCAGTGAGCCTGGAAAACAAAGAAATTAACATTAAGACAGAGCAGACAGAATGGGACAGTAATAAAAGCAGGGATGGAGGAAAAAAAATAAAGTTGGTGATAGATTGTAAAGAGGGAAAGGAGGAGTGATATCAGTGTCCAACAGAAAAAGAGGGGAGGAGCTGCAAGTGAGAGGAAGCAGTAATATTACTGACTTTGGTTCAGAAAGCAACCAGAGCTGCAGATCTCTGCAGATCTCTGAAGATGGAAACACAGGACAGAGCAGAACTCTGCTTTCCACAACTGTCCAACACCTCCTGCAAGAAGCCTGCATATTCCCTTTCTGAACTTTTATTCTTTAACATCACACTGTCCTTCATATCTGTGATCACCGTGACTCTGAACCTGCTCGTCATCATCTCAGTCTCCCACTACAGGTAAAGATGTATATAAGTAATATGAGAGTAATGACTGATATGCAAAAGACATCTTTCATTTAGGCAGATGTTAGAGTTAGATGTGGGGAAAAGTTGCATTTGAAATCATGAAGGATTCTATATATATATATATTTACTTTTTAAGAATGATGTTTTTCTGTCCGTGTGAACATGTGTTAACAACAAAAAGTGAAATGTTATGGCTTATTAAGATGTGGTAAATGAGAAAACATGTTTTATAAAGGATATTCTTTTTTCATTTATTATTATTATTATTATTATTTCTTTTACCATGCTTCTCTGTCTCCTTCCAGGCAGCTCCACACACCCACTAACATCCTCATCCTCTCTCTGGCTGTCTCAGACTTTCTCGTCGGTCTCCTGATAATGCCGTCACATATCATCCGAAACACAGGTTGCTGGTTTCTTGGTGACTTCATGTGTTTTCTGTTTAATTATGCAACTTATATCATCACCTCATCTTCAATAGCAGACATGGTGCTCATTTCAATCGATCGCTATGTGGCCATTTGTGATCCTCTGCATTACCAAACCAGAGTCACTAAGAGCAGAGTTAAAGTCTGTGTCTGTCTGTGTTGGCTCTGCTCTGTTCTCTACAATATTCTTTTGGTAAAGGATGACCTGTCTGAACCAGGTAGTCATAATTCCTGTTACGGAGAATGTGTGCTTGTTGTTGACTACATTACAGGAACTGTTGATCTCATTGTAACCTTTCTTGCTCCTGTTTCCGTCATTGTAGTTCTGTACATGAAAGTATTTGTGGTGGCTGTGTCTCAGGCCCGGGCCATGCGCTCTCATGTTACAGAGATCAAACTCCAGCTTTCAGTGACTCAAACAAAGAAATCTGAGTTAAAAGCAGCCAGGAATCTTGGTGTTTTAGTAGTTGTGTTTCTAATATGTTTCATCCCATATTACTGTGTCTCTCTAGTAAAGGCTGATTTGCTCAAAAGCAGTACTGCATCCTTGGTGTACTCTCTGCTCTACTTTAACTCCACTTTAAACCCTGTGATCTACACACTGTTCTACCCCTGGTTCAGAAAAGCTGTAAAATTCATTGTGACTCTTCAGATACTGCAGCCTGGGTCCTGCCAGGACAAAATACTGTAGGAAAAGGCTTCAATTTGCTAAATTTTCTGAACTAAACAATTTAACAAGATCCCATTAATACTGCTCATAGTGTAAACAGATCATTAATGTAGAAAAACAATTTAATTGAAAACCAGCTGAACTTCTCATCCTTTTGTACCAATCTGAACGTCTTCTTGCATCTAAGTTTGTGATGACACCAACAGCTGCGTATTATTGTTTTAAGACAGAAATCAGCTTTTTCCTTAATTTGAAAAGTTATGTTCTAACAAACATGGCAGATTAAATTAAAACTTTCTATTTGCCTTTGTAAAAATATAAAAAGTTGAAAAATGAACTCTGAATAATGTGTGAGCTTCGAACTTTAGCTTATACAATGAATTATTGCTTCTGACCTCGTGTTTACATGTTTTAAGATATAAGTGTGGATGTGTTTAAAGGTTTAACTAAGCACAAATATAATTTAATGCCTGACTGGTGTATACAATTATAATTTCTCCAGTTTTAGCAGGTTAATTGTTTTTCATTTTGATAAACTGACATGTTACGCTTTAATCTTTGACCTGGTTAGATTGTAATCCTTTTATATATTATTATTATTATTATTAATATTATTATAACCAGGGCTCAGTCTGCACATGGAGAACATAATGTTTATAGGTTGTTATACATTAGTAAAGCTGCACAAAATAAAATCATGTTTATTATGGTTTACAAAACTGATGCTTTCCAGATAAGTATTCTGGGGAAAGTTAAAAATATAAATATTTAAGTCAGGTCAAATTTATTCAAAATTAAATGTAAGTACAACATTTGAATACATGTGTTTAGTTATTTTTAATGCACTGTAGTGTCAGAGGCCTCTGAAATTATAGCATTATTTTCATAATTACTGCATGTCTGTTGCCTTTTGTGAAACTTATGATTTTATGTTGAAGTTGTTAAGAGGGTGTTAGTCACATTTAATGTCAGGCACTTCAGTCACCAGCTGCAGGGTCCTTAGATGAGAGTTGTGGCTGAGAGCAGCCTTACACCAGAGGGATCCTTCACTGTGTAGAGTCCATCTGTATGAGTGACACTGCTGGAATAAAGATTGAATTGAACAAGGTTTGCTATGTTGCTCAAGTTATTACAATCTGACATAACTACAAAACCATGAGTCTGAAAACAGAAAAACACATTTAGAACCACATGCCTTGTTTCCGTGTAATGGGAAAAACTCCAGTCTTCTTTACAGAAAAACAATAGGCAAGGCAAGGCAAGGCAGTTTATTTGTATAGCACATTTCATGTACAGGACACTTCAAAGTGCTTTACATAAAACAAAGACATTACAGATATTTAGAAATATTAAAAGGCATCAACGCATAATCACAATAAAATAATAAATTACATTAAAATGATTAAAAGCAAGATAAGTTAAAAAGTTTCCGTGCAGATTTCATGCATAGGCGCATGAGAAAAGAAATGTTTTTAACCTGGGTTTAAAAATGTCTACATTTGGTGAAAGTTTAATCTCCACTGGCAGTTTGTTCCACTTGTTTGCAGCATAACAGCTAAATGCTTCTTCTCCATGTTTAGTCTGGACTCTGGTTTGGACTAGTTGACCAGAGAGTTTGGATCAAAGAGCTCTGCTAGGTTTATATTCTCTGAACATATCACAGATGTATTCTGGGCCTAAACCAATCTGGGATTTGTAAACAATCAGAAGGGTTTTAAAATCTATTCTGTGACTGACTGGAAGCCAGTGTAAAGATTTCAAAACTGGTGTGATGTGTTCAGATCTCTTAGTCCTGGTTAAAACTCTAGCAGCAGCGTTCTGGATGAGCTGCAGATGTTTAATGCTTTTTTTAGGAAGTCCTGTTAAAAGACCATTACAGTAATCCAGTCTACTGGAGATGAATGCATGGATGAGTTTCTCTTGGTCTTTCTGGGAGACTAAACTTTTAATTCTATTGATGTTTCTGAGCTGGTAAAAAGTTTCTTAGTGACAGTTTTGATGTGGCTGCTGAAAGTCAGGTCTGAGTCTATCAACACTCCAAGGTTACGAACTTGGTCAGTGATTTTAAGAGCCCGAGTCGCCAGGTGTTTACCAATGCTGACCCTCTTCTCTTTGCTACCAAACAGAATAATCTCAGTTTTGTCTTTATTTAATTGTAGAAAATTCTCCCTCATCCAGGTGTTTATTTGCTCCAGACACTGACACATTAAGTCTATTGGACTGCAGTCATCTGGTGACAGAGACACATAAAGTTGTGTATCATCAGCATAACTTTGATAATTAATGCTATAGTTCTGTAATATTTGACCCAAAGGGAGCATATAAGGAGAAGACAACACACAAACATAAATATATTTGGATTCCCATGAGTGTTAAATATCTATACCTTGTGAAAGATTCACATAGACAATATGTTTTGACGGCCTTTTTGTTAGTTGAGTCTGATGTCATATATATTGTTCCACATTTTTCAACATGCACTTTATAACTTTATAATAGCCTTAAAGACAAAATAAGTAGCATTGACACATGGTGTTTCAATCAGAACTGCAGTCAAAAGAGAAAAACATGGAGAGCGTTATTCCCCCCTCCCCTCCTCCCCCTCGGAGAGTTTCACGTAGGTTTCCGGTTTGTGACCGGACGGTTCTTTTATACAGTCTATGAAGGACGGAGAACATAACACTAGCAAACATCATGATGAGGAGTGAAGATGATTCAAACACACAGTAAGTTGCTATGCTTTGCAATGCTAAATCAAGATAAACTTTTCAATTAATTTAAGCAAAATTCTGGTGCTTACCTGTCGAGGGGAAGTAAGTGGAGGAGTTTGTGTATCTCGGGGTTTTGTTCACGAGTAAGGGAAGGATGGAGTGGGAGATTGACAGGCAGATCGGTGGCATCTGCAGTGATGCGGACTCTGCATCGGTCTGTCGTGGTGAAGAGGGAGCCGAGCCAAAAGGCAAAGCTCTCAATTTATCGGTCGAACTACGTTCCTACCCTCACCTATGGTCATGAGCTGTGGGTAGTGACTGAAAGAACAAGATCGCGAGTACAAGCGACCGAAATGAGTTTTCTCCGCAGGGTGGCCGGGCTCTCCCTTAGAGATAGGGTGAGAAGCTCGGTGATCCGGTAGGGGCTCAGAGTAGAGCCGCTGCTCCTCCACATCGAGAGCCAGATGAGGTGGCTCGGGCATCTGGTTAGGATGCCTCCTGGATGCCTCCCTGGTGAGGTGTTCCGGGCACGGAAAGAGGCCCCGGGGAAGACCTAGGATGCGCTGGATGGACTACATCTCTCAGCTGGCCTGGGAACGCCTCGGGATCCGTCCGGATGAGCTGGTGAATGTGGCCGGGGAGAGGGAAGACTGGGTTTCTCTGCTTTGGCAGTAGCCACCGCGACCCGACTCCAGATAAGCAGCAGAAAATGGATGGATGGACCTGTGGAGGAGAAACTTTGCCAGCTCAGACTTCTCCACCTTTAAAAAGATTCTCCAATATTGATCCTCATTTTATTCCGTTTTTGGTCGTTTGCTTTTTTTAGCAGGATGTCGAGGCTTTTTAGGTTTTTCTGAAACTATTTCTGGTCCGCTTCTTTTACTAGTTTCCATACCTGCACGCTGCTGCTCTTTTGCTGACATAAAATACCAAACGCTGCCTTGTTGTTGTTAGGCAACCGTGGGGAGACGCATCTGATTGGATAAGGAACCAGGAAGTTGAAAAGAGCAACACCGTGCACCGAAGTTATTCCAACACGGAGCTCTTATTTTGAAGGAGAAAAACTTGACAAAGGCATTGTTGATGTAGGAGACATATTGTTTATAGGGAAGCTTCCTTTTATCCCTCACAGCAAATGAGAACATTTAAAATTATTTTTAAGGAAAAAATCCTAATTATTTAGCCTTTAAAACTCTTTGTTCCGGACTTGTTTGATGGCACTGTCACATCTATAATGTGCATTTCTGGAGTTATCTCTGCTCAGCAGCACCCCGAGCCTGAGAAACTGTGCTATACAACTTTATTATCCAGGATGCAGCATAATGTTGTAGTCAAGTTTAGCTTTATGCACCGCATCTGTGATGGAACTGGGTTCCGGGTTCCACCCTGTGCCGGCTTTCACAGACACAGTGCAGTGGGCCGAGGTTCTCTCACCAGATGAAAGAAAAACTGTGGTCGAAGGCTTGCGTTTTCTGGGAGCTTTATTGTGGTGAGCGCTCCTTAGGAAGTGGTGAGGTGATCCAGCGCTGGTGATATTTACAATGATATTTACAATATTTACAGTTTGACGAGGATGTCGTCCAATACTCATTCACTCTCACTAGTTTCCGCAATCCATCTAATCCACCACCCTTGGCATCATTCTCATCCTTCATCCAACAATCTTCATCCCTTCATTTATATAACCAAAAAAAATCCCTTCAGCCCCCCCTCTTTAAAGGGTGCTTCCCGGGTACAAAAAGGGGTGTGTCTGGCAGGACAACCAATCACATCACATCTCTACTCATGACATTCAGCTGAACACAATCTACTCATCAGGTAAGTAATCACATCAATTACATCATCCCCAAAAACTCACAGGTAAGTGAACAGGTAAAATACAAAACAAATAGAAACAATAACCATGCCCCTCCAAACAGGTAGGTATGTTTGTGTGTGTGCCGTAGGTGATTGGAACTACCACTATGGTGACAGCTGACCCTGTCACATTATCCCCCCCCTCCAGAAGGTTCACCATGTGGGGGGAAACCTTGACAAAAAGTCGGCCACGACGTTTGTGTTGCCGGATCGGTGACGAATGGTAAATCTAAACGGTTGCAGAGATAAATACCACCGGGTCAGCCTGTGATTCTGGTCCCGCATGGCATTTATCCAGGTGAGTGCTTTGTGATCTGTCTCGAGATCAAACTCTCTACCTAGGAGGTAATATTTTAGGCTCTCCAAGGCCCATTTGATGGCTAATCCCTCTTTTTCTATTGTTGCATAGCGAGTTTCTCGTGGACAGAGTTTGCGACTGAGATAAAGAATGGGGTGTTCCTCACCTTCTTCTCCCTGGGACAAGACGGCTCCGATTCCTATGCCTGATGCGTCCACCTGGACAAGGAATCGCTTTGTGAAGTCGGGACTTCGGAGTACTGGGGATGAACAGAGACGTTCTTTCAATGCCCTAAATGACTTTTCACAGTCTTCAGTCCATTTCAGGGGGTTTCTCTGGGTTTTGGCCGTGAGGGCAGTTAAAGGGGCCGCGATGCTGGCGAAGTGAGGAACGAACCTTCGGTACCATCCGGCAAGTCCGAGGAATGATCTCACTTCCTTCTTGGTTTTTGGCTGGGGACAGTTCCGGATTGCCTCCACCTTATTGATCTGCGGACGAACTTCCCCTCCTCCAATGCAGTATCCCAGGTATTGGACCTCAGTCTTGGCCCAAACGCACTTCTCCACATTCAAAGTCAGTCCTGCTCTTTGGATGGCTCCTAAGACTTTGGTGAGGTCTCGGAGATGGTCAGTCCAGGTCTGACTGTAGATCACTACATCGTCCAGATAGGCCGCACTGCAGTTGTCACACTCCCTCAATACTTGGTCCATGAGTCGTTGGAAGGTAGCTGGGGCTCCATGTAGTCCAAAGGGCATTACTTTGAACTGGTACAGCCCAGTGGGTGTTCGGAAAGCAGTGTAGGGTCGGCATAATGGTTCCAACGGCACTTGCCAATACCCCTTGCAAAGGTCCAAGGTGGTGATGTAGACGGCTGAACCAAGACGATCCAGTAGTTCATCGATGCGTGGCATCGGGTAGGCATCAAAGGCAGACACAGCGTTGAGTTTTCTGAAATCTATGCAAGGTCGAAGGGCTCCTGTCTTCTTGGTGAGGAGGACCAATGGACTACACCATTCTGAAGTGGATGACTCAATGATGTCTAACTCCAGCATGGTGGAGATTTCTTGCTTCAGCTTGCAGACGAGCTGTTGTGGAATCCGGTACGGACGTTGTCTGATGGGGATCAATGTCTTTAATCGGATGTGGTGTTGGATAAGGGCTGTACGTCCCGGCGTGGCACGAAACAGACCCGGAACCATGCTGAAGACCTGTTGAAGATCTGCAGCTCTTTGTGAAGACAGATGCTGTATGTCCGGTATGTCGGCACATGTAGAGGGTTCCCCTCCTGGATCTTCTCGCTGTTTCTCCAAGGCAACCAAACTGAGTGAGGCTGCAGACGTTTGGTCCGTCTTCCATTCTTTCAGGAGGTTTATGTGATAAACCTGGTGAGTCTTCTTCTTTTCCGGGTGGTGAACCTCATAGGTTACAGGTCCCATCTTCCTGGTCACAGTATAGGGTCCTTGCCATTTAGCCAACAGCTTGCAGGTAGACGATGGCAATAACAATAGAACCTTCTGTCCAGGCTGTAGCTCTCGGTGTCGGGCTCTCTGGTCGTACCATGTCTTCTGGGCACGTTTGGCCTCCTGTAGGTGGTGTTCTGCCTCATCTTGATACTGGGCCAGTCGTTCTCTCATTTCCAATATGAAATGGATGATGCTTCGTTCTGATGGGGTCTGATTTCCCGATGGCTCCTCCCACTTCTGGCGGAGAAGGTCCAACGGTCCTTGAACATCCCATCCATAGAGGAGTTCAAAGGGTGCGAAGCCTGTAGACATCTGTGGCACCTCTCGGTAGGCAAAAAGTAGGAAGGGCAGCCACCGATGCCAATCTCTTCCTGTATCGCTGACAAACTTTTGTAGCATGCGCTTCAGGGTCTGGTTGAAGCGCTCCACGAGTCCATCTGTTTGTGGATGATAGGGAGTAGTCTTTATGGGTTTAATGCCTAGTTGAGCATGAAACTGCTTCATTAAGCGAGACGTGAAGTTGGTTCCCTGATCAGTGATGATTTCATCAGGTATTCCAAGTCTGGAGAAGAGTTCGACTAACGCGTTAACTACTGCTGTGGTGGTAATTGTTCGTAGTGGGAATGCTTCTGGATACCGTGTAGCATAATCACATATGACAAGGATATACTGGTGCCCTTGGCTACTCTTAACGAGCGGACCAATAATGTCCATGGCGATGCGACGGAAAGGCGTTGTAATGGTTGGAAGTGGGGATAATGCAGCGCGATCTGAAACGCGTACTGGGCTGGTTTTCTGGCATATGGGACACCTAGCCACATAACTTTGCACATCCTTATACATGTCTGGCCAATAGAAACGTGCGCTAACCCTTAAGTACGTCTTGTGACGACCGAGATGACCTGCCCAAGGTATGGTATGTGCGATGTGCATGACTGTGGTGCGACAGGATTCAGGCACTATCAGTCTTTTCAGGTTTTCAGTTTGCAGGTACAATCTTTCATTTTCTAAGACCACTCTTTCACTTCCATAAGTTACAACATTAGTCTTTAGTTTTTCCCATAATGGTTTCAATGATCTATCATGCTTTTGCAATTCAATTATGTCATCAGGCATTTTCCATACATCATTCACTGATAACTCAGAACCAGACCGGTCCAAACTCCCCATTTTCTTCGCTTCACGGCGTTGTTGCCGTGTCTTTTTCACTCGGCGCTTGCCTTCTTCAAACAGACTATCGTGGAAGTCAGGAAGAGGGAACAAACCGAGTTTTTCCTGGGCTCTGGTTGTAACCGGGCCTGATACGTTCTCACCCATGTCTACATTTAGTTTGCATGTCTTAGCATTAGCTGGTAGATCAATAGAATGTAGAAGTTCAAACAACAGAGGCATGTCTCGACCCACAATAACATCCACTGGTAACTTTTCTACTACACCCACATTCATAATGTACGGCTGATCATCTATACATAACGTGATTTCAGTACGTGGGTAAGTATGATTATCTCCGTGTACACACATGATGTTCAGCATGTTGTCATATTCCAAACCCGCTAATGACACCAAATGTCTGCTAACCAGGGAAGTAAAACTCCCACTGTCCAACATTGCTGTAGCAGTTTGACCATTTACGAGCACCTGTTTACATGTTCGCGGTGGTCGCACTTCTTGTCCATGCTGTGCTTCCTCCCGCGGCACATAACAAGCCCCAGACATTTTGGATTTCCTTAATGGGCAGTCTGCTGCTTTATGGCCGGATTGTTGGCAATAATAACATAAAAGTGTCTTACCGGTCGAAGTTGCCCTGATACCTGAAGTCTGGCGATAACGGGGTACTTCCTGCTCTGTCCAACGTGACGTCGGTGCACGGTTCTGCAGCGGTGTCTCGGTGTGTTGTTGTGCTCCCCGCGTTGATCTGTTGCACACACCTTTCCTCGCGTTAACGTACTGAGACGCTAACGTAGCGGCTTGTAATCCAGACTCGGGGTCGTGTTCCCGCACCCAGGTGCGTACATCCTGTGGCAAAACCCGTAACAGCTGCTCGGTGATAATCCGTTCTCCGATCTGCTCCTTGGTGCTCTGTTCCGGCTGGATCCAGCGCCGGTACAAACCACGTAGCCGATGATAAGTCTCAATCGGGGATTCACCCGTGGGGACAGAAGACTGGCGGAAGTTCTGCCGGTAGGATTCCGCAGAAACATCGAACTTGGCCAAGAGCGCACTCTTAAGGTCCTGATAAGAGTGAGCTTTTTCCTCGTCCATCGTGCTGTAAGCGTCCAGCGCTTTACCGGATAATAATGGCACGAGGCGACACGCCCACTCGCTGTCCGGCCATTTCCAGGTCCGTGCAATCCGCTCAAATCTTAACAGATAATTTTCGATGTCCTCTCCTGACTGGTAAGGCGGCAGTTTTGGCTGTGCAGCATACACCCGTTCCACAGCTGGTTGCTCCGCTCTGATTTCCGGCCTTTCCCTCTCTGGTTGTCGACGCGGTGCTGGCGTCGGGAGAATCAGGTGACCGCTGGGACTGCTGGCTGTCACTGTGCTGCTGCCAGGTGTTGATGTTATTACTGTTGTTGGGTGTCTCGCCGGGGTTTGAGCAGGGGGCTGGAGCGACACCTTGATTCCGCGTAGCTCCTGTAGCATACTCTCCTCTCTTTTCTGCTGTAACGTCAGGAAGCTCCTCAGCAGCGTCTCCAGATCACTGCGTCCTCTCCCAGACGGTCCCGGATCGGCTGTAGACGGTACAGGTGCATCCTCCTCGGAAGCGGCCTCCGTGTCCCATTCCGTCTCGTCCTCCTCCTCCTGGATGGGGGCGGTTGCTTGTGAGCGGAGGCCCCGTCGTCGGATCGGCTTCGGGCGGCCTCGCGATGCCATGGTCTGGTTTGTTGTTGTTGAAGATGGATCGATGATTTCCGTATCCCACCACTGCCACCATTTGTGATGGAACTGGGTTCCGGGTTCCACCCTGTGCCGGCTTTCACAGACACAGTGCAGTGGGCCGAGGTTCTCTCACCAGATGAAAGAAAAACTGTGGTCGAAGGCTTGCGTTTTCTGGGAGCTTTATTGTGGTGAGCGCTCCTTAGGAAGTGGTGAGGTGATCCAGCGCTGGTGATATTTACAATGATATTTACAATATTTACAGTTTGACGAGGATGTCGTCCAATACTCATTCACTCTCACTAGTTTCCGCAATCCATCTAATCCACCACCCTTGGCATCATTCTCATCCTTCATCCAACAATCTTCATCCCTTCATTTATATAACCAAAAAAAATCCCTTCAGCCCCCCCTCTTTAAAGGGTGCTTCCCGGGTACAAAAAGGGGTGTGTCTGGCAGGACAACCAATCACATCACATCTCTACTCATGACATTCAGCTGAACACAATCTACTCATCAGGTAAGTAATCACATCAATTACATCATCCCCAAAAACTCACAGGTAAGTGAACAGGTAAAATACAAAACAAATAGAAACAATAACCATGCCCCTCCAAACAGGTAGGTATGTTTGTGTGTGTGCCGTAGGTGATTGGAACTACCACTATGGTGACAGCTGACCCTGTCACAGCATCACATGCTAGCAAATAGATGTACACCCACCAGATGTTATAAACATGCACCGTGGCAGAATCAGCACAGAAATACAAGAAGATATTTTTGAAGGAAGAAAGGAAAATTAAATTAAGACTTTATATTAGCGTTTGTTTAAAAAAAAAACAAACAAAGAAAAAAAAAGTCAAGATAAGACTGTTTTTTACTGTCTGAAGAGAGCTCACAGTAGAGGAGGCAAGATGGATGCTGGATTAGCCGTCGTTAAGGACGCCTCACTGAGAAAACTGCAAAAGTTTTGTAGGGTGTCTTTAAGAAAATAAATTAAATGTGAACTTAAGAAACAGGAACAACAGGATTAATAGGTTTATTATCAAAAAATATATTTTGGAGATACCAAAAAACAAACAAACAAAAAAAAAAAAAACAGAATAAAACATTTCCCCAGCATAATTAGACATCTTTGGTCGATAATAAATCTACTGGATTTCTTTTTTCCGAAGCCTCTGTGTGAAAGAGCAGTAATAATAATAAAAAAAAATAATAATAATTATTATTATTATATATTTTATTTAAAAGTGCCGTCAAGTCTCTCAAGGACACTGTACAATAGGGCTGCAACTAATGACTATTCTGATGGTCAGTTAGTCACGACTATTAAAATGACTAGTCGACCAATCGGATTATGTATCTCATGATTATTATAAATGGATCTTATTTCACTTTCAGCTTTGCAATCTTGCATGAGGATGTTATGTAAGTCCGATTTGCCTCCTCTTTGAGTGTTCGAGTATTGCAGACATGCTTCTGTGGTACACAAGGTCCGCTTTACAAATCTCACATGTATTTAATTTATTTTGTAGGTTTAAAGTGAAGTTACATCAAACTTTTGACGTCCTCTGCCACCGTTTGGCTCCCTAGTCCGCTACCATATTTTTCCCCTGTGCACTCTCAGCAGAGACAAAAAAATGAAGACGATGTCTCACTCTGTAGTTTTTTTGTTCCCTCTGCGCATGTGCATTGTGCAACTCTCAGCAGAGATAATTTCTCAATCTGTATTTTTGTTTTTTTGTTTTTTTTTGCCGACAATAGTCGATGGCTAAATTTGTTGTAGACTATTTTTATTGTCGACTATTGTTGACAACGTCGACTAATCATTGCAGCCCTAGTGTACAATAAAAGAAACTATATAAAAACAGCTATTTAAAAGAAACACACAAACACAGGGATAAAAGCAAGGGAGGGGCATTTAAGTATAGTATGTGAGAGCATTTCAGTATATTATGTGAGAGGAAATTTCAGTATAGTGTAAAAGAGGCAGTTTCAGTATAGTGTATAAGAGGTTTTACTATAATGTGTGAATGATTTCAGTATGATATATGAGAGGTTTCAGTATAATGTGTGAATGACTTAAATTTCACATGTGTCTGTGAGAGGGTAATTCTGAATAATGTCTCAAACGGCCCCTCATAGGCCTGAGTGACATAACTGATGAGTTTGAAATGACATGTGCTGTTGAGGATTCTATTCTATTCTATTCTACAGTCATTTAGCAGACGCTTTTATCCAAAGCGACTTACATTTGAGAGGAAGAACAACACAAGCACGAATTCAAACAAGATGGGACGTCATAATTAAGTGATAGTCAGACCGCTTTTGAGTCCAGTTGGACCCAGGTGCTGTCATGTAGTGCTAGTGCAGTGCATATAATTGTTTTTTTTGTTTTTTGTTTTTTTTTTTTTGTCATTTTATTTAAATACAGGATCACAATTTCATCACACAATATCAACTTGGTCATAAGTGCATGATTTCATCACATAATATCAACATGGGCATAAGTGCATGATTTCATCACACAATATCATCTTGGGCATAAGTGCACACAGCTTCTTCAGTACTTGGTTGAGCCAAAAAGCTGGACAAATCTTTCTGACTCATTTAGTTAAGCTAAATGTGGAAATGCTCCTTAAACAACTGAGTCTTTAGCTTGGTTTTAAAAGTGGATACAGACTTTGCGGATCGGACGGAGTTTGGTAGATCGTTCCACCACCGGGGAACAACAGAGGAGAAGAGTCTAGCTACTGATTTTGCGCCACGTTGTGGTGGGAGCACTAGGCGTCTTTCACTGGTAGAGCGTAAGTTTCGAGAGGGAGTGTAGCTCTGGATTAAGGAGTGAATGTAGACCGGAGCCGTTTGGGTTATTGTTTTGTAAGCCAGAAGCAGAGCTTTGAATTTGATGCGTGCTGCAACTGGAAGCCAGTGAAGAGCAATTAGCAGCGGAGTGACATGAGCTCTTTTGGGCTGGTTGAAGACCAGATGTGCTGCTGCGTTCTGGATCATCTGCAGAGGTTTAACTGAGCATGCAGGCAGGCCAGCCAGTAAGGAGTTGCAGTAGTCAATGCGTGAAATGACCAGAGCCTGGACCAGGAGCTGGGTCGTGTGTTCAGTCAGGTAGGGTCTGATCCTCCTGATGTTGTAGAGAGCAAATCGGCAAGACCGAGAAACCGAGGCAACATGGTCCTTAAATGTCAGCTGGTTGTCTACCATGACACCAAGATTCCTGGTAGAAGATGTAGGCACTAGTGTGATTGAGTCAAGCTGCACACTTATCTGTGGTGGTAAAGAAGGACTGGCTGGAAAGACAATAAGCTCAGTCTTGGACAGATTTAGCTGAAGGTGGCGATCCTTCATCCATGCAGAGATATCAGCAGGGCATGCTGATATTCGCATTGAGACGGTTGTGTCATCAGGTGGGAAAGAAAGGAAAAGCTGAGTGTCATCTGCGTAGCAGTGGTAGGAGAAACCATGAGAGCTAATGACTGCACCGAGTGAGGAGGTGTATAGGGAAAGAGAAGAGGGCCGAGCACCGAGCCCTGAGGCACCCCTGTTGTCAGCCCATGTGATCTGGACACGCCCCCTCGCCAAGATACTTTGAATGATCTCCCTGTGAGGTAGGATGTAAACCACGAGAGGACAGATCCTGAGATGCCAAGCTCCAAGAGTTTGGAGAGCAGTATATGATGGTTGACCGTGTCAAAGGCAGCAGACAGGTCCAGCAGTATAAGGACTGAGGATTGACCAGCGGATCTGGCAAGCCGTAGGGAATCAGTAACTGACAGGAGAGCAGTTTCAGTAGAGTGACCTTGCCTATATCCAGATTGATATGGATCTAACAGGTTGTTGTCTTGGAGGAACTGTGAGACCTGACTGAAGACAGCACGCTCTAGTAGTTTAGACATGAATGGAAGCAATGAGACCGGCCGGTAGTTTTCAACCTGGGCTGGATTGAGTGTGGGTTTCTTCAGCAGCGGGGTAACCCGAGCTTGCTTGAAGGCAGAAGGAAAGACACCGGATTTAAGAGAGGAGTTGATAATATGAGTTACTGCAGATTTGACTGTAGGTAAAATGCTCTGCAGGATGTCAGAGGGAACAGGATCAAGAGGACAGGTTGTGGGTTTTGAGCTGACTAGAAGTTTAGAGACTTCGTCCTCATTCAGACAGCGGAAAGAGCAGAGTGAGGCACCAGTAGCTGGTTTGGTAAGGCTGAGTTGGTCAGGCTCAGTGAATTGGTTACTGATGGTAGCAACCTTTTCAGTGAAGTAGGAAGCAAACATTTCTGCAGTCAGCACAGTGGGAGGCTGAGCAGGTGGTGGAGATAGAAGAGAGTTAAACGCCATGAACAGTTGTCGTGTGTTGGGAGCATTGCGGATCTTGTTCTGATAAAAGGCTATCTTGGCCGCCTTTAGGCTGGATGTGAAAGTTACAAGTTTTTGCTGGTACTCAGACAAGTCAGTGTGCTCTTTTGATTTGCGCCACTTTCTTTCAGCCGCCCTGAGTCCGGCTTTGTTATCCCTTAGAGCCTCTGTGAGCCATGGACTGGGAGGGTTTTGTCTGGCTGGTTTTGACACCAGAGGACAGAGTTTGTCCAGAGAGGAGGCGAGAGAGGAGCAGAGTGTTTCTGTAGCCTCATTAACAGACAGTAAGGAGAAGTCTGAGTGGGAAGGGAGGGTAGAATAAACCTCATCAGACAGCTGTGTAGGTCTGAGGGATCTCAAGTTTCTGCGGTAGGACACCATTTTTGGAGCTGCTTGATTGACATGAGGAAGGAAGACAGAGAATTTAACCAGGAAGTGGTCAGAGAGGTGCAGCGGGGTGACGGACAGGTCGGCTGTGGAGCAGTTTCTGGTCAGCACCAAGTCAAGAGTATTGCCAGCTTTGTGTGTTGGAGGAGTCTGTACCAGTTTGAGATTGAAAGAGTAGATGAGAGCCAGAAAGTCAGTTGCCTGTGGTTTGTCAATGTGAATGTTCATGTCTCCCATGACAATTAGTGGTGTGCCATCATCAGGAATGTCAGAGAGAATCATGTCCATTTCAGAGACAAACTCAGCTATACTGCCACCCGGAGGGCGGTAAATGACCAGAATGTATGCAGTGATGGGTGTAGAGACCTTTACTGCGTGATACTCAAGTGATGAGCAGTTAGCCATAGGACGGACAGAAGTTAAGGATGACATCCAGACTCTTAACCTGAGGGGACGAAGACACTGGTAAGCCATTGATGGAGAGGGAGAAACTAGGAGGACTTCTGTGTTACTGCTGTTTAGTTTTAGAAACATGGAAGTGAACCAAGATTTTATTTCTGACAAAGGGGGGAAGTAGGAAGAGTGGAATTGGGTTTGCTAGAAAGATAGAGCTGGGTGTCATCCACAAAGCAGTAAAAACATATCTTGTATTTATGGAAAATGTTGTCAAGGGAAAGGAGATAGATAATGAAGAGAAGAGGCTCCAGGACTGAGCCCTGGGGCACACCTGATGTAACAGAGGAGGGGTGGGATCTAAAGGACTTGATTTGGATGAACTGAGTGGCTTTGTTAATTAATTAACAAAGCTACTCTTGAATTAACAATGCCACCAAACATTAAATAGGTAAATATAATAATAAACAGGAAAAAATATATATGTGCAATGTCTGAGCACCTTTGTCAAAATTGAGTTTGAGTTTGAGGCTAAATGGAACTGAACAGAACACTAGACGACTGATGGACAGGCTCAATCCTCCATGTTAACTATAATAAATAACAAACAACCAATATGTCAGAAGGTTGATCCATGCAGTGAACGATGGTACGTCTCATTTAAAATCTCTGATTGGCTGGAATTAAAGGGGGGTGGAGGAGGGGGCTCTTCATGTTTCTGATTTTTGTGTGTAAAGCGTAACTGGCTGACGTTACAGCTTTTAGTGGCTAAGAGCAGAGCTTTTTATCTTTGTTTTTGGCATTGTTGCAGAACACAGCAGCTTCTGTCTTCCTGTTAATAAATCGTCAACAATCACACTTTGCCATTCAGAAAAGCTATGCGATTTGTAACTTCAGACATGGCGTAATGATGATTAATTATGAGCCCGGTTTTTTGGTACCCCGTCTGGAACAAGGTGCTACATAAGTTTTAGTATATAGTAATACACTGGGTAAAGTTTACAAAAGATATTTAAAGACAGTTAATGACTTTGGTGAACTGCTGTTAGTAATCTGTGTTGACTTTGACCAGTTGTTGTTGGTGATTTTAACTGCTGAAAACCCCCAGGGCAGAGGGACTAAAGAATTGTGTTATGTTCTTCATAACTTTGGTCTTGTATCTTTCTTAGGCAGGTGATGTGGAATAAATGGCTGGCAGGCAGAAGTCAATCCTACAAACCTGGATGAGATCATTTGCCATCTGAAAACCTGTCTTGACACCATGCCAATAGGGTTTCTAAAGAATGTTTCAGGATGCATGGCCTCAAACATTTTACAGCATGAAACACGTTAAGTGTCTTCCCTCAAACCCTAAAAACAGCTGTCATCAAGCCACTTCTGAAAAAGAAAAACTTAGACTTGTCGCTCATGAGCAGCGCCAGGCTGATATCAGACCTCCCCTTTCTTAGTAAGATTATATAAAAAAAAGTCTTTCAATAGCCAACAATTTACTGACACGAAATAACCATTTTCATTTCTACCAGTCAGATTTTCAGCCACACGCTCTAGTTAAGGTCTTTAATGAGTGCAGATAGTGGAAACATTTCAGTCCTGGTCCTACTGGATCTCAGAGCTGAATTTGACACGGTTGACCATAACCTCTTACTAGGCTGGCTAAAAAACTGGATAGGAGTTTCTGGCATTGCACTGACTAGGTTTAAGTCCTATTTAAAAGATAGGAACTGTTTTGTGTCTATAGGTAATTATAAAGCTGAGTGAACTAAAATAGCCTGTGGAGTTCCCCAAGGCCCCATCTTGGGCCCACAGAGCAAGTCTGTGTTTGATTTTGGAATAAACAATTTGAATCTTGAATTTCTTTCCCACCCCAACTGGTCAAGGCAGATGGCTCAGCTGGAGGTTTTTCTTCCTGTTAGGGTAGCTGTTTTTTGTTTTGTTTTGTTTTTTTCCCTATTCCCTGCCATTGCGTGCATGCTCAGGATGGGGGTTAAATCTAATAAAAGGTTATATGCAATCTGCTGGTTTCTTTAGTTAGGCTATTTTTAGTGAACTGGATCATAATGAATTGGCTTGAATTGATTTGGTCTGTAAAGTTCCTGAGACAACTTTGACATGATAAAAATAAAGATACATTTATTTAATTGAATTTTTATTTAGTTTAGTAAGAGTAGAAAGGAGAGTGTTATTCTCTATATATTATTTGAAGTAATTTTTATGCTCATATTTAACAGTAGATGCCAGTAATTCTTACACACTGTACTTTAAAGACAGAAAAAAAGTAATAACAGTGATGCAAAGTATCAAAAAGAAAGTAGAAAGGAACAAAGGTGGTAATATGGAGAAAGTAGTATAGGGAGGAGGGACATCAGTGTCCTACAGAGGAAGAGGAAGGGAGTAGCTGCAGGGTGACAGGAAGCAGTAATATTACTGACTTTGGTTCAGAAAGCAACCAGAGCTGCAGCTCTCTGCAGATCTCTGAAGATGGAAACACAGGACAGAGCAGAACTCTGCCTTCCACAACTGTCCAACACCTCCTGCAAGAAGTCTGCATATTCCCTTCCTGAACTTTTATTCTTTAAAATCACACAGTCCTCCATATCTGTGATCACCGTGACTCTGAACCTCCTCGTCATCATCTCAGTCTCCCACTACAGGTAAAGATGTATATAAGTAATATGTAACTGATGATGGATATACAAAAGACATATGCATACATATGCACATATGAAAAAGAGATCTTTCATTTAGTCAGATGTTAGATTTAGATGTGGGAACCTTCTCGTCATCTCAGTCTCCCACTACAGGCAGAGATAGACTTTAACAGAATTTGCTTGTTTTTTCCAATGAACATGTGTTAACAGCAAAAGGTCAAATATTATGGCTTATTTAGATGTGGTAAATAAGAAAACATGTTTTTATAAAGGGTAATATTTTAATTTATTATTATTATTTCTTTTATCATACCTCTCTGTCTCCTTCCAGGCAGCTCCACACACCCACGAACATCCTCATCCTCTCTCTGGCTGTCTCAGACTTTCTCATCGGTCTCCTGACAATGCCTGGAGAAATTATGCGGAACACAGGTTGTTGGTTTCTTGGCGACCTCGTGTGTTCATTGTTTAACTATGCATCTTTCATCATCTCCTCATCCTCAATAGGAGTCATGGTGCTCATTTCAGTAGATCGCTATGTGGCCATTTGTGACCCTCTGCATTACCAAACCAGAGTCACTAAGAGCAGAGTTAAAGTCTGTGTCTGTCTGTGTTGGCTCTGCTCTGTTCTCTACAATATTCTTTTGGTAAAGGATGACCTGTCTGAACCAGGCCGACATAATTCCTGCTACAGAGAATGTGTGCTTGTTGACTACATTACAGGAACTGTTGATCTCATTGTAAGCTTTATTTCTCCTGTTTCCATCATTGTAGTTCTGTACTTGAAAGTATTTGTGGTGGCTGTGTCTCAGGCCCGGGCCATGCGCTCTCATGTTACAGAGATCAAACTCCAGCTTTCAGTGACTCAAACAAAGAAATCTGAGTTAAAAGCAGCCAGGAATCTTGGTGTTTTAATAATTGTGTTTCTAATATGTTTCATCCCATATTACTGTGTCTCTCTAGCAAAGCCTGATTTGCTCAATAGCATTACTACATCCTTGGTGTACTATCTGTTTTACTTTAACTCCACTCTGAACCCTGTGATCTACACACTGTTCTACCCCTGGTTCAGAAAAGCTGTAAAATTCATTGTGACTCTTCAGATACTGCAGCCTGGGTCCTGTCAGGCCAAAATACTGTAGGAAAAGGCTTCCATTTGCAAAATTATCTGGATGATTATATATTGAACAAAATTATTATGTCAAGTTGGAGCAGCAATAATTTACCTAGAAATAAAGTCAAACTTTAAGAATGTGATTATTATTGTTATGCTTGTGGAAGTAATTTTAATGCATATGGTAATCAATCATATTTACTCATACAATAACCACAAGTGGAATCATTCCTTTTCTTGTAAAATGCATTTATTCATTTATTATTCCCAATTACATTTCATGATGTGTGTTTTCTTTTCCTTCTGATATAGAACATTACTGATATAGAACATTGACGTTATTATTCTCCTGTTGGGTCATTGTATGTGAGGTCAGGCTGACCACTCTTTCGGATTCATGACGTGGGAGAAAGATGAGACTCATAGGGAGTTGATAGAAAATGGTTATTTAGAAAATGACAGCCTGATTGGGCGAGAATGGCACCTTTCAATCTCCCTTTTTCTTACTATCAGTTTGAGAGACTGATCTTCAGCTGGAACCAGGTTGAATAAAATGTGAGTTCATTCTCTACAAGGACCAAACCCTGTACTATGGCAACAAACATACACCAGGCATTAGCCTTAGCATTAAACTGTTATTAGCTTAGCATTCATCAAACTGTCTATTACTTAGCTACAATAAACACAAGACAGCCCATATACCAACCAGTCCCACTGATGATTCCATGGTACCAGCAATCATCTTGTAACCTCACTGCACCCATGGCAACAGCAGCCATCTTTTGACCATACCAGTACCACGGCAAAAGAGGCAATCTAGTGACCTTACCATTACCAGTGGCAATCTTGTGACCTTACCATTAACATGGCAACAGCGGCAATCTTGTGACCTTACCATTACCATGGCAACAGTGGCCATCTTGTGACCTTACCATTACCTTGGCATCGGCAGCAGTCTTGTGGACTCACAGTTGCCATGGCAAAAGCGGCCATCTTGCGACCTCTATTATAACAACTGCTGATTATTACGGTCAAAGCTCAGATTTATAACATTCATTGTCTGCTCTGTGTGTATCATATCTGTCCCAGATTTATACGTTCAGACCAACAGACTGTTGAGCATTTAGTTTATGTGATTTCCCTGTGGTGCCCTAGTATTTATGTTTTTAGAAACACTTTTACTGTTATGTTTGCTGCTCTGCTGGGCCTCCAGTCCCTCATCAAGCTCATCTGCTCCACCTGTGGCACCCTTGATTACCACACTACCTGCACCATCTCCTGGTGGCGGGGCAGTGGCAGAGAGGTCTCCCTGTCACTCCCTGCAGCTGATAGGTGATGCCCCCTGTTGTTGAGGTTAGTTGTTCTTTCCCCAGCACTTATCTTTCCTCCTCAGCCAGAGCCAAAAGCTGCCTTTATTTGCTTCCTCTGCCAGTTCTTTCACAGCTTTCTTGGTCTTCCCTTCTGTCACTCCTGCATCTCTCAAGAGGCATGTGACGCTGTAGGTGGGCTAAGGACCTGACTGCTACCACTAGTGTAAACATTAGTTCACATCAATCAGAATTAAGTTCAGCTATGGAGCCAAGGTATGTGAATAACCCAGGAGACAAATTAAATCCCAAAACCGTGTATTTCAAGGTGCAGTGTACAGCAAATCTAATACAGTATCCATATAAATATATATATATATATCCATATATAATAAAATATTATATATAATATAATATATAAAATATATTATATAAAATATTTTGTTATATGAAAATAAATATAGAAATATATATACTTTTGCATAAGTTAATATTTGTTATAAAAAGCTGGTATACTTAACACAGAAAAAACATACATAAAAGGTTCTGATTCCTCAAAATATTGCAGTCTTGAGGGATTTGTTTTTTCTCCACAGTCTGTTTGAGAAAAACAAAGAGTCCAGAGTTCCAATCAACAGAAACAAGAAAAATAGAATTTTTAGTCCTACCACATTGTAGTGTGGGCTGTCGGGTAGCTCGCCATCCAAGTTGAAGTATTCAGAATCTTTGTACTATCAAAAAAACCTAACCTTAACAAGGTCAAAACAAAGGAAAAAGATTAGTTACAAATAATTCATTTATATTAAGTTATAATTTGCTTTTTTCTAAAATGGATTGAGTAATTAACAATGGTCATCTTACATAACCCAAAAGCATTCAGCATGAATGTCAGTGTATCAAGACAGCAGGTGGAATCAATTTGTCAGGAATGAACAAAAACAAATTATTATGAAGCTTCACAAATCTCTTTCACGGCAAGGTAAGTGCACTTAATTCACTTACTAGTCTAAACACATTTAAACATTGGTATCAAAAAGAATATTACATAATATCAGTTTACATTAATACATGTCAAATGTACATAGCCAAAATGGGATTTCAGTTCAGCACTCAATATAATATCCATAAATGTAGACAGCAACATAAAGCCATATATTCTTCCGACAAAATATCCGTGGACAATAATTCTGTGTTCTGCTAACATATCAAAAGTATGTATTAACTAAAGAAAACACTTTAAATGCTCCGTGACGATTGTATGCTAATTCTAGCACAATTAGCAGTGACTTATGAGGTGCTTCCTCACCCCACATACCAGATGCATAACATACAGTCAGTTTGATTCACTGAGGAGTTGCGGAGTAATATCCAAATATCCGCCACGCTTTTCTCAGTATGAGATCACTTGCCATTCCAGCTAGCTGTAGAGCAGGAACCACGAAGTGACGCAGAGCATTCCCTCTTTAATAAACTCGACCCATGAAAGTAATAGCGCAGCTGGAAATTGAGTGCAGCTGTAACTGAACTAAGCTGGAAACTGACCCTTACCTCACATGGGTTACACTTTCCCCCTCTGATTCCACTCACATCCTCGGACATGGACCAAAATGGTAGCGGATCGCTGGCTGACTCGAGGTTGCAGGGACTCCACCCTGTTCCTCCAGAACGATGAAGGTAAAAGTTGACCTTATGCCATGGAGGAGACTATAGATGTTCTTCAATAGAGGGTGGCCAAGATGTGAATACTGTAATCGATCGGGTGGTTGCCTAGTGTGGGTAGATCGACGTATAGCTAGTTCAGGACTTGATGGTTCCGATTAAAAAGGTGAGTCTGGGTGACGTTCAATTTCAGAAGGTAGAACTGGTTTAGACTGGGAAGGCGGTTGTTCCTCCCTGAAGTCATCAACAGGATCTTCTTGTTCCAATTTGAGGTCAACCCCCGAGTCTGCTGTATCCGCAGCCAAAACATCTTCTTCAGCTATTATGGACATGGGAAGATGGGAAGACTGCCGGCTTTCTTGACCACAATATTCAAGTCAGGCTACCATTTGCCAGCCAATTTATGTTTCCTTCTTAAACACACATTCCTCACTAAGACTCTCTCACCAATATTCAAGGTAGATGGAGTGACATGATGATGGTCAAAGCGGAGTTAGTTGTGGCCCATGAGTTTCCAGGAGTTTTCAGATGCCAGACGATAACCCTCTTCCAAGAAGGATTTTAACTTCTGGACGTACTGTGAATGAGTGTCAGATCTGTCGTTATTCAGCGGCAGTCCAAAAGCTAGATCCACTGGAAGTCTGGGTTGTCAGCCAAACATAAGCTCGTACAGGCAGAATTCTGTAGCATCGTTCTTGGTGCAGTTATACACATGAACCAATGGTTTTACATAGTCTTTCCAATTACCTTTCTCTCTATCCGTGAGGGTGCCCAACATGTCCAACAAGGTTCTATTGAACCTCTCAACTGGGTTACCTCTAGGAAGGTAGTGGGTTGTTCTTGTCTTTCAGATTCCAGCCATTTCACAAAGTGCTTTTATTATCTTAGTCTCAAAGTCCATGCCCTAGTCACTTTGAAGTTTCTCGGGCAGGCCGTAATGTACAAGGAAGTTATCCCATAGACACTTGACAACTGTTGTAGCTTTTTGGTTTGGGGTTGGCACGGCGATGGCATTTTTTGTCAAATGGTCAGTCATCACTAACATATCTTTTATTCAGCCATCCGGTTCCACAGACAGGTATTCTATACACACCAGCTCGAGGGGATAGGACATATGGATATTGACAAGAGGGGCAGCATGTTATTAGTGCTGGGCAACAATTAAAAGTTTTAATCGCATTGTTATGAGTAAAATTTAATTTTCCTTTAAAAGAAAGCCAACTGCTATATGAAGAAAATAAGAAAATGCAGCAAATTTTGGTTTGGAAACACTAAATCAGGGGTCTGCAACCTGCAGCTCTCTTCCACAATGAGCCTTAATAAATGGCTAAAAATGCTAAAGAACAAACTAATGTTAGATGTAGATATGATAACATATGCAGGTCTTAATGATTTTTCTGTTTTTTCTTACACAGAATAATTGCATTGAACTTCCACAACATAATGTCACTCAAAGTACCAGGAATATTTTTTAATCTGTTTTTCTTGTCATTAGGTTGGAAACTATAGCTTTTCTTTTTTTTTAACATCATTTTGCACAAATATCTACATCTCATAGAAGAAAGTCTGTCTGTCCTGTTTTTTCTCAAATTTTATGTTTTTCCTTATTTTAAAACCTAAAAATTAGAAATAAAAATGTGGTTCTTCAAAAAGGACAACAAAATTCCTATAGTAGATATTTATCAAAAATTATAAGCTGTCTGTTTTCAAAAAGTTTCATAACATTTGTGGCTCTAAACAGGTTTTATTTAGCTGAGCTGAGGGAAAAATGGCTCTTTGGACTGTAAAGGCTGCAGCTGCATTAAACACATAAACAGCAACAGTTAAAATATTTCTTAATATATATAAAATCAAATATTTATGGAAAAAGAAGGATGGAAATTTCAGGATTTACTAACTAAAAGGTAACAAGTCAACAAGATGAATTGAATGCTGTGAAGCTGCTTCCTTCTAAACACAGAAGGAACAATATGTGATGAATATCAGCATCAGGTGAACAGAAAGAAAGCAGGATTAGAATTTCACAGCTTCTAGATGGGGAAGAGAAAAAAATATTCACAATATGCACAATAACTTCCATCCATCCATACATCCATCCTTTAGTGCTTCATTATCCAGATTTCTTGCCTATGAATTCTGTAAATTTGTATTCCTTCCTAAACTTGTAGCTTCACTGTTTTGCTTAACCTCTTGCACCTGCACCCTTAGGTACCAAAAGTTAATGGGTTAACACCTGGTTTTACAGGTGTAATATCAGGTCTGTAAATGTAACTATATCCTTTTATGTCTTGCCTCAGAACTTATATCCACAAGGATAAAACAGCATTTTGTTTAAAAAAATTATAACAATAATATATAATATAATAATAATAACAATATCTAATAATAAAATAATAATAATCTACATTTCTTTATGTCTTTTAGGGGCAGTTTATCATCCAAAATCATCCAAAATTGCATGGGTTTAGATGGACAGAGAGAAGTGTTGCTTCTTTTTCTTCTTAAGTGCCAGACAGAAAATGTCTTGTCATTTTAATAAACCAGCTCTCTCCTGATTACATCAGATGCTCCACTGCAGCAGGACCAGACATGGAGGAAGAGGCATGGACTACAAGCTTCTGCATGCGGTTTATCTGTGTTCAGAGCCAGTGAGCAAGTACTTTGTAAAAAAAAAAACTGTTAACCCACGATAAAAAATTAGGTTTCCATCTATTTTATTGGTGTTTAGGCTGATTTATGCTCACGTAGCGTCTGTGTCTGCGTGAACCATGGAGTCCAAAGGACCGAATTGCAGTGTAGCGGAAACCTGTGCACTGCTGGAGGGTGTCAAGTGCCATTATGCCGTGCTAGTAGGAAGTGCCATTGTCGGTGGACGGTCCACACATAGAAAGAAGAAGGACATTTGGGCCAAAATCACCCAGAACGTGAATGCAATGGGGTCTGGCCAGAGGAGGACCTTGGAGAAGGTGAGATACAGATGGAAGAACTTGAGGCCCAATACCACAAAGGACCTCACTGATGCAAAACTCACACAAACTGGAAACAAATCCTTTAAGAAAGGCGACTACACAGGTGTGGTTCTGGACACTGTTGGTGGTGAGAACTCAAAAGCTCTGCACGGAACCGAAGGTGTTGAAGGGGATGGTGAGCTTACGATTGTGGAGCAGAGCAAGCCTGGTCCTCCTACTTCAGAGAACACATTTACTCTGAACCTCAGCCCTGTTATTGTCGAGGAAGTGGGACCCTCAATGGTAGAGCTGAAAATCACAGGTACAAAGAAAACAGACGTGAAGCATCCTATGCCAAGTACTAATGATGATGTGTATGAATCACTTCTCACATGAGAAACCGGAAGAACAGAAGCACAGATACTCCTGGCAGAAGAACAGATCAAGTTGATCAAACTGCAGCAAACCAAGGAAAGACTACAGATCTGTCTCCTAAAAGCAGGGCCGCAAAACACTGGTCTCCCCTCAGATGAGTAACACTGAACAGTCTTTATTCTGGTAACAGGTGGGTGTGGAGCCCGTTTTTACACTATGCACACTGCAGGTGGACATCTACTTGTTTTATATGTGTTGTGGCTATGAAGAAGTATCATAGGCACAAAGATCTCAGTATGAGGAAGTTTTGTTAACAAAGGTTTTTAGTGCAGGACTTTTATTTTTTAAATACGGCTTCGATAATTTAAGAAAGGCAGTGAGCCTGGAAAACAAAGAAATTAACATTAAGACAGAGCAGACAGAATGGGACAGTGATAAAAGCAGGGATGGAGAAAAAAAAAATAAATAAAGATGGTGATAGATTGTAAAGACGGAAAGGAGGAGTGATATCAGTGTCCAACAGAAAAAGATGGGAGGAGCTGCAAGTGAGAGGAAGCAGTAATATTACTGACTTTGGTTCAGAAAGCAACCAGAGCTGCAGATCTCTGCAGATCTCTGAAGATGGAAACACAGGACAGAGCAGAACTCTGCTTTCCACAACTGTCCAACACCTCCTGCAAGAAGTCTGCATATTCCCTTCCTGAACTTTTACTCTTTAACATCACACAGTCCTCCATATCTGTGATCACCGTGACTCTGAACCTCCTCGTCATCATCTCAGTCTCCCACTACAGGCAGAGAGTTTAACAGAATTTGCTTGTTTTTTCCAATGAACATGTGTTAAAAGGTCAAATATTATGACTTGTTTAGATGTGGTAAATAATAAAACATGTTTTTATAAATGATAATATTTTAGTTTATTATTATCATTTATTTTATCATACCTCTCTGTCTCCTTCCAGGCAGCTCCACACACCCACGAACATCCTCATCCTCTCTCTGGCTGTCTCAGACTTTCTCGTCGGTCTCCTGACAATTCCAGGAGAAATGATGCGGAACACAGGTTGCTGGTTTCTTGGTGACCTCCTGTGTTCATTGTTTAACTATGCATCTTTCATCATCTCCTCATCCTCAATAGGAGTCATGGTGCTCATTTCAGTCGATCGCTATGTGGCCATTTGTGACCCTCTGCATTACCAAACCAGAGTCACTAAGAGCAGAGTTAAAGTCTGTGTCTGTCTGTGTTGGCTCTGCTCTGTTCTCTACAATATTCTTTTGGTAAAGGATGACCTGTCTGAACCAGGCAGACATAATTCCTGCTACAGAGAATGTGTGCTTGTTGATTACATTACAGGAACTGTTGATCTCATTGTAACCTTTCTTGCTCCTGTTTCCATCATTGTAGTTCTGTACTTGAAAGTATTTGTGGTGGCTGTGTCTCAGGCCCGGGCCATGCGCTCTCATGTTACAGAGATCAAACTCCAGCTTTCAGTGACTCAAACAAAGAAATCTGAGTTAAAAGCAGCCAGGAATCTTGGTGTTTTAGTAGTTGTGTTTCTAATATGCTTCATCCCATATTACTGTGTCTCTCTAGCAAAGCCTGATTTTCTAAATAGCACTACTGCATTCTTTGTGTACTACCTGTTCTCCTTTAACGCCACTCTAAACCCTGTGATCTACACACTGTTCTACCCCTGGTTCAGAAAAGCTGTAAAATTCATTGTGACTCTTCAGATACTGCAGCGTGGGTCCTGTCAGGCCAAAATACTGTAGGAAAAGGCTCAAATATGTGTTAAACTTAATTATCATGGCATGCTGGAGCAGCAAAGTTTACCTTGAAACAAACTCAAACCCTAAGAATGTGATAATAGTTCCTGTTTCCCACAAAGGAGGCACTAACAGCCGAACTGTGTTAACCTACTGAGACAGATATGTTTAAATAAAACATAATTTTGAGGGTTTTTTATGGAACTTTGGCAGAATCCTAGATTGAATATTAAAACCTTTACCAAGCTTTTAATAAAGTAGAAACATGAATTATAAATAATGTGAGAGATTCAAACTCAAATTTATATAATGAATTAATGCTTTTGACCTTATTTCTTGTGTTTTAAGAGAACTATTCATGTATTTTGAATGTTTAGCTGAACACAAACCTAATTTAAAGCAAACCTAGTGTGTCCAATTATTTCTCCATTCTTAATGGGTTAATTACTTATTTACTGGGTTAATTATTTATACTGATTAACTGACATCTGACACTTTATTGTTGGAGCTGGTTTAGTTTTTAAACTTTTCATATACTGATAAGTCATTTGTAGACTGTGCAAACCATAATAATCTGTACTATAATTAAGAAAAATGTAAGCTATTTTCCACATAAGTGTGTTAGAAGAAGTTTAAAATGTAAATATTTTAAAAACAAACTAAAATTATCTTAAAATTTAATGTAAGTACAGCATTTAAATAATTATATTTAGACAACTTTCACCGCATGTTTGAGTCAGTTGGCTCTGAAATGATTGAAGACCTATGTCTGCTAAAAAAAAAAACAAAACAAAAATAAAAAAAGAGAAAACAAAAACATGCTGATGTTTTATAAAACTGTTGATACCTTTTCCTCTGCAAGTTGTAACATGTCAGTGTTTGGGATCATGCTAAATTGTAAAAGAAAAAAAGTAATACTGCATGAAATTTGTTGAAAATCGCTCACAATGACGTGGAAGAAGTTCGGCCTCGATATGACTCAATCCTGAAGATGACTGTTGGGTTTTGGGAGACAATAAACATAGTTTGACTTAAATGTATAAAAATGATTGCAGGATGGTTTCATTCCACTGTTTAGTTAGATTTACTGTTACACTACTAAATGTTGCACATATGGACAAAAGTTCCTATTGTAAGTTTTATTATGACACTGTGCTGTTCTCTGAGTCAGCTCATGTTGTTCTCTGCAGTTAAATCAACACTACTGATTTTTTTCTGAGATGATACCAAGAAAATTCAAGCTAGTATCAGCGTTACTGATCCAATAACGATGCTTTGTGCAGACACTTAATGTGTTTGGAAAATCACTGTCACAGCAGGCTACGCTGAGAGGAAAAGAAGTGATAGTTTACGTTTGTATAGAATACTTTTTGGCTCAAACTGAAATTATCAGTCAGATTTATAAATAAATATATAAATGCCTATGTATCCTATCTATGAAATATTTTTCAGCTGTATTTTAATCTTTTTTTAAAGCCCACCATGGCTGCTTTACTGAATATTTTATTGACACCCAGTCTCAAATCAAAGATAAATTTAGGTGTGTTGAACTGAAGTTGGGGATCTCAAGAACTCATAAAACTTCAAGCCAAACTGACACAGATGTTTATCATAGCATTTACTTATTTCATAACCCTAATTAATGCTGTTCATAATTAAACAGGATGCCTTTGTCTTAAGAACGAGGGGAACTCCTGTTGTTTGAGAATCAACACAAAAACATAAAATACCAAAATACCTTTCACTTCACCTGATAGTACCTGATAGTACCTGTCTGCAGCATCAAAGGACCCCAAGAGATCCCAAAAATTAGCAGTCAAGAGGCAGGATACACCCAGAACAGGTCGCCAGTCCATCACAGGGCCTAGTTCCTACCAACTGGGTATGATTTAAACAAGATCTTGATGTTGGAGTTACTTTCCACTCAGTTCTAGGTTGTGATAAACTACAAATTTATCCTAAATAATCAAAATATTGATACTCTAACGTGAGAATTGATCACAGTAATGATATCAATATTTCAGTATCGATCCGTTCATCACTATAGCACAGCAGCTGACACCACTTATGTGTTTATATGATCCTCATCTTCATATTATTTAGATATCAGAACACTGCTGAAGGGACCTGGAATGCCTCTACTTCATGCAATTATATTTTAACAATCATCCAGACGGTTCCACATTCTTTTCCTTTATATGTGTAGACAGTTTCAGCAACAGTAAGAGGAAACATAAGATGTTTTCCTTCAATTAAGTAACAAACATGCAAGTGTTTAACCTGATGAGACAGATAAAAGTGGGAAAATAAAAGGTCTACAATATACAATTTTAATGCTGAGGAGAACAAGTCAATCAACCAATGTTACTTCAGTATGAGTCAGAATTATCAGAAAAATAGAAAACGCAGAGGATACGTAGCTAAATTTACAATTCAAAGACTACATAAAATGACAAACCAAAGTGGAACAAATCTCAGAAAGGTGTGCTCACTTCTGTTGCTCTTCATTGTAGAATAGTCTGTCTAAAGCAAAGAAACTATGCAATGATTCATACATGTGGTGTACAGCATAAATTAGTATTAGACTTAGACAGACTTAGAAAAACTTTATTGTCCATTGCAGAGCAGTGGAAATTTGTCTTCGACAGAACGGCTCACAAAATGCAGTTGGAATGAATGATTTCTTTACTATGTTTGTCTTTTGTAATGGTACCGTTTAACGGCGGCCAGATGGAAGAAGCTGAAATGAACTGTGGAGTGGGTGTGAGGAGTCTTTTATGATGGTGTTGGCTTTACGTTTACTGCCTGTGTGGAAATCTGAGTGTTGCCTGTTATTTTAGTAGCATGTTTGATGACTTTCCACAGTTTAGATTTATCTTTAACAGAGAGGATGAAATGTTGTAGGTCAAGACTGACTCTGAGTGATTTGTAAACAGCTGTTAAAACCTTTCTGCTTACATTAAAAGTCCTCAGCTTTCTCAGCAGGAAGAGGCACTGTTGAGCCTTTTTGAAGCTGCAGCTGTGGTCAGAAAAGGACAGTGCTCTGTTAATCTCAATGCCCAGGTGTTTAAAATGTTCCACCTGCTCCACTACCTGCCCATTAATCTCCTGTGGTTGGAGCAGTGTGTGGGCAGCATCTCCAGATGTAGCAGCAGAGCTCCTTCTTTTTAAACATGCTCAGTTCCAGTGGACTCACTGAGGGTGATAGTGATGGATAAATGTAAATTCTAGTTTGGGCCACTCTCTTAAATTGCCAGAAGATGGAGCTGTTGATTAAATTTTTACCCTAAAAGTAAAGAGATGAGTTGGTGCAACAAGGAGTTGGTGGGGAACTTTATCCACATTAATTACTAGTTAGATATGATTTGCCTTCATTTACCTTCATAAATAATTCTGTTAAAAAACACAAAATAATTTTATGATGATTGCAGCTCTACTTTTTTAAACTGTGTATGTTTATAGATCGTTTCAGCCACAAGAGGTCTTCACTTCCCCTCTACACATTTCAAATGTCCACTGCTTTGTTTACATGGTGCTCTGCTCTTGTTTACTGGTGGATTGTCCAGACTCATCCTGGAACAGTTCAGAGTCCTGATCAGACCACTTTTCTACTCGCTCACGTTCGCCTACCAACAGTCTTGGAGATGAGGACTCCACCATCTTCATCCTGAACTGCATCTAGGCGCACCTGGACCTGCCACTGTGGACCATCAGAAAAGGGAGACCACAGTATATGTGCCTGTGAGACTGTCAGACAGGGCAATCAGGAGTACTGGGGTCCCACAGGGTTCTGACCTCTTTCCCCATTCCTCTTCACCCTCTACACCATGAACTTTTTTCACTACACAAAGTCCTGCCAGTGCCTTTAGTTTTCCAGTTACTATGCAGTAGCTGGATGTATTAGAGAGTGTGTTAAGCATGATTGCTGGTTTGTGGCAAACAGCTGACGTGAGCAGAAGCATCTGCAGCTACATGGCACAAAGACAAAGGAACTGGTTGTGGACTTTAGGAGGACTCGGACAGCTGTGAACCCTTTTTCCATCCGGGGAGTCAAACAGTGGAGGACTGGACCAGGAACTGTGGAATAGTAGAGAAGTGACATGTAAAGAAATTAAAGTGAAAGTTCCTCTAAAATTTTGCACCACATTTCCTTGTGACTTGTAGCTGGTAAAACTTTACATGTAATGAAATAACCAAATACATTTCTAATCCAGTCAAACCACAAAAAAATTTTTATTGTTTAAAATAAAAAGACTGAAAATCAAACACCAAAGGCCGATAGAACACACACACACACACACACACACACACACACACACACACACACACAGTTAGGCCTGTTTGTTTGTGTTTAACTCAACATGTCTGGATCTGCTGCAGCACATTCTTCTATCTCCAGGCGTGACTCCGGCTGCCAACCGGAGCGTCCAGCTGTTCAACAGGCAGGAAGCTCAGCAGGCAGATCAGAGTCAGGGTTACACTACTGATGGGTTGCTAGTGTAGCTGGATAAAATTCAAAATGCTTTTTTATCATACATTCATCCCCTCAGGCTAAGTCACATACTGGGGCTATTGCACTTTTCTTTCTGAAAGGTTTACCGGCTCCATCGCTGCCTCAGGTTTTACTCATGTAACATAAAAACTGGCATTTCCAACGTTCCATCTGACATATTTTGCTGTAATTATTCTGTAAATTCCTTAATTATAGATGTGCCTTAGAAATATGAAGACACATTTTTATTTTTGCAAGCTTATTCTACACACACACACACACACACACACACACACACACACACACACACACACACACACATATATATATATATATACATAATCTATTTAAATCCCTCAATCTTCATGTTTTTATTCTATTTTAGATTATTCTTTTATTTTTTTCTCAATGATTTTTACTTCAATGATCACTGAACAGATGAAACAAACCTTACTGAAATGAAGCAAAATTACAATTACAGTCATTTTATCCAAAGCGACTTACAGTGGTTAGGTACTAGCATTAAGGGTCTTGCCTAAGGACCCAACTGGAAGTTGTTAATATTCATCCCCTGGGGGAAGTGAACTATGGTCTCCCACATGGGAGATGGATACTCTGCCAACTGAGCTATCCAGCCACAAACAAATAGTGTGATTTATATTCTACATTTTGAAAAAATAGGTACCCTGCTGCTCACCTGCTGATTGCTGAGACAAAAAATGAATTAATGAAAGATTCTGATATGCAAATATGAGTAAATGAAAAGTGAGAAGTCTGATCTTTTTGTTCATAACTACTCTATAAACAGTGTTGGGAGTAACGTGTTACACAGTAACGATATTACATTTTGGGGTAATAAAGTAAAGTAGTGCGTTACACTTAAAATATTGGTAACGAAATTACTTTACTGGACTACAGGAACGTGTTTTTCTGCGTTACTCAAGCCTATGTGTAAAGTTCTGATCTGTTTTAAGTGGTGTGCGCATGCTGCTGCCTGTGTGTGTGCTTGCCTGTGCACGTTGCCAGAGAGATTGATTTGCGTGATGTAGCTGATTGCGCACCAAATAAAGAGTAAGAAAAATGAAGCTGGAGAGTCGGAGATACGAGCTTTTGGTCAGTTGCGACATTCGCGTTATTTTAAGTTCAGTCCAGTTTCAGTCCAAACTTGTGGTTAAAGATCCTGCTCGTTGGTCAGTGGAAGGAGTCCTTCAGCAGCCGACCCGCCTAAACAAGCAGTCGACCCGCCTAAACAAGCTGAGATTTTTTCAACATTTCCTGGAGTGCAGCAGCTGATAAGACAGACAGATATTAACAAGCTAGTTGCAGGGTTCATTGTAGGAGACCATTGACTATTGAATTGCCCAGATTTAGTAAAAATACTAGATAAAATGGTAATGAGACAAGTGTGTCCATTTTTACCCACATACAGGGACGTTGTCCTTATGGTTTTAAAGCCATTTTGATTACAATATACAGTAGACACTATGCAGACAGGCAGTGATGATTCAGCTATGGTGTTTGTCCATGTCTACACGGTGAATTAAGAAATGGTAAAGTAAAGTAATAAGTACTTTTCAAATGCAGTAACGAGCAAAGTAATTTCATTACAATTTACTACAGTCTATTACAATATACTAATTACCTTTGTAGAGTAACTACCCCAACACTTTCTATAAAAATTTTCATGTAGAAATTCTAAATATGAATTTAAACAATTCATGCTTGAGGTGTTCAGACCAGCTTCCTAAATGCTGCTGGCCCATGTTTGAGTCCCAGTTTGTGGCTTTTTACTGGATGGCATTGCTGTTATGTTAAGTGATTTCTAATTATCCCAAAAAGCATTAAAAATGTTCCAACTTGTGAAGCACGTTTATACATTTAAAATTCTTTAAATAGAATTCTCCACCCAGTGAAAAAAAGTAATAACCACTGTGCGTACAACAATGAGGAGCTGGTTGTTGAAACAAAAGGGTGCCAGAATGACTCATGTAAATGGTGCGATCACCAAGTGCTGCCCTATGACACAAACACTGCTGCCATTCAGTTACCCCCAGGATTACTGAGCTGTTCATCATGCATTCCTGGATGTGTCACGCTATGTACTAGGACTGGCTTATTTGGCAATGTAAATCTTTAGCAGGATCTCTGTATTGGGGTTTGCAAATGTTTGCAAAAACCCAAGGAGTTTCCCCAAAATACACATGGAGTCCCTGAGGCTTTGAACATTCAGAGCCATTGTGATTAATATCCACACAATGGCCCTATTTTAAGAAAAAATGTAAGGCCGTATGTTGTTAACTTACCTTTGGCTTTATCAAAGGACAGGACTCAGCCAGAATACATCATTTATGGTGCAAATCTCACTTTTGAAAGCATAACACCAAGCATGGTTTCAGCACAGGGTGGAGCATAGGGTCCATGGCTTTTAAATATTTGCATGAAGGGATCCCCCCAAAAAATAGGTTGGGAACCACTGCTCTAGAGCAGGGGTGGCCAACGTTGGTCCTCAAGAGCCACAATCCTGCAGGTTTTCCATGCATCCCTGCACCAACACACCTGACTCTAATTAAATGGATCCAACAGCCTATAAGGATCTGCACAATGACTCATTAGTTTAAGTCAGGTGTGTCGGTGCAGGGATGCATGGAAAACCTCCACGAGTGTGGCTCTCGAAGACCAACGTTGGCCACCCCTGCTCTAGAGGGTTGCTCCCAGCACAAGGTAACTTTCAGATCCCACTCTAAACAAAAACACTTTCCTCACTCAACTAATTCCACAACACTGACTTGCTTTTGTAAGCAGCACACGCTGATGTGGCACTGAGGTGCCTCTGATATGTGTGAATTACCAAAAAAGAACAGAAGCGGATTAACATGGACATCTTGTGTTTTGCATATCACTGCTGTCGGGCTCAAACCTCCTATCTCCAAAACTGTCATTTTCAAAAAATGAAAAAAACTGTTTGGTTTTGTAATAACTGGACATAATGTCATCAAACTTAGTATAGTGTTTTACATAATATATATTTGCTTAAATATTTGTAAAACAACAGACATACATAAAGGGTGACTAAGAGTACTGATTTATGATGGAAAACAAAAATCACGAATTTTGGACATAGGAGGATTTTGCCCGACAGCAACAATATGAAGAAAAACTGAACCAGTATGTGAAAAAGGCTAACGGCACATACATTTCCAGAATTAATGGAATCTTACAGTACATATTCTCACCACATCAGGACATTTATTGACAGTGTCTTTTTTTTTTTTTTGGTTGAAAATAAGAAGACCTCAGTTCACCTCAGACATTTTCCAAAGAAGACATTTGTAAATTTCATGAAATGTAAATCTGTGGAGAGAGATGTCACAGAAGTATGACAGTGACCCTGCATGCATTAAAGTAAGACCATGAAAGAGATTTCTTAGACATGTTGTAATCCTAAACATTGCACAAAGACTAGGAACGCCTTTACTCTGACTTGCTTCGATCAGACTGTCTTTTAACACCAGACAAATTAAGCTGCTTTTCTGTTGAGTGTAAAGAAAATTCTCTATAATTAAACTGCTTGGTAAACCTTTAAAATAACCACCTTATCATCATGAACATTATGTTCATGATTACAAAAATTCCAGTATACAACACCCTGAAGACATGCAGGAAATGAAAATGATTAATGAAAATAGCCAACTATGACTCCTCAACTCCTACCAGATAACCTTTGTCACCGCCCTGCCTCTCTCTTTCCTTCCCACTCCCCACTTCCTGTAGGAACAAGACTAAACGTGTTTGCAAACTCAGAACTTTTTCATTTCAGGATGACAGACGATGAAAGAGGAGTGAGAGGTGATGTGTTAGGCTAATGGCTATCCTGGAGATGCCTGTGTTTTATTCATAGCGGGGGCTGTCTTTAACACACAAAGTCGTGTTTCCATCACTTCATGACATTTACACTGATTTGCACTGACAGTAATTTCTTCTGTTTATAATAGTATTTAACCTTTAATGTATTACTGGAGTGGAGGGTACACTGAGCTACATGAACAGGTCTTGGGGATTTTTTTACCCCAAAGGGAAGCCACATCAGGACAGAATGAAAATAAACCAACACACACAAACACAGACTCTCCACTTCTACCCCTAATAAGAGCTGACGTCCCTTTGAGGGAAGCTGTCTCTGACCTTGTCTCCTTCGGCAAAGACGTGCCCGTTTTGAAATGAAGTCCTGCAGACTGAGTCTGAGTATCAGGCTGGATCAGCAATGCTGCTGCATGATGTCATGAATGCAAAAAAATAATAATAAAAAATCTTCAAAATCCACTAGGTCTGGTATTTTTATTTTGGGAGGAAGGAGGTCATTATTTTCAATCCAACATCTCTCATTTTTGCTCTTAATGTAGTAATGTGGGACAAAACATGATTCCAATTAAGGAAAGCATTAATATGTTTAGCAGATGTGGTCAAATGTACATAGTACATTCTCTGATGAGACTAGACTGCCACTGGTAGGATAGTATGATGGTCTAGTTGCCCAAGTAGCAAAAACACATCTGAAAGCATGAAAACAAGTACTCATTTAAGACGACTCCTTGCACTTCAACACTTCTTTCTAACTCACCTTGTTGGTGCAAAAATACTATTTAGTCAATTCCCTTTATCATTTTTGGAGATAAAATTAAAACTTTTTACAACATTGGTTCATCCCCTGAAGTTTGACTCTTTTTTAAAATTAATTATTAATTCAAAGTCAGTTTTAAAAAGCATAACAAAACAAACATTCTTCAGAAAATGGTGAGGTCAAAAAGCAACCAATGTCCCAAGAAAATTTTTTAAATAGATTCAGAAAGCCTAGACAACTTTTGCTCAAGACCACTTTCAAAGGTTACAACAAAGTTTGGCAGCTTGAAAGAGAAATTTAAAAAAAAGGGTGGATGCAAACTTTATTCCAAACCAGGTAACATAGCATAAGCATGTCAGTATTATTGATTAAATAAATTTTTTTGTTTATTACTTGGAGGTAAAAAGAAATGCATCTTTCACCTATCATCCATCTAACAGCAGAACATTTGCAGGAGCAGTGCAAGTGTTGTCTTGCAGTGACTCTAGCATCAACTTTGAAGGCGTGTTTTTGTGCCATCTATTAACCTTTCCTCCTTTTCCCGAATAAATCTTTTTGTGCTTAATGAAAGCAAGGGCCTGTTTTTCCAGCTTCCCTTCTCTACTTTGAAATTCCAACCTTTGAAATATGCAGTAGCCAGCACATTAAAATCAGCAGGACACTCCCAATTATGAACCCCCCCTGCCGGGCTGAAGGAACTTCAAGACTCCTGCATAAATTCTGACTGAACCTGAGCAAGACAAATTTTCTCTCTTGGACTTTGTGGAGTCCACAGATCTGAAGATTTGTTGGCACATTTGATGAAGACTGAAAAAAGTGATTATAGTAAAAAACACCAAGAACTGTGCAAGTTTCATTTTGTAAAATTATACAAGAGTATTTGTCTTCTTGTAACGGTATAGTGTTGTTATATGTATATTATATGCATGAAAGTTTCGCTTATAGAATTTGACATTGTGATGCTGACATCAAGAGGGGGTTATTTGTTTGTTTACATCACATGTTGTTAGGATCACACTTAGGCTGCTTTTGGTATGCAGGAAGCCAGCAGTCATATTTATATGTACACACTGTCAAATAATCTGCAAAAACTTGTCTCAATTCATTCCCAACAACTTCCCTTGCCACATCAAGCTGTGCAAAGTTGCTGTTTATGACTCATATTCAACACAATATTTTTAAAAGTTTTATAGTTTACTCACTTTAATAACTGGACCAAAAATTGGGATTGAATTCTTTGAATGACCAGAATCTGATATTTGCTGTGGATTCTGTCACAGCATACCTCATGACCTTCAGGCATTTGTGATTTTTAAACTTGTAAAGTGCATCTCATTATTCCAAAAGGATAGATAATAGAATCTATATTTTCTATTATCTATACTACATGATCCAGGCAGCATATAGAGCTCTTTAATGTGTATCTTATTTATTTATAATTCAGTTTACAATGACAAAATAAAGTATTAAAAAAGGAGAAAAAAAAGGAAAGAAAGAAAAGTTATCAACAGGACATCTTACCAAAATTTAAGGTTTCAAAGGAAATGAGTCTGGGGTTGTGAGATGTATTGTGTTATGAGCAGTTTGGTTAGCTGCTGTTTTGTTTGTTAAAACTGAACATTTAAACTTCAATGACAATTTATTAACAAGACAAACTGAGAAAACCAAAGTTGAGTGGTAGAACCAAATGTAGGCACGAGGTATTGTGTGATAAAATTGTGATCTTGTAATTAAACAAAGGACCATTGTAGGGAGGGGAAGGGAAAAAAACAAAAAAGCACTGCCTCTAGCACTACACGACAGCACCTGGGTCCAACTGGACTCACAGCAGTCTGACTTCCACTTAATTATGACGTCCCATCCTGTTTGATTTCTTGCTTGTGTTCTTACTCCCAGACGTAAGTCGCTTTGGAGAAAAGTGTCTGCTAAATGACTGTAGAATAGAATAGAATAGAATAGAATAGAATAGAATAGTACCAAGAAGAGCAAGATGAGAACATTTAACGTAAAATAGAATAATTCTTTGTCTCTCAGAAGGTAAATTTTCACGACTACAGCAGAACAAGTGTAAAGTAGATAGAGAAATAAAATAAAGTGTGATATCTGATAGATGGACTATCTGGTCCCTTTTTTAAAAAATGGGCACCAACAACTCCATCTGCCACTCCACATGTGTGGGACATTGAAGAGGTGTGTTATCCAAGACAGCTCCACAATATCAAGATTCAGCATCTTGGGCCGAGTCCCATCTACCAATGGTGACCTGTTGCTATGTAGCTTTGTAATTAGCCTTCCTCCATATCTTCAGACTCTGAGGATCTCCTTAAGCTAGCCACTATGTCCTCTAAAGCATTCCTTTCACCATTTGAAGATATCCCCAGTTCGGGTCAGAGGTTCTCAAACAAGACTACGAAATACCTGCAATTGACCCTGATGTCCCTTCCTAACTTAGACAGTTAGAACTTATTTGAAGCCAACTAAAAGTAGTCCATGACCTCAACAAATTCCTCCCATACCAGTGTTTTAGCTTTGCTTCCCACTTACACTGCAGACCTTTTGGCCATTTGGTACCTGTCAGCTGCCTCAGGTGACCCCTGGGACAACCAAGTCCAAAAGGCCCCCTTCTTTAGTTTGACATCTTCCCTCGTGTCCATCACTAACTCCTCCAGCTGCAGTAACAACAGGCACCAGCAACACACTCCTGATTGTTCTGCCAGAGGAGTGTGTTGAAGGACAGGGTCCTCTGCCAGACATTCCCAGTTTGCTCCACCAGTTCACTACGTTTTTGGGTTTACAAGGTCTTTCTGGCTGCCGTTCCCATTGTCAGACCCAACTTCCCACCAGGTGGTGATTAGTTGATAGCTCCGCCCCTTTGTTCACCCATAGGGCAGAAGGTCCTCTGATGATATAATTACAAAATCAATCAACAAAATTTGGCCTACTCGAATATTGTGTTCATTATTGACAATCCTTGTCTAGCTCATAAGCCCAACAATAAATCACTGCATGGGTTCAAATCCAAGAGGCCAATTACTCTGAATCACATCATCCAGGTTACTCCATATGTGCACTTGTAAGTTCCTTCTCCACAACTTTGGATTCAGAGTCTGCGTTTTGTGCAGAGGTGAGACCAACTATACTTAGTCAGTACACCTCCATCTTCAGTGCAACAGCTCAGGCACCTTCCCCACTAGCATCCACATCCCATAGCCAGTTTGTAATGCAGAGGACTGTCATGCACAGGCTCCCACTTTTACCTGTCACCCAGCTCACGCTGCACCTGATTTAGATTTCCCCCAGTTCAGGTGGTGAGCCCACATGGAGGTGGATGAGCCCAGCCAAGTCCCAGGAGACAATGTTTAAACACTAGGTGCTTGCTGGAGATTGTTAGGTGGGGATCATGATTTAGGCATGACAAAAGTCATGTGTTGGCTTGTCTATCTGTCTGTTCTAGCAACATAACTACAAAAGTTATTGACAGATTTTGACTTAATTTTCAGGAAATCTCAGAAATGAAAATCTGGGAGGGGAGAGATCAACATAGGGGAGATCGACATGATGTGAAATTATCCCTAACTCAAAAATAATGCCAACAATCATTGACAAAAAAAAAAAAAAAAAAAAAAAAAAGAATAGAATGCCCTTAAATTTCTGTATCTGTTTTCACTCACACATGGTTAAATAATTAAACCTTGACCGCAACTATACCTGCTCTGTTAATTTATTTTTGTTGTTTTTATTCATTGTTTTCTACATTTAATTTAATTTTGTTTTGTGGCTTCCAGTCCTTACTTTAATATAATTGTGATAGAACTACATGTGGTGATTTTAAGCTAACATCCTCCTTGAATTCGTCTTTCCTCAATTTAGAAGCTGAACTATTTTTCTCATACACAGGAAAAGTTTATGGCCACCATCCTTTTGTCTCAGTGTTTCTCCCGGATGTTTGTACACATCTTCCAGGGAATGCCATGAACTGTTCAGTCATGCAAGAAGACAGTTTTTATCTACCTGCTGGTTCTTGTTGGATTCCTGTAAATACTCAGCCTCTCATTATTACTCTACAGCAAGCTGGGACTCTATGTAATGTTTGTTCTGAGGTGGCAGATCAACAGCCCGTCTATTCTCCGTTGACATTTTCTGCTCTACTTCCACCTCTACCCCCGCAGGGCGCAAACAACCCTGGCAACAAGCGGCGGCATTGAAAGGGGACTGGATGGTTGCAACTGTGACTCCACACTGAGCGACTCATCTGATTGGTCAGCCAGCTACAGCCGATAAAATCCAATGTGAGGCAAGCATCAAACCAAAAACTATTCATGTTCCACAAGGCTTTGGTTAAGCTTCTTCACCCGCACTTTTGTCCCGACAGGAGACTCCTGCTGTGCTTGTGTTATCGTGTTAACAGGATAAATGAGTTTATCAGAAGGGCTGATCTCCTACAGGTCACCCTTTGATCAGCAAAAGCTCATGGAGGCTTACAAATGCATGAGTAAGCATCCTACAACTATGCTCTTTTTTGTATTGCACACTTTTTAGGCTCATGCCTTTGTTCGTCCACCTTCCTGTCTCAACTTCTCTGAAGCTGTAATTGGATTATTTTAAGGACAGCTATTGTAATGCCTGGATGTGAACCATACCGAATGGTTGGGCACTCCCAGTGCTTTTGGAGGAGCAAGTGTTAAATCTTTGATCACCTGAACTCAGTGGAAGCAGGTCACCCTCAGGCAGGCAAGCATTTGCATCCATAACAAAAACACAGAAGCTCAAACTCCAGAGGTGATACAGTGACAGTTCACCAGTTCCTGGTTTCTACAGTGTCACTCATCTGTCACTGTCAGGGGTTTTCTTGTGGGGAAGACTCGTTTCTATCTACACACACACAAAAAAATCTACCTCTGATTAATCAAAGCTCTCAGGCGCATTTTTAGGCTTACTGTCTTTAGAAATAATGTTTCTATACAAGTAAATTGCATAAGCTAATATGTTCTCTTTTCCTTTATATAATTATACTTTGAAGTAAAAAAGCCTCATTCCACATTGTATTTAAAAACAGGGTAATCCTCATATAGACAAAGAAATTCTTCCTGAATACACACATGTAACTATAAAACTATATATATATATATATTACAATCAAAACAAAAAGGACTGAAGCTAAATGAACAGTTCTGAAAGCAAAAGGCAACAAAACTCAAAGAAAACAACCACAACCAAGGGATTTCAAGATTAATCAAAACAATACTGAAGGCTTAAAGCTACCTGGCTTCTGGTTGCAACAGAGGGATGGAACAACTGAGTAATCATTAGTAAGACAGGGTTAAAACAGAGCATGTGAAATTGCTTCTTTCATGTCTGTAAATAAAACATTTATACTTTCAGTTTTCTTTTACATTACATGAATTATCTAAAGAACAGTATTCAGAATGTGAGTCTATTTAAGAAAAACTATTGTTTTATTATTTAAACTTTTCTTTAAATGTCTGTGTTGATATTTTTTCGTGTTCTTTTTGTTATTTAATATGAATAATGAATAAAAATGTGATTAAACTGAAGTGAAATTGATTCATGGCAGAATTTGTGATGTGAAACATTGAATTGTAATCCAATAAACTAATATATTGAATAGTGATAGAACTTGTGATTTACACCCCCACTCACAACCATATACTATAAAAAATGTATGTGTACAGATTGATAGCCACCATCTGATTAGAGGACTGTCATTCAGTCTCATCAACAGCACACCCTGCATAAACTTCCATTTGCTATAAGATTGACTATAATGTTCAAAATTAACATTATCCTATTCTGAAGTACATTACACAAGTAATTTAGACTATAAAGTCTGTATAAATGCTCTAAATTATTTTATAATCAGATTATATGTACAGCTTTGCAACTAAAACAGCTGCCCTCTGCTGGCCACTATGCAGAATGCACATTTTAGACACTGGCTTCACGTTTCAGACCCTGCAGCTATCATTTAAATACAGTATACGCTTGTAACCACAAACATAACAGACAAGTGTGACAGTCAAATCAATCTTCTTGTCAACCGTGTTTGTACTGATATTTATACCGAACAATGTGATCAGTCAGTAGAACGAGGACACATGGAGAACTGACAGAGCTGGCTCTGAGTGTGAAGCAGCTTTGAAGAATTCCCGCTAACTATGAGTAGAGATCCTGATGGATGTCGACTTGTCTCCCCGACTGAACCGTCTCTGCCTCAGAGATCAAAAGCCCTTTGAAACGGGTGAAGCTGAATATCTTACATGTTTAGGCAATGAGTGATGCTTTGAGCAGACTTTTATAAAGTTACAGGTTCATCAGGTATAGCTTCTGCAAAACTGTAGGAAGTATATGTAAAATAGTTATGATAATATCAAGAGTAAAAAAAAAAGCAAACTTGAGAAAAAGGATGGAGCTAAAGTTAAAGTCAGGAATAAAGAGTAACTTTAGGAACATTTAAAATTTCCAATGATTTTGAAGATTATTCAGAGCAAATTACTGAAGAAAATAAATAAATAAATAACCAATCATGTGTGGGCCTTAGATTAAATCCTCAAATCTCTTTGTATGGATTGCAATCAAACACAGCTTATAGCTTTCACCAGGAAACAAAGGGTCATTTAACGATTGACCGATGATTTTGCAGAAGACCCAAGGGCATATCGACATGTTGTGTAATGACTGTTGCGGTGTGTGTGATGGAATCTTCTGCATGAGATATAGTTGTGGATCTCTGTCCAACTTCGTTGAAGTTCTGCAGTGAGTCAAACACATTTAAAACATTAAAAAATTAAATAAAAAAAAATCCTCTTTATTCTATTTGGGGAAGCCGGGATGGGCCATTATCAGCTATTATTCTTTTTATAATAGTTAACTCGAGATAATGGATTTGGATGGATTTGAGAATAAAAAGAACATTGATGGAACAACAAATGGGCGTCACCCCTGTCGAGGATTGTGGTGTTTTAACATCCTCACTTTTTGAGTTAAGAGGGTCCCACACCCACACTTTTTTTTTTTTTTTTTTTTCTTTTTAACTTTATCTTCATTCTGTTTAAACGTGGTTGGTCTAATGGCTCTCTTCTCTGTGTCTGCTCCTCCTCTCCATCTCCTGTTGTTCTGTGAATAATGACGGTTGATCAGCTTTTTTTTTATTGCAAATAAAATACCATCTCTATTGTTGCATTTTTTTTTTTTTTTTTTGCTCAGGTGAGATGGAGGAATCTAGCGGTTCATGGTTCACACTAGCACAAATTTACCCCAAAGTATTGTTTTTTTCAGGACCCTTTTTCTACACAGTAGTAGACAGCTGGTAGAAAGGATTTATACTTCAGCTATGCAGGGGCGAGTCTTGAAAATTTTAGAAGGGGGGCCAGGTAGGGGCACTGACCAGGAAAAGGGGGGCAAAAATGAGACCTTTATGTTTTTAGCCAGATCATCAGAATTATCAGCATTTCTTCATCAGTATCATCTGTTTAATTTAATTTGTCAACATCTGGTGGTTTTATGACAGATATTATCACCATGTGATCATGTGTATATGGTTGGTGAGATGATGCATGTATGAATTCTGCATTATGAGCTAGAACATGCAGAACAGAAGTACGTTAAATGCTGCATTTACTGACCCTTGGACATCTGATGTTCCCCCAAGGGAAGGTCAGTTAACACTAATTATTTGACATCAGTGGCTTGCGGTAAAAACGTGCAAATTTCGTAAATAGGGGTTTAATCATGATGAATTCATTTGTAAGCTATGATTAATTAAAATTTTTAATCATTTGACAGCCCTTTCTTTATATTTGTGTTAAATGATCAGTCACTCATAAGCAAACTGACCAAACTTAAACACTTTCAGAGTCCTTCGAGAAAGAAGTGCGCTTTGTAGGTGCAAGGGGATCCAGCAATAAAAAGACAAGCAAAGTACAGATGTATTGCCCTTCAGCTTGTTGGCCAATCAGACAAGTTAGCTTTTAGCAAGCTTTAAAGAAAGTAGAACTAAAATGGTTGTTAAGGTAGTGAATTGAGTGTCAGAATCTATAAAGAATCTTATATGGTAATGAGGATTTCATGAATCATTCAAAGCTGCTAGTGTGAAGTCTAGAACAAAAGATGGAAATAACCATAACATATTTCTTTTAAATAATGACTGAGAGCTGTAAAGTGGTTCAGGGCTGTCTTGAACATTCCTCTGGTCGAGGTTACAGCAGAAGGTTTGCTTCATATTGCGGCTTTAAGGCAAAGAAATGAAAAGATAATCTCTGTGTAATTTTTCTGTACTTAGTCTAAAAATTTTCGTTTAAGTTAATCCTTTTGATGCTGTGCACTGTTAATTTTTCATTGTTTTTCTCTTTAAGCAGAAACCTCTTTTGTAAAAAATAAAACATAAAATGTATGTTTGCAAGCTGATTTGATACTTATTTTTGATCCACACTTTAGCCAGGCTTATCTACTTACGGGTTATGCAATAAAAATAATTTTTAATAAAACCTCAAAACACCTGTTGGAGATCTCAGAAGCTCAGATGAGTCTGACCTTGACAGCATATTTGATGAAGGTGGGCTTAAATCGCAGTGACTATGAGTAATGTGATTGAATTAATATTTGGAAAAAATCCCGCAACTCTAAAGTCAGATGACCTGCATCAAAGCCTCCTCATCCAGTGTTGCAGGTCAGCAGCTAAACAGATTGTCTTCATGTCAACATGGCTTAATCTTCCACAGCATGCCACAGTCAACCCCCTCTGCTGCTGCAAAACCTTACAAATACAGCTTTATTTTAAGTGAAGCATAAAATAAAGTTAAATGGAAAAAATCCAAATAAACTTATAGAATATAAGAATATATTATCATTATCATAAGAATTACATTAAAATGCATGGAAACAGTACAATTTTAAATATTTTATACTTAATTGCATGCCCTTATTTATTTATTTCCCCTTGCTAGTCTATGTTCCATGTTCGATGTTGCACCATTGCACCAAGAAAAATTCCTAGTCTGTGAAACCTTCACTGACAATGGCAATAAAACTGATTCTGATTCTGATTCTGATCTCCACACAGACAACATTTACAGCTGGAAGTGAGTTTGTGGACAAGGTAAGTTAAAGTTCATGTTATTATGGTCTAGATTAGCGGTTCTTAACGGGGACAGTACTCTTACTGGACGGTCCATCTACGACGTTTCGTCACCGGTTCTTGTTTGTCTTTTTTTTTTTTTTTTTTTTTTTATGTTTTTGTTGTTGTTCTGACTGCCAGGATTCCTGTTTCTGCTTTTGTCAGAGCTCATCTATTGGTTGTTGATTGTGTTACGTCACTGCAACTTGCGATAATATCAAATACTTTTGATATTGTTGCAGACCTAAGACTAGGGAAAGACTGACATGAAACAGCGCAGATTACCACTTTAAGCCTAACGATCGAGATGATGGGAACGCGCTGTGACTCCTGTAAGACTTTTACTAAGACTTCCTTTTTTAGTCTGCGACAGTAAAAATCGTTTGGTGTAAACCCAACATTAGAAACACCAATAGAGATTTAGAAGGAAGTGAACCCAGAGGTAGTATATTATAGAAAGATGGCACACTCGAGCTAAAAAAAAAAAAAAATAAATAAAAAATCTTATTTATATAAATAACCTAGAACTGTGAGTCATTTCCAACTAACACACAGTGAAAGGGTTAGGGTCAACGTTTATTTTTTCCACCTGGAATATAGGTTTTGAGCACAAGACAGAAAAGGTAAGACAGACTTTATTGAGCATTTCCATCCAAATAAAACACAAAACCACAAAAACTTTGAAAATATCATAGCTGCTTTGAGCTGAGATTCTTCCAGTTATTTTTGTATGCTACATGCTAAGATTGTTACTTCTTTAATGTGCGCATACAGTAGATCATCTGTACTGCACGCATCAAGATTCAGCTCCTCCGGATTAAATCCAGCTGTGGGATTTGTGGGTCTGTATTTAACTCACCTGGTAAAGCTGTGGCAGCTCAGCGCGCTCTGGTTCAAACCCTGGCTTTTATCTGCATGTCACCAACTGGTCCAAAGTCCCGTAATTACTTGGATTTGACAGCGTCAGGTTCACTGCAGCTGAAATAAACTCCGGTACAGTCTGCAGTTCCAAAACTATCATATCCATCAAGCACAGAGCTTACTCTAGATTAGTGTGATTCATCTCTGATTTCTGTTGGATGCTCAGTTCAACTTTAGGTGCACTGCGCCAGTTCACAACAGTTTCATCTCAGGGCACTTCACAGACAAAATCAATTAGACTGATTGCTTCAGATGTTTGTAAATAAAACCCAATTTTATTTTCATATTCTTAAACTTGCATATTCACATTGCATATAAATATAATTTTCCCCATGTTACTTGGATCTGATTCTTTTTTTCTTTGTCTCAACAGCACAAATCTGAATTTTTCCAGATCAGTTCCTGTTTGCTTTCTGGGTCATCCTACATGCATCTCTGTGGTTCAAAATTATTTTCGAATAGCTTCTTTGCTGATTTTTTTTTCCTGTTTGTAATATTAGGGTTTCACCCATCTGGTTTCTCAAGCTGCAGAAATCAGTCGTACTGCAGCTCATGCTGATGTTTTTAGCCATTTCCTGACTTTCACAGCCCTTTTATATGTAAACCCATATGGGTTGAGTCCGTTATGGCCAGGACTAAAGTGGATCTTTGTGTGCATGGCAACTTTGTAATAAGGTTTTGTGATGCAGTTAAATTATTTATTTAGTTTCTCAGATTTCATATTTGCTTCTAAAATGTTGTTTTTGTGTGGTTGCATTGCTGCTTGCTAATTAATTATATTCTTTAATGCTCTTCTTTTGGTGGCAGGCGTTAGTGATCTATTACTTATTAGTATTACTTATTATATACTTATTAGTCTGTTTGGGTCAAATTAATCCGCTACACTTTTGATCTATTTGGGCTAAATCTTGCTTTGCTTGGATCAGTTTGCAATATATAAATAAATAATGACTGTACACACACTAACTTTTCAGATTTTACATAGTTCTATTAGAGATGAAGCTTAACATTTTGGAGCATGTTGCCTTCGGAGGGGACTGAACTGCAGATGCAAATCTTCTGCATAGCAACCAGCGTGTAGCTGCTGACACAGTTAATTGTGATTGGCGGAGCTGAATGACTGAAACAGGCCACAGTGAAGCCAAACTCCAACACAGCACTTGGTCCTCACAGCTGGAGGTCAGAGGAAGAGGTGAATCATTAGTTCACTGTAAGCTATGCGGTTGTTCTTTTTTGCCTAGGGCAGAAACTCTAGACACTTAATTCTCAGACTGGTCTCCTGGAGCTGTGTGCACTAATATGCCACATATTAGGATTAAGCAAGGCGCCTGTTGCCTGCATCTGAATGCAAAACAAACAGAAACACTGCAGTGCCTCAGGCTGAGTGATGGAAAAGTGACCTCCAGAGCTGGAAAGCTAGTGTTGTAGTTCTTGATGTCATGTGAACAAATCTTAACCCAATCAGCACTGAAGTCTGTCACAAATATCTTAGGAGAAATGTTCTGCTTGTTTAACCTCAAATGAAACAAACCCTGTTTTTCATGTGACCTCTGCCACCACAATGTCACATGACAAACAAGGAAGTGTAATACTAAATGAAACATGTTGCTGAACACCAGATTTTCCTAGATTTGTTTTCCACCAGAGCATCTCATGATTTTATTTAAAGACTTCCTGTTGTTTTGTTTTGTTTTTGGGTTTTTTTAGGATGGAGAAAAGTACTTTAGTCCAGGATTACATCACTGATTGGAAGCTAAGGCTTTCACTTATTACATAACTCATATGTATAATAATGAACACAAAATTAAATGATACACTGGTTATCATTCAGAGATTCATTTAGCAACAAAGCGGGATAATTCATTACCTTGTTTATTATACAATATACTTTATATTACTGCTGTATATTTGAAAAAATCTGGAGACATCATCGGTTTCAATCCATTGTTTTTAATGCATATTTTATTCAATCTCCAAGGTAATTTAACATGCGACATTGATTGTTCATTAAAAAATTTAATCTCGATCTGCATTTTATTAATTACTTGCTATGTAACGTTTGCAATCACAGGATCTTCAGTACAGTCCAAGGTTACTGATTTGTTTTTTTAGGAACCGGCAAGTTAAAAAAGAAGCAGCTTGAAGACATACTTTCCTCTTTCTGTGACCCAGTGCAGCAAGTTATTGGAAGAACTGGTTGCTTCAGCTCTGCAATGTTTCATGCATTGTGCATGTTTTTTTCCCCCAGAGGTAGTATTTATTTCTAATCTATTCTATACCCTTCCATTGCATCCATAACTTTTGTCAGCTTAACTAGAAAACAGAAACTGCCATACTTCAATCGTTCCATAGTGATTCCAGTTGGTTCATATTTTCCTTGTGAATGCTAGTTTTACTCCTCTTTCCCCACACCATAATTCTGAAAACAACTAAATGTTTTTTGTAACTTGAAGCTTGTAAAAGTGAAATTCTGCAGCTGAAACTAATAAAGGTGAAAGGATCAGCAAGAGCTGACGAGACGGCTGCATCTTGTCTGGAATATTTCCTCTTCTTTACAGCACATTCAACCTTAATGAGGGACCCTCGTTTCCTGTTTTCTGGGATCATGAGAACCACATGAGGAGAAACAGGATAACCTCTCCTAGGCATGGTGCGGTCCCTCTACGTTTTGTGGGGTGATGGCTGCCTCTGGGCTCCTGGGGCCCTGGACCCTTCGCTCGGGCCGCCCTGGATGGCCGGTTCCTGACGGGGCCTGCAGCTGTCGATCTTGGCCCACTGGGGCCTTCTCTGCCACCCTCCAGGTGGGGCTGGGTCGTCTTTGGGGTGTGGTAGCTTGGGTTTGTGCTCTGGTGTTGCTGCAGATGGCCAGGGTCTCTGGACTATCCTGGTCTGCTTCTAGCCTCCGTAGAGTAGTGGTCGCATTTGCATGATCTCACTCATCACTCCTCATCACTGATCACTCCTTATAAGTAATTATAATAATTGATAATTAATTGAGAATTGTTTTGTTTTTTTTCCTGTGAGTTTGTATCTGGTTGGTGTGATACGTTTGTGATATGTCTTTTTGATTTGATTGTTATTTAAGAACTCTTAAACACTGGCAGCTCTGTTTTTCTGTAAAAGCTGTTGGAAATTTTCTGGTGTATTTATGTACAAATATAGCAGTTTGTTGTCTTCTGTGCATGCAGGTCACTTCATGGTTGTGTACAGATCACACTTAAGTGTGATGGAGGTAGCTATAGACTTATCAGTGTGTCAGTCATAGTCTGAACCCATCCCCTATTTTACATCAAAAGGATCAAATACTACTGCTCTGTCAGAGCAAGCAGCTTCACTTAGATACATACAGGGTGTCTTTTGGCATTGATGTTATGTACCATCCTGCAGCAATGTTTTATGCCAGGAGCAAAAGCTGCCTTATTAAAGTATAAATCCACACCCTACTTTTTATATAACTCCACCCACTGCCAAATTTGAAAAATGCCTGAAACTGGAAGGGTTGGGGTGGAGGTGTGGGGTGATCAGGGAGCGGGGAGTGGGCAGTTAGGAGGCTGAAGGGGTTGCAGATCAATAACTTGCCAGTCTTAGAAATGGCCATAACACCTCGAGTGGCCACTTGAGGTTTCAAAAATGAATTAATCACCATAGATTCTCATGGTAAAACCACTACCTGCTGCTTAAAAAACTATTATGGTCTCTACAGATTTTCCACCTATTAGGAAAACAGCTTCACCTGTTTAAATCTAATTAAGGATTAAAGTTATGAATTATCAGACTGGTTTGAGAGAGAAGCCATCATTACAGCTACCAACTGGATTTGCAGTGTCTTTTGGTTCTCAAGTAAAAACTGGTGATTATCTCATTCAGCTGCAGGCTGTGGGTTAGGTGGGACTCATCAGTTCTATCAAGAAGACGGATCAGTCTGTTGTTCATGAGTCATATATTGAATCATGTCCTCACCTTCTCAGTTAAAATTAAATCTTGTTTTTTTTCTTCAGAATACTTGGAACATTTTTGTTGACAATACTGAAGAGCGTAAACTACTAATTAAAAACAAAGTATTGCACTGCCCACAGGCTGGTGTTGGACACTTATAATTTAGATGTATCACTCATCTTAAAACTGTCAACTAAAAGATGACGTGGGATCTTTGAATTATAAAATGTCCTTTCTATTGAAATTTATTTGAAAACAGATGATCAAGAATATGTATGTTTGATTTCTTTTCTCTAAGAACTGAAATGTTTCCTTCAGTATGTTACATTTGATGAGTTAAGAGATGGGATTCTTATGTCAGGGCAAACCATACTAGCCCAACCAAAAAGACATAAGATGTAAAGAAGATTTTTTATTTATTTATTTATTCATCCCATTTAGTGTGTATTGGTTGGCAAGAGCTCCAATATTTTCCCATAACATTATTTATGCAGCAAGCTATGTGCGTAGGTAGAAAACAATATGCTAGACCAGTATATGTGTGTGGCAAACATGTTCTACATGAAAAATACCTTACATTTGCAATGCATTCGGTTGTTCCAAGTGTTCGAAATGTGAACCTGATCAAGGTTACTTCAGGGTTCCTCTTTAAGTCTTAAAAAAAGGAGAGCGAGCCAAGGATTTTACAAAAAAGATGGTGAGATCAGCAACTGAGAAAAGCATGCACTTCATTTAAAGTTTTGGAAATCACAGTACTGGTTGATTAGCATTTTTTTCTGTTAGTGTCTGCTATTTTGTGGGTAAACGAAAGCTATGGGCCCAATAAATAGTAGCTACTTTCTTATTTACATTAAAGCATCAATGTTATTACACTAATCAATACCGATGTTGGTATCTATATTTTATATCGATAGATATATTATGTGTATATATATATAAATAATATTCCCTAAATCAGCAGTATCAATTAAAACAAAAACCGAGTCAACAAAATGTGTCCTTTTACATGAATAAACCCATAATGGCAAAAAAACAAAAAAAAGACAAAACTAACCGACCTCTGGGACCTCACAAGTTCTAAGTCTATTTAAACAAACACGATAGCTTCTCCTAATGAGAACGTCTTAACTCAAACAATAAACAATAACACAAATTCTGTCATAAACAAACGAGAGAGTCTTTTTACCAAACCCAAAGCGATATAAAGAAACTCAGTACAAAACAAAGCCAATTTCTAAACCTTTACAAGGTAATTTACAAACACTACCCAAAAGCAATTCCAACCTGACGAGCTGTGTGCCTAGAGTACACAGCTGCCCTCACAGGTGGATGCTCCTCAGTATTTATGGGCGAGGAATCCTTCCATTTTGCCTGAAATTGTCCAGGACATCAGTCGACCAATCCGGACATCGGAGGGAGGAGTCTTGATGCAGAGCTCACAGCCAATCCTTGAGTCGCTCCAACACAGTAGCATATAAGCGACTGCAGGTAAGCAAGCCTGGGGCTGTAACATATACACATATATATCGATCTGCATACCACTATCCTGTCGCCATACTCCACACATAAGGCTTGAAGACTATGATCACTTTATTTGAATCTGCACAAATAAGGAAGAAAAAGTGTTTTTTGTTGTATTCGGTTCACCACTGTGACAGGGCACCTATATGTCCAAAATCAGCTTCTCTGTATTCACTTGAAGTAAATCACAGATGCATAAAACTAAACACAGGCAGCCATGAGCCACGATAAACACAAACACAAACACCCTGCATACGTCCACATTCATTATGTAAGAACAGCTGATAAAGTAAGGCACACTGAACGGAGAAAAGTAGCATCAGCTGCTCAACTAACAGTCCAACAGCTCCTTATAACCTTAGAGATGAAGTAACAGAAATTTCTCTTGAGCAATTTCTGTGAATTAAAGATAATTGTATTAAAATTATATTTCTTAGCTTTTTTATTCAAAAATACTTCCTCAGACTCATCACCACATATCCGTCCACCAGTGACCAGTGTTACAGGGCACATATTTTCCTTTAAGACAGGGAGTTTGTGGAAATCTGGGTGTGCCTGGGTGTGTGGGAGTGTGTGTCAGACAAAGTGTGTAATGTACCTATCCATTCAGATCGCTAGTAACTCTGCCAACAAGAACCATTATGGTAGCCAAATTTTTACCTTGGGAAGTCTGAGTTTGATGGTAGTTGCAGAAATAGCTCGTTATTATGCTTTCTGCCTCTGGAGAAAAAAGTTGTTGCAACATTATAACAGCTTCTCTTCCTGCATTTCACCACCACTGAAGCTAAACAGCATGGTTGCAGCCATTTTCCAAGACAGAAAGGCGTTTAATCATAAGTCCCTCTACGGTCAAGAAACACAGTCTGGAAAGACAACACCAGGATGCAGTTTTTACTGAGTAACTACCATAGACACAACATCACCAATGAGATCAATATGCTTACATATTGACCATATCCACCAGAGGCCAGTGTAGAGTTCAGAGTTCACTTCTAAGTTCTGATGCAACATTCAATAGCAATACAGCAACCATGGCAACAATAGAGGAGCTCATGATAATGAACGTTTGCAGAAAGACAAACCAAGGCAGTGTAGTAGTCAGTGGTGGTCTGTTGGGGCCCATCAAATACAGCATTGCTTCTTCGTCGTTGCACAACACTGTCCCCATGATTCCTACTCTTTTTACATCCGTAAGGTCTGAACACGGACTGAAATATGCCAATGAAATGAAAATATGAAAAATTAATGCAGGGCACGGACAGAAGGCTTCGTCTTAATGTGTATTTAACATTGCACATAAATAAAATTAATCTGACTCACCACTCAACATATGTTACATCCCCCTACTGGACTGTAGCATAAAGAGAGCCGGACAAAAGGATAAAAAAAAATACAAGGATTTATTTGAACAATAAACAAAATGGTTTTACTAAACAAATAATCGGAACTCGATTAAAATAACATACAGAACTTAAAGTGTCCCTCTTTTTGAAAACCAAATGGAACTGAAAATGTCCCCAGAAACGGGCTACACGCACACACAACCATAACCAAACCAAAAACTGTTACCAGAAACCAAAAGCTGCCTCATTTCAAGCAGGGACGATAAACAGAACTCTGTACTCAAACAAATTACTCTTAAGTCAATTGATAAATCCACACACAGGGAAAACTCTTTACCACACAAAAGCTAATCTTACTCAGACTGGCGAGCTGTGTCCCACTGTCCACAGCTGCCCTGAATGAAAGTTGATGATGCTGGTATATAGGAGCCCTCTCTTCTGGATTGGACAGCCACTTGGGAACTGGAGTGCAGGTTGACCAATCAAGGCGGAAGGCGGGTTGCAGTAGGCCCTCACTGTCAATCATCATTAGGCTTGGCTGCAGCTTTCCATCATACACAGGCTGGCAAACCTGCGGCCGTAACAACGTAGTACCAGGTTCTAGCTAGCTAATTGCTTAATTGTGTTGGTCTGTCAGAAAAGATGTCGACCATAAAAAGCCCAATGCTAGCAAGCTATATTTCAATTAATCGATTGTACTGAAACAAGCACAGAAAACCAATTAAACTGCCTTACGTAATTTTAATGGTTGAATTTAAAAGTAAATAAAAACTTACTAGATATTTGTTGGGGTTGATTATAATCTTTAACAAAACTAACTAATTATTTAGAATTTTTGGATGCTTTGTAAATTATATAGTTGAATCAATATTTTCATTCAGGATATTATTTCCTTTTGGTGAGGAAAAACATAAAAAACACAAAGTAACCTAAAAATATTGAATTGCAGGTGAAACTAGTGAGAACTTTTTACTTTGACATGTTAGGAGTGTAATTTAGAGTATGGCAAGACTAGTCGGAAATAATTCCAGCTGTTTGAAATTCTGCAGCACTGCTCTGAAAAACAAATATAAAAAAAGTAAACACATGCATTCAGATTTATGCTCACCTAAATAGACTCTGGGGCCTCCACATTAGGAATTCTGCCTAGAATACAAAATGAGCCTTTGCTACTGATACACTATGTACTGTACACACACATACACACACCTGCTCCACTGTGCCAAGAGATAAATCTTAATAGAAATGCGCTTCATATTTGACATGCAAATCTCTTCACGTGCCCATGTTCTATGTGCACGTGTACTTACACACAGACCCAAACCTGCACACAGAATCCACATCTATTGTTGGATTACAGGGCTGTTGGGTGACCAAGACGGTTGCCTGGCAACCCCATCTGCATGTGAGACAGCAAGTGATGGGATCGTGGTGCATTCACTCAGAAGAAGTCAGCCTGTTTGGGTGGAGAGAGGCAGGCATAGAGAGCAACAGAGGGAATCCTTAGTCCTGACTGGCTGGAGATCCAGCACATAATCCGAAGTCGTGCTTATTCGCATGAAACAAGCAGAAAATCTTAATACGCCAGCATGAAATCAACAAGCTCAGAAGAAACTCAAGATTAGTGTAAAGATGCATAATTTCACAGTGGAACAGCCATTTTCTCCCTGTGATATCTGGAAAGTAAATCTACAAATAAAGAAAAGAGAATCATTACTTAACACACACACACTCTCACATTTACTGTTGTGATAACTGTGGGTACATTAGAGATGTGAGAAATAAAACATCTTTACATCAATCATTTGGATCACCAAGAGGAAATATTTGCAACAAGTTCAAAAAGGTCCATATTAAATATAGCTTGTTGCTATATATATATAGGATATATTTCTACATATTTTCATGCTGTAGCTTATTTTAAAAATCAACCAGAAGCCTTGCTAGCTTACTGTTTAAATTAAACCGGATCATGTAGCTATAGCCTATTAAACACAAAGTAACTTGGACACTGAGACACTCTGAGCATTCTTTGTACTTTATTTTCCACTCCGATGTGAAAATCTTGCAAAACTGAGTTGATGTGTAGTCCCTAAATGCACTCAATAAAAACTAAATATGACATGGTTTCTCCACATTATCTTAAAACTAGTCTAATGCTACCAAATAATGAGTTTAGCATTGCTACGTAGCTTCAGGTTAACTTCAGGTTAATAGCCATATATTACAGTAGTTGTACTTCCACAGTGAGAAAATCTCTTCTAGAAATATGCAGCTACATGTCAATATTTCTACAAAAAAAAACAGCTAATAAGGAAACCACTTTAAAGTAAATTTTTAACTGGTGTAGTGACACTGGCGATCCAAACTTGTCTGGAAAGACTACCTACAAACCATCTACAGTGGCCCCTGAGGTGTTCCTTGGGGTGATTTCAGTGGTGGCCAGTGCCAACATGGCCCTCTTTCTAGGTCCCTGGTTCAAGGCAACACAAAGAGGTTAAATCAATTTAATAATAAAAAAAAAAAAAACATAAAAAAATACACACATATATATATATATATATATATATATATATATATATATATATGTGTGTGTGTGTATTTTTATTTTTTTAAGAAACGTTTGCATCCACACAAAACCACTAATAATGCTGTTGTATACATATGCCAGGCCTGTGAGTGGCGCTGTTGCGCTGCCACGGAAATATAATATGCTCGTAAACTAGTGCAACGTATACAGACATAAAAAGAAGAAGATAGTGGAGAAAAAAGCGAAAGGAGACATTTGTATAGACTGATGACAATGCCGCATAGCTTCTGCAGCACAAACCCAACACGAAATTCACCAGTGTTGTAGCTGTTTGCAGGGTTTGCACATGCAGAAGAAGGCAGAGCCGGAGATGTGGTGTCATCAGTTACAGAAAGATGTGTATAGGTTGTAAACATGGAACAAAATGACGATTCCATGTAAATGAAACATCCAAACAACAGTCATTACAGCTAAGCTCATCTCTTTTCATGGCCTTAATAAGCACTGAGTTGGACATAGTGTTTTTTTTTATCCACAAGCTAAACTACTGAAGTCACATGACTAACAAACAATCATTACTTTAAGTTCATGTTCAAATTTAAGCACTCAGACTAGGTTAAGTTTATTCATTTAAAATTACTCATATTTAGAAAAAAAAACCCACTACTTGCTGTAAAATGCTCTCACAATGTTTACCTCTTGTTAGAAATCTCCAAACATCTGCAAAATAAATGGTACAGACACGTAAAAACTTCATGTTTGATGTCCATCAACACAAATTCAGTCACTTCCGTAACATGCCTCTTTCACACTGTAAGGTGAGATGAGAAAATAACATTATTTAATTGGTCTAATAAAATCCTGGAAGGGGAGTTCAAACGAAGAGGAAGCAATACTCTCTCAACAAATCACATTTGTACTAAACTAATTTGTTTTCTAATTTACTAAATTACTGGCTGTTCTCTGTAGTAATCACTCAGGGGTCCAGTGCATCCTGTTTGCTTTGATTTTCCTTTACATGTCTGAAACTAGTTGATGTGTGTCTAACAGTTCCAACTGACTCGCATGGCAAGTCAGAATCTTCAGTAAATGTCAGTGAGAAAAATATAAAGACCACAAACAGACATCATGCTCTGACTTTCCTAATGCTGATCTGATCTATCTGCTCTGATAGATCAGGATTATCTTGGTTATGAGATCAGAGGTAATTAGCAACACAATCCAGGTGCTTCAAGTAAAGAAAAAATAAAGAAAAAGAAAAAGGTTTTAAATGAAAAACAAGTCTTAGAGCTATTTAGGGAACAATGTAGGTAAATTTTTCATTTAGTCAACTAGGAGACAGTATAGGCTTCAACAGCGTCTTTGTCCTCTAGAGGTATCGTCTGCAGCTGGATTAAACTCAGTCCCACTCATTCTTACTTAAGTGTAGGGAGTCACATATTTTTACTGACAGTATTTTGGTATGTTAGGTTTTTGTCTGCTGCAGATGTTTCATTGATGTTTTACAGAGTTCAAGTAAGTTTCACAATATTAAACGGGATCAGTTTGGTTGAGCTCCAGCAGCCTTTCTCTACAATGAACTAGTAGAGTGCCTGTACAGATTAGTCATTGATATTCCTCCACAGTTCCTCTTTGACTGGATGTAGATTATAGAGCGGTAAGAGCTTGATAAAAACATTTGCTCAGAGCATTTGTTTTTTGTTTAAAATATCTCAACCTCAGAAAGTCTGTGATTTACTTGTAAAGTCTGATTATTGGTTAAGATAACTAGACTGACTTTGCTATTCATGAACAAAATTTTACATATTCTGGTACATCTGTTAGTCACAAGTGTCGGATTTTTTTTTTTATAGTGGAGAAAACATACTTTACGGGTATTGTATACCAAATCTGTCAAATATTAAATTATTAATCTAGAATTTGGAGTAATGAAATCAAACTTCACTTGACAAATGGAGCCCGCCCACAGCCATCAATTGCCTGATCTGTTACTGTGTCCTGGCGCTGGGACTGATGCATAAACTCGATGCCTTCATAGTCAGTACCACTCATACAACAGGATCGCAGGGGCTGTGAGGTAGAATACACCTTGGACAGGCCACCAGTAATTTTTTTTCCCTTAAAGTGACAATTTCACCATGGGGAAAAAAAATCCAGTTGTATTCACTTAAAATCAAATCTACTACAGCATGTACAATCACATTATACATCCCTCCTATCATACTGGAGCATCGTCAGTCTCCTCAGCCAGACTTCCTCTGTGAAACGACTCCCTTTAGAGATGCAACTTTAGTCTTTATTGGCACTAAACGTCCTCTTCTAATTGAAATAGAACAAAGCTAATAGAAGGCTGGAGAACAACAGAGACGGCCCGCAGAGAGGCAGAGGCATTGTTGTGCTAACAGGGATATGGGACAGAATTACCCAGGCTTATAGAAGTGATAAAAAAGGGAACTCCTACTGTGTTCATCACCCTGCAGCTAAACACACCCTCCCTCACCCAACTCCAGTTACCTCCCTCAGCGCTGATAGGGAGGTGGCTGCGTCTGAATGAGGAGCTCATTAATTGAGGCATGTGGGAAACCCGAGCGAAGACAACACCCGCTGAATCTACTACAATAAAGAGAACTATTCCAACTCCAACTCCACTTTATTTATATAGCACTTTCAAAACAACACGGTTGACCAAGGTGCTTCACACCAAATAAAAACAATAAAATAATAAAAAGAGAATATAAAAACATATATGATAAAACAGTAAAGGGTTTAAAACAGTAAAGACTCAACAGTTGTGATTCCAGGACTCTGTGGGTTAACCCATTCACTTCCTGCATTTTCAGGGCTTTTCCCAACAAGTTTATTTTAGATAATTTGCTTAAGTCCACATCAACCCAAAGAAGAAAAAAAATATGTTTTTATTTTAAAATACAACTTTTTTACCCAGATGGAAGCTTTACCAGAATTTTCACAACTCCAGTACAAACAAACCCACAGTATTATCATACAGGCCTGTAAGTGAGGCTGCAGCGCTGCCACAGTAACACATCAAAACCTGAGAAGACGGCAAGAAGGAGGGCTGTGCATGTCTTCTAAAGTTCCAGTTATCCTCTACGGATGGGACGGATACAGAGTATTTTATCCATCTTCTTTATTCTTATTTTTTTTTCATCCATGATCATTTATGTGCCTTATGTAATAAAAACTGCCATCTACTGCTCTGCTTTACATTTAAGTCTCTTTGAGAATGAGAATTATCATGACCTCCTCCACTGACGCCATGTTTGTTATTGTCTGAAAATGACCTCAGAACTTGGAGGTGAATTCTGAACTCTGCACTGCCTTCTAGTGGATGTATTGGCCAAAAACAACGACTATGTAATGGACACATGAATGTATGAAGGCAGGCACATTTGAAACCGAAGTGTGTTCTCGTACGTAAAGGAAAGATCAATGGGCCTTAAGGGAGACTAGGGCGATTGCACCACTGGGTCGTAAAAAAACAAAAATAAGCATCTAGGGTGTTTTTTTTTGTTTGTTTGTTTGTTTGTTTGTTTGTTTGTTTGTTTGTTTTGTTTTGTTTTTTGTTTTTTTAAGCATCTAGGTTCTCCCGTGGTCTCACCACCTGCAGAAGGGGCCATAGGGGTCGGGTGCAGTGTGAGCTGGGCGGTTGCCAGAGGCAGGGACCCTGGCGGTCTGATCCTCGGCTGAAAAAGCTAGCTCTAGGGACGTGGAATGTCACCTCTCTGGCGGGGAACGAGCCTGAGCTGGTGCGCGAGGTTGAGCGGTTCCGGCAAGATATAATTGGACTCACCTCGACGCACGGCTTGGGCTTTGGAACCATTGTCCTTGAGAGGGGCTGGACCCTCTTCCATTCTGGAGTTGCTCCCGGTGAGAGGCGGCGAGCAGGTGTGGGCATGCTCATTGCCCCCTGACTTGGCGCCTGTACGTTGGGGTTTACCCCGGTGGACGAAAGGGTAGCCTCTCTCCGCCTTCGGGTGGGGGGACGGGTCCTGACAGTTGTTTGTGCTTATGCACCAAATAGCAGCTCAGAGTACCCACCCTTTTTGGAGTCCTTGGAGGGGGTGCTGGAGAGCACTCCTTCAGGGGACTCACTCGTTCTGCTAGGGGACTTCAATCCTCATGTGGGCAATGACAGTGAGACTTGGAGGGGCGTGATAGGGAGGAACGGCCCCCCTAATCTATATCCGAGTGGTGTTTTGTTGTTGGACTTCTGTGCTCGTCATGGACTGTCCATAACGAACACCTTGTTCAGACATAAGAGTGTCCACTTGGCACCAGGACACTCTAGGCCGCAGTTCGATGATCGACTTTGTAGTCGTGTCGTCGGACTTGTGGCCACATGTTCTGGACACTCAGGTGAGGAGAGGGGCGGGGCTGTCAACTGATCACCACCTGGTGGTGAGTTGGCTCAGATGGTGGGGGAGGATGGTGGTCAGGCCTGGCAGACCCAAGCATGTTGTGAGGGTCTGCTGGGAATGTCTGGCAGAGTCCCCTGTCAGAAAGAGTTTCAACTCCCATCTCCGGCAGAGCTTCATCCATGTCCCAGGTGAGGCGGGGGACATTGAGTCCGAATGGGCTGTGTTCCGTGCCTCTATTGTCGAGGTGGCCAGCCGCAGCGGTGGCCGTAAGGTCATCGGTGCCTGTCGTGGCGGTAACCCCCGAACTCGTTGGTGGACACCGGCAGTAAGGTATGCCATCAAGCTGAAGAAGGAGTCCTATTGGGCCTTTTTGACCTGTGGGACTCCAGAGGCAGCTGATGGGTATCAGCAGGCTAAGCGGAGCGCAGCTTTGGCAGTCGCTAAGGCAAAAACTCGGGCATGGGAGGTGTTTGGAGAGGCCATGGAGAATGACTTTCAGACGGCTTTGAGGAGATTCTGGTCCACCATCCGGCGGCTCAGGAGGGAAAAGCAGTGCTCCGTCAACACTGTGCACAGTGGGGATGGGGGGCTGCTGACCTCGACTCGGGACGTTGTGAGGCGGTGGAGGGAACACTTCGAAGACCTTCTCAATCCCACCAGCACGTCTTCCGATGAGGAAGCAGAGTCTGGGGTAGCTGGTGCTTGCTCTCCCATCTCTGGGGCTGAGGTCGCTGAGGTTGTTAAAAAACTCCTCGGTGGCAAGGCCCCGGGGGTGGATGAGGTCCACCCAGAGTTCCTTAACGCTCTTGATGCTGTAGGGCTGTCTTGACTGACACGCCTCTGCAGCATCGCGTGGACATCGGGGACAGTTCCCCTGGACTGGGGTGGTGGTCCCCCCTCTTCAAAAAGGCAGACCGGAGGGTGTGCTCCAACTACAGGGCTATCACACTCCTCAGCTTCTCCGGTAAGGTCTATTCAGGGGTGGTTGAGAGGAGGGTCCATCAGATAGTCAAACCTCAGATTGAGGAGGAGCAGTGTAGTTTTCGTCCGGGTCGTGGAACAGTGGACCAGCTTTACATCTTGTTCAGGGTCTTTGAGGAGGCATGGGAGTTTGCTCAACCATTCTACATGTGCTTTGTGGACTTGGAGAAGGCATTTGTCCGTGTCCCCAGGGGACTCCTGTGGGAGGTACTCCGGGAGCATGGAGTGCCGGACCCGCTTGAACGAGCTGCCCGAACCCTGTACGACTGGTGTCAGAGCTTGGTCCGCATTGCCGGCAGTAAATCAGTGTGGGTTGGACTCCGCCAAGGCTGCCCTTTGTCACCGATTCTGTTCATAACTTTTATGGACAGAATTTCTAGGCGCAGCCGAGGTGTTGAGGGGATCCGGTTCGGTGGCCTCAGGATTGGGTCTCTGCTCTTTGCGGATGATGTGGTTCTGTTGGCTTCATCGGGCCGTGATCTTCAGCTCTCACTGGAGCGATTCGCAGCTGAGTGTGAAGCGGCTGGGATGAGAATCAGCACCTCCAGGTCCAAGACCATTGTCCTCAGCCGGAAAAGGGTGGAGTGCTTTCTCCGGGTCTGCAATAGGGTCCTGCCCCAAATGGAGGAGTTCACGTATCTCAGGGTCTTGTTCACAAGTGAGGGAAGGATGGAGCGGGAGATCGACAGGCAGATCAGTGCAGCGTCTGCAGTGATGCGGACTCTGCATCGGTCTGTCGTGGTGAAGAGGGAGCCGAGCCAAAAGGCAAACCTCTCGATTTACCGGTCGATCTACGTTCCTCCCCTCACCTATGGTCATGAGCTGTGGGTTGTGACTGAAAGAACAAGATCGCGAGTACAAGCTGCCAAAATGAGTTTTCTCCGCAGGGTGGCCGTGCTCTCCCTTAGAGATAGGATGAGAAGCTCGGTGATCCAGGAGGGGCTCCACATTGAGAGGAGCCAGATGAGGTGGCTCGGGCATCTGGTTAGGATGCCTCCTGGACGCCTCCCTGGTGAGGTGTTCCGGGCGCGTCCCACCCCGGGCCCCGGGGAAGACCTAGGACACGCTGGACAGACTACATCTCTCGGCTGGCCTGGGAACCCCTCGGGATCCGTTCGGATGAGCTGGTGAATGTGGCTGGGGAGAGGGAAGTCTGGGTTTCCCTGCTTAGGCAGCTGCCCCGCGACCCGAGTCCGGATAAGCAGCAGAAAATGGATGGATGGATGAACAGCATCTAGGTCAGGGGTAGCCAACGTCGGTCCTCGAGGGCACCAATCCGGCAGGTTTTTCAGATTTCCCTGCTCCAGCACACCTGACTCAAATTAAATGGATCCAGCAGCCTATAAGGATCTCCACAATGACTCGTTAGTTTAAGTCAGGTGTGTTGGAGCACAGAAATCTGGAAAACCTGCCGGATTGGGGCCCTCGAGGACCAACGTTGGCTACCCCTGATCTAGGTTGTACATATTGAAAGGAAAAAGGGTACCATTTGCAGAGATATTCACTTTGGAAACACAAAGAAGAAGCTGCGGGTTTCGGATTCCCAGAATGGCGGTTCCTTAAATAATAAACAGCTATGGCAGAATCACTTGAATCTCCTGTTTGGATAGAGCCCAAGTTGGTGGGGAGATATTTACTAAAAAAAAGTAATGGTTTCAGATTTTCCCTTCCTTTTTGTCAGTGTTTTTAGTTTCAAACCTGGAAATACCCAAAACAAACATACCCATTTTGTAGAGCAAGAGCCTAAGTTGTGTATTTGTGATTCTTGGAACAGGCGACTGGTGGCATGAACGATAAAGGGAATCACTCACTTTTTTACTTTTTAAGCTGTTTTGTTTCTATTTTTTAGAATACATTGTGCTAGTTGATAATCATTTAAAAACACTATTATGCATAACAATAATAAAGGTTGTGCAGGTAACTATGGATGTATGAAATTTAAAAAAAAAAAAGCAAAGGAACTATAATGTTTCTTTTTGTTTTGTTTTGTTTTTGTTATTTTTTGAGTCAGCCTACTTTATATGCAACATCTCGCATTGCTGATGGTGAGCTGCTTGGTTTTAAGTATGGTGGTGTTTGGTTATAACAATATATGAAGTGCCAAACCAACACTTCATATTTTTTTCTCCCATAAATCTGTCTTGGAAGAGGTTGCATAGGAGTAGTATGTGCAGATGGAACAATCACTGATCTCCAAGCAGGTCATCAGTCACAGCCTGACCTGACTTGAACTGTTTCATATGAACACCAGAACACATCTGAATGCGTAAAGAATTAAATTCAGACTTTCTCTGTGGTTGCATTTCAACACATAATTATCCTACACTCCATAGTGGTAACTGAATAAAGTACAAGAAGAAAGGACATTACCCAAAATATGCACTGTAGAAATCAATGGCTGAAAATGCTTCGTCTGATCACTTGCTTGAGTCAGTCATTGTCTCACTTGTGCCATTTTTCAGACTAACTTCTACATTGCTGGCTAGATAACCTCTGCAAATAGTCTGGAGCACATTTTAGGGCTGCAGTGGATGAAGGAAAACAGCATTGGAAACTTACTCAAGTAATCTGACTCAAACCACAAAGTATTAACAGACTGCATTTACAGGCTCATTCAAGCATCCTCCATGTAGGGATGAACAGACCACAGCTGAAATACTTTCTGAACCCAAGAGTTCTGATTATTCATGGTCTCAGTCACTGGGTCACTAATTTCAAGACAGGTAAGGAGCTGAGAATTGTTTGGCTTAAAGGTATAAAACATGATTATGGTCTGCTTTCTAAGAAAAATAAAAAGGCCTCAGCTATTTCAAAATTCAATTCACGTGGCAAAACATTCACATCTGTTCATCACAGACTGGCAGATAATGTGATAAATTTCTTCAAAAGCCAACAAAATGAAAACACCACCCACTGCTAATACCTCAGAGACCATCAGACACAGCGAGATCCAGCTCCAGGCAGGTACACATAAGCTTGTGTTTGCACACCTGGAGAGTGTGTTGGTTCAGAGATAAACATGTAGAAACATGCTGGCATGCTGTAGGAAGCACAGTGTTTGTGCTCCTGCTGAACTCCTTCACACCTCTGTTCAAAACCCTGAAAACTTGTGTAAACACATGTTTACACACTTTATTATTATTTTTATTCATGGCTGTGTTTTGGTGGTGTGATATTTACTTACTGACATACCAAATCTAATATTTCAGACACAAATCTGACATGTGTATTAAGCAAGAGACCTACGTGACCTAATAAAGCTGAAACTATTTTCTCTTTTCTTTTTTAAAAAAATCTATTTATTCCCTATGATTTACAATGGAAAAATGTGTAATTACAAATTAATTTTTTGTTGTCAAGGCAACTATAACCTGGCACAGTTTTACCAACCTTGTCCTACTCCCAACTCTTATTAACATTTGGCCATAAACTACTGCGTCCATTTCAAACACACAAGGTACCTTTAAAGTGTCACTTTTGGATGTGCAGGTTTCCCAGGCTGGTAACGGAACAGTTTCCAGATACCTCACTAGTTATGTGAAACATTTTGTCTTATTGTGCATTTATATGCCTAACTATGAGTCTTTTCCAAGGTAAATGAAAAACTTAATGCCTCTTAAAACAGGACAGTAGTCGAGCAAAATGAGTAAAAAGAAACAAAAAAAATGTCAAAATTAAAATAGAAACAAAAATGAGAGAAAATTATTCTTAGTCAGTAGCTGCGTTTCCATTGGCCCAACTGCACAAAACCTAAATATCGCAATAAAAAACACCTACAAATAAAAAACTCAAATATGGCTAAAAAGTTTTTATACTCTCATGAGGTAATTTTTCAGACGTGTTGATATAGAAGTATATCTCAATGTGTAATCATAATACTTTTTCGACATTTCCACATCACAGTATAATGTATGGGGTCACGTGACCAGTTAGTTTGAAATAAAGATGGTGGGGTATGTAGGGAAAGAGGAGGAGACGGAAATCATTTTACAAATAATTAAAGAGAAAAATATAACTGCCATCCTTGATAGCAAAAAAATAACAAAAGCAGAGTTTTACAAGTTATTAAAAATCTCCATCCTCCATCTCCATCCAAGTGGAGTCTTGCAGGATGAGATTTTACGAGAATGAAGGCTTATGCACTAAACACCATTCAATGGAGACCAAATCGCAATTGTACTTTGTCAAAGTTGTAGAAATATTGCTTTTATTTTGAAAAAAACTACAGGAGATTACTAATGAGACGTATTCCTGCACTACAGAACGATGCAGCAGTGGAGGAATGACTGCCAACCTGCATCAACAGAGCAGCTTGCTGTGTGTCACAATAGGTAAAAGTGATTCTGTACCCAGGCAGCAGCATACATTAAGGTGGTAATAATAATGTGATTTGTTTAATTAGGGGTGTAGATCACAAGTATATTAGAATAGGTTCCTATTTGATAATATTAAAGCAGGATACAGTGTGAGCCTTATTAATACTTAGAATCTCAAACTATATCTGTTTCCACTAAGGGGTGCGTCTTGGGACGGAACGGTTCAATTAACCTTCATCTCTGTTGCATTTTCACAGTAAACCATATGTTTACCTGGTAGGTGTTGCATCGGTCATACAGCAAAAAACTGCATCAGCTACATAATAGCATGACGTCTTGAGCCTGGTACACACAAGGATTTTCGGGCTGTTTTTGTCCTGATTTTGCCTCTTCCCGACCAAGGATGGCAAATGCCCAATTATCATGAGTCTTATGAGATTTTACTGTACAATTATTATTTGGTCTGAGGTGTGTTATGAGCAGATTTGTCCCGATAATTCGCTCCGAAATGGGCTGTAGCTGAGAATCGGAAATAGTAAACATTTTCAATATTTACGACCTGATAGCTTCATATGTGTGAGGAAAGCCGACGACTCATGAATTGTAACTGCGTGGATGATGACGTGGGCTGGAATGTAGCCAATCAGAGAGCGAGCTGGCTGGAGAACAAGGAAGGATATAAAGTCCGTGTTCACGCCGTCTCCAGTTTGTTCCTGAGTTTTTATCTTTACGTGTGAGGTCCCAAACAAAATATCTCAGGTTGGAACAGATATTTTGGCACCCTTACCAGTTTTTGCCTGTGAAGAAGCAGAGAAATGTGTACCGCACCGTACCACACTGGACCCATTGGTGAAAATGGGTCTAAAGTTACTCACCACTTTGAATTTCCTCATTCATTACATTACAGTCATTTAGCTGCCGCTTGTATCCAAAGCGTCTTACAGTGATTAGGCAGTAGCGTTAAGGGTCTTGCCGAACACCAGTCTCCAGCATGGGAGACAAATGCTCTGCCAACTGAGCTATCCAGCCACTCAAAACAAAATTCAACAGTGTGTGTGTTTGTGTGCTGTTGGTTGTTAGAACCAAGTAAATGTAAACAATTCCACATGTTCTAAAACAATTACTGAATTAACATTTGATTGATATTCTCAGATTGGATGGATGCTTTTGGCTCGTTAATCACTAAATTGATGTATCAATATAGATAAATGTATGGTTACACCCCTGGGGTTTTAGCAGTTTGGTTTTCGTGCATTAGGAGACTGCCCTGAAGACTAAAGTCAAGGATCAAAAGTCTGTGCACATAACATAACATGCTGAAACATAACTGACTATATGCAGCAAAATTTGATGCGTGTATATGGCTTTTTATGCAGTATCTCCATTGCTTTACCTACAGAAAAGAAAAAAAAATTGCACTGACATTTTTATGATGTAAGCCTCACAAGTTTGCTAGTTTCGATTTACCGTTAACAGTCCGTTTCCTTGTCTGTGTGAAGGTTTCCAAGCACAGAGCGCCATCTCTGTAAACATAGCAATTCATGATGTGCTGGCATCTGATTTGAAACAAATTAAACACTTGTGGTTTCCAACTTTCAGACAGACTCATTTGCACATGATCTATTGTTAGCATTAATATTAAGTTCTAAAAAACAACATGCTTGTTCTTTTACAAGCTGCCACATCTCACGTGTGTAAATGTGACTCCCCCCCCCCCCTCAAGCTCTGGAACAGCAACAGAAAGGACAAACAAGTAAAAGATTTAGTGAAAGGCAGCAGTCAGCTCAGCTCTTCATGTCTGACACAGTTCAACCAGCCAAGTGGTGGGATTTCCAGCCCTGCAGCTGCTCTGAATCCCCAGGAGGCTGCAGAAAGCTTGGAAGGAAATCAAACATCACTGCTCTGATTCCTTTAACACCAACCCTCCCCCAAATCCATCATGCGGTTTCTGTCTGTTTGTCTGCCATCAACCTCTTGACCTTTGTCTCCATTCAACCCTCACTCACCACTTTCCTACTGTAATGTTTTAGGTTACCATGGAGTTTGCTTACACTCGTGTCACTGGCTTCATGGCAATCGGAACAGAAAGAATTTAGGGAAAAAGTAAATGTTGAAGTGAATATTCATTAGGTCATCGACACCAAAAGCAATATTTTTCATACATCTCTCATATCCAGCAGAGTTTTTCATTTTGTTTCCTGAGGTTTTTGAGGTTTATGATTAAGGCCATGTTTCTCTTGGTATTACCATGTTTCCTGGGCTGTCAAGTCAAGAATGGTGAGCTCAAAATAACTGTTTAGAGCTAAAATGACCAATAAATGGATCTTACCTCCCTGTTTTAATGATTAAAGAAAGAAAGAATATATGTATATATAGCAATATACATCTAACGAAACAGACGAAAGTAGTTATTTGCTTTTAACGCGTCACTAGTTACAGTAGGACCATTGTGCTGCCTTTTTTTCCCAGGAGTAGTTAGGGGTTAAGGGCCATTGCTCAGGGGCCCACAGTGGCTCACCTCTGAGGCCAGGTTGGGGACTTGAACACCGGTCCTTTAAGCCCAAGTCCACCTCTGTAACCACTAGGTCACCATTCCCCTGTTAAAAGCACATAGTTTATATTAGGTGCTGTTTTCACCACAATGCTGAGAAAGTAAAACAAGTTTTACTGTGTTCTGGTCTCTTGTTTACACAGTAACAGAGCTTTAGGTGGATAAAACCACAAAGATTTGACAATGGCTTCAAGAGTCAAATTTTCTCACAACATAAGGAGAGCCCCCTCAGTGTAAACTGGACGTGGAATCTTTTGGCGACGATGATGTCTTTCACATCATCTTTCACTTGTGCAATCAGACCATGCTTAACCTGCGAAAAGCACAACAACAGCAATGGCGGACCTCTGTGTCATGTTTGTGCTGCTATATATTTGGTCTGTTTCTGGTAGAGTATTTATGCTGTCAGCGAAGACGCAGAGGTTACATTCGCCAGAAAACTAGCAGCTGATACGCAACGCGGTTGTAAGGTCATAGGGAGGATTATAGTATATAAATTTAAATTAAATGATTGGGACCACAAAACATTAAGTTAAAAGATCTGTGTACGGACTCCCCAGCTGATTTAAGACTAGCAAATTAAGGCTGTTAAACTGCACAGTTTTTTTACATCATTGTGAAGGACCTTGCAAGGGTTTGGTGAAAACATTTGGTGGAACGCCTCAGGATCCCTCCGGATGAGCTGGTGAATGTGGCCGGGGAGAGGAAAGTCTGGGTTTCCCTGCTTAGGCAGCTGCCCCCGCGACCCGACTCCGGATAAGCGGCAGAAAATGGATGGATGGATGGATGGATATATATACATTTATATATATATATATATATATATATATATATATATATATATATATATATACACATGCTGCCCCTTACTGAAAAAAACCTGAGGAACTGATATTCACTTATGAGTCTGACAAACACCACCTACCTAAACACTGATTCAGACCACCAGTGGCATTTCCTGATGGTGTGGTTTGAGGAACATAAATAAGTTCAAGGTGTTTAATTCAGTGCCGCAACATTATAATCCAACTGATCATCTGTGGGATTTGTTGGAAAAACAACTTCAGTCCATGAAGGACCCTACCTCATAGCTTACAGGGCTCAAAGGTTCTGCAGCTTGATACCATAGGACACCTTCAGATGTTGAGGACTGGTCCATGCCTTAACAGGCTGAAGCACTACATCATTGGCAGATTGAATGCATAATGTATATAACCTGTATTAGACGCAACATTAAAGCAGTGTTTCATAGCCAGATGTGATGTGGTATTTGATTTACACAGCTGAAAATTTTCAGTCAAACCAAAGCAATGTCTGACATGATAGTTAACCCTTCCCTATATGTGTTCTGCATATTGATGCAGTGTCTGCACATGCAAAGCATCCTGGGACACCAGAGAGTCTCAGTGGAGAATATGCACAATTGTTGGTGACAGGGTGCTTGGTATGGAAGAAAATGAGGGCTGGCAGCACTAATAGTGGCTCTTTTTCATCTTGCTGCTCTGTTCTTAGCTTTGCAGAGGGATTATTACAGAGATGTCCTCAGAAGCCAGTCATTGCTGTTGTTAACATGGAGATTTTCAACATAGGAAGGAAAATCTACAACATGAAGAGGAACAGGTCCTCCCGAATTAATTATTTATATGGGAAGAATAAGATTAAATTAATCACCATAATTAGAATTTTAATTTGAATTCTATTAATATCAACATACAACTCTTAAAACAGCAACATTGAGAGATATATGGTTCATTTAGTGGTTGTGCAGTACAGATTATTTAACATTTTCAAATGTGCTAATGTACCGTAAATTACATTTGTTAACAACCTGGAGGTGTTTAAGTTTCCACTCCAGCAGTCATTAATTCCCTAAAATGTGTGTTTTTGCAGTAAGATAAATTCTTAATAGCCTTAAAATGGGTCATGTAAATATCTTGGGCACTCGAAAGGTTCACAAAATTTACTTAATAACAACCATAAGCGAGTCATATCAGGTGGTTTGCAACAAAAAACACAGACGAGTTTCTCCATCTCGCTTCTAACATCTTCTCCACCAAGCTTGCTCAGACTTGCTAGCTGATCATTTCATTGCGTGCAAATTAGCTTGAGTCACATCCAGCAAGTCATCTTGAGTTTTTATCAGAACAGAGTATTATCATAAGAAATAAGCATCACTTCTATCCAGCTGTGGCTGTGCTGTCAGATGACCTTGTTTTAATTATCTTGTCAAAAGCCAACATATCTGAAACTTTGTTGAATGTTGCAATATTACCCACCTAGCTTGTACAGACTTGTTAGCTTATTGCATTGATTCGTGTGCTTATTAGCCAAAACCACATCCAGTAGGTAATCTTGATTTTAATCAGAAGGGGGTTTATCTTGAGAAATTACCATTGGTTCTGTCTAACTGTGGCTATGCTGTCAGATGAGTCACTTTTAGCTATCAAACACGTCTTAAACCTAATCAATTTTCCAAATAAACAGATTTTGTTCTGGAACCTGTCAAATTTTTTAATTGCATTTCTGTGAAGTTTTGAGAAAGCAGGATTACCCTCGATGTGTTCTGTCCAACACTGCATTTCCAAGAAGTTTATCTCTGATGTGAAGTTTGTTATGTTGGTTTTAGAAACAGGGTCAACACCACGGGATGCCTGATATCTGATGAAAAGCAGCTGCCACAAAGCAACTGGGGCAGCTGCAAGTTTATACACTCTTACAAAAACTTGTCTTTGAATGTGAATAAAGAGTTTCTTGTTGTCACATTCTATAACTACAAATAGCAGACATAGCTTTATGTTTCAGTGTCCAATTCAGCTCCCTGAAGACACAAGACAGGAAAATCCTTCATGCAGTTTATGTGAAAATGTTTTCTGAACTGTCAATATTTGCTTTAATCTCTTGCTTCAAATATAGCTTTTTCCAATTCATGTGATTTATGATACAAAAATATACTCTAATATCCTTTATTCTAATTATTTTGGCCATAAAAGATAAATAAATAGTGCATATTTTAAGTGAAATGTATCTTTGACAGCAGAAATAACCCTTGTTCTAATTGGTGGAGCTCAAAGTTTGTTTGCTCTCAGTTACAACCATTCAAACTATTCTCGCAATTATCCCCCACCTTATTTAGGTCTGTAATCAAATACTATTACGGCCCAGCTGTAGACCCTGACACTGGTCTATCTATAGGATAAGAGGAATATTTCAGACATGTGAAGGCTTGTGAGAGGCTCTGGCCTCTTCACTATGTGCTTGTCCATCATCATCAAGACCTCCGCTCTGCCACACCAAATCAAAACATCAGACGACAGCTGGCAACAAACCACTGCCGACACGTTTGCTTGGCTGCACCCTTGAGGAGGTTGTTGCTGTTCAGACAGTGATGGCTTGTAATTTCAGTGTAAGACGAGTGAGACAACCCTGCATCACTTTTATTCAAAAGCAAAAACCTATGTCACTGCCTGCTAGCTGTTTAATCATTTCCTTTTGAAACCAAGATGGAGTTCAATTTGCAGTGTGATTGCCAGGCCACAGAAGCAGGCTAGTCCTGGATTAGGAATTAGACTAGCGGATCTCCATTATCCTGTCTATGATGAGTATTTCAAAGCATATCTGTGTGACCACACAGGGCTACTGGCCATGTCATCTGTAAAAGCTAAAAAATAAAATTCTGTTTCTCCAAAATCTGCAATGTTTTAGAGCGTTAAGCTGTGGTGATGGCTCCAACCCCCTGCAAGGGGTCACCGATTAACGTGCTGTGGCTGTGAGATGGTTAAAACAATAGAACAGCATAAAAATACATTGCTGCTGTGCACTTTCATAAAAAATGGCTCATGTTTAGCAAGATTCTCAGTCTGTTGCAGCATAATCAGCTCATTTATATTAAAGGCAAAGAATTCAAAATATTCTGATACGGGCACCATTATCAGTCATGAGCCAAGCTTTTACCAAACAGATGTAAGATAAAAGTTCAAAAAGCCACCTGGAGGAAAGGCATGCTGAAAAAAAAAATCATACACAGTTACTGGCATAAGTAAATAAGCTACTGCCATATATGTTGCCAGATTAACTGCATATTATTCTGAATTAATATTGTATCATCATTGCATGAGCATGGTAAGGTAAAGTAGTTGTAGTTGAGGGATTACTTACATACTCTGCTATATAGCTGCAAATGTGAGCCACAGTCTAAGTCGCTTTTGTCAATTCATAACTGGGCCAAACAAGCTGCCCTAATCCCACACTGGTTTGTACTTTCACAAATCATTATGGTGTTGCAGAATCAGAGGAGGCATGATGTTAACTCGCTGGAATTGGCTTCTAGTGTGATGCAAAAAAATGTAAATCTGATATATTTCATACCATTTCCCCATAAGTAGCACAGTGTTAGACTTTGTGTCCTGACAGTGTTAAAATATTTACTTGTCACATTGCACTGTGTGCTGAAGAAAAGTTTTAATCTTCAGAAGAGAATAAAACTAAGTTTTTAATTAACGAAAATAAAAGATGTGTGAATTTTCAGTATATTCTGATTACAGTATTAACCTTAAGGCTGCTATCTTATGGGCTGTTGTATTTGATTTGTCAATGGCTGTTCATGTTTCCTCCTGATACAGATTTTAAAAATTGTATCTTAAGTTTTTATTATACGGTGCTTATTCTGATTATTTTGAATTTTGCACAACAAACAAAAAACTAAAACTAACACTAAAACTAATAAAAACTAAACTAAAACTAAGCATTTTTAAAAAGACGAAAACTAATAAAACCTAGAAAATTTGCTCTAAAAACTAATTAAAACTAACTGAATTTGAAAAGAAAAAGTCAAAACGAAACAAAAACTAAAACTAATAAAAAATCCAAAACTATTATAACCTTGGTCAAACAAAATTAAAACATATTTGTATTCCTTTGTTTAGTAGCAGGAATATAAAGTGGAAAAACATTGAATCATTTCTCTTTACCCATGTCTAAAAATGTACTTTTTGTGGTTGGATGACTGCATGTCAGCTACTTCTTGTTGCTGACCTGCAGTAAATTCTCATTCACTGACAGACAATAAACTCACACAGAAGAGCTGAATCATCCTGAGGTTTCAGTGTTTTTGCTGTTCTGTGATGGTTTCTCATAATATAATGGTGGAACAAAACAAATATTTAACAAATATAATTAATGTGTAATCATTGTATAACTTATTTGAGTGGGTTTAAAACAGTATGTCAGGGGGATAAATAACTTACCTCCAAAACATCATTATTAGTTTCAGTTATAGAGAGAATTTCATCATCACCTGCCAGGATGGATGAGTTGGTCACGGTCATGTCAGCACACGTCTGATAAAATATCTGTGGCAGATTTTACATCATGTGACTGATAACCAGAGGAGCAGAAATTAAGAAAGTCTCTACAGCTTTTGTATCTGTATGGTAAAGATACAGGAATGACATGATGCTCTGAGGCCATTTGTTGAATTACTGATACCCTGAAAATATTCCGACTGCCACTAAAAACTTTCCCAAACAAATACAAGAATCAGTACCAGGCAAGAACTACATGAGCATTTTTTGCAGCTGTTTTTAAGTTTAACTCAGGGCTTCACTCTCATTCTGTGGTTTGCTCTTCCCGTAAGCACTGCAGACGCAAGAAGCAGGAAGTGATGAGCTGTTATGCGTGGGCTGCAAGGGTGACTTCTCAAAAATATAACAAATCTCCATTTAACTCTGACAGGTTCAAACCTCCCCTCGCTGTTCTAAAAACACACCCTCCGCCCGAAATCATAAAAAATGTGCTTCTAACGTACTTAACAGAGTAAATACAAGTTACAGCCCGGCTCAGTCTTCAATCTTGGCTGACGAACAAGTCTGGGCTGGCCTGTGATCAAACACAGATGTGCACACAACCCTGGACTGACGTGGCTGTAGACTCACATAGCACTCCCCTGCGTCATCAGTTTCCACCTTCCTGCAGCACACGTCCATGTTGCAACCATTCCTGCAGCATCATCAAAAACCTCAGAATAGATATAAGAAACATATTACAAAAGAAAAGAAGCCTCAGCAGCTCCTGTGAGAGGCTGGAGACAGTTCACAGAGGGTGAAAATATGGTGTTATTGTTTGCCAAGTCTTCACTCAGGTTCCCCTATTCATCTCTAAAGTTTGGTTCTAAATTTTAAGTAGTGATAAACAATTATTCATTTCTAACTGTGATTAATCATGTGATGTAAAAATAATTGTAAAGTAGTTCAGTAACTTTTGCTTTTCAAACACTCAACGAATAAGCTGCTTTTTAACAGTAATATTCCCTTCATACAGCAGCTGCCTTCCTTCTAAACACTGAGGGATCAATATCTAAAAGTGAATTTACAGCCAACAGGTTGGTTTCTCTGCAGGATAACAATCTCAGCACTTCTATATTGTGAGGGAGGAAATGATGTTTCAAGAGAAATATAAATATTATGACCTCAAACCTGTTTTTACAGTTTAAAAGTTCCTCTTAATATTCCTGGTATGAAACACCAGAAAGAGTGACATGTGATCCGTGGTCAGGCAACGGCATGTTTAGCTTAAAAAGCAAATTTCACATAAAATATGTATTGAAAATTAAAACTATTATAGAAGTATGTATTACAAGATTAAATACTGTTAATGACAGGAGTTTGTTGAGAACAAGAAAGTTTTTTTAATCACTTTTTAAAATTTTTTGTGAAACGTCTGGAACAAGTTTCCAGCCAGCATGCGCTTCTTTCCCAGCATAGATGGACACGGAAATCAGAAATCAGGTAATATTAAGCTGCAGAGTGTAACAAAATGAAGGGAACATAATAATGAGCGGAAAGGTTGAATATGATGTGGTTTATGGTTCTTTGGTTCAGTAGTTTTTTGTTTTTTACTGTTCAGGCATGTTTCCTGTTTTATTTTTGTAGTTTCTTGGCTTGTGTGTTTTGTTCTGTTTTCTGCTTCCAGTCATCAGTGCACCTGGTTTGATTTAGCTCATTCACTTCAGCTGTTCGTCATCGGTCCTCTGTGTGTGTGTGTGTGTGTGTGTGTGTGTGTGTGTGTGTGTGTGTGTGTGTGTGTGTGTGTATATATATATATATACACACCTCACTGTCATTTAGTCTCTGCTACATTAAAAAAGTCGACATAACATGACAAAAAGACTAGGAAACATAGCATGAGGACTATGAATGGATTGGCAATCATACCAAATTCAGTCCATGTGCTTTAGTTTTGTTTCTTCAAACTGTTCCTGCACTGGTCTGCCTCCTGCTGCATCTGCATGCATTTCGGTCCACACCTTCCACGCCATGTAACCCTGACAGAATAGTTTTATTCAGTCATGGGCATAGGTGAGGACAGATGGATGTGCTGACCAGGGTGGGATGCATTTTAGCCATCACTGTCTTTTAGAAGAAGCCATGACAAATAAAGGTAATTATTCTGTAAGAATTTCCTATTTATGCAATATTTTCTTAAAATGAAAAAAGGTTCTTGTTTCTGTACTGAATAAAATTTTTATCAAAACACATAAAACAAAAAAAAGGAGCCAAATGCCTTTTTTTTTTAAAAGACTTCATCTCAAAGATGGGAGAAAAAAGTGCTGTGCAAAGTGTAATTTTTTTTCTAATAATCTGTGAAAATATATCTTTAGATTCCAGCTATTCGGTCATTTATGATGGAGAACGTATATCTTTAATGAAACAGTTTCTTTTGAGCCAAAAATGCAGGTTTCCCTTTGGTCTTTGTTACGACATCCTTAATAATGACATAAACATTCCTTAAAAGCTTTTACTGCAAATCTTAGAGTCATAACAAAGAGAAACCACTCACATCTGGTTTGGACTGGCAGTAAATTTACATCCTCCAGCTGGAGACCCCTCCTCTTCTCTCTTTCGCGGTCTCCTGACCCCTCCATAGCCACAACACAAAGGGAGGAGGGGGTTCTCTCTCAATCAGACCTGTAGCTGAATAGTAATGCCTTCCTGGGAAACCTACACTCCAATGTGAACAGACAACAGGTTCTTTGTGCTGTTTTTTTTTTAACCTTTCCCTGGTTTAACCCTTCAGCTCATCCCCCCATGTTATGTCAGGGCTGCAGGGACCACTCCCATTGGCTGACCACCACTATTAATTGAAGACTATCCTCCTTCCCACGTCTCCCCCATTTCTCCTTCCTCAACCTGTAGTGGGCTCAGGCTCAACAGGCAGATGACTTTAGTGTACGCCTGATGAATAGTATTTCAGCCTCTGCTGTTCTCCCCCACCCACCCTTGTTTGGAGAACAAAAGTAGCTCCACCTGTCCCAGTTCATACAATGACAGAACAGGGTGACCTCTTTGCTGGAGATGTTTGTTCAGCAGCTCTGCTGTAATGCAAGCTGCCCTAGATTTAAACAAACCCTAAATCACTCACTGTACACAGTTAGAAAACTGCAGTCCCATCAGGAAAGCCACTGGTTGGATGTTCCAAACTGAAAGTGAGGCAAGTCTAGCTTCAGCCTCTTTCACCAGAATCAAATTTATTTGTCATTAAATATACATAGAACAACATTAGAAAACCTCTGTCTGGTGCAGACAAGATAACAGATTTAAAACTTATTAATATTCAGGTTTTTTTTAAAAAAAGGCTCACCAATATAACAAAGTGCAATATTGACATAGAGATTGTTTTTAGGAAATGTTTGTACAGTATAATAAATTGAAAGGAAAAATATAAGGATTAATTATCTTGAAGAAAAATAGCATTGAGGGTGTGGAGACAGCATCTCAGGTGAAATAAAGGGGGTTTCAGTGAGCTAATAACATCTACATGGTTACTTTAGTGCAGTTAAACCCAAATAAGAATATATTTAAAGGTGTCCGTCCATTGTTGTTGTTCCATATAACATTGATATGAATCATTATAGCAACCTGACAAATGTCAGAAAACTGTGACTCTGTAATAATATGAATATTAAACTCCACTCCATGCACTATCCAGGTTTGCACAAACTGTAAATGTCATGTTCGCATGTGACTCCTTTCATCACTTTTACATGCCTGTCCGAAGGAAGGGTGAGAAACTTTAATGGAAAAGTGACAAATGTGTGAATGACTGAATGCCTTCGCTTCACCTTAACAGACTAATGGAGACATCAGCATTCATATCTCTGTTGTGGTTTGGTTTCACGCTCCATATTTTAGCACGTTATCATGCTTAAGTAGAAAAAAGGAGGTCAACATACCTGCTAAACATTAGCATCTTAGCACCGTTACTTGGTCCATTTTTAGATAATTGGCAAAGAAATTGAGTCAACTTTTCAGCTGTGGCTTCGAATGTGAATCAGATATGTTTAAAGCGTAGCTTCAAAGGAAGGTGAGAATATATAAAAACAGGGACAAACATGAGGGGGGTCGCTAAACAACATTATCTCGACAAAGTTGTACTTAGGAAAAACTGGGATTATTCTTAAGGATTATTTTCAGAGAGACATTTTTTAATTCTTTCATGAAAGTTTGAACTACAGTAGTAGTATGTTTCTATTCTTGAGGTGGAAGCTGTTATTTGTTTATGCTGCACCGCAGCGTTTCCCTTTCTTAACCCTTAAAATTCCACTAGATTGCCTGTGCCTCTTAGCGCTGTCGCTTTTATTGTCAATAATTTCTCAGGAATGGTAGTTTGTAACTCTTTAGGGTGAATGTTATGATGGAAGTTTTTCAGGAATTTATCCAGTAGGTTTATGATCTAGCTGCAAATGGAGCTTTATTTGCAGGCTCAATATCAGGTATCACCAAAGCAGGGCCTCTTGGGCCAGTGTCCTGCAAGTTTTAGAAGTTACCCTGCTGCAACGCACCTGACTCAAGTTAATGGGTCATTAAAATGCTTGTGCATCTAAAAACCTGCATGCTCATTAATTGAATACTTTAGGGAGTAAAATCTTTTCTCTGCTGTTGTAATTTGACAGTGTTATACCTGTACTTGCGTCTACAGTATTTTTAAAACATTTTAGATTCTTATAATCCCTTAAAACATGTTTTGGAAAAAATAAAAAAAAGTACAGCATCAGTCACAATAATGCAAATATTGTCGAGACTAAATACAAGTTTTTCTTGTGGCAAAGATTCAAGCCAGTACATTAAAGCTGTTAGGGTGAGCGTGCATGTCAGACAGGGAGGCTTTGAAGGGACGTCTCCATGTTAAAGCTTCTCGTATTTTATTACTGTCCTCCTCCATCACTTCAGGTTATATTTAGCGCATACAGAATTTGCCCATTTGGGTCATTGCTGTCTCGGATGCTTCTGAAGGCTTTTCACTCTCAGGCTGCAGGCATCACGCAAAAGGTTATAGGTTTTTCAAAACACTCTTCCATTTAGCTGATGGGCCACCAGAGCATTACATAAATGCACTATCCTTCTAAATGGAGTGCATTATTCTTCAAAGTGAACAGCAATAGTAAAGAAAAAACTTGAACTATGTCTGTTTTTACTCACATTTATACAAAAATATTGACTTTAGATAAAGAAAAAGAGCTGTGCAAACCTTGATCAAAGATTAGGATCCAAATCATGTTTAAAAAAGAAAGTGATGCACATTTTGAATGGTTAGATTTTGAACTTTGAAAAAGACCAGCAGATTTTATAAACTGGCCCTAACTGACTGCAAGTAAACAAGAAGCAGGGATTGATGCTAAATCTTTTGGATAAACGTCCCTTCTTTACCCAATATTTGGGTTAGTTTACTCATTGGAAATAGCTTGAAATGGTACACAAGCCAGCCAGGCAAGTCACCAGCCCATCACAGGGCTGAAAACACCTAAATACAGCATATCAGCACAAACACTTCATACCAACTGTCAAGCATGGTGGTGGAGGGATGATGATCTGGGCTTCTTTTGCAGCCACAGGATTTGAAGACCTTGCATGCATTGAATAAACATGAACTCCTCTGTACACCAAAGTAGCTACTCTAGAGTCAAATCTGTCTGACAACAGGATTCTGCCTTCCCCGCCTTTAAATGGAGCTCGTAATGGGGGAAGCTTTGTAAGCTAGATGCTTGGTGAATACATTTGGTGCAAGATTGGATGACTTTACAGTCTGACCCAAAATAATCTAATAAATCAGTAACAATTGAACTTCCTGCAAAGGCCTACAGTTTAGCCATCTAGTGACTGAATGCTATAATGTAATCAAGTGCAAAATGTATAATGAAAAGATTGGAATCCTAATTTCTCACTAATACACAAAGAAATACGATGAAAAAAGAATGATTGTGGTTTAAGCCATTCCTGAAAACCAAACAGTGAGTTACAACATGTGAAATTAAAGTTTTCTGAAAACACTGAATTGATTCGTGCTGACCATGTTCATGTGAAAAGTCCAAATACAGATTCCCTTCATGTGGCGTTCAAAGACACTAATACTTTCTTCATCCCAGAATTTGTTAGCGATTCTACTGGAATCCGAGCCACATGGTTTTTAGAGGGTCTGTGACTGTACAAGATGAGAGGAATATCTGCATATACGCCACAAAAAGTTAGGAACAATCAGTTTTTTGTATAAAGTCAGAATGGACTTAAAATGCACTGTTCTTACTAAACAACATGCTGCTGTCTAACAAGGTGATTCTCCACTAAAAAACAGTCTGAACCACAAATCGATCACTAAATGTTCTGCTTTATTGGTAAACAAGCAATACTTTTATAACGTTTTCCTAGTTACACGTTGAGTACTCAAAGTGCTTTTGCATTACATGTCACACTCACCCATTCACACACACACTCATTTAGCACTTCTATTATTATATAGTAAGTACTTTCTACTAGCACACACATCCATACCCCCAAAGGCACATCGGGAGGCATTGTGGGGTTCTTGTCCAAGATGTTGTCACTTAGTACAAGTTCATTCAAAAGCCAAGATGTGCAAATATTCAGTAATTCAAGGAAAAAAACCATTTAAACTTTGGGGAAACAGTAATGTGCCCTCACCTCCTTCAAATGTTAATCCAAAGCACAGATAATATCTTCCTTTAAAACGTGTGTTTATAAAGCAGCAGGCCATATAATATGACATGCCGCCTGCAGCTCCTCATGTGATAATCCACAACGGAGTGTAACTGAGACTTTAAATCTGGAATATTAATCCACATAATAAAGATTATTAATCAGCATAATAGGGAATACACTAAATATTTAACATTTTATGAATATCAGAGACCCCCAATTCAGTTCCTCATTATCTCACTCCAAAAATGTTTCTATTATTTAAAGAAAACAATAAGGATGACTGTCAATAAGCTTAACAAGGCATCTTATCTCAGTTATCTGTAAAACCTTTATGGAATGATTGAACGCTTACTGAATATTAAGTGCGTGCTTTGTTGGATGTGAAAGAGAAGCAGTCCTCTGAGTGCAAGCAGTAAAGATCAGTTACAATAATCAGATTAGGAGCTGATTAAAGCAGTAAAATGGAAGAGAGAGGAACTTGGGGATTTGTTCTTCTTACAACATGACAAGTCTTCATTTTAATGTTTTATGCCAACCCCCTCCGAACCCTGCGTTTTCAAATCGGCTTATGGTTGGGGGGTAAACAAGCTTTTTGTATGCAAGCATGGCTTGGAAGAGATTCCTTCTGAAATGATTCATGAAGAGCGTCTCATTCTATAATTTAGGGGTTCTGAGTTGTGAATAAGTTCCTGCTGTGAAACCAGAGGAGCCAGATTGTCAACTCTTCTTAAAACCCCCAGCATGCAAGCTCTTAATCCACCAACAGCAGTGTTGGTGTCCTCCAAAATCCACCATGAAATTATACTTACAATATGTCTTTGTTATCTGACAAAAACTAGTCTTTCAGCAAAAAAAAAGACCCCAAAAACTAATACATCTAAAATATATTTAAACCCCAAATCTTACTAAAGTCACTTGTGTCTAAACTGAACAGCCATTTCATACAGTCTAGTCAATAATACCCCAGATTGGAGATGTGTTTTGGGACTAATCTCGGCTACTTTTCCCACCTGTGGCTCAGTTACAACACTAGCAAGAACTGGTCTGGGCAGATTACAGGTCATGAGACAATATGTACTCATAACAATTCAGATCATAACCTAAACTGCTTTTAAATACACATTGAATGAATGAATGAATGAATGAATGAATGAATGAATGAATGAATGAATGAATCCTAAAGTGAATTAATCTGAAAATGCCAGAATTTTATTTCTGTGTTTACAATCCAAACCCATCTTTGTTGAACCAGTGATGCCATTGTTCCATCTCTACCTTAACCTTCATGCACAAACACACCAACACGTTTCTGTTCGTGCTCCAAGTCTTCTTCTCTGGTTTCGGTGCATTTCTGTGCAACATTACAGCACCACCTATAAGCCAGACACTGGTTTTACAAGAAGAACAATTTCTTAAAATGATTCCATCATTACAGAAAGCATAAAAAAGGGGTGGTGTGTGTGTGTGTGTGTGTGTGTGTGTGTGTGTGTGTGTGTGTGTGTGTGTGTGTGTGTGTGTGTGTGTGTGTGTGTGTGTGTGTGTGTGTGTGTGTGTGTGTGTTTGTAGCCCTTTCCCACTAGTACCAACTTAGCTTTGCCTGTAGATAAAAAAATAAAATTTTGGACTTTCCTGCAAAGAACATTAATAACTCAAGTTTTATTTCATATTTCAGTTTGATCTTTATTTGCATTATATCATGTATCCAGGGAAGACATCTGCTTTCATTGTGATCAGACTCTACCCAAATAGTATTGACTTTTGCTGTTTTTTTGTTGATTCTTATCTCATCTTTGGACTGCTGGTCCAAAAAAAGTTCCAATAATGATGCAAAATGTATTTATTTTGCTGGTCATAACCACAATATAAATCACTGCCAGTTTTTAATCTTTCTCATGCGTTTGGTCATTGGTCACATGTGGCCTGAATGACATCATGCCTTTCACTGTCCCAGCAGACTCCCTGGAGGATGTGTGTGGTTTCAGGTTCCCTGTCAATATTTCTGCAACTGTGGTCACAGGTTCAGGATCACTTCTATGAATCAAACATTAGTCTACAGTGGCTTTGAGTGGCAGATAACCCACACACACACGCGGGCGCACACACACACACACACACACACACACACACACACACACACACAAACAGGTTAGAGAAAAAAACAAATTGTGAAGGACCAGACTTATCCAACATGGATTTTTTATTCTTTGCTTTATAAGTAAACATGAGCTGCCACCTGAACCGAGACTTACTAAAGGTGTTTCTTTCACACTGCATTACACAGTAGGTTAAAATGAAGTCTGAAAGCTTGAGGTTCTCGTCGCTATAACAATATAAAGCTGCAGTAGAAGTCTGTTTGAGTAACTTAATTTTCCTCTGAGAACTGAATTACCAGCAGCGAGCAGGCACTTCACACTGAACCCAACAGCCGGCATTCCCATTTCTTAACCTAATACGCTTTTAACAGGCATATCAAATCACCATTTCAAGTAATCCATATGTTCTGCTGCCAAAGGCCTGTGACCGTTTTACTACCTAGAATGTAAGTCTGCTGTTGCTGCTTTCTGCCAACTCTTCACACATTTCTGGCAGCCAAAACTTCAAGTACAAACGATGATTATGCAATTTAAAAAAGTCACCTGTCATTCCCGAAAACAAACCTGGAGGGCTCTTTATAGATGAATCAGTGCCAGAGTTGCATAAAGTTGGCTTAGGTTTGTCTATTGTGTAAGATTTGACTTTTGTAATTTCCTAGAAGAGCATCAGAAAAAGGTTGAATCCCAATTCGTTCTTTTGACTTCATCACTTGGTCCTTCATTTTACAGGAAAAAGGTGGACCTCTTCTCATGAGGATGTGGGAGTAGTGGTATTTTTTTGCCTTTGACCTGTGGCATTTTGGACCTTGAGCTCCAAATAGGAAAGTGGTAACAACTCTACCTATACAAATGTCCTAAATCCTACCAACCCTAAAAGTATGAATGAAAAATAAATGGATGGGACCAAGAGGCAAGGCCAAATGGAAAAACTAGGAATGAGTCTAACCATTATACCACTGTGGATCATTTGTCTAGATTAGTTGGTTATTTTTTAAAGTGGTTTTGATTACTCTGCATTTTGTCTCCACTTTGAGGTCAGCTGTTTGAATGCATGAATGCTACTTTTCTAATACCCTGTAATTTGGTGTTTTTCCAATTAAAATGCCATTCCTTACACAAAGTGTCCATGTTCTGGTTTCAAATTGTAAAACTGATCCAGTCATGATTAAAGTATGATATAGTCACATGACACTTTTTGAAACTGGCCTTTTTTTTATACCCTGCAACACATCTGTTGAACTGGAAGTGGATTTTATCTCATTTGCTTTCCCCATGGTTCATTTCTTTATGTCTAACAATGATATTAAAAGACCATTCAGCATGTAGCAACTGCATGTGTGTCATGAGGGCATCCATTACGGGGATTTGTATTACAACAAAAATATCACCAATCACTATGTTTTTAAATCCTGACCAGTTAAGAGACCTCTGTGGAACATTAGCAAGAAACGTATCATAAACATGTTTGCTTTGCTGCTCTGCTGGAATCATTTAGGCTTGGTCCACACGGCGATGAAGGCGGTTCAGGTGTGAAACCGGTGGTAAAAACTAGGAGAAAGGCTTCACCATCTCCACGAAACCACTGTAGTACATATTAGAAGGCTGGTGGGGGCACTAAAGAGTAACACGTCAAAGCTAGAACAAGACGTGGGCATGTGCAGATAAAGGCTCACTGTGTCTTGCACGAAGTTCACTTGAAAGAAGAGAAGATGGCTAAGGATTCACTGTGAGGCAGAAGAGAAACATTTGTTTGGACTGATAAAGAAGTTTAGCTACTTCTTCGAGTAATGCTGGACTACAAAGCAAAAACAAATGAAGAAGGCGTGGATTGGGAATCGCCCCGTGTTTGCCACACTGACGTCATATCCTCCAGTTGTGTGGCTACGTTGTTCTCACATAACACAGACGGTAGAGGTTTTCATTTTGTTTTCATAAGAAACCTTCCATCCACTTTCTCTTTTTCATCTCAGTTTTCATTAAACAAGTGGGGTACAGAAACTTTCTAAACATGCTGCACTGACAGTTCTGAGGATCACAAAAACAAGGAAAACTGTCACTGATACAATTCATTTAATTTCTTCTTTATTGTACAAATGACCATCAAAGCTGGATTTATACTCGCATGGCATCTGTGTATGGTAGGGTTGTCGCTGCTGATGTCAGTGAAATGTGCTCTCGCACCCGAGCGTATGGTCACACCTTTGTGTTGCAGTTTTTCTTCCGAGGTAACCACACAAATTCAATGAGAAGCTCCAGAAATCCGCAAACGCGTAATCACAAACTGACCAATCACAAGGGAGTACTTCTGCATACTTCTGGGTGCACTACAGGTGTGGAAGGCGTGCGTGTTGAGCCGCCACGGCGCATACGGCGGTGACACCGCAATCTTACCAGACGCTGCAGGAGTATAAATCTTTTAGCCGTCATATCCTAAATTTAGTTTTCAGATCATTCATCATCTGTTTGAAAAGACCTGAATATGTTAACTTTAGTTCTGCAAGACATCAGATTTACAGTGTTAAAAGTGGCATTGTACCCCAAAACAAATCACTCATATTGGTTGACGAAGAACCCCGCCACAATCCATAAACAGTATGCAAAAGAAATCACTGACACTAGCATCAGTATAATACAGGACTCTGCTTAAGCTCTCCATGTTCCATGAACCATAATCATAGACAAAATAAGAAGTCACATTCATGCAAATAAACATAATCCAGTTTGTGTCCTTCATGCATGGATAAGTAGTCTCTCTATACTGGTATTTTATTATCATCCATCTAAATCCAGTTAGCCTCATAGGTTACAGACAGCTAAGCTCAACATGTACAATTACTGAAAAATTTTACCACTAAACATTCACTTTTTTATTGTTTCTACACTAATAATAATAATAATAATAACAATAATAATAATTGTTTATTTTATTTTATTATTATTTTTTATTATCAAGAATAACAATTTTCTAATAGTCTGAAAGATCCAATTTTCATCTTGCATTAGACACCTGGAGTCTTGGTTTAAATCTCTAGACCACTTCTTTACCAGAGCCTGCAGAACCTGGTTTACATCCACTATATTCCCACCGTTTCCCCAGAGAACAAGAATTATTTTACCTACAAGAAAAACCAGACTACTGTGCAGCTTGAAGCAGCAGGATTAGCAGAAAAACATGGAATCACTCAGCAGGACAAAACTAAAGATAGTAAAATACAACTTCACCCACTGCTGTGAGGCAGAGTCTGGATGAAGCTCACCCTTGCATGACCCGTTTAATACATCTGTGCTTCAAAGGACCAAGGAGGTTTTCTCACAGAGTTAGTGCTCTAACCCTGCTTGTATTTCCCTTTTTAAAACCTCCTCATTAATTGGCTTGCTGGGATTAGTGTGTGTGATATCAGTGTCAATGAGTTCAGAGAGCTATCAGCTGCTCATGTTTTTAAATTCATAATTAGAGTCACCAAAGAGACCCAGAGATAAGACAAAAATGTTTCAGAGTATTCTGAAAACACTCAAGTTCAGGACTTTAAAACATCAGAAAGACACCCAACTTGTCTTTTTACATATATGATGATAGGTTAGCTTTTATATGTGTATTTATGACGTGTTTTATAATGTTTTATGTATTCTGTGTTCGGCTCAGATGTGAGACACTTTTCCCCTCCAGAACGTAAATTTAAGGAGCATTTGAAAGATGAAATATCTATTTAAAACACAAAAAGAGACAAACATGCCTCCTTTTTCATGATGTTTCTACAAGAAGAGGCTAAACAGTCACTTAAGATCTTCATTTCTCCTGCTGGGCATGTTCATCCTCTGAGACTAAGAGTGGAATAAAGTTTAAAAACTTGCCATGTCTTGACTAAAATCTGAGTTTTTTGTTTTATTATTATTTTTAGATTGATTCTCTAGAGATCATGACCGCATGTTTTAAGTTAATGTTTGCAGACAAACCTTTGCTATACAAATAAAACAATTCCATATATGCGTATTCCTTCTGTCGGTATCAAAGCCATCTTCAGGTTTAAAATGACATCCAGTGACACAAACTCTCCAAGGTTACATCTCAGTGTTTTCAGATATGATGTTCCACCATAAAGACTCCCAACATTTTGCCATGTGTGACTGCACACAGGGGTTGGCTGGCAGCCAAACAAGTGGCTCCCTATGGATGTGAGAGGGGGCGGAGCTTAACATTCCTATAATCCTGAAAACAACCACAGACAGCTGGACGTGGACCAGCTGACTGGTTGCCATGGCAGCGCCTTTCTTTGCTTTCATCCTAAAGAACAATTGATGGTGACCGACTCTGTGGCCCTTTAATCCACCTCTCCTCTGGCAAGCAGCAGAGTCACGATCTGACCTCAGATCTTTGTTTAGGCTGTTTGAGCCAACGCTGACGGCCACAGTTAAGTCTCATTAGAGTCCTGGATAATATTTCTTAGTTACACTGACTTGGCAGTCTGAAACCTTGCCAGATGATGTATTTTCTTTTATTTATCACAAGCAAAGTTGATAAAAGAAAATAATTAAACTTCAGACTGAATTATTTGATAATGTTGATAGAAGATTTATACACACAAACTTTAATCAGTGACCTCGTAGAAATTAGTACACTGTACTGAAGGGGAAAGACTTTCAGTTTAAAAAGAAACAAAAGCAAATTAACCTAAATGTGTCTTAATGGAACAAATTTTTAATGAGGCATGTCTGGGTGTGAGGAAATTGTTTTAGTGCAAAATGAATCAAAACAAAGATTGGCTAATGGAGCTGCTGGAAGATTTATGGGCACAGTATGTTTATAATGTTGCCAGCAGATCATGGAAAATAAACAAGAGTTCTTTTTGCATCTAAGGAGAAATACTCACTTCACCATTAGATCCAGTTTTATAATCTACCATGTCGAGAAGACTGAGTAAAACAAACATGTTAGGAGATATTCCATGAAGTTTGTGAGACAGATTGAGTTCTGTTTTTGGTTTAGTTTACATTTTAAAAAGGACTATGGAGGAAGCCTAAAAGCAAAGATTCCACAAGAACGGGGGAGGGTTTAAAACAGTGTGGTTCATGGGTAATGTGGTCTGTATGCAATGGAACATGTGACTCCAACTGAGTGCAAGAGCTCTTTCTCCACAAAGCTGAAAGCAATCGCATCCTCTTCGCTGGGGTAACATTCAGTTTATGATAATGACTATGAGCCAAGCAGCACACAGACATACACACACACACACACATACACGCTGTGGAAATGCAGCAAGATTAATCCCACCTTCTCCAAGGAATCTCCTTCCCATCGAGAGGCGATAATGACTTCTTGATACCATCGTTGAGGTGTGAAGCTCAGAGTCACATGTCTGAAAGGCTTAATCGTGCCATACCCCTCTTTTCACATGTAAGACGTTACCATGGCAACAGCCAAAATTGTCAGCATAAAGACAATGACTTAAATGAGATTAGGGAAACAGATCCAGAGCGAAGCAACCAGTGAGCACGTGAAGATGAAAGACATGTTTTTTCCTAAACGTGTTTGGACTGAAGGTGCTGCCGTAAATGAGAACCTTCTCGTCATGTGTAACTCAGCCAAGGCTTGTGTACACACCCCCGACAAGCATCTTCGACTCCATTTGCACCTCAGCAGGGTGCATCAGCTGTTCACAATATTACACCTTTAAAATAATAATTTAAATAAAGGGACCAGAAATCGTTTCCTTGATATTGAAACCAATAAATGTCCAACTGAATCAAAAGAATCATTGCAAGTAATCATTTGATCAACTACTACAAACACCCCAGCCAGCCCTTACACAATCACTAAATAAAAAGTTTATCTATTTATTTATTTACACAAATGAAAACGTTGCAACCAACATTCAGTTGTGCACCAGCCGGATTAATTTATTTTCATGAAGTTGCAGGTAGTAATCACTCCAGATCCACTTAGCAGTGATGTAAGCATGCCACTCAGACCTGCCAATTTCAGTTCTCTGCATTTAAGCTTCAACAGAAGGAGCATGTTTACTTTTAGATTTCATTGATAAACACTGACCGTCTTAAGTGGGTCAACTGTAGCCTTTAAAATGACGGCATGTCTCTGTCATTCCTCTATAATCTGTTGCCAACAGGCTGCACGCAGGCTGTGTAGTGAAAAAAAATTTCAAATATATCTGCTTTTAGCTAGCTTTGTCAACACAACACTCCAGCCTTGCTTTTTAACATATTCTGACCAAGGTATTTGTTATTCACTAATCACTTATTTATCCTGCATCTATATTATATTTATGTCCAAATTAGACACTGAGGTTTTCCAGAGCTAAAGGTTTTACTCTTCCTCCTTAGACTCTAAAAACAAAAGTCTGAGCAAACCCGTGTAATTGCTGTTGGAGCCACCTCATGAAGGAGAACAACAAGAGTTAAAAGGGGCCGAAAATTCAGTTTTAGACATTTATGGGGAATATTCCAGTAAATAAAGACAACAGTGACTAATGGGCTGATGTGTCATTGTTGAAGGACACAGTTTTACCTCAACCAAGTAAGACTAACCAGAACCTTAACCACAGCTGGGACAGACTAGAACATAAACGTGGAGTTTTTTTTTTTTTTTTTTCTTTTTTCGGAGGAGTCGTTGTTTTAGTCTGTTTGGTTAGCAGTTAAATCCACAGATTCACATAGACAACTCAGTCACTGTGAGACTAAACAGAGACAGTTGTTTCCATATGTCTGCAGCTGACTGGTTTGTTTCCAACAAACATCATAAAACACAGCTTTTAATGTCTTTGCCTCCACCTGTGAGCAAATCAGTTTGTCACACTGGTATAAAAAACAGGGATTTTTTTCCACTTCTATGCTTTTGAAGTTCCCTGGAGAAAAAGCCTTCAAGATTAAATAAAGCAGGGATCCAAGTGAGCTTTGAGCTTTGGAAGGTCACAGGTCTGAGAAGTCTGTTTGTCAGGTCTGTTTCCCTTGTGATTTAGCAAGGAATCTGCTTTATAAAGAAATTAGGTAAATAAAAATAAATACATTTGAAGTAGAGGCCTGCTGTTTTTTTTAAACTCCTTAATTGTTTCAGTTAATTCACTCTTTTTAGATTTCACTCTGATCCTTAACTGAAGAGCTCCACCTTTTAAGAAAGTGCTAACAAATCTTGTCAAAAGAAAGCTCAGATGTTTTCTAGAATTTACAGTGAACACAAACTCATAGTAGCCAGATAGATCAAACCAATATTCTCAAAATTCAGTTAAAATTACCATATCTGAAAGGAGTTTTAGCTTCCTGTCTGGTATGAAGTTTTGCAAAATGACTCACCTGACCCACATTTTAACAAAGCTTAAACATTTCTTACAGACAGATGTATGACACACTGGCCTTTGGGCATACAAATATTGAAATCAATATCATGACTTTTTATAAATATTTGAATCACAGTAGAGTCCTTAGTTCAAAAACCAAAATTGGGTCAGCATTTCATATGGCATGATTGTTTCTGCTAGATTATTTCTCAATTCTTGTAGATTCCTTTGGAGACCTTGATCAGAAGTTTGTATGAAGTTAATTACTCTAAACTAACAAATTTAACAAGGGCAACTAACTTAGTTAAGGATAAAAACAATAGCAAAATGTGACTAAAGAACAAAGGAAATGCAGGCCATCGCTGTATTGTCCCATATTTAAGAAATTAGCCATTTAAAAAAAAAAAAAAAGTTTAAAATATCAACTGAATTGAAGTTCATCAAGAATTAATAAAAAAAAAAGAGTCAAATCAAAAGTTGATGCAAATTCATTGGTGAACAACAAACAGTATTAAGTTTGGTGTACAACAAGGTGAAGTGACATGATGGATGAAAGGATAAGGTTGGGGTCTAAACCATGTGGGCTTGGAGGACACAGATATCTGCTGAGGCTCTGTGAGGAGCTGGGGGAGGTGGGATGAGTGACACACTAGTCTAAATGAAGAATAAATGCAGAAGTGATTTTTAAAAAGAGGAAAGAAAATAAACTAAAAGTAATAGAAGAAGCAGGAAGACCGTGTGACCAGTTCAGCAACGTCATGGTTAATGTGGAAGGTTTGACAGTGTTGGGAAAAAGGGGGAAGAAGTGTTGTGAAAGAAAAACCCATATGACAAGAAAGAGAACAATCAAAATAGATAAGATTTTCCTTGATGAACTTTTGCCAATGCTTCATTTTTTTTTTTTTTTTGGATGTTTTACATTGTGTACTTTAGTTGACATGGACCATTATTTCTTGCAGCCTCAGACCAGCTGTGGAGGTTGGGCATGCTACTGCTAGCTGGCTAGCTAGCTACCTTACAAGCTAGCAGTTGTGAAATTTCCCAGCTTATTGTTGTAATTTGTTCATTTGAGCAAATGTTCATCCTTAGGCATCTTAAACATGGTGCATTAATGCAGTTCACTTTTAAAATATTTGTATACTAGCAACAAAAATGGGGTGATTTTGCCATTTTTTATATTCAAAGCTAATTACTGTCTGTGGGTGAATACTTGAAATAAATGTCATTGTTGTCACCAAAAACAGCAAACTTAAACTGTGACTCACATCAGATTTGGTGTTTGTTGAAGCTACACATAACTAAATATTCCAGATTTAATTACTTCCATATTCAAATAATCCATGAAAAGGCAGTTCTTCAGTAGAAACTTGAGGGTGAATAAGATGAAGTGGTCATATACTGAAGAAGGTAATGACAAACAGGTGTGTGGATAGATGAGTGTAATTACCAACTCAAAACAGGTGTGGAGCAGACAAATGCAAGAAGAAGAAGCCTAAATTTAATATAATAATAATAATAAAAAAAAACTAAAAAAAAACTACAAAGCCTCAGAAAACATCAGCTGGGCCTTAAATAAGCAGAAAATTAGAGTTTTGAGAGTAACTGCCCCACAAGGTTTCCCTGCCTTCAATTATTTGTCTATAGGTCATTAGAAGGCTTCTGGTCAAATATTCCATTTTGTTTAGGAACTTTCCTTCCTGAGTGAAACAATCCAGAGTGTAAAAAAACTGCATTATAGATAAGAAAAAAATCTGTACAGACCAAAAACTATATAAAAAAGTCTGTAAAAAAATTCTATATAGAAATCTGTGTAAAAAAACATATATACAGAATGAATTTACATCATTGCACAAGTAATGATATTGCACATCTGTGTACGTTATTAGCTTTCTGTTGTGGCTGTGTGTTCTACTGGGAGCAGTGCAGATTGTAGAGTCTGACAGCAGCAGGAAAGAAGGACCTGTGGTATCTCCCCTTTACACACCGCGGGTGAAGCAGTCTGTCACTGAAGGAGCTGCTCGGTGTTGTTAAAAAGTCTTGCATGGGGTCGGACATTTTCTCCATCAGAGATGAAAGCTTAGCCAACATTCTCCTCTCTGTCATCACCTCCACCGAATAGAGGGGGCATCCCAGGACAGAGCTGGCCTTCTTAACCAGTTTGTTCAGTCTCTTCCTGTCAGCAGTCAAGATGCTGCTGCCCCCAGAAGACCACACCATAATAGATGGCTGATGCCACCACAGAATCAAAAAAGGATCTCAGCAGTGTCCCCTGCACTCCAAAAGACCTGAGTCACCTTTGGAAATACAGCCTACTCTGTCCTTCTTGTACAGTACGTTAGTGTTTTCTGACCAGTCCAGTTTGTTGTTTAGGTGAACACCCAGGTACTTATAAGATGTCACCCCCTCGATGTCCATTCCCTGGATGTTCATTGCTTCCAGAAGAGAGTGTTCACACTGGCGGAAATCCACCACCAGATCTTAGGTTTTCCATGCATTGATCTGGAGGTGGTACTGCTGGCATAAGGGGTGCTCAAAATCTCCCATCATGAAGGAAAGAAGCTTCAGCGGTTCCTTTCTGCTTCTGTTGTTATCGCTCCTAAAGTCTGCTGCATGATTTATAAAATATTATACAGTTTATTTTCTCCACAATTGAGCCAATGCATTGTATAGTACAATTCAAAAAATACACCTTAAACAGAAATACACTTTCTATCAGGGGCATCATGTTATGGAATAGTTTCCCACCTATAAAGCCATTTATGCATGACGCAGAGACGGTAACGCAGACTGACAGACAATTTCGTCCGTCTTCTGCATTGGTTACAAGCGTAATTTGGTCAGTTTTCATGGAGCTTAGCTATCTGTTGCTTGACACAGAAAACAGAGCAAAACCACCGGAAATCACGGGGGCAGTGTTGAGCAGAATAGCTGACATGCAACCAGGGAAAGAAACAAACCAAAGAAGAAAAAGAGACTCAGGAAGGGAAAACAAAAGCAGAAGAAAGTAGAACAACTGTAGAAATTCCCAGAGCTTTTGAAGAACAATCATAAACGAATGTTTACGGCGTGTTGACCAGTTGGAAACAACTTTACAGCGATGCATTACTGCTGCCAAACGCTGTTTGAAACTGATGTCAGCTCGCAGGAGTGAACTTTGAACTTAGCACTGCCCAATGGTAGAGGAATTGACTTAACAACCATGGCGACACAAAACACACATGGAAGTATGAGGATGGCGACACATGATAACGTTTGAAAGGGATGTCAGTATTTATGTACATACTGGAGCAAAAATGAGCCTTTAGTCAGAGAAAGTTCCAGCCTCTTGATTTAAGAGAAATTGGAAAACCTTTTTTAGGTCCATTCTGGTGTGTAATCATGTGTAATCTGTAACTGTATAAGTAACGTACTATAATTTGTAATTTATCATTTTAATTGCTTATTTTATTGCATGGTATAATGCAATTTGTAACAGAATGTGCAACAATGCAGATCTAATTTACATGCTGCATTTAGGTTGTGCTTTTTCTAAGATTATTGTCTCTCTTGTTGTGTTTGTTTATCGTTCAGCTAAAAAGAGGAATCTAGCAGTTTATGGGTCATGCCAGCACATATTTACCACAAAGTATTGCTTTTGGACGCTTTAGCAAAAGTAAGCAAAATTTAGCGGTTTCATGCCAATCAAAGCCATGTCACTCTCACCTGAACCTGAACAATGAGAAATGTTGATAACAGCCATATTTTTTAACTTTATTTCATATAGCTTTTCATGTAATAAGGTAATGAGGTTTGCTAGTGACACATCTGTAAAATCTGTTAGTCATCAGACAGCCATGCAGATATAAAGTGAGAGTGAAACAGCAAAAGGTAGCAGATGTCTTCATTAAATCATTGGTCCCAGGTCTGATCATTGAGGGGCCATGAATGTGATGAGAGAAATTATGAACAGGTTCTGAGATACAAATCAAAGCAGGACCCTTCTCTAACAAAGTAGTTGACAGTTGGTAGAAAGGATTTATGATTCAGGTCTAGAAATGTTTTGCGGGGCCAGGCAGGGGTACTGGGGCCAAAATGAGATCATTTTTTATGTCTAGATTTTAAGAAATATTGAACTGATAATTACAACTAATAAGTAATTTAATGTTAAAAAGTGAAGTAAAACTTGTAAAAGAAAAAGCCAATGATATATATCACACACATTTATTATTATTATTGTTATTATTATTATTATTATTATTATTATTATTATTATGATTATGATTATTATTATTATTGTTATTATTATTATTATTATTATTATTATTATTATTATTATTATTATTATACACTTTTGAAAAGTTTGCTACACCACTGCCCTTGAGGACAAGCTAAAAAGACCCATTTAATTTAAAATGTTTGTGTAAGAGTAGGAAAACAACCTGCAAGGCAATGGTCCTCTGGGACCGGATCTGGACAACCCTGCATTGATGTAAAAGCTTAAGAGAATTATATTTGAACAAACGTCTTGGCAATCCATTTAATAATTTGTCACTTCTGGCATGACTGGAAACAAAGCACATTCTATTACAGTAAAGACCATTATATTACAAATCCCCTACTGGGATTCAGTAGTTTAAACCCTGTGAAGGATATTTAAGGTTACTGAAACCTATTTATTGGTTCAGGCTTTTTATAGTAGTGCTACAAAGAGGTTTCTAGTTGATACCATCTGCACTAACGCTACAAATTTTGTCCAAAGCTTATGAAAACATTGTGTTAAGTCAATATCTTGACTTACAATTAAATCAATTTCTCTGCTGACTTTTTATTTTCTTACATGGTTTCTTGGATGTTTTTTCATTCTTTTAATCCCTTGTTGAATAAAAGCCACATGTTTCATTTGTTCTGTTGTAACCAAACATGGAATTAAATATGTTGTTCAAGTTAATTTTCCGACTTGAAGTTTGTTCCATTACCAGATGAAAAGTTGCTGTTCACTTGTAAAGCCTTTCTTTATGGGCTTCAGCCTTCATGTTGTTCAGTGAGATTAAGTTCAAAACGTCCCGTTTCATGTGGCTTTTAATAGATTCCAGCTCTGCTCGTTACATAAGAACACGAGATGGGTCGTGATTAGATGAAGCTCAACCAGCCCCTTTTGCTGCATTTCATTAAGTCATTTACCCACTGCTGACATTTCTGGACTTTCATGAGTGGGCTAACTATTTTGTTAAGAAAGTATAAAATGTCTTTAAACCCAAAACATCAATTAGTCTCAAAACTTTATAGTTATTGTTCAAAGAGTCTGTACAGGCATAGTGTTTGCCTGTTGACTCTTCTGAGTTACAATCTGCTGAAACATTCAGTAGTTAATGTTCAACACTTCTCCATTGACTGAAAGAAAAACAACTAGCTGCAGTTAAAGTCACTGTTTACTCTGCCAGGTTGAGCCTCAGTGTGCTTTGACCTTCGACCTTACCCTTCCCCCCATGATTAGCAGGTCAGAGACTTCCAGAGAAATCCTCTCAGTACCATAGCTTCTACCATGGTCTAGCCCCCACCCCATGCTGAAAGGTCCCTGTTTTTGTTTTTTGTACCCAAAGCATTTGTTATTTCTCTAGGAAATTGTGTTGGGTCTTCACCTCCCATGCATATATTTATCTAATTTCCCAGAAGTACCAAACTGGATATGACTTACATACAAATAGTCTTGTAGTTTACAAATTTATATGGTTCTATTTTCAGTATGTGGGCTGTAATCAGACACAAGTTAAGATTTTTAGGTTAGATGTTTTGCTCCTATTTGCCTCATTTCCCCCTCTTGGGATAAAGATATCTACAGAAGCTGTTGGCTTCCAGCAGTTATCACAGATTTACAAGTTGTGACCACTGGGGCAGAGATAGGATTGCAAGAATGTCTCTGTGAAGCGTACCCCCACTCCACATGTCGAACGCCTACAAAATCTGAAACGTCTCTGTCGGAGCCATGTCCATACAACAAACAGAAGAGCCTCTGACACAGGAGAGCTTCCCATTTTAGAGAGATATTTAATGAACAGATGAAGTTAAGTGTGCATAAAGCAGAGGAATAGAGCCTCTTGCAAAAATGCTTACGGCTATATTCTAATGTGAAGTTCTACATTTAATCCAGCTGTGACAAATGAAGAAATGAAAGATCTAAAGAGGAATATGAGCCACACTTAAGAGCTCTTAAAAAGTGAATGAAAGGATTTGTTTTTGATTAATGTCTGGACAGCATGTTATGTCTAATTTAATTTAGGAGGGCATTCAGTGGAGGCTAATGCTCTATCTAGTCATTTTAAATGCATTCAGATCAGCATTAAATATAACGGGTTCTTCATTGTGCCATGCTCCAACTTTCCACTGTGTTTCCTGACATTTGGTTTTTGGGTTTGGTAAATTCAATTCTGCTGAAAGACAAACAGCACTGCTAGCAAACGTTAGCCAAAGCCTTGGCAGAAGAAGAAAGCTTTCTCATGGCTTTGTTGAACAGAGGGGGGCAATTAGTAAAACACACTTCCTGTTGTTAAGCCAACACCTGCAAAGGTAATGGATGCAAGTCTTCAAAGAGTTGGGGCACAAACCAGGTGTGCCAAAAAACAGGTCATAAACACAAAAAGTCTTTGTCTAAAATTAGGAAACTTGTGATGTAGGTAATGTCCAAAAGCCTGAATTAACTTCTGAAAGAATTCCAGTGTAAACATGTTTTGCTTACATTAACTTAGATTTAAAGGAGTGTGACATCTTAGAGGAGATCTGAGTGTTCAAGGCAGTTGATTGCTCTGCAGCCAGTCATAAAACTAAAGTGATTGACTGCAGTCCCTGTCAGCTCCAGGGTTTCTCACAGAGAGTCATTTTTAGCCTCATTAACTGCATAGCTTCAGGAGTGGCAATACTGGTTTTATAGTTGACAGTTGCAGAGTGGATGTGAGAGAGGAAAGCAGCGGCAGGATGGTGGCTAACTACAAAGTATCTAAACAGTATCTGAAGATATGTCACAGCATGTTTCATGTTGATGTGGAAATAGGATAAATCTCTGTTAGCTGTGCCCGCAACCCATATGTAGCCTGAACTTCTGCGATAGCATGGCTATCTGTTGTTTTGTTGAGCTAAACTGATAAAACAAACAAAACTGTTAAATCTGATGGAGAGGGGAAGAAATTAAGATGGAAATCAAAGAAAAAGAGTCCATAGTGTTAGAAACTGAATCACAATGCTAAGTAGCAAGATAAACTCCATAGAGACCCAAAAGCTGGATTAAATTACTAAAGCTGATGCACTTTAAATTGGTTTCCACATAATATTAAGTATGTGAATTTAAGTTGTAAATCCTTTTCAAAGAGCTCAGTTTAGCATTATCTAACACTGCACTGTTAAAAAAATACTCTGGCCCCTTTAAGCAATTTAATAAATATTTTGGTAGAAAACATGTCCATGAGTTTTAACTGTAACACTTAACTTGGTGTTTTAGAGCTAATTGGCAAATGTTTTCTTACAAATACAAAATAAGATGGTTAGCACTACGTTTTTATGTCAGTAGGTAGCTTGCTAAATTAGCACTTCGCTCATTTCTGAGCTAAAGCAGTGTTGTCAACTCTATTGCATTGAGCTCAAGGTTTGGAACAGCTGACATATTTCTCATACTGTACATTTATTTACATTTATAGCAGCCAATTAGGTCATAAGATTGAAACATTTTGCATTTTATTCCTCTTGTGTGTCTTTGTTGAGTCAGCTATGGTGCTCATCCAACAAGACCGATGTGTTGATATCCAGTTACTAGAGTGACACAGTGCTGTAAAACAAAACCTAGCTGCAATGTGATCCTCCAGGTTGGGACACACAGTTGTGTTGTGTGGTTTCTCACCCCTGATGCACTAAGCCCATTAGCATGACCATAAAAATCAGCTACACAAATTTTTGCATGTATGCAGACGGGGGGAAAAAAAGAAAAGAAAAACTGAATAATTCAGATATACATGTGTAAAGGCATTACAGAGAAATCTAGATGTGTTAATCTAATATCTTATAATCAGATAACTACCATAAGTTGATCAAGAATATCAGATTATGCTGTCTACATTATCACTTGATTATCTAATAACTCAAGAAATCAGGTAATGATCAGATTTTAGTGTGCATGTAAATAGGCTCGCTGCAGCCTCCAGGACTGTGCATAATGAATACCATCATCAGTGTACCATCAAAACAAGTTGGAAGCAGAGTTTTATGGTTGTAAATGTGTTGCTTTAGGAGCATTCTGCTTTGTCCAGCAAGTGACTACATCCATCTTTTATACACAGCAAACTTGCTGTCTGGTTTAAAGACAGGTATCCATACACATTTTTTAAGAAGAAGAACTCGCTCATCGTCCTCACAGTGTTTGACTGTAAAGATGCATGAGAACATCCAGCTGTTTTGTTTCCAACTATAGCAGATCATTGTCTTCCAGTTCCTACATGTAAACATGTTCAAGTAGTTGGGAGCAGCTTTCAGAAACAACTGTAGACATTATGAGTGTTTCTGGGAAGCGGTAGTGAAAGACATAACAGAAAGAGACAGTGAGATGGTAAGTGGAAGGAGGCTGAGTGAACAAAAACTGGGGCAACAAAAAAACCTGCTGCATTTCCATCTGAAAGGTGTTTCCCCTTGAAGAAGGAAGTCCTTTCAGGGTGTCTGCTGAGGGGCAGGTTGGACAGGGACATCCCTCCCCTCTGCTCCACTGTATCACACTTTGATCTGCCCTCTCTGACTTCCAGATATCCCCAACACTGCTGTGCACTCTCACATCAAAGACACAATCTCAAAGCTGAGATAAGTAATTCAACCAATACAAAACTAATATCTCATTCATCTTATGCTATTCAGTCTCTGGAAGAGCAATGAAAATTATTAATGGTGGCAGAGTTGAAGCCATAGATGTCTGCCTCAACAAACATCTGTTCTGTATGATAAATAATCTAAAGCTATAGCCAGAGTAGCTGGAAGACTTTCAGCCCAGGCAGGTTTACTTCAGGTTTAATCCAAACTCAACGAAGCACAGGCATTATGCAGACAAGCGTGAGTGCTCTGTTGGGTTTTCCCTTCACACTGCAGTGTAGCTATAAAACACGCTCTAGTTTCTCCAGGAGTTAGCAGGTCACCATTTCCCAGAGCAAAGGCGCTTTTAAGGAACTACACAAGAGCTTGTTCCAGTTTTAGCTCTTGGGCAGCAAGAAGTCTCCTAAAATATCCCTCATGGTTTCTTTGAAGTTTTGATTTTAAATGAAAGTCAAATAGATTTGCTTTAAAACTTTTCTTTTGTGTCACATTAACATTGTCAGGCTGAGCTACCATTCTAACACCGGTATATAAGCCTGGATGGGGAATCATTTTACTCACGTTAATTTGATGTAGCTCTATTTGTACAGCACCAATTTATGAAAAAGTCATCCAATCCAGTTATAATCTGCTGCATTGTAATTCAGTTATAACCCAAATTTTCATGTAATACCAATTCATTTGAAAAAACAAAGATGCCTCGATAAACCATCAAGCAACAATAATTCTTCTCCTAGATTCACTCTCCCATCCTGAGCATGCACACGTTGAGAGTGGAAAAGAAAAACCAGGCTCAGAAAAGATGATTGTCTTCCTCAACCGGTTGGATGTGGAGAAGACAAGAGGGTTCAATAAACACCATAAAGCTTGTTACATACTCTGTGAGAAGTTTGTTCTTGTTCTCGAGACTGCAAGAGCAATGGTTTCATGACCAGCAGACGGGCTTATGTCGTTCTGCTTTAGCTGTGTTCGGTTTCAGTTTTTTGAAAAGCAAGCCTGTATATTAGCTGCAGTATAAGCATTTAAGATGATGGATGTACCATGGCTGCCTCACTGAGTTGCTGTTTGATTATGCGCAGCCGGACAGGCCTCTTTTGTCATCTGATAAAATGCATAATTCATCTACACTTTACTAGGCAGGAAGCAAAAAGAATAGATTGCTGTTTCCTGTGTGTGCATATGTGTGTGGTACTGGGAAGGACAAGTCCTGGTGCCAAGATGAATAGTCTGGTCTGGTTACAGCAGTGGATGCAGGAGCCTGTGTGTCCCTGAAGGCCTTGTCTCCATATAGAGGCATGTTTAGCTCTTAGACTAAACTGCAGCAGCAGGGCGACGCATTCATCAGTCTGCTGCAGAGCACATCACAGTCCTGCGGGAATAAAGGCAACAAGGCATACTGTGTGAAAACCCTCCAGTATGTCATTCACCACCTGTCTTAAATCTCACATGATACATGTGTGATTAAATGAAAAGCCTCATACACCTACTACTGAACCTTCTTATTTACTTGGAAATAATATTTCCTGAAGATGAAGCACTCAGTATGAAACAGTGAAAGTCAAGCAAAACGACATCTTTACTTCCAGCTTTACCTGTTCTATGGGTAAAGCTGGAAGTAAATTCTTGAAATATTGGTTTCGTGTATTTATTCATTGTATGTTTAAAAAGATTTCCACTATTTTAAAGGGAAAATACCAACAATTTCTGCTGATGCAAACTAAATTTTTTGAAGTGTTGAACTATGATAAAAGATGTATAAACTTCTTTTCCTGTGCTCGTCTATTTGGCGAAGTATTAGTGCAAATACGGGCTAGTTTACAAGATGGCATATTAGTTCAACCATCCGAATCCTTAGTAATCTTTTCAGTTGCACTGACTGTACAAAAACTAAACGATCCTAGTGATTTTAAAAGTAATTTCAACTGGATGGATAAACGCATCTTAAAGATACACAACGTAACTTTCCCACCTTTAAAACTTGTTTGATGGCACAGTAACATCTACAAGTACTGAATGCAGCTGAATTTTGCTTTACATCACACACTAGCAGGCCGATATATAAACACCGGTCGTTTCCAATACACACCATGGTTGATTCAGCAAAGAAACACAAAAAGAGGTTATCTGAGGAAGTGAGAAGACAAAATGGAGAAGGGGACAGTCCAAGAGATAAGACAAGAGTCAAAATAAGACTGTCTTACTGGCTAGAGAGAGTTCACAGTACAGGTAGGATACAAGATGGATGTTGATGGGTATTTTTCTATCAAGAAATAAGACACAAAGAACTCAGGTTGAGGCTTTTAACATCGCGATGGGGAGAGACAGTGGTTCAGCACTCAGAGGGTATCTGGTGTCAACTCTTTTTTATTATGCAGATTATTCAAATTACATGAACCAGGTCATGAAGCAGGTCAAAATGGAAAAACACAGCATTCATCATTTCATAGCCTTTATCATGAAGAGCAGTTGTAGCCACATCCTGTGTCCTGCAGAACAGGCAAGACTGTGAGTCATTACACAAGTTTCAAAGAGAAAATTTAAGATGTCAACACTTCTGCTTGCTTTAAGAGATGCTGAATTAGTCGTCGATAGAGGGTGCGTCACTGAGAAGATCTGCTTAAACTCAATTGCGTCTCTAAAGCCTTTTTCATGTAGTAGTTGCACCATATAGCTGCAAAAATAAAAGCCTCTCAAGTTTAGAACAGAATTTAAGAGGCTTTCTTTGCTGGGCTTCAAAATCTAAAATCTGTGTCACTACATTTCGTTGTCACAATGGGGCAGTTTTTAAGATAAAATAAAGGGCTCTGGGTTGTGTTGGTGCTGTTGCTTGGTTCTTTTATAGCTTTGTGGGGTAAAACTCTTTTGTGGTGACTTAAGTAGCCAACGTTGTCCAGAGCTTTACAATTGTGCTTTTTTGTTCACTAAATTTAAACTGTAGCATCTCTGTCTACTCACAGTTTAGCTTTTTGAGACCACAGATCTTTCTGCTTTGACAAAAACCGCACCTGGAGGAGTTGGCATTGTAGACAGGTACCCCCAGTGAGGTTTAGAACTATTTAACCCACTTTGTTTCTTCACACATATAGCAAACAAGCTGATGTGTGCTTTCACAACATATTACAGCATCACAGAATTAAAAAGGATTTGTAGCGTGGCACATCATTTTTTTTTTTGTGCTTCTTGACAGTAGCAGCTACAACTGAAAAGCAGACATTGGTTTTACTCACATGAATGTATGAATGAGGTTAATTTGCAAAATGGAGCCTTCCCCTCCCTCAAAAAAAAAAAAAAATCGTGTCTGTGCACAGTTTAAATGCACAGACACGATTTAAAACCCAGTTAGAAGCCAAAGCAAAAGGTAGCAATCTAGCCCCGCCTCTAACTCCATGTCGACCATCAAAAGGCTGGCCAAATATGGCTGCTTTTAGCAGCAAACTGTAAATTTATTTGCAAACAAAAGTCTGGTTACCAATATTAGCATCAGCATAATCTTGGCTACGTCTGCATTGCTACATAAGGGATATGACTGCACATGCGACGGACCTTTTACGTACAGGAATCCAATAGTTTCTCCTACACATCTGATAGCAGAGTGTGAGGTAGATGTTAATTCCACCAGATATTACCAAATGTTAAACATGGAAACTTTTAATGACCAAAGTTTTAAAAGTCAAACTTTACAATATTACATTATTTTACATCACATTGAACAGCATGCCTTTATCATGCATCTGACCAAGCACTGAAATGTGGGTTGCATTCAGCTCTGATGTAGAGGCACCTCCCCACAATACTGTCTTGTTTTTCCCGCTGGCAGAGACAGTTAGAGGCCGTTACCGAGTGACAGCAGCTTCATCCCTTCAGATGAAGAAAATCTCACCCTGCTGTTGTATATTGTTTAGAAAACGGTGACACATACCCACACATGCAGCACGTACAGAGCGAGGAGGAGGCAGAACAATAAGAGCATGACCTATATATGCCAGGGATGCCCGAACAATGGTGGCTTATCAACCCTCAGAACAGAGTAACAGCTGCAGGAGCAAGAAAGAGCTGATCCACCAGGGACAGAAGCTTTCTCAGATAAACCTCCTACACAAAGTCCAAATGTGTTTCATAAACCAGGGAGGTGAACTCAGCCTACTTTCTCTCTAGTTCATCAATAGATCAGCACATAATTCTGATCTGGGTTTGTTGGATTTTTCAGTTAAATTTGCTTCACTATGCAAGTATCACAAATTATCTACAATAGCATGCTGTATGTTTTAAGTTGACATGTGGCTTATGGGCAAAACTGACGGAGGCTGAGGTTGATGGCTTTCATAGCGTCAGCTTATCATCTTATTTCTGCAGTGACTGAAGCAGCACAAAGATTCTCTGCTCTGTAATCAGCAGTTTGTTTTGCAACAGCACACAGCTTTGTTCCTGCTTTAAGTAGATAATTGGAGAGCTGAGGAAGATGACAACAAAGGCTGGAGGAGGAGGGGGAGGAGGGGGAAATGTATGGAGCTGATGCTGATACAGAAGCTGTAAGAAATGTGACAGACTTGTCTTCTGTAGTGGTTTAAAAGACTCACCTGACCAGATGCATATACACTGTACTCCAGCTAACTGTGATCCAGGTTCTGAAATCTAGCTTTGATGTTAGTATCACTAGCTAGCTAACTAGCATTTTTTTAATACATCAGGCTAAGGCTCTTTCTTTTATTAATTCACAAGATATTAAGTTTTCCACCTCTGAATAAATCTGAATCTTTTACAGAAATGGTGACATCATGGTATTTTTACAGTGGAGCATAAAAACTGCATAAACTGAAACCATTTGTCATGTTTTGCCTCATGGGTTGACATTCACCAAGATAACTCCACCTAAAGGTAAATGTTTGTTCCTTTTACGTAGGTAAATAGCTACATCTGTCAAACTTTGTCAAATGTCACTGCCATCATACAGTACTTCCATACATATTTTACGTTGACATGGATGTTAGACAGTACATCCACTAGAGGACAGTGGAGAGTTCAGAGTTCACTTTTTAGTTCCAACGCCAGTTTCAATAGCGATTTGGCATAACGTAATGCATAACATAATGCACACTCAAAGAAAGAAGATGGTCTGTGTGGCCCTTAAATTCATTATGGGTGCTGCTTTGTTCCTTTCACTGGTTGAACGTGAGCTACACTGCACAACACTGCCCCCACAGTTTCTGATGGTACTGCTGCATTTTCTCCAGATGCATCTGTCTGTATGCACATTTAGCTACACAATGAGCCCTAACACAAACGCAATGGCTGTAAAAATAAAAATAAAAATTTTGATATTCTACTGATAATTTTCTCATAATTTGAATGAAGATAAAACGAAACTCAGCTGCTATGTAATGCACCAGGCTGGAAAACAAGTGTGTTTTCTCAGCCACAGCACGCTTCAGGGCAACGACAGCTCTGGGACTGTACATAATAAATGTCACTGTTCCATCAAAACGAGTCTTCAAGGTCAGAAACGTACGTGTTATGTTTAACCCGCCAATCTCCGATGAAGAGATTTCACTTGTTTAAATATAATTTCATGAAATGCCCAGAGATTATATTCTTCTGTGCAGTTATTTTTCTGTCCACAAGCGGTAGCAGTAAATTTTTGGGACAAATTAGTAGATAAAAAATTTATAATTTCACTTTATTTCTCTACGACTGTGTGGATAATGATGTATTTTACCATTTACTATGAATAAACATAATCCCAATCTGCACAGAAGTTTTTAATTTCCCCTGCTCCAACTCTCCACTAAGTTTCATAAGATATATCTTGATATATTTTGTAATCCTGTCATTAAACAGACAACTTAAACCAGTTATATTACTGCCTTGTAGTGGTTGAATGGGGCACTTCCCTGCAAGGAGGTTCTTGTTTGGGACCTCGACTTGGGCCTTTATGTGTGGAGTTTGCTTGTTCTCTCCAGCTTTCTCCCATAGTTGAAAAACATGTGCTTGGTTAATTGGTGTTTCTAAATTCTCCCTAGGAGTGAGCATGTGTGGTTTGTCTCTCTGTTACCCCTGTGATGCACTGAGGACCTATCCAGGCTGTACTCTGCCTCTTGCCCAATGGCAGCTGTAATGATTTCAATTCCAGTCTTGCTGGTAAAAGGTATGTCCGATACAGAAATCTCAAGTTGGTCAGGAAAAGACTGCCTGATCCCAAACCTGTCTGTATATAATAACGACTAAATACTGTTTTTTATCTTCAGTGCTAATCTTAATTCTTAATGTTAAAACTTTTCATGCCTAGTCATAACCAGTCCTAAGCAACATACAGCTACAGTAGAAAGCTGTTGGTCAATATTGGATCTAATGGGAGTCAGATTTGGTTCTTTTGCATGACCTAACATACAACGCCACAGTATGTCTTACTTCTGCTTCATACATAAGCTTTTTTTTTAGGATTCAACAGCTGTGCAATGTCATATTTGACATAAGGCAAAAATGACCAACTTAAAAATAAAACACAAATGTAAAAGTTTTTGGAGCTCTAAAGAGGTTTTTGTGTTAAAAACGCAGTCATCAGCATTTTAAAACTCATTTATTCTGGTTGTGGGAGGCACCAAAAAAGTGTCAACCTAATGAGAGAAGTAGGTCCGTTTGAAACCAAATGAGATTTGATGCAATTTGTTTCTTTATGGTCTTTTTCTGACATACCTCTTCTCTGAAGACGGTGAAGCTTTCAGGATGACAAAACCCCTGACTTTGCTGTGTTGGTGGCGCCTTGTTTGTTAGCCAAATGTGCTCTACACGTGGGTATGAAGATCTGAGTTGCAGCTTCAGCACGTCTCAAACTGACATTTGGGTTAAATTAAGAGTTCTGCCACTCAACTGAGCAAATAGATGGCTGGATTTAATTACTCCTGTTATTCCTGACAATATTTGACATGAAAAATGCAATATGGTAACTATATAATTAAAGATTTATATCTCCAAAAACAATTTGCTTGCAGAAACATTGTGAATATTCAGCAAAAAACACAAGGTGTGTAACAGCCTTCAAATGACACACAGCACTTCAAAGAACTCAACTTCAGACAGACCTCGCTGGCCGACTTTCCTCTCTGCTTACACGTGTCGTCTTTAGCTTTCAGCTGGGTTGTTACTGTATAAACCAACAGTGATCAAATTAGAGGGAAGTGGAGATGACTTCATGAAGATGATCTGAGCATTGCCTTTGAGGCCAAATATGGCCTGCCCCACCTTTCTGGTAAATATAGATGCATACATGAGCAATTCATGCAACTTCTGGGGCATGTTTCTTTTAAAAATGCTCTGACAAGGTTCCTTTCCTTTCTTCTTTTCAGATGTTTAATAATAAAAAGAAAACACAGATATCATCAGCAGGATAAAGTCTTTCTTTTTTTCTAGACATTAAGTATTATCGAGAACCATTGATGTATAATAAAAGTAATTAAAAAATAAAATTGCTAGAAAAAAGCTAGAAAATCTGTAGGATATTTCATGTTTTCTAATCTTAGATTCGTCCACCATGCAAGATACATTCAGAGGAATTGAAAGTAGATACGAGGAGAGAGGATCTGAGGTGATAAGCATTTCACATAATTAGGTTCTCTGCTTCTAAGATTCAGTTAAATATTGTGTGACAGCTTTTGGTTGATGTGGAGTTCAGCAGCCTTATTTCTGACTAGCACGCCCAAGACTGATCACATTTCTTCAGTTTGAACCTCCTTTCACTGGCTCCCTGTAAAACTTCAGAGCTTAATATAATTATTACTTGTAAATCCCTTAACGGTTCTGCCCCATCTTATTTTATTAATTTCATTGTTCCGTGTCAACCACAACAAAATCTCCGTTCCCAGAGTACTGGCCTCCTTGTAATTCCTAGAATTATTAGGACTAAACTGGGAAGCAGAGCCTTTAGTTTGCAGAACCTTCTTTTATGGAACCAGCTGCCGATTTGAGTGCAGGACACAAACATTTCCAAGTATTAAGACAAGACTTAAAACTTATTAATCTGAAATTATGGCATTGTGATAGAAAATGGGCCCTGTTTCTAAAAGTACAAACCTTAAGTTTTCAGATCCCTCTTATGGAACCAGCCCCTAGTTTGGGCTCTGGAAGCAGACATCCTCTCCACCGTTAAGGTTTCAAGATGTCCTTTCTGATAGTAGTTCTGTTTTGCTGCTGTAGGCTTAGACTGCTGGGGGACATCCCATGATGCAGTGAACACTTCCCTCCATTTTTCATGTATAAAGATGACACTGTTGTTGTCATTAACTTGTGCCTCTTTTTCTTTCTCAGCAGGTATCCCCTGTTATGGTGCTTGCTGACCCCTGTTTCCTGTCCTTTCCACACCCTGACTGGTCAAGGCAGATGGTCGACCTTCCTGTTCCTTGTTTCAGGTCCTAATGATTTCAGGAAGCCATATCAAATCTGAAGCCACCTACTGATCTGATTACTGATAGGCCTGCACTGGGAACTGAGCTGCCAGCGCTGACAAATTGAGAAGACAACTACTCGCGTTATTTGGGTGGTAACTTCAGTGTCAAGCACCTCAACTCACTGGATCATCTGTTGTCCCCGATGTGTGTTAGCAGTGGAGAGGCTAAGGACTAGTACACCTAGGCTGGTCACCCAGTGGATTGTATGCTCCCTTTGCTATCCATTAGCACCAATATACTAGTGTTAGCAATGGAGAGGCTCCCACTCCACTTTATTTAAAGCATCACAGTTGGTGCTTCACACCAAAATAAAACAGTAAAAAATATATATATATAAATACATATATATATATAAATTAGTGCTGGGCACATTAAGGCGTTAATTGCGCGTTAACGCAAAGATTAATTAACGTTTTTTGGGGGTTTTTTTTTTTTTTTTTTTTCTGGCCGCTGGCTTTGATGACTGAAACATGGCGTCCATGTCTCGCTTCCCTGCTGCAGCGGTGCATCTGATGTAATCAGGAGAGAGCGAGTTTATTAAAATGAAGAGACGTTTTCTGTCTTTAACTTAAGAAAGAAAAAGAAGAACTGACGTTTATCTTTGTCTATCCAAATCCATGCAGATGGCAGAACATGTGGAAGGTCCAGAGAGACACTTGCGGCTCCAGAGACGCAGGTTGGAGACCCCTGATGTTTGTAAACCAAAATTTCCTGCATTTTCTTTATATAGCTGTAGGCCTTCTTTTAAAGGAAACAGACATTTTGCACGTAACAATGTGATTAATCGCGATTAAAAAATTTTAATTAGTGCCCAGCACTAATATATATATATATATATATATATATATATATATATATATATACTTATATATATATACTTATATATATAAATGTACATGTACATGTAAATTCTTCTAGATCTTAAAAAGTTACTCTAATCATACTGAAGCTACATTTTGAGTGAATATTATGTTTTCTAAAAGGCTAGTTTATTAAATGTAAACATCTTGATGACATACTTGTATTTCTGTGTGCTAAAAAATGACTTATAGGTTATTATGCTGTTATTTTACTGGTCCAACGCCCTGGAGTTTAGATTGTGTTGAATGTGGAACCTGAACCAAAATGTAAACTGACACCCCTGGATAAGGGGGTACTTGGTTGAAAATTATTCTACAGGGGTACAATGTTAAAAAAGCTTGAACCATTGCCCTGAGTGAGACATTACATGGTGGAAAAAACCTAAAGATACTGCAATGTGGCCTCATTCATAGTCTCCTCTCTCCTTTGAGTCCAATTTAGTAAACAAGATCCCCTTAAAAATATTTTACTGTGAATGAATTGAAAGTTACAGGCAGGAAAACTGAGGTGAGAGGACCCAACAATGTTGAAATGAGATGAATAAATTGACCCTGTTCAGTGTAATTATTAGCCAACGAGGCTTCCATGTACCAGAAAAGCTGAGTTCTATCAAGTCTTTACTGCCTAAAGACTGAGATAACGGGAAGACATGCAGCCTGAAAAACACCTGCAGACACATATGATGTAGAAAGGCACTGCCAACATAATCATGTTAAAAGTCATTTAATATTCTATTTGTTATTCTTCCTCAAGTTAAGATAATGTATTCAAAGTAATGGGTATCAATGAGTAGGGTCACACCAGACATGGCACTTAAGTTTTAATTATTTGAACCCATGCTTGTTAATTTTAAATGAGACCTCTGGCTGTGAGGCTGATTTGCAAGAAATAAAGTACAAGATGGAGAATGTGGAATATCTGGAACACTGCAGGCAAAATGTGCCATGTCTCTTAATATTTAACTCAGTGTAAACATAGTATAGCTTCAAAGAGGAGCCGCAACAAGATAATACAGAATATTTAAAGCCGTGAAAAAGTCAGCTTTGTTTTCTGTATATAGATAGATTAATGTAAGCAGCAAATCAGCTAAAAAAGACATAATTTCTGACTTCTTGTCAGAATAAGTAGATGTTAACACTGAAGACATAACCAGGAAGTAGCACCGTCTCTTCTTTTCTTTTTGTCTTGAACCACTGAAGATACACTGAGTTGGTTGTTCTCTGCTGTTTCCATGGTGATGGGTAGTCCTGAGATGATGGCTTTTTTTTTTTTAAACCACACTGTTTTCATAGCAGCATCAATCATCCTCCTCAAAAGTAAGATTTTATTTCAGACGATGTTCATGAAACACTGTGTATTGTGTATTTGAAGCTGTTTACATTTAATGGACTTATTTTTAGTGTTAGAAGCATCTAATGTCTACATGTCACCGCTCTCCGAGTTGGGCTTGTTGAAATGTGAAGGAAATGTGTTATTTTTGGTTAAAATTCCTTTATCCTCTAAATAAATCTTAGGTTATATTAAGTTCTTATTCCAATAATCCAAAATTGTTGCAACAATCAGCAAAATGTAAATACACAATAATGGATTCTAACTGGAAGGTTAAGTTTTTACTGTTGCTTTTCTTAATTTCCACTATTACCAAACATCTGCTGCCTTCTCAGACATCTGTGTTTACTTTAGGCCTGAGAAAGATCCATGCTGCCATGCTGACTGCTAACCAATGCTAACGGGCTGTTTTCTCATAATTTAGCGTCAATGGAATAAGCAACCTTGTAACCTAATGGCTCATTGCATCATTGTGTAAATTGGTGGGTGTGCTTGGGTCCTGGGTTTGATTCCCCGTGCTGGCAACTAAGGTAAAAACCACTATGGGTCCCTGAGGCCTTTAGCCCCTGACTGCTCCCTGAACACTGAATCTGGCAGCCCACTGCTCCTAGTGTGACTAGTGATGGGTTAAAAGCAGACGACGAATTTTGGTGTGTTTCACAAGATATGTACTAACCAATAAAGTGGACTTCCGTTGAACAGACCTAGATTGAGTCAGGTAAAGATGCTGCAGAGAGTGGGTGTCAATGAAATGTTCAGCCATAGTGGTGGATTTAAAAAATAAAAATACAGCTGATAAACATTTCATAGATAGAATAGATAGGCATTTATATAGTTATTTATGCATTTGACTGGTAATTTGGCTTTGAGCCACAAAGTAAAGTAAAAATGTAACTCTTACTTGCTTTCTTCTTAGCATAGCTGCTTTAAAAATGATTTTCCAAACACATTATGTTTTTGTACAAAGTATCGGTATCGGATCTGTGTGGCCGATACTGGCTTATATGTTACTTGGTATCGAATCGGTATCGCTGATACTGGCTAGTATTTTACTTGGTATCGAATCGGTATCGCTGATACTGGCTTGTATTTTACTTGGTATCGGATTGGTGTGGGTGATACTGGCTTATATTTTACTTGGTATCGAATCGGTATCGCTGATACTGGCTTGTATTTTACTTGGTATCGGATTGGTGTGGGTGATACTGGCTTATATTTTACTTGGTATCGAATCGGTATCGCTGATACTGGCTAGTATTTTACTTGGTATCGAATCGGTATCGCTGATACTGGCTTGTATTTTACTTGGTATCGGATTGGTGTGGGTGATACTGGCTTATATTTTACTTGGTATCGAATCGGTATCGCTGATACTGGCTAGTATTTTACTTGGTATCGAATCGGTATCGCTGATACTGGCTTGTATTTTACTTGGTATCGGATTGGTGTGGGTGATACTGGCTTGTATTTTACTTGGTATCAGATCGGAAAGAAAACGAGTGGTATCGCACATCCCTACGTACCGCCCCTACAAGCAGCCTGAATTACGCCTCAAGCTTTTCCTCATAATGTCGGAAGTCGATGTAAAGTATCACCTAACAAGCCACAAAGATAACGGCGGGGGTCTGGGTGGAGCAACTTATTGATGAAAACCTTACTATAAAAATGGACATTGATTGACCTAAAATAGATGATATTACAACATGACCGTCACAGACATGAGTGCCATGTTTCCTTGTCACATGCTGTTTGGTCTCACTGCCACTAGCAGTGTGTTTTTTAATCTTCAAGGTTACATGGTCATGTTTTGGGGAGGACAGTCTCCAGAGTCTGAGGTGTTTTCCTGGCCTCCAAATTTTCCAAAAACTACTCTGATGGCATCTGTGGGAAGTACTGTAAGTCTAATCTAGAAAGACACTGCACCATGAATCCAAATGGATTTACTGTTAATTTCTTGGAACCAAACACCCCAGGACACCATCAGATGTTCTTTGTCCATAACCTGACTGGTAAAGTCTTTTGGTGGCATGAGGGGGATCTACACAGAGCTGCACAGGTGGTTTTAATGTTACAGTCAACATAAAACAGAATTATTCCTCTGCAGTGGCAGTAAATGCAATAAAAACCTGCAGATAATTGTGCTGCTGCAGTTGTGACTATACCATCAGAAACCCACCTGAGAGTTGTAGCGTAGCCGTTCAGTTACAGGCTGGAAGCAACACTCTCTCTAAAAGACCCATATGGGCTCCTACACTCCACCAGTCTGTACAGATTTATGTTTGAATGCACACAATTGAATCAGCAGACAGTAAATGCACCGGAGATAACCTGCTATTGGTTCAGTAACAAAATGGGGCACATCAGTCTGACATTCATTCAGTCAGACTAGTCTGCAATGATGAAAACCAATCTTACATCACATATAGATCACAATAAAAACATTTTTGTTTACACAGTATATTTGTTACTTTGACAAGTGACATACAATGAAATCCTCAAATGGAAAAATTTGATGTCATTGCTTCACAAACTTTATATAAATTTAGCATTTTATTTATAAGATGAACATATCCAGCTGGCTTTAGAAATATTTTATATATATATATATTAAGTTGTAATTCCTACACCTTTGTCTCCTTTTTGAAAGTGGCTGCCGTCTACACTCACCAGACACTTCATCTGGACTAGTTGGACCCCCTTTCTCCTTCAGAACCGCCTTAATTCTTGGTGTTATAGATTCATCAAGGTAACGGAAACATTTCTCAAAGGTTTTGCACCATATTGACATGACAGCATCACACAGTTGCTGCAGGTTAGTCGGTTGCATCCATCATGACAATCTCCCGTTCCACCACATCCTAAAGCTGCTCTACTGGACTGAGATCTGATGGCTGTGGAGGCCGTTGGAGTCCAGTGAACTCATCGTCATGTTCTAGAAAGCAGGTGGAGATGATCTGAGCTCTGTCACATGGTGCATTACCCTGCTGGAAGAAGCATCAGAAGATGTTACACTGTGGTCATAAAGGGGTGGACATGGTCAGCAACAACACCCAGGCAGGCTGTGGTGGTAAAACCAGGCCACGTTGGTACACCACTACACCACCAACAGCCTCAACCAAAGCAGGATGGATCCATGTTTTTATGTTTTCACCAAATTCTGAGCCTACCATCTTGAATGTGGAGCTGAAATGGAGACTCATCAGACCAACAACGTTTCTCCATCTTCTATTGTCCAGTGTTGGTGAGTGTGTGTGAATTGTAGCCTCAGTTTCCTGTTCTTAGCTGACAGGAGGCACCCGGTGTGTCTTCTGCTGCTGTAGCCCATCTGCTTCAAGGCTGGACGTGTTGTGTGTTCAGAGATGCTATTCTGCATACTTGGTTGGAACCAGTGCTTATTTGGCTCCCTGTTGTCTTTCTATCATCTCCAACCAGTCTGCCCATTCTCCTCTGACCTTTGACATCAATCAGACATTCTGGTCCAGACAACTGCTGCTCTGGATATTTCCTCTTCTTCAGAACATTCTCTGGAAACCCTGGAGATGGTTGTGTGTGAAAATCCCAGTAAATACTCAGACCAACAACCATGTCACATTCAAAGTCTCTTAAATCCTCTTTGTTCCTCATTCTGATGTTCAGTGTGAACTTCATCAAGTCGCCTTCACCATGTCTACATGACTAGATGCACTGAGTTGCTACCATGTTATTGGCTAATTATATATTTGTATTAAGAAGAAATTGAACAGGTGGATGTAATAAAGTGGCAGGAGAGTGTAAAACTCAACTTTTATTTAAAAATCATATTAAGTTTGTGTTTGAGATTTATGGGCCTCACCTAAATTTTTAACTATTTTTTGTATTTATATGCCATCTTCAGAGGAGCTGGATTAACATAATGATGCTGCATTTTAAACCCAACCACAAATGTTTCCTAAATTTATCAAAATCAGTTTTGGTTCAAATGAAAGCAATCATGAGTCTTCATGGTTAAACAGCAACGTAGCTGCAGCTAGATGTTTGATAAATTCTATCTCCTTTTTTGGTGGCTGGTTTTGGGTCCCAAACAGCAGAAAATCTGCAGGTTTGATCCAAATTCATTATCTAGATAACTTATAAGGAGATTCCAAGTAACTCAGGTCCTGTGCCAAAAGGTGACTCAATTCTTGTGAACAGCTTTTTCTGGGGAAATCTGTGCTGGAAACAAAGTTATGCCCCGTTAAACAACATCTAAAAATACATCAGCGTGCTTAAAGATCATAGAAAAACATCAGTGTGACTTTTTTAAGGCTAAGATATCAGATTATTTCAGTCCAGTATCTTAAAGACAACAAATAACTTGTCTGTCTTCAGTGGAGTCAGAGACAGTATTTTGTGGGGGTTTACACAGATTCTTGTCTTTCTGATTTCTGTGGAGTTTTTATATAAAATAATTCACCAAAAATGTGAAAAATTTCCTCCAAACAATGTTTTGTCCAACACCCAAAATGTAATTCAAAAGAAAGCAAATAAATGTGTAGATTTTCACAACTGACATTATTTTCTTTAAGCTGTATCTTTAGAAAATAACTTGAATATGGTTTTTATTAAAATAGTTGCTTGGTTATTTTAATGTTGGTTCTGCTTTTGAACACATTATACTAAACAAGAAGAACACAATAAGCAAATTTCAATGTGAAACATTAAGGATGTGAAACAAGTCTTAACTTGGTTCATAGTCGCATAGATTCTGTATGTGTCCAAGAAAAATTTTCAGCTATTTTAGGGCTTTTAAAACGTTTTTTTTTGTTTGTTTGTTTGTTTTTTGTTTTTGTTTTTTTATTTGTTTTTTTTGTTAAATTTTTTTTGTTTGTTTGTTTTGTTTTTGTTTTGTTTTTTTTGTTTTTGTTTTTTTTTTGTTTTTTGTTTTTTTTTGTTTTTTTTTTTAATCTACTGAATGACAAATCAACGGTCCATTTAGCTGCATGCATTATATCCATGTTGTGTTATCTAATCACCTAAATTTTTTCATAATTTATTGCATGCTTCTAGTTAAATTCTTAAATATGAGCTAAACAGAGGTGAGATATGGTGATAAAATTTAGATGAATGAGTCACACAACAGGAATGTAAAACCCTCAGTTGGCCTGAACAGCTGTGGAAGTGTTCAGATCATTGATTCAAATGACATTAAGTTTATTTAATATCCAAACAAGTGCAGAAGTCTTAAAAGCAGGATTGTAATTTTAAATAGTAAATGGTTCCCAACCTCTGGCTCATGCTCTCTGATCCTTACCTGATTAATCTGATGGAGTCATGAGATAATGATTAATGGCAGCAGGAAGAGATCAGTACATTTTTAACCTTTTTGCATCCTCTGCTCCACCTTTAAATCTGCTCCATCACAGTGCTCTTTATCTCAGCTGATAAACGCCACGTTGGATCTTATGTGAAAAGGTTGGTCAACACTTAGAAGGGCGCAGCGCTGTGTTCTTATGTATACAGCTTTACTGCAAAAAGAATCTTGTGGTCTCATTTAAACAGAGTATTCCCAGTGTTGGGGGACAGGATCCTTCATCGGAGCATGGACATGTCACCTTCTAAAAGAGCTGAAAAAATAAAACTGCATCATTAGTGTAACTTCATCTTAAGAGTTAATGATTTATACCTGCAGTTATTTTTATACCTTTAATCTGGATGTTTATTTCTTGTATTATTAGTTTTGAACATTTTATGGGAAATCTTCAAGGTAACTGCAGCTGTCAGTTATTAAAAGGCCGTAAAAAGGTTCATTTAGCCCCCTAAATGTTGTGAAGCAAGACATCACTAAACATTTACCTCAAAATATATTGATTGGATTTACAGCACTTCAATTCTGCAGCTGTCTGGCATCAAGTCAGAGATGCAGCATTTTGCCTCATCTGAGAAGGTCAGATATAACTATTTAACCATGCCCACTTTATTGCAGAGTGGTAAGTAAGAGTAAATGCTACAGGATAAAAATCTATAATGTACTGGCCCAATTTTAGCTCTGCTGTTGCTGTAAATACAGCACTGCAATGCAGATCCATAAATTTCACAAATGGGCTCCAGCTTTGCTCTAAACGTTGTCTTCATGTGCAGATGATACAACGGAGACCTGAGTTGAGGCCTTTTATTTTTCCACATCTCCAGTCAACCTCCTGTGTGAGCTGTGACCCTTTTGACCCTCACCTGTGACTGCATCTTCATGAAGAAATAACTTAGGTCACTAATGAGCTTTTTGTCTTTTCATGCTGCCACTTCTTGGCCACAAGAAAAAGGAAGACCAGTCACCCAAACCATGCATTTAAAATCTTTTTTTAATATTCAAAAAATACTTCAATTTTGGCTTCTTAGTACATAAACAACCTGGATCTGCTCCTCTATTAATACAGTGTAGTTTTCCTACTGTTTGTTATTAAATGAAAAGTGCAAAGTAGTGGACGCTGTCCTCAGTCCACAATGTAGAGGAAAGGCTACTTCAATGCTCCATAAAACAGTCTGCATGACACCCATAATAAAGAGCTGATAGTACAGATGTCTAAAGGAAAAAATAAAAAAAAGAGCAGGGACACAAGTGACCCTGGCTACGTGCAAAATCAAACTTGTGATTCAATAAAGACATCCTGGAAATAAAAACAATGTGAGTCCATAAAAGAAGTCCTCAGTGAGTTTACAGCTTCTTCTGTGTTCAAAGTCTAAGATGAAGCAGCAGATAAACAGGCCAGCCCGTTTCTCTCCTTCAGTGCTGTACCTCTATCAAGTCTTGTCTTAATTTGTCTTTCTTTTTTTTTTTTTTTTTTTTTTTTTTTTGGTTAACATAACCCTTACCCAAACCCTGCAGCCTCCTGTGCACAAAAGCATCATTCAGCAGGGCTTCACAGGTCAAAGAGCTTTAATCCAGAGGATGAGGGGAAAATAATAAACACTGCAAAGTAAAAATGTTTGGGCAACACTGGTAGAACCCGGATTCCTCACAGTAAGATCGTGTCCAGACTTTGCGGACGTTACCGCTTCTTCTTCTGTTTAAGAGATTTCCTCCTCTTCACTATCATTTCATACAGCTTGTCCATGCCCTCGTGAAGCCCCTCGCCAATAATGGCACAGGCGGGCTGGATGTGGTAGGTGGTGGAGGGGGTGAGCTCGTGCAGGGCCAGCTGCTTCTCAATGTCCACCACCGGGAGAGATTTGGGTAGGTCCTGTTTGTTGGCAATAACGAGCAGCGGCGTGCCTTGGTTCTCCGCAAACTTGGTGACTTTGTGCAGTTCAGTCTTTGCCTCCTCCAGCCTGTCCACATCCACGGAGTCCACGACGTAGATGATCCCGTCGGTGCATCGGCTGTAGGACTTCCACAGGGGCCTCAACTTCTCCTGGCCCCCTACATCCCAGAAGTGACAGCTGATGCCCTTCGCGGTACCATTGCTCAGCTTGATCTTCTCTGTGTTAAATCCGATCGTGGGAACCGTGTTGACAAATTCATTGAATTTGAGTCTGTAAAGAACCGTGGTTTTCCCAGCAGAGTCCAAACCCAGCATGACGATGTGAAGAGACTGGAAGGCAGAGATGTTGGAGAAGCTGTTACCCATTTTGGCGTTTTTATTTTCCCTGAAACTCCAGGAGGATTTTCACACACGCCCTGAATATGTAAATAAAAATGCTTTAAAGCTCAGATCCGGCTCATTAATTCCGAGGCTAAAGGCGTAAAATTCCTCAGGTCGAGAAAGTGGGGGGACTGCGCAGGTCCTGGTGCGCTCTGGATGATTGATCGGTTCTGCTGTGGCCCTCAGCAGCAGCAGCAGAGAGGCAAGCGGTGCGCCTTGGCAGGACGCAGCGCGCCGCTGATTAGTATTCTCCTCACGCGCACGCATCCATTTGATAACAAGGAAGCTCCACAGTCTAAACACTTCTCCGTTCAAGCGTCAGAGCAGAAAACCTCCACTGTGCCTTCTGACGTCCACAATCACGTCCCCTGCTCACTATGTTTCACAACCTTTCAGGATTCGGACTGCGATCCGCTCTTGTACGAAAAAAAAAAAAAAAAAACCACCCACAGCGTCCTTGACCGGCTCGTGTCTTACGCTGCCCTCCTCTTGTGTTGGTCGCTGCAGCCGCACTGATGTGAAGCTTACAAAGCAGGACCGCAAAACAAGAGCCAGCCCCGCTACGCTCCACCCCGCCAGGACGTGCGCCAATGAGGATGCTGCAGGATCCAAAGACCCAAACACTAAATACTTCACGTGCAATGTTTCATGCCAACACGCTGCTAAAAAATATTAGTCTAACTAATCGAATTAATATAAGAAAATCGTTATTTATATTGTTGTCTATGCTGAATGAGATTTAAACCGTATTTAACAAACCGGAAGTGTTTTGTTTTAAAATCTCAGTGAACCTCCTGAATCAGTCATGGCCAACGGCGCCACCGTCTGGTACAGATTGGCTTTAAAGAAAGGAGATGCAAAGTTTAGTTTTATCGGGACATCAGTAAACACAGTAAACAGTCTTAAAGAAACGACTTCAGCTGTAAAAAAAAAAAGAAAAGAAAAGAAAAAAAGGTCCCAAAAATGCGTTTCTGCTGTGGTGACATCAAAAAGCCTAGAACTGTTAAACCATACTGGCGGAGCTAGACTTAGACTTATCAGAGGACCTGACCAAAGAAAATGATTGTGTTCCTCTCTCTAACATACAGACGCACACATACACTTCTGTGATAACTGCAGGCACATTGGAGTAGGGTTGTCCAAAGTTGGTCCTCGAGGGCCACTGTCCTACAGGTTTCTTTGTTTCCTGCTGAATCAGATTAATAGGTTAATATGCTTCGGTGGCACTTGACAACAAGCTGGTGAGGAGGGCCTTTAATTTGAATCAAGCATGTTGAAACAGGGGGACATCTAACACCTGCAGGATTGCGGCCATTAGGAACCAGAGCTGGACATCCTTGCATGAGATATGAAAAATAAAACATCTGTACATGAATAAAATCTGGGTATTCAAGTAGAAATATTTGCAACAAGTTGAAAAAAAGGTCCATAGTCCACAGTAAGTCTGTTGTTTTGGGGGTGAAGTATGTGTCACTTGATGTGGTAGTAGGGGGATCCTGAATGTCTTAGGGGCTGCTGGGACTGGGACTGGAGTCTCTCTGGACCTGATTGGTGTCCTTCCTCTTCAGAAAAAAGGCAGTGTGTCTCCCGTTCTCTTCAAGCTTTCTCTTTCCAGGATGTCAAGTCCCAAGTGTGGCAGCAAAGGTGAACCACTGTGGGCCCTTGAGTGAGGAGCTTTACCCCCTAACCCCTAACTGCTCCCTGGGTACCAACATCATGTGAAATCTATTAGAGATGGATAAAATGCAGAGCCTAATTTCACAATTAAGATGAATAGAATGATAATTATTATTATTTTCCTCTAGTTGTGGCCAGTGTCACCCTGACCACCCCTCTAGCTCTGCCCCTGTTAATCAAGACATAGTTTATATGATGTGGAACCAGTTTGATGATTTAAAGCATTAATATATTATGAAACAGGCTTCCCCACGTAGACAAATTAAAGCCATCGTGTTTTAATTAGTTTAAAGATGACTGTCACATAAAACGTTCTTGCCCAGAGTGTCATGGTCCCAGGAGACTCTTAAATTTGGTCATTTCTATATAATCTGTGTTAGTGTTCAAAAGTCTTTTGGAGGATGAATGACATCATCTATCTGTTCATTTTCTCTACCTGCTTTATCCTTCAGGGGGCAGATGCCCATCCCAGCTGCCACTGGACAAGTGGCAGTGTAGAACCTTGTGTTTTTCACATAAACATCCATCCATCCATCCATCCATCCATCCATCCATCATCTGCTACTTGTCCAAGATTTGGTCACGGAAGTCAGCTGCTTAAGTAGATAAGCCTAGGCTTTATTTTCCACAGCCACTTCTTCCAGCTCATCTGGACGAATCCCGAGGCATTCCCAGGCCAGCCAAGAGTCCTCCAGCATCCCACTAAAAGGAGCCCCCTTTGTGTCCCTGGTCTCCTCCTGGTGGGGCGTGCCTGGACCACCTAACAGAGGAGGCATACTAACCAGATGCCCGAATCACGTCTTCTGGTTCCTCTCATTGCAATGAAAAGACTTTCCTAAATTTAGCAATAATAATAAAGACTGATGTCATCTGAATTCCAAACAAAAGATTTATCCTCCAGGACAAATTTCTCATACTGTTCATTAAATTGACTTTACAATGAAGGAAAAAAAATGGTTCGAAACCTTTTTATTTTCTCTTTTTTAGTTATCACAGAGACAGGAAAGAGTTCCTGCATCTTGTCGTAGCACATCATACCATTTTAGTCTCTTCGTATCACAGAGCTGATGACATTTTAAAAGAAACCTGATCTGTTGTTTATTGTTTATTATTGTGGATACCCATCAGCTATTTTCCTGGTGTTCAAGCCAATACCCACTCACCAAAAATTACACCAATAATGTAAAATATCCAATATCAATTGATTGAACACACACAAAATTGATTATAAAATTTACATTAGTATACATTTGTCCTCCAAACCAAACAGTATTACTATCAAAACTTAATCACCTCACCGTATACATTTTACCATAACCATATACTGTATAACCATAACAGTAAAACCAAAATTTCCATTACAAATTTACTTACATCACCAAATGATGATGTTATTATCCAAGAATAACCCTTGATAAAGGGTCTATTTCCTTTAGTCCTTTATCTTTAATCCACTGATTATTTACTAATTTTAACAATACCAATATCCTCCTCTACATACTTCATAAACATTATATCATCATCATTTCATACTTGTTCCAACAGATTTTGTTAATACACCAACTCACTGTCCTCCTATTAAACAGTGATCAGTCCTTTCCTTTCACCAGTTTCTACCAGCTGTTCCCCCTTTTTGGGAAGGTTGAAGAGTATGGCCTCGACAGCGGGGTAATTCAAAATGTTTTACGAAGAACATGAAATTCAAACCAAAACGTAACAACAACTATAGATGAAAGAAAAATAGATAAAATGGACACAATGGAAGCCCTAACAAAGTGGAAGGGGGGCTTTGCTGGCAGAAGTGGCCGATCAAAAAATACACAGCTGGACAGTTCAGTTTGACAGCTCTGGGAATCCGTCTCCCCTGCGGGAAACCCGAGCTCGAATCCCACAGAAGACAAATATGAAGACCTTCCAGTTGGGTCCATGGGCAAGACCCTTAACACTACTGTCCACTCTCAGATGTTAGTCTTTGGAGAAAAGCTTCTACTAAATGACTGCACTGGAATGTAAAATAAACAACTTAAACCCATATACACTAGCAGACTACAATTTTGAACCTCACTACCTCCACTGGGTCAGAGTCAAAGGTACCGATGAAGGTCAGAAATCATTTAAGATTGCTTCAGTGCACTCAGTGAATTTAAGCTACAAATCCCCGACACTCAGAAACAGTTTGTATAAGAAATGAAATGAAACACTTATCTTTTTAGTAAAGCTTTTCATTAATTATTTTTGGGATTTTAATTGTTTTTAAATCCTATTTTTTGTTTCATCTTAACATCTTTTGTTTTTCCAGTGTCTTAGCTTCTCCAATGTGGTTAGTGGGGGTTAGGACGGCACTTCTAGAGGCAAAATTTCATGTACGTGTCTGATCATGTGTAAGCGTGTGTTGTATGTTGTGTATATGTGTGATCTGTGGGCTCATGATTTGATGGGTAAAAATGTGTCTTGTCTTGTTTTTAGTTTGTTCATTATGTTTTTAATGTAAAGCACTTTGTGTTGCATTTTGTTTGTATGAAAAGTGCTTTATAAATGAAGATGGATTGATGGTTTTAATGTGCAGGGTCTCTGCATGCAAAAAAGAACCTCAGGGGTCCAGCTGGTCTCATGCAAAGATGTAGTTAGTGCCTCCTAAGTGTTACTGTGGTGTTGGAACACATTTTTGTAGTTTTGCGTGCTTTCTAACACCCTGCCTCTAAAATCTGTATCAATAACAGAAGTGGTTCACTATTCATACATATACAGAATACATAAATTCAAGAAGAGGTGACGATTCTCCATATTTATGCTTTGAATTGCTTTGTTCCTTCTTTGTTTTTTTGTTTTTTTTTTTTTTGTTTTTTTGTTTGTTTGTTTTTGGTTTTTTATCTATTTAGTATGATTACATTATTTTGTAATGCTCTAACATTTAAAATACACCAACAAAGATATATTCATTTTCTACCTCATATCTGGAGTTGGGGCACGGCGGCAGCTGCCTAAGCTGGGAAGCGCAGACTTCCCTCTCCACAGCCACATTCACCGCCTTGGGATCCAGAGGGATCCCGAGACATTCCCAGGCCAGCGGAGAGATGTAGTCACTAACCTGTATGCCAACAGATTTAAACATTATATGCTGAACTTAATTTGTCCACTAGATGGCAAAGTTAAACAGCAAAAGACTTTCTCTTCCACATCCAGCTGTCACATTTTTACTGAACATGGTTCCAGCTCATTGGGACTGAGATGTCTGAGCTACTATTAACAATGTTTCCTGTTTTAAAGCCATGGAGCTGAGCAAGGCAAGTTTATTTGTATAGCACAGCTCGACAGCAGGGTTATTCAAAGCGCTTTACAGAATACAAGAAGCATAATTTAACACTAAAGACAAAAGAAAGGGGAAGAGGAAAGAACATGGGATGAAAACAGTATTAAACATGATCAATTTTAAAATTTCCAACTTAAAAGAACCAGATGCAGATTTTGACTTCTAAATAAAAACTATTGAAATGCAGCAGAGAACAGGTGGGTTTTTAACCTGGATTTAAATAAAAGGAGTGTTTCAGCTGATCTGAGGCTTTCTGGGAGTTTGTTCCAGACATGTGGAGCATAGAAGCTGAATGCAGCTTCTCCATGTCTGGTTCTGACTCTGGGAACTGATAAGAAACTGGAACCAGATGACCTGAGTGTTCTGGTAGGTTCATAATGGGTCAAGAGGTTTTCTGATGTATTTTGGTCCATTCAGAGCTTTATAGACCAGCAGCAGAACTTTAAAGTCTATCCTCTGACGAACAGGCAGCCAGTGTAAAGACCTCAGAGCTGGACTGATGTGGTCCACTTTCTTGGTCTCAGTGAGGACTCGAGCAGCACAGTTCTGAATAAGCTGCTAATGTCACAAATCACACAAAAGGAGACATTAATATTAAAACAAAGATTCAGAAAATAAATCGAGTACCTAAAATGCAAAACAAAAAGCAAAAATGCAGGAAAAAAAATGTTTTAGGAACTTTAGTCCTATTTTAACCTTCATTCCCAAATAAGACAAGAGGGGGTACATGTCATGATAGAGGTGTGGAGATAAAATCAAGGTAAATGAGAAGGGAGAAATCTGAGAATACCCATCTTACTCACTTACAGTTCGAGTAAGTGGGAGTTACCTGTTCATGTAATTAGAGTTGATGTGTACACGTTTTGGTACTTGTTTAATTCTCTTCCATCACTATTCCAGAGAGGATACCTGCAACACCAACATGCAGTCTGCCTCCTCTTCTCTCTAATCTAATGCGCACACACACAGAACACACACATAAATCTGCCTCTTCACACACACGCATTCATTTTACTGCCGGTGTGAGGTCCCTCAGCTGACTGCATTTGGTCCCTGAAGCCTGATTCCCTTCCAGGGATGTCATTACCGGTAGAATGCTGGAGGTAAATAAACTCCATTTACCTTCCTCTCAACACTGAAATCGTATTCATATGTGTTGTCAGATTTTTTCAGCATGGCACAGAAGCGCTACCAACCCACTATTCACACACGATGCAAACTAGTACATTTTTTATGAATATTTTACATACTTTTTTATTTCTTTTTTTTTAACTGGTCGATCAAAATGGCCTTATTAGTAGAGGTGATTTGTCTACTGAAACACATCTTGCAAACTGTTTATGATAATATATATATATATATATATATATATATATATATATATATATATATATATATATATATTACGTTTGAATGTTAAAAAAAATTAATATATTTCCTATTCTCATGTTGTTGCCTTTAATTCCGTGAGTTTAGCCTCTGTGCAGTGAACATGTAAGCTAACTGTGTGGAGCTAAATGCTAATATTAGCCTGTAACATTTAGCATGATAAAATACACACATTTCTCACTGTAGGTGATTACATTGTGGTATAAATGCACACATTTATCACTTTAAAGAATTGTATTGTGGAAAACACTCGGCATAATATCACGCTTACATTAGTGATTAAACTTAGGGCTAAACATTAGAACGCTAATATACTAACCTATTGATTAGCACATAAAAGGATGGGTGGAGGTGACAACATTTAAATGATTAAATATGTAAGTGAGAAAGTGTTTTGAGTTAAACAGAACAGTGAAAAGGATTTTAAATGGAAAAGTCATGAACAAAGGAATTTGCTTTATTTACAGCCATTGCTTTCTCTCAGCTACTGTATGTGTTTTTAACTGTACATGCTAAATTTATCAAATAGCTCACAATTTCACACCCTAATACAACTTAATGATGTTTTGTTAGTGCCATTAAGCATTGTCAACCATTTAAATTTTTTTTTGTGTATAGTCTGCACTTACCTGTAAAACCATCTAATGATTAAGTCCTAAATTTGTCACTTTTGCCCCAATTTAAATCCATTTCACTGGTCCATTTTTAATACTTGCATAAATCTTTTCACCAAAATTTTGTAGATTTTTTAATCTTTTATATATTTTCACCAATAATGCACTAAAATTGATTTATATATTTTGCATGCTAATAACTGGCTGCAGAGCTGTGAGATACCACATTCCCACAGGGCTAAAGATGCAGCTAAATTCATTTCAGATATCTGGTTCATGTGTATGAACTAGATATTTAAATCATTATTTATTCATTTTACAAGACATAATTTCCAGAAGAATCTATGTTTTCAGTAGAAGTTTTCTAATCTGTTCATGAAAGTAATTTATATTTTGTGGGCATGTTTGTTTGTGTGTCCAAATCCGTCTCCTCTGCATATCTGTAAAGGGTTATGTAAATTTTGTGCCCATCGTACGTTAGAGCTGTCTGAGGAAATTAGCATATGAAGTATAGATCCAGCCATGAGAGGATGAATGTTTCCTAAATGAATTATGTGCAGTTGCCTTGAATCAGTAAATCAGAACAAAATGCAAATTACAGATAAAAGTGCAAAATGGAAAAATGGAGGAACTCTCCGAAAAGGACAAAGAACTGGGAATTGTGTCCATTTGATAAATTGGGGAAATGTGATGTCATATCACATTGTTTTGACTGCACAGTCTGATCTACAGGATGTCACATCCAGACATACTAATGATCCACAAGTTGAAAAAAGAGTCTTCCTTAAAATTTGACAAACGACTACAGATAATTAGACTGCTGCAGTCACGGAAGATGACTGATGCAACAAAGGTCTTTGGCTGTGAAATTCTGCTAAATGACTCCAGGCCAGTCGGATTTCATTCAAAACTCTGCAAATAAAATGCATCAGGAAAATCTAACTTCCCTGCATCCACTGGGAATAGTTGTAGTTATGAGTACATTTATTATTACGGTTTTAAAGCCTACAAGACACACTGCACACATAAAACTTTTTTTTTTTTTATTTTTGTTGAAGAAAGTTTTGCCTGAAGGAAAAATCATGCAGTCACATTTTTTTCCCATTCAGATGACTATAAACATCCCAGAACAGCCTGCAGGAGACTGTTGACAGAGCACAATGAAGGCTGCTGGTGGTGGATGAGCATGGCAGGTCCTATGTAAATCCAAACCGATAGACCAGTGAGCTCTGTCATAATGGCTCACACACACTGCTCTGTGGAGATAGAAGCATCAGTGGGCCTGTAGCAGTCTGCACTGAGATGTAGTGGAGACATTTGGACACCAGAAATTCCTCGGATAAAGACATAGCAGGAATATCATCTAAATTACAACTGGGTGGACACACCAAATTTTTAATGAGGTCAGCACAGCTCAGTCTTTTCTTTATAGAAAGGCACACATACCACCTGTTAGGTCTTATATGAAGTCGTTGAAATGGACAGAAACAATTCACCCAAAGAGACAAGACTGAGACACTAGCTGTCTTATGGACAGTAAAAATATATTATGTGTCCTGCTGTGTTGGCTGATGTCCACAGTTTATTCAAAGAAGCTACATAAGTTTGAATTTTTCGGTTGTGATTATGACAACTGGTGTTGTCATAGTTTCTCTCTGAATTAGGGATGAATACTAGACCAGTTTGGAGTAGACTGAGGCTCTAAGGCCCTGTTTTACACCACAATGCTGAGACAGTAAAACACTAAAGTTTTGTTGAGTTCTGGCCTCTTGTTTACACGTTAACAGAGCTTTGGGTGGAAAAAACAGCCTCCAGGGTGAAATTTTCTCAAAACACAAGGCGAGTCCTGTCAGTGTAAACTGGAAGTGGAATCTTTTGGCGACATATTTCACGTCATCTTGCACTTGCGCACTCAGAATCTGCTTAATGCGCAAAAAGCACAACAACAGTGGTGAAACTCTGCATCCTGTTTGTGCCGTTACATCATTTTAAAGGGGTAGTGCACACTAAAATGTGTTTTTTTTAGCTGTAAACAACACAGTATTGCATAATTGTGATGAAAACCACCTATACTGTTGATAAAATGAGTAATTTTAACATTTTTTTTAAAACAGGATATTGTGGGTCAAAAATGGCTCATAACTCCCCCTACAGGATGAAACTAGGTTATGTTTTACGTGATGCAGAGCCGTACTTGGGGCTTCTGTACATCACAAGAAAATTTTAACAACCTCACAGCCATGGCATCCAGATGCCGATAGAGGGGTCCTTGTCGTGCAGGCATAGAAAACGAGCATGAACGGATGTGTTTCTGATTAAATATTCCTGCAATGGGACAGATTTGTGCTTTTGAGGGGTGTAAAAGTAACACCGGATTTTATTTTTTACCTGCTGATCCTCATCTGGTGACAGCTCTAATCATAGCAGCAGAAACTCACAGCGACACTTCCTGCAGCTGCCACAACCTGCCACGAATCTCCACAGCTTTCCAGAGCTGCTGGAGCTGCTGGCAGGCCAGCTAACAGCGCTAATGGCTCAGACTGATACGGTTCAGGACCACTTTGTTTATGTGTAGCTGAGGAGATTCTGGAGGGGGAAAGTTTTCCACCTCAAAGGCGCTCTGTGATGTAGGTGCTTTGTGAATCTCGCCTTCCATCTTGCTAGTGGCTGCTGAGCTGCTGTCTGTCAATCATTTCTGCCTGTGTATCCCGTCCCACCCATTCTCCGCCCTCTTATCACCCCACACCTCCCACCCCAACCCTTGCAGTTTCAGGCATTTTTCTAAATTTGTCAGTGGGCGTAAAAAGTCGTGAGTGAAGTTACACTTTATTTTTTTGGTCTGTTGAAGCAAAACCTTTTTCTGGTTGAGTATTTATGCCGTCATCAAAGAAGCAGATGTTACACATGGCAGATAACAAGCAGTTGACTCATAATGCTTCAGTTGTCATATGAGGATGCTGTAAATGGGTGTGTCGACGCAGGTTTCACTGCCCACTACAGGCCTGACATATGCACTACATCATTTCTGGTCTGCTTTGCATTTTCTCCTACAGAGATATAGTTTTCATTCCACTGTTTTTGTTGTTTTTTTTTTGTTTGTTTTTTTTGTGTTTGTTTGTTTGTTTGTTTGTTTGTTTGTGTTTGTTTGTTTTTTTTGTTTTTGTAATGATAGATTATATCTTGTGGTACATAGAGTTATCAGAGTAGAGTGACTCTGGTCTCCTGGGTTCTGCACTAGTGATGCGCGGGCCGCCCCCTAACCCGCGGGTCTCGCGGGTTACCCGCGGTTCGGGTTGGGGCGGGTCAAAGAATTTTCGCTTCACTGCGGGGCGGGTTGGTGTGGTTTACTATTCTGAAATATCTAGTTCTATCTATTAATTTTATTTTTTGTCAAACTGAAAATAAAGACCTTAATCAGTGTCTACATTTTGTTACTATAATATGTAAGACAAAATATTTATCAGTTATTTAAACACAGGTCACGTTTTATAACGTAATGTCCACGTAGGCGCGTAGTAGGCTACGCAGGTGCAGAAAGCGCCAAGCAGACAAGCAACAAAAGATGGAAGAAGTGTTGAATAACTTTCGTTCGGGAGTTTACGTCCTTAAAAAGAAGAAGGAGGGTCAAATGGCTAAATCACAGGTTTGGGGCAGGTTCAACGAGGTAATCAGTGCAGACAACAGCAGCAGCATTGGCTTTATAACACTTAAACGCTTAAACGCTTTAAAACACTTTATTTGTTTGCCTATTTATGTTTATAGGCTTAACGTTTAAATGAAAATGCATTTTGTGTTGCCAGTTTCCACTGCCAATTTAGGAGACCATATGCACCTTTCTCAGACTAAATAAAAGCATTCGTCAATGTCATAACGTGTTTTAATGGGGCGGGGCGGGTTAAAAAAAATAGAAGCGGAGGTGTGGGGCGGTTTGGTGCGGTCCAATTTTTTTAAAAGAGCGGGACCCGCGGGTCGGAAAAAACCCCGACCCGCGCATCACTATTCTGCACTACGAAGCAGATGCAGCATTTTGAGGATATCTTCAGGTGATCTGGTTTAACTAATCCAAACAATATTATTAAAATTTCAAGCCGCCCCATTATGCTGAGTTGGCAGCAAATGATTAATCAGATTATTTATTTCAGATTGAAAAGCATCACAGCTGGAGCCAAAGCAAAAGGAAAGGTGAATAAAAGAATGTGAAATGTCTTAATTGGTTCTGAGCAATATTATGGCAACATCATTAACCTCTTAATGCCTGAATTTATTTGCAATTATACAAAAACAAAATAAATATAGAAAGAAATATGGGAAAAAATAACAGACTGGAATAAAATAAAGCACAACTGAACGTTAAATAAATGAATAATAATTAAAAATAAATAATATATAAATAAAGAAAATAAATTAATACAATAAATTAGTTGTGAAATAAAATTAACAAAGCCCAAAAGTGGTTTGTCCCAAATTTGTGACACCAGTCATCAAGAGGTGAAATGTTTTAACTTTAAAGTACGACTCCGTATTTTATTAATAAATGTGCTGTAGGTGTATTATTGCAGCATGTGAGAAAGTTTTGGTCTTTTTTTTTTTTTCTCAGATGAAACACTGGCTGCAGCACTTACTAAAAAAACAACTAAAAGCAGGATTTCTGTTGATACGCAAGCTCGTTTTCTGTCATTCAGGCTCTAAGGGAAACAAAAGTTTGCTCATTGACTTTAGACAAGTAAGACATTTATAGCTCAGTGATTTTAATCATGGCCACAGGACATTTGTGTTCCCTTGTACAGCAATGTGATGTCTTGAAATGTTGTTTACAGAATTAAACCCATAAAGTTTGGAAACATATACAATAAAATGAATAATTAAGTAAACTTTTACTGATTTAGCACCTTTTAAGAAAAAAAAATCACAGTTTCACAATAAAACAAATATTAAAACAAAAACATTAAAACAAAAGTTTAGATTAAAGCAAGTTTAAAAAGATAAGATCATAGCTGGTTTTTAAAAGATAAGAAGATCTAGAGAAAGGGAGTTTCAGAGGGTAGAAGCCACTGCTGCAAAAGCTCCGTCACCTTTGGTTATTAACCACGTATGCTGCACAGCTAGCAGGCCCTGATCACAGGACCTCAGGGATCTGCTTGGGACATGTTGGGGCAAAAGGTCAGATATGAGGCTTGATAATGCAGTGTTCTATATATTAAAACCAGAATTTTGTAGTGCACTCTGTAATTGGCTTGGCACCAAATGTAGCTGAGCTAACAATGGGGTAACATGAGAATTTTAAAAATTTAGTTAGGAGCCTTGCAGCAGCATTCTGTACAAGACATTCCAGTGATTTCTTACTGAGGCAAGTGAAAATAGAGTTACAGTAGTCCTGGCATAAAGATATAAAAGCCTGTATGATCATTTCCAGCTCAGAATGTGACACAATAGGGCTTAGCTTAGCAATATTTATTAAATGATATAAACAAGAGCTAACCAGTGATTTAACATGGGTGTCTAAAGGGTTACCCCTTCCTGAATGAGGGGTTGTACACAGGAGGCGAGTAGGGCAAGAGACTGGACATATGAGGACATTATTTGTGGGTGACATCTCTTTTTTTACCTTTAAAATAAACTTGAAACATAAATCTAAAGTCTGAACGTGGAGATAATGTTATAAAATCTTTGGATAAGTAATTATCTGGTTATGTGAGCAGAGGCATGAATAGAAGAGCTCTTAGAAAGTTTTTCCTAATTAAAGGGACATTGTGTAAGAATTACGTTGGAATCGTGTGTGGCATTCTAACATATAGTGCATTCTAGCACTTCACTTTCTCAAACACATATTGCAACAATGGTACGGCATAACGAAGATCGCCTACTTCAGTTTATCAATACCAGCAACCAGTATAACAGTATACATACATGACCATCATGTACCAAAGTATGTATTAACCTGTAAAACCCCATTTATGCTCAACGCAGAAGACGGATACACTGAAGATGCACAGTTTTGTCATACGTCGCCACCCTCACACTTCACTGCATCTGCATTTCCATGGGTAATACATCAGTTCATCCACCAGGGGGCAGTGCTGAGTTCAGAGTTCATTTCTGCGTTTTGATCCCAGTTGGTAGCGGTAATGCACTGCTATAAAGTTGTTTAGAGCCATCCAAAAACACCAAAAGAAGAAGAAAACCACCAAGATATTCTTCTTTTTCTTCATTTGTGTCTTCTTCTTCTTCAGGTGCTTTTTATTTGGCAGTTCTGTGTCATCTTCTTCCTGTTCCTCTTCTTCTCTTGTTTGTTCCTTTCACTGGTTGCGTGTTAGTTCAACACTGCCCCCATGATTTAGAGTGATATTGTTCCGTCTTCTGCGTCAAGCAATGGATAGCTAAGCTCTCTGAAAACAGACCAAATTATGTGCGTAACTGACGAAGACAGATGAAACTGTCTATCAGTCTGCGTGTCCATTTTCTGCGTCGAGCATAAATGGGCCTTAACACAGTTACTGTATTTGTAACTTAACACACTCAGGCAAAGAAGTTCCCCCTGGATCATAATTGGTCAGGATGAAAACATCTTGTGGAGGGAAATTCATTGTCATATTGTTCCTCTGTGTTTAGAAGAAAGAATGGTTCTCAGAGGGGGAACGGATCTTGGTGGGGAAACTGGCCTAGACACTGCACCGGCTTTTTATCACAGTAATTCCAGTTTATAAAGCCTTGCTGCTGGCTTTTAGTCCGGCTTTACCGCAGCTGAAAGCCACCGTTTACCGTGACTATGAAAGTGACTGAAACCATGTAAACATACAATTCTGTACAAACGAGGCGGGTGTATTTTAGCAGGATCTCCTGTTTGCTGTTCATGGTAACCATGGTAACAAGCAATATTGTCTAACAAAACCAAATGAAAAAAGTTAGCTTTAGACTCATCTTAGGCAGTAGTTTTTATTTGTTGAGGAGAAAGCTGGCAACTTCAGCATCCATTTAAGATCTTTCTACTTCTTGAGCTCCTTCTGTCTGGGGAAGGCTATCCCAATGTTTTTCCTTTTTATATTTGTCCTGTTTGTATCGTCTGGTCAGGCTGTTTTGGTGATGATAAAACAGCTCCCGTTCTGCTGCTACATATGCATGGTCCTGTATTTTTGTGAATAACAATTTAACAGATTTTCAAACTTGCCGGGGTAGTGAGCTACTCTCGTTGATCTTCTCCTTCCACGTCTCACTGTACACTGGCTCACAGGAAAAACACATAGTTAGTGCTATTTGTCCCTTGCTGGCAGCTGTAGTTTCAACATGGCAGACCGTCATGGTACTGCCCGTCATGTGTATAAACAAATCTAACATTCTTTACTTATGAGAATGTGTGAGATCATTAGCGGAGGTCATAATACGTCTAATAAGTATTCTCTTCCTCTGCCTCACGTCTCAGTCAGGGGTATCAAACTCTGGCATACATTATCCAGATGTTTATACTTAAATAACAATCCTTCACATCTGAAGCTGAAAAAAACAGCATTTCACCTAATGATTATTGTAATTTGTCATTAAGTTATTTTAAAGGTACAGTGTAAACAAAATCAAGTCATTGACAGAAAAAACTTAATACATCATTAAAAACTATTTCTATTAATATCTAATCACTTTATTAAAATATGTTTTAAACTTTGTTTTTATTCACTAAGAATGAGCAATTTATATATTTGTTTGATAGGTGCTAGAGCACCGTTTGAGATAAGGTACACCTTAAAAGTCACTGGATCCGCTTGCAGATGACAACATATTTATATCTAGAAGGGTTTTGGCCACTGATGGCCACCGTACATTCACAACCGTTCTTGGCATTTGAATGCATCATGTCTATGCCCATCTTTACCCCTAGATGTCAGTAATTCTAACAAACAGTACCTTGTACATACCTGAGCTTTTAAGGTCCTCCAGACCATCTGAACTGACTCAACTCAAGGAAAAAAAAACAAATGAGATGCATCACATAAGAAAGATGGAAGATAAAACATATAACAAGTTATCCCCCACCTTATAAATCTATTATGTTAAATGTAACAAGACAACCTTTTGTGGACATATTAGGAAATGTAGTTACTTTTATTGAAAAATTGCAGTTAGTGTGTCATTTATATATTTACCAAATTCACCATCATTCTTCAGATGACAGTAGAAGTATGTAATGTCTCAGCAGGGTGCTGTCTTCACCACTCTCCTTGTAATGTTTATTATTTCAGTCTTAACTTGGTGCAAAAATGAGCTCATAAAAGATAAATGCACTGTACGATCATTTATCACAAAAAGATGTGGCGTGAGTCTTGTCAGCTGTTTGCTACCGTGATGATGTTGTTGTTTATCTCCTTGTTCCCTTCCAGCTCTCACATTATTCATCTCCTGAAGCCGAGGTGCAGACTCCCTGTCGGCAAACACAAAAATATATTTGTCATTTGTCTTGATGTCTCTCACCTTTCTTTTTCTCCTTGGTGTGTATACACACATGCACACACACAGAGACAAATATGTAGAGGTTACCATGGAGATTTGCATGTGGTCTGATGGTTGTCATGGCACCAGTGTTTACCAGGAGTAGAGTGCTTTGTTGGCGCAGTGGTGCCTCTGCCTCCTCCAGCAGCTGTGAGAGTGAACAGTTTTGTTGGTGCAACGATGTCTGTCTGTTTACCGTCTCCTGAAAAGGATCATAATGACTGACATGGAAGATGAGGATGTGAGCGAGATGAATTGAGAGAAATGGGTGTGTTATTGAGATGATCTATGATCAGGCTGATTGGAAACAACCCTGAAGAGCAGAACGCTGAGGACGTATTAGAGGAAGCAACCATGTGCTGAGCTAGAAAAGGGAGAATGGATACTGGTTTTCCATCTCAGCCCTTTTAAAACAGTTCATGCAACAACAACAAAAGTCTGAACCTACTCTCTTTTTTGTATTGTTGCGGACATTAAAAAGGCAGCTCGGAGAAGCCTGCAGAGGTAACAGAGAAATCATCTGAATAAGCAGCAAGACACAATGTCTCAGTTTCAGATAATGGCAAAACAACGCTTCCTCTTGTCTTGATGTTTCACTCAAACTCTGTGATATTTTATTCTGTTTGCAACTTTGTTCAGTCAAAAACTTGCCTGCACTGAAAAAAAACCTATCCAGAAAACTAAGTTAGTTGATGGAAGTCTAATGGTGGAATGTTCAGTTCTGTTACTTACAGATGATAAAAGGCAGAGTTGCTGTGGCTTGGCCTCCAGTGTAATGCTGATGAAATGCTCTTATCTCTGGCAAACCAATCCTCCTTGAAACCAAGTAGGTTTCAAACCTTTGAGGTTTCCTAGGAGACAAACGGCTAACGTCACCCACGGAGTGGTTTTTTGATGTTTGAAAGAAAGGGAAAAGGCAACCGTCACTGATCTGCAGCATTAGTCACCAGTAAAAAAGGAATTCTGTCCAATGCTAGAGGTGCATTTTTATTTTACACCAAATACAGTGATGCCTTTACAGCCCCTAAATTTGACCATGTACCCTGTAATTTAATTAAATACAATTAAACTGCAGAAGTCTGAAGTTTTTGATAGAAAATCAGACATTAACTGGACCCCCAAACCAAACAATCAAGATGGAGACAGCCTTAAAGCAACCACACAATGATCCATCTGACTCAGACCTCTCCAATAAACTAATGCTGATAAACTAATGAAACAAAACCTGGCAGCAGCACTGTCGGCATTTCTCAACTTAACAAATGGTTAACAAAACAAAAAAAGTATAAAGAACAAATTATACTAATACTAATAGTCTAACAAAGATAATAATAATAAAATAAGGTTTATGTTGGAGAATGTCCCAGTGCAGAGGAATGACACATCCAGCCATAAATGTTGAAAAAGACAGAACAACATACCAGCCTTCGCACCAAGATGCTTCACTTCAAGGCTGACAACCTGCACAAACGACTATCACAAGGCCCACTTTCAGTTTGATCCAGTCAAGGTGATGGTGGTGTCTATGGGGCAGCAGTTAAATCCTACTTACACTCTTTCTATAAAGTTAATGGGATTCACAAATGCATTGATCAAGGATTTCTTTTAAGGTAAAAACAAATCCTACAAACGCTTGATTGCTGACATTTCTGAACAAAATAAGCATCTGTGTTATCTTTTGTTTAGCAGTTCATTATAATAATAAAATTAGTGTCATATTTCTTTCAGACTTTATTTAACAGTTGGTCATTTACAAGGCATTTTGTTGTTTTAAACTAAAATAGTCTTTAAGGGTGCAATCACTCTAGTGTTGTTTGGTTCTCTTTAAACGCTTGTTTCCTTTCTGCTGCGGCCCAAAGATGCTAACAATGGCTTGCTTGAAAACCGGTGATATCACTTCACTTCAAAAAGTGAACCCTGAGGTGGTTTGCTTGCAGTGTGAAAGCAAACGGACCATCCAGTGAACCAGAGAGAGGAAGTGATGTAGACTGTGTCATAGCGCCACCTGTTGGATAACTCGCTGCCTCTCTTGCTGCTCATACTGGACCGATTCTGATGAAATCTACATCAAGGCAAGGAAAGGCAAATTTATTTGTATAGCACATTTCACGTACAAGACAATTCAAAGTGCTTTACATAAAAAATTACAGCAGGGTGCAGAAAGCAATACAAGTGCATTAAAAAAAACAAAGAAATGCAATTAATGAAATAAAAACAGAATGAAGACGCTAAAATAGAATGGATAAAATGCAAGAAATAAAGCTCCAGTGTGGGGAAAGACAATATTAAAACATAATTCCAACTTAAAAGAACCAGATGTAGATTTTGACTTCTAAATAAAAACTAGTGAAATGCAGCAGAGAACAGGTGGGTCTTCAACCTTGATTTAAATAAACTGAGTGTTTCAGCTGATCTGAGGCTTTCTGGGAGTTTGTTCCAGACATGTGGAGCATAGAAGCTGAATGCAGCTTCTCCATGTCTGGTTCTGACTCTGGGAACTGATAAGGAACTGGAACCAGATGACCTGAGGGTTCTGGTAGGTTCATAATGGGTCAAGAGGTTTCTGATGTATTTTGGTCCTAAACCATTCAGAGCTTTATAGACCAGCAGCAGAACTTTAAAGTCTATTCTCTGACGAACAGGCAGCCAGTGTAAAGACCTCAGAGCTGGACTGATGTGGACCACTCTCTTGGTCTTAGTGAGGACTCGAGCAGCAGAGCAGAGCAGCAAACACTGTTACAATAATCAAGCCGACTAAAGATGAAAGCGTGGACTAGTTTTTCCAAGTCTTGCTGAGACATCAGATCTTTTACACTTGATATATTCTTAAGCTGATAGTAGGCTGAATTTGTAATTCCCTTAATGTGTTTTTCAAAGTTACGGTCTGAGTCCATCAATACACCCAGATTTTTGGTCTGGTTGGTGGTTTTTAGGTGTATAGACTGAAGCTCTGTGGTGACCTTTAATCGTTTCTCTTTGGCTCCAAATACAATCACCTCAGTTTTGTTTTTGTTTAACTGAAGAAAGTTCAGACACATCCAGTCATTAATCTCCTCAATGCATTTACCAAGAGCCTGTACGGGGCCTCGGTCTCCTGGTGACATTGTAATATATATCTGTGTGTCATCTGCGTAGCTATGGTAACTAATGTTGTTTTTCTTTATAATCTGTGCCAGTGGGAGCATATAGATGTTAAACAGAAGAGGCCCCAGGATGGAACCTTGGGGAACTCCACATGTAATTCTTGTCTGCTCAGATTTAAAATTACCTATTGACACCAAGTACTTTCTGTTCTCTAAATAAGATTTAAACCAGAGTAGTGCAGAGCCAGAGAGGCCCACCCAGTTCTCCAGTCATTTAAGCAATATATTGTGGTCAACTGTATCAAATGCAGCACTGAGGTCCAGTAAGACTAAGACTGACATTTTTCCATCATCTGTATTCAAACATATGTCATTAATGACTTTGGTCAGAGCATCTCAGTGCTGTGGTGCTGTCTAAATCCTGACTGGAAGACATCGTAGCAGTTGTTTTGTGTTAAAAAGTCGTTTAACTGATGAAAAACGGCTTTTTATCGATTATCTTAGAAAAGGAAGATTTGAGATCACCCTGTAGTTGTTCATGTGTGTCTTGTCTAGATTGTCCCTTTTTAGCAGGGGTTTGATTACAGCTGTTTTTAGAAGTTCTGGGAAGACGCCCAAAATTAAAGACAAGCTCACAATCTGTAACAGAACTGGCTCCAGAGTCTTTGAGACATCTTTGAAGAAACCTGTGGGCAGGATGTCCAAGCAGCAAGAGGAGAAGTTCAGCTGACATATGGTGTCGCCCAGATCTTTGCTGTTAATGGGATTAAACTGTGTCATGGTGCTTAAACTGGTTTTCAATGGACACAGTTTGTCTGTTTAACCTGCTGTTGATAAACCAACTACTTGTCTGATATGTTGGATTTTTTTCCATGAAAAATTTGGCTCATTGCAAACTCATTGCAGGCCTTGGTGGAATAAAGTTCAGGTGCTACTGACCACAGGAGGGTTTGTTAACCTGTCAACAATAGCAAATAAGACCCGAGCTTTATGATAGTTTTTGCTAATAATGTCAGAGAAATAGGACTTTCTTGTATTCCTTAGTTGTAAATTGTAAGAGTGAAGTTTCTCTTTATACATGTCATAATGAACCTGTAGAATTGTTTTTCTCCATCTACGCTCAGCTTTCCGACGCTCTCTTTTTCCATGCTTTACCAGTGTGGAATTTCTCCATGGAGACTTTTTCTTTCCAGAGACAACTTTCACCTTAATAGGAGCAATGACATCCATAATACTTAACATTTTAGCATTAAAACTAGTGACAAGCTCATTGGCTGAACCCCCTGCATGTGTAAAAGAGAAGACCTGGTTAAACATCCCACTCGTGTTTTCAGTTATTCACTGTTTTGTGATTATCTCTATTGAGACGTGTGAACAGAAACTGTACACTCAAAGAAAACACAGAAATGATCAGATAGGCCCACATCGCACACAGTTACCTTGGAAACATCCAAACCTTTAGAAATCACTAAGTAGAGTGTGTCTTTTAATGTGTGTGGCTTCTGCTATATGCTGAGTCAGCCCAAAGTTCTCCAGACTGTTACCCAGATCTTTAGTTGCTTTGTCCTGAGGGTTGTCTATATGGATGTTAAAATCACCAACAATAATTACCAGTGTTGGGGGTAACGCGTTACAAAGGTAACTCGTTACTCTAATATACTACGTTTGGCAGTAACGAAGTAATACAACGCGTTACTAACTATATTTTGGTAATATTATTACAGTAAATGAGTCCGGTAATGCGTTACAATCCCAACTGTCAGTATAAACATCAGACAAATAAATAATAAAACAACCATCGCGCAACAGCCGAAAATAAATATGAAGTAGAAGAAGAAGAAGAAGAGGAAGAAGAAGAAGACGAGGGCGGCGGCTTTAAATTAACAGAAGAAGAAGAAGAAAAGGACGAGGAATGATGGCAACCGACTCGACATTTTCTAAGTGGGTTTACTGTCACTATTTTGAATACATCAGAGAAATCGAAAAGAACAATGAGGTGTAGAACAAGAGTTTGTATCACATCATGTCGTTTAATTCTTCCATATCATTACATTATTGTAATTCAGCAGTTCATATTAACAACTACTTTCTGATGCAACCTCATTAGACTTTGTTGCCACACACATACTATAATAATGAGGAACTACATTTAAATGAGAACTATTCACCATGACAAAATATTGCGCACCTTCATTGCGTAATGCCTTGTCCTAAATGCTTATTTTGGTGAAAAGTAACTGAAAAGTAATATGTTACTTATTACTTTATACAGAGAGTAATATTGTAAAGAAATGTATTACTTAAAATTGAAAGTAACTGGTAATGTGAAATATATTACACTTGGGAAGTAACTTTCCCAACACTGATAATTACACAGTCAAAGTCTACACAGATTGTAGTCAGCAATTTATTAAACTCATCATAAAATTCTGCGCAGTGCCCCGGTGGTCTATAGAAATTTAGATATATTATTTTATAATAAACTTTCAACTGAAGAGCCACGTCTTCAAAAGAAGTAAAACTTCCAACCACATTAGCTTTGAACACCAATGTAAATCCCAAATCGGAATTAACTTCTAGGTGGTGAACGAGCTGTTTTCAGTCCTAGACAATCAATGACCTGGATTTTCCTATTTTTTCTCAGTGGTTGGTCGTTTCAGGGAATATCGCCCCTAGCAAGCGGTTGTTGTGACTGCATGACATTGTTCAGGCAGTTCGGTGCACCTGAGTTAAAGTGGGACGTGAAACCAAAACAAATTAAGGTTAAAATAGTCACCCAGATTATCCTGGTGTGAATATGATCTAATTTACAGAACACTGAAATCAATTAGTGTTTTCACCCTTTTTTTTAACATCAAACGCAGCCTCTTTCCATCTTGTTCACAGTACAACATATTTACTGTTGCTGCAAGATCTTGCAGATTTTGTCCTACAGAGGGAATTAATCTTTCATGAGCCTGCAGATTTATTGACAGAGAGTGAGTAGCTACTTACTATGGTTCATGAGAACAGCTCTTGTTAGCCTAAAGCATCCAGTCTTTTGGAGTCAGCACTACAGAGCCATATACAGCAATCCAACCCTTTTCCACCACATGTGCAGTTTCTCTCCAACGTGGGCTTTTTAGGGACAGCTGGCATTCATCAATCTAAGAGCAAAGATGTGAATAGTTTCACAGTTTTAAGAACACATTCATGAGAGATGTGATGGGGTTCTCATCAGGTGTTAACTTCAAGAATTTAGGTGCTAGAAATGGAAACACCTCTTGGTTTCCTTTTTCTTGTTGTTCTTGTTGGAAATAGCTAATGAGCTTTTTTTGTGGAGAAAGTCCACTTACCAAAAACAACTATTTTAAAGCAGCAACACTAAATTTTGGTAGATCATGTCACTTTTTGTCTTCCCATCAGGACAGCTGATTCAGAATCTATCTTATCTCTTTTTTTCCAGCCAGTAAATCAGTCCCACGTTGACTCTTGCTTTATCACTTTTTTGTTCTTCTCTTCCCCCAATAACATCCTTTTGCATGTCTTTGGTCGTTTTGAACGCACACCATGGCTGATTCAGCGGAGTGTTGATATCCAGTTGCTGGCATGTGACACAGTGCTATAAAGCATAACGCAGGTGTCATGTGATGCACTGGGCTGGAAAAATAGCTGTAAAGTGCTCTGGGATGATGCAGGGTAACAGTGGCTTCAGAAATGTGCATAACGAACGTCAGTGTGCCATCAAAACTAGTCAGAAGCATAGTTTTATGGTCAGAAACCTTTGTAGTGTAGTGTTGCTTTAAAACTATATTAGAGAGTGAGGACCAATAACCGGGTAGCTGAATGAGCAGAGGTAGACTTCTAACTGTTTTATTGCCACTGCTATTGATTTCTGAGTTAATTTGTGGCTGGTTTGTATCATTGGGCAAAAGGTTAGTGATCTGGGAGCAAAATTATTATTTAGTGCTGTACAGCAAATATGGAAAACAAACATTAATTCTGTACAAATGTCAATAAAAAGCAAACAATCAGATCTGAGTGACCTGGAAGGCACTTCATAGTGGCCAGTGGTCCTATAACAACTACATTTAGGAGTAGTGTAATAGTGTCATTTGGAGGGGATAAGAACATGTAATACCCTTTCCAAGTAATAATGATTTTACAGAAATACATACTGAGGCTAGCTATTATACACATAATTTCTTTTCTACTTTCATGTAGAATTCAAGGTCACCCAGATCCATTTGACAGACTGGAATATGAACCAATGTGTTTTAGAGGCATAAGAATCAAGGGGTCCATAACTAAGGTGAGAGTAGCAGCACAATCTGATGCCGCAAGCTTAAAAATCCTGGTTATTCAGTCCACACAAACATTAGATAAGGCACATATATTTGTGTAGCACATATTATTTACAAGACTATTCAAAGTGCTTTGCAGCCATATTGTACATTACAGTCCAAGTCAGTGAAAATCTTGAGTCTGTTCTCCAAAATGTTTGGTTTCAGTTTCCAAAAATGTTCGTCTGTGGATAATAGAAACAAACACATATAAAAATGTGTGGCTGGCTACTGAAATACCTGTGCTTTGTGAACAGTTAGCACAACATCTGAAGTGAGTTAAAAAGCTGATAAAATCTATTCTGCACCCATGTCTGTTTTTCCCTTTACTTGCTCCTCTCAGCCCTCTTTATCTACTCATACCTGAGTGTGTTTAGTACATCACACAGAAGGAGGAGGTTCTGGTTTGTGGAAGGGGGGTGACTGGTGCCGGGTAAACAGAGAGCCTCGGTCTTGCTGCCAGGTTTCGATCGTGTTCACCTTTCTCATCAGTGAGATGTTCTGAGAACAAACAGGTTTCTGTTCCACTTGTGTCAGCAGAGGCTAACCTCAGCTGCAGCAGTATGATGCACCTCTTTTTAGATCATTCATGTCCCAAAACATTTAGCAGGCAAAGGAAACTGATTACATTTATGCAAGTCTGAGTAATGTGTGCTGTAAGTCTGTTTCTAAACCAAAATAAACTAATATGTTCACAAAAACAGCTAGCAGAGGACATGCCTATAGAAAAATGTAGATTTTTTATCTCTTCCCAGAGTTGCTTGTGCCAGGATTTCTTTTTTAAGAGAAGTTTCTTCTGAAAGAAGAAAGATGTCTTGTATACAAACATTTTGTTTGTTCAAGTCTGTGGCCGATAGGAAATAAATGACTTCTAGATGTAGCACAGTTTTGTCATGGTCATATTCCCAGACAATTTGCAGTTAAAAAGAACAGTTCTGATTCACCATGTGTTTGGGTGTAAGGTGTAAACTTTGTTTAAAATGTCTAAAATAAATAAGTGAATCTATGTGTGTGCTCTTCGTGACTTTTTAAATGTTTGAACCCTTTTAGAGCAAACTTGCCACAAGCACCAGGACAGAGAAATGAAACCTGCTTCCTACTGCTAGATGGCAGATGCCTGGATGAACGCAGAGGGTTGCACCAGGAAGGGCATCCAGCATAAAGCATGCCAAATGAACGTGTGAATACAGCCTACAACTTCCATACCAGGTCAGGTAGAAGCCGATGATTCACTGTGGCGACCTATACATGTCAAGTAATATATATATAAATATATATATATATATATATATATATATATATATAGAGAGAGAGAGAGAGAGAGAGAGAGAGAGAGAGAGAGAGAGAGAGGAGGTGTTTCCTGCTTAGGCAGCTGCCAAAGCAACCCAGCCCCAGATAAGCGGAGGATGGATGGATGGATTGGATAGGTAGGTAGATAGGTAGGTAGGTAGGTGGATGGATGACTGGATGGATGGATGGATGGATGGATGGATGGATGGATGGATAGATAGATAGATAGATAGATAGATAGATAGATAGATAGATAGATAGATAGATAGATAGATAGATAGATAGATAGATAGATAGATAGATAGATAGTGGACAACACTGCACTCTATCACAGGAAATTACCAAGTGTAACCTTGTTTCTCACCATTCATCTACAGACCGGCATGAAGAGCTTTTACATTTAAACGACTGTTTTTAAAATGTGCTTTGCACAGATTGTCTCACTAGTATTAGCAAGAAGAATCAGAAGAGATGAGATGTTTACAAAAACCTGTTCATCTCACCTCTAACAGAAGATTAGATCTATAGCTCTTAGCAGAAAGATGAAAGTCATGCCACTTCTTTTCAGGGCCAGATTTTCACAGACACAAGAAAATGAATCCATTAGGTGTCTCTGAGGATCTGGGGCTGAGTGGTTCACTCAGACCTTGACCTTTTCTGCTCATAGCTGCCACGGAAGAAATGACAGCTCAATGACCAAAGAAAGAAAAAAGACTCAAATAACCAAAGCAGGTCCTCAGCTGTCGGGGGTGTCAAAGCTTTGGCCACACTCTCAGCAGCAGTCAGGCTGACATTTGGCTGCTGATGTTGAGCCATCGCGCCTCATGAGAAACAGAACACCACATTTATGCTGTCAGAAAGGGCTAGAGTTCCTCATTTCATGTCTTTGTGTTTAGCTGGGAGGAAAACTACATTAAAATTCACATTACAGAAAACTCTATACGGCTGTCAAGACTATTCCTTTGACTAAACTGTCTTATGATAGAAAGTTGGAAATTTCACATTGTCTGTATGAAGTATTTCAACACACAGTAGAAGTATGTGGGCAAACAGTGGTTATGAGCATTTCCTTGGGGCGGTTTTTCCTGGTCGGGTTTCTGCGTTTCAGTCGTGATTGGATCAGGAGACTGAAGCAGCTAGTTAGTCAGCAACGGATCTAACCAGTGGGAACCAGCGCTCATAAGTGATAGACCTTGTTGCTACTCAATAAAGTAAGTAACTAGTAATTAGTAACTGTCTCTGCTGGTCATCTCACTACTAGAATTTGTGTTAAATACTTTAACATGTAATATAAATTCATTCAGTCGCACTGGGTATGGCAGGGTAAAACATCTGTTTTTTCTGATATCATCTGGAATGTTCTGACATGCTTTCCATTAATGTGACAGCATTTGAACATGTCAGCATTGTTTTTAACGAGAATCCAGCTGCTTTAATCCCAACTGTGAGAGCTGCTGTGCTGGCAAAGCAAATTTTTCTTTGCAGGTGTTAATAAGAAACTGGACCTGCAAACTTCAAAAGCATCACATTAAAGATGGTGTGAAATACAGGACTCAGGACTGTGTGACAGCATCACACAGCTGCTGCAGATTTGTCGGCTTATGATGAGAATCTCACGTTCCACCACATCCCAAAGCTGCTCTACTGGATTGAGATCTAACAAAATTCAGGTAGGATGTGGTGGTTAAATCATCCCATATTTGTATGAAGGGTGCAGAATATGCAAAGAAAATAGAAGAGAATAGAGGATAGAAGAATAAGAATTTCTTCAGAATCTCTCTAGGAGCCCACAACCACCAAATAACCTTGGGGAGGGGGGCAGTGTAGAGCGGAAAAGCTGATATACAAACAGAGAGAGGAACAAAGAAAAAGCAGCTGCAACGTATTTAACAACTACACAGACCACCGTTGCGCTGCTTCTTTCTATGTCTCTTTCTGAGAATGTTCGTAGTCATGATCTCCTCCACCCGTCGCCATGTTTGCAGCTGTCTGAAACCGACTTCAGAACTCAGAGAGGAACTGTGCACTGCCCTCTGGTGGATGTATTGGCTAACAACCATGTCAACGTAAACGACGCATGAAAAAAGAGGGTGGTGACGTTTGAAATGGACGTACTTATTTACGTACGTAGTGAGAGCGTAAAAAAGTTGAAGCAATCTTTATGCACCGCCTTCACACAACACAACTTACAGGCTTCAAGCAGATCGATGCACACAGCAGTGGTATCGCTTCTTTGAGCATATGATGAGGGAAGAGAGTGCAGTCCTTCCCCATTCCATCATTTTTTCATTATTATTTGGAGCAATAAAAAAAGCAGAAAGAAAAGAAAACTCTTTGAGACAAATGTGAGATGTGATAAAACATGATGGAAAACACTTGTTTGACTTTATCAGTGACCGACTGACTACGGATTTACGGATCTTATTTAAAGAACCTGCTGATCTGATAACAATGAGCAACCTTACTGATGAATATTGGACTCAAATGCAGTTTGACATTGTCTTTGTCTCAACTTGGTAACATATATTTATGAGGCTTGGTCATCTTGAGTTCTGTCTGAGTTCAAATAAAGATTAAGAGAACCATCTGACATGATGGCGCCTCCACATTTCAGTGCAGCTTCGACCTCCTGCTTCATGTTCCATCCCTGCAAAAAGCTGGATTTAGAGGCAGAAATTTAAAACAAAGCACATCAGTGAGCAGCAGCAGAAAGAGACCCGGAGACATGAAGACTAAATCACCTGTGAAAACAGACTGTATGTGGGAGAAACAGTAGGTGGACTAGTCATGATCATTACCAGTATTTCATTCTTAATCTTGGATAATGATGGTGAAGACAGTGAACTGTGAACATGCACAAATTCAGTTGCCAGTCTACTCTGAACAAAAGCTAAACTTTTGAGCACGACGTCACTTTAAATTCCAAATGTCTGTGTTTGGTAAATTTTCTCATTACCTGCAGTTGTGCAACTATCTTTTTATCTCAAGATAACAAGAACTATTTTAGGATAGTGGGTTCATTACTTTGAAAAATTAGGACATGATGATGTTCTTTCGTTCGGGAGTTCAGGAAAGCTATTACCAGAAAACACATGCACTGCTCAGCTCTGCCCAGCTTTGATAAAAACCAATTAAATGAGTTGCTAACACATTATCAACACATTCTGAGTTCACCTTGATCATCTTGTGATCTTGAGAAAACAAAGCAGTATGTCGTGATGGTGAGTTTCAGTTATCCAAGACAAGCTCTAATTCTTGAACAGACGCATAAAAGTTAAATAACTTGAGGGATGGCTGCTCTAAGAGTCAGTACCTTTCTGTTCTTTCAATCTATGTTTTTTTTTTATCTATTCTCGTGTTAGTGAAGATTAAGGTAAAGGGTAAAATGGCAACACAGTCAGAAGTGCTTGTGCGATGGAAGTATTTATATCAAATCACAAAAGTCAACTAAACTATAAAAATACAATTTTCTTCATGAGTTCAATCTAATCTTTTAACAAAAAAAGACTGAACCACTTTATGTCCTCCCTTTTTTAATCTCTTCCTATTCTCCTCTATCCTTTCTCCTGCTTTTCCTCCGGTCTGGTCCAGCAGTTATAAGCAGAATTGGCATAAACTAATTTTAATATAAAAATAAAGAATAACATTTAAGACTCAAGGGGAGCCAAGGAGGTATCCAAAAGACTCCTCTTTGCTCAGCACAATACGGCAGGTAGACCATCATTCTGCTGCCATGATGCTGCACAGGACAGGTTAAAAAATAAACACACACCTTTTTGTATCAGCATTTTGTGGTTGCTGGAACAAAGTAAATGGAAACAATTTTTCTTTCATTATTACTGTATAGATGTTTGTGAGTTGTGTGTGTGGATGCAGGTTCCTGCACTGTTACACCTCCAGTTAATGAGACTCAAACTCGTGCAGCATCACCTACAACTAGATATTTTTAACTAAAGCCTCGAGCCTACTGAGTATACGGAATAAAAACTTGAATCCCGGGGAGCGAACCTGCCGAAGACGTTTGATGCGACGATGAAAAGTCAACACGTTGAATGGGCGGCCCCCGAGTCCCCGTTTGTGCAGATTATCCTGGATTTTTGAAGCTGAGAACAGAGCTGTGTGCCGTTCTGTAAACCCCGCCACCCTGGGGGAGCTCATTACCGGCACTTCAGGCTGTGATTTGAAGCCTGTCAGCCTGCTCTCTTCTGTTATTAATTTCACTCCTTTTGGCCCCCTATTTTCCTCCTCCGTTAATCTGTGTATTTAATTAAGGTCTGCTTGCTTTAGTAGTGCAGAGAGCAAGAGGCAGAAAATAAAACTCTACTAGAGTTCTACTTAAAAATCGTCCAGTTAGTGTAAGAAAAAAATGGACTCCCCCCTGACTGAGATACTGGTTTCATATCATTTCAGTCGTGTCTGAAGAAGCAAACATTTGAATATTCATGTTGAACTCTGGTAATAAGCAGACTTTTCAGCTTCTTTGTAACTTGCTTCATTTATGCTTTTCCAAACAACAGAAGTGCTCCTGTGATTTAATTCATTTAAATGTTGTTTTTATCGTTTTACTAAGACTGAGATGCAAAATGCAACAGGTAATCAAACAGAATGACAAAAAAAAATTAGGAGAAAAACACAAAGAATTCAGAAAACAGGACAAATCCAATACATTTCAGGCCGAAACCACCAGATAAGAAAACACATTTATCAAAATGTTTTATTTTTTAATGTATGTTTTTGGTTTAAATGTAGTCCATTATGTTTTTAAAGATGCTTTCTGAAATAATGTTTTCTCTTTTAATGTTGGTTTGTTTTACGTTGTGTAAAATATCCATCTGTTGTGCCCACTACCAGTTAACATGACTGGAGAGAAGGCGCCAGGAACCTGGATGTGATGGGAGGTGACCATCACATCAGCATGAAACCTGTTTTCTGAAGCACATTTTCTGTTGTTTTAATCGTTCTGAGTGATGTGGTTTCTGGTTTGATCTAAAATGTTCTGTTCATAAATATTTATCTCTTTGCTTTTTATGTTTACTGGATTTTTCTCATGTTTTCCCTTTTTCTCGTGTGATTTCTCAGTTTCAGTCTTGTATTCACTGAACTGTGGCGGTTTTACAATCCTTGCTTTCATTCTTTTTTTCTGAAAAGCTGTTTTCCATAACACACCTTCACACTATTTCAATTTGATGACTTCCTAAACATGATAGAACCTTTAAAGTCCAAAAGACCCATTTTTACATTTCACTGCAGCACAGATTGAACCAGACGTGAAAGACCGACTTTCGTTTTATGTAGCTGTCAGTTGTCACGAGTATCAATAGTTTATCCCATTATTTAGAAATACAGTTAGAACATGGCTCCACATGGCCTGTTTTAGTTTTTCTTCTCTTGTTTGGTGATTTAAAATCAGAAAAACAAAAACAACTCTTCATCAGCAGCATTTAGCGCTTTGGTGATCAGTTCTTACAAATGGACTCTTTTCTATGTTTGTTTTGATGGTTCAGAGCAGTCCTCTCTAGTTAAACTACTTCTTCATTTTCTTGGTTACCACGGTGACACTTTTTACCCATTTGATTGTTTGGCTAAAAAGCAGCAACCGCGATGACTCCGCCCACTTTCTGAAAAGTTCAGACATTTAACTTAAAGAACTAAAAGTGTCCACATACAAATGTGGAATACTCTGAAAACAAACATGGTTGCATTTCATTTTATTTTTTGTTTCATTTTTTATCCAACCAGTTGCTTACACTCTCCCTTCATTGGAAGTTTATCTTTTTTTTTCTTTTTTTTTAAAGAAAAAAAAGATAAAAATCTGGAGGGAAATACCCCAAATGATTCAAAAGTCACAGGCCTTTAAAAATAGTTTCCAGTCTAAAGCTGAGTCAATGGAACAAATGCTTTTTAAAGAATCGACCGTGTCAGAAGCTACTAGAGCTGGAAAAGTCTATTCACTGTCGCTCTCTGCCTCTTCAGTTGCTGCCTTTATCTGCACAAAGCTTCCCCTGCAGGCTGCAGGCTCTGGACGCAGAGCTGAAGCCCAGCAGAGAGGGATGATATGATGCTATGCTTTGCCCCATAAAATCCATCCTCCATTTATTCAACAAAAGTCCCAATGACAGAAAAGCTGACAAAACTACCAATTTACTGAATCTGAATTGGGGTAATTCTGCCTTCCAGTGATGTACAGTTTAATTAAGAGCGCTTTGAGGTCACTTAAACTACAAGAGTTTTCTTATTCTGCACGCTGTTGATCAGGACTAATTAACTTTTAGAGAACTGTGACCTGAAAGGCGATGAAGTGGCTTTACTGGGACTGTTGGGAACATCACACAATCAACTCTGAATATAAAGCCATTTTAAAGGCAGTGGAAACTTCATTGTTCAAATGCCACTCGTGCACTGCTGAGGGACGTCTGAAAAGAAGTGAGAATCTGCTCAAGGTCATACAGCAGGAACCTGGTTTTCTTTAATCGGCTTGTTTTTTTTCTGACGTCACATTTGTTATTAAAAGCAAGCCTTTCACAGCTTCCGTCCACCTTCCACTGCCGGCTTTCTCATCTTGTTTTCTATAAACGGCGCACTGATAAGACATGAAACACCACGGCCTGATGCCTCCACTTCAGATAAAGTGTGTTTATGTGTGCAGCCAACAGCAGGGAAGATTCTCACAAATGCTGTGTACAAATATTTACATTTTATTTAGAGTCCTTTCCACAAAAGTATGCAGTCAGAAAAGGTTTTCAGGCTTAGCGCTGGCTGTTACTACCACATCATACAGCACGCAGCACTGAGACAAAGCAGCCACAAGCCTTGATGGACAGTCTCATTACAACAGTGAACATCTGTGAAGCGCTCCATTCATTTTTGGCCAGCTTTGGTACAAACATACATTTTATCAGGCTATTAGAATACAGACAGGAGATGGCAGGGAGTTTCATGTGGATGAAAAATATTTATGATCAATACTATAAATAATCTTTGATGAAGTAAATTTAACTTCCAGTCAGCTTATACTTGTTCTGAAGTTTTTAACCATGGTGAAGTGGCTTCATCAGGAGACTGAACGTGAGTAAATATGTACGTATGGAGGTGTTGGAGGGGGTGAGACACAGCTGAGCAAACTGCAGCAGCTGGCAAAAATGATGTGATGTGGTTGACACGTCTGGCTGAGACGGCTCAAAATGATCCAAGCTAAAAATCGCACATGAAATGGAAAAAAATTGTTTGTCAAAAACCAGTTCTGCAAATGTACCCAGCAGATCCAGAAAGAAGCTACAACCACAATAGCTGCTGTGTGTGGACAAAAAACGGTGACAGAGCAGATCCGGAACCTCTTGTTTCACTATTTTCAGTTTTAATCAGGGGTGGGCATGTAGTATGCGCTAATTAACGCAGATTATTATTTCATTGGCCATTAACACAATCTTTCTTTAGTCTGTGGCTTACTGACTTGGTATGTAGCCACTTTCGCCGAATCTCTGAAAGAAGCATGAAAACTAGTCGTCCATGTACTGCACTGGTTTCATAGAGATTCTGTGGACTTTCTGTCACAATGTAGAAACGCAGGCAGTTTGTTCCAGCCGGGAAACACACGTGATGGCTGGAAATTCATCACATATTGTGTCCTCAGTGTTTACAAGCATCACACAGCTTTCAAATCATCCTGCTGACTTCTGACTTTTTAACAAATAAACCAGGGAAGGACTCCACTTGTAAGGTGTGTAAAAGGTGTAAGGTGAGGAAAAGTCCACCTCATTAGCTCAAAGCATGGAATGAATTCATGAGCTAGACGACTGCAGGGATGTCAGACGCCAGTCCTTGAGGGCCGATGTCCTTCAGGTTTTAGACGTTTTACTGCTCAAACACACCTGATTCAAATTAAATGTATCCAGCAGCTTGTTTTCAAGTTCTGCTTAATGACCCATTCATTTCAGTCAGGTGTGTTGAAGCAGGGAAACATCTAAAATCTGCAGGGCATCGGCATCGGTTGAACTGTGTTGTTAAAACTCAGCATCACAGATTAGAAGGCTTAAGTTAACAGCTAGCTAGCTGGCAGCTAACAGAGCATCGTAATTCTTCAGACGCACAGCAGGTCAGTAAAGTCTGGCCTTCACCGTTGGTCCATCTGCATTTCAAGTTTTGAGGCCTGTTAAAAAATGCTGATTACAAGGCCAATTCACTGTTTATATAATGTTTCCAGTGCTGTGGTCCTAGATGCTTCAGTTTTAATATTCTGTAGGAGAACTTGGGATTTCCCATTTCTAACTGGGAAAAAAACCAAGAGAACCCCAACGAGAAGTCATATTTCCTTGTTGGGAACAAGGTTAGACTTTATCAGGTCTAACTTCCTTCCAACGGTAGCTTACCAACAGAATGTAAAGTCTCCAGCTGACAGTCTCTATCTCATAAAACATTAAACACAGCACAGTTAGTGCAGCATTAGCTATTTTCTTTCTCAGTTAACTGAGCTGCATAACTGCTGATGAGAATTTGCAGCATGGTGTGAAGCTATGGTGAAGATAAAGCTGGGAGGCTGGATGAGTCTAATTTACTCTGGTATTGTGACCCTGCAAATATAAGCACCCCACTAAATGAAATCATTCTGAATTGCAGATCTGAACGAGGTAACATTTGTTTTATTTTTGTATTTTAATTGGTATTAACTAAGGTTGTAACATAACATTGAATCAACATATAAATGTAGCATCAATCCAAATTAAATCCTGGTCCATACTTGTCATTTAAATGTCTGAGCTCAGGAATAAAATGATATATTATACATTTGGTTGCATTTTGTGACGTGATATGAATGGAAGTGGTTGTGTTACCTCTGGTAGTATGTGCTCTCCAGCAAGTCTCTTTTTCTTAACATGTCCCCATTAAAGTTTACTTTCTTCAGTTTCATAATTAAGTTTTTGGTGCAATTAAGCCTTAACTTCAAAGTTAAGATGCCACATTAAGTCCATCATTAGCCTGCCAGTTCAAATTAGCCATTAAAATACTTTCTGTATGACATTTATTTCCATCCCTTCATTTTGTGTAGGAAATAATTCCCACTTATTGTAGTGAGCACCGCCTGATCTGTCACTGTTTGGTGCAGCTGGAAATGCAGCATTTGCAGTTTTACTGTGAGGTGAAGCTGCAGCTTAAATGTCATTTCACTAATGGTGTTGGGTTTTAATAAAATAACATTTTTTAACTACACAAAACCTTCAGAACAAAGTAAGAGGACCTTCTGAAAATGAATGCTTACAGGGTCAAACTTGCAGAAAACTGAAGTCTGAAACCAAAAGATGTCCATTCACGATGAGACGAGTGGCTAATTTTACTCCGATTTTACTGAATTAGTTTAACGGTGGTGTGGTGGTTAGCACTGTGGCGTCACAGCAAGAAGGTCACTGGTTTGAGCCCCGGCTTTGGGGCGGTTCAAACAGTGGCCTTTCTGTGTGGAGTTTGCATGTTATTCCTGTGCATGCGTGGATTCTTTCCGGGTACTTCAGCTTCCTGTCCATGATAGACCTGCCTCTCGCCTGCTAACTGCTGGGATAGACTACAGCTTCCCCGGGACCCTGAATTGGACGAAGCGATACAGAAAATGGATGTCTGTCGGGTTCAGTAAAATTCGGATTCAAACTTTTTATATTCAGTCCCTGATCTGAAAACTAGCAACTGACATGAAAATATTTGGTTCCGTGAAATACGGAGGACCACAGCGACAAGAACCTAAAAAAACAGGAAGGTGACACTTGACTTACAAATAAATAAAACAGGTTTGACATGTGTGATGAGGTTACAGTTAAGATACGATATCTAAGAAAATGTCTGTTTTTGTAAAAATGTCTTTCTTAGTGATCAACCCACAGTTTTTAACCAAAAGTGTTGCTGTACGAAAATGCTGTGCCATAACTGGAGTACAAAAATACATAACTGTGCAAGATGAGAGCTGCTGGGAGTCTGGGGGTAACAGTGAGGCGCAAACAGTGCTGTGTTGTTAGGGGGGCAGTCAGGTGGTCTCCCCCTGAAGAGCTGAAGGCAACGCAGCAGGAGCAAAACCACAACGCTGGTTCAGGGCCAACTGACAGCTGAAAAGCAGCATTTCAGACCGCGTCATGTTTTGAGGGATGTTCCAGAGGACTGAGGTGAGCTGGTTTGGGCTAAAACACAGTTCAGATGGCGTAGTCTTCCTGAGCAGCGGGGCTGAAGGCGGAGCTCCGCAGCGCATCCAGGCAGTTGACCAGGATGAGCGTGCCGGTCAGATGCTTCCAGCGTTTGGTGATGGGGCTCTTCATCTTATCCAGGCCCATGTGCAGCTCCTGGATCACGTCTCTGTAGCTGTCGCCGATCTGAGCGGCCCATGTGACCAGGAAGTCGTACGCCGGCTTCCACATGGCCTGCAGACAAGAAACAAACCTTAACAATCCACTAATGTACAACATTTTTTGGAATTTTTGAAAAAATATATAAGCTCATGTAGACCGTATTGTTATACTCCAGTCCAACTTCTATGATGTAGGACAGGATATAGAATTAGTTGATGATGTCCTCTTCTCCTCCTATTTAAGCATCTGTGAAACTGCTCAGGTTCACTTTTTTATCTCTTATTTTTGCACAATTCCTTAAACATTACTAATTCTTACATGAAATTTGTACTGTTGTACTGTGTTCCAGGTGTATTTGCTCTGACACAGTAACACATATGGCCTTTCTGGCTGTGAAGACACATTTATTTTATCTCATTTCAAACAAGAGGCAGAAAAATAGGCCTCAAGAAGAGGTTGATGTGAAAATATCCCAAAGAAAGCCTGACATTTGTTGGAAAGTTTGTTTTCTGTTGATGACTGAATCACTTATTTTTCATTAATTCAGTAAAGCTCAAAAAATAGTTCATATAAGTGAATCTCCTCATATTTTCAGTTGGAAGCACTGGTGATGCACATGGAAATACTAATAAAATATGATAAAACATGCCCGGTAATCTGGGACAGCAGTTATCTGCTGCAAGGCAGGTGTACCTCGCTGTCCACCACCCCGTTCTTGTCCCTGTGCGGCGCCTCATAAGCGTCCATCTGCTGGCGTGAAACCTTGGCGAGCCTCTCAGCCAGCTCCCTCCAGCGTCCGGCCACCTCCACGGCAGTGGTCAGGAGGACGAAGTCCATGACCAGTCTGGCCACCAGGCCCTGACAGTCCATCTTCAACAGAGCCTGCAGAGAAAGAACACAATCAATTCTGGTTCTGGAAAAGATGTGGCCTGAACAAGCCCAACGTGAGCTCTCACAGCAGTCAGCAGACCAGGTAAGACAGGATGAAGGGGAATAGAAAGAAGATGGAACTTTTCTTGAAAGCATGCACATCAAAGAGACTAATAAACGAACATCAGCAGGTTTCATTCCTCTGACTTCATCCTATTATTTCCTACATCCTGCCTCCACAAATCTCAGCCTTGTGCATTTTTCAAATGTTTCCTGCTGGAAACAAAAGGAAAAACCTGGTGTTGACATCTGAACTGAGGGAAAGAAAACAGTTAATTAACACTGACAGACACAACTGAGGAGATGCAGAGCACTAAAACATCCAGACGTTTTGCCCAACATGAAAAAAAGGATAAATGTGCAGATTCTCCTGAGATTACTCAGGATTTAGTCTTCTACAGCTCTTTTGGAGAAGTTTTGGACATCTCAACATCATCTTGCTGCATGCAAGGAAAAAATAGAACAATGAGTCGTGCCAAAGTGGCTCCTGTTTGTTTGGGTTTAACTGGTCTGGACAGGAGCCGGCTCCTCCCCTCGGCCCCCGTAACCTTTCTGTCTCTGTCAATTCTGCCCAGATGACTGCTGATGGTGGGAAAAGAAAATGCTGCGAAGACTCGGGCTGTTCCTGCAGCAGAGACGACCTGCACGGTGTCATCGCGGATTTGCACATATAAATGTGTCTCGTGCAAATTTAAGTCATTTAACACTGCCATACATGTATTCCCCCATGCAACACATTTACAGGTGCACACACATCTGTACGTGTATGCATGTAACGACAAACTGCATGGCACAGTCTGTCTTTATTTGTTTAGCTCTCAAACAGCAACAAACAAAAATGAAACACGATATTAAACAGGAAATGCTAAGTTAGTTTGAGCCAGACTCTTGGCGCCGATCACTGCAGTTATGTCCCTTCATTTAAAGCATAGACATCATGAAAACATCCCGATACAACTACAAACCTAAAATAAATATTAAATTACAAGTCTAAACCATCAGAGTCTTTTCGAAGAAGGACACACAAAATGTCCAACTTTATTAAGATTTACATACACCATCCCTTCCCCACTGGCCAAAACTTCCCAAAAATGGCTCTTCTAAAAATATTCAGTGTGTACAAGAAAAACTGATCCTGACGCAGACGGAGGTGGAGACACGCATTCGGATACAGCTTTAAAGTCAACAAAGGAAAGGTGATCACACGGCTCGGCTTTGGGCTTCGGCAGAATGTGAAGAAATGTGTGGAATGACAGGATATGAAGGAGGAGTGAGGACGGGGGAGGTCAGGGGAGGAGGTGAGGAATGCAGACTCCATGATCCAGCAGCCAGACCACAGGATGAGATAGTGGAAACTGGGAGCCAATCAGATGCCATTTCTTACTCTGCAGAAACGGTGCAAAAAAAGTTCAGACTTTGAGTGACGACTGAAGTTTTATTTGTTTCTTGATGAGGATGCTGAGAGGAAGGAGCTGTTTCTGTTCTCTATTTCCTTACTGAATAGCTGGACAGGAAGTTCCTGCCAAAATAAAGGACATCACCTTCTGTCCCAACTCTACTTGAAGTCTGTCACCGGACACAAGTGTTACTGTGGAACAATAACAGAAACCTGTTTACAAAGCAGACACAGTTGGACAAATAAAAAATTATGAATATGGTCCTCAACAGAAACGATAAAAACTCCTTCTGTGAGACACGATTTTAGCCGATTGAACCTCAAACATGCAGGGTAAACAGTGCTGCTGTTCAGAGCATTTTCTGGATGAATCTTTAGGAAACACTGAATTTTCTTTCTTTTTTTAATTTCTGAATGTTAACCAGGACTTATTCCTCATTGAGATGAGCAGGAAAACCTGTGCAGAAGAAGAACCACTGGGTAGCTTTTATAGCACTTGGGTTTGCCTTTAGACATCTGATTCTTAGCAAAGACATTCAAAATGCCAAGTTTGAAAAAAAAAACAAACAAGCAAAAAAAAAAACACCATACTGTTATGGTACTTCAGAAAGTAGATGTATGTAGATGTGTTAGATCAGATATTTAAGTAATCTGATTACTCCCAGATACTCAAATTTAGATTTTCAAGTAAATGCACTCAGTGTTTTAAAAAAAAGTTATCTAAGAACGTCTTTAATATTTAAAAAAATGGTGGTCTTACATAATTAGCTGTAAAATGAATCAATATCCAGTCGGATGTAATTGAAATCGAATTGAAACAGGCTGTTGTGAATCGAATAGATTCAGGAAATTAGTGACGATACCCAGGCCTAGTTCAGAGTTTACGACTGTAGATGAAAGTCGTGTCTATCCTGACGTCTCGTTAGAGTTACCATTATTCATATCTTGTGAACAGGTATCATCAGTCTCTGAGGATAGGACTAAACATCAGAACTGAAGACATTTTTGTGGATTAGAGTAAACAACTTCATGTTCAATTTTGGACATTATCAGTTTTAACAAGCCGTTTTAAGCAGTACTTTCTTATCTTCAGTCATAATTTTCACCTTTATATTTTCTTTTCTGTTTTTATGTAAATAACCTTCATGCTAGTTGTATTAACATTTCACTTCTATGTGGCAGTGAAGGGAGAAAATGGGATTTAAGTGACTCTGAAAGTGGCATGGTTGTTGGTCTGAGTATTTCAGAAACTGCTGATCTACTGGAATTTTCACACACAACCATCTCTATGGTTTCCAGAGAATGGTCTGAAAAAGAGAAAAATATACAGTGAACAGCAGTTCTCTGGGTCAGAATGTCTTGTTGATGTTAGAGGTCAGAGGAAAATGGGCAGATTAGGAAACTGGAAGTCAAATCATCACTGGTTCCAACCAAGGTCTACAGAATAGCATCTCTGAACACACAACACGTCCAACCTTGAAGCAGATCTCATATCTAATCAGCCAATAACATGGCTGCAGATCAACACATTTCGTCATGTAGACATGGTCAAGACGACTTAACGAAGATCAAACTGAGGAAGAAAGGAGATTGAAGTGACTTTGAACATGGCGTTGTTGTTGGTCTGAGTATTTACTGGGATTTTTACACACAACCAACTCTAGGGTTTCCAGAGAATGGACTGAAGAAGAGAAAATATCCAGTGAGCAGCAGTTGTCTAGACCACATGTCTTGATGTCAGAGGTCAGAGGAGAATGGGGACGACAGCAGCAGAAGACCCCACCGGGTGCCTCCTGTCAGCTAAGAACAGGAAACTGAGGCTACATTTCACACAGACTCACCAACACTGGACAATAGAAGATGGAGAAACGTTGCTGGTCTGATGAGTCTCCATTTAGCTCCACGTTCAGGTGTCAGAATTTGGTGGAAACAACATGAAAGCACAGATCTATAAATGGTTCAGGCTGCTGGTGTGTGAGGGATATTTATTTGGCCCACTTTGGGCCCCTTAGTACCAACGTGGAAAAGTTTAACCACCACAGTCTACCTGAGTATTGTTGCTGACCACATCCTTCCCTTTATGACCACAGTGGAGCATCTTCTGATGCTACTTCCAGCAGGATCATACACCATCTCACAAAGCTCAGATCATCTCCACCTGCTTTCTAGAACATGACGATGAGTTCACTGAACTCCAACGGCCTCCACAGCCACCAGATCTCAGTCCAGTAGAGCAGCTTTGGGATGTGGTGGAACGGGAGATTCTCATGATGGATGCAGCAACTGTGTGATGGAGTCATTTCAATATGGAGCAAAACCTCTGAGTAATGATTCCGATACCTTGTTGGATCTATGACACCAAGAATTAAGGCGGTTCTGATGGTAAAAGTGGGTCCAACTCAGTTGAGTTTTCTGCTATTGTTGTAGATAAATTCTTTATAAAAAGGGCTGCTGATATTAAGAGTCTGCAGACAGAGGTCTTTAACGATCTTCCTTTATTCGGCCGAACAGGGGGACACCCCTTCAGGATAAAGACCACGTACATTCATTTCTCCGTGCTTATATAGCCTGCCTGTTACTATTTCTGTATACACACACACAGCCTTTTAGGGCTGACTGGTAATTAGTTGACATCACTTTGATATCATGTTATAATGTCATACTATTAATATTGTGCTGACCAGGGCCACTGCACCTGTTGTTTTTCAACTCTGATGTATTAATACTTCCACATTTCCCCCTTTCAAATATTTCAGAGTAATCGGCCCTAAGACGATACTCTGAAACTTACAATAGGGAAACCTTTTTACGCACACTTGTCCACACACGCAGGTCTCAAGCATAACATAGGAGCCAATCTGAACCTCCCGTACGAGGGCGAAAAAACCCCGACGGGCCCTGGGGACTGGTCGGATTGTACAGCGTTCTCAAATGACCAGTCCCCCAAAAGGGGAAGTATCGCTTCGCATGCAGCTGACGAAGATAGTCCTGTCAGGGCAGATTCAGAGTTGCCGCCCGATGATGTTGAGTTTGACATTCCTTTGGTTTCTTCTTCTGGGCGGGACAGGGATCTCGGCAGGGCCAATTCAACCAATCCGGACCCGAAGCAGCAGCCACCACGTCGTCCCATCACCAGGGCCTTCTCAAGGAAACAGAGGGGCAACTGCGCAACGAGGGAGCGACCTCAGTGACCAAGGGGAGTACGACTCACATGCCAAATGTCATTATCAGTCAGGTCTCTTGCCAGCATGCACCCGCACACATCTACACACTACCCGTAACTCGGTATTTCAGACAGATGTTGCACTTTTATTCCAGCTAACACAGCGCCAGATGATTCCTTTACATCTGCCATGGACGAGATAATGCGGGTGGGGGGGGAGGTGCGGGGGCATGCTGGGAAGAGAGACTGGTCTCTTGATTGGTTGGACCAGTTAATGGCTGACTGGAAAAATGTATTGATAAAGGTGGGAGTTGGGTCAGCTTTGGTTCTGATCCTTCTTTTCTTGTTTGGCATGTGCATCGTTCCTGCCCTGAGGAAAGCATGGAGTACGAGTCTCAAGAAACAGACCTCTGTCATCATGGCTGCCCAATTGGTCCGTACTGAGTTGGACCTGTGACGTCTCAATAGAACTACAGTCGGTTGGACAAAGGGGCGGCAGCCTGTGACGAAAGGCTGGTGACCCAACGCTCCTGGTTGCCTCCGGACTGGAAAAAGACTCTATCTTGTGTTATTCACGTGTGGTTTTTGTAGTCAGAAATCTTATGTAATAGGTTATCCTTGTGAAAACGGATTGTAATGTATAATGATTACTTTCTGTCATAGTACTTAGAAGGTCTCATGCAGGGGTCCACTGGCCTACCCGTGCCTGAGTGTCAAGTAAGATCAAAAGTTACCGGTGCTCGCCCAGAGGGGGGGCACGGGGGAATTTTTTCTCCCTTCGGGGCTTTTTTCGCCCTCGTACGGGAGGTTCAGATTGGCTCCTATGTTATGCTTGAGACCTGCGTGTGTGGACAAAAGGTTTCCCTATTGTAAGTTTCAGAGTATCGTCTTAGGGCCGATTACTCTGAAATATTTGAAAGGGGGAAATGTGGAAGTATTAATATAGCAGAGTTGAAAAACAACAGGTGCAGTGGCCCTGGTCAGCAAAATATTAATAGTATGACATTATAACATGATATCAAAATGATGTCAACCAGCCCCCCTACAAGGCTGCGTGCCTGGATGCTGTGTGTCTGAAAATAGTGACAGGGAGACTATATAAGCTTGAAGAAATGGATGAACGTGGTCTTTTATCCTGAAGGGGTGTCCCCCTGTTCGGCCGAATAAAGGAAGATCATCAAAGACCTCTGTCTGCAGACTCTTAATATCAGCAAGCCCTTTTGATAAAGAATTTATCTACGACACTATCAAACCTAGTTTGAAGATCATTAATATACAGAGGTATGGCCTCAAGAAATGGTGTTCAAAAATCAAAATGTGAATAAACTTCTTCAGGTATGATGCGACAGTATGAATGAATGAATGAATGAATGAATGAATGAAATTATTGATTTGTGATGTAATATGACAAATTCATATTTTAAATAATTCATTATACACTATTTCTATGAAAATGCATAGAAATAAATAAATTATTTATTTTTTCGGCTGTTCATAAACACAGAGTTGAGGACAGCATGAGTTCAGTCAGAGCTGTTTGAACCCGTGATCCAGCCACCATAGGATCAAACTGTTCTTTTGTTTCTGTTCTTTCAAATATCCATCTACAACACATCAACAGAAGGTGGAACAAATGTACAGACACAAAGCTCATTTGGGAAAAATTCTGGATTAAATTTTGGATTAAGGTCTCTCCTGGTTTCATTTAAGTCTCGGCTGCAGGAGAAAACCTGCCTGAAGCTGCTGTTGTCTCTTTTCCAGGCTCATCTTGGTGGTCGGAAACATTCGGGCTGCTGTAAATCTTTGATGTCTTCTTATGAAGTATTAATCACTGACCCAGGTCCTCTGTGAGTGTCTGAGTCCGGTTTAAAACTTATTTTTCTCGTGCTGCAGCCGAGCTCAGCTCAGTGATTACTGCCACTTACACAGCTTCCACAACAATACACTACAACTGGAGGAATTATACGCCGCGCTGGGTTTTTCCAAATGTCAGCTGGTCTACATATTACAGGACTAGCTGAGGATGTGTGTCTATATGTGTGTGTTGGTTAAATGCCAAAGAGTTTGTTACACCAGCTCAGCAATCAGCACTCTGAAGCCCTGCAGCTCCACCACTGCAAAAATAATCTGCTTGTCAAAACCAGAAGTAAATTCCTACAGGCATATTTTCAGAGATAACGTTGGTGAGGGAATTAACGAAGCGGGTGGCTCAATCATGTCTCTGAAACCAAAACATGCACATACTTTCTCTACATTCACATTAGCAAAAAACAGGAAAGTGAGGCCTCAGTATGACCTGCAGTTTAGGCTTCTGATAAATTACTTGTTTCTTCTTTTCCTCTCAGCAACAAAACAGACAATCTCCCCACTTCAATCTCCTCTTTATTATTTCTCAATCCCATCTTCATTTTCCATCAGACTCCCTCCATCTCTCCCATTTGCAGCTTCTTCACTCCATCTCAGCTGCTCTGTAGCTGTGCAATTTTATTCCCCATGTTTGTGTTCAACCTTCTTTACTGTTTTGTGACCTCAAAACCAAAACCTTGGAGAGATTAAAGATCGCAGCATGCTGTGAACTCTTCTCGTTCCTCGTGAAGTGGCTCTGGAACGACTCCAAAACCAGCCAGAATCTCCTGAGAGTCAGCGATCTGTTGTTCAGTCAATTATTCCAAAAGCAGCAGATCGCCACACCCTGCCACTGGAGGAGGGAGAGGAGGAAGCAAAGGAGGCCAAGAATCTTTAAGAAAAAAAAAAAAAAAGCTGATCTGTGTACAAAAAGGGCAAAGCAAAGAGCTAATCGCAGATAATGGGCCTCTCTAGTTTGCAGAGTCCTCCTCCAGAAATAGGATGTTATTATTATTCCCAGGATCTATCTGCCACACTGATATCACTGCACATAATTCACAAGGGTCAGACACTCGGCTGCAGAGCTGAGTGAGAGCTTTGAAATGAAAATCCCCTTTTAGCCCAGACATACAACAAAGACTCCCCCTCCATGGTCTCAGACCTCAACACTATGGATTCTAGTGTCGGTAAAACAGTGTGTGAGCAGCGTGAGGAGGACGGATTCAGAACCAAAGCTGACCGGTTTCCACCAAAATACTTTATGTGGATTTTGAAGTTTAATATAGGAAATCAATAGAAATAGTAAAATTTGAATAAGTTCTGAAAAGGGGTCAAATGGGATTTGCTGTGTATAATAACTCATACAGACATCTGTCCGTCCAAACTGTTTACATTTCATGAAGCCGATGTACAAGTAAAAAAAACACCAGATCTGACGACTGTGCACAAATAACTGGCTGATAAAACCCGTGAAGTCTTTCTTGTTATCAGTGAAGTATGAGTGTCTGTGGGGCCGTGATGCAAGCCACACAATGCAGGATCATAAGTAAACAAAATCTCATTGGCTGTTTGAGTTTACAAATTTTGCTTTATATTCTTTCTTATATTCTTTATATTAGATAACCATCTAGCTGCAATAATCAGGTAATTATTTCCTGAAATCTAGACTTTTTTCCATTTACTTATTTATTTTTAAGGCAAGTCATGTATATAGCACACATAGACGTCCTATCACATTCATGTACAAGACAATTCAGTGTTTTACATAAAACATTGAAAGCATTACAGTGGGGTGCAGCAGAAGCAAACAAACTTAAAAAAGAATAAAAGAAATTTAATAAACAGAAAAAGCTAAAAAGAATAAGAGTTTGTTGTTGTTTGGGACTTTGTTCCACATGTGAGGAGCATAAAAACTCAACGCTGCCTCTCTAGTTAAGGTCTCACTTACATCTGACACCTTTTTTTCCCAGTCTCTGCCCTTGCATGACCCCTCCACCATCAAAGATGTTCTAGACCTGCCGCTGCCTAGAGCAGCTAAAGACAAAAGCTGGTTTGTTTTCAATGTTACTGATACAGTCTCATGTACAGTTAACTTTAACATTAACCTGTAAGATGGTGTTTGACTGTCGTCTCTAGGCAAGGCAGGTTTACTTGTATGCACCATTCAATGACAGAGTCACTCAGAGTGCTACAGAAAATAAGCATTAAAAACAAAAGAGAAAGGAAAAGGAAAGAACATGGGATGAAAACAGTACTAAAACAATATCAAGTTTGAAACTTCAAGCTTAAAAGAAACTAGCTAGAAAGGCTCTGATGTTTTAGCTGTCCAACGAAAGCAACAACAAAGTATGTGAAACTATCCTAACACCATGTGAGTGTATACATGCAGGATTTAATCAAACACTGTTATCTGTGTGCGTTAGTCTGGTTTGGAAAGCTTGAATTTCGTGCAAATAACTGCCTGTTGTACTGTTAGGAAGAGAAAAGTTTTCAGTGACTGTAATGGATCTTATTGATTTGTGGACGTGAACCTGCCTGAGTCGTCACCACCACTTGGCTTGGATATTTAATTTGCTATCAAATTCCTGTTTCCAGTTTTCAGCATTTAACTATTGTTTCTTCATTATTAACTGTTACTTCAACCATTTGTTAAAGAAAACTGATTCTACTTATTACTTTCCCAAGAAAATGAAAAAGTGCAAAGAAATATTTTTCCACAGCTTTTTTCTTAGTGCAAACATTAAAGGGTTAATATGCATTTTCAAAAATCAAGTTTTGGCCAAACACAATAGCGCTTTCTTTACTCTTGTCATGCAAATATATTTTTTCAGGGAAAAAGGAGCTGAACCTGATTAATATGGACAAATACCAGAGCTCACCTCATCCATGCTGAGCAGGACATACTACACGACTTTTCCAAACTACATCTTGTCTTTACAAAGATGGAGGGCTAAAAGTCTAAGATCACTGTATAATGGATACTATAACAAGTTTATATCACATTTAAAAATATAAGGAAATCAACCAACTTGTATACTTCACTTGGCTGTGAAGCTTACTTGTGTATTTTAGCATAATTTTCACCCACTGAATCTAAATTTAATTAATTCTGTGATCTTGGAATATGTTCATATGTCAGGGAAGATTAAAAAACCTGCTCATTCAGTATATTCAGGTAATAGCTGACGTCATTCTTTGGACACATAATGTTGCTGAACCTAGACCTGAACCTAGACCTGACCAACTGCTGCAACCCCAGATCATAGACCATCTGTACAGTAGGTACTAGGCATGGTGGCTGCATCACTTCATCCGCCTCTGTTCTTACCCCGATGCTCCCATCACTCTGGAACAAGGTAAATCTGGACTCATCAGACCACATGACCTTCCAGTGCTCCAGAGTCCAGTCTTTATGCTCCTTAGCAAATTGAAGCCTTTTTCTCTGGTTAGCCTCACTGATTAGTGGTTTTCTTATGGCTACACAGCTGTTCGATCCCAGTCCCTCAAGTTCCCTTTACACTGTGCATGTGGAAATGTTCTTACTTTCACTATTAAACGTAGCCGTGAGTTCTACTGTTTAAGTGACCCTTGATCCGTTTCCTTACTTAAATCCAGTAGATGACTGGGGGGCAGGCAGAGTTTTATGTTTCAGGTCTGTATCTTTCTTCATATCCCAGAGCAAAATTAATTTTCTGTTTCAGTTAAAGTTTTCCTGAATAAAGTTTTGTATTCCTCATGTAGAAGATGAACTGAAGAGAAACATCAGTGCCTCATTACTCTTTATACCATTTATATTTCCCGTAACAAATGACATCAGTTTTGATGACATTTTAGTTTTCAACAGAACAGCAGGTCTATGTCACTGATTTGTCAGAATAACATATAAAGAACCTGTGCTGACCAATTCTTAAAAGTGGCTTTCAGAGACTTTCTGTGCTTCACTCGTTGACCGTTAAAATGTGCATCTGTAGGGGACACCAGTGACTGTCATGAGCAGCCTGCAGGCTGGTTTACATTTTTGTTTTGTGTTATTAATGTTTGACAACGCAAACCTGCAGGAGCATTAGAGGGAATGCAAAATGGAGAAGACATGCAAGGACTTGCCCAGATGTTCCTGCTAACAGCCAGATCAAAACCAAACTTGTCTTAATATTGTGTAATTTCACAAAAAGAAAAAAAAACTGCCAGAAATCCTTTCTTTAAGCAACACTGACTGAAATCCTTGCACATGGTGTTTTTCAAACGGCCAAAAACAGATAACTACTGATGTAGACAGTTAATCAGCTAACTCATCCGTCTAGCGAACATATTTTCTAAGCTACTACAAACACCTGTACTATTGTTACAGATTATCTCTTCTAACGAAAACAAAAGCGCTTCCATGCATCGCTTCTTTTGCCAACACCACCAGTGAATTAAAGTAGCTTTCTGAGTTTGATACTTGACGCATTTATCAGCTGAAAACTTTTTGCTTAATTTTATGGGTAGAAAATGTGTAACACTGCATCAAGGAGACCTGAAAAGGATTTCTGTAAGTTGCTCTTAATAACAAGTCCAGCTTAGAGATCAATGAGCCAGAGTTCTGGATGAATATTAAAATGTTTTACTCAAGAAAAAGCAGAACATGCTGCACTGACGGAGGTTTCTGTGCAGATTTAAAAACAATTTCTATCTCTCAATTTAATTCTGCACTAAAATCAAGAGTATTAATACATCCTTATAATCATAAAATTAATAATCACTTAATTACAACTGCAGTGCAGCTGCGTTACAGAAATCATTAAGTGTTATGTAAAAGATTGACCTGTGGTGGTTCAGAGCCTGTGATTGGTCCTCGGTGTGGTATGGGCCTGGGTCAAGAAGGATTATGGGTCTGTAGGCGCCTGCAGGTCCACGACTGGAGTCTCTGTTTAGTTACTGAACAATAAGGCAGGAAACATCTGCAGGCCTGAGATCCAACAGACACAACCTGGATGCTCGCCACCATCCGCCAACAACAACAACAAAGCCTCCTCACAAAGCAGCGACACGCCTCCCTCCTCTGCAGCTCCATGCTGCCGGACATCTGTTCACTCCAGGTATTCTTACCTAACTTCCAGAAGGAATTCCACATATACTGATTCAACAGATTTAGGCAGTTCCTGCACAGACTTGTCTACAGATCAGAGTGAAAAGGAACTTGTTCAAAAGCGTCTCTGGATTTGACACGTGAAGATTATAGACTTTCTTGCTACAGTTATTATCAGAGATAAACACAATTTTACAATTATTTTCGGTCAATTTCACAACTACACTACAGTTCAAAAGTTTGGGGTCACTTCCCTATTGAATCCCATGGAAAAGTGACCCCAAACTTTTGAACGGTAGTGTATATTGTGTGTAATGTGTAAAAGCACAAGAACATTACTTATAGATCTTTAAGTTCTATTTCTTTATATCTTTTGAAACAAAAAAAAAATACCTAAACATTGAAAACAAATGAGGCCATATGCCTTAAATTAAATGTTTTCTTCTACAGACCACTGCACACTGACGACAGAAAAAGGTATCAGCCTCACACACACGTTTTCACAGTGAAACTATCTTTGAGTTTTCTGTTGGTTTTTTTTGGTTTTTCACATCTGTATATTGTGATGTAAAGGTAACTTTGTAAGACCAACCTGAGTCACACACAAGTGTAAAACTGAAAACGACTAACATGCTACATTAGACATTAACATAATTAAATGTAACCCAGTTATTTAGCATTTGCTTTTACTTTGGGGTACAAAGCCAGTTTTCCCGGCATATTTGATGTATTTCATGCTTTCACTGCAACTTTTAAATGACGAGCCGTCCTTCACGGTGACACCTTGGTCATTTTTTTTCTAACCATAAAAATTCCACACGCATGACTTAATTCATTCGTTGAGGGAATAACTCTTCCTCTGCCATACCTTCCCACTCCAGCAAGCCTCTTCTGCAATTTAAATGGTACAAACATTCCCGAGGAATTTTGATTATTTAATAGTGTCATTTAATAACACAATTTAACTATAATTCAATCTCAATTTAACTGTGAAATTAAGTAACTGTGACACCTCTATTATGAAAAAGCAGTTTTATATATATATATTTTTTTTCTCCCTGCTCATCTGAAGCGTCTGAAAATGTGACATTTAGCAGAAAAATAATTATGCTTGAATGACCTCGAGTTTCAGTTCTACTTAATGAAGAACTGAGTCATGAATTTTCAGTTTACCAGAGCTGTCATGCAACATCACTGGTAAACAATGCAGTCATATGACTTTTAATGTAACACGCTACATGAAGGCTGTATGCCACAGGTGCTGCATTCCCCTTCTGCACCTGCACATGCTAGTTAGCTGTAGAACATGCACACAAACAGAATGTCCTCTAACTGGAATGCAGCCCTGTGCCCATCCTGTTTCAAGACAAAATATCTCTGCAACATGGATTCTGTGTACGTTGATATAACTACACATTTACAGCTGTTCTGGTGCTTCTGTCAGAGCTTCGAAGAAAAAATGTCTCCAAATAATTACAGTAAAAAGGATTCTTTAGTAAAAATGTAGATTTTAATAATGTCTTGGCAGCTAAGCCTGATGAAAAGTGAGAAGCCACTCCCTATTTGTTATCACACAAATGCACTAAATTTACACTTTATTTATTAATCTCTCTGTGTTTACTCAGTAAATTGAGCCAACTTGTGAAAAAAGCCCTAAATAAAGCACAATCACACATTAAACCACAGAGGAAGCACTCTGTTGCTTCTGTTCAGCTTTTCTACAGACTAAAGATGGTAGAGGCTGAACCCGACAGGTAACTGTTCACACATGCCACACGGTGACGAAAAACCTTCCTGAGGTTTCCACTGATATTTCAGGCCTGAACCTGCCTGCTGCTGAAAAACAAACTCCGCCGTACAAGCACTGCAAGCACGTGCTGATGTGTCACAAACTAAAAAACAAGCCATATGCAGATCTTATAGAAGCACAATTAATAATCACATAGAATTGAACATATAACCCGTAATTAATAATTTGATGAAGCCATGTCATCACAGGACACACTTTCTACATCAAGCGATGCTCAGAAATGTGATAAAAAAAACAGACTGACAGTTTTGCTATCAGGGTCTTATCAGTTTCCGAGCTAAAAGGTTTATGGCTTCATTAAAATTAAAAGGCTTCATCCTCTCAGCAGCTTCTGTGTGTTAAAGTTTGGGCTGCAGCAGATAATGACTTTAACCATTAATGAATCTGTTTTTCACATACTGTAATTGTTTTAATAGCGCTGCCAAATATTGAAGATAAGGTGTAACCTAAGTGCATTGCATAAACAGGTTGGTATTTAACCGAGCAGACAGAGGCAGGAACGGTCTAGTGTTTAGTGCATACATGTGCACACACTTCTGATGTTTCCATTTTCCACTGACAATCAAAGCAGACCAGAATGGGTTCAGACAATTTCTACACAAAGGCGGCTCTTTTAGAGACACCAGAGTGCTTTTGATTTGGCTCTCTTTCTTCCACAAACAGACTTCCGTCTGTGTCAAAAGACACACAAGCAAATTGTTAGAGACCGTCCTCACTGACATAGAAACCTGTTCTTCTTCAGCAGAGAGGCCGGCTCCATTTGACAGTCTTTATAGTCATTTCTCTTTATTCTGAAGCCCACACACTTGGTAAAATCGAAAAAAAAAAACACATTTCAGCATAATAGAAACAGGGTATTTGTGTTGGTTAAACAAAAAGCATGATTTTTTTTTTTCTTTTTCAAAATAGCTGGATTACTGCTTGCAGTGATTGTCTCCACAGTCCTCAGGAGTAATGCAGACAGAAATAACATAAAAACCGTCCCATAGTCAAACTTTCCAACGAGGCATATTTTCATTCACCACCTTTTATTATGTCCACTTTCATACTGCAGTTTCTCGCTCTATAAATGGTTCTAACTAGTGTTTACAACCTTGTGTAAATTACAGTGTTTCTGTTCTGTGTTACTTCAGCTGTATACGTCTGTGACCTCTGACGGAGACTCAGGAGGATTATAAACTCACACAGAAACAGTGTGTAGAAACGGTGGGTAAAGACACAAGAAGATGAACGCTCTAAAAAGGCTGCAGACTTAAAACGGGCACACACACATTAAGTACACACTATAAAAAACGTGACATGTTAAATCACACTGAGCTGTCAGAGTGGAGACTGGATATGACAGGAGCTTTTACTGTGGGGGGGACTTACTACCTGCCTGAGGCAGTGCTGAAAATTCACATTTCCATGACAGAAGATAGACAACCAAATGCTAGAGAGGGCTGGTTTGCACCTATATGGCGAAAACATGATCAGCCGTCTGTGAGGAAAAGCTTGAATATAAAGTACGGTGCTATGTTGTCTTCTCCCACCCCATATTTCTTTATATATCACCAAAAAGGGTGAGGACGGCGAAGCAATTTACTGAAACAAATGCAAAGAAAACTAAAAATGAAAAGTACTCTATTTCAAGAAGTTAGTTTATATAAGTAATGAGCCAAAACAGCAATATTTAGCACCTTTTGTCGGGAACTTGAGAAAAGCTTTCTTGTCATTTCTTTAAGTTGTCTTCAGGAATAGTTCTCCAGGTTTTTTGAAGCCGCCCCTCCATGGAGACCTTTGCTGAGGAGGCTTCGGCCAGCAGTAGATAGATCAGCTGAAGATTCAGATGCGTATGTCAGGTCTTTGCTGGATTTGTTCCTATTTCTCAATGAAATGATTTTCAGATACTGTTCATCTGCTGTAGTTTAACAGTCCTTTTAAACATTTATTCTTTTGTCCTCCACCTCTCCATTTTCCTTGAAAGGACACACTGCACACTATGCTGAGATATACTGAGTTTTACACTAGTAGCTCTTTGGGAATAACCATGTTGCTGGAAAAATACTATTTCTGACTGTCAAATTGTGTTAACTTAGTTGTTTTTCCAAAAGAAATTGGAACAAATTCTGTATGTCCATGACAAAGTGCCCAAAGACCCATTTTAAAATTATTTCTTTGCTAAGTTTTCTGTTATGTGTTGACACAACACTGGTTCATCCCTTGAGTTGGGAGCCTTCTTTATGCTTGAATGTTTAATAGGTCAGTGTTAAGAGGCTTAACAAACCAACGCAGTCCTCTGGAAATGATCAGTTACAAGAACTGGACTGAAAATGGGGAGAAAGCAGCAAATTCCTATAGAAAAACTTTAAAAAAAGCCTTCAGAAAACCAGGAGAATGATTGCTAGACCACTTCAAAAGACTACAAGAGGCTTTGGTCTGGCTGCTCAGAATCAAAATGTTCTAAAAAAACATAAAGGTGGTTAAAACCACAGAACTGTACTAGTATCAGTTTACTTAGGAAGGCAACAAAATACAAACTTGTGTCAAACTTGACTAAAGAACATCCATCTTACAATTACATTATTAATAATTGCTGGTAAATAAAACAGGAAAAAGTTTACCATGAGTAAACATGACTCCATTCAGCAATCACATCTGTGTTATATTGATCAGATCAGATCAGTCATTGTATTGGCATCGCACCCCGTCCTCACTACGAGACCCACCACCCTGCCTCCCAGGTGAAGTTAATTCATTTTGATCTGGTTTTCTAAACGGCGCCAAGTCGCAGCAAAGTCATTTCAGGCTCCATTTCCTCTAGAACAGGTTTCTACTTTGTTCTTTTATTAAAAACAGTCTGATGCAACCACACACACACGTGCGCATACACACATGTGAGCATGCTTCCACCACGGACAGAGCAAGCATCAGAAGACACGTCAACTAGCTGAAAATCAGAGACAAATATCAGCGTTTTTTAAAACTCTACCAGGGAGGTGAAGATGGACACACTCGATCCAGCAGCCGAAGTATTTCTCCTGCTGCGATGTTAAGCCGAGAACGACGTGTACATCGCAGGAATGCGCACAGCTGAACCCCCACCGTCATTGTAGTGATTTCTGAGTCGTATTACGGTTTAAAACTGATCCAATATTATTTATAGGTTTTATTAACATCAACACGTTTGGAGCGACTCCACCGAATGAAACGGCTTCATCAGGACATTTTAAAAGTTTTACTTTGTTCTGTTCTGAATGTTTTTCTTTTTTATCACCGCATTTCAGTCATTTACAGAAAACTAGTCCGTGATAAAGTTTGGATGTGCGTGACTTCACAGCGTGTAGCTGTCGTGTGATGTTTGAATTATGTCGTCATCATCAGGTGTCATATTAACACTGTAATGCTGTAATGGGAAGGTTACCTGTTGCAGAGTTCATGAATACCTTCGCAATTCAGAAGTACTGATTTTAAGGTTGTTGATATTTACATCCAGTTTATTAAGCCTGTGTGGAAGTTAAACGCATGAAGCTGTTATATTATTACAAGCCTCTCCCAAGGCTGTGGACCTGGGGGAAACACTGCATATCATAACACCAGTACACTAAACTGGTTTTAATATAACCTTGAGCACTGCACGAGTAAGGGTCTGTTTCTTTAAGCTGTTTCACAGCCTGGTTTTGCTGCCCTATGATCTTTATGGACAAATAAATCAAGCCAATCGATTTATCAGATCAGCATATTGTATTCACAGTGCACACGCTGCATCTCTCACAACACACAGTTATCGAGGCAGTGTTCTGCTGTTCTCCACAGCTTCTCAGTTCCTTATTAGACCTTGATGCCAACACAGCAGTTATCGACTGCACTCCCAGCTGGTTTTACAGACTGGACCAGAGCCTGAAAACCAAAGCAGCTGGGGGTAGACTGTGCTCTGAGAAAGAAATGTATCACGAGGATACACATTACAACTGAACTGAAACATATGCCCATTTAACTGGACGCATGAAGGATAAAACACATCCAACTGAGACTTAAAACAGGGCAGAGCAGTTGTTTCAAAATCAGTGCCTCAGGGGGGAAACGCTAAGTCAAAGCAACAGAAGAGGATGCCAAAGCTGTAACTTACTGTCAGGAGCTCCTTCTGGAAGGACTTCCTGTCTTTGCTATCTGCATTGTTGCAGTCCTCCTTCAGCTTCTCCAGGACTGATGCCACCTTCTCTGGCTCACCGTCCAACTCTGTGCGGCAGAAATGTGTCAAGGGCAGGTTGACATATCCGAGGGCGTCTGCAAACGCCCGCCAGTTGCCGATGTTCTCCATCAGTATAGTTCTTACAGAGGCGTAGATGTACGTGAGGAACTTGCAGGGTTTCAGTATCTGCTCTAATAACAATGATGTCGTAAGGTCGGGCCCACTGAAGTAAATGGGCTTTACTTTGCCAACCACTAGCACATTTTTAGCATGAACAAGTCCTATTTTACCCTGATAGTATCCAATGTACCATTCTTTTGTCCACAGCTGGCCCTTCAGCTTGATCTTCTCCTCGCTCAACAGAGCAACAAAGTCTCCTTTTTTGTACTCGAGCAGGTACTGATTTTTTGTTTGACGGATGACAGTTTTAATTAATTTCCCAAACTTCAGGTTGTTTATTCTCCTGTCCTGGAAAACAGGATACTTTGTGGCAACAGCAAGAGGAGACAAGACAATCTTTCCCACTTCCTTCTTTTTCAGGAAACGCCGTTGCACCGATGTCTTTGGGCCAGCTTTAGGTGGCGGTGTTGGTGTCTGGACGCAGAATTGAGCTAGTATACAGTCTTGGTCATCTTTAACCTGGATTCTTAAGGTGAAATCTGAAACATCTTCAGCGTTACGTGAGGAAATGATGTAGACAAGACGGCTCACTTTGCCGAGTTTAACCTGGAAGCCGCGAACTACTCTGGCTTGCTCGCTAGCCTTTACCTCATAGTTGGCCATGTTGGAGTAAACGCCAACACGAAGATCTTGCGGTCTGGATAACACAAACTGGTGTTTACCCCACAGCTGGAGCGCAACTGGTGGCGCAGACTGTACCTGCTTTCCAACCTCACTTACCAACAACGTCTTTGGGGCGCAGTCATGGCCAAACATGGCCACGACTGTCTTGAATGACGGGTGAATGTGTTTGGGACCATACACTCCTAACGTGATCTTTTTGAGTACATGCTCCCAAACTGTGGAGTCTGGAGGGATGGACTGGGCATGGGCCTGGGCCACCACACACACATACATGCATGGTTCAAGGTTGTCCAGACACACCTGGACTGTGTCCCCGTACATGTACGCTTGAGGAATAGGAGTATAAGGTCCTTCCTTACAATCACTCCTTACACATAAGACTTGAGTTGTTTGCCTGCTCTCCATTTTTACCACGACCGACACCTTCATCTCCAGGGTGATGGTGGATTTGATCTCCATGTTGCTGAGTTTGATCTCCACCACAGGGCTGACAGTGGTGCAGCGGTCATTGTTGAGTTCTAGCGGTGGGTCAAGCAGAGCTTTAATTGAGATCTGTTGGGTGTCCCCTGGTACCACGTGGCCCTCGGGTATGTGGATGCTAATGTTGGTGTCCGGAAGCTGGACGGCACCTCCTGAGCTGTCCAACCGACAGACAATATTGGTCTCCACTGGCTGTGTTTGGCCCCAGCCAGGATTCTGACCCAGTGAATCCAGATCGTGGCAAGACCTGGCCAGCTTGCGATGGTTAAGCCATGCTGTACGGAAATCCTCCCTGCTCTGAAACTGCTCTGGCGCAGGTGCTTTGAGGCCTCCAAAGAAACCGGTGGAGGCCTGAGGGGTGTCGGTCTGGGCCTGCAGGATGGACAACTCAGACAAACTGTAGGAACGTTTGCTTCTAAAAAACGGGTTGTCTCTGCGGAACGTTTGACCTGCCCCCATAGTGGGACTGAGAAGGTTCAAGTTAAGAACACCACTGCCAAATCCATTATCGGCAGTGCTGCTGGTGGAGTTGGGCATAGACGGAGTGAGCGTATCAAACAGGAGGAGGTCGACCGATTTCTCATTACTGTTCTGATCAAGCGAACTCTGAGGACCTCCATTTAGAAAAGGGTTTGTAGAGGTATGGTTTGTTGCAAAAGGATTTCCATTTTGGAAGGTGGTTGGTTTTAGAATCACTCCTGCCCACTCTCCCAAGAGGTCAATTTCTTTGGCCGCCTCCTCATTACATTCTCCCATGGTGTCGATCATTCCGCTGTCGCTGAAGGACGAGTCTCTGTAGTTGATGGGCTGCACATAAGCTGCAGGGATGTAACCCATCTCTGTGTTGTTATGGGCATACCACCATTCTCCTCCAGAGGAATCGAGAACATAAAGACGGTCGCCCTTAGAGAACTTGAGGGTGGTGAAGCTGGATGGGCAGTAGTCTTTAATGGCGATGACTTCCCTGGCAGCGCCAAAGGAGGCAGTGGTGTCCAGTCGCAAGGCACTTGGAGAAGGCACTGGAAAACAAAGAATAATGTCAGAGGTGGATGATCTTTATTTGTATATGTAGAAATCCATAACATAATATCCAGAGCCTGAAATTAATTTTACAGAATGGGGGAGAATTACCTCCTTACATGCTTCCCATATGGGGAATTTATAAACTTTTGGGGGATATTACCAGTGAGCTTAACTACATGTCTTGCGGTATCCTACTCATACCTTACATTAAAATACAGCTTTGTCGACACTTTCTCCTTTCTTGTTATCTCAGATAACTCTTTCATCTCATCTCCATGTTCTCTTAACCTGCTCACATAATAGTTATTGCCGACTTAGTAGAAAAACTGTATTCATTGCTGTAATTTGTTGAGTCTTTCAGCTGCATCAGTGTAATGACTCACATCCCTCCATACTATATTCTATCCTCTGTCTCCTCCATAAGAGTTCCAGTAAAATCAAACTTGTCTTGGGGAGAATCAAACTCTGAAATAAGCATCAGACTGGTGAGGTTTGTTTTATACTGAGACTTTTTTCCTTTAAATTGTGTTAACATGGACTCAGCATACAGACTTCCTTAACAGTTATTATGTAAGTATCTGAATGAGTAACTTGGTGTTATTTAGGGTGGATTCATCCGTTACTATGGACCTGTTATTGCTTAATTAATAAGCCTTGCATTATAGGAGCTAGGTTTGCAGGAACTGATTATTATTATTATTAATATCATTATTCACACAATCCCGCAGTGACTTTTTAGGTCCAGATATCATAGATGGGTTAAAACTGTTAACTGAATTTGGCCTTTTACAATATCTCTGGATCAAATCGTTGTTTATTACAATGTTTCTATAAATTCTCACTAGTTTATTTATTTTTTTCTGCTCTTGAAATCCAACTTCGAAATTCATCCACCCATTGTCTATGTACACTTAGTCCAGTGCAGGGCCATGGGGGTCTGGAGTGTATTCCAGCAGCTAAGAGGTGAGAGGCTGGGTACACCCTGGAAATGTCATCAATACATCAGAAGACTAAAAAAAACAAACAAAAAAAAAAAACACTCACAGTCATACTCACTACTAGGGAGAATTTAGAGACTCAAACTGACCTAGCAAGCCAGTTACCAAGCAAGGGGGGAGTGGTAGCCTAGTGGTTGGAGATTTGCTGTGCAGTTTGCATGTTCCTTCTTAATGTGAGGAGACTTTGATAACCTCCATGCAACCTTGCAGCCATCCAACTTCGATATTTCTTGCAAATTCTATCATTTCTGAAGCATGTATTTTTCAAGCTAAACAGCTGCTTCACTTTATTACCATGCCACAAAACATTTTCATAAAAGTGCCGACTGTCCCATCCAGCTACGAGTTTTCACTTCAAAGTAGTGGCCATTCTTCTCACTTAACCAGTAAATTACAGACTAGGGGTGTGCAATATCATATAATCCACGATAATACCAGTAGATTTTTGAACCCAGTAGAAAATGTAACATCATGATAACACATGATCACACATTTCTGATCCAATGACGTAATTGAATGGCACCTCAAATAATGCAGCACAGGCAAGCTCAGCTGAGGGAGTGAACAAGGAAATATGGCAGAGCAAAGCAGTGTTGAGTATGGCTGTGCAAAATACAGAATGTTGATTTTGGCTTTAAACAATCACAAAAACACTAATATTGTGGTTCTATTTCCTTTCTGTAACCAGAGGTAGCCCTCTGTCCAGCAATTAGTTCAAACCCAAAGTAAAGATGTGTGAAAGATGTCTTTCCCTAGTCTGAAATTCCGATGAGTCACTAAGGAAGTAAATGTTAAAACCATTTAACAGCCACTGAACTGCTGACCTTTGACATCAGTGAGACTGGCTTCAGACACGCCTTCACTGAGATCGATGAGCGTCCCCTCAGATTTGCAGCGAGGCAGAGAAGTATTGTTGGTGGTGGTTCTGATCCGATGGGCGGCCATGTTGGGGCCTGTCACTGTGCACCACTCAGTGAGTTCAGGCTGCTCCGATGGACTTTTTATTTAAATGTGAAGTCAGATGTCAACAGCTGTTCATGATCTCTGAAAAGCATAAAAAATATTCAGTTACACAAAGTGATAGTTACTGTTATTTACTATATAAAATACAGTTTTCAGTTTAAAACTCTACTTGATGAAAGATTCTCTCTGGGCTGTTGCACGACTTCTACCAACCAGAATATTTTTGGTTTTCTGCTTCTTTTATGTATTAAAGATAAACATTAACTTCGCAATGCACACAACTCTACTTATAAAAAGTGGTTTAATGTGAGCGTGATTTAAGTATTTCATATAACTGGGACTCTCTTTCAGAAGTTTTCATGTTTGTGTACAAAATCAGAACAACATGAGAGTTAGAGAGTCAAACTAAACAGAATAAAAAATTAAAGAAATCTTGCAGAATCACATGTCTGATTCATGCTTTTAGATATTAGTTTATTCTGACAAATTCCCCTCTGACTGATACACAAGTTCTGCAATAAATAAAACATGGGTAAAGTCAGGACATCAATGCGTTTGATAACTCAGTAACAGGTATGATGCGTGTTTAAACTGATTTACTGCTCAATGACTAATGCACATTTTTAGTTCAGAGCTTAGTCACAGCTCTAAAACTATGAAGGCTTCAGGCGGATGACAATCCTTAACAAGTTCTCTGAAAAAACAAAAGCAAATAGTTATTAGTCCATTCCTGACCTCTATGGAGCTTTTAGTCCTGTCAAAGAAATGAATCTGGAAAACCTGGTCAGTAGAGTCTTCCTTTATTTTTTCCAAGCTCCTGAGAGGAAAACTGTTTTATTTTTAATCTGGGCCCTATTTTCCCCTTTTGTGTGAAGATGTAGATGGGAATGGCCATGTTGTGATCAGATTGGGATAAATATATATTTTTGGACCACAGAGCAGCTCACTGATTTTAAAATACTTCACCAACAAATTGTACAAGGTCTATTTTCAGTGTTGGAATTAGCCACAGTTTGGTCCTCTAACAAGGTGTCTGCAGAACTTTAAAAACCCTAAAAAAGACTTGATTACTGATTCCTTAAAAATTCTCAGACTGATGGAAATTCTAAGATTTATTTTTGTCCAACTGTCTTGAAATTCCACTCATAAAAAACAGTCCACCATGTCAGCTAAACATTGCCTAACAGATGGTAGTTAACACTATTGTAATTTCATTTCATTTCATTTCATGTACAAGGCAATTCATAGTGCTTTGAATTAACTATTGCAAGAGCAGGATATTTTATATTACAAAGGGCTTGGAAGTTGTATTCCATTTATTTTAACCAACAGTATGAAAATTTGTGTGAGAAGAGGATACAACAAATTCATACATCTGAGGGGCTGGAACCACTGAGAGTTTAAATGAATAAAAGAGATTTAATCAACTTAAAAGAGCAACTCGAGCTGCTCTGCTGCTTCTCGCATGATCTGTGGGGGGTTGTTAGTTAGATAAGGTGACGACGATTCAGAATCAATGCACAAAAGTTTAAAATGCACTTTTAAAAATTGTTAACAAAACGTTCAGGAACAGAACAGTCGGGGCTTGAATTTGTGGAAGAGCAGTGCATGGACAATCAGCGACGTTCACATAGCAGACACAATGACTTTCACAATGAAATTCAACCTACACCATCTGCATTAACAGCTAGCGAGTAGAAGTACTTCAGCTGTTGTGTATGGCTTCATTTGCTCCGGTTCGTTAGGGAGTTCTGAATGTACAACAAAACTCTGCTGCTGATCAAAGAAGACGACTCTGGTCCGCCTACAAACGTAGCACTCAGTTTGCTTCAAGTGAACCAAATACACAGGGAAGATGGCAAAAGAAAGTATTCCTGAATGGACACCACTAAAATTGATGTGAAATTTTTGGACAATAGTATCAATAGTATGTAACACATCACACATTTCCCCACAATAACTTCATGTTGAATCCAAAACTATTTCTATATTAAAAACATTTCCTACAATCAAAAAATTACACACTTTTAAAGGGGATATATCATATATATCTTTTTTAGCCTTTAAATACATGTTTTTGTGCACTATTAGTGTTTATCAATGCACAAAATTTAAATACATTCACTCCTGATGTTGTGTATATATATCTTTATATTTTTTTTGGGTCATTTTTTCAGTCTGTTTAGTTTTTTCTGTTTTCTATTACGTTTCCTTATCTATTACGTCACAGTATTTGCGGTGGCTCTGCTAAATAAGGTCATGGACTTCCGGGTATCCAGTGTTGTGAATCTTCAATTTAATTTATTTTTATTTATTTATTTTTCTCAAAGCAATTCTGTAGTCCATGTTTAGTTATGCAGAAGTTACCAGTAGTCAAGTCAAAATGTGCGGTTACTGGGTGTATCAGCCCACACAATTCCTTACATCGCCCCCCAGCATCAGAGCCTCTTCGAAGTGCCAGGTTGGATTTAATTTTTCTCGGAAATGTACCGACATCAGTGGGGAAAGTCATTTGTTTGCACGAAGCACTTTAAGGACAAGTGCTTCAGCAATCTCTGCAAATATGGCCGAATGGGGTGGAGTGGAAATCTCTGGACCCGGAGGGAGGCGGGGCATGAAATGCCTCATTCACATTTAAAGAGACCAAAACGAGTCGCTCTAAAGACGCGCCTCAGAACAGGGTTAATAAAGGGTGTGTGGAGCTACAATAACCAGGAATTCAGACCAAATCATTAGGGTTCTCCTTTATATAGATCATAAATTAATGATTTACATGTGAAAAGGAAGGATTTAAAAGCATGATATGTCCACTTTAAAATGTGCAAGAGATTATTTTAAAAATAACTTTAACTACTTTCTTTGGCAGAGCCAGATTTGTAGTTATGGTAAAGAAAAAAAAAAAAAATAATAATAATATATATATATATATATATATATGTATATATATATATATATATATATATATATATAGTAATAGTAATACTCTATTTTCCAAGTTGTCAAGGCAAATTTATCTGTATAATACAACTCAACAGCAGGGTGATTCAGTGCTTTACAGAATACAAGAAGCATAATTTAACATTAAAAACAAAAGAACAAGGAAAAAAAAAGGACACTGGATAAAAACAGTATTAAAACATAATCAAGTTTAAAAAAGTTCAACCTTAAAAGAAACAGATGCAGATTTGGACATTCATATATGATTTAAATGCAGCAGAGAACAGGTGGGGCTTTAACCTGAATTTAAATAAACTGAGTGTTCCAGCTGATCTGAGGCTTTCTGGGAGTTTGTTCCAGACATGTGGAGCATAGAAGCTGACTATACTACCCTGTGTTGGAATGTCCATGTTAATTATCTGTGCTGCAGACCGGCTCAAAGGCTTCATTTCTTACACAGACTCAGGTTGTGGGGTCCGACCTGAGATCATGCTCCTTTTCTAAAATGCTGTACCATCATCATTTACGTAATGGCTGCATGGTTTGGCACGTTAACAGTTCAGTCTAAATATAGACTCACAAATATAGTGCTAACACCAATGCAAGTAATTGGGTCAAATAATCAGTAGCTGTCCTGTACTGGAATGCCTCAGTACAGTCAAGCCAGCAGTGGATGCAAGTTCAGGTCAGACAGGGGAACATCCATCACTGATCAATACATCTGATTTGGCCTAAAAATAAAATCTCCGATTTTTTATAACCAAAACCGATTTCCGATTTTAATCGATTTTTTTCCTTTTCTTTTACAAACATAAATAAACTTATTAAAACATTCATTTGTTTATATAGATGAATGCTAGCAAAAATAAAGCATATAATGTCATAGCTCTTCCACCATATAAACGACTTCATATCTTACATGGAAATATGCGACACAATGCATCCGTGATCTCTTTCCATCTGGATCCTTATCATACAGGATCCACTGCAGAAATAATTCCCCTGATGAAGGTTGTCTCTTAACTAGTGTTTGTGGGTTAAGTTGATTTCTGCACCTCATAGAGAGCAGCATTTCTCACTGCAGTTATACGCACAGCTAAATTCCAGGAGTGAGTGACGGTCACTTTACTGAAAATCTGTCAAACACCGTTCTGGTGTGGAGGGAGGGCTAAGTCTGCTGCTAACTAACTATGGAAAAAAATCCCGATTTTCAAAAAAATTAATCTCCAGAAATGGAAAATTCGATTTATCGATTTTATCGATTAATCGCCCAGCCCTAACTTCTATCAAGTCTGACAAAGGCTGAAATTTGCCACATGTCTAACAATTAAATTTAACCATCACTTCTTTACAGAAATTTATATCTACTTCATGACTATAGAAGCAGCAATGCACTTCTATATGTTGTTCTACATCAAAAATGAAAAATACCATTGGCTGTTCCTTTTACCAAATTTAACATGTTAAAAAATAAAAAGCAAGAGAAAAAATAAGCAAATAATTAAACTTCATTGAAGGTCAGTTTTCTACATGTGTATATATATACATATATAAATATATATATATATATATATATATATATAGAAGACATCCTCTTCTTAAATCCAATCGTGATGTGCCCAAAGATTTTCACCCCTAACATGATCTGCCTGTCTGTTTAAGCAGCAGAATTCCTGCCTCGTCCCTGTTGCTGCTGCCCCTCAACACTGCACACCTCTGGCTTTTACAGCAGCTTCATTACCCAGCATCCACCTCCTGGCAGGAATTCACTCTTCACTTCAATATGTTCACAGAGAGTGATGAGATCCGAACCTAGATGCCAAACTTCAATCATTCTTTAGTAAAGTTTCAGAAATTTATACATGTATGTTATCTGACTCAATTGATACTAATGTTCAGTACAGATGACCAGAAGAAACTGCATAAACATCAGATCAGTCGACTTGATACAAAAGTCTTGTCATTATTTAGTGTCATGGGTTTCCACACGTTGGGGCTTCCTCCGCCCCTTTTCCCTTATATGGATGTGAGGCGGATCCTATGATTAAGGCTGCGCAGCTGAGGAGAATCGGGCTCATCACGTCACCTGCATAAAGATTCCTGGCTGAACTTCAGTCTTCGCTGGATCGTTGCTACTACTAGTGGTAACCAGCCGATTTCTCTTCTGAGTCTGAAGTCACTTTACCTGTGTTCTGACCTGCCTGTGTTTCTCTCCCAAGCACCCTGCCTGGAAACTGCAGCTGACTCACACGGACCCTGTCTGCCCGCTCTCCGCCTCATCCAGTCTGCCCGCTCTCCGCCTCGACCTACAAGGAACCCATTCGACCTGTCACCACTTGTCTCAATAAACTATCCACTAAATTCCTACCGTAATCTCTCTTCTTGGGTCCTAGCTTCAACCGTGACAATTTAGGGTGAGCCTTTTTTATACTTTTGATAGTATGAGGTCACCCGATGCAGGAAAAGACTGATGGAAAGATTATAAGCTGCAGGCTGTCCAGACTGCAGGAAAAACAGACTTGATTCTTAAATCAGATCTTTGAGACAAATTGTCCACAGTCTTATTTGTATGTGATCAGATTGGGTCTGCATTTCAAACATCAGTGTATCTGCATGGGTTGCTGTGGTAACAACATGGGGGTCAAGCAGATACCCTGGCAATGTGGCTTGTCATGAGCATGTTCCATCCTGATTTGCCTGAACAAAAGTGAAATTTAACTCCAGATTTGAGGAAAGACTCTGTTGTCCTCCATGTTGTCCACCTTATGCTCAGCACTGCTGCAGCTTTGAACTTTGGACAGTTTGGCTGCTCCACATATTTAATGTCCAGTCACCTTCAGTAGAAGGACAGGGATGCATCTCACACTGTACGCACATGTAACTTCGTCTTGCAATGTTTAATGTCATCTGTGCCTTACACCTTTCACAAGCCATGTAAACACAAAGCTCAAACAATAAAAAAAATAAAAAAATATAATCAGCAGATGTGGGTCAGTGGAACGTGGCAGTTTGAGAGATACCAGGGTTTTCACTTCAGTCTATAATTCATAGCAACATCAGTGCTGTAGGCAACATGCTGCACAGGAAGCTGCAGATTGTTTACTACAGACACACTTCTGCAGCATCAAACTCTGCCAGCAGCATCCCCCACGGCACTACTTCTTTTTATATCCAAACTCTCTGAGACTCCTTAGCTGGTGATCCAAATCATTAATATTCAGGAGGCATACCATACCAATACCTTGATAATGATTTGACATTATCAGCCAGTTCTACTTTAAATTTAGGATGTTTATGTGTATTTCTTCCTTTTTATCTATGATGAATCATTTTGTTCCTCTGTATAAAAGGAGAACAATGTGATACTGCAGCCACATTGCTGTTAGTAGTTCCTGCTGCTGTAAAAACACACACACAGACTCAGACAGACTGAGGTTGGAATAAACGGCTGCTCAGCTTTGAGTTTGTTTCCAGCTGTAAAACATGAACACACCATCTTCCAACTTCCCATTGTCTTCTGTTGACATTTAGCACTTCAGCAAAAATGTTCCCCTTATGCTTTTAAAACTGTAAACGGCCCATTAACTGAAGCTGAATTATTATTCTGGCATATAAGACCTGCGGCATCAGCTTCTTTATTGTATATGACTCTTCATAAACTTGCGGCAAAGTGCTGGAGCATTATTAGACGACAAAAACAACCCCACTGTCTGATATCAGTTGTTTGTGATTAATCTGTTTTCACTTGCAAGTTGGCAGAGAGCTTAAATGTTTAACCTTCATTGTTCTTATAAAAGTGTAATGTAGTTTCAAATGTACAGCTTTTTCTTCCTTAAAATGTGGTTTGGTTCATTTTAAGCCTGGTACACACACAACGATTTCTGGGCTGTTTTTGTCCCGATTTTTGCCTCTTCCCGACCTCGGATGGCAAACGCCCGATCATCGTGAGATTTCCCTGTCCAATCATCATGCGGTGTGTGGTGTGTTACGAGCCGATTTGTCCCGATAATTCGCTCCGAAACGGGTCGTAGCCGACAATCGGGAATATTGAACATGTTCAATATTTCAGAGCGGATTTCTGAGGAACGCTGACAACTCGTGCATTGTGACTGTGTGAATGGTGACATGGTACGGAATGTAGCCAATCAGAGCGCGAGCTGGCTGGGGAACAAGGACGTAAATAAAGTCTGTGTTCACACCGCCTCCAGTCAATTATTTTTTTCAGTTATGGCTTTTTCTGTTAACAATTGTCCCAAGACCCCCATCATTCCCTCGTCCTTTATATCCTCTTCCATGCTGTGTGTTGTGTTTTCTGATTGTTACTATACATCTGTGATATGTTCAGAGAATATAAACCTAGCAGAGCTCTTAGGTCCAAAGACTCTGGTCAACTAGTCCAGACCAGAGTCCAGGCTAAACATGGAGAAGCAGCATTTAGCTGTTATGCTGCAAACAAATGGAACAAACTGCCAGTGGAGATTAAACTTTCCCCAAATGTAGACATTTTTAAATCCAGGTTAAAAACATTTCTTTTCTCATGCGCCTATGCATGAAATCTGCACGGTAACTTTTTTTAACTTATCTTGCTTTTAATCATTTTAATGTAATTTATTATTTTATTGTGATTATGTGTTGATGCCTTTTACTATTCTAAATATCTGTAATATCTTTGTTTTATGTAAAGCACTTTGAATTGTCCTGTAGATCAAATGTGCTATACAAATAAACTGCCTTGCCTTGCCTTACTATGTTTCTTCTTATTCGTTGTTTGCCGGTTGTTGCTATGTTTCTTCTTCTACGTTTCAACGTTCGTCCGGCTCAGAGGACTAGATTGTGGATGAGTTGCAGGACAGCATCGTCATGTGTGTGTTGCTCTGCGATTAGATTATCGGCGCACACCACACACATTATGATCAAAACTGTTTAATGCCTGATGTTTTATATTCACGTGTGAGGTCTCGAACCAATAAAGAATCTCATAAGATTTAAAAAATCGTTATGTTTGTACCAGGCTTAAGGTTGCTTGAGGTGCTGAACCCTGATGAAGTCCATGCAGGCACAAGAAGAACATGGAAACTCCAGGCTGGAAGGCCCGATAACCTGGTAGAACCACTGCACTCCTGTGAATCATACTCATTACTATGGTGTTCTCTAGCAGGACTACTTCAACTCAATTTAAAATTATTCATAGGTAGAAAAGATGAAAATGAAAGAACTTGAACAGGTAGATTTACACATTTTCATATTTACTGCACGTGAATATTGTTTTGTGTCATTTACAAATAAAACAGTTCACTACAAGAAGCTCTGCTGTCAAGTAGAAATTATACATTTGAACAGACAAAGGTGCTCGAAAAACAGGGAGGCGACATCGCTCCTTCTCATTTCATGGAGCAAAAATCGCTGCCCTCCTCCAGCCGAGCACCAGGCGACATTCGTGCATGTGAAATGTTTCACTCGTTCATGTAGACGCACACACGGGCTTGCAACGCAAGAAAATAGGAAAGTGTTCAATTTTTGTCGCTGTCGCATGGCACTAAAACCAACCAGCGAGGGTTTCACTGACAGACCAATGAGCTGAGAGCAGGCTAGACAGTGCAGTCTGTAAACACTTATCATTTTAGCTGTGTTTGACTTTCCCATACTTTACAATATTTCATGCAAAGATCACAGAGATGTAAATAAAAAGGCAGCCGCACGGGACCAGGGTGAATTTATCTGAACGTAGGTCCGGGATTTATCTGGATCAGCCTTGAGGTCCGCCATCAAATGACAATATTCACCATGCTGTTTCCTTGTTTGTAAAATTGGATGAATTCAAGTTTGTCTTTCTCTTTTGTACAATAGAGTCAACAGTAAGATTTCTGTCAATTCAAGCAAAATCTTCATATTCTTCATCCTTCATGCTTTGTCTGTCACGGACTGCTTTGAAAATGTTAAAATTCTCTTTTATTTTTCTTTATAATAGGTGTTTGGAAACACTGTTTGGCAAGGTCAACACCAGGAGGAGTTATTAGGTCATTTTGTCTCCAAGGAATGGGCTTTTTGGAAGCTCGGGTCTCAAAGTCAATCTGTCTGAAAGCTCCAGTTTCATTTCCGTGTTTAAAATGCATACGCATCTTTTCTGAACTGCTAGCGCCACAGCCCCACCTCTCCGTTAACCTACACTAACTCCACCAACAGCTACAACAACAGAGGATTACAGTGTTGTGTTTGTGCTGCAGAAATCCAAAATCAATGCAAGGGTCTCCTCTTCAGCTTGTCTCTCAACCATCATCTTCTTCATATGTCTGTTTACATTACACAAGTTTATGTAAATGCTTCATGCCTTGTGGAAGCATTATAGCTCCACTTACTGGGCTGGCATCTATATTAGAGGGTTTTCTGTGGTTTTGTGTGGAAGCACACATTTCTTGAGACGATTCCGTCCTGACGGAACGGTTTAGTCTCCGTGTGGATGTAGCTGTATTGTTGTGGTTCACCTCTGTGTAACTTAGTGTTGCTTTCTACCGCAGCTAGCAAGAGTTTTCAGAGAAAAAGCTCTGTGTTGCTGACTGCTACACCATTTCACAAGGCCAAAGAATGTCTGCAAAACCAGAGAACTTCCCCCAGAGTTTTCCTTTAATGCCTGCATATTACAGGAGGTTTTAGGAGTGAGTATTTCTGGTTATGGGAACTGAAAATGATATATTTTCAATTTATTACTCAGGAGCTAGCTGGAAAATCTCCAGGTAATCAGTATTTGATGTTGCAATATGTTTGTTTTCACATGCAGCCCCTCCTGAAAACCTCTTCAAAGTTTCATGGCTGCAGTGCATGTGTGAAAACAGAGCCAGAGCCTGTACCTGTCGACTACTGTCAGCAAAAAAAAATAAAAAAAAAACCTACAGAGCGAGACATCGTCTTCTTTTCTTATCTCTGCTGAGAGTTGCACATGTGCAGTAAAGTCTGCCAGGGAAAAAATATCACGGCCAACCAGGGAATAAAATGGCGACAGAGGACGTCAAAAGTCTGAAATAACTTCAAGTTAAACTTACGAAATAAATTAATTACATGTGAGGTTTGTAAAGCGGACCTTGCGTACCACAGAAGTACGTCTGCAATGCTCGAACATTTAAAGAGGAGGCACGTCGGACTTACACAACAACCTCATGCAAGATTTCAAAGCTGAAAGTGAAATAAGAACCATTTAATAATTATGAGAAACATAATCTGATTGGTGGACTAGTCGTTTTAATAGTCCTTTTAATAGTCCTTTTAATAGTCGGTGACTAGTCGACCATCAGAATAGTCATTAGTTGCAGCCCTAATTACAACTATGCTTTTCATGCTGTGATAACTAAAAATGTTTACTGTGAAAATGGTTTTTCATGTAAAAACATCAGTTAAATGATGGTCATGTCAACATGGACATGAATCATTACTGATATTTAGAAGGGACAGGGTGACACACTCTATGGCTGCAGGTTATCAATTAAACACACTACTGCTTAAAGACGAGCACTACCGCGCATGCACTTGATTTCAAAGTAAAGCCTTTTGGACTGACTGCATTGGTTCTACATGACTTCTGCCACACTAAAGAGGTGTTTTTGTTGAATGAGGGCCCCTTAGGTCCTCTGCACAAGTCTCTGTTTTTCCTGCAGTGAAAGCCAGAAAGCCCTGCTGCTGCAGATTTTAGCTTCTATGTTCTGAGCTGCTGGAGCAGTCTGAGGATCTGAGAGGATGACATGTACACACTTTCAGAGCATATTTATTTATTTAGGTTTTTCCTTTGGAAGTTTTATTGCTCTTTAATCATTTTGATATTGTTTTTGTATCTTTATCTATTATTATTTATTTAGATGTCATTTATTTTTAACCATATATTTGACAGTCATGTGAAAAACAGAGTGCACTCCCTTTTCATTTTAAGACTTAATGTGTCAGAACATTTTTTAATTAATGAATTGATTTAATTAATCAATTCATTAAGCTTCTGGAAGCTAAAATGAGGTAAATACAACCTTAAACAAAAAGCAACACGTGACATATTAGTCTGTCAGTATTAATTTAACAAAAACATAGAAGTATTTGAAAAAAAAATGTTTTAGAACCACCTTTAGCAGGAACAACCTGAGTTGATGGTTTTCTGCTTGATGTTATCAGTCTCTCAGATTTCTGAGGAGAAAAATCTGGCCCACTCTCCTTTATACTGCTTCAGCTTATTGAAATTTATAATACAATCTTTTACACACAGGTCTCTTAAAGTTCCATTTATGAGCACATTTTCCATCAGCTTGAGGTCTGGAATGTAACTGGACCATTGCAACTCCTTAAACATTTTCTTTTTCCAGCTGTGTTTGGGATCATTGTCCTGATGAAGGAATCAATTTCAGCCAAGTACGAGCTGTCTCAACTCCTGAATAATTTGGTGTCCAGAGGAGTTCATGGTCCACTCAATGACTGCAGTCCTGGTCCTGTGGCTGCAAACAATCCCAACTCATCATCCCTCCACCACCGTGCTGACAGATGGTATGCTGATATGCTGTGTTCTCCAAACATCTCCACTTTGGTCTGGTCTGTCCAAAGGACATTGTTTCAGAAGTCTTGTAGTTTGTTCAGATGCAGATTTACAAACTAAGCTGTGTTACCTTTTTAGAGAGAAGTTTAACATTTATCTTGCTAAATGAAGCATGTAGAGACTGAGACATGTCTTTTTTGTTTTTTTATTATTTTATCAGTTCCTTTGATCTTGGGGTGAACTTGCTCAAACATCCACTCCTGAGAAAATTGGCAACAATTTTAAATGTTTTCTTGCGAAGTCACACCTGCTGTGTTTGCTGTATCAGGCTGTAGTTAGCTCATTTTAATTAATACTTGACAAGGAACAGATTTTTATTTAGCCTGATACCAAAAACCTTGAACTGAAAGGTGTACTTTCTTTGACATAAGACTGGCTTCTGCTGCGTTAAAACTGTTTTTTAGACACCCAAGTGCTTTTAATTGCTGATTAAAGGCTGCTGAACATATAGATGAAACATAAATCAACAACACAATGTGTTATCTGCAGCTTTAAACCACAGTTGTGAGTAGTGTATTCAGTAATCCACGTAAAGAAAGCTCTGTCACTGTTAACTCAGTCCTAATGTTAGCATGCTTTACTCATTGCATTGACCGACGTCTGGATCATCTCTTTGAAGCCAAAGAGAGTCGGGGGAGGTGCAGGGGTGAGGAGAGGTCAGATGTAAACTCTGGGTGGTCTGCAGAAGCAGATATCCAAAGCTTGGCCTGACCACCCCGTACTGTTTAACTGCCCTGTAGAACAATGCTGGGTGGGGTTCTTCTGGTATGTTAATCAGAGAAAGCACAACAAGAAGAAAACTCTGTAATGCAAATCACCGCATGTTGCCTGGTAATAAGGGGCTTGGAGAGGCTGTAATGAGGCTCAGCCAGCTTCACTGCTAAAAGCACGTCAAAAACTCTCCCTCCTGACTTTGCTAATAACATTGCTGTAGCGTGTAATCACTCAGCTGCTATTAGTTTCATAACTTGTGGAATTAACTGTTAATACAACTTCTCATCTTTCATCAGGAGGCTCTCAACTGACTTAGACTTTCTTACAACCACAACATGATAGATTATCAGAAAAACTATTAAACTAAAACATGCTTTGTATTAGATTTTATGTTGCAGCCCGGAGACAGCTTATCTGGGAGAAATGAGGCTCTTATGAGGAATCTGGCTTCACTCAGCTATGCCAAGATAAGTTAATTTGCAGAGAGAGGGTGTAGATGATGATTTCTAGGAACTAAGACATCAAAGTAGAATAAGACTAAAAAGCGCCTCAATGCTCCACTAAGCTTCTTATTCATGCAGTTTCAGACTTTCTACTAGCTTGTGCTGCATGAAAATCTCACTTATCTGTAGGGCTGGGTTTGAAAAAAGTACAATTAATTGATTTGAATTGATTAAGATTAAATACAATATCGATTAATAAAAGTTGGAGATCAATTTTTTATATGCCCTCTTTTCTAGTAACGTGATCCTACTCTTGCTTGACTTACAGAGGCTCGGCGAGATCTTAGCATATATACACACAACTGGTTTCCTGTGTTGCCTCTGTCCAAAATCAACTTCTCTTGCTGAGATAATGTCGAGTTCAGATGTTTTCATTCACCGGTGTGGATTATATTCACCTGTAAACTATGTTGCAGTGTATTACCGCTCATATTAGCAACTAGCACTAAGACTGCGGCACTCATATTAGCAACTAACGCTAACAGGTGCCGTCACCTATAACAACAGGAAGTGATGTCACCAGGCATGTAGTTTAAAAAAAAACAGATATGGTTATTTAAAGTCACATTTCCTCTAGAACAGGTTTCCACTTTGTCCTTTTATCAAACAGTAAACAGTCTGATGCTATTTATCTGGTTTACATGACGGCATGTCATAGCTGCTCTCTGTGTCCACAGCAGCAAGCACACACACACAGACACAAGCACACACACAGAGTGTGTCGGAAAACACGTCAACCAGCTGAAAATCATACAAAAATATGAGAGTTTTCTAAATTCTCTCAGGCAGGTGGAGATAGAAGCATCTTGCTCCATTGAGGAGGAGACGGAGTATTTCTCTTGCTCCGGTGTAACTCCGATAGTCACGGTCGTCACGGCAACGTGCACAGCTGAACAAGCTGAATCTACGCCATTGTAGGAATTTTAGTCATACTACCACAGCTTTAAATGGATCCAATATTCTTTGTAGATTTTAACATCAACGCGTTATCTGAGATCTGAACTTTAAGAATATTTAGAGCGACTCCACAGAATGAAATGCTTTCATCTTTTTTTTTTCTTCTTCATTACAGCATTTCTGGCTCTGAATCTTGGGAAACACTATTGTTTATATTTCAAAAATGTATGTAGATGTGTCAAATCAGATTATTACAGTAATCTGATTACTACCAGATAACTGATTTTTTATTTTCAAGTATATGCACTGATTATTCTATAAAAATATTTACCTGAGAATGTCTTTAATATTTAAGAAAAGCAAGTGGTGTTACACAATTAGCTGTAAATGAATCAATATTGAATCAAATTTAATTAAAATCAAATCGAATCGATTCACAGCAGTTGAATTAAATGATGTATTTTAATGCACTTTCACAGTCAGCCATTTATTAGTGACAAATGTACATTAGAGTTTTTAAACTCTTAACCTTCAATTCTTCTAGTACATTTAAGCATGACCCTGAGGCTGTACATAGAAATCACCCTACAGTAGATTTTGGCCCCATCACAGTGATCTGACAGGAAAGGCCTCTTCAAATTGTTTCCCCCACACTAGCGTAAAACTGAACAGGAGCTTAAAGGGACATAACAAAAGAGTCCAGCCTCCCAACTCTCCAGATTCCAATTTGATCAAATATTTCTTGGATGTGCTGGAACAAGTCCAGCCCATGGAGGCCCCATTCCACAACCCCCATGTCCCAGTGCCAAGCACCATTTGGAGGCCCTGTGTCCATGCCCACAAGGGGTGAGAATTGTTTTGATGAAGCAATGGAGACCTGAAAAGTTAATGTACTGGTGGCTCAAATTTTCTGGCTGATCACCATAATCACACCTGTTCTCTAGAACGACTCGTTATCCCTTCAACAATAGTTTGCCCTCTCTCTTTAGGACTCAAGCACAACAAATACATCTTCACAGTTGGAAAAAGAAGCAATAAACCTTAAATTATTTACACAGAACGTTTAACAGCAGCCTGATTGTACAATAACTTTGCTGCAGAGGAGTGTGCTGCAGGCTGCTGCTTGATAATTTGGTCATATCTTTTGTTTGCTGCTTTTATCTGCAGTTATTAAACGGTACAGATCCACCAACGGCCCTGTTAACCCATTAAAACTGGAAGCAGGCTTCAGACATAAACATGGAGACATCAGGTCAATATGGATTTACGCTCAGACAGCCTGAGGCTGGATGTAACTCTGCCTCTTAAATTATGTGCAGCAAGAAGAGGAAGAAAAGAAGAGAGGCCCTGCTGAGTTAACCCCACCACAGGACTGAAAAGGGCCTCCCAATAAACGAAAGCTATGAATATAAAATTAGAATCAGGTTTGTCACTGTCCACCTTCTGTCCTCATTTCCTGTCTGGGCTGTGAGGTGGTCACTGTCAGGTGGCAGAAGGAGCAACAGCCAGTTGACCCTGTTGAGACACAGTAAACCAATTTCCACACTTCAATTCACCGGAAAAGCTGTAGGAGAACGTCCCAGGTTTTAGTAGAGAAAAAAAAAAAAGAAGCCTTTCCTTTACGGTCCCCACAGAGGAAGTGCGCTGTGAGGCTGTCATCCGTGCCCCTCCTTTCATTCAGCTGTCCACTTACCGTCGGGTGGATGCCCCCCAGGACAAGGCTGGTGGCAAATGGGTTTTATTACAGACTCACGAGGAGAACGTAAAGCCCCTTTGAACAGCTGACAGGGCACAGTAGGCGTTCACCTTCATGTAAGAGGACAGACAAGAGCTTCTAATCCGTTCTAACAGGTTTTAGTTATGAAACGAGCATTTAGTTCTTTCTGCTTTCTCTAATTCTTTATCTCTCATGAGGTTGGTACAAGGTCTGGGGATCATCCGACCTAAAGATGATCAATAATTTACGCTGTACTAACAGGCAGCCAAGCGTAACCGCACAGAGAAAAACACTGAACCATAGGAAGGTCGTCAGGTTTGACCAATCTGACCAAAGCATGAGATGATGTTCAACAATCATCATGTACCTCAACCAGCAGTGTATACTTAAAGACATCCCTACTGATTAGATGTCCCTTCAGGTCTCATTTCAGCAAACACCACAATCTTGTGAAAATAGAAACCTGCCCCACCTTTCAATCTGGGTTTATATTTTCACTCACAATGTCATTTTTTAAAATCTTATAAAAGATTAGGAGACTCACGCCCCTGATTGGACAGTTTTACAGAATTTTTCCATCCATCCATCCATTCATCCATCCATTCATCCATCCATCCATTTATTTTCTAGAACTCTTATTCTTATTTAAGTCAGGGTCATGGGGGAGCTTGAAACTATCCCAGAAATTAGTAGGTCATGGACAGGTCTGGAGTCCATCACAGGGCCAACACAGAGATAAAACCATTCACACTCACTCTTTGGGAGAATTTAGAGTGACCAATAAACCTAACCTAAACATTAGACTAGTGAACACTAACGACCAATAGAGCCATCACATGTAAAATAACTGGATGAGTTTGAGACTAAATAAAAAGTCTAAGTTTAAATGTCTTTGGTCAATGTTGTGTTTGCATTTCAATCAAATTGTGAGTGTATCGCTTGTTTGGTGTGGAAAAGGCTCAGATGATAACATTCACAGCCTGTCAGGTGTGACAACACACTCAAGCCTCTCTTTCACATGTTTTTAGTTGCAACTCCATCTTAAAAATAGATTATGCTCCCTAGTGTTCAACATAGGAACATGTATTTGTTTAGAAGCTAATTTTAGCTATTCATTTATAAGGACACACTTTTAATATAGAAATAGGGGTTGGCCTCGAAAAGTTCTTACTTCTGCCTATTCCTTTTGTCAAACCACAAAAATTTAAATGGAAATGTCTGAAAATATTAAGTATTTGTTCGTATTTGTTTTGTCTATTTGTTATTAAGTGTGAACTTTCTTTTTTCTTCTCATTTTACTTTGTTTGCTTTTGTGTTAAAATAAACTTAATAAACCGATCTTCCCATGCAGTTTTATGTAACTTTGTATAACTTTACAACCTTAAAATTCTGTCCTTCTGACTCGTTATGATGGCACACTTGCATGTGTTAAAGAAAGTCTATTCCTAAAGATGTCATTGGAGAAGATTTGGGAACCCAGTCTGTGACCCCTTTTCCAACTTGGGAACTTCTTTCATTAACCCAGGATTTTAATAAAGCTTGGTGCATTTCCAGAACCATAACCTGAATAAAAACAACTTTTCCTGATCCCCAAACTTTCTCTAAACGTTTGGGAATGAGGGACTGGAACTCTTGATGGGTGGGGCTGTGTGCTGAAGAACTCTGATTGGAGGTGGTGTTTAAGCCAGAGTGCAGCTGCAAACATGTCAAACATTTTACTTCAAGAAACAAACAACTCCAACAAATTTAACTTCATCTTGACTCTTTTAAAAATGGAGCTATGAAAAGTGGACGGACAACAAGGTCCAGGCTCCTTTGAGCATATTTATGAAGGACAACATTCAGTGTAACTTCAAGTTTCAAGTCAGCAACTCAAAATGATGGAGTGTTTAGAAGAAAAGTCGACAAGCTGGCAGAGCTGAATGTAGGGCAAACACAGAAGCAAATCCGGGAAACTGAAACCAGATTAAAGAAGCTGAAGGACCACAACACCTGAAGGGGATCAGACCGCCGTACCAACAAGTGGTTACAGACATGGGAATACATTTTCTGGAACTTTGTGTTGTGGTGGAAATGCAAATCACGCAGACTACCAGGAATTCTTTTACCCCGATTAATAAAATCCAGGTAATAAAAATTCCTGGAAGTGTTGGTGGAAAACACCCTTATGTCATCATCCTAAAGATTGTTGGGGAATCCTACGGAAGGAAGAAAAAAGAGTAGCTTAAGTTAAATTAGCTCTAGTTCAACACGTGGGTTTTATTGGATTCTTGCTCAGCAACTGCAATCTTGAAGAATAAAAGCAAAAAAAAAGGTAGCTATGAGTGCACGCTGGTTATAAACTCTGTAAGTCCAGCCAGGTCGTCTGACTCTGGGTATGTGCAGCTTCATGTAACATCAGCAGAGTTGGCAGCAAACGACCCGATTACAATCAAATATTTTAGCAGGTTGAAAAGTAACACAGCTGCTGTAGCCAAGACAGGAAGAAAAGCTGACAATGACAAAAAAAATACAAAAACCAGAATGCCAACTATGTAAACACATGAATCAATCATCTGATCAATACAGGTGTCACCTCATGAAAAGCAGATCTGATGATTTATCGTTGTGTATTTTCTTAAACGATTGTGCTGCAGGTTCATTATTGTGGCAAGTTCCAGTCTTATTCTGAGACTAGCACAGAGAGAAATGTGATTGAAAGGAGTCGGTTAATGTAAATATTCAAGTCTATTTTCTGTCATTCAGGCTCTAAAACAACAGAAAAGAGTTTCATAGTCCCAACAAGTTTAATTAGCCTAGTTTTAAAGCACATTATTAGATTAATGCATATTAAAGTAAACATACAAACATGTTTTGGTGGAATTCTGTGACTTTGAGACACTGAGTACTTACTTTGAGAGAAAAAACGGGAAGTGTTTTTAAATATCTAAAATGTCAAATTTGAATCATTAAAAGTCAAGAGGAAAATGTTTGAGTAATCAGTCTCAACACTGGAGCAGGTTAGGTTTTCAGCAGGAGTTGCCATGGTGATAAAACCCAGTAAGCGCTCACATACGGATGGAGTCTTTTGTCCGTCTTCTGCGTTCATTTTCTGCATATTTCAGTCTGTTTTCAGTGAGCTTGCAGAAAACCAGACATAGCAAACGGGACAGTATCAGCATGAACCATGGGGGACAATGTTGCGAAGTATAGCTCACTTGCGACCAGCGAAAAGCACAAAGATGCAGCTGTGACATATTTAATTGTGTTAATATTTAACTGGGCTGTTTCTTTTTATGTCTCTTTCTAAGAACGTACGTTATTACGATCTCCGATGTCACAGCGTTTGCTATTGTCCCAGACTGACATTGGAACTCGGAAGTGAACTCTGAACACTGCCCTCTAGTGGATGTATTGCCTAACAACCATAAAGGACACAGGGAAGCATGTGGGCAGTGATGCTTGACAACATTTGAAATGGACACACCAATTTACGCTCATAAAGGGAACATAAATGAGCCCTAAGGAGTGAGCCAACTTTACAATACCAAACATCCAGAGCTAAACCTGAAGCTACCTCAATAAGCCACTAATTCTGCTCCATGGCACAGGCCCCAGGTAACAAAAAAGTGCCTCATGCAAACATGACACTTAATAAAAGCTGTCAGCAAGGTATTTAAATCATTCAATGGCAAACATTTTATATAATAGCATAAGAGTAAATAAATAATTTAGGTAACTTGTTGTCTTGTGCCAGTGATAAGATTTTAGTTCATTACATTTCTGCTTACACATTATGTTCAGGTCACGCTCTTGCTTATTTCAACAGGATGCATAGTGTGTATCTGTGCAGAGCAGAAGATTACAGTGAGAGACAGCGATGAAGCTCAGGCTTTAAAGCTGCTCACTCTACAAGGTCAAAGGCACACCAACGTTCCTCCTGTAGCAATAAAAGCATCCTGAGGACCAAACGACTGCCTTCGCATTAGCCTCCAGAACAGGCCGGGCTTCTGCCGCGAGTGTAAAGGACAACAGTGCCTTAACAGGAAGTGGCTGAGGAGGAAATGCCTTTGTGATGAGAAGCTGCTAGATCTCTGCTGACTCTCCCTGCCTGCTACATTTCCTTCAAAGCACCACCTTCAACACATTGTTCTCATCTGCTTCCTCACAGTCGAGAAGATTGCTTCAACCTCAACAAAAGATAGCAGAAAAGAGAAACAGAATCACTACAGGCAGCAATAATAAACTAACTCATATTATTTGTTTTGGAGACACTAAAGGACAAAAGTTAAACAGATCCCAGAGCTGATTCATATCTTACAACTTAGCATGCAGATTGTCTCCAGCGAGGGAGGGAGGTTTCAGCAACGGACTACTCTCAGCTGCTAAACAAGCTCTCAGAGTGAATTATCTGGTGAATTCGTCAGCTAATGAGATAAACCCAGATGCTGCGTTCTCGAGCAGCAGCCCAGTGAGAAACATAAGAACACAAATAGTCCCACACTGAGTCAACACCGCCAAGGCCTCCAGTGTTCAAAAGCAAAGCTCCACAATCTCGTGTCCTGCAGCGAAGCGGAGCTACGCTGCAGAGCAAACACCCACGTCACACAGAACGTTTCAGTGCATCTGCATACTCACAACCACACCTTTAAGAAGATCTGACAAGGATGCAGATGTTAACTCATTTTATTGCATGATGTATATTTCTTTATCTTGCACAAAAACACCAAGGTAAAGAAAAAGTAAAACTTTTAATATACTTGAGTGTTACGTGGAAACATGGAGACAAAAGGATCACTGGTGAAGCTGTTTATAGAGTTGAAATGTCACTTATCAAAATTTATTTATGATTCAGACTATTTTTAAATTCACCGGTTTGCTTTGGTTTGATGGATTTTGATACAGTTCACAAATATTTATTCTAAATTAAACAAAGCCATCCCTCTAAATGCAGAGATGCTTATTTATTCATCCCTTTCCCAGACCTGCTTCTTACAATTCAGGCCATCAGCTACAATCGAGAGGGTTGTTTTGGTGCCTCTTAAGAATTTGATAGTTGTTTTATTTGTTTTTTATATACTAGTCTGGCAAACATATTTGCCACTGAAATAATAATAATATATTGTTCCTTGGCTCTGATATATGTGCAGTGTAATGATCTCAGTCTTAAACACACACTAAGTTTGTAAATCTTGTGCAGTAAATCAGAAAATAGACACTGTGATCACCTGTGACTTTGCTGAGTTGTGGGTGGAAACAGTCGCCAACATCCAGGCCTTTGTCTTGTGTTTTTGTTGCATGTGCTAGTAGTTTTAGCGTCCAGGTGTCTCCATAGTGTCTTGCCAAATGAGTGTCCAGATGTGCCATGCCTCCATTTAATTAATGCTTAATTAATACTCCTTTGTCTGATGTTTCTTGCTTCTTATAAAATCCAAATGATTTCCTGACATTAAACTTGATGTTGTATTTTGAACAGTGCCAGTGTGGTCAGACTCTAAACAGGTGCCAGTAAATTAAGTGTGGACCCACTCTTATGTTCAATCTGAAGACTATCTGCAGGATCTACAGCCAACCTGATTCAACCAGAGTTTAACGGTAAAACTAATGGTAAGGATCCTGCTTGATCCAGGAGTTCGAACATATTTGTTAAAATAACCTTCCTGACTGAGCATACCCAGGATGGAGAGGGGTTTTTAGGAAGTTGTTCACTGTTACTGACCCATTTCTGAACAAACTACCAGTTCCTTTAACAACGCTCTGATGTAAAGAATTAGAGATGTTTCTTCTCTTGAAGCAGAAACAGCTGATTGTTCATGTGAAGAGTCCTGAGTAACATGTTTATTATGCGTTTCAGTCTGATATGCCCTGATCAACTCATCTTAACCAACCTTTTTTATGTTCTGTGTCCTTGAGATCTGTTAACCTTTTACACCCAATATAAGTTATATTTAATTATGTGATACTCCATGTGAGTCGATGTAAAATAGAATATGAAAACAATGTATAATAACATGGCAAAAACTTGTAGTTCATGCTTTTTCCCAATACCAATCGAAAATACCTCACTTAATAAAAAAAAACTAAAAACAGTCAGTTTTTATCAATCACTTCCTGGAAACAGAACCTTTTAATAAATACAGAAAATCTGCTATTAAAACAGCTATTTCTGATTAAACGCTCCTAACGCAGCTGCTGCAGCTTGTGTATAGCTTCAATAAAGAGTAGTTAAAGGAGGAGTGGAGCTGGAGATGGAAGCATAGGAAGAAAGCTGCTGGTTTTCATTGCAGTTACCATCTAAAGCAGATTAGCAGTAAACAGATATTTGAATGAGTGTAATGAACAAGTAATCAAACAGCAGTAAAACAGTCTGTTTCCTTGAGCGTGAAAACTGCTGCTGTCTAATTTCTCCTCATCATTTGTTAGATGAAGTGAAAACAGAAATATGAAAGAGGCAATGGTAAGTGTGGGACATTTAGCCCTTTTTGATCAATTTACACCATTTAAAAAGTGCCTTTGCTTAGACTGTAGCACAAATACTAGATGTTTTCACCTGAAATGTTCTCCTTCTTGAGCCAGAGATGTATTTTGTGTGGTTTTGGACTGTGCTGCCGCAGCCATCACTCATCCTTTTACTTCACTATGTAAACACACCGAGGTGAAATTGGGCTGCGGGGAATAAGAGAGGAGGAATGTGAGGAATGCACAGCCCCCCAAATGAAATCCTGCATTATTCAAGTGAAGGAGCTGGGAAAAAAGAAGAAAAAGAAGGGAAAACTTAATCATTCCTGCGATGACAAAGACGAGGTTAGAGATCATATTCAACTGCTACTCTGAGCCTTTATCAGGAAATTCATTGGGCTCCTTTGAGTGTTGCCAGTCTTGTCACGAACATAAAGACAATTACACTACGTACACACCCACAGACACATACACACACCCATCTATCCCACTCATATACAAACCCACGCTTCACTCCCTCTGCTCTCATGAACATGTCCACCATCTGAACTCCAGCTGACAGCGAGATGTGAAACACGTCTTCATTACTCATCAGAAAACATACCAACAAATTGGCAAAACTCTCCTTTTCTTTACTGGGACAGGAAGGGGTGGTTCCCATAGCGTCAGAGTCCCCTCTTAAATTAACTAAGACATAAAAGAAATGCAGAATTATATCAGCAACAAACATTCCTGCACAGAGGCAGGAACTGCCAGGTCATCTTTACTGTACATGTAACCAAAACGAGTATGAAACCTGCTGAATGACTGGCTTCCCAGCATCTACTTCAACATCCTCTGTGCCCTCTGGAAATTAATTTTGTGGGATAAATGCATGTCATACTCACAATGTTTTGTTTGCCTTCAACACTCCTGAGAGAGGGCATTTTGTTTGGTTGCAGAACTTTATTACAGACAGGCTGCCGTATGTCTGCCTCTAAGTGTCTCTGTTACACAGAGCTGTTTGTGCCAGTTGCAGACATGACCCGCTTGGTATACCTCTCATTAATAACTCAGAACCATTAATAAGAGCTCTTTATTACAAACATTTAGCTTGATTGATACAGTTTGTTTCGAGTAGAGGGAACAATAGGGGCTGGATGATATTAGGAAGGTCATGTCTGCAACTGGCACAAACAGCTCTGTGGTTACAAACTGTGTAACAGACACTTAGAGGCAGACATATGGGACGACTCTGTATGAGAAAAAAAATTTAAAGAGCGCTGCTTCAACTTTAAACAAGTTTAACTCACAAAACTTCCCAGTTTCTGCCAGTGGAAAGGTAAAAAAAACATGTACTGACTGGAATGATTGGTAGAAACGAGGCAACACGGTAGAGGTGAAACTCAAAAAATTTAAATATTGCGAAAAACTTCATTTAAGTAATTGAACTTAAAAAGGTAAACTAATATATCATAGATTCATTACATGCCAAGTGAGATATTTCAAACATTTATTTGTTATAATTTTGATGATTATGGCTTACCGCTTATGAAAACCCAAAAATCTAAATCTCAGTAAATTTAAAGAGTGAAAAGGTTCAATGTTGTAGCATCTAAGTGCCACACTAATCAACTAATTACTACAAGACACCTGCAAAGGACTCCTGAGCATTTAAATTGTCTCTCACCCCAATTTCCACTGGCTGAGTGTGTGGCATGTTACGGCTGCGTCGCCGCCTCCGCTGCTATTGGCGGCCGTTTTAGTAAATGGTTTTCATTTCCACCGGGTGTATCAGAAGCGTCCCAGAAGCACGTTGTCACGGCGCTCCACTAAATTTACGCGCCAAGTCTCTTTTTGATGCTCCACGCACCCAGAATGCATTCATTTCCACAGTTCAGATAGGGGCAAACAGAAAATCAGACACGGGAGCAGTGTAAAAGCTTCCAGTATTTTTCAAAATAAAAGCCCTGTGCTGATGTGCGCTGCTGAACCATGAAAACATTACGTGTTTAGCTGGTCAGGGGGGTCGTTTTTTGTTTTTTGTTTTTTTTTTACCATCATGGATGAGGAGATGTTTATCCTGGAAGTGGAGAATCACAAGATTCTCCAATTCTCCTGTAATTTCGTGATCTCGTGGATCCTTCTAGGTGGACAGCACTCGCGGGCGCTCCACACCTGACATGCTAACGGTGTAGACTGCAACGCCATGGAGGTCGGAACAAAACCGTGGTGCGGCCAAAATGTGGCGCACACACACCCGGTGGAAATCTGGGGTCAGTCTATTTCATTAGAATTTACAATCATGGGGAAGGTTGCTGACCTGACGGTTGTGCAGAAAACCATCACTGACACCCTCCACAAGGAGGGAAAGCCTCACAAGGTAATTGCAAAAGAAGTTGGATGCTGTCAAAGTGCTGCATCAAAGCACATGAATAAAAAGTTGACTGGAAGGGAAACGTGTGGAAGAAAAAGGTGGAACAACCAGCACGGATGAAGCAGCCTGGAGAGGACTGTCAGGAAAAGGCAGTGAGGCAGTAATTCATGAAAAAAGGGGTCAAAACCAAGTACTGAGTTCATATGCACGACTGCACTCTTCAAAGATTTGTTGTAAAAATCCTTTTTTTATTATTAATTTTATCTAATATTCTAATTTTCTGATGTTTTGATTTTTAAGTTTTTATAGGCTTTAAGACATAATCATCAAAATTATAACAAATAAATGCTTGAAATATCTCACTTTGGATGTAATGAGTCTATGTACATTAGTTTCCCTTTTTAAGTTAAATTACTGAAATTACTGAAAAATTTTTTTTCTGAATTTCACCTGTATGTTTATATTCTTGTTTTATGCTTGAACCCTGCATCTTTATTCCTACAAGCATAATGCTCATCTACAGTGTGTGTGAAAGACGGTATGTAGCATCTGTGACTTCGCCTTCAGCATTTTGGTCATTTTGAAAGCAGAAGTGATCGTATTTGAAGAGGAGGATGAAGCTGAAGTCTTACTTTACAACTGATTTGACTAAAAGTTGAACCTTAAAGAACTAATATCTATTTAAACATAGAATTATTTTCAGAAAGACCACCACACTGATCATTGCTTGTGGGAAAAATATATTTCTTTTAGTATTTAATGGGAAAGATGTTATCAAGCTAGGCCTTTCCTGGCTTCATGTCTCAGATCGAGTGAATACTTTCATCTTTAATCCAATCTACATGCAAGACAAGATGAACTATAATGAATCTTAACTTGATATTTCTCTGGGCTAAGTCAGTGTAAGAATTAATCTCTATGTTCTGGGTCAGACTGCTCAAACTCAACTCAAATGAATAACCTGGACAAAAGAAACTACATGACGTCTAGTTTTTGCAAACTAAATCAAAGCAGTTGTTTAAAATGCTGTTTGGAGCTTATTTCTGCAGATGCATCGTAAACTGGAAGCTCTGGATGCCCAAAATCAAAGTGTCTTTTGCTTCACTCGCAATGCGACACACAAAAGTGACAACAACTGAGAGTGACATTACTGCTGAGCACAATCGAGGCTGCTATTAGCAGAGAGCTGTAGAGAGCAACACAGATAATCAATAGACAGCAGACACATGCCGAGGAAAATCAAATGCTAGGGATGTATCAACTGGGTCTTAGACCCATTTTCTCCATTACAGGAACTTGAAATTTAGCTGAAGTTGTGCCAGAAACATCATCATACTCCTGGTCCTGGAGTCACACTGCTAACATGCTGAAAATAAAGCTGCTGTTAAGACAACTGTGCAGGGAAAGTGATGCTCACTGCCCATCAGGGATGCAAATCAAACTGATAAACAGCCTGTTTCCTTCCTGAAAGCAGGTAGTGGTGACTCGCAGGCATCAGGCAACAGTCAGCTGACAGACTGAATGTGAAGGAAGGGGGAAAGGCTGGTGGGGAAAAGACTGAACTCCAGGATGACTCACTCTGGGTATAATGGCAGGATTCTTTTCCTGGCAAATAAAGTTGATGAGGGTAGCCCTGAGCTGGGGGTTGGGTGATGGCGATGGTGGTGGGACGGGGACCAGCTGCTGGTCTGATGCCATCAGCAGCCGTGCCCTCGCTGTCATAACTGCTGCTGTAATCAGCTGGAACAGAGTTTCAGCGACACCAGGACCCGCACGTTCACCCCTGGAGGTTGTGAAGTAAAAGGAAGGGGGAGGGGGTGGGGGTGCTTATCTGGAATCACATGCACTCATTCACACAAAGAAGTCCATTCAAGTTCAGCTGAAACACAAGATGAGGCCTTCGATGAAGTAAGGATGATAAGATGCCTAGTTGTCTGCAAACAGATTCTTACAAACCTGCAGCTACAGCTCGGCCTCGGGCTCAGCCACCAGCTGCGTTAATCAAATTTATTTTTCAATCAACCACGAGACTGTCGCTGGAGAGCTCAGTATGTCGTTACCAGGGAAGGACAGCTTGGAGACAGATGCATCAAAAGAAGCAAGAAATGGTCCAACTAATAACAGACAACATGTAATCGTCACGGTAACTTAACTGATACAGCTGCTTGATGAAGGAACTGTTCTCCTAGTTTTGTAGCTGCAGAGGAAAAAGTACATTATGTAATTTCTGTATTCAAGGATACCTCTTCAACATCCTGTTGCTATCCTTCAGTCTGCTTAACTGACTGTTATAGCATTTATTATAAGCATCAATCTTATTACTTTGTGATAAAGAGCCAGTACTAGAAAAGTCTTGACAAACACAGTTTATACCAACATTCAGTTTTCCACCATCATCACAGTCATATTTATATATATATATATATATATATATATATATATATATATATATATATATATATATATATATATATATATATAAAATTTAGTCTAGAGCAACTAAAAACTAGGTCATCTTAACTAGTTTGCTTGTTCTGTTGTTCACTTCATCTGTTCTCCAGTATTATGGAGGAAAAGGACACTTATGTTAATGAGTACACTGACTGGTGGTTAAAGTTTTTCTAATTTTGTATTTTTTGCTCTACAATGAGCAAACAATCTGAGAGGAAGCATCTTTGCCAGAGCTAATAGAGTTTTTAAATAATTCTGTTTTTGTGGTGTTCTGACTTTGATTTTAAAAAAAGTTTTTTTTGTCCCTCTATACTATTGAAAATGGTATTGAGCAGCATCCTTAACAACAGTATTGAGTATGAAATTTTAAAATTGTGACAACCCTAAATTAATGTACTATATCTGAGTGTGGTGTCTGACCATCTCAAAGCTATAAACCCAGGGGAAACACTGAGCATTTCTGTTAAAAATGCATGTAGGACAGAGCCAAATAAATACTGTACTTAAACAATATGGTAAAAAGGCCCCAACAGACACAGTTTGTGTCTCTTAAAAGTTAAGCTGCATATTTGTGACTGATTTCCTCTAGGAAACAGCTGGATCAAAGCTCACAGAGATGCAAACATGTCAGTGGTGTCACAAAGTATTTACAGAAAGATTGTTGGATTTGCTAAATTCATGGAATCTGTTGGCAATATGAAAAAGACACACACACACAAATAAAAAAATATATACAAGCTTTAGTCTTTAGAGATAATCTTTCTCTTTGTATGCACCAGGACACAGAGCAAACACTGCAGCAGTTCCTGCACTATAATGATGTAAATACTGAAGATGCTTCTTAGAAAATGTGCATTGACGGGTATGATGTTCAATAAGCATAAAAAGCATCAGCATCCAAATCTGCCTCTGCAGAGATGAAACTGTCAGCAACGTTCAGGCATGTTCTACTTGTAGTAACACGTCACTTTAATGTTGGAAAAGCCGTTTACATTCCAGGAAAATTCACACTTATTCAAAGACTTGCTGCAAGAATTCTGGGCCAAATGCAATACCACCATAAAAAAGTAATCATTCAGCTGATATAGACTATGTTTGCCATTTATCTGAATTCAATTAAACTGAACTGAAAAACTCTTTTAATCCCAAAATGAAGTTTCAGCACTATCTTTAAAGTATTTGTTATAATAATAAATAGACATCTTTGAAATTTATATTAATAGTTTATCATTTCAATTTACACTTGTAACACTTGTGCATTTCAGTCAGTACAGTTGTTTTGTTTTGTTTTTTATTTATGTGCATATCCATCTTTTACTACTTTGCAGGGTGGGGAATTGTGGAAATCCAACCTAACAGTATGTGGTCCTGAAAAATGCTGGTCAAATGTTCGTATGATGACTTAAAGTTAGCTTGAGCCAAAAGCAGAGACGAAGCAGCTCCTTATCCACTGTTACCGTTGTGTATTTCACAGCAAGGCAAAGCTAAAGAAATAATTACTCCATCACAAGAAAAATTAGCCTAAACCTCAGATTGAATCACATACTTTAGACTGCCCCCTGGTGGCAGCAACAAGCTGCAACAACATATGTGCTAGTGAACACGAGGAGGACAAACAACCTTACTGGGACTCATGTCTTGCACTACCTTGTTTTTTCTTTGTAGTGATAAATAAGTTGAGGCTTGAATTTAGATTTGGATTCGGTCCAGCTACACATGAGCAGCTGTCCAATACTTAATTTGAAAGTATTTCCACAAAATTTTATTTTGAACTCAGGTTAACTTTGTAGAAAAAGTATTTCTCACATATTACGGTAGTTTGTGTTTCATCTAACTTTCAGCCATTGTAATTTCCGAGACAGCACCTCTTTTGCCTTTAAAAGAAAAAAATAGAAGCAATATACACTAGTGCTGTCAACAAAATCAATTCTCAGATAGTAATCGAGACTTACTAAGTTTAGTATCTAGTTATACATTAATTAGCACGGGTATCAATACTGAGAAGCTGCATTGGCGTCTGCTGGTTCACAGACGGGACCATTCGCCTTTAGCCATTTTCAACAGGCACTGCAGCAGGAAGCCCCTCCCCTACAGCAGCTACCACGTGGACCCATTGTTTAAAACTTAGCGACTTTAGCAAGTGTTCAAACCCCTGTAGCCACACACACACACACACACACACAAAAGCGACTAGAAACAAATCTAGCATCTTTTTCTGGTGTTATTGGCGACTGGTCCCACCCTGGCTTACAGTCAGATATTAATGCCTAATAATGTAAACTGTAGACAAAAAACATTTAAAGTTAATCCTTTAAGTGTTTATTAATTAATTAATCTAAGCAAAATAAATAAATAAATAAACTAGCTTGTTTGTTCTGTTGTTTACTTCATCTGTTCTCCAGTATTATGGAGGAAAAGGACACTTATGTTAATAGGTACACTAACTAGTGGTTAAAGTTTTTCTAGTTTTGTATTTTTTGCTCTACAATGAGCAAACAGCCTGAGGATAATGTATCTTTTTGCAAGAGCTAATAGTTTTAAAATAACCTATTTATTTCACAATGTTAATGTATCTTCTAATATACATTAATATCATGTTACTGTGTTGTTTGTGCTGTTTTTTGTGGTGTTCTCGCTTAGATTTTTTTAAAAAGTAAAGTTTATGCAGTTTAAATGGAATCTAGCATCAAGGACCATCCCTAGTATCTGTATCAAGTTTAAAATTTTAGCATTGTGACAACGGTGTTAAATACACACATATAAAGTTTTTGACACACTTTCACGCTGAATTAATGGGAAAGTGTGTCCGAACTTTTGACTGATATTGTACTTATTTCAATTTTGCGATATTTTGCTCCAAAATAGCTTTGTCAATAAATAGAAGAAAAAGTAGTTTTTAAAAGCCCTGAAGATGGGAGGGTGGAGGACTTGGCATAATATCTGCCAGATTAAATCATGTTTAGATAAAGCAGAGTAATGCTGGGGCATTTAGGGCCCCTGGGGGACTGAGACTTGGGTGGGTGGGCAAGCCAGCTACAAGGATTGTGAAAACTCACATAGAAACCAGCATATTGTTGATACCATGATGATGATGGTGGAAAAGATGCTGATTATTTTAAGTCGTCACTTGAAATGAGTCTAATGTTTCAGTCGTTGTCATGGCAACCAGTGTCGTCGCCCCCCCTCAACAGTCTTACTTGAGCTACGGACAGACCATTAGCATACAGAGACCATCAGTTTGTGACACCCTACCACAGCTGGCATTTATTACAGATCTGCGGGGGTTAAGCTCTCTTACAATCGGGTTTTTAAGCTTAAGAAGGATTTAGAAAATAGTTTGAGGGCGTCGAGGCAAAAAAATAAAAACACCAGCTGCTTTCGAGAGAAAACAACCGTTACTGTAGTTTTACAGCAGGTAGGGTACAGTTGCAGCCAACGGTCCAACTCACATCGGCACTGGAACAATAAACCAAATAAAGACTCTTTGTTAAAGTCAGAACGCATACAGGACTCAGAAAGACGGTGGAAATATAACAGACGTCGGTCAACTGTCGTTTTTCCAGCTACAGCTGAAAAATGCGCTGCCTTTCCCACAGTGAAAAGTTACTGTCGCTCCCAGGTGGAGTCAATTTTCTCCTCCCTCAGACAAAAAAGAGAGAAATAATCCACCTAACCCCGCACACTCTGAGGAAGATGAGGACAAGAGGAAGATGGCAGCCCTACCTGACAAATGAGAAGTCTTGTTTTGTCCCATGAAAGAAGAGAAGCGACAACAGCCGAGCAGTCGCCGTTTTCCGTCGAGCTCTCCCGGTGGCGGTGCTGGATGTGTGCGCGGATCCTGGAGGAAAGCAGCGGAGCTCCGGCTGATGTCACCCGGGTGGGGAGGGGCCTCACCGGGGCATATTTCCATAAGGGTGTGATGTCACGTTGTCACTCATTTTCCTCACACGTTAGCTATTACTTTAAAAAGGTTACCTTAAACTAATATTTGATGGTAAAATGCTCCTAGCACCAAAACGTAATTTTTATCTTTGTGTAAGTTCACTTTATTCGGACCAGCAGGCTTTAACAAGCTTGTACTACAGCTGATCTTGGCTTTCACTTTGCAAGCACCCACACTCACCATGACACTGCTTTAGTTAAAGCTCAGTTAAATATTTCAACTCTTTCATAATAAGTAGTTTCTTTGTAAAACAGTACCAAAAACTAGTTTCAGTCACGTACCATTCACAAATAAACTGTAAAATCTCATTTCAAGCATCAGAAACATGTCTTTTCTTGGACTTATTAGTCATTATTTGTAAATGTTTCTGTTTCACGAGCTAAAATAAGATAAGAAACCTGATACAAAACCTTTAATTTGGACAATGTATATCTGTCCCGAGGTGCAAAACACAACAACATAAGACAAAACATAATTTTGCAAAAAAAAAAAAAAAAAAAAAGTTTTAAAACCCATTGACGAGCCAGTCATCTGAGTCAGATGTGTCAAAGCATTGCTACATCTCAAACAAGCAGAGCAGGATTGAGAAACACTGTGTTGGACAACTCAGAATTTTTAGGGTGTAAACAAAACGGTTTATTGGCAACAATAAAAGAGGTTACCATTTGGTTCATTTTGAGATTAAGCCAGGCAAAACAACAGCAGTGATGTCATAGATGGTATGTTAGCCCGTCATTCGTACCATCTTCGACCCTGTGACCACACATTCAGTCAAATTGGTCTCTACACTGCTTCTAGCGGTTACTTGCATATTGCAGCTTGCAAATGCAGAGCGATAAATTCTCAGTACATACACAAACAACCCTTCAAACAAACACAAAATACTTGGGGCAGCCATGATAACCATACTTACATGTAATTTAAAACAAGTATATTTTCAGCCTTACTTGTGATTTGACAGAATATAAATCTTTTGCAACAGGATGATGTAATGTCCTGTTTCTGTTGCACATCAGGCTCATCAGTCCCTATGAACTAAGAGTGTAAGCAACTTTTCTGAGCTTCTCTTTGCAAGACAGCAAGCTGGAAAGTGGTTTTGGAGAGTGCTGGTAAAAACATCTGTGTCTATTATATTATCAGTCAGTGCTCTAAAGATTATGCTATAGATTATATTCTTGGAGTAATTCAGTAACAATAAGAACTGTAGATGTTGGGAAGATTTGGGGCCTGTTCCAGAAAGGAGGTTTGACTAACTGAGTCTAAAAAGAAAAGGTTAACTTATGGTGATACTGCCAGCGAGGAGGCTCACTTCACAGAGTCAGTTACTATGGTAACAGAGTCTGGGTAAGACTTACCTTGCTTTCTAGATTGGAAAACTTAATTTTCCCAATTACCTTTCAGACTATAAAGTTTTATTTCTTTAGGCCATGACCCACCTTCACCATGTGAATGTGCATAACATGTTGCATAATCCTTGCAACAAGCAGACATACAAATCATATGGACGGCCCTCCTGCAGCAGCACTCGACTGTCCAGCTTGTTTACACAAATAGTGAATAGCTGGAGTTATGGTTGCAGTTGTAGCTAAAATTTAACCAAGACTTGATAATGTAATTTCTAGGGGTTGGTGACCTTTAAACAGCCGACGTGAAAATGCTCCCAGGACATGACTCAGCTGACACAAACTTGCTCAACAAAAAGCAGACTTTATTTTTTTTAATCAGGCATCAGAATTTTAACTCAAGTGCTCTTACGTCTGGAGAGATTGTAAATCAGGATGGAGGAACCTCTGCTCTTGTTTTTGCCCCAGACTGGGACTAGGACTGTTTAAACACACACAAGCCCATTCTTCTGCTGTACCTTGTCCCAAAAAAGACGACTCTTCAGACTTTTGCCAACATTCTGTAGCTCTACATAGCCCTTTTACTGACAGTCAAATATCCTTATATGGAAGTCCACAGACAGACACGAACAGACTGAAGCAACTGTCAGCATCTGCTGTTAACTGTCAAACTAAGTTCAGTAAAACAGATCTTTAGGAATCACCAAACACTACAACAACAATAGAGAAAGCTTTTAAATCTTGTAGTAAAGTTTGATGTATTAAAAGTAAACTTTTTATATGAACATTTACATTTACAGTACCTGCTAAACTCCCCAAGCAATCCTCTATCCCATGGTAATAAGCACCACTACAGTAAGTCTGTTCATGTTTGTAGTTCTACCACATAATAAAATCTATTTTTTTATTATTATTATTATTTATTGTTTTCTTAAGTATTAATGGAATGTGAGTTGCAGACACAGAAGGATCCAGTAACATCTAGTGGTTCATCACCCTCCTCTTTCAAGCATGAAGGTGAAACTGTTGTTGTTTTCATGCATCTACTTAATCATGAAATGTCTTCATACTTTCCAGGTGACACTATTCCTCCCAGACTCTTGATGGAGGTATTTGTGCTGTAGGTCCCTGGTAATCAGGTTTGTTAATGCCGGCCTTCTCCTGGGTTGCATTCCAGCTGCTTTTAAACATGCTGCTGTACAACGTCTTCTTAAAAAGACTAACTTGGTTCCTAACGTCCTCTCAAACTTTAGGCCAATTTCTAAGCTGCCTTTTCTTTCTAAGATTTTAGAGAAGGTGGTTTATTTTCAGTTACAGGATCGTCTAGAACTACATGATCTCCATGAGAAGTTTCAGTCTGGTTGTAAGTCTTGTCACAGCACAGAAACGGCCCTTCTCAAGGTTTGCAAAGATTTGCTTTTAACTGCTGATTATATATATATGACTGTTAATATATATATATATATATATATATATATATATATATATATATATATATATATATATATATATATATATATATATATATATATATAAAACTGTAGGTTCATTACAAAGTTTGAAAAGTTATTGCTCAAACTTCGCAAAAATTTGATTTTATTATTTCTAAAAATAATGAGAAATGTAATTTTTAACTTTTTAAAGTCTAATATGAGTCCCGTATTAAAGCGTCCAGTGTGTGGGATGTAATGGGACCTTCACTATTAGGCCTGCAGATTGTAATCAACTCTTTCCTGAACCATAAAGTGTCATGATCATGGGCTGTCTTTGGGTTTGGGTTCTATCATGATCATGGTTTGTGTCATGTGTTAGTTTGTCATGATTTTGGTTTATCGTTCTGGTTTTTGTCATCTTTAGTTTCTGTTAGTATCATGGTTTAGGTGTTGGTCATGTTTGGTTTAGTTTCCTGTTGGTAGCTTTCCCTCATTCACCTGCTCCTGACTTTTCCCACTCTGTATAAATACCCCACGGTTTTCAATGTTGGTTGTCAGATCCTTATATGTGGTTCATCCCCTGTAACATGTGTTTCCCTGTTCCTGAGTTGTTGGGAAATAAATCTTGATACCAGCACCTTTCTGCCTCCTGCCTGAACTGCCTGCATTTGGGTCCTCACCTCCGCCGCCACATGTGACATAAAGTGACCGGTAACTATATTTAGTGAAGTAAAAGATTTTTTTCCTCAAATGTGGTGGATTTGAAGCAATATCAAATGCTGGGAATACTCAGATAAATCACACAAACATCAGTTTTATACTTGAAGAACAATATTTAGTCATATTACTTCACTACAATTCAATAAAGCACTTTTTCAACTGCAGGAACTTTTTTCATTTACCCAGATATTAAAAAACCTCAATGTACTTCCACCAACATTACCTGGTAAAAATAACTTTCTTTCATCCCCAAACTTTCCCCATGCAGATAATCAGGAATATTTTACCCTGGTAAATAAAATCTGGGTAATAGAAACTTCTGGAAATGCTGGTGTATAACCTTCAAATTTGTTTTCCATGCTGGGAAACGCAACCTTACATCCACTTTTAAACAGTGTACAGATTATGATTATGACCTTTTAGTTGATGGAACACAAACAGCAGGAAATCACCAGACAGATATTTGTTAAACAAAGTTGGAAAAGCTCATAAATGACTTATGCAAAAGTTTTTTCTGTGTTTCATAAACCACATGTAAAATGTCTGAAGCTTAACTGAGCCACTGGTATAAAACAACCAAAAACAAAATAAAAAATTTTGAGGTTCTCTTTCAAAATAAGTACTTGCAAACAAAGAGTTATCCTTATTTTTGAAAGATTCATTGCATTAAAAAGCTGAGTTAAAATTTTAAGATAGTCATTAGCCTGTTGTGCCAGTTTTAAACATACTGGGTACCTACACAGCATCATTACTGAATGTACACGATTTCCTGAGTTTGTATGACAGATGCAAGATTTGTTACCATGATGATGTGGAAAATTTTGGAGAAACTTTCTGCAGTTGCATGAGTTAATGTTTTTATTGTACATTTAGCATCAAACCATGATGACCTCCCCACCTTAAAAAGAAATACAGGTTAAACATGAAAACGTAAGAAAAATGTCTCCAGATTGTTCTCAATCAGGAGTCTCAAACTTAAGTTTGTTTTAGTTTCTGATTGCGGTGTCCTGCAGAGTGACATTTCCTGTCACTGTTTACTACCGGCTCAGTCTGAACTTCACTCACCACCACAGATGGATCACTGGTGGTATGCATTTGAAGAGCAGTTCCCATATGTTAGAAATTGAGGATAAACAGAGTTTGCATGTGTTATAAAATGATGCAAAACTTCCTGGATCAAGTATCGGTGAATAATGAGTTGGCAATGAAGCTAAAAATAAACACATGGAAGGGAACAAAAGCTGCATCAGACAGATTGAAAGGCATATGATGACAGCCGGTTTGCAAAATCAATCAGTGAGATGCAGAGTTTGGATTCACACCTGGCGCCGCATTCTGAGAGATTAACAAGCAGGCAAAGTGCACCTTGGAAACCAGATTACCTTACAGATGACAGAGCTGGCAGCTAATATTCCCTGTATAATCACTCACAACACCTTAGGCGTTGTTTTATGTTTCACAAATAAAAGCAAGCGTCCATTTCTGCAAACCCAGAGGAGCAGCTGTGCCACAAGTGAGCAGCAGAAATAAAGAGGTTTTTTATTCAATGAACGTCATATTCTTCATAAAATGTTGTGACTTTCATAACATTTACTGAGCTATGGAGAAAATTTCAACACTTCATTTTCTGATCTATTGCCAACAAGGAGGCGTCTGATTGTTTTTAAATTTATTCTGCAGTAGGAAAACAAACACAGCCATAAATATCTGGCTTCAGCCACAGGAAGACCAAGGAGTCCTGCAGCAGGAAGTCTGGACCTTCCACAGCCCTGAACTTAACTCAAACTGGGATTACATGAAGAGGCATAAGACAGACGTAAACCCTGTTTCAAAGTTTTCCAAGACCAAAACAAGACCCAAACAAACTGCTTTATTTCAAGTATGACTAAAGAGACGGGATGAAGATGAATGCTGAATTGAAGCATTAGGTTGTACGTCCCTGAGAAACTCTGCCAAAGTTAAGTAGTGCTTCTTTAAAAAGTCTTTGGGCTCTGTGAGGGACCGAGGCCAAGGATGACGAGAGCACAGGAGGTTTTTTTAAAGAAAAAGTCTTTTGACATTTAATTTTACAAAAAAACAACAAAAATACAAATTCCTAAGTAAAAGTTCTGGGCCCATAAAAGAGGTCAAATAAACAGAACATCAACATAAGGAACTGAAAACTAACTGACCTAACAAACTGACGCACAAGGGAAACTATATACACTGGCTGATCAGACCATTTTGACACAAGAGGGAAATACATAACATAACCATCTTCAGCTAACTTAATAAACTTAATTCACAACAGAACTTAAACAATTTAGACTCATAACTCATTAGGGAAACAGAAATCTAAATAATCATACTTCTACATAAAGAATAAACAAAGTAATACAAAACAACAGAAAATCTAAACCCCTCTCCCACTATCTTTTTGCAAGATGGATGAATCCAATTAGGCTGTAGCCTCGTCAATGGAGATCCACCTCAGCTGGGACTCTTAGCAGGCTTGGGCCTCCCACACAGCAACTTCCCCAGGAACTAGTAACTCAAAGAAAATGCATATTAACTGAAAATAAGCCAAATTAACAAGGTGACAAGAATGAGTCAACTAAAAGTGTGCACCCAATCAGTTAACCCCCCCTGCCAAACTTGCTAAGAAAAATGTGAAATATAAAGGAAATGGTAAATATTACAAATAAAATGATTTAACTGAAAGAAAAAAGGTTACCAGACCAGGCTCAGTGTGTGGCTGCCTAGATGAATGCTGAATTGAAGCATTAGGTTGTACGTCCCTGAGAAACTCTGCCAAAGTTAAGTAGTGCTTCTTTAAAAAGTCTTTGGGCTCTAATGACTTTGGCTGATTCTTCGCTCTTTCAGGCAAGTCATTGTACCCGAACATTTTCAGAGTAATGACTTTCTTGTGCAAGTTTCCTCACCCTGATGTAAAAATCCTTCCATTATATAAATGTAAAAAAAGGGTTAACCAGTGCCGTGTTGATACATAATAAACTTCTTAGGAAAGAATCAATTTTAAATGGTATCTTTAGGCTTTTGTTTTAAGCTACCTGTCACAAAGACACACTATTTGTTCCCATTTCTTTTGTTGCATCTTTAAAAAATGCCAAAGATAAAACAATCTGACTGAAAACAGCATTTTTGTAGCTTGGCAACCTGGCACATCTCAGCATGGTGTGCAGTGTGTCCTTAAAACATGAGAGGAAATGGTCTTTATAGAAAGGTGGCTGTCAAGAAGTTATTCTTTAGAAGGGAAACAAGGAGAAAAGGCTGAGGTATGCCACAAGAACTGGACTGAAAATCAGTGGCAACAGGTCATAGGATGAATCCCCCCAGAGCCCGGACATCAACATTATTAAAGGAGTATGGGATCATCTGGAAGGAGAACTGAACAAAACTTCTAAAGAAAAACTTTGGAAAATCATTGAAGAAGCCTGGAGAATTATTCCTGAAGACTATTTAAAGAAATGACATGGAAGTTCTGACAAATAAAGCTGCTCAGACCAAATTCTGACTTTTCTCATTTACTGATTTTCTATTTATGTTTGTGTATGTTTCATTAAATAACCCCATCTTTCCCTCTTTACGGCAATACAGCATACAAAGAAATGACGAGTAGCTCTAAATATTTACACAATACTATAATATCATGCAGGATTTCTAGTTTGTTAACGAGTAAGAAACACCAAACCTTTGCATCTTTCACTGTAGCTCTGCAGTTTAGACACACTGTCACGAGCAACCGCTGATAAAAGTGTAAACAGATAAATTATCTTGCTTTATCGTTCAAAACAATAAAAGCTGCTGACTGGAAAATATGTAGAAGCAGAGTGAACATACTGTAACAGTGAAGGCGCCGATGAATTCTCACTATAAACCAACAGTTTATCTCACTAATACGTACTAAAACTCAACTCCCAACAGCCAGCTGTTCCTCTGAAAGAAATGGTGGAAGTAGTGTAACAAAGGAAGGAACACCAACCTCTGAGCTGCTTTTGACATGTGACAAACACTTCATTTGCCTAAACTTCCCACAAAAAGTTAGTTTTTATCTTCTGTCTGGATGCTATATCTGCAACATCAGTTTATAGTTACCGTAGCATCCATGTAGATCAGTAGTAGTAGTTTGGACAGGATATGAAGGTTCCCTTGATGACAGATGTGTAAAGTGTCCCACTCACTTTAGAGCAGCATGTGTTCAGTTGCACACATTTTGCTTTTTCGTACTGGAAGCCCACTCTCACAGCTGCAGGACAGACAAGACTGCATGTAAATGTTCTGGATCAGTCCTTTTAACTTGCTTTTACCCTCTGTGTTGTGTGTGTGTTTGATGGGAAGGGGTGGGGGGTGGGCTTGCTGCTCTTGGGTTGGGGTTCTGGGGGATTTTACTCTCTGTAAAGCACCTTGAGTTGCTATTTTTATGTATGAAAGGTGCTATATAAATAAAGTTTGATTTGATTTGATCAAAGCGACGATTCAAGCGAGGAAAATCTCCGGCTGTGATAGCGCTACAGTTAGGAGGCTGTGTAAAAACTTTCATTGAGACAGTACTGGTCTGATGAACTTTTCATCAGCAGTGGCGAGTGCAGAAGGAGCGTCTGCATGAAAGGAAATGTGCTGTGCACAGCATAAAATATTTAACAAGTGATCCAGCAGCAATCACTTCTGCTGGAAGTGTAAAGCAACTGTAAACACGTTGTGCTGACTGTTTACAGACTATCCAAAAACTGTCTCAGATTTTAGTTTTCAAAGCAACCATTCACTCATGTCCTGAATTAAGCTCATTATAGATATGAAAATAACTTGATTGCTTTTAAAAATGTGCTGAATTTGGGTTTTTTTTGTTGAAAAAGTTGTTTAATGTGTTGAAAATGAATAGAGGATCCTCTCCGAAGCCAGATGAGTTAACAGAGCACAGCACATTGTACTAAATGCTGAGAAAACAAACAGATGAAACAAATGAGATAAAGCGACAATGAAGTAATGTACAATGTCAGGCGTTATTGTTATTGTGGACAAAGTGTCCTGCAGTAAGAAGTATCACTACAGCTCGATTGTGCCAAGTAGCAATAGAATCAACACAGTATAGGAACGAAGAAAACAAATCACTGCTGTAGCTGATTGTCTACACATGGCAGTTACTAAAACGGGTCTTTTTTCCCGCACAGATCTGGTCGGAGCCTGGAGTGACAGCGTCATGAGCAGCAAGTGGTAGCAGAGTCTGTCTCCTCTCATAACAACTGATCATGACTCAGCTCCTGGCGTCTTTACTGGGTATTTGAGCCGTGGGGAACCATGCTGCTGAAAATGAGGTGACATGAGATATTCCACCACGTTGAACTGCGTTTCTCAAAGGTCAACACACACAGCGCTTCATCTTTGCTGTCAGGGCTCATCACTCCAGAAGCCTGCCAGCATGAAATTACAACCTCACACTCTTATAATTACATGTTTTCAAATGCATACACTCATCTGAGCCTAACTTTGTAGTTCTACTTCAAGTGATGTTGACATTTAAGATTTGTGTGGCTTCAAATGAAAATGCTTACAGCACAGAAGTGTGACACATCACATTATGAGCAAACATGCAGCTGCAGCTGTATTGAAATTCAAGTGTAAGACTTTAAAAACACAGATAATGAATGTAAAAGATGGTGAAAGCAGCCTGGCTTGAAGGCAAGTCTGCCTTAGACATGAAGCTCAGGAGTAAAAATGAATTTCTCTCCCCTGTTAGATCGGCTTCTGTATAAATACTTGAAGTTGGAGCTTTAAATTTCTCAGGCAGATATCCTTCTCTAATGCTGCTTAACACAAACTGCAAAATATCTCAAGCTTAACTTAACAGTGATTTATAAAACTATACTTATTCATAAACAAGCAGTCTGTCTCCATTTAAGACAAACTTACAGTCAAACCATCTCTAACATGTTCTGAGAGATAAATGCATCTATTTTCATGCACCTTGGCAACAAAATAACAATAACAAAACATTCTCACTGCATTTCATTAAAATGCCTAAAAGGGAATGATTATCAACTCTAAAGAGGCACTAGGTAATTTTCTAATTGAAAAATATTTGTTACTGACTCATTTTGATGGCACAATGAGAAGAATTGAAAGGGAGAAAGTGATAGAACAATAAATTAGAGTCAACATCAGACTGACTTTTACAGGCTGGACAGAGCTCAGAGAAGAGACGGGATGTGAGATAGAGGTCGTAGTAGAGCAACTTTAACAGGAACAGTCTGTTTGCAGGTTGCTCATGTGATTGTCAACTAAAAGTTCTGAGTTTTTCCTCCAATCTCTCTCACTACAACTTGAAAATAGAAGATTGAAAAAACATTGTTGAGTCACAATTTCAGCTGCCACATTCCAAGCATGGACCTATCCTGACTTGTATTAGTGTTTCAGGCTGATAATGGAGTCGGGGATGTTTACTTGGCCCACTTTGGGCCTCTTAGTACCAACACAGACTAGTTCAACTACCACAGCCTACCTGAGTGTTGTTGCTGACCACATCCATCCCTTTATGACCACAGTGTTCTGATGCTTCTTCCAGCAGGATAATGCACCATGTCACAAAGCTCAGATCATCTCCACCTGCTTTCTGGAACATAACAATGAGTTCTCTGGTCTCCAACGGCCTCCACAGTCACCAGATCTCAGTCCAGTAGAGCAGCTTTGGGATGTGGTGGAATGAGAGATTCTCAGAAATCAGAAATACTTTATTAATCCCTTCATCAAGGATACAACCGACAAATCTGCAGCAAATATGTGAGGCTGTCATGTCGATATGGAGCAAAACCTCTAAAGAATCTTTCCAACACCTTGTTGAATCTGACACCACGAACTAAGGCAGTTTTGAAGGAAAAAGGGGTCCAGCCATGAACTATCCATCCATCCATCCATTCTCTTCCGCTTATCCGGAGTCGGGTCGCGGGGGCAGCTGCCTAAGCAGGGAAACCCAGACTTCCCTCTCCCCGGCCACATTCACCAGCTCATCCGAAGGGATCCCGAGGCGTTCCCAGGCCAGCCGAGAGATGTAGTCTGTCCAGCGTGTCCTGGGTCTGCCCCGGGGCCTCCTTCCGGTGGGACGTGCCCGGAACACCTCACCAGGGAGGCGTCCAGGAGGCATCCTAACCAGATGCCCGAGCCACCTCATCTGGCTCCTCTCGATGTGGAGGAGAAGCGGCTCTACTCTGAGCCCCTCCCGGATCACCGAGCTTCTCACCCTATCTCTAAGGGAGAGCCCGGCCACCCTGCGGAGGAAACTCATTTCGGCCGCTTGTATTCGAGATCTCGTTCTTTCGGTCATTACCCACAGCTCATGACCATAGGTGAGGGTAGGAATGTAGATCGACCGGTAAATCGAGAGCTTTGCCTTTCGGCTCAGCTCTCTCTTCACCACGACAGACCGATGCAGAGCCCGCATCACTGCGGACGCCGCACCGATCCGCCTGTCGATCTCTCGCTCCATCCTTCCCTCACTCGTGAACAAGACCCCGAGATATGTAAACTCCTCCACTTGGGGCAGGACCCCATCGCAGACCCGGAGAGAGCACTCCACCCTTTTCCGGCTGAGGACCATGGTCTCGGATTTGGAGGTGCTGATTCTCATCCCAGCCGCTTCACACTCGGCTCCGAATCGCTCCAGTGCGAGCTGAAGATCACGTCCCGATGAAGCCAACAGAACCACGTCATCTGCAAAGAGCAGAGACCCAATCCTGAGGCCACCGAACCGGATCCCCTCGACACCTCGGCTGCGCCTAGAAATTCTATCCATAAAAGTTATGAACAGAATCGGTGACAAAGGACAGCCTTGGCGGAGTCCAACCCGCACTGGAAACGATTCTGATTTACTGCCGGCAATGCGGACCAAGCTCTGACACCGGTCGTACAGGGACCGGACAGCTCTTACAAGCGAGTCCGGCACTCCATACTCCCGGAGTACCCCCCACAGGAGTCCCCGGGGAACACGGTCAAATGCCTTCTCCAAATCCACAAAACACATGTAGATTGGTTGGGCAAACTCCCATGCCCCCTCGAGGACCCCAAAGAGGGTGTAGAGCTGGTCCACTGTTCCACGACCGGGACGAAAACCACACTGCTCCTCCTCAATTCGAGGTTCGACTATCCGACGGACCCTCCTCTGCAGCACCCCTGAATAGACCTTACCGGGGAGGCTGAGGAGTGTGATCCCCCTGTAGTTGGAGCACACCCTCCGGTCCCCCTTTTTGAAGAGGGGTACCACCACCCCAGTCTGCCAGTTCAGGGGGACTGCCCCCGATGTCCACGCGATGCCGCAGAGGCGTGTCAACCAAGACAGCCCTACGGAATCCAGAGCCTTAAGGAACTCTGGGCGGACCCCCGGGGCCTTGCCACCAAGGAGATTTTTAACCACCTCAGCGACCTCAGCCCCAGAGATAGGCGAGCCAGCACCAGCTACCCCAGACTCTGCTTCCTCATCAGAAGACGTGTTGGTGGGATTGAGGAGGTCTTCGAAGTATTCCCTCCACCGCCTCACAACGTCTCGAGTCGAGGTCAGCAGCCCCCCATCCCCACTGTACACAGTGTTGACGGAGCACTGCTTTCCCCTCCTGAGCCGCCGGATGGTGGACCAGAATCTCCTCGAAGCCGTCCGGAAGTCATTCTCCATGGCCTCTCCAAACTCCTCCCACGCCCGAGCTTTTGCCTTAGCGACCGCCGAAGCCGCACTCCGCTTAGCCCGCCGATACCCATCAGCTGCCTCTGGAGTCCCACAGGCCAAAAAGGCCCGATAGGACTCCTTCTTCAGCTTGACGGCATCCCTTACTGTCGGTGTCCACCAACGAGTTCGGGGGTTACCGCCACGACAGGCACCGACGACCTTACGGCCACAGCTGCGGCTGGCCGCCTCGACAATAGAGGCACGGAACACAGCCCATTCAGACTCAATGTCCCCCGCCTCACCCGGGACTTGGTTGAAGCTCTGCCGGAGATGGGAGTTGAAACTCCTTCTGACAGGGGACTCTGCCAGACGTTCCCAGCAGACCCTCACAACACGCTTGGGCCTGCCAGGCCTGACCGGCATCCTCCCCCACCATCTGAGCCAACTCACCACCAGGTGGTGATCAGTTGACAGCTCCGCCCCTCTCTTCACCCGAGTGTCCAGGACATGCGGCCGCAAGTCCGACGACACGACTACAAAGTCGATCATCGAACTGCGGCCTAGAGTGTCCTGGTGCCAAGTGCACATGTGGACACTCTTATGTCTGAACAAGGTGTTCGTTATGGACAATCCATGACGAGCACAGAAGTCCAACAACAAAACACCACTCGGATTCAGATCAGGGGGGCCGTTCCTCCCAATCACGCCCCTCCAGGTCTCGCTGTCATTGCCCACGTGAGCATTGAAGTCCCCCAGCAGAACGAGGGAGTCCCCAGAAGGAGTGCTCTCCAACACCCCCCCCAAGGACTCCAAAAAGGGTGGGTACTCTGAACTGCTATTTGGTGCATAGGCACAAACAACAGTCAGGACCCGTCCCCCCACCCGAAGGCGGAGGGAGGCTACCCTTTCGTCCACCGGGGTAAACCCCAACGTACAGGCGCCAAGTTGGGGGGCAATGAGCAGGCCTACACCTGCTCGGCGCCTCTCACCGGGAGCAACTCCAGAATGGAAGAGGGTCCAGCCCCTCTCGAGGGCAGTTGTTCCAGAGCCCAAGCTATGCGTCGAGGTGAGTCCAACTATATCTAGCCGGAACTGCTCAACCTCGCGCACCAGCTCAGGCTCCTTACCCGCCAGAGAGGTGACATTCCACGTCCCTAGAGCTAGCTTTTGCAGCCGAGGATCAGACCGCCAGGGGCCATGAACTAGTAAGGTTTAATGTTCAAGATGGGGAACTGAATGGTTTTCTTAGCTATGTAGGCCTAATTATTTTTCATGGTTTATTTGAACACAGTTATCATAAGTTTGAGTAATGTGGATCACATAACGGATTTGTCGTAATTGAACTGTAATTCGACCACAGTTCATGGAATTGATTTGGACTGCGTCTCTAAAAATGCCTCGAGATGCAGAAAGTAGCCAGTTATTGCGTATGTTACCATACTACAAACTAAACAATTAATCATTTTTTTTGTTTTTATTCTATTAATTTCTTTATCTTTGTTGAATTTACAACAATACAATTTCATTTAATTTGATTTAGTTTAGTTTAGTAAATATTATTTATTCCCTGTGCAGCCCGGGCTGCACCGGGTGTGGTGGTTAGCACTGTGGCCTCACAGCAAGAAGGTCACTGCTCCGAGTCCCGGCTTGGGGGGTATTTGACCAGCGGCCTTTCTGTGTGGAGTCTGCATGTTCTCCGTGTGCGTGGGCTCTCTCCGGATACTCCAGCTTCCTTCCACCGTCCAAAGACATGCATGTTAGGTTAATTGGTCACTCTAAATTCTCCCTAGGAGTGAGTGTGAGCGTGAATGGTTGCTTGTCTTTCCCTGACCTGTCCACGGTGTACTCTGCCTCTCACCGGCTTCAGCTTCCCTGTGACCCTTAATGGACGAAGCAGTTTAACAAATGGATGGCTGCCAGTGCTACAAAATAACACCAGGTTGAAACATAGAGCAAAATTTATCAGGCTTTGATATTTGAATAAATAAAAATACATATTAAATATTTTCAACCATGTAATCTGTCTACCAGAACATCATCACAGCTTGTAGTGTTATATTCTGCTTTATGATGGTATGAGAAATGTAACTTTTCCTCTGGGTTTTTATACAGGTCTATCTCCAGTCTATTTCTCTGTTATAACACCTGAGACCATCAAATTGGGACTGTAATATTATTCTATATAATATGTTCCCATGTCATCAGCCCACATCCATAAAACATAACACACTCTGTTGTGTATATAAATCATTGTCTTTTTATAACATAAAGTGATGTGAAATGAAAGAAAAATGTCAGCAGAAAATGTGTTGTATTGTAAAACATGTGAAAAGGATGAAAATTTCCCCAGTATGTCTGAACCATAAGATGCTCTCTTATTGTGTAATAATACAGTTAATAAGTAACTGCAATGCTCTATTTGTATGGAACTCTTATATAAGACAAAACATGATTACTGGGCTCAACGCAACCTACATGACTTAAACCAAACTCAACATAACCTATTTAAATCTAATCAAACTAAACTGGTCCCTAAAATGTTGGAGCAAAGAGGTTTTTTTCTCGTTTCAGATCCGCAATAGGAAGAGCTAAAAGATGAGGAAAAGATGCAAAAAAGAGGACAAAATAAATAGCAAACAATCTAAATTGGCCTCTAGTACATCTGCCCCTCTTACAGTCTTGATTGTAAAATAAAGAGAGATAGCTACAAAGTCACCGCTTAAGCTTTAGTTTTCCAAAAGTCACCTGCAGTATTTTGAAACAATGACCCATGATAAATATTTCCCCATAAACAGCAAAGAGCCTCCAGATGCAAACAATTTTCACTCTGTGGTAGTGAAGGTCATCATGACTCACACAGGAAGCAAACTGCATACATTCATCTGTGTTTTTACATCATTACATAATGCACAAATGCAGGGATTTGATTATTTTATTGTTGGTGTTTGGACATTGATGATAACTGAAAACTAAAAGTAAGCTGGTGCTGAAGTGCTGTCCTCTGACAGAAGCTGTCCTCTGACATTGAAGATGGACGGTTTTGGCTTTGGGGCGACACGGTGGAATAGAAGTAAAAAGTTTGCTGGTTCGAGCCTTGGCTGAGGTCTTTCTATGTAGTCTTCTGGGTACGTCAGCTTCTTCCTATAGTCCAAAAACATGCATGTTAGGTTGACTGGCGTTTCTCATGTCTCCCTGGGAGAAAGTGTGATCATGAGTGGTTATTTGTCTCTCTGCATTGGCCCGGTGATGGAATGGTAACCTCTCCAGGATGTACCCTGGAATTGGCTGAAAGTAAAATCAGAAGATGCTACACTGTGGTCATAAAGGGATGGACATGATCAGCAACAATACTCAGGTAGGCTGTTGTGGTAAAACCAGGCCACGTTGGTACAAGAGGCCCATAGTGGGCCAAGAAAATTTGCTATAATAATAAAAATGCTATTCTGCAGACCTTGGTTGGAACCAGTGCTGATTTGACTTCCTGTTGCCTTTCTATCATCTCCAACCAGTCTGCCCATTTTGCTCTGACCTCTGAAATCAACAACACTTTCTGGTACAGAGAACTGCTGCTCACTGGATATTTTCTCTCCTTCAGACCATTCTCTGGAAAGCCTGGAGACGGCTGTGTGTGAAAATCCCAGTAAATACTCAGACCAACAACCATGACATATTCAGTCACTTAAATCTCCTTTCGTCCTCATTCTGATGCTCAGTTTGAACTTCAGCAAATCGTCTGTCTGCATGATTAGATGTGCTGAGTTGCTGACCTGTGATTGGCTGGTTAGATAGTTCTGTTAACCTGTAATTAGGTGTACCTAATAAAAAGGCGGGTGAGTGTATATGTGTATAATCTTATACAAGAGATTCACCTTCTTACATTATGGTGGATTGTAAACCAACAACTAAGTGCACACCGCCACCTACTGTACTGGAGTGTGTAACGTCAGGGCGTTCATACATCAAGGTAAAAACAGAACAAATAAAACCCTTTTGGTACACTTCCTGAACTCTTGTTTCTCTGGGGAAAGTAATCCTTATGGCTAGAATTCATCCAAATTCCAAGCTCTCCCTTTCTCCAGAATATAAAAATATTTCATTATGATGTGTCTCACACTTTCATGAACATTAAAAACATCACATTTATCTGATTCACACTTCATATTAAATATAAGGTTGATTTAACCCAGTACCAAGCTTCAATCTTACAAGTTATTACTTCATCTCTCCAGCATTTTCCTCTAAAATATTTCACTGAGCTGATTTCTGTATGACTATAATAATGTCCTCCTTTGATATCTGTATCCCATTTCTCCTCCTAACTGCTTCTTTTCTTATGAGTAATTTGGCATCTTCTTTTCTGAAGGAAACTTTCAATATTTCTTGGTCTTTTACAAGCTGCACCTCTTCTTCATAGTAAACCTAGAAGGATTTCTGCTGTGAACATACATAAACTATCATTATGTCTCCCACATATGGCGGTATGCAGCCTCCTACATGTTGCCCCCCTAAAGCCTTAGACTCATCTGTAAATATGTGCACACAGTTTTAGTAATTTTCATTTATATAACCCCATGATTAATATCTGAACATAATTTAAAGCTTGCAGAAGATACCATGTGTTATTTAAGAAGTGGGAAGAGCAAGAATTAGATTTAAATTTATGTTTAACGTGCAAAAAAGCTTTTGCTAGCTTAAGATTTATACAGAAATATGTTTATTAGAATATTTAAATGTGTACTGCTCATTTTGTAGATTTATCTTGGGTTATAAAAGGCTGCAGGCCTTTGATTGTGTCATGGTTTTGTTGGTTTATAATGGCTGAATCAATCCTGGCTGGTCTGAACCTGATCTCTGCCTCGAGCTGCTACAGGCCATCCTAACGTCTCTTATGAGATTTTTATGACTCAAATGTAATTTTGCTTCTAAGAGCTGCTAGTAAATTATTTCATTTTGTGACATGACTATGTAATATGTATGGACTAGCAGGCACATGAGGGAGGGGACACTGGAGAAAAATCACCACAGAAAATGGAGGAGTCTTCTAATAAAGAACATAAAATTGAAACCTCTCAGAGGCTAACTGTGAAAGTATTTTGGGAATTTGTGGGAAATGTAAGGCGGTGTTTCTCCATCCTGCATGTGTGAAATGTTTCCCTGCTTCAGCACACCTGGCTGAAACCAACAGGTCATTATCAGACTTGTAAAGAACCACTGAGAGGCTGTCAGAGAGGAACATTCAAGCAGGAAAACTCCTAAAGCACATTTCCATGTAAACAGTTCAAATTTATCATGTTAGAATGAGCAGTTTATGACAAGTTTGTGCACCCAGTTAATTGTCTGCACATGCTGTTTTCAGTGATTCTTACACCTAACTGGACCTTTATCTCTTTGCAGTACAAATAGAACATATTTCCTTATGGTTGCCATCAGCCTAATTACATCGGTAGTATAGGTCAGTCATGTCAGAGTTACATTTTGCATTTCATCGTAATGTTTTCTGTTTAGTGGTTATAGTCATCTGTCATCTTATTCTCGTTAAGGCCCATTTATGCTCGAAGCAGAAGACGGTTACACCCGTAATCTGGTCCGTTTTCAGGGAGCTTAGCTAGCCGTCGCTTGACGCAGAAGACGGAGCAAAACCATCGGAAACTGCGGGGGCAGTGCTGAGCAGAAAAGCTGACCAGCGAAAGAAACAAACCAGACAAGAAGGAGAGAAACAGAAAGGGAAAAGAAAGCAGAAGAAGAATGAAGATGAGGGCAACAACTGTCGAAATTGTACGAGTTTTTAAAGAAATGTAATGCGAGTGCTAGGATGTTCTAGGTGGTTGGAAACAAGTTTCTAGCTAAGTGTTACCGCTGACAACCGGTTTCTGACATCGGATCGCGGGAATGAATTGAACTCAGCATTGCCCACTAACTTAACAATGTCCTTTTTACGTATGTAGGGAGCATACATGGGCTTTTACTGTCTTATGTTGTTGTGTCAGTATTATTTATTTTATTTTTAATCTCATACAGTATTTACATACTTCATCGGTAGACTGTTACATGGATCACTCAATGGTGACCTGAAAGTCAGAGATTTTAAAAAGCTACCAAAGATACAAAGATTAGAAAACCATCTTTTCTCAACCTTTGTTATTATGTCTTTTCCTCCTTTGTTAGCCACATGATTTTATGCTTGCATCATCCATACTGCAGATGTTCAATATAATAATTTTATTAACATTTTCTCAAAATTTAGCCTGACAGTGTAATGTTTTAAAGAAATTTCGTTATCTTTGAACATTTTTGAAACCATTTAAGTTCAGGTGTTTGGCATGAGCTTGTAAAAGTAATTATATGGTAAAATAAAGTGTATGAATGATGACAGCAAGATGAAACCTGAGAATACAAAACAAAAGAGATGATGATAACGGACGTCAAATCTCACAGCGGCATTAAATGAATTCCACAAACTGGTCAGTCGATGCAGTACTGTAGAAATACTGTAAAAGAATTATACTTTGTGCCATAAATTAAATTTTATCAAAAAAAAAGTGTTCCACTTAAATTGTGGCAAAACTTTCATTTTGATTTTAATGAAGAAATATATATATATATATATATATTATTTTATTATTTTTATTATTATTTCACGGGAAAATATTAACTGGACAAAATTTATTTGACCTTATAGTTTGAATACATTCTTCAATTTTTCACATAAAATATAATAAATAAGCATCTATGAACAATGTAAAGTTGCTCAAATCAGCAGCTATACAGACATCAACGTGTGATTTATCCACAAGATGGCTGATCACAGAAAATGACTCCAGACAGAATTCATATGTGTGACTCAGGGCCATATAAGGTTTTATCCACAGGTTCTATATTGACTTCATGTCAAGTGGGTTCACATGCAATATATTTGATATTTTTTAGCCTAACCAGTCTTAAATGCCAGAAATGTGCTGAAAGTCTTTTCAAAAGGCTCTGATAATGATGATATTAATTCAGACCCATATTACAGCTGTGGGTGAAATGATAGATTCAAATCCTTCTAATGTTTCATATTTGTTATGTCCCACAGAAACATCTTGTTGACTGCAAATTTGAAAGTCTAAACTGAGGATCTTATTTAATATTCTCTGCACCCAGGGATGCATATGGCAGCAGCAGCTGCTCTGTTCGTGGCTCTGTTCTCCATACCTGCCTCTCATCATTTCATCAAGCTGGAGGATCTTCACTCATCTATTTATACATATTTTTATTATATTTTGTTGAAATGTTCATTTCTTATGTCAATATTTATTATGATTTTATTGCTTTTTAACATAGAGTACTTGTAAAGGCAGTTGTTATCAATGTGCTTGACTTGACTCAGTCAGCCTTTTTCCAGTCACTTCATGCAGCATTTAAAGGGACGTCATCGTCTTTCTTCGGCCTCATTAAGTTTACCAAAGGAGTAAAGGAAAACACATCAGAGTAAGACCACAGGAGGTCGTTTTTATACTATTTGACTGGATTGTAACATCATTTTGACACCCTTTACAGGTTGGAGAACAGCGAGCACAAACATCTGGCTGCATTTAAGCTTCCTCTTGGATTTGATTATTTGACTGATTACATTTGAAGACTGATACTATTTAGAGAAATTTCCTTGTCAGGATATTTATTTGAGACAAATCTGAGGTCAAGTTTTGCTATTTGCAGCAAATAGGGAGATGTAAAACACTCAGCACTCTAAATTTTCTTTTCTCATTAAAATGGGATCTTTATAAAAATCCCAAACCTACTAATAAGTATAAGGATTGTGGTTTTTTGGAATGAGCAACACAGTTAAACCTGAACTAAAAAAAATACTAAAAAAAAAAAAAGCCTTATTAATCCCAGAGGGAAATTGCAATAGTGGGTAGTTCCACCCCTCCAAAAAAAAAAAAAAAAAAAACTTCTTTTAAAATTCTCCTGTTGGCATTCACTCTTGCTCTGAGGTTCATGAGCTGTCAGGTGTGTGTCAGTCACAGATGTGTGTTAAGACACATCAGAAGAGATTTTGGGAGCAGTGGTATCCCATATCTCATGAATCCAACTGCATCCTCCCGGATTACAATGCTCTCCCCCACAGAGCCGGGATCACCACAGAGTAACTCCAGAATTCGGGAGTGGGGTGGAAGGAATGACCTGCCATGAGTCCAGACTTCAGCCCGACCACTTGTAGGATCAGCTCAGGCATGTTGTACATGCCATAGTGACCAGTCCAAGCTTGTTGACTTTCAACAGCTCCAGGGTGCTGGGATGGCATCCCACAGCTAAATGTGACCAGACTGGTGACCAGCATGAGGAGGAGGTTCCAAGCTGTTATGGCTGCATATGAATCTTCCACATGCTACTGAGGTCCCTGACTGTGTAGATGCATAAAGTGCAAAAATGTGTTTTTTTTTTTTGTTTGTTTTGTTTGTTTTATACTTATTGAGGGTGTAACCATTCGACCAAAGAAACTAAAAACAGCAGTAGAATTTAGCAGGAGATTTTGGCACATTTTTGGAGGACACTACCCACACATTTAGCTGTGTACTTCATTTCACAGAAGCATGAACCTTTTAATCCCTTTTAAACAACATATAATACAAAACCAATTGGTATTAACAAAGGGGAGAAAAACTTGAACAAAATCTAATTTTCTTTTTCTTTATTTTTCATTATATATATATATTTAGTTTGTTTGTTGTTATATGTTACTTTTGCCACAATACAATCCCATTTCCTGCTATGTAACATAAAAATGTGGAGAACTTTGCTTTCCACTGCAGACTCAGCATGGAGATGCAGAAGGTGCATAACAGTTAAATTCAAAGTAAAAAAACAAAAAAAACAAAATCACATTTGAAAGCAGTGCACTGAAACTCATCTCAGCTTTCTGCATAAACAGTCTTTTTGTTTTCTTTCTTTTCAGCTGAACAAAACAAACATCTATTTACAGAATGGAGAAACTCTGGAGAGCTGATTCACATTTTCATTACACTTGCACTGTCCAGCTTACAGCACGTAGAGGCTTATCAAATTTACAAGACAGAAACTAAATTACATATTCAGTCAGTACTGCTTATGACTTTCTCTAGCTCTCGTGTGGGACAAAAGTATATAAGGAACCTAATAAATATTATGAATACAGTAAGTAATGAGAAAGTCCACTGTATTCTTAGACTACAAACAGATGAGTTGGCCGCACATTAAACTGTCATCTATATCCATCAGAGATGATTCTCGGAAAGGTCTGCAGTGTAAAATCTCTGTCTGGTAATGAAGTATTTCAGTGACTCCATCACATCCCCATCGAAGCGCTGCTCCCACAGATGCACTTCATTCTCTTCTAAGCTTGGTGAATAGTTATGAGCCACGTCTGGGAGCTCAGCACGAGACTTCAAAGCATTAAAATTCAGCTCACAGGTGAAGCTGGAGAGCAGCAGCAAGTCTCAGAGTTCAAGTGTTCCCATTAAAGATAGAGATTCTGCTTATTATTACTTCTAACAGAACAGACACTGCATGTTCAGACACACACTGGAAGTTAAACTCCTACAAACATGCCACATGGAACTTGAAGACAGTGGTTTGTGGAAACAAACAGTTTTCAGATAACACAAGATCCACAAGGTGTGTCAGTGCAGGGATGCATGGAAAACCTGCAGGATTGTGGCTCTCGAGGACCGACGTTGGCCACCCCTGAACTACTGCGACCATCACTGAAGCTAATGAGCTGATATACAGTACCACAACAGTGATCCTGGAGATGCTTGGGCTACATAACGATACCATGAAGGGCAAGAAGGAAGCACAAGGTGAAGGAGTTTGAAAGCCAGGATCAGGGCAACATGGAAGGAAGGAAGACAATTGTCAGAACTCTGGAAAGGTGCAACAAGGAGAGGGGTACCCAAGAGATTCAGTCATATGTCCATACATGAGGCTCTAGAAACTGCCAAACAAATACTCCAAGCATTGTGCATGAAAGGGTTAATTCGGTAGTGGGAACATTTTTTAGTAGAATGGTGTTGTTATATTGCCTAAAATAACCCAGTCATAACAATATGTTGCATCTTTGAAACTCAGCAACAGCAACTTATTAATGTTTAATTTTTTGAAGGTGTTATAAACTGATTACAAGGCAGACAAACAATGACTCATCACATTCCAGGAAGCACAGAATCCGTCATCTTACCAAGGTGATCGGATTTCTCGTTAAACCTTCACGTGTGTTTCTCTGGTTGAGGTGAATCTGTCCAGTGAATGCAGGAAAAGGTTTTTTCAGCGGGGTGTAATTTCCATGCACCTGCTCCTCTTGTTCATCAGCAGTGGGAATTAAGTGTGAGTGATAAGAGAAGCACAGTTAATAACATTCCCTTTTAGCAGCAAACTAAAATACTGTATTCACAATCCAATTATTATGATCCTCAGCGTGGCGAGTCCTCTTCCTCCCTCTCAGTTTGATGGCATTAGTCACGCCGTCAGCCCAAATAAAGAACAGACACAATGAGTGTCAACAATGAGACAGACGCTTTATTCACATCTGAGGCCTGACAAATGACCGGCGGGCGGGCTGTTCACTGAGTCTTCTGAAGTCCAGGGGTCTTTTTTTCTTCTGTACTCCTTCTCTATAACACATCAGTCAGCTTTATTTTTCCAGACTGCTTTCTCATACTCCCAGTCCAAACTCCCTGCCCCGTTGCAACTCTGTAATAAAGAAGGCTAACGAATGGAGCTGAGCGCTGCTGGCTTCATTTCAAGCATATAACAGTTGGTTTATAACTGTGAAAAACAGCCAAATCCAGCATATTAAACTAAAAAAACAACGAAAAATGGACCACAGGAAGCAAGTACCTCTTTCAGACGTTTTATAATTAAACTGTCCTCACAAATAGGAGATTTGTTGCAGAGTTCTGTGGAACTGGATTAGATGGTGACCAGTAATCTGTAAATAAATACAAGCTGCTGACCACTTGAGTCTCCGCAGGACTGAATTATTAAAATGTGTCCAAAGTCAGGAAAGATTTTCTTCCATTAAAGCTCTGCATGTCCAACAAAAGGTCAGTGTTTGTGCACAGTGGTGGTTTTGCAAATATTAAAAATACTAATTGGTTCAAAGTGATTAATTAGTATTGAGTATTTCTATTCATGCACAGATGTTAACTATGTACACAACAAAACCCGATGAATCCCAAAGCATTTTCTCTTCCAGCTACACTCAGAAAAATCATTCACAGCCAAAGATAACAATTTTAACAAGCAATAGAAAATCAGGCGTGAAGATTTAGAACACAGACCTGGTGGAAGAGCAGCATCAACTCATTATTCTCACTGCAGCTGAGTTTCTGGCATAAAAACAGTAAATGTGCATATCTGTGTTTTTATTTTTTGGTTTACAGTGATACTACATTGTTTTATCTCTGCAGCTGTACCAGAAAAAAGAGAAAACTATGACACAAGCCCTTTAAATAGGAAACCAGTTAAGTGCCATGGCAAGAAAAAATACAAACAGGAAATGTGGAAAAATCCATTTGCTTCTTTTCTGATTTTTTTTTTTTTTAAATGTGGAAATTTAAAAAGGTTTTTGAGGCCAGCCCAGTCTTATATGTCAGATATAAACCAGTAAGACTGAAGTAGTGCTGATTTATATCTATGTCTTTATATACTCAGTGGCCACTTTATTACATCCACTTGTTCAACTGCTTGTTAACACAAATATTAAATCATCCAATCACATGGCAGCAACTCAACACATTTAGTCATGTAGACATGATGAAGACGACTTGCTGAAGTCCAAACTGAGCATCAGAATGAGGAAGAAAGGAGATTTAAGAGACTTTGAACGTGACATGGTTGTTGGTCTGAGTATTTACTGGGATTTTCACTCACAAACATCTCTAGGGTTTCCAGAGAATGTTCTGAAGAAAAGAAAATATCCAGAGCAGCAGTCGTCTGGACCAGAATGTCTTGTTGAGGTCAGAGGAGAATGGGCAGACTGGTTGGAGACAATAGAAAGGCAACAGGATGTCCAATCAGCACTGGTTCCAACCAAAGTCTGCAGAACAGCATCTCTGAACACACAACACGTCCAGCCTTGAAGCAGATGAGCTACAGCAGCAGAAGACACACCGGGTGCCTCCTGTCAGCTAAGAACAGGAAACTGAGGCTACAATTCACACACACTCATCAACACTGGACAATAGAAGATGGAGAAACGTTGCTGGTCTGATGAGTCTCTATTTTAGCTCCACATTTAGATGGTAGGTTGAAATGAAATAAAAACATGGATCCCTCCTGCTTTAGATCAACACTTCAGATGGGGTGGAGGATATTTTCTAAGTAGCAACGCCACCTACCTAAGTAGGCTGTGGTGGTTTAATGGCCTCCACGGTCAACTGATGTGTTTCAGATTTTGAAGTCTGTGCCCATGTAGAGAATCAGCTGACACCCTGACACCACAGACCCTCCTACATAACAAATCCTAATTTAGCCCCTGGAGGAGACCAAGTTTACAAGAGACTACAGAGATAAATCCTCATTAATCTAACTGACACTTGCTGCATCTTTTCCTTCATTTAATGTTGTGTCTGTTTGATATTTTGTTAAGTTTTGCAGCCACAGTCACCCACCAAGTTTTGCTGTTAGAATGCAATTACCTGGATGGGTGCAAGACAGAGCCTCAGTTTTTGTCCTGTCATGTTTTAGCTTCATCTTTATAGTAGCTTTTTTTTTTAAGCAGATTCAAGCCAACATTTTTTCCCCAGAAAGACTTCTTTCTTTTAGGCCTGTGGAAACACAAAATACTGGATGTGTTTTTTATTAAATGTTTGCATTAGAAAATATTAACAGTTGCAGGAAACATCCATTTTAACTGTCAGTCTGTGTAAAAGTAACTCACCTTTCTCCACTGCATGTAAAACAGAACTTAACTCCTTTTTGTTCCTCCTGCTCTCACATACTATGTTCATATTAGCTGCTTATTAAGTCGTCTTTCCCTAAAGTGTGTACTATTTGTGTCTGCCATAACATATCTCCACAAAAGTGTCTGATGGGGCGTGTGCCAAACATGGAATAAATCAATGGTTTTAAAGAGTGATCCGGGGCCCAGCCTTTGATCTGGGGCCGTACCATTTGCTTAAATTAAGTTGGCAAAGCTGCAGCCTTGTTCAGCTGCTGACACAGGTATGTTTACTGGCCAACGATGCAAATCAGTCTTAATCATAATGAGCTTGGCCAGATTTCACAGGCTACTGCTAAGGCCTGATAGTTTGAACTCAGTGTTTTTGAATAACTTTACTTTATCTGCCTTCTGAGTCTGAAAGAGATCCACTAATGAAAGACTAACTGATGCACACAAAATATAAAATAAATCCTCTGACTTACCATAAACCAGGAGGACTATGCAAGGTATGGACACTATGCATGTCTATTAAGTAATGACCACTTCTTTGACCCGTTGTGCACAGTGATGAACATTATTCATATCTTCAAGTCATAATCAGTGTTGGGAAAGTTACTTCCCAAGTGTAATATATTTCACATTACCAGTTACTTTCAATTTTAAGTAATACATTTCTTTACAATATTACTCTCTGTATAAAGTAATAAGTAACATATTACTTTTCAGTTACTTTTCACCAAAATAAGCATTTAGGACAAGGCATTACGCAATGAAGGTGCGCAATATTTTGTCATGGTGAATAGTTCTCATTTAAATGTAGTTCCTCATTATTATAGTATGTGTGTGGCAACAAAGTCTAATGAGGTTGCATCAGAAAGTAGTTGTTAATATGAACTGCTGAATTACAATAATGTAATGATATGGAAGAATTAAACGACATGATGTGATACAAACTCTTGTTCTACACCTCATTGTTCTTTTCGATTTCTCTGATGTATTCAAAATAGTGAGAGTAAACCCACTTAGAAAATGTCGAGTCGGTTGCCATCATTCCTCGTCCTTTTCTTCTTCTTCTTCTGTTAATTTAAAGCCGCCGCCCTCGTCTTCTTCTTCTTCTTCTTCTTCTTCTTCTTCTACTTCATATTTATTTTCGGCTGTTGCGCGATGGTTGTTTTATTATTTATTTGTCTGATGTTTATACTGACAGTTGGGATTGTAACGCATTACCGGACTCATTTACTGTAATAATATTACCAAAATATAGTTAGTAACGCGTTGTATTACTTCGTTACTGCCAAACGTAGTATATTAGAGTAACGAGTTACCTTTGTAACGCGTTACCCCCAACACTGGTCATAATACAGATAAAATATGTGAATTATATAGAGGTTCACTTCCATTTTAGATTTCACAAATGTGGAAATCAAGTACCTAAACATAAATGTGTTTAGTTCTGCTGTAAACTTTACAGAGCCCATCTGGTGACATTGATAGAAAATACTTCAATCTCTGGCTGCTGTTACTGAATTGTGGGAACCAGACAATTTAGTTGTGTCACACATTAGTTTTGCATTGCAAGTAATAACAAGACTGTGTGCGCGAGATAATGGCCAAGCATGTAACATGGACATTATGGTATAGTTTCTTATTGTTACTTTGGGATGAATAAGATAAAATGAAAGGGGGGTTAAATTTTCTGACTTTGGCAGGCACCCCCTAATTTGGCATTGATCGTGCATCCTGTCTCTTTCCAGCCAGTTAGTCCATTGTTAACTCTTGTTTCATCTTTTACTCTCTTACTTTCTCATTTTTGGACTTCCTTGGATAAAGTCCTCTTGTATTTTGTTTGGTTATTCAACCACGTGTGCATTCATTGGTATCCATTAGCTGGCGTGTGACATGTTGGATAAAACTAAGTGTCATGTGATAATCCAGACTAGAAACAAAGCTGTGAAGTGTAGTTTGTCAGACTCAGGAATGTACATAATGAATGTCACTATGCCATCAAAATGAGTCAGAATTAGAGTCTTATGGTCATGAACATATTGCTTTAAAGAACAAAATTATCTGGTACAATTATACCCGGTTAATTCTTGCACTGATGCGCAGTGACATAACTAGTAAAGTAAGAAACAGTTCAGCTGCTTAAGATATATTAGTAACACATGGCCATGATTCAATTATCTCAAAATGAATATATTTTGTAGTGTACACCATCTATACACCAGTTTGCAGCTTCATCCTGGTGGCAGAACAAACTGTAGGATGGAAGCAAAAGTAAACTGCAAATTGTAAAGGAAATGAAAACATCTGTCTTAATCTGATTGTCTGTTTTTAAGATCACCTCCAAGTACTCTTTTGATCTGGCAGCTAAAAGATACTAAAAACAAACAAAAAAAAAAAAGAAGAAAGTGATATAGTCAATAAAAAAGTTCGTACTATTAATAGTTGTGCAACTTACTGGTGTTGATTTTCAGGGTTTAGCTACTCCACAACTGAGTTTGCTTTTCTTGTGCTCGGACTTCTTTTAATCAGGGCCTGATATACTGCAGTTTAATTAACTTGAATGATCTCTGAACTGGACTGAACAGAAAATAAACATCAATAAATGCTTCAGTGTTGCTGTTACAGCTGCTCTGACTGTAACAACTTCTCATTCCCTTCTGGTGGCAGGTGTTTATATTACAACAACCCGGTGAGACAGCCACATCATGAGCATTGGTTTGGTCACACTGCCCCCTGCTGGCTGCTATGATGCAGTGCAAGCAAATTGAAGAATAACTTCCTTAGTCTTCCGGTCTTTCTAATAGTTTTCATGCTTACCTCTAATTTATTTTTACATTGATACATACACAAATAGTATTCTGTCAAAATATTGATGTATATTGAAAAAATAAGTTATTCTGAATGTGCCTTTTATTAAAGAAAACTTAACTCCTTTTTGTTTCTCCTGCTCTCACATAATATGTTCATATTGGCTGCTTATTAAGTCGTCTTTCCCCGAAGTGTTTACTATTTGTGTCTGTTATAACATAACATTTTTTAACATTATTTTGTGTGTGTCTTGTTAAACTCTACTTCCTCTGTTTGCCCCCCCTCCATCTTGTTACCATCTGCGACTTCTTACCCATTCAGCCCTTTTGCCTGTCGTCTTCACTTCTACTTTCCTTTGTTGTGTTCGTTGCAGTATTCCACATTTGAGTTCTCCTCCATCATGGTTTTAGACAGAGGCAATTATAATTACAAGCCTGTCCTATTTTAAAGAGTATAAGCAATCAAAAAGACTGTCTAATAAAAACATTACATAGCATTCACCTTGCTCATGTTGTACTTCTTGTGCTATGAATAGAAGCAAACATGTAAGCAAGAAAATACTAAAAGCTTGCAGATAAAGGGTTTTCTTGGCCTTCATCTGGATTTAAAAAATATATGTAGGAAATTCCAACAACACAATTCTGCTGTTGGTTTATAGCTCAGTTTTGACGTTTATAATGCAGAGTTTAAAAAGATTTGCACTTAAATAACATATCTCTACAGTATGATATTCTATGGCCCAGAAAAACAAATGTCCAAAAGTTCAATATAAGTTCAAACTTAATGATCAATGTGTTGCTAAAACCATCAAATGATGATAATGAAATTATCAGAGATGACTGGGGTTAAGAATGTTTAATACAATAACACAGTGAACAGCTGTACAGCACACAAACACACTCTCACACACACATACCATCATTCACACATAAAGCCAAAGAGCTCACAATGACAACAGCACACATTGCATTAACAAACACAGTGCTCGGAGGATCTAAAGAGTTTTCACCACAAGCCGCTCGGCGCCACCCATCAGCTCATCGGCCTTTGCTATAGAAACTAATGTTGCCTTCATCACCATGGTGATGCTATGATGGACACGTCTTTATTCACAGTCAGGAGATGTAACGGTAACATGACAGAGAACAGAAGCTGAACTCCAAGTTCCTGTTGGTTTAAAGGAACATTCTGGTTATTTTTAGATGACTGCACTTCCTCTGACTCATTGTCTCCATCTGGAGAGCTCCTTTATACTCCACAGTTTATACAGTGACAGTAGATAGTACGATGCTAATGCTATGGGTATATTGTCCAATAGTACAACAAGACAACCCATGTTGTAAAAAAACATCCTGTGACATGGTTACGTGTAAACATGTAAAAAAATACACACTGATATGACTGCTGCTTTGCTCTCTGTGGGTTCAAACGTTGATCATGGCAGGTTACATGAGCTTAATTCTGCTGTACAATGACGGGAATGAAGCATGGTATACTTTAATTGAACGTTTCTGTGTATCAGTGAAATGTTTGTCTTGAGAAACAGAGCTGAAGACTACTGTTGGACAACCTTAGAGTTGTCAGCAGGACACAGAAGTGATGGTTTAATAGGACTTACATACAGCCTCTGATAGCTTGATCCATTTCTAAAGTTGATTAAAATAATTGGATTCATAAAGCATGTTCAGATTTGTTCAGAACACTCAGGAAAGATCAATAAAAATTCAACCAGCCATTTCAAACAAAGCAAACTCTGCTGTAAGGCTGATCAAGTGGCTCTGGAACATCTTTTTCTAAATGTTTTCTAAAGCCCTTTTCACACCGAGGAAAACCTGCTTGACTGCAATGAGACTATAACTGCCGCAAATGAAATAACTCTGCAGCAGCTGCAGGCATCAGCTTTCTGGCTGAAACACGGTGGGCGCATTACATTAATCTGAAATAGAGGTGCTGGACTCTGGGTTGCAGTAGTGGGCACAGTTTACTTTTATCTTTACAAATACAAGTGGTATCTGTGAAACTTGCAGCAAAAACCAGAAAAGAAATTAGATTATTCAATTTTAACTGACTTCAAAACAAATTTGCATCTGCAGTATAGCCTGAATTGTCTAGTAAGAAATTAGCCTAATTATCTCAGGAAGTCTTCTTTATCAAACTGTGGTCGAGCACATCCTGCAGGATACGAATTAAAGTTATACATAATCACATTCATATTAAAATAGCTTACAGGATTCTGGGAGGTAGTAATAATTTCTGGATTTAACTCCATTTATGTGTATGTTGTACCTCTAAACACTCTAAACTTTTCCCACTTCCAGTATGTTTGCAATCAGCCTGTTGTAGCTGATTTACCTGCATTTAAAAACCCTTATACATGCACTACTAATAGTATAAGCTGCACTCTACTAGTACTTCAGCTCTTCACTAAACAATAAACAAGAACATGTTTGACAAGCAAAATACAGAAAACATTCAACATGGCTGCTGCCGGTAGTCATAGTGTTCTTAAATTAAAGGTTGTTGATCCTTACAGGGATCCTGGTGACTTATCAAGGAATCATTGGAAAACAGATTTCCTGATATTTATGTGCAATTCTGCACCATTTGCAAAGTTTTAAGATTTATAACGGATGCATGATTGGGATTCAAAAAGATGACGAGGACCTGGGTAACAATGGGTAATTTGGTTCTACATGGACAGGTTGTACTTACTAAGTTTTTACAGTGCTAATATTGTGCATGAAACACTGTGTGAGGACAGTCTACAGACAGGATGCTATGGGAGAAAACTTCTGGTTCTTTGTACAAGTGATTGTTCTTGGGATTTGGGAAAACATTTGATTTGTGAAGCTGAGGATCAGGAATTAAATGGGAGGTCAAGAGCCATCCATCAAAACATCAATGAAAACTTAGTTTGAACACAATTAGATAAACTATTAAAAGTAATCTCTTGCAGAATACACCCATTACTGTTACTCTAAAGTGGTCATGACTAGCTAACATCTGACTCAACCGCAGTGCAGAAGAAACTGAGTGATGGTATAGAGATTTTATTTATCAAATACTAGCAAAAAGATGACTAGCACTTGATACTAGCCATAAATGTTAGCTGCCATTTTAGCTAAAAAAAACTATAAATGGGAGATGCTTAGTCTAAATAGTCTAAAAGATTTTTTTGCCTAAAATATACTGGACACAAATCCATGTTTCTGAGCCTGGATTTGCTGGGTTTACTTTAGAAAAAGTAAATGAAGAAATTGCTGCAGTTTATAAAGTTTGTAAATCACAAACCCGAGCATATTGTTAGTATGACTGCACAACAGCTCCTCCCTGTTTTAAATGCGTTTTCAGTGTTTTTGCATTAATCAAACAGGCCACGGTCATAGAGTTATGTATATTGTGTCCACTCGGTGGGCATGACTAGAGTACGGTGACATCTCCGATGACAACAGCTCAGACATCACAGATTGAGGGAACAGTCAGAAACAATAAATAGTTGACTATTTAAATCATGAACAAAGAGCAGAGCAGCAACCAGCCCTCACACCCGTCACATATCATAAGTGGTGTATAACTGAGACACCTGTCGCTGCACCTGAATGCTTTCACAAAACTTCCACTGCAGCTTCTTAACAGCTCCGTATTTCATTCTTTCTAATAACAGACATGTAGCCTGTCTGATTTTTACACACTCTTTGGTTTTCTCACCTGACTGCCTTTAATTTCATCTAAATATTAACATTTCCACATACGTGACAGACAGCATTTCAGTAACAAACACTTGTACTACTGTGAGTGGAGCAGGAAGCTGCTAAGAAGCTGTAGTCTGATGAATGTTGTCACTTTGAATGTGATACGTCCATAGTCGGTTGTAAACATAAAGTCTAGAGGCCCTTTGAGGGCCACTGAGGGGCCACTGAGTCAGCTGCTGTGTTTACACAGAGGAGTCTGAACTCTCGTTGTCACTGCACCGAGCCGCCTGTTGCCATGGTGATCAGCCACAGTTAGATACAGTGGGGAATTCGCTGCAGAGTCCTGTCAGTCGTTTTCAGGCACTTTGTCGTCCTCTTCCTCCTCCCCCTTCTCCTCCCCTGCCCCTGCAACAGTTTCCACAGCAACAAGTGAGTTCATCAAGAATAAGTGTTCACAAACTGTTAATATGTGACATCGTGTTTGTACCATTGCAGGTCAGGTGATCACTTGACATGTGGTCAGGTGACATGTCACTATGCTCTTCAACAGGAGGGGAGCCATCAGATGGCTGGGATTGGTCAGTGTTGTGTCCGCTCTGGCTGGGTGAAGCATGAGGTTGGATGTCTAATGTCTTTGCATCCTCTTCTGTCTCTTTCTCTTTATCAGCCAGCTCTGTTCAGGACAGACAAACATTGAAGTTTAGACCTGCAACAATACGCCAGTTTTGCATGAAAAATCTTTGGATGAACAAAATTCACATTAAGTGGCTGATGAGTAGTATTTGCCTCTACCCTATCTAACAAATGGCTTCAACACATTTTCCATTACAAAATTCCAGACAAAAAGATTCCTGCTCCTAATAGCCTTGCCTTAAACTAGTACTGAAACTTTATGACCTTAAAAATATGTGTTTCTAACTCATTTTGATGCACAGTGACATTCATTATGTACATTCCTGAAGTCACCATTGCCCTGTAGTGTCCCGAGGCTGAGAAACCTCACTTTACAACTTTCTTTAAAACCCAAATCACTGCATGACATCATCAGTTTTGCTTTATGCACCACATCACATGCTAGCAACTGGATATCAACACATTTTTTTTTTTTTTTTTTTTTTTTTTTTGAGTGTGCACCATGGCTGATTCATCAAAGAAATGCAAGAGGAAAATATTATAGGTTGCAGTATTCTCTTCACTCCTAATATGATGATGAGTAAAGTCTGTCGTGTGTATTTGTCTGTATGATGTTTATTGATGTATTGTTCTTTTGCATCGCCTAAGTTGACCTTATTGTCTTCTCACCCTGTTATCTGTTATTATGCTCATAGTCTAAACCTCTGGGTTCATGTAAAAGTACAGTGTAGAGTATGAGCTACTGACAATTAATCGACAATATATAGTACGGAATGACGATTTGTGTTATTGCTTACTTTCTATTTAAAACAATTAAATGATAAATGATAAAGAAATGCAAGAGCACAATGCTGGAAGAGGGCAACAAAGAGAAGGACAGAGCAACAAATAAGACAAGAGTCAACATTAGACTGACTTCTACTTGCTAGGGAAAGCTCAGAGAAGAAACAGGACACAAGACGGATGTTGAATTAGCCTCACTGAGAAATTCTGCTGAAGTTCAGTGGTCCTTCCTCACAACATGATGAATTTTGTCTTTTGCCTTGGTCCAAAAAAATTATGCTATTATCGACGCCACACTGTTTTATTTTATGTCTTTATAACAATTTTTTTACAGTTATAACTGCCATTTCTCTACTTCATATTTCCTCATAATTTGCCCACCCACTCCAAAGAAAGAAAAAAAATACAAGTAAAGTTCCCACACATATGATGGTATTATCAATAATTAATTTAGACATGATAATCACATTTTAAAAAACCTGACATTGTGAATCATCTATAATCTCAATCAAGTCTGTCTTTGGTAAGGAAGTTTACAAAAGCTCACTTTTTCCCTTTAAAATATATGTCTACTCACCCTAATGACCCTTCGGAAAGCTCTAAAAAATTACAGCAACATCTAGTGATAGATGACCTGTCTGCAAAAAGGCCAACATTCGTGGTCTAGATACAAAATATTAATCATTGGAAAGGAATACTAAAGCAACTAAAATGCAAAAAAATGTCCTTCATGACACCCAAAGCTGCTAATTCATCTTTTACTCTCCTGCACTGGAGAGAAATGGAACGTGTAGGTGACTTTTATATTCAGGGGACATTTGCATCATTCCAGCAGCTAAGAAAATGTGACATTTTTAGATACTTACAGATGACACATTTTCTGAAGACCCATTTGATTTATTTCGAGCACTCAGTACAGGCTAAATTAGATTTCTGTCTGAAGGAGGTTCAAGCCATGAAGTGTCATTTTTGTATGATGGCTTGATAGAAACTGATCAAGTTTCAACAAGCAAAATTAAGAAAAAATGGGAACAGGAATTGGGGATGCCAATCCAAATTCCAAATAAGAAAAATTGGAAGGATAGTTTGGGGGGGCATGGTGGGAGGGTTGTGTGTGGCGTGATTGTGTGGTGGTGAGCGATTGTGGGTGTGGCACGGGGGAGGGTGTGAGTGTGGGGTTATATGGGATGCAGGTTGAAGTAGATGGGGAGTTGGGGGAGGGGGCCGATAGCACCCTGGTTCCCGGGGTGTGCGGCTGGAACATCGGGGTGTGTGCTGGCCTACGCCGGGTGGCTGTCTGGGGGGGCCTGGTCCTCCTAGGCATGTTGCGGGCCCTCTGCCTTTGGGGGGTGGGGCGGCCGCCTCTGTGCTCCTGGGGCCCTGGGCCCTTCGCTTGGGCTGCCCTGGGTGGGCCGGTCCCTGGCGGGGCCGGCGGCTGCTGATCTTGGCCCACTGGGGCCTGTGCCCCGGGACCGTGGGGGGCTCTTGCTGGGGCTCTCCTCTGCCGCCCTTCGGGTGGGGCTGGAGTTGTCTTTGTGGTGGGGTGGCATGGGTTGGTGCTCCGGGTCTGCTGCTGAGGGCCCGGCCCAGGCCCTGGTCTGCCTCTGGCCTCCGTGGAGGCGAGGTCGCATTTGCATGATCTCACTCACCACTCTTCATCACTGATCACTCCTTGTTTCTCATGCTCTGCATGCTGACACAGTCACTGAGTTGTCTAGTGGGTCTTTAATATTAAGCGATAATTATTAAAAAAAAAAAAAAAAAAAAAAAGAAAATTTGTATTTTTCCTGTGAGTTAGTATCTGGTCGCTGTTATGTCTTTTTGATTTGATTTGGTTATACTCTTAATGACTGGCAGCCCTGTTTTTTTGTTTTGTTGTTTGTTTTTTTCTGTGTGTGTGTTTCTGCTTTTGTAAAAGTTGTAGGAAATTTTCTGGTGTGTTCATGTACAGGTGTAACAGTTTGTTGTCTGGTGATGGTGTGGATTGAAGGGTCGTTTCCCTTCTGTCTGTGATCTTTTTGTCTCCTTTCTTCTTTCCCTTTTGCTCTTTTTTTTGCTATTTTCCATCTTTTTCTGTCCCCTCCGGTCAGGTCCAGCAAGATTACATAGATTCCGTGATTCAAAGTAAATAAATAAATAAATTAATCACATTATCAAGAGGAGCCTTACCCATAGGCCTCCCCTTGGCAGAGCAAATTTGTTCAGCACGATACAGCAACCAGATTATCATTTTGCTGCTATGATGCTGGACAGGACAAGTTAAAAAAAAAAAAAAAAAAAGAAAAATGTTAACCCCTGTTCAATTAATTCCTCAGCTCAGAAATGGTAAATGCTCTTCAAAATAATCAATGACAATTCATGCTATACGGTATTATCTGTGCAAAGAAACTTATTCTTTTTAACTGGAAGCAGAAAGAAGCTTCATCTAGTGGATGCCAGCGATAACTTCATCTTCATCAAGACAAAAGATAATACACACAAATAGATTTTAAGCATATTTAAATGAGTAGAAGTTATGCATTTAGATTTATTTTGGGAGAAGTAGGACTTAGGTGGATGGGGGATGGAGGGGGTTGCTTATTATTTGTATGGCAAGCAATATGTTTGTATGTTAATGTTTTTTTGCATGTTTGCTGTGTTGTTTTTAGTTGAAGTTCTTGCTGTTTAGTTTGATGTCAGTTCTATTTTATTGAGGGTAAAATCAAATAATCTCAAGCAATACATGAAATGCCTGTCTTAACTGTACACTGCTGTGCTTCGCAATGAAAATATTTAAACAAAAACTGTTAATCATATCTAATTCTATAAAGTAAACCTTGATTATTTTCAACTGTAGCACATCACAACCTGCAGGATGCAATGTATTGGCTTCCTTTCATGCTAATGTGGCATTTAGACGTTTCCCCTGGAATAAGCGGGTATAGAAAATGGATGGTTTTATGTATTTATTTATGGATGGATGGACTTGTCTTTGGCAGGAAGTGGTAGTTACTAGATATAGCTGTAGTTCTAAATACATTTGTAACCCTTAGAGTCCAGAGGATGAACACACTGCTACTAGAAAACGAAAAGGCTTGTTTTAGTCGGTGTGTTCACATTTAGAAATAAACATATATGCTTAAATGTAAATGGAATTTTACCAGTATCTGCAATAAAAAAATATGTATATAAATAAACAAAATAAATAAATTGAGCCATTAGGAACAAGACTGTGGAAATCCTAACCTATCTGACTGTATTCTACCTTTAAATCCATGTGTAAGTGAACATACCATGCACAGACAGCTCTTTCCATCGGTCCTTGTTGCTGGTGATGACGTTGGAGAGGTGGAGCCTCAAAGCCGACAGGTTGATTGCCGTTAGAGAAAAGTCCATCTGTTCATCATCACTGTTCCCATGGAGACCACAGCTGTGTCTCTGCACTGACTCCACGGTGACTGAGCCACTTCCTGTTAGGCTGAAACAGAGCAGAGTTGTAGAGAAGCAAATTGTATTAAGGATAGGAGCACATTTGGCTCAAACTGGCAGAAACTCACTTTAATGAAAAAGTTTCCCTTGGACTCAAGCTTTCTTTAGATCTGGAGCTGCATGATGCTGATCTTAAAGTATTTGTCAAATCATATCAGACCCACATATACTGAAAGCAAACTGATTATCTATTTATCTGGCAGATTGCAACCATTGTTAGATTTACTGAATTTGAAGTTATTTAAAGGAAAGTTTAAATATTCTTTGACTTATTTGTGTTTTGTTCACTTTTTATTAAATTAGTACTATTAAAAGTAGCTGAAGTAGCGATGAATAGTTCCTGTGTGTAATGAACTCTTGGAGATACAAACACTATGTGTAGGTAAGATGCTGAAGAAAAATACAACAAATGTCATGATTCCTATAAAATTTCTGAGGGATTTTTTGGATTGATTACTTATGTAGGAAATAAATATAATGAAACTGATTTGATACATTAAAATTTCTCTCTGGGATTAATAAAGTATTTTTTATTTAATTAATTTCATATAGTTAAAATGCAACAGCTACTTTCCTCACACTGGTAGCAGTAGTTGCTGTAATAACAGTTGTAGTACCTGGACCTCCTGTTTCCAGTCTCTCGAGCTTTCCTGTCCTCGTCTATCAGAGGACCAATCACTTTTTCTGTTGTGTCAATCAGAACACTGAACGTTGGCTCCACTATGAAGTCTATGAAACCTGCAAATAAGAAAAATAGAAGGCGAGGCATGAAAGTAAGAACAGAAGTAGAAAACTGGAAATGAAGCTCATGTGCTTCTTAAAACTGTGTTTCTCAATAGACTTCAGTTCTGTGCAATCCTGTTTTTGAGCCATTAATTTCCGCAAACTCAGAGGACAGATTGGAATCAGCTTGTGTGAATGTGTTTTAAATCCAGGAATAAGTTTATGTATAAAGTCCTACCCCACTGGCCAGTGGTTGTTCTTACCTATCTGTGATTGGGCGATCATGGTAGCTTTGCGGTCACAGAGAGGCGAAAAAGGAAGACCAAGTTCCACTTCTTTATCTCCCTGTAAAAAGACAAAGTTCCCAAAACAACATGAACATGAATTACAGCAATGGACAAAAACAGCCAAATATAATGTCCTAAACAAATTTTCTTAAAATCATTTGCATTTTTTGATAGAAAGTTAATTATTAAATCCAAGACAAAACGTTTTCTACAGCTAAAGTAATAGTTCAAGATATTGTAAACAGGAGCTAGAATTCAGTAACTTAGTGCCATTTGGAAACTATAGAAATTTCTGTGCAAACAGTTGGATTAAAAGCAACTATATTTGATAAAACAAATTTTAATAAATGATAAAGCTTTGTAAATTAACACAATAGAAAAGATTGTTTTGATTTCTGAAATTCAACTTTCTTAAGTGCTGTTTTTTTCTGTTTCACAGGCTCTCCATTAAGTTTTGTGAAATGTGTTTTTTCTAAAACATGTTTATAAAGTAAACAGCTAAGTGTTAGCTTAGCAGCCATTCATAAATAGAATACAGTTTCTAGTAAACAGCATGACAAATTTACTGCAAGAACTAATGAAAGTAAACATTCTTCAAGCAAGCTAATGTTTATTCTTGTTGCATAAATGCTGCTTCCAGGGTTTATTAGCTAAGCTAACTTCTAGTTGTTTGCTTTAAAATAAAGGTTAGCATTTATTTTAACAAGTTTCTTTAAGGTTTAACTGCTCAAGAAAGAAAATTTACTCTGGATAAAACTGGAAATTACTCTTGGCTTAAAAAAAAAAAAAGAAAAATACACATCAGAACAGCAAAATAAACCTGATTCTATAATGCAGATTTTATTAGCTGGGCTAACTACTAGCTACACTGAGCTATCGTTAGCTAACTGGGTTAAAACAGTTGATCATTTCTCTTTAATCTAATAGAAAGACCACAGTAACTTTCAAGTACCTCAAGCTTTCCTTTTTTATTATTATTTATTTATTTATTTATGGTTTTGAAAAAAATCACTGTTGTTTCCTTGTAAAATAATGATTTACATTTGTGTTATAAGATTTTATTTCAATGAGATTCAACCGAGTTTAAACAGCCTAACGAAAAAATGTAATTGTTTTTAGCTCTTTTAATGGTGTTTTTAGATAAAACATCTCAAACAATTATATCTTGAGACAATTTGTTTATCTTTTTAATATATTTATTAATTTGCGATGTAAAGGCTTCCTGGCACAGGTTTCTTGACTTGTAAATTCAGCTTGTGTTTCTGTTTTGATTTTACTGTGTGAGTTTCAGTCAAGGTGAATGTTGGGGAATGGATTATATCAGCTAAGGTCTTTATAAAAGCACACGTATAAACCGGTGCACCTGTCTGAAGAACTCTTCCATCAGGCTGTGAGTCCAGTGGTGGTGCAGCGGCCAGGCTTTGGCAGGATGACTGATGTCTGCAGCATGAAGCATCAATGACAAAACTTTCACTTTGTCTATACTGGAAAAAGAGAGAAACAAAAAATATAAACTATATTCTGTTAAAGTAATAAAAGAAACACTTTATTAGTTTAAAATGACCCCAAGACTGTGTGATAAAGGAGAAAATCTGCCTCACAGTGTGTTATTGTAGGTGAATATTTTTGCCTGTTTTATTTTGTGTTTGTCTGCAGAGAGTTGAGTCGTCAGAAGAAAAACAAGCAGAACCAGCGTGTTGACAGGCTGATGACAGCGTCTTCCCCGAAATCTCATCCAAGCGTGATGTGAGAAGCGTGACAACCACCCCCTTCCAAACCTTCAGCATCTTCAGCAGGACTGACAAACACACAGAGGGGAGCTGGACTCTGATCGGACTCAGTATCATTCCTGTGAAAGCCCCTACAGGGACATGCAGGCAAATCTGGTGCAGCAGTCTGCGGGACCTTATGTTGGTCCGTTTCACCAAACTCCCACTGATGATCTGGTCATCTCTATGAGATAAACCAGCCTCACACAGTCTGCCAGTAAGGGATGCTCACATATTTTTTAAACTATAATTGGAAGTTTGAGTGCTAATAGGTCATTTCTGAGGGACGAACGCCAATAATTTGTTGTACATCCAGAATGCGGTACAGTATAGGAACCCCACAATGCTTTGTACTGAGTCCCCCACTGCACACACACACTGATGCGTAACCTTACAGTCAGTCAGCATTGACATTACATGCAGTTGACACTAAAAAGACCAAGAAAATGACTTAGACGTTAAAGTACATTTTGTTATGACTTGTCTTGTGGCGGTGACGTTACCAGCTCAGGAAACCAAAGACGTATAAAAGTGATGCTTTGTGGCACCTTTTACCTTTAAAACTGATGCAGTAGTCTTTCAACCAGACAAAAACATTTGATAAATTTGCTAACATGCTGAATTAAAAATTCTGTGATGGACTGGCAACCTATCCAGGGTGTACCCTGCCTCTCAGCTGAGGGCACCTGGAGGGGGTTCCAGTCCCACGGCTAGTCTGTATCTTTCTGATGCCTATGTAAAGTTTGGTGGTTTTGGCTTTGATATGATGCTCACTTCTGGATGGTTAAAGTTATTATAAAGCACAGCTTCTTTAAGATTTCTGAAAACTAAAAGACAGATTCACTAGAGGAAGAATGATATATTTTTATTATCACTTATATTATCGTTATATAGACACTTTTAAATCCAGGCTAAAAATATTTCTTTTCTCATGCGTCTACACGTGAAATCTGCAACTCATCTAGACTGATAATTATTTTTCATAGTTTTGATTTAATTTAATTATTTACATATTTTACATGATCCATAAAGCACTTTACTTAATCTACAGAAACCTTGCAGGTGTGAAACCTGCTTCTATTTTCTATTGATAAAGACACAAAGAATCCACTTTTTCTCATTTCCAATACACCATATGTCACATCCCTTTCTAAGTGATCAAAACCTACGGATGAGGTATATGCCAACTCACCAGGCATGGAATAAATAACTTGACAATGTGAAAATATTTCAAAAGCAGCAACGTCTGTCTCTGAGCGCAGACATGCAACCTTATAAATAAAGAAAAGATCATTTCACAGGATTGCACTCTGTGAAATTGACAGGCTTCTGTGAATCCATTTGAAGCTGTTTTCCATCAAACAATAAAAATTCTGGTCACAGTGGTCTGGTCAGATAAACTTTTCTATGAAATGTAATTACTTTTACAAAAGACTGTTTTCATATTTGTTTAAAATCATTTGATCTAAATATAAATTCACTTTTAAAATGATTGCATACAGTATATTGAATGTTCTAATAAGATGTTTCTATATTTTCTCATTGTGATTAGATACCAAATCATTCCCCCCCATGACAAAAAGGTTATCATCCGTCCATCCATCTATTTTCTATACCACTTATTCCAATTCAGGGTAGTGGGGGTAGCTGAGCATATTAGCAGGCAAGAGGCAGGGTACACCCTGGACAGGTCTCTAGTCCATCACAGGGCCAGATATTATCATAATAAGAAAAATATCTGGAGTCTTGGAACACACTATTATCTTATTAATACATATATAGAGAGAATTCACAGTAGTGATGAAATTCAGAGCAGCTAAGCTGTGTTTTATATAGCGGCTGAAATAAAGCTGGAGTCGGAGGTACTGACCCGAGTGTCTGTGTCAGGGCGTTCCTCATAGTCTTGATCTGTTGGAAGTGGCAGGACATGTCGGTGGACATCACCATCTCTATCACCAGTGACCTCAGTTCCCTGCCAATAATCAATATACACCATCATTAGTGACCAGTTACACTGAGAAGACCTTCAGTCTTGAAACAGCTCATGTATGAAGTTATTATATATTCAGTCTTGTGTAGCGGTTGCAGCTGATGGTGTCCAAACATTAAAAAAAAAAACTAATTGGTTCTTTGAGGTTGTGGATGATCAGGCAAAGTTTAATAATGGCTTTTTGAAATTCAGCATAAACATTTGGTAAATGTGCAAAAGGTTGATGTAATTTTCTTTCTAGAGATTAAGAGATTGCTGTGTGTGGGTTTTTGTCCTTTTGAAGGACTCAAATTCAGAAACTTTATTGATTCTGACCAGCAGTTCATATGCAGTCATTAAAAGAATATAAATAAATAGAAAATACAATAAAGCACATTCAGACAGCAGTAAAACAACATCAGTTTTGAGTCACTTGGTTTGTTTTGCTACAGGATGCTCTGGTCCAGATGAGATAACAACTTTGGTTCATTTTTAGTTTGAAAAAGACATTCCTATGGTTTGCTTGTGTCTGGTAAATGGGAGTAAACTGGCCAGCTGCCAGTCTGTAGACATCTCTAAAATTAATACTTAGATATCTGCTAGTTAAAATATTTCATTCAATGCTTTAATAAATCTGTGTAATACAAAACTTCACTTCTGAGAGTTAAAGTAATAAAATTACTTCTGAAAACCAACCTGTAGTCCTCACATGATCATGGAAGCCTACCAGATATCATGGTGATGATGCTGCTAGTGTTAATGATGAGGATAATGTTGTATTTAAATATTTTACTGGTTTAATGCAGAGAAAAGCAAGAAATCTGATTAATTTTATAATAATTTGTAGTTTGTTTTTTAATCTTTTAACAATTTTTTATTCTTCTATCAAGTCAGTACCCACAAGAAGACAAACATTTGCCTCCACAATTGAAATTGGTATTGTATAATTCAAAATTGTACATTAGTTAATCCTATAACAACTTAATTTTCTGAAGAAAATAGGCAACAAATAAATTTAAACATTTTTTTAAATTTCTTAAAACTGTCTGGAAAGTACCCCAGCAGCCACAAACATGATACTTGCACTGCAGCATCTCGGTTTCTTAAACCTCCCAACATGACTATAAGCTACTCTAAGAGCTTTCTGTAATTTAACCACAAGTCTGCAGGATAGAGCTGCTACAAGAAGTCAGCTTGTTGTCACCTCCGCCAAGGTGGAGGTTATGTTTTCAGTGGTGTCTGTCTGTCTGTCTGTCTGTCTGTCTGTCTGTCTGTTAACAACATAACTCAAAAAGTTATGGACGTATTTTGATTAATTCTTTTTTCAGGAAGTCTCAAAAATGAAATAAGGAGCAACTGATTTGATTTTGGGGGTGATCCGGATCCCCGTCAGGATCCAGGAATTTGTTAAAGATTCTTTACTACTGGGAGACAGGAATAATTTTACCATTACAGCTTCTAACTCAACAGATAATGCCCACAGTCATCATCACAAGATGACATCATGGTAGATGTTATGATCCAACATTGTTTGACCCGGATCATGTTGATATTCTGGATCTGGTGATCCAGAAGGTTCAAAATTTAGGGGGTACTGGGTTGGCTGTTGGACTTTTTGGGGTTTTTCTCAGGTGAGTGACCCTGTAACTTGGCAGAGGTTTGCATTCTTGTAATAAAACTTCCAATAAATTTAGCCTCATTACAGATTAATATATTTGATCATTTTATAACTATTTATTTTCATTAGTTCATATTACATATGGCCCTTGCAATAAACATGTTAATCCACACATTGTGTGATTTCCCTCTGAGTGGTAAAAGGTATTGATATCGGTATTGATGAAAAGGTACAATAAACTAAAGGTGTCGTATCCAAAGAATACCATTTCTAGTAAGTGGGCCAGATCTGGGCCAGAATTAAATTAATTGAGGCCTATATTACAGCAAGTTCTGGCTTATCTGGTTCATTTAAAGTGCTGATCATCATTTTACGTTAGGTTTTAGATGTTCCTCATAAACACATGAGTATAAATGTGTGTGAAAGCCAACCTCCAGTCATCCTTGTTAAGGTTGACCAGGATGTTCATGTCCTCCTCTGCCATCAGTTTGTAGGCGGCGCTGACGTGATGATTTTCCAGCACCGACCTGTCGTTGTAGAGGATGGCCACCTCCGACCTGACAGACAGAGACACCGTCCAATCAGATGTCTGCTGCAGCTAATGAAGCCACATCCAAGTACATTTTCATTACCACAAATCTATTTAAAGACACAACTATTCTCTTGAATTATTTAATTAAATGCGAGTGTGAATTTTATGAGTTACTAGTTCAGCTCATTTTTACATATCTCAGTCATATCTCGTCTTACTGTCCTTTCTTTTTTTTTTTTTTTTTTTTTTTTTTAATTTTAATGACGACATGCCGTTACATTGATCGTTCATGGAAAGTTAAAAGATGGCTGCACCAGATTTAACATTATGCTAATTTCCACCTGCAGTCATCAAAGTGCAAATATTAAACACAACATAAATACAACACAATTGACTTATAATACAACAAAGTGCAAGATCAAATGCTTTGTTTAAAGTGTCTAAACAGTTGCTTCTACAACAGCTGATGTTATTAGAAAGTCCATATAACAGATAGCTATCAGCTGTCATCCTTTGGTACCTGGTGTGGATGTGGAAGTTGTTGGTGGTTCCTGTGTGTTCAAAGTCATGTATCGCTGCTGCAAAAACCATCGCGAGAATCTCCAACTCGCTGAGCCAGTGCTGTAAACACACACATAAAAAGACAGAAAGCAATATCTGTTTGTATGTGTATAAACTTCCGTCTTTATTAGAACAAATGTGAGTCTGTGACAGTGACTGTTCTGTTGTTCAGATTAGAATAAACCTTAGGTCGGGAAGGATTTAACAAGCATTATTGTGATTGTGTGTGTGTTACCATCAGTCCAGTGTGCAGCATCAGGAAGTGGGCGGTCTGCGTGACGTCTGCAGCGTGGATCAGGTTGTGGTAGGGGTTCCTGTGTTTGCTATAGCCACTCTCCAGAGCCTCAACAAACTGCACCAGAGCCTGCACTGGGATCTGAACACAGTACTGTGGCTAGTACAGATACTAAAAATATTTATGAAATAAAAATCATGAGAAAAAAACCTCCCCAGCTACACATTAAACATTGAGTGTAGCTTTATTTGAATCAAGAGATGAACAATCATCCAAAATGCAGCCAATGCAAAACTGATTAACTTCAGAAGAACACCAATTTGAGACCAGGAATCAAAACGATTAAAAGAATATTTCTTTCACAAGGTAAAAATTATAATTTTTTCAGACTGTTGGCAATAATATTGAAAGGCCCAATAAAATCAAACCCCTTAATCTGCCTCACACATGAAAATTTGTTATATCCTGAAAAAAGTTCACGGCCAGAAACTAATTTCATGTCAGATTTTCAGTTTCTGCAGAGCTGATGAAGAATTCAATTAGAATTAATTAAGGTTAAAAAACAATGTGGTGAAACACAAAAAATGTGTTGAAATCTTGAAAATATCAAGTGAAAAGCCTTTAAATGCAATATTATATGATTTAAAACGTGTGTTTCTTGTTAATGAGGCAGAAATCATAAACTGCATCAAAGCTTTTTTCACATGATGAAGATGGAAGGACTTTCCATCTCCGTTTTAATTTGTACATCCTCATTTCCTCTACTTGACTCCTCTTCTCACATCCTACTCCCTCCCAGCAAAGGTGTGAGCAGGGGTGGGTAATGGGGAGAGAAATCCTAGTTTTGGAACCATTTTATTAAACTAATATAGTATATTGTATAATATTAACCCAATAAGTATATAGTATAATATAAGTGTATTTATTCATAGTGTATTTATGTATTTCATTTTATCTCTCAGATTAGCACTTGTTACAATCTATATCTTCATTTTTAGTTTAATTTACAATGTTTAGACCTCAAAGACAACAAAAACACTTAACCAAGTGAAACTGTGAGGCACAATAATATTAATACTTTTCAAATCTAAAGAAATCTGATATGCGATGGACTACTTTTCCTTGGATGAAGTACATTTATGGAAATAATTGGACCTCACCACCACTTAACTTTACTTTAACTTTTGCATGAATTAAGTGAACACAATAAAAATTCATGTCAAGCTTTAGAGCAGCTGTTTGTAGTTTTTGCTATCTAGCTAACTGGCTGCCTTCTTTATCATTTCATGGCATGAATGATTTAAAAGAATTTCTGAATTCTTAGACCTACACACCTGCAGCTCTTAACAATATTAAACTGTGTGTACCCTGAACCTGTTGATGAGGTCATATCGGGTCAGCAGGTCGTAGACCAGGAACTTGAGGGCGTGGTCTCCGGTGGCTTCGTGAAAGGCAAAAACATCAAAGGACCACTGATCCACCTCCTGGGAAACATTCATCATTACACTATAAAATAACATCCAGCGTGGGGCTGAGCAGGATAAAATCATCAGACTCAATTATTGTAATGATGCCTTCTGCCACTAGGGGGCAACATTCTAATTATGTTTGATCACTCAGGAAGGAAGTAAAGAAGCAATTAAACGAATGATTGTAATTATTTATTAGCTTACAATTATATTTGAAGTTAGACCTCTTATGATTCATGAGTTTCAGGTCATGAGAAGCATAAAACAGCGTAATTATAGATATAATTAAATTATTTTTCTAAGTTTGCACAGGAAGGCCTGAGGAGGGAACATAAATCATGATGCACACCACTAAATCTACATTACTGTCTCCTTCCATCCCCTCTTCTTTCTAACCTCACTTGTCCCTTTTATCATCCCTACCTTTACCTGCCCTCCTTTTTCTCATCTTTCTTTTTCCACCTTCCACTTTTTCATTATCTTCTCCGCCTCCTGCTTCCCTCCCCTTTCTTATCATTATTCTCTTCAGATTTTTCTCCCATTCACCAGTTTCTAATTTCTTCCTCACTCCTCCAGTTCATTTTCCCCACTCCTTTCCCATTTTTTTCTCCTGCCCCTCTTAATTTTCTTCTCCCTCCTGCCCATATCTCCTCCTGTCCTTCTCAACATTCATCACTTTAACTTTATTTCTACTTTCCTTCTCCACACCATTATTTCCCCGCTTTTTATTACTTTTACTAAAACTTTTCCGTCAGTGTACTTCACTGCCACCTCCCTACATCCTCCTCTCTATTTTTCTGTATCTTTTCTTTTTCATTGTTGCCTTCCTATTTTCCTCCTCTGTCACATCCTTCCTGACTCTCTGTAACTTTTACAGTCCTTTTTCCTTCTATATTTTTTTTGCATTCTCAGGTTTTTGCTGTAAACAAAACTGCTTACAGTTCTCTCAACTATTTCTTTTCCTTGCTTCTAACAGAGTAAAGGGTTTAATACAATAACATGTCACATCTTGGCTTTTTTTTTGTTTGTTTGTTTTTTTTACCTTCAGAGCTGTCAGAGCTGTGGGAGGGTAGGTCAGGCCAGCCATGTTGGAAGTCCTTCTGTACATCCTGTCACACACACACACACACACACACACACACACACACACACACACACACACACACACACACACACACACACACATTTGGATAAAAATATCAAACACCAATCTCACACCTATATAGATGCAAGCAGTGGCATGTAGACAAACTCCTCACTCAGACCCCCTCCAGTTGCCCTCCTCCACAGTTTGTGACCAGGATGGATTGTTTGTTGCCGTGGCAACCGTATTCTAAACACATGCGTAGACACACACAGACTCACATGGAGTGAGCGCTGCCTTGGCGCAGCAGATATTTTTTGATTTCATGCATCATTAAGCCGCAGTAGATGAACTGATAGCGTTCTTTCACTGCGACTCATTTACACTCTAATGATATTGAAGCTCATAAGTTTTCCTATATGTTCTCCATCCTCAGTTCATTCGCACGCTAGCGTCATTACTTTGTGTTCGACCTCTTAATCACATCTGCGGGGAAGTAGATGTTTATTTAGAAGAAAATCTACTTTTTGTTTTTCTGTTCTGTCTGCAGGTGCTCCAGAGTGCTGCTAATGATAAAAAATACACTGAATCTGATTGAACATTTAGTAAGTGTGTAAATTTGCTTGGAGATTGTTGTTCTTCCCAGTAAATGACTTTGGGTCATTAATCATGCAGTAATAAACTACAGTTGCATTAAAAGAATTTGCGACCTTTTATGGTTGTGAGAGCAACTGCAAGTGAAGTGTCAAGATGTGGTTTATTAGGGACACAGTGGCATAAAATGAATTATTTTCTAAATGTAACCATAACAAAGCCCATCTGTTGACAAAGAGGAAAATATATTTAATATTTGTGTGACTCCAGATTACTGACACTTGGGACCAAGATTGTAAATTGTGTTACAAACGTGTTGAAAACTTGCCTTTAAGATTGCAGAATATCAATAAGGTCAATTTTTGCTCGACACAGACGACGGACAGTTTCGTTTCATCTCGTGCATTGTTTATGCTCATTATTTGGTACTTTTTGAGGGCCTTGCAGATCCGTCACTTGATGTAGGAAACAGAGCAATACCTCTGAAAACCATGGGGGCAGTGTTGAGCAGTTTAGCTGACAATCGACCAGCGAAAGAAACAAACCAGAGAAGAAGCAGAACGCTGCACGAGTGAGTTAGGTGTGTTGGGTGGTTGCAAACAGCTTTTTAGTGGTGCATGTCGCCACCAACCGGTGTCAGAATGTGTAACTGAATTCTCAACTCAACACTGCCCACTAGTGGATGAACTGACTTAACAACCATGGCAATGTAAAAGAAGTATGAGGACAGTGATAACGTTTGAAACAGACATAAGGGAGCATTATCAAGAGAAATCTTTAATTTTGGGAGATTTTGATTAGGAAAAATATCCCTTCAGATTTACATAACAAGAACAATAAACCATGGATTTGATGTTAAATAGCGTACCTGATGTCCCATCTCCATTTGTTGTTTTATAGCAAACTGTTCAGTTAGGCGAACCCAGTAAGCTCATTTACATCTTTATGATTTATCCCAAAATTAAAATTAAATTTTTAAATTAAAATGAAAGTTAATTATCTCATTCCCATTTAATCCGTAGCACAACTTAGTAATTAATGTTATGGTCAAGGTTTGTTGTTGCTCTTGTATTTATTTGTGCCAAAAAGTCTCTTATGCAACGGAATTATGATTCCTATATAATGCAGCTACTGTGCAGGACTGCAAATTTTTCTGCTGGATTTTATATTTACACTACCGTTCAAAAGTTTGGGGTCACTTCCCTATTGAATCCCATTGCAAAGTGACCCCAAACTTTTGAACGGTAGTGTACCATTGAAAATGTAAAGTACTAAATAATGCATGAGGAGACCATAGTATAATTAATAAGAATATGTTGGGCTTCACTAGTAAATTACTTCATTACTTTTAGTTAGATATCTTTGGATCTCTAGGAAGATTGTGAGGCTTTCTTTAAGCCCATGGTTTCTCTTGTCTGTGAGAAGAATGATAAGGTGAGGATCATTTACTAATTGCTCTTGGTTGGAGCCTGAAGATGCATTGGTAATGGTTGTCCGCAGTTTTACGCATACTGACAAGTGCAGTTCCTCTTGTCATGCACCAATACCTTCACATCACAAATAACTTAATGTAAGGAAAATGTACATACAGCTAACGTTTACCTCTCCACAAATATCCCGGCTTGCACTGCATGGACAATGCTTCTGAATCTTGGCTTCTCCTCAGGACGACGTTTGGACACACCCATCTTCCTACTGAATGTGCAAGCCAGCCAATCGCGTACTTCACTGGGCACTGATTCAGCCTGCAGGTCGCTGAGCTCATCCTCGGTGTCCAACAGTCGCCTGCAGAGCAGAAGGGCACAATCACAGATTGGATGGTGGAGTTTTATTTGCTGCATATCCATCCAACAGCCCACCTTGTCAGCCTCACCTGGTCTCATCCGTGTAAACAGTGTCCAACATGGCAGCAGCGAGTTCCAGGTTCCTGCGGAGCTCCTGCAGGTCCACAACGCCACGGTCCATCTGCTCCAGGACCCCCTTCAGTCTATGGACACCAACACATATTCATGCAATCAGTACACTAAGTCATATGAAAAGAAGATTGTTGTTTTAGCTTTTATTTCTTTATTTAAGTTTTAAGCTAAAATTGTCAAGATGTCATTTTAGGAGAAAATTAATCTCAGTGTTACTCATTTAAATTAAATCAGAGGTTCTCTTTAAAACTGAAGACTGCTCCTTCTCAGAGTGGAGTTGACTTTCTTCAAACCGCTTTTATTGCCTTACATTTGATTTGGCACTTCTACCATCGGTAAACTCAGTGGTGTAGTCTACGTGATACGCAGGTATACGCCGTATACCCACTAGAAAATGTCCCAAATGTCCGTATAGCCACTAAAATATGCGCAAAGATACGTATCAACATGGTTTTGTGACATAACTTTCACTTTCCCGGTTATAAATTAGCCACGAAGTCGGCCCGTTTAGACCATGAGGAATTCCGTCAAATGTGACGTTGAGCCGCAGAGGGAAAGCAGCGTGGCCGTCTGTCCTGATGCTGAGCTGCGCTCCTATCAGCTGGTGGCTGGTTGCTAGACAACCGCGAATCAAAGAGTAGCGCATGAGAAGAGGCAGCAGCAGAAAAAGATTTTTTTATTATTATTATTTGTTTATTTATTTATTTATTTATTGGCGGTACGAGTAGTTAGTGGAGAGAGAACGCGGAGGAAAAAAAACATGAAAAAAACACAGTTTCAGTGTTTCAGTAAGCTGCTGCTACTTGTGCTGTTTCCTGTCGATTCAGGGGACTCTACAGTTACAGTTCAGAAAGGAGCCTGATGACCGCAAAGAGGCTGCCGCAGCTTCTCCTGATGGAGGAATTTAAAAACAGGCATTCATGGTTAGAGGGGAGAAATGGAAAGTTAGGTAAATGTTGGACAACATTTAAAGCTGGCAGAAGCTATTTAAATGTACAGAGTTAATGCTAGATTTGCATGTTATTATAGTTAAATAAAAATAAAGAAAACCCATAGTCATCTTAAATATCCATTAATTAAGACACCTTGTACACCATCAGATAACTTATGTGTGTTATGTGTAGTTGTCTCATTATTCAAGCTATTCCAAGAGTGGAATATTTGCCTCTTTATTTTTTCATGAATTTTTATTTACTGAAAGTGCATTTGTCTTGTTCTCTCAGTGGCTGTTCAGTGGTTAATTAAAGTGCAGCTGCTAATCAATTCACATCAAACTTTATTTATAAATCGCGTTTCTTGCCAAAGACAACACAAAGAGCTTTACATGATGAAAAAAATGTATGCATATTAAAGTAAAACAAGCCTTCACACACCAAAGTATATGACATAGCAATTTAAAAACACACCCATCATCGTTTCTCAGTCACACAGACATCCACATACATGCACATCCACCCACCCACTTCCACAGAAGCCAGCACAGCAACTACCCAGATCAGGGCAGGCCAGAGTCCACATCACAGCTGTCGGACTGCAGTGCAGGACCCCCAGCCACTGGGACAAGGGCGATCACCACGGCAACAACCCCCAGCCCAAGCAGGCAAAGCTCCTCCCCATCAAGAAAGGAATGACTGTTATACATCTTGTGTTGTTTACATTTAGATAACACATAACCTGTCTTTCATGATCTCAGTTATGTGTGGATGCATAATTTAATAATTACTGTGGTGCTCATTACCAAAGTATACATTTAAGAGCAGTTGCTGCTTTGGGAAGGGTGCTGCAGGACAGATGTTACACAGGACGTGATGTATGAGGGTGGAAGGCAAAAAATCAGAGTATACCCACTAGAATAAGTTAGACGACACCACTGGGTAAACTGAACTTATTATCTACCCCAATAATCTACAGTAAAATACTGTTATTTTCTCAGCTCAACCCAAGTGTTTACCCCTGTGTATTACCCTGCCTGAGAAGTGGTTCAAAATGTCCCCTAAGAGACAGCTTTCTTTGGACAGGACTTTTATTGATTCTTGTTTCCTTTACTTAGCAAATTATGGATCTGTAGTTAAGGCTGCTCTTCTCATGGCATGCTTAAAATGAGTTTGTCTGATCCAGTTTCCACAATGTTTTAGAGCCCCATGTACCTCAATTTATCAATTACATCTGTAGGCAAGTTTTTCTCCATCACAGTGCTATCTAGTCAGTAGTTCTCTGCTGGAAAGTTGAGGCAAAGCTATATGTGCAACAGATGAATGAATACGCGTTGATCAGTGGTACAGCCCTCCCACGAGTCAGTCAAATCATCCTGAGTTTGAGCTCAATGCTGCTTTAATGGAAATATACAGCTCAAGGAAATCTGAGTTGCCTCCTGCATGCTCAGGATGGGGGATTGGATCGAAGATAAGATTCGATTCAATCTGTTGATTTTCCTTAACTAGGCTATTATTTATTATGAATTGGCTTGTGAATGAATGAACTGATTTGTCTGTAAAGTGCCCTGAGATGACATTGTTGTAAAGTGGCGATATACAAATGAAACTGAACTGAATTTAATTGTGTTTTTGTGCAATTAGTGCTGTTTGTCAGAACAGTTTATTATTATTATTGTTGTTGTTGTTGTTATTATTATTATCATCCTCCTCAATACCCAGATTTTCAAGGAAACCCATTCTTTAACCTGACGCATAACAGCAGCTTAGACAATATGACACGCTCCTACTGTGCTGTTTTATGCTTTACTACACTGTTCAACTGTAGATATATACTCTACATATGTAATGTCTTTCCATCTGTTATCTGTTTCTACACTTCACAGGAGCAACAGCAGCCCTCAGAAATCCTCGTTGCAGACCTGCCAACTGACTGATTCTCATACTTTTCACCCACACAGCTGCTGTCCCGTTCACACCACAGAACCAGAACATGAAAATCTGCTTCCTCCAGATGGACACATGATGGCACTCTGCCTCCTGTCAATCATTCAGCATCACCACTAAACAACTTAAGTCTTCTCTGGGGAATGTCTGTCAAACAGACATTATTCCATGTGTTTCTTACATCAGTTAACACTGGCCTAGTTTTGATAGCCATATATCCCAAAATGAACCCCCAAACCTTACTTTTAGACTATATGCATAGCCTGTATGCTGTAGGATATTTATTCAAACCCTTGAAGTAAAGTATATTTGATCTAAATCAACCAGTTGTTAGACGTTGTGTATAATTTGCAATAAAAACAACAAACCAACTGAGCTTCAGCTGGTTATGTGAAGAGCAAAGAAACTGTTAGCCTTAGCCATAGCTAAAGCTATACTGAACTTTTCCAACTTATTTTCAAATTAATCCAATTTAAAGCGAAAACATCTAAGAAATTTATATTTCTGAAGAAATGTTTTCAACTGGAGAAAGCAGTTGATAAATCTAATCATAATAAAGATAAGTCACATGCAGAGTAAACTAAATGTACTAGCTTAGTCTTAGCTAGCTTAATCTAATTTTCTTGCTTTCATTTACTTCTACTAGATCTAATCGGCAAATATTAAACTTTTTAATCCACAACAAGTGTTTTAACTTAGTAATTTTAAAACTAGCAACAGCTTTCAAAGTGCTTATTTATATTATAAAGCTATGCCTCAGCTTACATTTAGCTAGCAAACAGTAGAGACATTTTTATCTGAAATTCAGCTATGAATTTAGGCTTTTGCCTGAAAGTTAATATATGATGAACTCCATGAGATCTCAAGTAATTCTTTTTGTGTAAAATAACTAATTTCTAATGGATGTCCTGTATTTCTGTGTAATTGGGATCTTTTATTTGAGATTAACCCATGTCTTAAAAAGAGAAAATGTGGGAATAACCACAAATACAGTTGCAGTCTTTTATATAATACTAAATAGATGTTTTATGCTTCAAATATTTCTAAATACTGTTTAAAAAAAATAAAAAGAAAAGAAAATGTATGTCTCATGGTTGCAGTTTCTGTTTTTGTGTAGATGTGTGCGTTTGTTTGATTGCTCCTTGTTTGGTCCGATCAAATCTTCAGCTAACACACCTGTGCTCCATTTACTCATCAGCTCCAGCTGTGTTATCTCTCATCCAGTGTCGGGAACATTCTTTCATCAGCCACGGTGGCAGCAGATGCTCTCAGGCCATTTTGTAAAAGTCTATGTTTTTGCTCTTTGTGAACTACCACTGATTAATAGGATTTTTCTTGTGCCTCAGATTCAATTTTATCCACCTTCCTGGCAGTCTGCATGCTGAAACAAGCCATCTTCTTCTCTGCCAGTTCTCACCTACAGCCCCCCCCCCATCCCCAAAGCCATTCCAGGCTAAATTCTCCAGCCTGATCAGGCACTGATTCACTTACCCTCCTCGGTGCAGAATTGCTCTGCTCAATCTGCTTTCAGCTGTGTTTGTTGCGTCCCTGCTCTGCATCTGCAATAATTCCCTCAGCTTCTGTCCAGGGTTTGCTGTTGTATTTCCAGATTTCACTTATAATACATAAATTACATACTAAAGGAATATTTTCAGTGCAGTGACTTTAATAAGTTATATTTTTGCAAAGGGGCACTAGAATTTTTTCTCTGGATAGTTTAATTCACTGAGTAGGAATATGGTTTTGTGAGTGTGTTTAGGATGAAAGGATGGTTTGACAGTTTACAACAGAGGAGATTGGTGACAGGGAAACTGCTGCTGCAAAGCTTTCTTCTGTTGTCATGGCAATCAAACACCTTCATGTAAACTGGATGTAATCTGTTTAGTTACCATGGTAACCTTGGAGTCAGCGTGACAGAGAGCGAAAGAAAAATTAAATTAGTAATGAAGATAAACTCATTTTCCTGGATAGTAATAGTAGTTGTAGTAGCCTGGGGCATCAGACTGTTTACCCAGGGGCTACCACAGGGGCAGTACTGTCAATATAAAGGTTAACTTAAGATCATGTTTATTATCTTTGTGTTTTACCCTGGGAAAAATATGCATGAGTGGTATAGAGGAATCTAGAAAAATACCAGCAGTAGTCCCTCCATCATTGCTGTAGTGGCATTTCCATGAATGTCAGAGTAGATGAGAAGAAAATCCCACTATTTTCTTTACAATATGAAGGAAATCTGGAAGGACTTGTACAGTTCTTGGCTGTTCAAACAGCAGTGGAAAAAAAGTGATTTTGAAGAGCACAGACTTTTACTTAATAAAGATTTTACCTGTCTGACACAAGGGTTGGGCAGTGGTTCCCGCTCTTTGTCCACCGATGGCAGTGGGTGTGAATCAGGACAGAACATCACTAAACTTGTATAATGATGGGGGAAACAGCAGATTTTATTCCCAACAACAATGGCACAGTAAATTTTGGTGAAGCTGTCAATCTAAAACTAAATTTAACATACTGATGTTTCCGTTGAGCTTAACATGACAAGAGATGGGGGTGTGGTGTTGCTGAAAGTAGATGGCTAATTTGGGACATAGCGTAATGAGATACTGTGAACAAAAATGAGCCATCTTAATATGATTAAAAACACTTAAATTGACAAGATTCAAACTATAATCACTTGTTAGTTATTAAAAGCTGTTTCTGTCAGGTGCACTGGTGTCTAACTAATATAAAAACAGAATGAATTTGAGATCACCAGATAAGATGCCCTCTTCAGCAACTTTTGACCACTGTCTACACTGTCCACGTCAGCAGGCTGTAGCAGATGCGAGGTAATCAGTGAGCATCGGAGCCCTCCAACATGGTTTAAACAAGGGCCCAAGAATTTCCTGCTATGCTTGGTGGTGGTGAGAGTAGCACTAACAGCAGCAGCACCAATAGCTGAGTAGATATCCCCACCAGTCAGTGTTCCAGGTAATTGTATGAGTTGGCAGCTACAGGAAATAAAAGTTAAAAGTAGTTGAAATTTTGTTTTCAGGTATAATAAATGGTATATGTGTTGGGCAGCACCAGGAGATTAATTGAAGGTTCAGCCAACAGTAAATGGCAACCCACCGAGCTGTGAGTATTTCAGGGAGTGTGTGGGTGAATAAGAGGTGAGAGTTTTATATTTCTTTTGTTCTTTTTAATTGTTGACACCTACATGTCTCTCTGGGTATCAGGATATTTTCCTCTTGTGATATGATTATATGTAATAAGGGGGGATGTGTTGAACAGGAAGAAGCTGCTCAGGCGTCTCTTCGTAGATCATCAAACTGTGCTTGATGGACTGTGTTTATTCTTTCAGACTGATTCAGAAAATGACAACCACAATCCCAAATGTCTAATTTAAGAAAATGAAAAAAGCAACACAAGCTGAGTGTGTGTGCAGAAAGAGACGCAGTGAGGCGAGACGAACAGGTGTGTGTGGGAGGAGTGAGAGTCTGCTTTGTGTTGAACTTCAAACTGAGAGTTTCCTCTTGTGTTCTGGAATTATTAATGTTGCACATCCACAGTTTGTGCTGTTTCCTGAATGGGACCAAAATGGTAGTTTAATTCACACTGTTTACTTATTGTTGTTAAAGTCCAAAGCTTCATATTTGACTATAGACAATGCGGTTTCTGTTTTGGCTTAAAAGAGCAGCTAAAACTACAAAATATTCTCATTTACATTAAAATCTAAAATTCTAAAAGTTATTTTTTATTATTGTCTTTATAATAATTCTGGTTATGAAGTTTATTTTCATTTATCTGTAAGCCCACAACTATGTATTGTGTATTCATACAAATTATATTGTGATGGTCGGATGAATGCATGGATGGAAAGGATGTTTATTAATGATATATTTCCATATACCACTTACGCCTTTTGTTCCTGCAATAATTCAAATCTCTCTGAGGAACAAATAAGAAAATATTCAATAGTCACTTTTTTTCAATGCTTTTGCATTAAAAGTGAAATTTTTTTTCCAACCAAAAATGGCTGCAGCACAGGTTTTCTGTTGATTTACCTAATTTATTGGATCATTAGAGTATTTGTTTGATTTAAACAGCTGTTTGTTTTCTGTCAACAAGCAGCAGGGATGGAATGAATGTGCTGAAATTGTTAGATGGGTCATTCTTTTTTCTCCTCTCAGTACTCAAGCAACTATGTATTTATTAATATTATGTATAATACTATACTAAGTAATAATATGTATGTAATACTACTTAAAGCTAACCTTTTCTTTTAATGTTTTTCTTAATATCTAAACTGAACCACGTGTGGTTTTTATGCCAACCAACAAAGCAAATAAGTAGAAAAGTAAAAAAAATATTTTCCCAATGCTCGATGGGGATGAACGTGACGCTTCTGTGTGAGCATCCATTATGTGATACCACCATCCACACCACTGATGAAGCAGATGTTATGATGTCATCATTTGAGGAGGAAAAAGTGGGCATAGAAGGATCCTTGAAAATGAAACTGTGATAAAAATGATGACTTTATGTCTTAAGAAGTGTGTGTGTGCTCATGATTTCAAACAGACATGTAGCAGTTTTGGAGTTTAAAAGTGTCTGTGTGTGTGTGTGTGTGTGTGTGTGTGTGTGTGTGTCTTACCTCTGTGATGTACTTTTATATTTCTGCCTGTAAACACAGAAAAACAGAAGTTACTTTAAAAAGTTAATCAAGGAGTCTGAACCAATCGTCTGAAGTATCACGTTCACAGTAACAAAGTAAAACTGGTCACATTAATTAACGACATGCTAGATATTTTTTTTTTTTTTTTTTTTTTGCATTACAGATCAATGAATACATTTAATTTTCCACAATGAAAACAAGGGAGGTGGCTCAGGCATCTGGTCAGAATGCCTACTGGGTGCCTCCCTGGCGAGGTCCCACTAGAGGGAGGCCCCTTGGAAGACCAGCGCTGTGTCCGAATGTGCACCCTACTCCTTACATCAGGGGTGTCAAACTCCGGTCCTTGAGGGCCAGTATCCTGCAGGTTTCATTGTTTCCCTGATCTAACACACCTGACTGATATTAATAGGTTATTATGAAGAAGTTGACAAGAAACTGTTGGATCCATTTGATTTTATTCAGGTGTGTTGGAGCAAGAAACAACTAAAACCTGCAGGATAGCAGCCCTTGAGGACCAGAGGTTGACACCCCTGCCTTACATAGTGCCCTAAATAGGGGTCACGCTATTTTATAGGGGTGTCCAAATGTCTAGAGAGAAAAAAAGCAGTGGACTCAAATTTACCCATAATGCATCTTGAAAATTAGTGAGCATAGATGGTCACTAGACAGGTCAATATAGACCACAATGCATTGCAGGCAGGACATGGCGCAAGGAGGCGAAAAAACATTTTTTATTGAATGGATATGCAACAAAGAATAAAATACAACACAAGGGATAAAAATAAAAATATTTACACTCAACTTTTGATTGGATTTGGAATGACATATTGACGCATGTTATTGTTGCCGTGGTGACTGCTGGTAGTAACGTGGTCTGCGGCGAGGAAAAAATAGGCATCTTTGTGTCCGAATCCCCAAGAGAATGAGTGCACTATGCAGTGCAGCCCTATGTAGTGATCGACGGGTTAGGGAGTAGGGTAGACATTCGGACACAGCCCAGGACACGTTGGAGGGGCTACATCGTTTGGCTGTCCTGGGAATGCCTTGACAAAATTGGCTGGGGAGCGGGAAGTCTGGGTTTCCCTGCCTAAGCTGCTGATCCATGACCCAACCGCAGATGAGTGGCAGAAAATGGATAGATACAAACAAAACTAAAAAAGTTAAACTAAATTACATAAAAAATAATAAAAAAATGTCTTTAAAACAATAAATCAATGAATTAATCTGTATTTTGAAGTTTGGTTGCATTAATCAAGAAACTACAACTTCTCATCTGCTTCCTCAGTTGTCCAAAATTTCGGAAAATCATTTATCTGTTTAACCTTTAGCACCGCTGATAAGGAGAAACGTCTTGTATTCAGCATATTATTGTATTAAAAGACAAATTTATAGACCTTGTTCACAACAGAATTAGACAATGAATTACAACAAAGTGTGAGATAAACTGGGAAAAAGTAAACTAAATGTAAACGGGATTATTGTATTCAATAAGACAGAATCATTTTGTCAAAGGATCGACTAAAGCCACGCTCCATGTGTATTTTTAAACAAACAGAAAGGTTCATTTCAGACTCGACTCTGTTTGCGTTTTTCTACATACTGATGAAGTCATTTGAACACTGAAGTGTGAAATTAAGATCCGTCCTTGCTGGTCTGTGTTAATGCTTGTGTGCTGCTTCGGTTTTATTCTCTCAAAATCTATCAATACACCTTCTTAACAGACGTGAGGGTCGTTTTTTTTTATGCCTTTTCTCTGTAACCATGGTAACCCTATACAACAAAAAGGGCTTCAGTGGTAGCCTCAACCTGAAATGAATCAGTGTCCCAGAGGGACATTTCAGTGTTGTAGTAGACTAGCGTCAATGCTTTTTGAAAGTGGATGTAAGATGTTTATGTCCAAACAAATAAATGGTAAATCTGAAGGTAAGGTGAAAGTAATAAGTTTTAAAGCTACAGCGAGTTGATAATCAAAGTTTGGTAAGTTTTCAACACATTCAGAGGTCGCGGCAGCAGCAGTGGCTCATGGAGGCGGTTTGGGGTACTTTAAACATTTTAGTGGCTGATTGCTGTAATTTGCATCTGATTGCTTCCCCTCTGAGTCATAACTCCACCAAACATGGATACACACAGGCATGATACATTTACATTCTGCATAACTCACACAACCCGGGAATTACATTATTTCCTGTGTTGATGATAAATGAACATCCATAAACTCACTTCGTAACCACACAGAGAGAAAAAGGCAGCAAATAAATCAATGAGACGTTTGTTTGTATGCATCTAAATTTAACTTCTTATCCCTTGATTTTACCCTGAATAAGAGTAAGACAGGGACCAAAGTCGGACTCACAAATCAGTGAGAATCCACAGAGTCAGTTTTACTGTTCCACAGACCCAACAAAGCAGCTATTTTTGGTCCTGGGTTTGAATCTTCACTCCATCCATCTTCTTCTCTCTGAATACATTTGTTGCACTCCATTTCCTTTTCCCATTTTCTAATTCATTCATTCACTCCTGCAGGCACAATGGCTGACACAGAACTCAAGCTCCACATCTTAACTCTCTTCATTATTCCTGCCTTGTGCTGAAGGGGGATGTGGATGTTCCCTCAATAAAGTTACATCAATTTAATGTTTGGTAAGCTCACAAGTCCAAGTAAGCAGACAAACTCTGATTCCCCTAAAAACATAGAAGCCAGAGGGAGTTTTTTATTTGCATCTAAAGAAGGAGTATTTTCTAAATGACTTCCCTTCGTTTTATGACGGTATGAAGCTGTTTCACATAATCATGATTTGTGAAGCACATAGAACGTTGCCGGTAGGTAAGAGCTGCTGCCGTGCTATGATAAAGATGGAGAACAAATTAATGAGTTTCTATATTTGTAGTGACAAACCATTTGTTGGCTTCAGATTCAGGTGCAGTGGAGCGTAAAGGCTGGAGGGGCTTCAGCACTAATTGTAGACCTGCAGGATGACTGTGGGTCAGCTGTGAATCAACTGTGAGTGCCTTCAGCACAGATCAACTCCCTCCTGCCCCTCAATTAAAACCGTTAACAGAAAGAAAATCCCAGCCTTTGTTTGCTTTGTGTTGATTTTCATATGTCACTGTCATTTTGCATTTCCATTGTGCACCTCTTTAATGTCTTTTTGCTTCTAATTGCACTTGTTTCATGTCATTCGGTAGACATTTACATGACTTATCATCGTTGTGTCACTGTGTATTTATTTTCTGATGCATTGGCGTATTTTTCTTGTCACTCTGATTTATTTTTCTTGTGTCCTGAGGTCATTAAAATATTGTTTTGTGTCTGATGCTTGTCATTTAGTGTCTTTTGTAGTCATGAGGCTAATCTTTTGTAATTGTTTTGTGTCTAATCATTTTGACAGAAACTTTTAGGGAATCAGCAGCAGCTTTCTGGATGACTCTGCAGTCCACAGATTAATTTGTGACTGAAGGTGTAAGGACTGGGTATGTAAGGAGCATCAACCAAAGGTTTAATCTTGCTCATTTATTCAAAAGTATACGCTCAGCAGCCACGTTATCAGGTCCACTTTGCTAGGACCAGGCTGGATCCCATTTTACTTTTAGAACTGTCTTAATTCTTGGATTGATAGTTTCAAGTTTCAAGTTGTTCATTCATCACATGCACATGGCAGTGAAATGCAGTCGTACATGCATCTGAGGCTGTACACACATATTTACCACCAGTAAAAGAAACAACACAATAATACATTTAAAAATAGAATAAGATCATCAACAAGGTGTCGGAAACATTCCTCAGAGGTTTTGCTCCATGTTGACATGACAGCATCACTCAGCTGCTGCAGATTTGTTGGCAGAATCTCCTGTTTCATAACATCCTAAAGCTGCTCTGTTGCCGGGGTCATCAACTCTGGACCTCTTGAGCCTCTTGATCCTTCAACAAAACATATAAAACTTGAAGGACACTGGCCAAGGAGGTCTGGACCTGGTGACCCCTGCTCTACTGGATTGAGATCTGGTGGCTGTGGAGGCCGTTGGAGTCCAGTGAACTCATTGTCATGTTCTAGAAAGCAGGTGGAGATGATCTGAGCTTTGTGACATGGTGCATTATCCTGCTGGAAGTAGCATCAGAAGATGCTCCACTGTGGTCATAAAGGGATGGACATGGTCAGCAACAATACTCAGGTAGACTGTGGTGGTAAAACTAGGTCACATTGGTACTAAGGGACCCAAAGCGGGCCAGGATAATATTTTCCACACTATTACACCACCAGCAGGCTAAAGCATTGATCCAAGGCAGGATAGATCCATGTTTTCATGTTTCAACCAAATTCTGAGCCTAGCATCTGAATGTGGAGCTGAAATGGAGACTCATCACACCATCAACGTTTCTCCATCTTCTATTGTCCAGTGTTGGTGAGTGTGTGTGAATTGTAGCCTCAGTTTCCTGTTCTTAGCTGACAGGAGGCACCCGGTGTGGTCTTCTGCTGCTGTAGCCCATCTGCTTCAAGGCTGGACGTGTTGTGTGTTCAGAGATGCTGTTCTGCAGATCTTGGCTGGAACCAGTGCTGACTAGACTTCCTGTTGTCTTTCTATCATCTCCAACCAGTCTGCCCATTCTCCTCTGAGCTCTGACATCAACAAGACATTCTGGTCCAGACAACTGCTGCTCACTGGATATTTTCTCTTCTTCAGACCATTCTCTGTAAACCCTAGAGATGGTTGTGTGTGAAAATCCCAGTAAATACTCAGACCAACAACCATGTCACATTCAAAGTCTCTTAAATCCTCTTTGTTCCTCATTCTGATGCTCAGGTTGAACTTCAGCAAGTCGTCTTCACCATGTCTACATGACTAGATGTGTTGAGTTGCTGCCATGTGATTGGCTGATTTAGTATTTGTGTTAACAAGCAGTTGAACAGGTGGACCTGATAAAGTAGTGTGCGCTACCATCAGTGACTTATTTTCCCAGGAGGTACATGGTTATTTTAGCAGAACATTGCCAAACTTCTTTTTGCATGACTTCCAACACCATGGTTACATACACACAGACCCATGCAGAGTGTGTGTCAAGCGCACAGAGCCTCAGAAAACAGCAACAATGGACTTTTGAGCAGGTTAAATCTTGGACTCAGCCAGAATGAACTCAGAAAAACTGAAAAAATTTGAATCCCTGTTCCCAAAGCTTTAAAACGTCTAATTAAAATTGACCTGATGGACCACAGTGGAAACATGACTATCAACATTTTTGAGTGTGGTGCTTAATCAAATTCTAGATTTGTTCATATTTCCTAAATGTGATTAACTTGGTCACTGAAAATTATTCGTTAGTATCCTTTATTTGGGTTTTCTGTCATTTTGTGAAGGTTGTTGTGTCACTACTTGTGTCTTTGAAGCTTTTTAGGGTCTGCAGTTATTTTGTTTTTCTTCTTGGGTCATTTTCTGTCTCTGGAGTTATTTTAGGTCTCTTAATGATTATTTATTCTTCTTTTTCACTTTTAACATACAGTGTCTATTTATAGGCATTGAGCTGCTCTGATTTAGCCACTTTGATTTGTGACTGAAGGTGTTTTTTTCTTCATCTCAGTTCAAGTGAAAGCTTTTTCTGTGTGGTTGCATAGGAAATTAGAAAAAAAAATTATGGTCCACTGCAGAGCAGTGAAAAGTCCTCTTCAACAGAACGGCTCACAGAATAAAAACACACAAGTTAAAAGCTCCATAAAAATCTTAAAAAGACATACAAACAAGCTAAGACAACCTGTTTTAAGACGCATTTAAAATGTTGTATGGTTGTTGTTGTTGTTGTGTGTTTTCAGGTGTTACAACAATCTTTTCGTATGTTTTGCAGGTGCTGTCAATAAACTATCCTGCCTGCGTTGAGATCATAATACCTGTGCTGGAAATGGATGTCTGTTAATCATACCGAGCTGCTCTGTACCATATTACACAATTAAACTGTGACTCTTTACAGTTGTCTTGCCCAGGGCCTCCTCGACTCATAGGACTGTTTATATCTAGCAGGTCTGTTCAGAAATCCTCTGACACCTACAAACAATTTAGTTATAACAATTTTTTTAAATAATTTTGGTGCACAGACTCCATACAAGGAGGAAGAGTCTAAATTTGTCACAGAGTGTTTTGATGTTGATTTTAAACTGACACAAGTCTTTTTTTGCTCATCTTTTGTTTGAGTCCCCGAGCAACAAAACATTGTTTAAACACAACAGATTTTCTTAAGCCTTTTATCTGCTGTTGACAGTCATTTTTATGTAAGACTGCTCCTCCTAAATGAGGCCCAAGGGGTTTGTGAGTTATGGGTATATAAAAATGAAGAAAAAAAACTTAATAGCCATTTTATCACCTTCATTAAATGTGCAGTCTGCAGCTGAGTGGAAAGTTACACTTCATTACCAGTTTTTAATAAGGTCAGAGGAAAAACAGGTAGATTTGCACCAATTCTAAAATAAAATAAAATGTCAACTACATAAAAATATTAATACATGCATCGATGGACAAGAGGAGAAATTCTTGCTTGGATGCATTTTGTTCTATATGAGTCCAACAAGTTGACACCCCATTTGGTCTGAAATTAGCCAGTCACGGCTCTGGACTTTAACTGCAGCAGCTAATCACAGCTCTGACACGTCTCAGCTTTGAAATGCGAAGGCAGGAACCTGTTATTTCAGGGTCGGGTGGTAATTGCGCACTGGCCTGTGTGGGCAGATCAGAGCTGAATTAAAAAGCAGGGGTTCGGCGGAATGAGCAGCAACAGATTACTGCATTGTTTTCCTGGTCAGAAGGGGAAAAGAGAAAAAAATCATGCTGCAATACAAATCCTGACAGGTGAAGCCAGAGAAAGTTTCTGGAAAATGACTCATCATTCTGTCATGACTTTTCCAGCCTGACGCCTCCAGTAATGTCTTTTCCTCTTGTGTGATTTCTGCAGTTCTGTCTATGTGTTGTTTCACATCTACATGCCCCCCGCAACAAATATACTAAGCATGGTGTATTTCCTTCTTCTCTGCATACATCTGTTATTTGATGCACCACTGCAGGGTGCTTTTCATGCTTTTATGCTTTTCTAATGATTACTCCATCTAAGCCGCCTACGTCAATACCAGGCGTTCTGACCTGAAGATAAAACCGAATCTACATTAAAAAAAAAATAAATAAATAAAAATCCCTGCAGTGCATACACACAAACACATACAGGTTGCTGTGCTGACATATTTGTCATTTTAGATTCTTATTCATCTCACCATACAGTCAGGAGAGGGATCGGATCGGTCACAGCAGAGCGAGTCCAAACTGTTTCCTCTTACCCTCTAAACTGATCAATCTGGTTTTTACTCTCAGGCTCCAGCCTCACTCCACTTTAACCCATCTGCAGGTGGCTGACCCTCCCCAAACCACTTCAGTCCTGTTTCATTGAAAAACAACAACTTTTTTTCTTGATTTCTGTCCAATTTTACGCTTCAAAAAACAACTCTGATGAACTCTGTAGTGTCTCTTTGCTCGGTTTAATTTTTCTTATAGTTTCTATCTTAGTTTCATCACATCCTCTAAAATTCATTTAGAAAAAATGACAAAACATACAACAGATGGAAAAGCTAAAAGGACTAAATGAATCACATTGTAAAAATAAAGAAATAAGAAAAGCTGTTTCTGTGTCTTTTTAGCAAAGACTTGCCAGTATTCAAATTCTGTTACCACGGCAACTAAGGAGAGAATCCAAATAAAAGAATATCAAGAAAAAGGACCTCTGTATTTATTTGTTTGCCTTTCAATAGTACAGACGTCCGTTAGTTGACCTGCATCCATCCGTCGGGGAAAAATTAATGAGATGGAGATAAAAATAAATGGCAAGAGGGCTCAATGGTTCAAACAATCACAACACGCAAACTCACAGAAAATATCAAGCAGTGGGTCTCATGAATGATGAGCTGAACAGATCTTTGCTGTTTATTTTCCTGTAAGATTTCTAGCTGTTTAAATTCTCTTGTACTTTCTTTAAACTGAAGGACACTTAAGAACACTTTAAGTCCTATTTAACATTAAAAAACGTCATAATTGCAGCTGCTGGCACCTGCAAACAGAGGATCTCCCGTTAAGCTTCTCTCAGCAAAGTGGTTTATGTTCTCGTACTTTGGGATGCTGAACTTGTTAAAGGTAAGGAATCATGTACAGAACAGGTTTACAGATCGGCTTTGCTTATTACACAAATGTAATGTGACAACATAATCCTATCACAGTTTCTTTTTCCAAGCTGACAGATTAAGAAAAAAACTGTTTCCTGACATCTTGAACTGTCTGGTGCTTCAGATGCGCTTCTACAGGACAAAAAGCTTTGAAGTACATAACTATTCCATTTGTGGATTTTGGAAGCTCTTTAGATTAAGACACTTCATTATAAATCTTGCATTGTTTCTTCTTGTGAAAGTACGAGTACTAAGCAAGGCGCTTTGGAGCAGGGACACGTTGAAAATCCAGAGAAGACTGGCCCAAGAAGTCCTGCTTTGGTAATCCCTGATTTAAGTCATTTGATGCCAATGAGAGGTTTGTAGGTCCTTTGTGTCTTTGTCACTTTGTAAAATCCTTGGCTCGCTTTCCTTTTTTATGAGTTCAAGAGGAACCCTTCAGAAACCTCCATTTTTTTCATGATTTAAATGACCAGAAACGGAGCAAACGTGAGACATTTTCAGCATTAAAGAACATGTTCACACACCCTTTGGTCTACAATAAGCTTGGTTGCCCACCACTTAATATTACACAACGTGACGTCATATGAAATCAAGTCATCACTCCGTTTTGAATGGATGACGAATCCGCCAGTCAGAGGTCCCCAACCCTGGTCCTCAAGGCCCACTATCCTGCAGGTCTTAGTTGTCTCCCTGCTGCAACACACCTGATTCAAATTATTGCCTCATTAGCAGACTTGTCAGGTTTGAATCAGGTGTGTTGCAGCAGGGAGACATAAGAGGGATCAGTTCCAGCTGTGTGTGGCAGACAAATCTGTCATTAATGTTATTAGTTCGGTGCGTGGAGTGTTGTGCTAGTCCCTAAAAAAAAAGTAACTAGTTACAGTTACTGGTTACTTTATTCAAAAAGTAACTCTGTTACTTTGTTGATTACTTACACCAAAAAGTAATGTGTAATGTTAAAAGTAATGTTTTAGTTACTTTGCTAAAAGAACATTCTTAAAAATTCTCCCATTAATATCCATATAACTTATTCATGGTGTTGTACGAAATATAAAACAAACTCAAACACAAAGTCATTTTTCAACACTAATTTATTTTAAGTCAGACAAGCAAATTATTTGAAAATAAATAAAGAAATAGAAATAAAAAGTAATTTAACAGCTGCTCAAAAATTAAATCTATGCTACATGTTGAGTCCTCCAATGTTCCATCCTTCTCCTTCTCTTTAATATATATTATTATTATTATTATTTATTTATATATTTATTTATTTATTAACATATTTCCTTAGTTATTCATGCGCATTGTCTCTGTCTCTCTGTGAAGTGAGGTTGTGCACACGTGTGTGGATAGAGGTGAACCGGTTCACGTTTCCCATTCTGCATCCAGGGTCATTGCTTTACTGTGAAAAGCTGTAAGCAGGAGGGTTTCTCAAAGGGAACAGAGAAAGCCAAGTAAGCAACTAAACTTAAGAAAACAAGCCCAAAAACTCGCAACTGAATATTTGCAAGCGACTTCACAGAAAAACAAGCCCAACAGGTGGACTTCACAACACTGTCGTGCTGCTGTAAACAGAGAGAAGATCAAAGCTGCTAGCCAAAATGTATTCATTTAGCTAGTAATGGACAAACGCACCATAGAGTAAAAGTAACTGAGTTACTTTATTTATAAAATAATGTATTAGAGTATTAGTTACGGCATTACTACCCACCACTGGGTGCGTGGTGGTGTGAGCTTGGCTTGTTGTGTGTGCTAGCGTGGTTTATTTGTGTTTGTATGTATGTGGACACACAAAAGCACAATTAAGACTTTTTTTAGTTGGAGGCCTTTTCATAGGAAAAACAACTTGGACCCAATTGTGTTTTTAATGCTTAATTTCAGCACAAGCACAACTTGCACATTAAAAGCACGTTTAAATGTTTGACACTGAAAAAAGAAAAAAAGAAAACTGGGTTATTGGGTTTAAATATTTACCTGAGATAGTTGCTGTAGTAATTAAAAGTTTCTCCTTATGCACTAGTGACACTGAGTTTGAACTTTTTAAAAATACTTTTGCACCCATTCACCAACTGAATCACAGTATAAAACTGAGCTTCTTTACTGAACAGTGTGTTTTCTCGCAGAGCAGGAGGATCCTCCAGAGAGCAAAGCAAACGCTGCACTGTGTGCATTCCCCATCAGTCTTCCTAACCTCAACATCCAGTCCTGTCAGGTTTGTAGACAAGTGTCTCTGTTAAACTGCTTCTTTCTTTTTACACCTCCACGGTGTCTCACCAAATCACTCCTGATAGTGAACACATTCACTTGCCAACAGGACTTGGCACAAACTAAACATTAGTCTGGGCATCAGACTCTTGCACCAGGACACAGAATTCTGCTGTTATGTCTTGTTGTTTTGGTTTTTTTTTTTATTTATTTATTTTTCTTTTTGTTCTGTTGCCATCTATTTACTGGAGCAAGATGCTGTTTAACAAGATAGGTCTGTTAAACAGAGCAAGAGCTGCCAAAGGGCATAAATTACTGTGTGCGTTTCACAGAAAGGAAGTCTTGTGAACATGCACTGCACTCTGACCTAAAATTCACATTACTTGAAATGTGTGACGGATGAGCATAAATAGACCTCTTTATTTGCAAACAGATGCAATACAGTCACCACTTCTCTTCATTTAAATCTGCATACATTATTTGCAATTACTTAAAGGGACATTGTGTAACATTGTCTGTTGTTTACTGGAAGAACTGACACATTCTTGTAAGCGAAGAATTTTAGATTTGTTCATACATATGACGGGTAAGCCGGCAGGTAAGCGCCATGACAGTCTGCCATGTTGCAACTATAGCCGCTGGCAAGAGACAAACAGCACCAACATGAAATCCCTGCAAGCCAGCCAAAGTGACTGAGACACTGGAGGAGAAGATCAACAAGAGAAGCTTAATACCATGCAGCAGGCAAAGGCAGCGAGACCAGACGAGACAAAATCAACAACATCGGGCCAGCCTTCCCCAGGTAGAAAGAGCTCGAGGAAAAAGATTTTAAAAGGGATACTGAAGTAAGTCAACGATACTGCCTAAATGAGCCTAAAGCTAACTTTTTTCATTCGGTTTTGTTAGACAGTGTTGTTCGTTACCATGGTTACCATGGGCAGCATAACAGTAGATCCTGCTAAAATACACCAGCCTCGCTGGTACAAATGTGTACGTTTGCATGGTTTCAGTCGCTTTCATAGTCATGCTGGCTTTCAGTTGCAGTAAAGCCAAACTAAAAGCCGGTGGGAAGGTCTTTATTAGCTGGTTTTTACTGTGACAAAAAGCTGGTGCTGTGTCGAGGCCAGTTTCCCATCGAGATCCATTCCCCTGGTGAGAACCATTCTTCCCTCTAAACACAGAGGAACCATGTCTAACAGTTTGATGGGAAGCATTTTGCATTATTTATGAAATAATAAACCTCTTCACCTAAGTGAACACTCCATGAACTACTGGATGACGTGCTTTCATCTGTGTTGCTGAGGAATTTTTGGGACATAGCGGCTACCGCTAGAATACACTAAACATTACAATGCCATACACGATTCCAACATTAGATGCCAGTAATTCTTACACAATGTCCCTTTAAAACAGAAATACACTCCAACCTGTCAGCAAGAAACAAAACAAAAAAAAAATTGCAGGTTAAGAAGCAGCTTGTTTCCTATGTCTGGACCATAAATTGGATGAGAAGGACGTCTGAGGCGATTTGTGTCCAAATACTGATTGTAATCTGACTCAATCGCAACTTCATGTTGATGTTCTGCACTCTCGCTTTAACATCCACATGCACTGGGTTTTTCCTGTTTTTATTCATTTTACTGTAAAGCACTGTAAAGTACTAAAGAAATAAGTGTTACTTTCTTACTTGATGATGAAGATTTTTTCTAAGATCTGGACTCCCCGGCAAGATCTCCCAAACCACATTTGATTATTAAATTGGTTAAATGTCAGATGAAGGTGACAAGACGTCGCCTTGTGGGTGACGACACCCAGAGAGACTAGCAAATGACATTGAAGATCTCATTTAAAAACCATTAGTGAGAAATTCTACCACGGCATTACTTTTCTTGGTTTTCATAGAAACAAAACTGCACTGAAAGAAGCATCTTATCAAGGTGTGATGAAGACGGTCCATTTGGCTGCATCATTAACATTTAAAAAGCAGCCATTCAGCCCATTTACTCTGCAGGGTTTTGGCCCATTCGGTGTCCCCCTGCTCTCTGTGGTCACCATTGCTGTGTTTTAATGAAGACAAATTCATTACACAGCTGTTTCTTGTCACATATGTCTCTGCTTTGTTGTATGATAACTGAGCTATTATGAAACAGAGAATTAATTGCAGCCCATAGACACTGCATTTTCCCCAGTTACTGCACGGCTGATTGAATGTTTTATAATCATGAATCGATTGGCAAAAACAGTCATGCATTTTTAATGTCTCAGTTTACTCCAACAAGGCAGCACTTTCTGATTTAAATTTACTGGAGGGTGTTTTTGATAGAACCTCGAGGAAGGAGGAAAATAGTTGTTTCCAGACCAGGAGCTGAAACTGTTAGAAAAGATGTGTCTACACATATATTTCTGCCAGAAAGCCAAAAAAAGACAATTCTGTTCTAAATATGGAGAAAATCCCATCAGCAACAATTAAAGTTTAGCTGATGGATCAGCTGCGTGGAGATTTAATGTGTGAACAGAGCCAGAGAGCAGGCACGCTAAAGAAACAGTGAAGCATGAAGCCTTTTCCTCGTCGAGCAGATGTTGGCGCGCGTTTCTACGTTTGCTTTTGAGCTTTGAGCATTAGAGTTGAGCTGTTTCATACATACTGTCTTTGTGTAAATTAGAAAAAGAAAAACATGCCTGATCTCAGCCACAGATGCACCCAAATTCACTCAGCGGTAATGATCCTCCACATGAGTGGCTCCCAACCTATGGTTCTGGTCCCATCCAAGGGTCACGAAATGATAACCAATTAAAAAGAAAAGCAGAAATTTTGACTGATTTGATTTTTCTAGCAAACAACAGAACAATTGTGTAGTATCAGGCATCTCATTGTCAAATTTTAGATTATAAATTAAAACAAAAAATCCAGTAGCACCTTCTGTAGAAGTAACTTTCTGACCTCTAAAAATGTGCATTTCTGACTTGTTTTGATGGCACAACGGCATCTATAATGTACATTCCCGGCTGTCCAGCAACATTCTGAACCTCAAAAACCACAATCACAAATGTTTCTTGCGGTACACTGCATCATTTTACATGTGAGTTTCACCATGTGCTAGCAACTGGATATCAACACTGGCCATTTTGAGCGCACCATGGCTGATTCAGCAAAGAAACCAATGAGGACATTACCGGAGAATGGGAGGAAAAGCTGTAAGATAAGAGTCAACATCAGACTGACTTTTACGGCCCACAGAGAGCTCGGAGTAGAGGTAAGATGCAAGATGGATGCTGAATGAGCTATCGTTAGGGAGCGCAGCACTGAAAAAATCTGCCAAGGTTTAGTAGTGTTTTATTAGCACCTCATATCTTTTTTTTTTTACAAAAATTTTATAGGAAATTAATTGAATTGTAATTTCTCCTCTGGGGATTAATATTGTTGTAGTAGTTTTTTAGTTTCTTTCTTTGTTTTTATAAATAATTTTCAGTTTTTCCATAAAGCACGTCTATTGGCAGGAATGACTTCCTGTATCTTTCTGTTTTGTTTTGTTACTTGACGAAGCCTCTGACTGAGCACACACCATTTTTTCCTCACTGTGTTTTGCTGAGAGTGTGAAAAGTTGTCCACTATGTTTAGCAATTTATGTAGCATTCTTCTCTGGACAGTCAGCTCTAGATCAGTCTCCAGCCCTGAGCCAGCATTCATGATCTAGATTCTTAAACGACCATATGGATGAAAATGCATTGCTACGTTATCTTTTGAGATGCTTAATGTGATGAAATGGGAAAATAAAAACACATATGCAACAATCACAAAGGTTTAATATTAAAACAATAATTTACTTGTGATGAGCAAAACTTCTATAAACTGTGGAAACATTCAATGCCATGTATAAAACTGTTAAATAGACCCTAGATTAAAAAAAATGTGACTTTATGTTTTAAGGATTTACACTGACCCAGAGTTAAGATATTCACAAATTAAATAAGATATTAAATTAAACATTTCATTAGTTTGTGCTCCGTCTTCATCACCATCTCCTCTCAGTCTCATTGCTGATCAGTCTTTCCTTGCAGAGTTTGCTGCATTGCAACGCTCTGCCATTACCATGGCAACAATGGAGAGCCAAAAAAAAAAAAAAAAATAGAAAGAAATAAAGACGTGCTGGGTTTTTTTCTGTTTATATTTTTTTCTCAAACATCTGCTGCTGTAGCCTCGGAGTCAGACAGATGTGTTTGCACATGCTGCGGCATTAAGAATCCACCGCTGTGAAAATATCTGCCACACAGACCTTAGTAGGAAGAGAGAGACACACACACACACACACACACACACACACCGTTCCTTTCTCTCTTTATGTTCACGGATGTCACACGCCCACTGTTCCACACTAATTTTCTGTCACTCCTCTTATTCCATCCTCGCTGCATACCAACATCACCAGGGCAACCAGGCGGCCACACTGATGGCGTCCCGGCGATTTGCTCAGCAGCTCACTGATCCTCACCATATCATCACCGATAATCAGTATTGCTATGGCATCATCATATCAACATGACATCATCACCCAGCTGACTGTGTTTACTCACATTCCTCTCAGTCGGATCAGGACCTGGTTGTTGTGGTTCTGCTCCAGAGTGTCTACAAAGTCCTGCGCCCCCTCAGTCTGATGCACATCTGCTTTCTGCAGCTGCTGCTGTTCCTCAGTCCGGAACATCTCTTCACCCTGCACCACCTCCTCCTCCCCCTTTACCTCAGCCTGCTGCAGCTCCTTTACCTCCTCCTTTTCCACCACTTCTGCCTGCTGCTCATCCTGCACTCGCTCCTGTTCCGTGTCCTGCTCTTCTATGCGTGACATCTCCTCATCCTGCACCTCCTCCTCTTGCTGCTGCAGCTTTTCTCTCTCCTCCACCTCCTCCGGCTCTTTCTGTTTCTCACTTTGCTTTATTATCTCTTCTTTGTGGATCTCATCTGTTTCCATTTCTTCCTCCATCTCTTCTTCTGGTGACTCCTGATCTTCCTCTTCCTTTAACAACTCCTCAGACAGTGTGTCCTCCTGTTGCTGCACCTCCTGCTTCTCAGCTTCCAGCAACTCCTCAGGAAGCTGCGCCTCCTCTGCCTCCTCGTTCATCTCTTTTAGGGTTTGGAGATGTGTTCACAGAGCAGAGTTTGGTCTCCGCAAAGTACCTAGACGTCTTTCAGAGTGAAGGAGTCCTGAAAACATCAATGCCAGTCGCAACAGAGAGTGCTTGAGTTCTTCCAACTTCATCCAACTTCCTGTGATGTCACCTGAGAAGCTCGGCCAATCCAAATTGATGGCCTCTGATCCGTTAGGGAACGGGATGGGTGAAAGGTCACGAGAACTTCAAAGTGAAAGAGCAAAAACAATAGAAATCAAGGTGAAAAGCTGACGGCTTCCTTCACCAGCTCACGGCTCAGCTCTGCGCTCCAGCACTGCAGCCGACTCAGACCATTGCTGTGGCAACGCAAGGAGGAGGTCGACCAGCAATAAAGATGGGATGGAATGAGAGAGAGAGAGAGCAGAGTGATGGAGGAGGACAAAGGAGAAGCAGAGAACATTGCACAGCGTTTCCGTGGTAACTCAATAATGGTTGCCAAGAGTGATGGAATCCTGCAGCCGACAGACCTGCCTCTTCCTCCTCCTCATCACATCCCAGTTTCAAATGAACATAACTTTACGCTCCTTTCAGATGGAAACAAAGGGCCATCTTGGTTTGTCCTCCCCTCCTAAACCTGCTTCATCAGAGCTGCGTTGTGTCTGTTAGTGTGTGTGTGTGTAATGTTAAGTTATGTGTATGTGCTTCCTGTGTGTGTCCATGTGTGTGTGTGGGGGTTTTAAACAACGATGATGTAATGTTCCTGAAAATGAGTCAAAAATCCTCTCTAGTCAAGTAGAATAATCACACAGTAGATCACGGTGCTGGCGTCCTCGTGAGGCTGTAGCCGTCATTACAACGTGAAAGTGAAATGATGTCTTTTTCAGATTCTCCTCTTTGGCAGATTTCTGAAAACTTTTATCACTTTAACCAGGAAAAAAAGTTCAAACCAAGACAGGAAGCAGCTGAGGTCAAAAATGGTAATGGCACATCCCTCATTTCTTCTTCTTCTTGTTTTTTTTTTTTTTTTTTTTTTTGTTTTTTTTTTTTTTTGTTTTTTTTTTTTTGTTTGTTTTTTTTTTGTTTTTGTTTTGTTTTGTTTTTTGAAAGTTTTTGTTTGGATATTTGTTTCTTTTTCACTGCTCTCCATTCTCATCCTTGTAAAGGACCATTTCTCTCCCTGTTTAAGCTTCTTAAAACGGACCTATGGATCATTCAAGTCTGAAAAACATTTCGAATAGATAACTTTACAAAGAACCAGTTTTATATTGGATCTTTAGGAAGTTTTATTTTCTTGTATGTTTGTTTGTTTTTTGTTTTTTTAACCCCCAACTTATTGCAAAAGGATGTTTTTTGTTCCCATTTCTTATGCTGCATCTTTGAAAAACACCAAAGATAAGACAGTTTGAGATACATTAAAGTAAAAATGTACCAATGGGATCATTTTGCTGAAAACCTGGCATATATCAGCAAGGTGTGTCCTTAAAAGGAAAAAGAAGTGCCGGGCCTACCTACAGCAGATGAAGAGAATCTGAAAGTAAAAACCTTAAAAAGTAGGAACAAATCCAGCAAAGACCTGACAGAAGACCTGGGAGCTCTGAACCTTCAGCTGATCCATCTATCCTCCCTACCTCCCCAGAGCCCGGTTCTCAACATCACTGAAGCAGAGTGGGATCATCTTGACAGATAACAGAACAAAAGGCAGAAACATCCAAAGAATAATTCTGGAAAGTCCTTCAAGATGTCTAGAAAACTATTCCTGAAGACTACTTAAAGAAACTACATGAGCGTTAAGACTGTTTTGACAAATAAAGCTGCTCAAATATTGGCTTTCTTTATTTACTGTGTTTCTATTTATCTTTGTTTCAATAAAAAAATAACCCCATCTTTCCCCTTTTTTCTTGTAATACTGTATACAAAGAATAAAGGAGTAGCCCTAAACATTTGCACAGCACTGTAAAATCATGCAGGATTTCTACAGTTTGTTCATGAGGAAGAAATATGAGACCTCTGCATGTTTCACTGTAACTTTGCAACGTAGCCACATTGTTGGTCTGTCACAAGCAACTGCTAATAAAAAATAAGAAAATAAGAAATTACAAAAAAGCATGACAAAAATACTGAAATTATAAAACACAAAGAAAGAAAAGCTATAAACAGAAAACTCTCCATTATAGAGTCATTGTTGTTCAGAACCAGAACAGAAATGGTTCATCACTTGTGCTGCCTCCTTTCTATTTAAAGTTTTCTTTGATTCACTTGATGAGATCAGTTGAGATTCAGGTGAGCACAGCAAGCAGCATATCTAAACACCTCCTCCAGCTTCAGACTTTAGGGAGAAATTAAAAGGATTAACACTATGACACAAAGACAATTACATCCTGTATCTCTAAATAATATAGTCTTTAGGTTAGCGGGGGTCATGACTAACTACAGCTCTCGTGGTGAACATATGCCAGTTCTCATATCTCCAGGGGGTAAAATGCACACCATCCAACTTAAATAACCAGTCATGGCTAAGCACTTTAAAGGCTGTGATTAACCTCAATGCTCCGAGGTGCTCTGTATCCAATATGTTCAAGCAGAGTCAAAGAGTCTGCATGTACAGTAAGTTACATCACCACAATGAAGCACAAACATAAAACCAGTTAAGTCACCTTTGGGCTTTGAAGCAACAATCCAATTTTCTAAAAGAAAATAATACTGTTTCAAACTCAGTTTAAGCAGCTTTTACACATGAGGTACAATAGAGTTAATTAAAATTCCCAAGTGTTTGTATTGAGGTGCCAACATCAACTGAGAACCCTGAAGGGTGGTTATAGATGGATGATCCAAGAGAATATCATGATTTATATTCTTTTAACACTGAGAAAACCTTATAATACCCCAATGTGTGCTGGTCCCCATGTCATTCTGTGTCTCCAAAAAGGGGTGGACCAAAACTTTCCCCATTCAGCTAAGTCCTGCAGGCTTACAATGCACCTAATAAAATGCTTGAAGCTTTTGTTACAAAGTACATTTATTGTTTTATCAAAGGTATACTGTTTGTAACTGAATGCAATAAGAAGTAGAAATCAGAATGTGTGGAATGTATATGAGATGTTAGAAATGATCTGTCCAGGTTGAATCAGTTTTTCCTGCAGCCTCTTATCTCTCACACACATAACGTTTCAGGATATGCAGCTTTCATCCTGCTGAGTTTTTCAACTGATCCAATCAGGATGTACAGCAATAAGGTAAAAGAATGATAATTCATTATCATTCATCATAGCTTTTTTGTGCTTTTTATAGTCTTTTTCTGCAGAACAAGTCTAGAGGACCTACTCTATTACCCAATAAATAACCGATGGAAACACATTACCTACAGATTTTTAAGTAATTTAATAAAAAATGCACATGGCATTTCCAAAAAAGTCTCTAAAATATAATTGATGGTCTTTTAAATAGCAGTTTTCTATAGTTTGTGTTGTATGTTGATCAGCTCTAACGGATGGAGAAAATAACTGATTTGTTGTCCTGCAAAGAACAATAACCTTTGAGGGTTTGTGCAACAAAGGAGGTCCTTTGATGCGGATTAAAAAACAATGGCATCATTTAATTTTCAAAATTACAATGTAGTCTTCAGCAGTAATTATTTGGAGATGCCTGCCAGTGCATAACCTCACAGCAATAACATTAAATACTAATCCAAGCTGCAGGGGATTTTCAATGAGTACAGCTTAACCTTTCTGTTGATCAGTTTTAGACGTGTAGAGTAAACACTCAGGTAAATCAGTTTGGGTCAACTATAAGTGGATAACCAATAAACTTAATTTATGAATTGTTTCCTTTTTACATTAGAAGGAAATGAATAAAACTGCTGTACTGAACCACCAGTGCTAATAAATATGAAAAATTCCACAGCCGAGATCATTCAAAAGTTAAGAAGCGATGTACCAGCTGTGGAGAGACGCGTGACCGCACCCATTAAAAAGGAACAGAGCCCAGTCCACACATATTTATTATTCTCTCTTTTTTTTTTTTCTTACTCAGACCCATCCAGATAACACAGAGAGAACAGTCGCCTTTGCATCCAGAACACTTTCTCCTACTGAATGTAAATATTCTACCATAGAATGTGAAGTGCTTGCTTGCGTTTGGGTAGTAGAGACGTGGAGAACTTATCTGTGGGGACATCATTTCACTTTACGTACTGACCACCAGGCACTGACATGTCTCCTTACATCCAAATGGGCTGGTAGAGCTGGCATGAGAATGGCCAGATGGTCAGCTAGACTGCTTTGTTTTACGTGTGATGTGACTTGCTGCCCAGGTAAACTAAATGTGACAGCTGACTGCCTTTCCATACTCTTTCCTCTGTAGGGGAAACTTCTGAGGTTCCAGACGTGGTTGCTGCTGTGTTTCAGCAATCTGTACATGCTGTGTTATTGGCATATTTCACTGCTGCCTGCGACACACCTGCCCTGAACTGACACAACTTCGACATCAGATCCAAACAGGATGGCTGAAATGCCGGAAGGCTCTGCCGCCTGAACTCGTTCCATACCTCAACGTCAGAGATGAACTAGCAGTGGATGGATCACTGGAGGCACGGATCGCTTAATCGTTCCTGTTTCACTTAGATCCAGAGTAGTGGAATTGGCGCATGAAGGACACCAAGGACTTGTACGTTCTAAACAGAGACTTTGTGAACTTTACTGGTGGCCTAAAATGGACATTTCAGTACACAACATGATAGCTTCCTGCGTGTCATGCCAGTACAATGATAAAACCGCAAAAACTGCACCTGCACCACTTACACCTGTGGATTTTCCTACTGGTCCATAGGGAAAGGTAGGTATTGACATAATAGGTCTTTTTGAACATGCTACATGGAACTTTAACAGACTACTTAAGTGAATGGCCTGAAGTTGCGTTTGCTCCTACTGTTGCAATGGATGTTGTTCCTCGGTTCTGACTACTGTATTCAGCCGCAAAGGAAATTTTTCCTACTTTGTTTTAGATAATGGCTGTCAGTTCACCTCCCATATATCTGCCACTTTTCTGAGGGAGAGAGAGATTAAGCCTCTGTGCCACCAGCGTCGCCAGACCCCATTTACTGGGGCACATTCCCCAGTTTAAATGAGCTGTGCCCCAGTATAAATGCTACGATTCATTTTCAACAATAAATATTTATTATACATTAATTCAGATAATTCAGATGGGAAAAGATATGTATTTCAACTTAAGCGCATAGCAAGAGCATTAACTCCAAATAGAGGAAACAGCTCAGGGGCTCATTCTGTCCCTGCATGTCAACGTGCATGAGCAGCAGGTGAACCACACACACGTCACGCAGCTCTCCCTGTGTCAGGTGAGCGCACAGCGCAGTTTGAGGTCTCTAAACGTGTCACAAAAACAGTCAATTTTAGATTATTTTTTATAAATGAAACCAAATGACCTTATACTAACCGAAACATATTATCGCTTGACTTCTGTAGGTGGATATCAGGAAATTGTTCATTCGAAGCAAAGACAGGGAAGCAGCAAGGAGACATGAGAAAAAGGGAGGTAAGACCGCGGTGAAATCAGTTTTAGGTGGGTTATTCAACAGATATTTGCACTGGAGCGGCCAGCGTCTCGTTTAGGAATCAACAAATGACAGGCTTTCCATGAAACGGAAATTCTCATAAAGGACATAAAACAATATTTTCATACTAAAGACAAGCAGACTTCTGACGTAAACAGAGAGAAATAACACGTGTTTTTTTTTTTTTTGGTTTTAATACAGTGTGTCAAATCTTTTGAATTGCTTCAAATTTTAATTGAGATTTTAATAATTTCTTAAGAGAGAAAGAAAAATCCAATAGCTTCTAAATCAAGTGAACCAGTCACTTCAAACCAAAGCTGGACTGAAGCAGATGACTGTCCAAACAAGACACAACTCTTCCTGACTTTCTTCAAGCTGAGTCACAGTCAAGTGACTGACCACTTTGTGCAATTGAAAAATAGGCAGAATTTATACTAACAATCGGAAAACACAACACACAGCATGGAAGAGGATAATATAGGACGAGGGGATGATGGTGGTCTTGGGACTATTGTTAACAGAAAAAGCCAGAAATGAAAAAAATAACAGTCGTCGGCGTTCTTCAGAAATCGGCACTGAAATATTAAACACGTTCACTGTTCCCAGTTGTTGGATATGAACTGTTTCGGAGCGGATTATCGAGACAAATCGTCTCGTAACACACCACAGACAAAATGATAATTGGACAAGGAAATCTCCCGATGATCGGGCATTTGCGGTCCGAGGTCGGGAAGAGGCAAAATCAGGACAAAAACAGCCCAAAAATCATTATGTGTGTGTCAGGTCTCCCACTCCACGCATTTACACAGTACAGATGTGATTAGGACCGGTCTGTAATCTTTAGGGACTTTTGCATTCGTGATTTTTGGTATGAGTATGATGGTTGTTTCTTTCCATGAATGAGGAACAAAACCAAAGTCCAGGAGCAGCTGAAAAAGTAGGGTCATGATACCGTCCAGTTGAGTGGCACATTCCCCAAACAATTTGCCCTTTAACTTGTCCAGGCTGGGTGATTTCAGAGGGTTTGCTCAGGACATGAGGACCTTGTTCTCTCTATTATTTTGACTGGACTGTGTGCAGGGGGTGGGACTGCTGGAGTTCCAGTGCTGGCTTTTGCCTTCAAACCTCCCTTGCATTTCCTGCAGTAAATTGTTGTTCCACTTTGTTCTTGTATTGGACTCCTACCTGCAGAGATTTTTGTCTGAATTCATTTTCCTGCTTATTTGCCCTTTGCTTGTCTCCTTTTAGAAATGTCAGCTTCTTTTTATTTAGACATATATTCAGCTCTTTTGTTATTTGGGTGCAATCTACCCTGTTTAGATGGAATCACAGAATCAGCGTATTGTCATTAGCTGGTTCAGATCAGAATCATTGCTCTTGAGCCCCAGAGTGCCTCAGTAGAGTTGTTGTCCCATATTTTGATGTTTTTTGTCTTTATTTTGTCTGTTTTCAGTTTCTTTGGTTGTATGTTTATTTAAACAGCAATATTTCAATATTAACTGTAGACAGAGTTGCTGGATATCTTTACCCAAGATGGGAGTTTTCTAAAAAGTTTGTTTTCAAAGACATTAAAACAACTTTTTTTTGTGTATGGATTAACTGTAAGATGCATATAACACTGACTAATGCTAAATGACATGAGGCTGAATCCTGATTCTGTTCAAGTATCAGTCCTGGTTCTGCTGGATCTCAGTGCTGTGTTTAATACTGTACATCAAAGAATCCTGTTGTGCAGGCTGGAAAACTGGGTTGGACTTTCTGGAGCCGTCCTTAATTGGTTCAGGTCATCCTGGGAATGCCGGAGTTATCTTTTTTTACGATTGGCAACTATGAATCTGAGTGGATATGACTGTTGGAGTCCCCCAGGGGTTAGTTCTGGGACCTTTTCTGTTCAACTTGTATATGCTCTGTGTTGCCTTTAAGGCTTTTCTTTAAATAAATAAGTTGGTGTTAAAAAAGTTGATAGCTTTCAATAATATTGAAGGTGGTTACAAATTGTTTCGATAAATAATTAATGGTTTCTTTACGTTTTTATTAAAAAATATTGTCGATAAAATGTACTTCCGGTTTCCGGTTACGTACTTTCGGTCTCCCGGTTTCCGCTTGTAAGCAAGAGCCCATGTGCAAGGAAGACCATACGAATGTTATCAGAAGCCATCCGTGCTGAATTATCAGGCAGGAATGCCGTAAGTTCATTATATTATGGTTAATACAGATGAGATTGAATATAAATGCTTATTTCGCTAAGATATGCCTTTGATGCACTAGATGCACTTTGTTTTGTATGTGATGACTGCATTGTTAAGATTGATTTATTTTCCGTTATTACAGTTTTCACCACATACTGTTCATGAAGACAATTAAACCCGCTTCAACCAAACTCCAGGGTCTTCATCTGTGGTTTAACTCGGTGTCACCAACATCTTTGTTGAAAACACTACATGCTCCTTTTTTAGCAAATATTACAGAACTTCAACATCAATTATCACAGATATGCAGACAATACACAACTGTGTGTCTCTTAAAGCCCAACAGACTTATTGTGTCAGTGTTTGAAGCAAATAAACACCTGGATCACAGAGAAATTTCTACAATTAAATAAGGATAAAACTAAGATTATTGCATGTGGCACAAAGAGAAGAGGATCAGCACCTTGAGATTCAGGCTCTTAAAATCAGAACCAAGTTTCTAACCTCAGTGTGTAAATACACTGACTGAGATCTGACTTTCTGCAGCCACATCAAAGCTGTCACTAAGAAGCTTTTTACCAGCTCAGAAACATCAACAGAATTAAAAGTTTAGCCTCCCAGAAAGACCAAGAGAAACTCATCCATGCATTCATCTCCAGTAGGCTGGATTACTGTAATGGTCTTTTAACAGGACTTCCTAAAAAGAGCATTAAACATCTGCAGCTCATCCAAAACACTGCTGCAAGAGTTTTAAATAGGACTAAAAGATCTGAACACATCACACCAGTTTTAAAACCTTTACACTGGTTTCCAACCAGCCACAGAATAGATTTTAAAATCCTACTGATCATTCACAAATCACATGCCCAGAAAACCTTGGTGATATGTTCAGAGAATATAAACCTAGCAGAGTTCTTAGATCCAAAGACTCAGGTCAGCTAGTCCAGACCAGAGTCCAGACTAAACATATACTGTTCTTGGCTTTTAATCATTTTAAGAATTTTTGCACACTCTTTTAATAATCTCTTAATATGATTTTAACAGTTTCGCTGTTTGTATTTCTCTTGATGTTCTATCATGTAAAGCACATTGATGTTATGTATGAAATGTACTATTTACATTAACCTGCCTTGTCTTTAGAAATATCACGGAAATATCTATGGCTGCTTCATCCTGAAGCTTATCCTATGTATCATAAGGGAAGAAGCTTGGTAAGCCTTCGACAGATTGTCAGCTATTACAGAAGAAAAAATCATGCTCTCTTATCCCTACAGTCATAGAGTAATAGAATAATCAATTAACCCAACATGCATGGGGTATTTTTAGACTGAAGGTGGAAGCGGGAGTAGCCAGAGAGAACCAGCAAACTTTACATAGAAGGGCCATAGCCAAGGTTCAAAGCTTTTTGAAACATTTTGCTGTGAGGTAACATTACTTACCACCATGGCATCACTACAACAGGCTGTTGTAGCCACAACTCAAGAACCATTTTCATGAAACATAGTCTCAGTTCATTTGTTGATGCAGCTTAGTATTGAGCCTTGCATCCATTGTGGGACCACACACGACAAAAGTGTTTCTTCCAGAGAGGTGTGAAATTAGACAATTATCCAGCTCTACCTGCTTGGGTTAATCCCACTAAGCTCATTTGGGAGTACATCTTTGGTTATGATGGGAAAATCTGTCCCCCAACTGGCGGAGCGGCATCCATGACACTGCTGGAAGTTTGGCAGTGTGATGGATGCTGCTGGGTGATCATCGTTTCTTGATGTTCATGGGGATGTGACTGTGACAACCATTAAAAAAAGCCAACATTGTAATTAAAAAACTGCATTTGGAGACCTGAACCTCACTTGAACCTGCCTTATTGTTTCTGGTTAGTTCCTGTTTGCAAAGGCAATCCAAATGTTGTACTTAATAATGAAGTTGCACAAGTTTAATGGAAGTTGGACACCACATATTCGACCTGAGATTGATATATATATGTTGCAAAAATACCTTAATCAGCCACAGCATAGAAACCACTCGCGAGTGAAAGTAAAAACCCTGCTCATTCAATCCAGATTGCTGGGAAAACCCGCATCCTGCGATTCACATTGTTCATATTACAAATCCTAACAAGCCCAGCATCTGTCAGTCAGAAAATAAATGGAAACTAATAGGAAATGCAGAGTTTTATTTAAAGAAACTAGTGAAGCTGAAGGGCCACAACGACAAAAGAGATTAAACTCTGCAGCTTAAGGTGTGTTTAGTCAACAGGAGAATGAAGCTTATGCACCACCAACAGACTCTTGCTCCAAACCCAAAGTATGTTCAATGTCCTTCAATGAATTTGCTTAAAAAGAAGAAGGGGGGAAAAAAAAGAAAAAATCTACTGTACCAATTCCAGAGATCATTCAAGTATATCTAAAACTTAAAAGTAAAATCCCAAGAAACTTCACACTGAATCATAACAAGGAGCTCAAGAGGAAATCAGTTAAGCCAGTTTTCTTTGCACTTTAGAGCTCCCTGTTTTCTTTTCTGGAAAACATTTCAGCGCAGATTCTTCAATTATAATAATTATAATAACATATCTTTCTATAAACAATGTAATTAATATTCCTGAACAATGGCTCTTGATCATTATTGTTATTTCACATGTACTCCATTTTAACTCAACATAGATGCTGTAGCCATGACAACATACCTGTTCTGGAGTTCCTCCATTTGTTGTTTAGCTAAGCCTCGGAAGAGCCGACAAAAGCCGAGAGCTCCCCAAAAACAGTAACCCATCACAGCACACGTCTTTACAACCCTTAACAACAGCTCGACAAAAGGGTTGGTCTCGGCCATGTCACCGGCTCCTGAAGCGCTCGATGAACTGAATCGTTTTCTGATGAGAAACTGCTGTTTCATATCAGGAAAATGAGCCAACGTAGGGATTTGGACGGATTTAAAGTTCAGCTCCAGCTTCCAGGAACTGCAACACAAAGGATCTAACAAAACTGATGGAAATCATCTGTAATGGGGAGTCAGAAGGATTTTATCATTAATTGTGCACAGATCAGTGATTTTAATCCTTTGTTAGTCCTTTAAAAACCTCCTCCTTCATAATGAGTTCATTTATTTGATTGTACCATTAAAGGCATCATTTTAAGACTTTCTGGCTTATTATCGGCTTTGTTTTATCTTGTTGCTGGTAATCAAATCCCAAGGTGTTCTATGTGTGATATAAAAAATGGCTACATTGTGAACATCAAGTTCAAATTGTCATGGGAGTGTTTTAAGCAGCCGAATGAGATAGCAGAGAGACAGAAAAGAGTCATGAAGACATGGAGTACTCGTATCAAGCCAAAGACCCCAGAGCACAGAAAAGTTGTGCTTTCGGACCAAAGGACCAGATGGAAAATAATAGTTTTTGCTGTTGCTGAACGCTCCTGTGAGCTTAGTGTTTAGGTCACCAGCACAGCGGCCACCCCGTAAGCACACCCAGTCCAGTCTTCCAAACGTCGTCTTTCTCATCTATCTAGTGTACACTGGAGCCCACAGAATGCTAAAAATTTAACAAACAAAATAAAAAATAAAAGAACCCCTCTTTTATGGAACACACACATTATACAAAAAACATTCCACACATTTTAAAATTTCCATTTGGAAATAAAGTATTTTTCATTTCAATTTCGATGACATCGTGAAATTCCCATCCCTATAAATTACAGATTAAACCAGAGCAGGATCATCTTTAATTTGCAAGCAAAGTGTTAGCTGTGTTGAATCAAACATTTTACAGGTCAAACATTGTCTTATACTGGCCAGTACTGAAATATTAACTGGCATTTATGTGGTGTTAAAGCTCTTACCAGGGCTTGATGTTTTTCACAGGACAGTGATTGGTGAGACATCTGCCAATGTTGTACCTGTTCCTGACTGGAATCTGCAGCCGGCTCACAGTTTTCATTGGCTGAAACGGGCCACCAGCTGGAGGGAAAGGGAGGAAAAGCTGTTTTAAAATCCTTGTGCCCACTCCTTCCTTAATACTGGCACCAAGGCTAGCTAGAAGTGATGAGAAGCAGTGATGGAGGACTAAACATTTCCACCCAGAAAGAGGTGCCTCCTTAAAAATGGGAGAATCACTGTCAAGCTTTACTGTGTCATTAACCACTGGTTAAATAAATGATTCACAATGAAAGAAAGAGGACCTGTTGCTTTATATTCCCTTCATGTTGATTAGAGCGTGTCCATGTTGTCCAAATGAGAGCATCACTTATGGTTGTAAACAAAACCTCATGACAACAGCTGATTGGTCAGCTGGCTGATTGAACGCTATTTGTTTCTTCATAAACGCCAACTAAACTGAAGGGATAATTAAGACGACCATGTGGGCGACTGGATTGGAGCGTGTGCATGTGTGTGTCTCAGTAATATATTCAGGTCTTTGTTTGTCAAAAGGCTTTTCAGGCAACAAGTAGAACAACATGAGCAGAGCTGAGAGACATGCTGATTCATTTTAGATCCACATTAGTCCGACAGAAGCTACAAAACATTTTCACAAACATCATTTTTTTTTATCATTTTGTGCATTAAAACTTTTTATCTAAACTTGAAATAATGAGTTTATATTGTAATAAGATGAATAAATACAGAGAATTTTTAAGGTGACCCTTTCTTTACATAAACATTTTACTAGTTGCATTTGAATACTCCTTTTGTTTAGTAGCTGAATATGTATTATTGAGCACAGAAAAGCTCAAACATCCACTGAGCTAACAAGGACAGGACTTTTGCATCAGTACAAATTTGTTGTTGCACTCAGGATGTCCATATCCAAAATTATCTGATGGCTGGACATCATGTGGACAAACAGAATTATGGAGCTTCGGGAGATTTTAATCAAATGACAAAGGAAAGTTTAACAGATAAGGGAGATGTGAGAGGGTTAAAATAGGAGGCAGAACAGGATTATCTGACCTGTCACAGTCTGAACCGGAGAGTCTTCCTCACGTGGTGTCACAGTCACCATCACCATCTTCCTGTCCAGACCCGAGCAGAAGGAACCCATCGTAGGCAAAAACCACGCAAGGAAGAAGAAGAGGTGAGGAAGAAGACTCCAAACAGACAGAGGTCTGTATTTTTATGTGATGGAAAGACATTTTCCTCCTGCTTTTATCCACATGCTGCTCAGAGCAGCTCTCCAGCTTGCTACTGCTCTGCCTGCCAGCAGGGTGGAGGTCTCCTACCCTTTAAACACAAGGGTCAACGTGTGTGTGACAGTGTGTGTGTGCATTTTGTGTTTTGGGGGAATTGAACCTGTTACAACAGAGTCAAAATAGTAGCTCAACTCAAGACTGTGCAGATATTTGTTGTTAAAATCACTTCACTGTTCACTTTGAAGGTAAAACCACATTTACAAAAAGGTGAGGCACCACTAAATACAAAAAAACAGTATTTTGTTATCATAGTTAATTGAAAATGGTACAAAACGTTAAAACATTATATATGATTGGATATAAAAACAAGCAAAGGTTGGCTGTCAGAACGGGCGATAGAAAGTCACATTAACACTATGTATTTTATAAAGCTACAGGTACATTATTATACTACTATTCATTACTGATAGGGGGGAAAGTAATAACCACTCCTTTTTAAAATTAAAAAAGGTTTTATTAGAATTTTTTTTTGTTTGTTTGTTTTGTTTTGTGTAGTCTTTATTACGAACACCATGCCCCCCATCTTTGCATCTTACCTGGTCTGTTGTACCATGAAAAAGAGGAGGACAATGAGAACTGGACACCTGGGAAAGTGAAGTGCACACTGCAAGCATTAGTGTTTTCTCAGTTTCCATGGACTTTAACTGTGTTTAATAAAAGAAAAAGAAAAAAAAAATCTTAATTTGTGTTCAACCCACATAATATAAGAGTTGCACTTGCATGGCCAAAAGCTAGGGGAAGTTTCTTTATTTACAGGACAACACAGGTCACGTGACACGTTTCTTTGGCTATTGTTAGCAACTGTTGTGCTTGGGCAGCGGGTAGTAAAAGAACCAGTGCTTAGGCAGGCTCTGGCTCTGAACCAGCACTGCAACCAACTTGATCGAAAGTCCCCTGGAGACCAGCAGCCATTCCAGAGTACAAATCCTAACATGACCATACATCTGCCCAGAAGACGGCAGAGGATGGTCCCAGCCAGAGCACCCTGCAACTATGGAGCACAGGCACCAGGGAAGACAGCCATTGGCCCAGCCTGGCAGCAGCCACCCAAGGTGTGCGGAGCATAGGGCCTAAAATTCTAAAAATGTTCTAACTTGATAAATAATGGTGACGTTTCTGTCATGGACTCTGTGTAATGGACTCTGGGACTCTGGACTCCGTCCTTTTTTTTTTTTTAGTTTCCTTCATTCCCCAACGAGTGTTTGTGGGCATGGTTGTTTCCTCAGACAGGTTTCTATGCTGCCATTCATCTAATCATCACGGCTACCAGTCTAACTCATCCATCAGCAGAGTATTTAGACCACATCCATCCTTAACTCGACACCAGAGCGTTGAACTACCAACACTTGGTATCCGGTCTCTTGTATTTGAGAAATTCTGTCTTGCTCATGTTTCCTGGTTTTAAATCTGCATTGTCTTCCAGAGAATCCTGTTTAAGCCTTCCAGATCCAGAGCCACGCCTGCACAACTCTGCCCCTACAGACCGAGGATCAGCTGTCTGCCCGCTCGCTGTTTCTACCAGCTCACAAGACGCTTTTTGTCATCAAATAAACCTTTTTTGTTCCCAGTTCTAGACCTCTGTCTGCTCTGTGGGTCCACCGTTTGCCTTTGTGACAGGTTGGCCTTCAGTAGAAGTTCAGCAGAGTTCAGCTTAGTTCGGAAGATCCATTCTTCCTTTGTTTTGGTTACACCTCTTCCCACCATCCTTTCCATTCCAAGTGGCAAACTTGTCTTCATTTCTCCCGGGGTCATTGCCCGGCTGACTGGAAAGAAAGGAACCCAGTATTGGTAGAGGGAAGCTTGTGTATTTTATTCAGAAAAACAATCTGTTCAACACTACTGAGGCGGTTTCCTCTCATTTAAAATTTCTCCTGCTTTTGAGAATTTTCTCTCACATGGCATTGATGTTGCTAGGATGGAGAGATATGTCCTGGCCAGCTGGAACAGATTAAGGAATTTAGCAGCATGTTTGTTTCAGTAATCTAGAGGTTCATCTCTTCTGGGTAGATGTGGACTGAGAGATAAGTGCTGAACCTAGACAGTTACATAATAAATAAGAATCAAACACAATTACCCTCTCCATTCAATCATTCTGAGCACAGTGGATGTGGGGGGTGGCCTACCTTTACAGCAGCATCAGCCATGACTGTCTTTGAGTGAGTTCACCAACCATGCTGTCAAAACTATCCCAGAGACTCTTCCTTGTGTTCGTTGCTCTGTGATCCGGATGTTGATGGCACATAAGAGCTTGCTTGAGACTGAGAAGCTGCTTGGATGACAGCACGGCGCTGGGATGTTAAGCCACCACAGCTTTGTTTGCATTTTCTGGACATCCAAAAGCCAAAACTTTGAATCGAGGAATCTAGGACAGATGACACTACAAGAGCCCTCACAAGCGCCACCTCACGGCATGTTTAAACCTCCAACTTTTTGTGAGATTGGACGGTCCTTTTCCAGGCCAGTGTCTCCTGTTTCTCTTTAACGTGCCAAAGGTGTCATTTACTGTTTTTCCATTATCAGCTGGTGGGACGATCTAGTTGGGTTTATGGTATGTTATTCTCAACTTCCTCATTTGATATCTTATTGTTTTCATCCAAATATGACGTTTTAGTTTCCTAATAATTGCATTTGGTTTAATTTACTATTTACCCAGTGCTTTTGACTTTTTGGACACTTTTTTGGAGACAGTTTGGTTTAATAGTCAAGCAGCAACAACAACTGTTTATTTTTTCTGTCAGTTATAGTCATTTTTTATGTTTATAAATTAAATGGGACGTTTGTGGCTGCATTCTTGTTACACAGTTATATTACAGAAAAAAATTAAACAATCAAAAACACGAGAGATGTCTTTAGTAGCACACAAAATAAAGAATTAATGCCATTTTGTCACAAATACCACCAGGCAAAAGCCAGAAAATATGCTGTAAATATGGATGAAAAAAAATCTTTACAGATCACCTTTTAATATATTTATCATCATTATGTTCTGTTTACTCTGGGTCACTACATGAGCATGTCAGCAATGAAAAAAATAAACTTAATTAAAACTAAATCATAATTATTTCAAATTTTGGAATGACATTAAAATTTCCTCATTACAATCACACACTTATCAAACTGTAACCACCCTAAACATTTTCTCTTAATCTTCAGTGTTGGGACCCATTCATCGCTAGAGATTTGTAGCTCCTCAGCTGTTCCAGGAAGCCGGGGTTGGGGGAGGAGGCGGGCCGAGCCGTTTTGACCAATGAGAGGGCCTCGTTAAAGGACTGGCCGTCACATGATATCAGGTAGCCAATGACGACGGCTGGAGCACGAGACACGCCAGCGTTGCAGTGAACCAACACAATGCCTTTCTGAAATACAAACACATTTAAATATTAAAGGTAATTGACTGAGTTTGGCCACATGGAGACAGAAGATCTACATAAAACATACATTTTATTTGTATCTGTGATGAGTAGCTGCTGATGTTTCCAGCAAGTCACTGAGAATGCATCACCATGCACCCAAAGCATTAACCTGTACGGTGTTGTGCACGAACGAGTTCAAAAGAACTCGTTCATTGAAGATGTTCGTTTTTCCGTGACTATTGAAATACACAAATTTGTGTTTGTAAATAAAGAACGTGAACATGAACTTGTTCAGATTATCCTGCAACATTCCCTCCCTAAATTTCTCTGCCTCTACACCTACTTCACACCACCTTACCCACAATGCATAAAGAGGAGGGCTCCATGGCAACGCTGAGTCATGCTGTAAAACGGTAAGTGCATCACTTAGGGTTGAATAACTTGTTGCTAGCTGAAACATCATCCATGCAGTAATTATCCAATGGGAGGCTCTTATCTAATTGATGATTAGCGGAGTTTACAACTGGTTTTGAATGCTGAGAAAACTGAGCTGAAATACCCTCACAGCACTTTGTCAGTCCAATAAAACACTCCCTTCAAGTACTTGGCTCTTTCAGTTTATGATAGGCTCTCATTCATTACATCTGTCTTGTCAGAACACTGCAAAGCAAGGTGGGATTTTATAATAGCAATACATTTTTCTTTCTTTTAAAGCCAAGATAAAATATGGATTCAGTAACTGTACATGCATGTAGATTTCATTTGCTGAGCTTTGATTCTGTGAACCCTGCAGCTTTACCAGTTTACAAAGCCTCAAACTCATCACAAAATTCTTTATTACACGTCAGGTTGGACATCTTTGGTAATTAACTGCTATGCTCCTTCAAATTTATTATCCTCTGGGTTTTAAACATTAGAAGATCCTGCAAAAATATCTTAAATTTGACATATTTATACATTAAAGTGCATAAATAGCCCTCTGATGGAGGCATGTGGCTGATTTTCATTCAGCTGTTTTAAATGTGCTTGCTATATTTTTGGTTTGGTGTAGGCCTTTTTTCTGTATTTGTATGTTTACATTAATAACATGCAGTCTTATGAAACCTTCCATAGCTCCTGCTGCCAGCAGGCCACATTGGTCTTTGTAAAGGAAAATTAATTTATAAAATGTATATTACCCTAATAAAGTTAATTTTAACAATATTTTCAACAGATCAGCATTTATGTTTTCTACTTATTATTTTATGCCATAAAGTAACATATACACCTGTTAAATAATAGTCGTATGTGTTTCATTTGCTTTAGATAACACATTTTAATACTAGTTCTGATCATGAAAAGTAAAATCTGGACATCTTCTCATCTGTATTTTTGTTTAAAATCATATTCTGGGGAGGGAAAAGTATTATCTGTGGCTCTGTGAAACCAAATATGTCCAGTTTTTTTAAAAATAAAATATTTATATTATAAAAAACAAATTTAAATGATCTTTGTAGAGAAAAGAAAACTGCTGAGGTTTAAACATAGGTTGCAGTTACTCTTTCTGACCACTAGTGGGCTTCACACACCAGCAGAGCAGAGCTGTCCTGCGGTTTCACCCTGATGAGATTCACACCACAACCAGCTAATTAGTGAACAGGTGCTTACCTGTATATGTTAATGTCTTTGGAAACTCATTAGCTTCTCCATTACAGCCTGTATTTCCCTTCTCTTGAAAGGAACTACAAGCCGTGTCTCAATTATCTGGCTGGACTTCACAGCAGAGTTGAGTTCAACCTGTTAATTCCAACTGTTTTATTTTTCCAAATGTCACAATTTTAGTTAGGAAAAAAGTGAGCCCAAGGATTTTTTTTTACATTTTAGTGGTTTTATTTCCTCAGTGCTTTTTTTATTGGTGATTTCAGTGGAAAATCATGTTTAATGTGTGTGAGTAGATTTTATTATTTGATGTTTGTGAGGACCTGTCTGTACACTAAGTTTCCATTATGGACAAAAAAGAATTACTTTTACAAATATTCATGTTTCACTACATTATTTTATCAGGTTTGGGTACACCTGAACTATTAAAAAAAGTATAAATTAAGCTACAAAATAAAATCATAATTTTTGGGGGTGTCTGCTTGAGAAAATATTGCTTTTGAATTTGCACATGAAGTTGTCTGTACAAATGTTTACAAAGGCTGGAAGCTGTTTCTAAAAAGAAGAAAAAGAAGAAAAAATGCATTAAGAATTAATACTTTTCTGAACTTTTTTTTCATTTTGATCTAAATTTTTAGATAAATTTACAAAGAAATTATTTAAAACTTCAATAAATTATCAAAAAAAAGAGCTAAATTTGTCTCAAGAAAAAAATTTAAGAAAAGAAATAATAATAATTTGAGACACAAATGAATATTGAAGGGCCACTTTATGTACAGGATCTGTGCTGTAGTCATGACAACCTCAATATCTCCCAGTCATCATCAGCCAGATGGCTTGCTGGGTAATCTGAGCCTGCATTTCAAACCGAAAGCATCAGTTTGATTATCAGGGTTGGAATTACCAAATACACACATGCTCACACACAAAGAGAAGCATGTAATCATAATGATCACACACACACATACACACACACACACACACACACACACACACACACTTCCTGTAATCATATCCCTCTAATGACTGCCTAATCACTGTGTGTGTGTGTGTGGTGTCACGTTAAGGTGAGCTCCAGGCTGAGCTGCTAAAAGCTTGTATGACACTGAGATCTGATCTCAGTGCAGTTTAATAAAGCATGAGCAAAACTAAGCATCTATTATTCAGGACAGAGGAAGAGGAAAGGAAATGAGGCAAGGAGACGACGGGAGGAAACAAGGAGAGATGATGTCTGCATGTCTGACAGTATTACAGCTGCCTCCTTATTCCCACAGTCTCTTGGCTTCATGGGATTGTGTCTAATGGTTTGACTCGATCTTCTTGTTTAGTTTAACCTGAACTACCTGAACTCCTTAATTGTTGAATTTCTACTTTCTTTGTTTGACAGTAAAAATTCCAGCTTAAATCATCAATCTTTAACTAGCTGCAGAGAGATCACAGTACAGGTGGGATGCAAGATGGATGCCAAAACTGTCCTTAATAGGAGAAAATATGCAGAGGTCCTGTAGTTTGTCTTTAAAATTAAAACAAAATCAGAAGCAACAATCAGAAAATCTTTCAAACTTAAAAAAAATAACTGCATGAAAAAGCCAGATGTTGGTGATTTTTAGTCGATTCAATAGTTTAGTTTCTCTTTTGTCATTGTTGAGGCTTGTCAATAATATTTACCATGTAAAATTTATCAAAGACTTTTCACGCTCACCAATAACTCACTGAATTCGTGAGAAGGATGAGCCTGTTTAATCTGTTCATGCAGTGGTGGGTGACAACCTCTCCGATCATCCTCCACTTGTAAACGAGCCCTGTATTTATTTCTCATTCCAGTCACAGTGGATGATGATGGTTTAAAGATGTAAGTGGAAGAAAGGGGAGCAATGTTTGCAACCCCAAGCTATGGGTTGCAGACCCCCAGGCGTCCAGGGTTAGGTTTATCCTACTTTGAGAAAAGTGGCTCTGATGTAAGATGCAAGATATGCTTTGGTGTTTTTCTTCATCGGTTTCTTCCTGTCTTCCTATCATCAGCATCTTTAGATTTTTTTTTTCCAGTTTAAAACCCAGGAGGGACAGAAAAGCCAAGCCCACTTTGAGTGTATTGAGCATATACTTGGTGGGTATTTGACCCTCAGTCCGAATATTTGTAAGTGTTGGCCCAACTTCAAAACATCTGATTTTCATCAGACGAACGTGTTAATGTGCATTTTTAAAGTCTGTATTTGGTCGACATCAGAAGACGAGCTAGTGGTCCTTAAAGTCCACCAGCCAGCCATGAGAAGGCTGAGGCGGTTACACACTTATTAAATGCCAGATGGTCCTGAGATTCTTTAACATTTTGCCCTCATGGCGCTTCACAGATGCTGAACTTTCCTTCAGTTTTATTTCTTTAAGATTCAGAGATTTTACAGAGTTGTTCCCAGTTAACCTGATTGTTTCTGGGGGGTTTTATTTGTTTCCCAGCTGTAATATTTGATATGTTTGTGCAATTTTTAATTAAATATATGGTTTAAATAGTTTTCAGATTGACTCATACCCTTCATAGTTCAGGGTTTATTATTTGTAGTTTCTTCCTGTTGGAAAATTTAAAAGAGATTTTCTCAAACTGTTTCGGGATTCTTTCCACCCCTGAAGTGCTAGACTGATCTGCTTGGTTCTTTATAGTCACATGAATGCCTGGCGTGTAAATACTTGCTGTACATAGATTAGTTTTTTCATAAGAAGCACGTAGATTTTTCCATAGAAAGAAAAGTGACACATTATTTAATTTCCTCGCTCTTAAACCGAGCAGCTAATTAAAATCTAACCAGCAAACTGATGTCAAAAGTTCACTTTTCCTCAGTGAGTCTTTGTCTAGCGGCTTGCTAATGTGAGGCTCGTGTTTCTAAGTTAGTGGGGGAGACTTTAACAGAAAAGATTGTGTGTGATCTTTGTGTTGTGTTGCAGCTGCTGTTGTGTGACCGTCTGGCCACTTGATAGGACGATGATGTTATCACTCTTGCAGTGTGGGTTCAAATGAAGCCTGTTAATTGGCTGTATGACAGCAAGCTCACTTTAAACAGATAGTGAAACGCTGTTCCGTTAAAGTGAGTCAAAGAAAGGCAGCACCATTGTGAAACCGTAAATAAATACAGAAATACACAGTCAAAAAGAAAATACACCTTGATTGATCATGAACCGTGTCTAGACTTCTATAACAGTAGAAACATCCAAGTATATATTGCCGTGATCCTAAGGAGGAAAGACATCAGTCATGCTTTATAGGAATAAAGTGGGGATATATAAGTTTATACTTCTGCCCACTTCCTTTTCAGACTTGTGAGGAGAAGGAAATGTAAAGGTGTAAATGTTGTAAATGTCAGAACACGTTTGAACTTGTCAGAATTATTGTGGAAATGGAAAACAGTCAAGACAGCTACCAGTCTTCCCACGAGTCAGTGTCCCAGCAAGTCCAGACCAAGGTCAGACCACGTAATGCTTAGAGAAAACTGCAAAAGTCTCAAACTCTCCAGACCTTAGTTAGCATGTTAAATGTCAAAGCTCATGACAGTATAACCAGAAAAAGACTGAATTAACATGGCTTGTTTGGAAGGGTTGTAGGAAAAAGCCTCTACTCTCTAAAAAGAAGATGGTAGCACAGGTTTGCAAAGCTGCTCCTGAGAAAGAAAAAAAAACTACTTCTGGAATAATGTCCTTTGGACAGACCAGACTAAAGTGGAGACATTTGATCAGAATGCACAAAAAGAAAAAAGAAAAAAAAAACTACACGGCAAACCAACTGTCAAACACAGAGGTGGAGGGCTGATGGTTTTGGTTTGCCTTGCAGCCACAGGACCTAGACACACTGCAGTCATTGAGTAGACCATGAACTTAACTGTGTACCAAAGTATTCTAGCATCAAATGTGAGGCCACCTGTCTGACAGCTAAAGCTTGGCTGGAACTGTCCCATGCAACAGGACAATGATCCAGCAGCAGAGCTACAACAGAATGACTGAAGAAGGAATGAATCAAGGTGTTGACATAATCCAGACCTCAACCTACTCAAATGCTGTGGTGGGACCTTCAGAAACCTCTGAACAAACAATTAGTGCAAACCTCAATGAACTGAGCAATGTTATAAAGACGAGTAGACCAATACAACGATGTGAGAGACAGATGTCATCATGCAGAAAACCGTTACCAAAACCTTTATTTAGGCAGCATTTCACAGCCTGCTTTACACTGATGAATGTGGCATTCGGCGGGTGATGTTACCTCACGGCGAGCCTGTTGGATGAAGTCACAGCATTCCTGGATGTAAGGCAGCAGATCCGTGTCAGGAAGATCCAGAATGCTGACAGTCTTGTAGATGAACAGGTCTGGGAAAACGTTCTCCACTCCGAAGGCCACATTCAGGATATGAGACACCTGAGGAGGAGGTGGAGAATATCTTCATGGAGAATTTTTGGAGATTGATGCAAGTTTAGCCTAATTTTAGTTTTCAGAACCAATAATCCTTCAACATATTGCATTTTAAGGGCCTTGTTTTGATTCCATTTCCAAATTTTGGAAGAACTGGCCTAAAATGAAACTCAATCACAGGTTTTCTGAGGCGAGATCAGGGGAAGTAATACAAAGAGCAACGAGGGAGAAAGAGCGGAATCAAACAACTCTCATCTTCTAGAGTGGAGTTTTTGTCCTGTAGATCCATCCACCCATCCATCCACCCATCCATCCATCCATCCATCCATCCATCCATCCATGGTCTATCCCAGCAGCTACCAGGCAAGAGGTCAGGTATTCCCTAGACAGGCTGCCAGTCCATCATGGTGTTTTTACACATTAATATGGGAAATGGCAAATGTATTTGCTCCCCTTCATGTTATAAACATAAATTTCTGTTTATATAAAAGCTTACACATCCCTCTTTAACTTGTGAAAATTTGTAAGCAATATAAACTTAACGTTTCGATAAATTCCATTACAAGACCTTGTAACTTCTTTTTCTGTTTCTCCTCAGTAAACTCTACTCAGGTATTAAAAACTGGTGCACTGAATCACATTTATTTGTTTGAATTGTTATTTTGCACAACTTTCTGCTAAGTCAATAGGACAAAGATGATGAAAACAAACATTTAATAATTTGGTTTAGATGTTCTTCTCTATAAATTGCACCTGTTGTATTTTTTTATGTTTTATTCTTGTTTAAATTTGGTAAATAAATGAACTCATGGCGTCCGGCTGTACAGAAAATGAGGTGATGTGCTGTTGACGAAAAGATTTTCACCTTATGTTTTTTCAGAGTGCCGAAGTCATGTGCAGCATCCTGAGAACCTGTACACAAACACACAGATATATAATGAGTTAATCAGATATATAGAGGGGACTTCTCTTTGAGCTGGTTTGACTGCGTCCTGAGCATAGGTCCCGGGTCAAACCAGGACCAGTCCAGACTGCTGTGCCGGCGCCGTATCTCCTGCAGGTCACAGGGTCATTCAGATTCCACCTGATGGGTCATGTCTCCCCGAGTGCCCCCCTCACGTCTGGGCTCATGTTACGAGCTAGGAGGCCATGGTGGTGGACTGAAGGTGACATTCAGGACAGGGCGGGGGGAGGAGGTGGACCCAGCTACCGATGAGGGGAACATGCAGTGCTGTGCAGACCGGTCGGGAGGATGCTTTGAAAATAATGTTAGAAAAAGCAGGAAGGGTCTTTCTACCTATCTGTCCACAATTCAGAAATGATTATCTGTTTCATCTTCTAGATTTAATTTCAGAATTCATGATGTTGAATCTGGACTCATAGGGACCCTTCCTTTTGGCTGAAGATAGGTATCTATCTGCTTTATATGTTAATAGATGATGATCTAAACAACTAGAAATGGTTTAAAACCTTTGCTAAAACCAACATCCTCTGTAACAAATTTAAGAGGTTAAGTTGTTTTAATTTTCTATTTAAAACTTTAAGGCCCAAATAAACAACAAAAGCTTTACAGATACGAGACCAAAAGCTTTTCTATCCTTTTCATCCATCCAGAATGAGATTTTAAATGTCTGCAAATGGTTTTGTTCTTTTTTTATTTTTATATTTATACATCAATGTGACCTTAAAGACTAACAGTTGTTAAATAACCATCAGCAGATTGCTGGATAAAAGCAATGTCCACAGCTGGGCTGTAAGGAGAAAGAGCTACTGTCCACAACAATCCAGCAGATTTGGCAGAATATATATTTTGTGGATGAACAACACTAACATAGAACTTTATGGTTTAAATGAAAAGCTAACTGAGGAAAATAAAGTCACAGAACACAAGAATAAAATCCAGTACAGTGAATTCTTTAAAATATGGTGGTGGTAGTATCGTGGTTTGGGCCTGTTTTGATGCATCTGGGTTTAGAAAGGCTTGTCATGCCTGATAGAACAATGACTTTTTAAATATGCTAGAAAAATCTAAAAGGAAAAAGGATTTGGGATAAACACAGCTTAGCTGTCATTTCAAACAATGGTTAAAGAAAAATCAAGTTAATATTTTGGAATCATCAGATTCCTGAGCTTGATAAGTTGCTCTGAAGCTGATTTTTGTAAGCACAGACCATGACTTTAAACTTCAAGACTGTGAGTCTACACTCACCCTGTAGGATACATTTCTAAAATTATATCCATGTCCATTGTCCAAGCTAAAACAAAAAAATAAACATTTCAAATGGGATTTCAATAGTAAAACAGATCTTTACTATTAATTATGATCACTTATAATATTCACTCCATATTATTCTGAAATAAGCACACTGCTGAATGCATTTGGAAGCATAAACATTTGTTTGTTTCCATTAATTAAACTTATAAAATAAAAATAAATTAAAATGTTAATAAGAGATAATGTTATAAATAAACTATTAACTATAAACTATTATGACAAATAAAGGGTCATTTACAGCACAATGAGAAACTAATGATTTTAAGATGTCATAGCATAGTTGAGTGAAAATCCAACAAGCTGTAAGACCTCAGCAACAATCTGAAACCCAGCATCTTAGAGCTAAAGCTGTTCTGTACAATGAGCTGAAATGTCCTAAAACTGATCATGCATGGCTACTGGGAATTTACAGTTAAAGCTACTTGGTTCTCCTCATCGATTTTTAGCTTGTGTGAGATCATGTTTATGGTCATATTTATGCATCTGATTGTCTCATCCCCAGTTTGACCCCCAACAGGGAGTGCTTGGAAGCCGCCTTAATTCAGTGTTCAGTTCAGCAACCGACAACATCCAGAGTAGAAAAAGTCAACTTGCAGCACAACTGAAATGCCAACATTGATTTAAGCTATTCTTGTTATATTTCCAGGTGTTTGTGTGACTCACCCAGCAGGAGGAAAGGTTTGACAACGCCAACCTGCAGGTCCCAGGAAGTGTCAGGAACATATCCCACCATCTTCTCCGGGGGGACGGCTTCTTCCACCACAGTGATCGTTGAACCCTTCCACGTCTCGATGATGCGACGGCCGCTCAGGGACGTTACACGGGTGCATTGCTTCTTCAGCCGTGTCCGAGAAAAACTCTGGATCTCTTCAGTCAAGGACTGCATGATCAAACTGGACTCAACCTGAAAGTTAAAAGAGAAGCAGGCTGCACATCTTACTGTAACTATTTTAGAAAGAAATCAACCTGCAAAATGACTAGAAATGACCACAATGACTCTCCAGCAGTCACACAGCAACACAGAGTAAGTCATTTTGGTTGACTACAGAACTTTTCCATACACAAACAGCCTGGTAACTGTAATTACCATCAACCCCAGTTTGACTTCTTCAAGTTTATCGTCTGGTCTTTTAAAACTTGAGGAAAACATTTGCAAGTTTCCTGAATTTTGAAATTCAATACATGTAACTCACCTACTCTCTGGACAAACTGTACATGACATCCAAGTGGTCTTGTACACAGCTGAAAAACTTTTGATCAGGTGCTCTTAAAGATTTCATGTATTGCTTTTCTTTCTCTGGATCAGGTTCAGAATCCAGGAGGAGATACTGGTGATAAAGCACTACATGATCATGTATGGACCTCAGCAGTTCTTCATCATCACCTCAGCAAATAAAGCTTTCTAATTAGTGGTTAAGGGGAGTGTTAAGCCAACACTTTCTATGTGGAGTTTACATGTTTTCCCCATGTATGCATGGGTTCTGTCCAGGTACTCTGGCTTCCCCCCACAGGCCAGAACATGCATGTTGGGTGAACTCTAATTTCTCCTTGAAATGAGTGTTGGCATGAGTGGTTGTCTGCCTCTCTGTGTTGGCCCTGTGATGGACAGGCGATCAGCTCCAGCCCCACACATGTGATTCTTACACCAGTTTCTAACAACACTTCATAACAATAGATGTCATAATTTGGCTGAGCAAAAATTACCCTTCAAGACAGCTTTGTTCTAAATTTTTTCTTACAAGTATACTTCAGGGAATAGTTCTACAGGTTTCCAAAGCTCTTCTTTGAATGTTTCTGCCTTTTGCTGTGTTCTCTGTCCGGATGATCCCACACTGCTTCAGTAATGTTGAGGTCTGGGTTCTGGGAAGGACTCATATCTCCATCAGACCACTGATTTTTAGTCCAATTCTTGTATCATGTGACATACCTCAGCCTTTCCTCCCTGTCTGCCTTCTTTAAGAATGGATTTTTGACAGCCACGTTTTCATGGAGACCTTTTCTGATGAGGCTTCAGCCAACAGAAGATGGATCAACTGAAGGTCCAGATGCATCTCTCAGGTCCTGGTCTAGGTCTTTGCTGGATTTGTTCCCATTTCTTAAGGATATTATTTTTTCAGATCCAGTTCATCTGCTGTAGAGCTTTTCAGTCCTGACACTTCTTCTTTCCTTCAGATTCATCAGGTGTTTTAAGGACAAACTGCACATCGTGCTGAGACATGCCAAAATTTCAGCTACTAGCTGTTTGGAAATCACTTGTTGATATAAAATACTATTTTATAATCTGACTACTGTGCTATCTATTGCATTTTATTAAATTCAACTGACAAAATGAAAACAAATGATGTGTCTTTGTGGCAGGCTGCTAACAAAGAGCCTAAAGATAAAACTTAAAATAAGTTCTGTGCTAAGTTTTCTGTTATGTGTTGACATGGTGCTGATAGGTCAGTGTTCGGTGGTTTAACACATCCCCAGATTGTTTTGTAATTCAGACCATATCTTTTTTTGGTAAAGTCTAAATAACCAATCAAAGGCATCCAGTGTTGACTCAGCTGGGACAACATGATAAGCACATTAATAGCTCTTAAAGACCAGAAGTGTACCGTTTATGTAATACCTGTTTCTTCAGATGTTAAGCTTTCGTCCGGCTCAGCTCAGAGTACCTTCTTGTTCCACTGATGACAGAAAATCCACTTTAATCGGTCAAAATCAGACAAGAGAGAAGATCCAGCTCAGTTTGTAGATGACAAACACATTTCTGCCCTCATCATCCTTCCAGCAGACATCCACTTTGGTCCAGAGGCCTGCAGCTGACCAAGACCGGTCCAGGTCCAGAACAAGTCCAGTTTTACCGACTGTAAGTGTGAAGTCTGCCTCTCCCTGCAGGACTGACTGACTCTGCTGGAGGTGATCTGCTGGTGTGTAACATGATACCTGCTGCCTGCCTGGGTTTCCCAAGAACTCTGAAACACAACCATACATAAAAATACAACATCTTCTATTAAACAATTCAATCTGTTAGATGGAAATTCAATAATAAATATGATGTCTGGAAAGTCTGGCCTTCTTAGTTTAGTTCTTTAATCTCAGTACTCAAAGAGAACAAAAATATTCTTTTTATTGTCTAAATATTATTAAATTATAATAGTGATAATAATGAAATACACCACCATATTCACTATGAAATTGAGAAACTATTTTTGGATGAAGGATGATGTTTCTGAAAGCTCCACTAGAGGGCGCCATGTTCTCATTTTATTTTATTTATTTTACTACAACCACTGCATTTTCTAAAACTTTTCTTGTTCCTTCAGATATCAAGCAACATGTTCAATAAAATCAGTTTACTTGATCTCTTTATGACAAATCTGTATGATTATTGGAGTTTCACTTGTCAAAACTGATTTTCTTCTCTGAAGTTTTGATGTCTGTTTAATTATTCCAACTTGTTGTGGCCTGACTGGTGATTGTGAAATGGAAATATTATAGTTTTCATCTGTTCTCCTCTCAATTTAACACAAAAACTCTTGGGATGTCAGTTTGCTTCCAACATGTTGCTTCATCACGGAGGCCTGAGAACATTTTACACATTAACTTGCTGTTTGGTTTACAATTGATTAGGTTTACATGTTAAAACATTTTAATTATTCTTTTACAGTGTGAACCATATGGTTCAAATCTCTTTGTTTTCATGTTTAGGAAATGAGTCCAGCTCCATCCACAAGATAAACAAACATTGTACAAATTTGACAGAACCCCACAGATGAACTAAAATACAGTAAAAATAAAATAAACAAACAATTGCTTTAGAATCGTGCCTTCTTCATGGAACAATATTAGTAACAGATTTGATTAGATTCACTGCTGAAACCAAATGTAAGTCAGATACTTGTTTGTCTGACGTTGAATTATAATTTCTTCCTCTTTCTCTGCAGTTTTGTCACAGATCCAACTCTAAACTTTGATCCTCTATGTATACCAAGCCTGCACTAAGCTCCTAAAGTTGAGGTTTTAGAGGTAAGTGTTCAGCAGAGTGTGGTGGGCAGGGTGAGAGCAGCTGAGTGGAGCACATTTAAATGAAAAAGCAGTCAGCTGCACTGTAACGAAGCTGAGGTTCGTTACAGTGCCTGGGACTATAGATTGTATAGCACACAAGTTGGTTTTCATATACATTTGCCCGTTAATTGACAGTTTGGTGCTTTAAAAGAACTACAATCAAGCACAAAGGTTGAACTGTTTATTTAATATTGATGTGTGGTTTGTTTTACAGATACCTGCAAAGTTAACAGTGATAAGCAGAACATTGTGTTTAAATTTGAAGTCCATAAGTAATTTAATGGAGTAATGAGTTTTACTTACCTGGGGCATGGCCTCTCCAGGGTGACCGGGCAAATGGGTTGCAGGTGGCTTGGATCTCTTTTGATGATTTGGGAGAGACCATGTGGCAGGAAGATTTTGGAGTTTATTTGTATATTGGGTTTTGGTTTCACTTTATGACTGTAGCGTTAAGTATATAGTGTGTAAATACGTTTAGATTTTATAGAAGTAATTTTAATAGAGAAATGTCTGTTATAACTGAGGATACAGCTGTTGGGGGGGGATGTACAGCCCAATCAGCAGCAGAGGATAAATGAGGTTGATTTGCTCATTTGAAGGCGGCTGCTGGTGGTGACTGAACTACCCTGCAACAGAAGGAGTAAGTTCTTCTGTTGAACTGATGACCGGTAAATAAAAACCTTTTGGATTGGATTCTACGGTCCTCGCCTCATTGTTTTCCATCCGCACTCAGGCCAAACTGCTCACATGCACCTTTGATTGTTGTTTTTGTCTTTGGATTCTCACATGAGATTGTGTGAGTTTGACAAAAGATAAAAGTTGACATGAAAGAGACAAAAAAGTCTGAACTGATGGAAAATGCAGAGCTAACCCAAGATCAGTGTTTCTCAAATGGGGGGGGAATTGGAGAACTTGGAGACTCTCCGGGGGGATGAGAGGAAATAAAACTTTAAAAAGGAAAACTTGATACATCTTTTATATTTTTTCTTACTTAACAGATCTGATTTTGTATGATGTGATGAGTCAGATCAGGTGGTCTGAGCTACTACACACATGTGGAAATGTACACGTGTTTACATTTAAACTAACTTCTAGATCTATTTTTTAAAAAAGACTGATCATAATGTGAAATACTGGATTTTTCATATCTATTATCTTCCATAAATATTATAAATATGATAAGAAATAGCCTTTACAGGTATTATTATTATCGGCAGCTACATCACCCTCTGATACCTGCAACCATGATACAGAGTGCATCAAGTATCTTTTTTATCGATGTACCTAAACACTAACAAAATGCTGCAGGTTGTAAAAAGAAGTGAAAGAAAAGGAAGCAATCAAGGGAATAACTCTGGCTGGGCTGCATCCATTTTTTAAAACTCTTCATCATAAATTCGACAGTGCAGATGGAGAGTGGAGTAAATCAGTTCTGTTTAATGCCCCCGTGACTTCTCCTCAAACACCACCACCCTCAGGGAAAAAAGCACATTTTTAGCTCCACTTTGAGGCTCTGCAGCAAAATCAGTGATGGTAGAAGATTACTTTCAGTCCTTTGCAATACCACAAGTGTGTGCGCGTGTGTGTGTGTGTGTACAGCTGCAGTCTTATTTATATTGGAAAAGATTCAGGTAGTTTCCAAGAATATTTCCAGAAGAGAAATTGTTTTTTCTCTGGAATAAAATTGAACCTTTTCGTTCCCAAAGCACAGATGTTGTACGGCTATCTTTTTTTGGAACATCGGTGTGGCATGCATTTCCAAACACCTAAAACTGAGTCCTGAAGCCTAAAAGTTACAGGAAAGGAAAGGAAACAAGGTGAGGACAGGACTAAGAAATGGAGACAAGTGAAAGGGATGAAGAGAGACCATGAGAAGCAAAGAGAAAGGAAGAGGAGGGTTAAGGGTTTTCTGTAGCAGTGGAACGTGTGTTCACTCTGTGTGTGCATGATCACCTTCATAAATTTGTGTTTGTTCTTCTGATAAGATTTTACTGCCAACTGCAAGAGGCTTTTACGTCAGAAAAAACACTTTTACAGAGATGGAATCATGAGAACCAGCAAAAGAAAGAAAGGCAGAGAGTAAAAAGAGGGAAGAAAAGAAAGGAGTGAAGGAAGGATGGGAGGAAAAGTGCTGATTCAGTTCTCTGCATGTTGATGCATGAGTCAGAAAACCCGCAGAGGCCGTGTGTGTGTGTGTCTGCGTGTGTGTGTTGGCTGTAACTCAACCCTTACATAGGAAGCTCCTCCAACATCTGACAACCATTACTGCTATCAACACACACACACGCACACACACACACACACAGTGCTGCAGTTTGCTGCGTCATATTCGGCTTTCATGGACTAATAACCGAGCTGTTAATGGAACAAACCTGCAGGGGTCAGAGGTTAACACCCGCCAGTCAGTCACAGGTTCCTCTCAGGTCTGGTCAAGAACCTGCTTCTAGGAAAGAGGGAAAGGGGGAAAGGGGGATCGGGATTTCCAGCCTTTCACACAAATGTTGTCCAGGTGAGAATCCTGCTCATTGAACCTGCAGGAACTAAAAGCATCTTTATACATCTGTTATCAAATCATTTTAGACTACTGTGCAGGTACACGTCTGAAACACGGTACTGTGTGCTGCGCTAAAGCAGGCCGTTATAAGTGGTCTTGATCAATAGTTCTACAGGTTTTCTGAAGGTCATTTAAAAGATTTTCTTTGGACATTTGCTGTTTTTTTATATTATCATTATTATTATTATTATTAATATTATTATTAATATTAATATTATTATTAGTGGTAGTAGTAGTAGTAGTATCTATTTTCAGTCCAGTTAATATACTTAATCAATTTCAGAGGAATGTTGACTTTTTTCTTTGTTTGTTTTGTTGAGCCACTTAAAACATTCAAGCATAAAAAAGGCTCCAAACTCAAGGGATGAACTGGTGTTGTGTTGACAAATAACAAAAAGAAAAGAAGGGTCAGGACTAAAAAACTCTACAGCAGATGAACAGGATCTGAAAGTCATCTCCTTAAGAAATGGGAACAAATCCAGCACAGACCTGAGAGATGCCTCTAGACCAGTTGGTCCAACTGTTGGCTGAAGCCTCATCAGAAATGGTCTCCATGGAAACGTGGCTGTCAAGAAGTCATTCTTAGGAAAGGGAAGCTGAGAGGAAAGGCTGAGGTATTTCACATGACACAAGAACTGGAGTGAAAATCCGCTGCAACAGGTCTGATGGAGGACGGATCCTCCCCAGATCCCAGACAGAGAACAGAACAAAAGGTAGAAACAAAGAAGAGCCTTAAAACATCCTTCAAGAAGCCAGCAGAACAATTCCTGAAGACTACGTAAGGAAATGACAAGAAAGCTCCTCTAAGAGGATTCATACTGTGTTGAACTTCAAATATTGACCTTCACGTTCCTTAGAACTGAACAAACACTGCCTTATAAACAGTTTTTCATTACAGTTTGCATATATTTCAACAAAGATGTGCATCTTTTTCCATTTATCTCATAATAAAGAAGGAAATGAGAGGTAACTCAAGACTTTTTCATAGCTCTTACTGATACTGCTCATCTTTTTGATGCTTTCTAAGGTATTTTAATGTGATGTGTCTGAAGACGTTTGAGGGTGCACAACGTCAAAGAAAAGAGAAAATAAAGAAGTGAAGTCAGGTGTGTGATCCATACTTGGTAAGTACTCAGGAATTCAATAAAGGGCTATGTCTATCTTTTAGTGTATATACAGTCTATGGGTTTTCAACTATCTGCTGGTTCTGGGGCCATGCTGCACCTTATTAGTTGTCTGTTTTTTTGTACACTCATTGGCCACTTCATTATGACCACCCTATAAGTACCAAGTTGGACCCCTTTATACCTTCAGAACTGCCTTCATTCTTCTGTCATAGATTCATGAATTTGTTGGAAACATTCCTCAGAGGTTTTGCTCCATATTGACATGACAGCATCACACAGTTGCTGCATCCATGATAAGAATCTCCCGTTCCACCACATCCCAAAGCTGCTCTACTGGACTGAGATCTGGTGACTGTGGAGGCCGTTGGAGTCCAGTGAACTCATCGTCATGTTCTAGAAAGCAGGTGGAGATGATCTGAGCTTTGTGACATGGTGCATTATCCTGCTGGAAGAAGTAAACTTGTAGTTCAACACTTAACCTCCCACCTATTGACAGTACTTGCACCCAATCCTCCACAGCCACACACATTGAAAATTTGCATCTTCTCAAACACACACACACGTACACCCATACATAGACCTCCATCCTTGCACTAGGATGCACTTTATCCACCCTCTAAATATTACTGTCTGCTGAGAATTCTCTCATTTTCTGTGAATATAGCGGTGATCTTATATCTTTATATATTTTATATCTTCAGTTTTTTACTTATTTATGTGTGCTAAGCTGGGAGACTCCTCAAAATTTCATTATGTTTGCATAATGGCAAAGATCTTGAATCTTGAATGCTACACTGTGGTCATAAAGGGATGGACATGGTCAGCAACAGCACTCTGGCTCTGGTACTCCGGTAGGCTGTGGTGGTTAAACCAGGACACGTTGGTACTAAGAAAATATCCTCCACACCATCACACCATCTGAAGCGTTAATACAAGGCAGGATGGATCCATGTTTTCATGTTTCTACCAGATTCTGAGCCTAGCATCTGAATGTGGAGCTGAAATGGAGACTCATCAGACCAGCAATGTTTCTCCATCTTCTATTGTCCAGTGTTGGTGAGTGTGTGTGAAATATAGCATCAGTTTCCTGTTCTTAGCTGACAGGAGGCACCCGGTGTGTCTTCTGCTGCTGTAGCCCATCTGCTTCAAGGTTGGACGTGTTGTGTGTTCAGAGATGCTGTTCTGCAGATCTTGGTTGGAACCAGTGCTGATTGGACTTCCTGTTGTCTTTTTATCAACTCCAACCAGTCTTCCCATTCTCTGAGCTCTGACATCATCAAGACAATCTGGTCCAGACAACTGCTGCTCACTGGATATTTTCTCTTCTTCAAACCATTCTCTGTAAACTCTAGAGATGGTTGTGTGTGAAATTCCCAGTAAATACTCAAACTAACAACCTTTTCACATTCAAAGTCTCTTAAATCCTCTTTCTTCCTCATTCTGATGCTCAGTTTGAACTTCAGCAAGTCGTCTTCACCATGTCTACATGACTAGATGTATTAAGTTACTGCCATGTGATTGGCTGATTAGATATTTGTGTTGATAAGCAGTTGAACAGGATGTAATAAAGTGACCACTGAGTGCAGTGGAAACACCAACTTTTAAGAGAGTGCAGAAAGAAAATGGAGTAGAGGATCTTTTTTTATAGTGTGTTTTCAGCACATTCTGTCTCCTGTCATTTAGATTTTGCTCTAATACATTAGCTTTAGATAATGTTGAACTCTAAGTGTATTTCAGAGTGAATTTCATCAAGCAGGACATGTTCAACTCTTCACACAGAAAACAGGTTAATGACACTCTCCAGTCGATATAAGCTGCTACTCGATGCCTGCATGTGCCTTCAATGCACATTTAAAGATCAACTAACAAAGTAAAAGATGGAGGTTGTTTATGTGCATGCTCATTGACTTCTATTTCCTCTTCTCAGGTTCTGCTCCAAACTTTCTGCCATCACTACCTTATATTTCCCCGAGTACTTTATATTAAATATATAATTATATAAATATAAAAGTCAAACACCATTGAAATATTGAAAAACCTGAGGGAGGGTTTGTGTATCACAGTTCCAACCTTCTTGTAATCCTTTTAGGTTCATCTGATGACCCTATGTCGGGGGGTAAACCTTAGCCTGGGAACATCCAGGCTGATCCAGGCTTTTAACTGCTCCAAATGACTTCATTTGTCATCTTAATATAATAAACTTCAACGCATGACTCCATGGCTATTTGCACGGGATTACCTTGGATGATGTGAGCACAGTTGCCACTTACTCAATAAAATGTCATGACACAAACATCTATGAGCTTTTAGTGGCTTTCCTCGTGTTGACTTTTCATCTAAAAGGAATCTGTTTTTTTAGTGAGGATAAGAAGAGAGAAAGGAAGGAGGGAGGAGAGGTGAGGTAAGGAAAGTAGAGGAGGGGAGTTGTAAGAGAAGGAGGGATTGAGGAGGGATTGAGGAAGAGGAGGTGGTGGAAGTCTGCATAAGAAAGCAGCTCCACCCTCGAGCTGCTTGCGGACCGGACAGCAGCAGAAAAAGAAACAATTAAAAAAAGAATCGCGTCCTGATTTGGATTTAACTTTGCGTGAAGAACCGAGTCTTCACCGGTGCACCGACTGCGCAACCTGGCTTCCATCACGTCCCTCCTCTGGCTCTGAAACCGACCGTCATGCTCTCCCCGGGACTCTCCGTGTCTCTCCTGGCTGTGTCCTGCGCGCTGTGGCCGCCTGCGGTCCGGGCGGCGTCCTGCGAACCGGTGCGGATCCCGCTGTGCCGGTCCATGCCGTGGAACATGACCAAAATGCCAAACCACCTCCACCACAGCACGCAGGACAACGCGGTTCTGGCCATCGAGCAGTTTGAGGGACTTGTGGGTGAGTTTCAGCAGCCTGAGCACCAATAAACTTCTTTAACAGACTTGGTGCTTAATTAACTGACATACTGGGGGTCTCACTCTTATGTCGACCCAGCACTGATGAACATGTCCTGCGGCATTCACGAATTAGTTAACAAAATTCAGATTATTTTTTCCACTTTTCACGTTGACATTTTATAGCTCAGTTAATTGCAATAATTTACCACATAATGACAAGTAATCACCTCTTTAATTCTTATATAATTCTTGTATCCCCTTTTCAGTTGAAAAGAAAGTTAATTTATATGAAATCAAGGGAGACAAAAATAAAAAAAAAAAACATGAAAGATAATCTCATTATTTTAAAGTTTTATTTAACTATTTTAACCCAGACTTGAATATAATTTATTCAGTTAATTCACATGTTTGGAAAAGAATAAAAACGTGTTTCTACTCTTTGTCAGTGAGCTCCTCCTTTCCAACAGTAAATACACTCAGACTGAAATCTGCATAACTGGTTCACTGTTTAAAATATAATATATGCTTTAAGTCCTAGAATGGACCAAAGGGCCAGGCAAGTATCATTCCTTTAATTCAAACTCTGTGGATCTTTCAGCCTGTATTACCCTGTAGAAAAAATGTTCACAAGTCCTTTTTCGCAAGTCCAACTCAAGTCTCAAGTCTTATGTCTCAAGTCCAAGTCATCTCAAGGCACTTTTGGTTGCACTGAGTAATCTGCCATGTGATGCCCGTTGTCTGGTCTGCTTAGAAGACTGTGTTATAATCCAAGGAATTTAAACTCCATATTCACCTTTTCTCTACCAGCATTTAATAGCAGCACTGATGTGTTAAACTGACTCATGCTCAGTCCCTCTCTGGATGATTTCTTTGCTTTACTAAATTTGGAAAACCTGCAGATGGACATGAAAATTCATTCACATTAGTAAATATGCTCTCAAAATAACGTATCAAAGAGTTTTTAATGTGAACCAAAATCCATCTGGAGCCACTGAGAAATTTGAAATACTAATACTGCAGTTTATATGATTTTTTCTGAATGTAGAGAGGAGGGCTGATATGCTGCACCTTGGTGCAGGATCACTAACTGTCCTGCAGGCTTGAGACATTGTCCTCCTGCAACACATCAGATCCATATGAAAGCTTGTTGTCAAGTTCTGCACAAGCCTCTTAATGACCCATTAAATATTTGACTCAGGTGTATTGCAGCAGGTAAACATGTAAAATCTGCAGGACAGTGGCTCAACAGGTCCACAATTGGTGATCCCTGCACTAGTGCATCAGGAAAATCCTAATATTAATAGGGCTTGAAATAACTGTGAAATGAGTACAAAAAATATAAATTTTAATCTTTATAAAATAAAAAAACTCTATTTTAATTAATTAAGATCCAGTACTTGTGGCTATAAGCTCATTGTTAACATAGATGCTAACATTAGCTTTCATATTACAGTGACTATGGGCTGCACGGTTTATGTGGTGGTTAGCACTGCGGCCTCAAAGTGAAAGGTCGAGGTTCGCTAGGTTAATTGGTCACTTTAAATTCTCCCTAGGAGTAAGTAAGTTGTTTGTCTCTCTGTGTTAGCCTGGCGGCCTGTCCAGGGTGTATCCTGCCTCTTGCCTGTTAATTGCTGGGATAGGGTCCAGCTTTTCTGGGACCCTGGACTAAGCGGAATAGATAATGAATAAATGAAAGGATGAATTACAGTGATTAACCTCTGCAGGTTTGTTTTAAGGTGGATGTGGTGGATCCAGTGTCCTGGGATTTTATTCGACAGACGTTGCAGAATGCTGTTCTTATACTGGTCTCTTTTTATTAAGTTTTAATACCCAAAAGTTACAGGCGCTGTACCAACAGGTATGTTAATCAGTGTCAATATTTTGATTGATTGCACATGCACTGATGTATCGTTACATCAGTGTTACATCTGAAGAAATGACAGCAGACAGGAGATCAGACAGAGAGAAGATCATGAAAAACAAAATAAGATTGTTCACGAATTTCAAATCACGAGTCCATGTCTCAAGTCTTTAGAGTGCGAGACTAAGTTGAGTCACTGGAAATGCGACTTAAGTGCGACTTGAGTCCGAGTCCCAGATTTGAGTCCAGGTCTCTGCCCTGTACTCATAAAATGGTGGTTATTAGTACATGTTTTTGCAATTAACACTTTATACTATGAAAACATGACACCTGCCCCAACCTTTAACCCTGATTTTAACAATCTGACACATTATTTTAATGACTCAAATAATAATAAATGACAAGCCAAAAAAAAAAAAATAATGATTAGCCAAATACATATAGACGACCCACAAAAAGTGCTAGTAGTCATTTTCCCTGAGCTCATGTTGTCAGTGTGGACCAGTCAGCTTGGAAAGGAAGTTTTGTAAATATTGTAACCCTTAGAGGTTTGTCCTGGATTGTCCAGTGTTCAATGCATCAGTTAAGCAAGCGTTATTAATAGGCAGAAATTTAAAAAAAAAGAAAACTGCTTTGTCTCATAATCAAATGTGATTAGTTTAAAATGGGAACTTATTTGTGCTGATGGGCAAATTTAATGATTTCCTGCTGCAACACTTGAGCATATGTATTTTGACTTATCTGCTCAGCCAAATGTAAGAAGTTTGCCAACCAAACCTAACCACCCTGTTAAACATACATCATATAAAAGACATTTTAAAAATACAGCAAATAAAAACAAATGTGAAATTAAAATGTTTAAAATTTAAGGCATCCCACATCCGTCCCCCAAAACTTCAGTTTACTCTGATTGGTCAGCTGCAGTGGCCTGACCAGACACCACCTGCCATCCTGCATCAGTTCCACTAAAACTTTTAATTTAAAAAATAAGGCATTTTGTTTAATGCAAAATTGGTACATTCTCTAAATGCAGGGGGATTTGTGAATATTGTGGAAATATTTCCTATAAAATGACAAAAGACCATGAGGAACCACCACTTCTTTTTTTTTTTTTTTTTTTTTTTTGTCTTGTTCTTTTGATCAAATATTGGTGAATAAAAAACACATAATGTGAGGCAGATAAATTAATCATCAAACTCGATATCATGAAGACTTAAAAATGAAGAAAAAATATTCTCCTAGCAAATATTAACTCTTCAACTCATTACAAACTAATTGAGGGAGTTGTTTCCCATTTTTCTGGGCTCGTACACAGAAATGATTGATAGCAGAAGGTTTTTGCACAATATTGTTTCTGCAGTGCTGCAGAGATTTGACGGTGTTCACTGTGTAACAGTTCAAAATGGTGAGAAGTTGCATTTAAAGATTTAACAGGAACTGCTCTGCATCTTTTCTCCCAGTCCCTATGACAACAGCATGCTTTGCGGATTATACACAGATGATTCAGTTTAAGTGGTGCCATATTGCATAAACATAGTCCACTTTCATTTCCACATTTAGCGAAGTAGAAGTGGTAACTCCGCTGACCCTCTGCCTGGAGACTGGAACGTCCGGCTGATACCAAACATCACAATCTGAACTATTTCAGCTAATATTGCTGCTCTGTAAATCTGCACGCTCTGTACATACAGCATCTAAGTCTGTAAACACTCTGTATTTGACATGTGAGAGAGTCTATTTATTTGTGATATGTCTCTATTTAACTGCTTTTATCATGACATAGCTCCCTGAGGATGGCAAACATTGCTTACGGCTGTTGTTTAAACTTGTGAGTTATACTGATCTTATTTAGTCAGTGTGCGGATGTTGTTATGTAGACAGGTAGAAGGACATTTGACTTCAGATCTTATTTGATTAAGAGGCTGTAGATATTTTGGAAGAGTTTTAGGTGCTTGTTGGATGAGTTGATGGTAGCTTTAAGCAGCACATTCAGCAGGATTGTAACATCTATCAATATACTGGATGAATTGCTATAAAATTTATACAAGCTGCCCAGTGGACAAATCTAATAAATTCTGATGCCTTCTGCTTTGTATTTCTCAGCTATCTATGTGTGTTAACAAAGTAGTGGTCCTATAAGGCTGGAAGAAGACAAAGGAGGTGACAAAAAAACTGAGTTGGTTTTCCTTCTCTCAAGCCAAGTCTTGAGAGAAGGATATGCAGAAAAAGCTTGGTCATTGTTGCATGTTGTTTGTTAAAGTACTGATAGTAATAAATTCTGTTTTTGTTTTTTTAGGCTGGCCTTTATGGTGCTATATCTATTCATGCATTCATTTTAAATAATTTTAGCATCATAATCTGACAACTGAGGCTGCGCTGAAAAAATGTCTGGATGTTAAAAGGGTTGTGCTTGAACTAACTTTTTTTATTCTTTTATTTCAACAGGCAAAGAAAAAAATGGTTGCGAGTTTTAAGGGTTAAACACCTGCACGTCCACTAAGATCAGTTGCTTTTCAGTGTGTTAAGAACAATGTGAATTCTTGACTGTTGTTGGTCCTAAAATGTGGAATGACTTGCCTCTGCACATCAGACAGGCCTCCTTGTTGTCTGTTTGTAAATCTTCTCTTAAAACTCACCTGTTCTTGGCTTTTAACATGTTTTGAAATTATGATATTATGATTATATGTATATTAATCAGCTTATATTCATTACATTTTTTTGTTATTATTAGTTTTATTCTGTGTGTATTTATTCTTCTGTACAGCAGACACATTTATTCTCAGTCATGTCTTCTGTTAGCTAAAATGGGTCCAAAGGTCTTGACTAGGGTCAGGGCTTGTTTTGTTTGGACTAGATATGGCTTATAATGAAGCTTTGTCATGGGTTAGCAAAGTGTTGTGAGGGCAAGGTGTGGCCCAAAGGCTTACAGTAAATGTAGATTTGGGGAATTCCAAAATCCATTTATAGGGCTGTTTATGCCCATACAACACAACTTAACCCAGGTCAGGCCTTGTTCATGACCTTTAGACCACATCTGGTTGACTACTGGCAGAACTGACCCATAAATATCCAGACTGGCCCATATCAGACTGAAATTAGTCTGTTTTTACCAGCTAATTGTAAATTTTGTCATTTAAAGATACTTTCTGCCTTAATATAAAGAGCCATCTGGTTGTTTAAATTAAGTGGGGATATAAAAGTTCAAAGTTTGGAGTCACAGTCGTCTGTGTTCTGCAACATGTGGAGTTTAGGTGATTTATGACATCATTAATAACATCCTTAACTGTAAAGCGTACTTAAATTTAAAGGCATGAAGACCACCTTTTATGAACTGCCATGATGTTTCATGATTTACATGTGTCCTTTTAGGGATTGGCTGAACTTGAAGCACAGCTGAGGTTAGAGGTCTGGAAAAAGAAAGTGAGAACACTGTAGCATTTAACCAAAAAAATGTCCTAATGAAAGATGTGCAAGCCAAAAACCAGGAAGCCGTTTCAGGTCACAAGTTCAAAATATTTCTCTGGCTTCATTGGGAAGCTGCATTTAGCCAAACCCAAACCACAGCCCTGCAATAAAATAAAATAAAAAGCAGATTCCTCCTCATAACCACTACTGAAGTCTTGCTGGTCTCATCCTGTGTGAAACATGAAGCGGTTTGGCAGTTACATGAACCATCCTGCTGCACATCCAGTGTGTGGTCAGCCAGAGGTTCCTGAATGCAACGTGCCTTAGCTGATGGAAGAGAAGTGAGTCCTGCTGGGGAAAAAACAACAACTCATGTTCAAATGAACTGAGCTGAGACTGAATAAGCATCCTTTTAAAAGTTTTCACACAAAGTTTAACAGATGTGAGAACCTCACTGTGGTGGATTAGGTCGTTGAGGGCAAAGTTAAAGTGTTTGTACTTTATCTCTTTTAATGTCATTAAATTTTACTACAATTAAGAAGGATACATTTAGTTTGCTAGTGAAATCTGTGTTTATTTTTTATAAGATCAGTAAATTGATAGTATGAATTTTCCTGCAATGGCACTGCCTGGTCTTCAGCTACAGTGTAGTGACAGCCAAGACAACTGAGCTGTTCGACAGGCGTTTAGCAGGAGGCTATAGTAAAACAGGAAAAAATTAACTGAAATCATTGTCACTGTTAGTGTTTGCAAGCTAGGCTAAATGTCTGCTAATTACAAGTGGAAGCTAATAAGTTAGCTTAGCTTGCTAGCTTAACTTGATGTTTGCCAACCACCAATAAACTGCAGATAAAGAAGAAGTACCTTAACTTGCTAGCTAATACTAGTAGAAATTTAATTTACCCAAATTTAGCATATTTAGAGTAAATTGTATTTGTTAAAGCAATAAAACAGCAAATGGGTAGTTCCAGAAATTTGCAGAAATTTTAGTATTTCCAAAAAACTACCAATGGATTTTTGGTTCATGTTTGTTTATATTTTGACAACTAATTTTATTAGGCTAAGCTTACTTTAAGTAAAAGGTACATTTTTTTCATTTAGGGTCCACATTTGTAAATAGTATGTCTACCAGGTGACTGGGTAAATCTGGCCAGTTGACCCCAGGTGTCAGCTTACTGGGGTATGTTCTGGCATCAGTATGCTATTGGTAATTCAGCAGTGGTCAAGTAATTGTCATTAAATTGGTCATTTTTTTTAAAAAAAAATCTGAGCCAGATTACTTGGGTGACCACTTGTCACCTGAAATGAACATAGAGACCTAGTTTAGTCTTGGACTTGGGACGGTTTGATTTGGTTTAGAACGAATTACCTGAGTTTAGTCTATTTCGTCTTACCTGTACTTCATATGAGCAATTCTGAAGCCAAAATAACCATTATAAAGTACAAGGGTAATATGCAAGTTATGGTAGCGACAAATATAAAATATGTTGTTGAATTTTTGAGTGAAGTTCAGAAAAGAACTCCTCTTGTGACATCATGTGTTTCCTGCCTGTTTAGGTACTGGCTGCAGTCCGGATTTACTCTTTTTCCTCTGTGCCATGTATGCTCCCATCTGCACCATCGACTTCCAACACGAGCCCATCAAACCCTGCAAAGCTGTGTGTGAGCGGGCAAAGTACGGCTGTGAGCCAGTGATGAAGCGTTACAATCACAGCTGGCCTGACAGCCTGGCCTGCAGCGAGATGCCTCTGTACGACCGTGGAGTCTGCATTTCACCTGAGGCCATCGTCAAGGCAGAGGGGCCAGGTAAATTCATCATTTTCATATTGTCATTGATATATGACTGCTATTTTGTTTTCAGGTAGCCGATGAATTTCTTTTGCATAGAGCAGGGATCACCAACTCTGGACCTCTGCAGCCTTTTAATGTTTCTCTACTTCCTCTACTGCCACACACCTGATTCAGATTAATGTGTCACTAAAAACTTGTGCAGAGCTTGATGACAAGCTGTTGGTGTGTTGCAGTAGGGACACATCAGGACACTGGCCCAAGAGGTCTGGAGTTGGTGATCCCTGCTGTAGTGTATTTTCTTTGAACTAAGAGAAAGGCAAGTCTTTTTACTTACTATGTTTTTAAGTTGCATGATTTAAGTTAATGTCTATAGACTTTGTCATACAGGTGCCCATTTACTGTTGCACCTTTTGTTTAACTTTGCAATTGTGTTTGTAAGGTATGCAGTTGGATTGCTAACATCTCTGTCGACTAATGTACCTATAGACATCATGCAGACTTTGCATTAGGGAGCCAACAGGATTAAGTCTACAGATCAAGTTTGAGTTTATTTGACTTTTGCATTGTCATATTCAAGACTTTTTAGTCTATTTTTTTGTTTGTACATGCACAAATAACAGGTATGTAGGATTTTTTTGTTCAAGAGCTCCGAGTCAGCAGTGAAAATAGAAACAAGTTATACTGATAAAATACTGTTTATAAAATGTATAAGTTGTACATGTAGCATGAGTTTTGTATTGTAGAATACAATTAAATAAGATTTGTACTGTTAAATATAATTATATACATAGTGTAATCAGTCTACTTCCAGAAGTCTGGAAATTTTCAGCCTGCTTTAAGAGTTAATTCATTCAGAACTGCTGTGCCTTTGTAAGATATGCATCTTAATGCCAGTAATAAATGGTAAATATACAAAAATTATTTTTGTTAATTATTTTACATTATGTTAAAGGTTCAGACATAAGATTTAAAAAAGAAAATTATAGAATTTTCTCCCCATTTTTTCTTGGGTTGGACTTGAAAAGGTTAATTTGCATCGAGATGCAAGCAAACAGGGGAATTAAGCTATTGAGATGTTTACCCATTAAGGTCACTTCAGCTGATATCTGTCCAGCTGGTCTCTCCTTTTTTTTATTGGATTCTCTGGTCTGCAAAGATTTGCGTCACCTATAAACACTCGACTGTTAAGATTACGGATGCTCACACTAACAGAACAGGGGGCTGGTATTCTGTCATGGTTCAGTTTGGAGCCTTAAACTCTGTAAACAGAAAAAAAACGTCCTCTTCACATAAACAGTTTTACCTGGACAGTAAACTTGAATTTATTTTGTTTTGTTTTAACTTTCCATTACCCAGCCCTTGTACACATAGCATTTTGTGGTTCTTAAAGGATGTTTGTGCATCTTAACCCAACTTTGGCTCTTGATAAAAATAAGACGCTATTCTGCAATATGATATTCAGCAACTGTAATAACAGAAGGTGAAACAGGAAAACACATTAAGCCATTTCATGCTGTTCTTATAGCTGAAACTTCTTCAGGGGTGTAAACTTTGCTGGTTACTTCACTCTCATTTCTTCAGACATCCTGAGTTTTCTCAGCGTAATTGAGCCCTATCAGTGTTTTCAGCCATGTTCCTACTTTCCTGCTCTTTTTTTTCCCTAACAAACAGATATCTTGAGTCATTTCCTCACTGATTTCACTCCCACTGACTTTCTCAAAGAGCTCCTTGATACAAGCGGCCCACTCATTTTACACTCAATAAAAACCTCACTGTCCACTGCTTCTCCAAACAGACCCAGACCAGCAAGTCCTGGAAAAAAAGAAAGAAAAAACTTAATCTTACCCCTCTTGACCTCCATAACGATACACCCACATGTCTCTGCGCTGCCCTGGATCGGGCTCGGGGATTTTCCCCCAGCATGATTTGTTGATTTGCTGAGGTTCAGTCAGGGTGGATCATTCAAGTCATTAAAGTGATCCTCTGATCTGAATGTTGCTGCTCAGAAGTTTATCTCCTGTCTCCAGCAGACAGTTTGTTCAAAATAAATTTGTCACTCATTTCGGTCAGAAGATCAAAATCAACAGTAGTGGAAAGTTGTCTTTGAACATCTGTGTACAATCTTAAATGAGAAAACCTTCTTCACTGGAGCTTATTTATCATTTCTTTGAGCTTAAATTAATCAATAATAATGTAAAAGCTAAATAAGTGTTGGGAATCCTGTTGGAATCTTTTAAAAGTTAAAATGTTGCTTTGATTAGGCTTTTTAGAAACTTTTCTTAAACCCAGGGTGACACGAAAGTCTGCCTTAAAATTAAATAAATAGTTGTTTCTGCTAAAGATGTGGTGACTTCCTGGATTATGGAAAAAATCATAAGCATTATTATGTTTGCTCAATATTGAAATCCTAATTATTTAATGTGGCTCCTCATTGCAGCAGGACATTTATTTATGTATGTATGTATGTATGTATGTATGTATGTATGTATGTATATATATATGTACATACTGGGAGGGCTGGCGGCACTAGGACAGGTGTTATATAAGCACCCCTTCCATGAAAGGCACCATGCTTTTAATGAATAGATAAATATTTACAGTGTTTACAATATTTACAAGAGGTAATGGCTCAGACTTCTGATTAAGTTTGATGGCCACAGAGATGAATGATTCCTTGTGGCATTCAGTATTGCAGCGAGGTGGAAACAGTCTGTTGCTGAACATAATCTTGAGGTTGTCCAGCATGTTGTGGAGAGGATGGGACTGTTCAATATAGTTCTTAGCCTGGACAGCATCCTCCTCTCCTCTCTGACACCACCCTCAGAGAGTCCAGCTCCACTCCAACAACATGGGACGGCTGTAGCTCAGGAGGAAGAGCAGTTGTCAACCTGAAAGTCGGTGCTTTGATTCCAGGCTTCCCCTGACTTCATGTCGAAGGGTCCTTGGGCGAGACACTGAACCCCAGGTTGCCACCCAATGTGTCTATCGGGAAATGAATGTGTATTAGAGCAAAAAAAAACACCTAGTATGTAACTATAGAATCGCTGTATGAGTGTGTGTGAATGGGTGAATGTGACGTGCAGTGTAAAGCGCTTTGAGAGGTGAAGATGACTAGAAAAGAAAGGACCATTTACCATGACCGGCCTTATGGATCATTTTATTGAGCCTGTTGGAGTCTGCCATCCTCAGTCTGCTGCCTCAGTACACACCAGCATCAAGGGCACTGGCCACCACAGACTCATAAAACATTTTTACCATAAATAATGTATTCTGGCTGAGTAAAAAAGTAAATTTTATTTACATAGCACTTCTCACAGAGAAAACTAACAAAGTACTTCACAGGAAAAAAAACATAAAAACACAAAAATACATCAAATATCATACAATTAATATACAAGATAAATCACAACTAAAAGCTGCAAAACATTTAATTAAAATGCAGGCTAGTTCACACGCCTGCCTAAAATGTGTTTCTAACTGCTTTTAAAAACGTCAGCAGAAGATGCTGCTCTTAAGAATAAGTGAGTTCCACAGTTTTGGGGCAATGGACTGAAAGGTTCTATCCCCTTTGGTTTTTAACCTGCTATGTGGGACACAAAGTAGTAGGAATTTAGCAAATTACAGTGACTTCACAGGGTGGTAGAAAGAGAGAAGATCAGCTAAATATGGAGTAGTCTGACCACTGAGGACTCTGAATGTAAAGGTGAGGATTTTGTAATAGATCCTGAAATTTACAGGGAGTCCGTGCAGGGATGCTAAGACAGGAGTGGTGTGAGATAATTTATGAGATCTAGACAGAAGTCTGGCAGCAACGTTCTGGATTAACTGAAGGCTTTAAGGAGTTCTGAATGACATACAATTGACCTAAGTCTGGCAATATTTTTAAGGTGAAAGAAGCAGGACCAGGTCATGTGTTCATCAAAGAGCATAACCCGATCAAGAAGAACCCCAAGGTTTCTGGAGCTGGTGTGCGCATTAGCAGAAAGGTCCCCTAGAAAGGTGACAGCTTTAGAGGCTAAGCTTTCAGGGTCAACAATTAAAACATCAGTTTTTGCTGTATTCAACTGTAAATAAGTACTGTCCTTGATTGCAGTCAAAGCATTATCTATTCTGTCCTATCAGGATTAAGAGAAAAATATAATTGTGGGTCATCTGCATACATATGGTATGACATCCCTTCGAGTTTAGAGATATCCTTGAGACGTAGCATGTACAGTGAGAACAGGATGGGCCCCAAGACCAAGTCCTCGGGAACACCACAGGACAGACTCTGACTTATAGGAGCCAAAAACTCCGGAGAAAAATCTGTCAAATAAATAAGACCGAAACAATTTAGGTCTCTTAGCTTCTCCACGAGGATGCTATGATCCACTGCGTCAAAAGCTGCACTGAGATCAAGCAGAACTAGGATTGTGCATCCCTTGGGTCCTGAGTTTTGTCCTTTGATAAAGCCAAAGTTAAATTAACAAGATATAGCCTTTCCTTTTTTTCTTAAAATAGGGACAGTAATATAAATCACAAAACCACTGACATAAATGGTCTATTTTGTGAATTCCTTCTGTTAAGTACAAAGTAAAAAAAAAATTATGTTTTTTTTTTTCTTTTTTCTTTTTACCAGATGAAATTTGGACTTGTTGTATAAAACAGATGGTAATGGTAATTTGAATCGGATGTTAGGAAAAGATTTTCACACACCCCTAATGACGGCTTATTCAGGATCTACCTTGCATCCTGTCTCTTCTCTGAGCTGTCACTAGCCAGTAAAAGTCAGACTAGTGTTGAGTCTTTTCTTTGCTTCCTCTGATAATGTCCGCTTGGGTTTCTTTGCTGAATCAGCTACAGTCTTTATTTCCAGTTGGTGGTGGTGTGTGATGCTATGCTGTAAAGCAAAACACAGCTGTCCCATGATGCTGTGGGTTGGAAAGAAAAGGTTTGAAGTGCAATTTCTAACCCATGGATGTTGCAGGTCACACACAGCACAGTCAAGAAACAAGGAAATGTGTTTTCTGTCCCTTCAAACTGACTGAATCTTTTTGTGTCTGCAGATCCCTTCTACCAAGACCCATCCAGGTGTAACTCAGGTGAGTTTTTGTCATTCCATTTTCCCCAAGCAGTTACCAGTCACCCCAGGAGAAAACCTCTTGTTTTAGCTGGTTTATTTACAGCACCATGCAGAGCTTTTACATTAAAACTAATGTAAGAATCATTCTATTTGGGCCAATCAGATTTCTCTCTGTGTAACAAAAGAATATAATCATGCCTAAAACATGTGCACAGTACTCTAAATAAGACTGATTAAGTTTGACGCATCATCTGAAACAGATGTAACCTCAGATCTTCTAGAAATGAGAGGCCACCGAGGCTGTTTGTCAGCATGGCTGCATTATAGGTCCATGTGGACAAGAATGGCCAGAATGACAGCACTAAAAGTAGAATTATAACCCAGTTTAGTCCCGTTAATTACGATGTCCTTCTGGGTCTGTTTTTGGTTTTAATGTGCTTTGTTTTCTTTTGTTTTTGTCCAATCAATGGCCTCTCCTATTTTAGTGCTAAACAAAGTTACCTTGACCATGACCCATAATTCCATGGGGACTGTGCAAATAGCACAAAGTAACTCCGAAAAACCAGCATGAAGTTGCTTTAGAGCTGATAAAGAAGTCTGAGTTTCTACAATGGTAACCTCTAAAGGATTGTGCTGAATATCTGGAGAACAATGTTCAGTTTATTCAAAATAACACCTTTATTTAGTTTCTGATCCAGTTCAACATAATTAGCATGAACCTGACCAGGACTACAATGAAGCACAGAGGCAGAAGTGTGATGGTATGGGACTGGACAATTGAAATTTATAAACAGCACCATGAAGCCCAATGAATACACCAAATGCTCCAAGTTTAAAGAATTTCAATAGATGAAGCATCCAAAGCATGATGATGCCAAAATCACACGAGGAAGAAAATGACAACCATCGGCTGACCGAGTACGTTGCCTGATTTGTGGTAAAATGGTAAATGGTCCGTATTTATATTTATATATATATAAATATATTTATATATCTTTACTGTACCTGGAATGATACCCAAAGCTCTTTACATTATACATCACATTCACCCATTCACACACACAATCATACACAGATCGCGGATTTGAATCTGTCAGAACACCTAAAGATGAATCTGCAACAGAAAAAGAAAAAAGAACAGATCAAGCATTTGAATCATTTGACATTTATTTGTATCAACTGTTTTGTTCTACATGCTGATTACAAAAACTCTGTGTTGACCAAAAAAAACTGATGTTTTCTGGGTTTCATTCCTGACAGAATCCAATTCGGACACCAACAACCTCAACTGTAGGGGACCAAACAGAGGTAAAGTTAACCATCTATCTATATCTGTCCAATTCAGGCTTCTCGACAAATGGCTGTGGTGTTAAGATAATTTAGCCAAACATTTTGGAGAATATGCTTTTAATTTATTTGATGCCCAAAGATCACAAAACCAAACATTAACCCTTCTAAAGTCACAAATTGAGACAATAATGAAAAAGTTTTATAGCAACAGAGAGTGGTGCCACATCTTGCGTTATATGTTATCATGAACATTACCTTGTAGTAAATGACATATTTTCATGGCTAGTAACATGGTTTCCTCCTTTGAAAACCAAAAAATATTTATAAATATGGAAGTATCTGAGACAGAAATCATGATTGAATGCCTCACTTAGACTCCGCCCACAGAAAAAATGTTTTTTCTTAAAACTCACACTCACATTTTTAGGAGGTGCAGGCTGACCACATTTTCTCAATGGAGCTTCAAATTCATAAAAACATGTTCATCCACTTTGTTTGTTTGTGTCTGCAGATCGCTGCAGATGTAAGACGGTCCGAATGGGTCAGAAAACCTACCTGAAGAACAACTACAACTATGGTGAGCCATATATGACTTAGACTTAAGGTTATTGCATTTGACTCTGATACTGATGTATCAGGGTTGAAAATATAATAATTCTGTTTATTTAAGCATTTATCAAAATGGATAGAAGTCCTACATACACTTTTTCTTTTTGGGGGGCACTAGTGGTCTTTATTTGAAAGTTGCTCATCGGAAGTGAGGTTAGAGAAAGACAAGTTCGATATTCATAAAAGGCCCACATGCTGGCAATTTGCATGTATTGGCCCTGTCAATTCAATTTCAAAATGAATAATAGTCTTTTCCTGAAAGTGTTTCCACTAAGAATTAACACTCGTTCTTAAGCTTTTAAAAAATTTAAGCAGTGTTCAGGTTGCTTTTTATTGTATTCTTGTTAATAACCAAAGCTCTATCTACAAAACAAATTTGTCATATTTGGAATTTACCTTGCATAATTTGGCCAGTTCATACACACAAAAAAGCACTAAAAGTATACGAATCAGCTTTGATTAAAAAAAATTACATTCAGAAAAATCAGTAAGTGAAAGGTGAGGGTGTCAGGATTAGGTATAAAAGCTACAGCCACTAAAGGTTTTGCCTTTCCAAGCAAAGATGGGTCTTGCCTCACCATTTTGTGCTTAACTCTGTCAGAAAATTCATGTCAGTGTCTACAGAGCAGAATACTGCGAAAAGATTCAGTGAATCTCTGGAAATCTCAGTTATTAAATGGCAAACTAGTGTTAAATGGTCATAGTCAACAAGTTAAAAATTTAAGTCTTTATTTTATCTGACAAAAACTTGGAATATTTCTGGAAATGAGGTTTCCTATTTTTAAGCTATCTGGTAAATTCTGCAAAATGCAAAAAAAAACTCTATATGTAGATACAAACTTCATCAGTTTAAAAAAACATATAAACACATGTTTTGTTTTTTTTTATTTATTTATGTGCATGATTATTTACAAGGACAAATGCATAAAACATTGCTTCATGAAAACTTATAAAGTAAATGCCATGCTTACAGGTTTCTAGTATTTACAGCATGTAAGCTAAAGATTCCAGTTTGGAATTTTCTATGTTTTCAGCTGCAGAAGAAATTAAGGATGGATTTAAGATTTTTTTTTTTTTTATCTGGAAAAATAAGTTAGTTTCATGTCCTTCTTCACTGGCCTCATGATTTTTATCTTGTTGTTTGCCAATGGGACCAATGGGAGTCTTATGACCTGAAATACAGCAAACATTTCAAGTCCTCGTGATTCAACAGTGCAGGAGCAACACAGAAGTGAGCAATAATGGTTAAAACCTCCACCCAGGGTGTGTTTGGTTTGTAAAAAAAGAAAGGACAATAAGCTCAAGAACTATCTTTGGTGTGAGGTATTTGTACCATTTACTGCTGTCTGATATTCCACTAAATCCATTTTCCATTAAAGAATGTGTTTAAAATGTTGAAGATGGAGAAAGAAAGCTTATAATCAACTATATTTTCACAGCATTTATTATCTCTTCAGTTTACTTTGGGTTTAAGACGAAGAAAGAAAAGGTTTTTATTCAGCACCAAGGACAGCTGCCCAGAAAACCTTCAGGTTTAATGAGTAAATACTGATTTGATCCTACTGATTATTTAAAAATAATAGGAGATTAAAAAGTTTTAATATCACTGGATGCTAAGAAGAAGGAAAACATTAACTAAGCTAAGTGATGATTTGAAAACAACTTGCAATAAAGAGACCACAAAGGTTCCTTTTTTAGTTTTTAGCCTCAGAAGTTTCTGATTTCTGTCAGAGGATTTTTTAAGCTTTACATTGATTAACATGTTTAACAGAATTAAATTATCAGACTCGTAATATGTGATTTCTTTTCTTTTCCCCAGATAAAATTGGGATTTGTTGTATAAAACAGGCGGTAATGGTAATTTAAATCAGATTTTAGGTAAAAAAAAATTTGTTCCAAATACTTCTGATGTATTTTAAAGTTCCCAGATGCAATAATAAACCATGCATCCGATTAAAAATGGAAACATAAGACTCTTCTGAGAGACTTGAGCTTAACGTTGTACCAAGTTGAGCATAAAGGTAAAAAGCTTGCATGTAGCTTGCTTGATGTTAGATGCTAGGCTAGTTATCTGATTGTCCCTCTAGAGTTTATTCTATTCGAGTGTCTGTATAGAGCAGTGTTTCTCCGTCCAGGTCCTCAGAACCCCCTGCCCTACTTTAACACACCTGAATGAAATAAATGGCTCTTTACAGGCTTTCAAAGAACTTGATGATGAACTTCATTAATCTAAATCCGGTGTGTTGGAGTAGGAACACAGGAGATTTTATTTGTAATGAAGTCAGTTAAAAATCTAAATTTCTGTATCTGGTGACGACTCCTTCCCGCAGTGATCCGGGTGAGGGTGAAGGAGGTGAGGAATCGCGGCTTGGAGCCCACAGCAGTGGTAGATGTGAAGGAGGTGCTCAAGTCCTCTCTGGTCAACATTCCTAAGGAGATGCAGACTCTCTACTATTCATCCTCCTGTCTGTGTCCTCCTCTGGCTCCTGGGGAGGAGTACCTTATTATGGGCTACGAAAATGAGGAGACATCCAGGTATGAGCAGGGGATGATTCACAAATGGTTTAGTCGTAGTTTAAAGAGTTTCTCTGACTGGTTCCTTTTTATTTTTACCAAACTAGTCTCAGGTTGCTGCTCAAAACTGCTCATTAGTTAGCATTTGCTAAAACCTTGAGCTCATGTTCCTCCACTTTAACTGAGATTTTATTGTTCTCCTTTGTAACAATCCTCCATTATCTGTAAGGTTTTAAAGTTGGTAATGAATTTTCATAACCCTGTTCCCAAACCCCTGCTTTGGACCAACTGAAGAACTTTAACTGAGCAAATCTTTTGTCCTTTTAATATTGGATTGTGTTACTAGACCTACTCAACCAGATAAAACAAGTCACTGATAAATGTTGATGGTTGTGCTGGGCAGCAATTAAAATGGTTTGTTCACGTCATTGATCTAATTGTATGTGCAGGATTTAATAATGAATTAAAAATGGTGCACTGTTGTTTTAAAGTATCTCTATATGAGAAAATAAACTTCAGTAACTTTTGGTTTGCAAACATGAAACAAATAAGCTGCTTTCTAACAACGGTATTCTCTTTGCACACCAGCAGTTATAATTCAACACTTTAAAATTCCCGTTATGACATATAAGCAGTAGGAGAAAAGTTACTTCTGATCAGTACGTTGAAGTTATTTGAACGAGCACATTTTCACATTAAAATTTAAACTATTTTAAATGTTTTGTGTGCATAACACTTCCTGCTGTTAAAGACAAGTTTGTTGAAAACTTGAAGAGAGGGCGACGTTTTAAAACTAAAACCCTTTTAAAATGAAAAGAAACGCTGTAAAAAGGACATTTTGGCAGTGATGCAGTAAAACGAGTGCAGTATGTCAGGAGTTTCCAACGAGTGCACGTTTCTTTTCCCGTGAGCGGAGTTTCAGCGGAGCTGGAGGCGGCAGACACCTCAACATCGCACCAGTTTAGGTTAGAGACACGTGATGACGTCCATCCCAAACCAGTAGCCTACCCCTCTTCTGTGACCTGTGGTTTGTCTGTGTATGTATTCATAGCCAGAGAGCAACTGACCAAAAAAATAATTGATTAAAATAATTGTCAGCCCTTATTAGCCCCTTACTGCCTAAATATATTTACAATTGGGGAGTGGTAGCCTAGTGGTTACACAGGTAAACCAAAAAGACTGGAATGAAACTTAATACAATTAAATATTATATAAATTAATATCAATAAAGATAATAATAAATATAAAAATAAATACATAAACAACAGTGAATAAAATTGACATAAATTCATTAATTAGATTTTTTTTTTTTTGTTGGTTGCAAATTTGCAACAACAGGCGTCACAGAGTTAATGTGTTAGAGATGCACCGATACCAGTATCAGGTATCGGTCCGATACTGTGTTCATGTACTCGTCCTCTGTATTCATAAAAGTGTTCTGATACTACAGAACCAGATACAAATATGAAAAGAACTGTGGCTGTCAGTAATAAAGCACTAATACAAAGAGATTAATCTGGAATTAACACGTTCATTTATCAATGCATAAACATGAAGGTTATTACTCGTCCCACATTAAAAACCTGTATCTTTAAAATGATTAACATGTTGGAAATATGATAAGAGTCCAAGACTCAGAATTAAATTATCATAAAGGTACATTTGAACTAGTGTAGTGATGTGTATCCGGTATCGGCAAGTACTCAAATGTAAGTACTTTTACTTGTACTTGCTTTAAAAAATATGATATCAGTGCATCCCCAGTTAATGCGATAAAGCATTTACCTGCCCAGCCTTAGCATACTGTTAAATTACATTGCACTGCTATGGAAGTGGGGAAAGCTAACACATTTGGTGTTTTTGTCTGCAGGTTGCTTCTGATTGACGGCTCCATTGCTCAGAAGTGGAAGGACAAAATGAGCAGGAAGGTGAAGGTGCGTGACAAATAACCCAACCTGTTGAATTATCAGTTAATACATATTTCTTCTCTTTGCAACAACAATCAGCAAGCAGGTAGCCCCAATAAACACCAGATTATTTTCACCTGCTTCCGTTGCTGTGAAAACTTTGACCTGCTGAAGATGTTTCAGAATTATTTACGATCTGCTTCTCTTTCCTGCCTGTCCTTCTGTTCAGAGATGGGACGAAATCCTGCAGTCGAGGGGCCGAGCACCTTCTCGCCGGAGTCGCCACTGAGACCTTGTGTGTGTGTGTGTGTGTGTGTGTGTGTGTGTGTGTGTGCGTGTGTGAGAGAGAGAGAGAGGATGAGTGAGTGTGTGTGTGTGTGTAGATATTGCACTATCACAGGCTGTTGTAGCTGAATGTAGTTCATTTCTTCATCTATTAGACTGTTTGGAGTCAGCTGTTTTTCATTTATTTCTTTGCACAAACATTATTCAGTGTGTATTTGTTAGTGTGTGCTTGTGTGTGTGTTTGTGTGTGTGTATATGCATACACCTTAAGCACTCAGTTAAGATGAGAGGGGGGTGGAGCTTTAAAGCTGTTGTCCTGGACCTATGCACAGCCAAAGAGTAAATGTAGGACCTTTTTTATTTTTTATTATTATTTTTTTTTTTATTTCAGGACCAAATTCTTATTTCTGTGGCAGCCATGTTGGCCACGCTGCTCTTCTCTTTGATTCTGGTTTTTAATAACCCTGAAAGTCGGTTATCATAATGCGGTGATGCAATGGAGGACATTTAAATGAAACAAAAGCCATGTCAACTTTGATAGGATGGATCTGTAGCCATGACCTGGACTTCAATGACCTCTGCAGGAAATGACAGCAGCAGCAGAAGAACAGTAATGCGAACAACGAGCATAGCAGAAAAGGCAACAAGACATTCAGCTGTGGGCAGATGGATGAAACAGATCAAGGAACCCAAGATGTCAGGGGTCCACCTGACCCAGGGTCACAACCTCCTTCTGAAATGACTTTTTTTATGTGCATATACAAGTGCAAAGAGATGCAAAACAAATTACAAAGCAAAGAAAATATTTTTAAAAAAACATGCAACTTTTAAAAGGTGCACAAAATAATTATAAGTAGGTGCAAAATAAGGAAAGCATAAAAAGAAAATTATGAAGATAGAAAAATACAATGATTAGCAACAAAATAAAACACAAAATCACTGCAGAGATCTTTATTATAAATACAAAACAGGCTGATTGTAGAGATATAAAAAAGCACCACAAAATGTTTATAAAATGGTGGAAATTGGCAAAAAAAAAAAAGGTAAAAAGCACTTAAAAAGACATAAAAACAATATAATAACCAGCTTCAAAATACACACACACACACACACACAAACTCTACTATTCAAATTAATACAAAGTATAAGATAACATACGATCATAATATGGCAGTAAAAATATAACTGCCACAAAAAAACACTAAATGACAATAACGACTTAGAAAATAAAAAAAAGTAGAAAACATAAATAGTAACGGTGTTCACAAAATTACTACAGGAGTTCAAAATGACTGCAAACAGATGCAAAACACAACAAATAACTGAGGATACAAGAAAATCATAAATAAACATTCAGCTACTTCAAAAGGGACAAAATTATAATTAAGGTGCTAATCAGCTTCCACAGATTTGGGTCAAACAAAAATCAGCAACACAAGACAAAAGAGGCACAAAAAACACTGTAGTGACGCAGCATGTGTAAACAGACAATAGAGTGAGACAGTAAAAGAAACAGGAAGTGTCTCTCAGATACCTAACACACCAAATAATAGAAAGACATGAAGTTATTGCAAATGAGTTAAAGTTTATTGGCCTTTTTCACGCGTCTGTGCACATGGAGTTATTTTTGTCTGCATCATCCATGGATCTTTGTGTAGTTTAACATTTATCTGGCAAAAATCTATAGTTAGGAATAAGAAATGTGACTTCTTTGTGAGGTTAATCCATAAACTGCATATTAAAGATGGATGTCTGAAAAATTAAGCCAGTGGAGAGGTTCCTTTTAAATCGTGTATTCTCTGTCATCGCCAGTAGGGGGTGACTCCTCTAGTTACACAAACGTTCAATGGAAAATTTTAGGTACATTGTTCAGGCAAGGTGAAACAGAGCTATGGTTACAGCTCATTTGGGCCAATAAACTGGAATCCTGGAATTGTTTGAGCGACCAAAGTGGGTCCGACTAGGCTACGATCAGTGGTGTTATGATATAAATAAGATCCACACTATCATTTAGTTTATTCTCTCTTTGTTGCCGGCCTCTATTACACCTTCCTAATCAAAGCCTGATAGCTGTGTAACTTTCACAGACTCGTTTAATCTGAATCCAAAGGAACGTGTACTTGTCAAGACTATCTAGACACCCGACAGCTCTAGCTAGATCAGTGCCACTTTGAGAGATTAAAGATTTTAAAAGTCTAGTTTCAGATTGGTTTAATTTCCCCTTTTTCTAAATTTTTGTGTTTATCTTTTTTTCCGCTTTTAAGATTTTTTTGTAACTTTTTTATATATATAATTTACTCTTTTTACTTAAGACAAAAAAACATGTAGCCTACTGCGTGAGAAAATTATGTTTACCTGATTTGTGGCCTTTGTAAGCTATACCCAGAGTTAAGGTATCAGCCCTTAGTTTTTACTCATCTTTGACACAACTCAGTGTAGTCAACTTTGGTCCCATTTAGACCGTGTTGTGGAAGTTTATGCTTCTCGTGAACTAGTTTGAAGTTCAGTTAATTCCTTTTAAAACAAATAGTTCATGCTCATAGTTCACAATTTCAATTTTGAATTAGTTCATTTCAGTTGTTATAACCAAAGTTTGCCAGAGTTGCAAAATTGCACAAGCCCATGTTTACAGAAACTATAGGAAACTATATATATATATATATATATATATATATATATATATATATATATATATATATATATATATATATAATCACTGTTTTACACTAGATGATCACTTTAGTTGTAATAATTATTTCAACATTTCATTAAGTCTAGACCTTTTAAAAAAAAGGGTCTTAGTTGTGCCCCCCCTTTTCCTGGTCGGTGCCCCTGCCTGGCCCCCCATCATAACTTTTCTAGACCCGCCCCTGGATAGTATAAATAATTTCTACCACCTATCAACTACTTTGTTAGAGAAGGGTCCTGCCCTGATTTTTTTTTTCTCAGAGCCTGTTCATAATTTCTCTCACCACATTCATGGCCCCTAAATGATCAAACCTGTGTCTCCAACATCTGCACAGCACCAATGATTTAGAGAAGATGTCCCCTTGTTTCCTTTTGCTGTTTCACTCTCACTAGATACCTGAACTTGATCTGCATAGATGTTTGTTCGGCTAACTGATGACTAGTAGATTTTACAGCTCACTAGCAAACCTCATTAATACTGAAAAGTAAATTAAATGAATGCAAACAATAACTGAAATCTGGAACCCATTTTGTTAAAATAAATTATATTTCCTTTTAACTCTGGTATTCGGCTCTCTTTGTGTTCCGTCCTCCTTACCCCTAGAGCACGAGGACGTAACATAGGTTGTTATTGTCAACATTTCCAGCTTCATGTGACAGCGACATGGATCTGACTGACATGGGACTGATAAATTTAGCTTACTGTTGCTAGTGCATCCAAAAGCAATTCTTTGGAGTTAAATGTGTGCTGGTATGAACCACAAACCGCTAGTTTCCTCCTTCTCACCTGAACGATGAACAAGCGCAACAAGAGAGATGCTGCTAGCAACAGAAAAGCCGACCAGTTACAGCTGAGAATGAAAGACCGAACTTCAGAAACATGTAACTGACCAACTAGTTAGTCATATCCCTGAAGGCTGCAGGCAGTGTGATCTGGGTCGTTTGGGGCTGTTGGCACATTCCCCTTTACCCATGGCTTTTTTTTATGGCGAGGATTTGCAGATATCCTCTCAAACTGGACAGATGCCATGTGTCTCTTTAAATAGAAATCAATTAGGCTGATGTTCTAACTTGCTTTTTAAATCCAGGCAGACGTAACTTGTATAGAAATGTTAGATTTTTACTGTGGGAATCTTCTGCTGACATTAACACATGCAGCATGTGATGTGCTCTTTCTTTTCTCCTCCACTTGCCATTCCAGAGCGGGGTTGCACCGACTTTGCATTGTTGGTTTGTTATGCACAATGCATAGTGGTGGACGGAGTTTGAAGTCAGTGTAGCACCGGTCACAATCTAGGACTGTTACAGGACCTCACATAATCCGAACGAGTTCACTTTTTTCTGTTTTTTTTACAAATGCATCCTGTTCAGTTCAGCGTTCACAGAAAAATGAACAAATTCATGCACAACACTGCATTTACGATAAAATGGATAATAAAACTGTATTTTAAGATGGACAAGTGGACAATCATAATGTCTATTTTCATAAGCAAAGATGTTGGCTGTCCAAATGCTGAACTTGTGTCTACAAACCAGTAAAGGATATCACAGTGTGTACGTCCATCTTTTTTATACAGTTTATAGACATCACATACAGTCTTGTGTCCTGCTTAATACGTTTTTAAGTGACTATGCAAATGCAGAGAGCTCAATTTGAACTTTTTAAAGCCTCTTTTTTATAATTACAGCTGGTTATTCACCACAGAAGAATGAAAATGAACTAAGTTTTGCACACTTTTTATTCATAAGAACTTGCATTGATTTCTTTACCATTTTTCACTATGTTTATGTTTATTGTAGCATGTAGTGTTCTGATTTCTCTTGAACTGAGGTGAAAGAAAGCTTGGTAAACTTTTAGGCAGGATTCACACAGTCATGACCCTCTAGCTTAAAATGTGGTGATGTGGACAACTGAGCTTGCCTGTTGTTTAACTTCATGTGTCAGCCAGTCAAATTGTGTGAACAAAAATGATGTTGTTACAAGTCCAAACATAAAAACATACAACAGTTAAGTAGTACCATGTCCCATTCTGTGTGAATCCTGCCTCTTGAAGTATTTCCTGTTCAAACAGGGTGTTGGGTAGGAATTTAATGGGGATAGAAAAGTGTAAATGTACCATTACAATACACAAATGAATATTTATTCATTGCACCTCCCCTTCTGTTCTCTTTAACCTGAACAACAGATGAGTTCCAGCATGCTTTCCCTGTTTCACTGACTGTTAAATATGTATTTTTCTTACAACATGGACCATAACAGTGACATCAACTTGTTCTCTGAGTTGAACATTAAACAGAAGCCAAACATAACCCCAACTTAAAACTGTTGTGCATCTGTTTCTGCATTTAATTGTTGACTTGACCCACTGGGCGAAAAAGAGTCCTTTGACGTTTCATTGTTTTAAATTTGCTTGTGGAGCCTCATTTAGTTTTAATTACCCGCTAAGGACTAAGACATGAACACTCAGAAAGTAGCAGTAAATTTAACCCTATCAGGTTGTGCTGCAAGTGTACGAATATATGACTTTTGTGATGTGGACAAAATGATGGGATCACTTTGTAATTTGCACATCTTGAACAAATACCTACACAAATAAAATAGCAAATGAGTCTCCAGCTAAGAGGGTTGGCAGACCTAAACAAGATATACCACCTCAATGCTCACAGGAAACATGGTCGGAACAAGATAAATCTGAGCAAAAGACAAAGGAAATGATTCTTGGTTTAGACCAAGAAAGCATCAAAGCATTGAATATTTTTGTAGATATCTGTGGTTGGCTATCCTTAGCAATGGTCGCCACATTTGTAAAAATGTATCAGCTGATCCCTGTAAGGACAATCTAATCTTCTCAAATTTGAGTTAGCAAGAACATCCTTGAGTCAGTGGAGAGGGGAGGGTGGCAGGGATGACGTCCACCTGAGAAAAAACTTGTGATAAAAGTCATAAAAGCTAAAGACTTATTCTGAGAGGAGGTTAGAGAAGATTGCCCTGAAAAAACCCCAAACAGAAGTTCAAAGGTTTGGGTTATTTTCCTCCCACCACATCTGACAAAACAGTGAACATCTCATTCCAAAAAGTATAGAGCACATGACTCAGCCAAAACATGTGCATGAGGCTGGCGGGGGGACTGTCGGCACCTATCACAGGCTGAAGAGACAGAACTATAAATCTTGGAAAAACACAGTTACTTTAACCATTTATCTATATTTGGTCTGTACATGTTTTTTTTTCCTTGACAATAGCAAACATAAATTTATAAGGATCTGTTCTTTCTTCCACAAATTTACTTTTTACAGTAACAGACTAATAGTATAATGCTAATTGTATAGTTCGCTTCTATTAAATGTTTGACTTTATTACAGATTTTTTTTATTGCTATGGTTCCACACACAATATAAGAAAGTTCCCATGAATTATCTTTATTTAAAAGAGAGATCAGTAACATTACTATTAAATTTATTCCACTTTACTGGAGTAACGTAGGTGCGCAGGTCAATTATACTGCATTAGCCTGAGATGAGTGTTAGCTGTTTAAATTTGAGCGTTTTTATAAGCAACTTCTTACTCACTAGATGCTACATCTTGCTGTAAATCCTCTAACCACACCTTGGAAGGATTCAAACGTGACTAGGTTGTAAAATTGGATTTGGTAAAAAACTGGGCAAGTTTCATAACGTGGCTCCATCAAAACTGATCTATCAGTTATTTTACAAGAATTCTTCATTCTACAAAACAACTCTGTGAACATCCTCTAACAGTTTTCACTTCATTTATTTTTCTTACCAGAGGTTGAACACGGTGAGATTTGTGTTTACATTCATCTCTCAGTTTTTGCATTATTTCTTTCCTGTATATGACAAAACAGGGCCAAGGCATAAGCAAACAAAGCAGTCGCTTGGGGCTTGAAATGTCAAGATATCTTAATTAGAAAAAAACAAAATAAATACTTAAAAAAATATAATTTAATAATATAAATAAAAATGATAATCCACACACTCCGTGCAGCCATCAAATACTTTGCAGCTTCTTCTTCTTTGTTACTTTGGCGGGTTGCACATCAGCTATAATGCAAAACTCTGCACCCACAGTTTCAGGTGGTACTTCTCTGTTTGCTTCATCAGGGTTCACATCTTCAAATGCCCTGAAAACAAGCCAAATTATGCACGTAAAGGACGCAGAAGATGGATGAAATGTTCTTTTTCTGTCTCTTGCTACAAGCATAAATGGACCTTTTATTCAATTACTTTTACTCAAGCTCTACGTAACTTTCTGACCTTAAACTCTGTTCTGGGTTCGTTTGATAGCATAATGACATCTGTTATGCATACATCTAGAGCTGTTGCTGCCCAGCAACTTTTACCGTGTGGTTTTGCAGCTGAGCTTTGCTTTACATACCTCATCACAAGCTAGCAAGTGGCTGTTTTGAATGTGCACAGTGGCTGATTCAGCAAAGAAACAACAAGGAAGAGAAGAAAAGAAAAGGTGAAATGAACAGAGCAAGAGATGAGACAAGAGTCAAGATAAGACTCTTTATTGGCTGGACAGAGCTCACAGTGCAGGTAGGGTACAAGATGGATGCTGAATTAGCCGTCGATAGAGGGCGCCTCACTGAGAATTTCTGCAAAAGTTCTGTAGTGTGTCTTTAAGATAATGATGCAGCTGTGAAATAATCTCCTCTGCCAGGAAATGGTTCTGCTCCAATCAGCGGTGTCAGTTAGCCACGACACCTTCCTACCGAGCCAACATACAAAACCACGGATCACTGAAACAGATTAACTGATTCTAATATAAAATCTACTCTGATCCAATATGCTCACAGGTAAAATGAAGCCTGTTTTCAGTTTTCTGCAACTTTAAAAGCAGAATGTTCCTCCTGCTTTCTGAAGACAGTAACTTTGTTCACCATACGAACCCTCTCAGGACTTTTTTACAGCCATCCTCAGTCAGGTTTTCCCGCTTAATGACTCAGTTCTATGTCAGTGAGAGGGCAGGCCTTGACCCTTAAGTCTCTGGGTGAAACTTAAAATAGGCAACAACAAAAAAAGAGGGAGAATCTGTTCTTTTTTTTCTAAGCAAACTTTTTCTGTGAAAGTATTCCAGTAGAAGAATTCATTTTTTGTAAAAAGGGTGAGATTCATGTGGTAGACATTCTACTTTAAAGCAAGTCATGTTGTTTTGTAACTCTAACCAATCAAACAAAACTTTATTTCAGCCAAGCATGTAAAGAACTAAATGAAATCCTCAGATCCTGTTCATCACAGAGCTTGTAATGAACAATTAGTTAATGATAAAAAAGTGAAGGCAAGGCAAGGGCAAAGCAGTTTATTTGTATAGCACATTTCATGTACAGGACAATTCAAAGTGCTTTACATAAAACAAAGACATTACAGATATTTAGAATAGTAAAAGGCATCAACACATAATCAACACATAATCACAATAAAATAATAAATTACATTAAAATGATTAAAAGCAAGATAAGTTAAAAAAAAGTTACCGTGCAGATTTCATGCATAGGCACATGAGAAAAGAAATGTTTTTAACCTGGATTTAAACCTGTCAACATTTGGTGAACGTTTAATCTCCACTGGCAGTTTGTTCCATTTGTTTGCAGCATAACAGCTAAATGCTGCTTCTCCATGTTTAGTCTGGACTCTGGCCTGGACTAGTTGACCAGAGTCTTTGGATCTAAGAGCTCTGCTAGGTTTATATTCTCTGAACATATCACAGATGTATTCTGGGCCTAAACCATTCTGGGATTTGTAAACAAGCAGAAGGGTTTTAAAATCTATTCTGTGACTGACTGGAAGCCAGTGTAAAGATTTCAAAACTGGTGTGATGTGTTCAGATCTCTTAGTCCTGGTTAAAACTCTAGCAGCAGCGTTCTGGATGAGCTGCAGATGTTTAATGCTCTTTTTAGGAAGTCCTGTTAAAAGACCATTACAGTAATCCAGCCTACTGGAGATGAATGCATGGATGAGTTTCTCCTGGTCTTTCTGGGAAACTAAACTTTTAAGTCTGTTGATGTTTCTGAGCTGGTGAAAAGCTTCTTAGTGACAGCTTTGATGTGGCTGCTGAAAGTCAGATCTGAGTCTATCAACACTCCCAGGTTACGAACTTGGTTGGTGATTTTAAGAGCCCGAGTCTCCAGGTGTTTGCCAATGCTGACCCTCTTCTCTTTGCTACCAAACAGAATAATCTCAGTTTTGTCTTCATTTAATTGTAGAAAATTCTCCCTCATCCAGGTGTTTATTTGCTCCAGACACTGACACATTAAGTCTATTGGTGAATGAAACACTCTTAAGAGAGAAGTGATGTCATAATCCAGGATATTACAGGTGAGTGTGAGTTTCACAAATATCAGTAAAACAAGACCTATAAAACCATTTAAAGGCAACTATAACTCACATTTTAATAAAAAGAAGCACCGTATAAAGCAGAAATCTCAAACTCTAATCCTAGGAAGCCACTGTCCTGCAGGTTTTACGTTTGTCTGCTTCAACATGCAGCATCTAAAGGCGGATTTATGCCCACACAGCGTCTGCATTACCGCCATAGGTGTCACGTAGGTCTGCAGAGGCTTGACGTGCACCTCTTCCAGACCTGATGTGCACCCCTGCTACACAGACGGATACGCGGAGGTGGCAAGGATGCACATCAGGTCTGGAAGAGCTCGGTTTAGTCAGTTTGGGATCACATGTTGCCAGATATCTGGATCTTATCACTGAATTTGTGTGGTAACCACCTTTTTTAAAAACAATAACCAGTGGATCAAGTTGATGAGAGGCTGATCAAATTATTTCTTTGTTTTCTTCCACAAGCTAAAAGACACTGAACCATACTGGACGACATTGTTTTAAAACAGAAAATACCACAGAACTGAAGTGAACCATCAAAAGAACTCCGACCTGGTGAGTTTACCTGCCGATTCCAACCCTGCTGCCACCTTCAGATTAGGAGGAGAAACTGCAACACGACACCATAAACGAAGGGTCCCCCTCTACGCTTGAGTGCGAGAGCAAACTCACCAGCATCAACTACGCAGACGGCGTGCGAGCATAAATCCGCCTTAAGCAATTTGGACCATGCAGTTTCCCATCCTGCTCCTGCCATCCATGTTTTAGAGCAGTGTTTCTCAACCCTGGTCTTCAGGGACCCCTGCTCTGAATGTTTTAGATGTTTCCATATTTTATCACACCAGACTGAAATGAATGGCTCATTAGCAGGCTTGCAATGAACTTGATGAGCAGTTTAATAAATCTAAATCAGGTATGAAGGAGTTGGAAACATCTAAAACATGCAGGACCAGGAACAAAGTTTAAAATGTTTCCCTGCATCTCTACATCTGTCCCAAATCAATGGCTAAACACCAGGCTTCTGCAGATTTTGATGACAAGCTGAATCAGGTGTGTTGAAGCAGATGAACAGTGAGCTAGAGAATGTGTGCAATATGTAGGTTTTATATGTAGATATTTTATGCTTTTTAAAGGCAAACTGTGTTCAAGCTCTACTTCCTGGTGATTAAACTAATACAGCACGGTATGTCCTAACATTAGCCACATAAATATACAATATGAGGCAAAAATAAAGTTGGTACAGTTCTAATGAGCTTGAAAGTGAATGGTTGGTCTGAGCAGCTTTATTCTTCAACACTGTTGAACCATCTTAGTTCAGACAGTGTAGTCTTCAGGAATAGTTCTCTAGGCCCCTTTAAGGACTTTCCAAATCTCCTCTTTGGATGTTTCTGATTTTTTTTCTGTTCTCTGTCCAGATGATCCCACTCTGATTCAGTAATGTTGAGGTCCAGGCTCTGGGGAGGATCCATCCTTCCAGCAGACCTGTTTTTCAGTCTAGTTCTTGTGTCATTTGGCATACCCCAGTCTTCTCACCATTTTCCAAATGGCTTCTTGACAGCCATCCTTCCATGGCGACCATTTTTGATGAGGCTTCAGCCAACAATAGATGAATCAACTGAAGGTCAAGATGCATCTCTTAGGCCCCGTGTCAGGTTTTGGCTGTATTTGTGCCTGTTTCTTCAGGATATGGCTTTCAGATGCTGTTCATCTGTTGTAGTTTTATTCACCCTCCTTGCCTCCAGTGTTGGCATTGCTGGTGTATGAACATATGAAGGTTGGGTGGTGGTTGGCGAGGCCGTCGGCACGGATTGGCTGCCATGCCCCAGAGTAGCTGTGGTTGCACATGTAGATTACCATCACCAAGTATGAATGAGGAGTGAATAAATAATGGATTCACTGTAAATGTCACTGGGTGCATTGAAAAGCATTATATACTGCATATCGTATCTATTATTATTATTATGCCCTGACACTTCTTCTTTTGTCCTTCATTTGTCCAGTTTCCTCATTTTTTAAGGACAAACTGCACACCATGCTGAGATATGCCACCTTTTCAGCTAATAGCTCTTCAGGAATCACCTTGTTGCTGCAAGAATGCTATTTTCTGTCTGTGAAACTGTGTTGTCTTTGGTGTTTTTCATAGATGCAACTAAAGAAATGGGAACAAATTATGTGTCTGCATGACAAAGTGTTTAAAGATTCAGTTTAAGATTGGTTATTTGCTAAGTTGTCTGTTATATGTCAACTAAACACTTCATTCCTGGAATTAGGAGTCTTTTTTATGTTTGATTGATTCATAGGTTCAGTTTTAAGTGGCCTAAACAAAAGAACACATTCCTGAAAAGGATGAAGGACTGGGTTGAAAATAAGTGAAAAAGTAGCAAATGCTCAAAGAAACACCCTGAAATCCTTTCATAAAACCTGAAGAACTAGGTATCAAGACCACTTTAAAAGATTACAAGAAAATCTGGCTTTTTGGAAGTGTGGTGGGAAAGGTTTTTACCTTGTCCCCTTTTCTCCTTCGATTGTACATGCCAGGTGCAGTCTATCTGCGGGGGCAGAGCTGAATGCAAGTATATCTGACAGGTGCTCACTAGTCAGTATGCATTCCCTCTTCCTGGGTGGCTCTGTGGCAGGTCTTTAGCTGTCGTGGCAGAGGTGGTCGAGCATTCAGCTGATTATACCGTGAGTACTGCATCGTTCATTTCCCTGCCAGGTTTTCATAGTCCTCATATGTTCACGCTGGTTTTAACTTCCTTGCAGCGTGGCGGACAGCTGATCACTGCGGTAAAGTTGGCGTCATCAGCAACAGGTAGCATCACCTTTTGCGGGCCAGCAGCTTGAGCCATTTTGGTGACTGAGGACTGGGCAGGTTTTTGTATACCTTCTTGCAGTATCCTGTGTCGGTCAGGATATCTGCTCCAACACTCCTTAAATTAATGGGTCATTATGAAGAAGTTGACAAGATAGATGTTGACTGTAATCAGATGTGTTGGAGCAGGGAAACGATGACAAACCTGCAGGATACAGGCCCTCAGGGACCAGAGATTGACATCTCTGGGATAAAGTGTGCAAACAACAAAAGTATTTACCACAGGCTGAAATGACTGTCATTTTAAAGGCTGAACATGAGGAGAAAAGACTAATTCTGCATTAAAAATGGCATAAATATAAGCTACAGCCATATTTTGCAGAAAAATTTGACCCCAAAATTGTTCATGCATGTTTCTCAAAACCATAAGAAAAGTGTAAAATAGGAAGATAGGGCATATGGACACATATGCATATAGAAATATTTTTCTGTTTCTATTAATGTGTAATAGCAACATATTTTCCTGCAAACTGGGTTGAAATGTGGGCTTTTTTCTGCCTGTAAAATAAAAAAAAAGGTAATCCCTTCTTTTTTGACAGTTTTATGAAAGGTCATGAGATTGTTTTCCCATATGCAGTTATTTCATGTTCACATACACAGCAAAAAAACAAAACAAAACAAAAAAAACAAGAGAAAGTTCCAGTGCACAAATCAATAGACTAAGTTTCCTGACAGTTTTACGAACCCAGCTGCTCCCTCTTTCTGTGATTGTGTGAAGCTTTCTGTTTTGGTTAGTTCTCATGAATGTCCACTGGGCTCAGGTTAACAAAGAATACATTTGAACTTGCAAATTTATACTTTTACTGCCTAATTATTAATTATTTCGTTAATAAACACATTAAAAGTTCAAATGGATCACTGAGCGTTAAGAGAAGTTCGCTTACCTAATGGGAGTAAAGTTTGTTTAACAAAGCAGGGCAACAGCATGAAATGCAGCCGTCCTGCGGTGTGTGTGTGTGTGTGTGTGTGTGTGTGTGTGTGTGTGTGTGTGTGTGTGTGTGTGTGTGTGTGTGTGTGTGTGTAGGCATGCTTCCAGTGTTTCCTGCCTACTAATTTCCAGCAGTGTTTTCTCAGCTGCAGTTTCCATGAGAGGGAAGAGAAAATGTTTTCATGGATTTTCTGCTCTTACACCTCCTTATCCTCCTCCACTCTGCTTTGCTTCTTCAGCTGACTGAAAACACACCTGGCGTTGGATAAGGTGAAGTCTGTTTCTGGAAGCTGAGTGGCTCTATTCATGTTCCTGAGAGCTGACACAGCAAACAGTCATACACTGAGTGTTTTCATACCCACTGACCCCACTGAAAGCAGTTAAAGTCGATTTAAATTATTTTTCAACATCAGGTGGTTTAGTTCTTTTTTCGCAACCAAATTATCACATTTTTTCTGATATTTTAGGGATAATGTGTGTTGGTGTTTTAGGCCAGGGCTGGCTATGAGGCCCCAAGCAGAATCTGATGTGATCTGGGGTCTACCCCTAGACCAGACTTTTACTGGTGCTTATCACTGCATACAATATAAATCTAACACAGCCATTTATTTGCATTATTTGTGGTTGGCTTACTGGTGTCACTGTGGCTGAGGTTTGTAACCACAGTCATTGGACTTCTTCTGTTATACTTGTATGCTCTGTTTGGGCAAAACATGACAGAATTTATAAATCAATTATCACAGTTATGCAGATGATACACAACTTTATGTGTCTCTGTCACAAGACAACTGCATCCCAATAGACTTATTGTGTCAGTGTCTGGAACAAATAAACACCTTGGTAGCAAAGAGAAGAGGGTCAGCATTGGTAAACACCTGGAGACTTGGGCTCTTAAAATCACCTACCAAGCTTCTAACCTCAGTGTGTAAATACACTCGGATCTGACTTTCAGCAGTCACATCACTGGTTCCCAGTCATCCACAGAATAGATTTTAAAACCCTTCTGATCGTTTTCAAATCCCAGAATGGTTTAGGCCCAGAATACGTCTTTCATATGTTAAGAGAAAATAAACCTAGCAGAGCTCTTAGATCCAAAGATCTGGTCAACTAGTCCAGACCAGAGTCCAGACTAAACATGGAGAAGCAGCATTTAGCTGTTATGCTGCAAACAAGTGGAACAAACTGCCAGTGGAGATTAAACTTTCACCTGATGTTGACAGGTTTAAATCCAGGTTAAAACCTTTTCTTTTCTCATGTATCTATGAAATTTGCACGGTAACTTTTTAACTTATCTTGCTTTTATTAATTTCAATGTAATTTATCATTTTATTATGATTTTATTGTGATTTTTGCTTTTTAATGCTTTGCACCATCTGTGATACTTTTGTTTTATGTAAAGCACTTTGAATTGCCTTGTATATGAAATGTGCTACACAAATAAACTTGCCTTGCCCTGCACTCTGATGTATGAATTATTAAAAAAAACAGTGCCATACATTGATGCTTTTCTTTATTTTTAATCGTATCTGGCTTTTTAGTTTTATTTTTATCTCTTTCACAAAACACAAAAATATTTATAAACTATGTTGTCATCTTTAACCTCCAGGCATCCACATATATGGACATCACATTTTTGGTTGTCTGCACCATAATAATACTTAATTCTGTGTAACTGGAACCTTTATTCCATTTTATTACATATAACTTAATTTATGGACATTTACTTTTTTTATTTCTTTGCATGTGTGGATTGCATTGGTTGTTGCCGACATATGGTGAAAATTTCATGTCGAATTTCATGTCATGAACACACCTTTAGAAATAAATTTACTGAGAAAAATTGTGAAATGATCAATACTTACTTTACCTGCTGTGTATAGTATCTATCTATCTATCTATCTATCTATCTATCTATCTATCTATCTATCTATCTATCTATCTATCTATCTAATAGTTTAAACTATGTGAGTTATATATTAAACACATAATGAATTAAAAGAAATGCATAAAACAAAAGAAAACCCCAAAAAGGGTCAAATTATCTCCTCCTTTTAAACCTTTCAACCATGGACTTCTGCCTGCAGCACAGATTACATGAAAGTTGGACTGATTCTGTTACAGGCTCCCTTATCTATTTCTAAATCTAATTCCAGCTTTTTTTCAAACTCATGTTATTCATAAAATAAAAAAAATGCATCCACATTTCATAGAAATCCTCAGCCTTTGTTAATTTGTATTTTAAAATGATTTTTCATGTTTGTGTGAAGCACTTTGAGTTGCAGTTGTGATTAAAAGGTGCTGTTTAAATATGGAAATGACTTACATAGAGAAGTTCATTAAATGCTGCATTTACTTGCATTTGTGCATCTGAGGGTTAACGCAGGAAAAAGTCAGTGTATGCTACATATTTGTAAGAACCTGATTGTCTTTACTTGAGGTGGTAACTTGGTGGTCTAGTCAGATCTTTTCCAGTATTTTAGCCTATCCATTTTAAGACATTTAATAAGAATTTAATTATTAAGGCTTGTTTTTATTCACTTTTGTAGCAGGGGCTTGTTGTTACACCCGCACCAGGCTCTGTCATGGACACACCCACTCCAGCCATACAACACTGCAGTCAATCACCGGAATACTAATCATGCACACCTGCAACCAATCTCCTCACCTGGCTTTATATAATCCAGCGCCGTGTTCCCTACCTGTCGGACCTCGGCTCAACACGGTTGGACTATTCCTCATTCCCTTCCCGGTCCCGACTCCCACCTCTGCATAAGCTGATTCATCTCTGACACCATTCTGTCAATAAAACCTGGTAAGCCCCTGGTTTTAAATGACATTTATACTTTAAATGATCCTTTTTTTTGTCACTTTGTCCCTCATTTTATCTAGTATAGATTTGCCTCTGCCTTGGCCCAGTATGTTCCACATCTACCCCCTTTTTTATTATTTCTTCAGTGTTTTAATTTTTGTTGTTTTCCCCCATTTCTTTCTGATTCTTCAGTCCCATTGGTCAAATATCTCAATTAAGATGCTGTTGCATCACACACTCAGTAAAATCTTTCCTTGAATTTGTAGGAGGAAATCCTAAAATATGCTTTTACTGGTTCAGTCTAAGAGTTTGGTGTAATATTTGACCCGTTTTGGTTTGTATAATGTTGTTGTCCTGGTTCCGTCCATTCATATTTCAGCCCCTGACTGGTTCCAGCATCTTATTTTTCTGGTGTATAAAACTAGTTGGTCAAACATTCACTGGTGATTCCATTTTTTGCCCAAGATTTTATTCAGTTTGGTCCAACAGTATGTAATATTTTTGCTATTAAGGGTTAGTTTATTTGCCATATGTTACTACTCATCATTATCAGATGCATCAATTAGAAAACTTCTCTACTACTTCTGTTCAGTGCTGAAATTAAGTGGTTAAAACATATACAAGGTTGTTGTGTGTAAATCATGTTATCAGGAATGTGCAAGTCATCGTGTGATAACCAGCGTACTGCTCTCCAACCTGAATACAAACAGCCAAATCTCAAACCATCCAGCACAGAGAGGGATTTATTCTGACATCATCGTCCAAACAAACACAGGACCAACAGGTTGGTTCCCACACAATCTCAGCCAGTGTTTGTCCAACTTGCTGCTCCATTTCACAACATGAAACAATAGAACGCACACACAGTAAGTGGTTCCAGTGGTTTATAGCTCAGTGCTGCGTCAATGCTGACCTCCAACTGCCCACAAAACTCGAGAAGTCCTGGTCTAATAATACTCAAGTGGAAAGTACCTGAGGTTGTTTAGTTAATCACAGTACAAAAGAACATTATAAGTACCGGTCTTTCCAGTAAGCATATCAACCTTGTGAGAATCTATTTAATGACTTCAGTATTTGATGGCTGAATATTATTCTGTGTATATACGGGTAGGCTGTATGGGTAAGGCTACAGAGAGTTAAAAGAATACAGTATTAGGCTCTATGTAATTCAGTTGGATGGTTTCACATTTACAGTCCTATAAAAGGTGCTAATAATTTTGTTGCATTTTCCTTAAAAGGAAAATACATTGTCTGAGATGTTCTTGCTTCACTTGAAAGGAACTGTGATAACAGCTGCTGTATATCCACTATTTTTATCTTTAGACACATCATCAGGTACAGTCAAAATAACACCTAACAAAGTACCTTTTGACATTAGGACAACTCATTATCTGCTGATTTAGACAGTATACAGTTATCAGTCTTCTGGTGGAAATTGTCTTAAACAGCAATTCCATCTCTGGTCACTAGGTGGCTCTTCACATTTCTGGCCCAATTGACCTCATTAGCTAGATTCACTTATCTAATAATTATTTTTCTTTTGTCTTTTTTGTTTTAACATAATTCAGCCATAAACAAAACGTCGAACAGAGCCTGTCTGGTGACATTGGAAGAAAATATTCTTATCACATGGCCATGAACTATTAGCACATTGGAATGAAATTAAGTCATGGCCATGTGTTAATAATGCATTATTTAAATGTTACACCTTATGCACCCAAAGTAAGCATCTCTAATTATGAAACTGTGTTTAATTACTAAAGAGAACAGGATATAATTCATCCCATGATATAAATAAAAGGAGATTGAATCTAAATAATCCTTGGTTCATGTATGCTAGACATGAAGGAGCTCATCCATTTTCTTGTGGCTACAGGTCATTATAATTTCCCAAGCATAACCACTGCATGACCACAATTTATTACTTTTCTCAGGTATTAGTGACAGGTGGCCACAATAAGTGTTTTCTTCCAAAGTCACAAAATCAAATATGGTCTTTTTACCTACATTAATAAGTATGTCGACATCAAACGTCACTGCCCTTATACTTCAATGCGTCCCTTACGCTAGCATGGTTGTTAGCAAATACATCCACCACTGGACAGTTCAGAGTCCAGTTTCAGTGGAGGAGATCCTGATGATGTACATTATCAGAAAGCAACACAAAAAGAGGCAGCGCAGTTGACAGCAGTGGTCTGTTCGACCATTAAATACAGCACGGCTTCTTCTTCGTCGTTCCTTTCGTGTGTTGCTATACTACCCAACACTGCCCCTGCAGTTTCTAGTGGTAATACTGTTTGCTGCATCAGGGAACAAATCCACAAGAGCCTGGAAACGGACCAAATTCTGCACGTAACCGATGCAGAAGATGGATGGAACGCTCTGTATCTGTCTATAATGAAGAGCGTAAAAGGGCCTTAAATGGACTCCATATTTTATCTCTCATAGGCCTTTTTTTGTCCAAGTATCTCTTGTTCCACCCTCATCCAAATTTGGTTATTTCTGACTCCAAAACAACAAAGATACCAAGATGATTATGTCTGAATCCCACAAACCAAGAGCAGTTTCCAAATTACGGGTGCTGGCTTCTTCAAAGGATGAAGTTGTAGTTAGTTAATGTTAGCACGCTAACATGCTAAATTAGGAATTTGAAATAGTAAACAGTCATGCTAACAACAGCGTTTAGCTCAAAGTAGCATTTCAAAGAGCTCTAGCGTGACTAAGCCATGTCTGAACCCCACACAATAACATTACATGAGTCATAACAAAGTTAACACAAGTAAGCCATTTAGCTTACAACACTGCCTCTTGTCTCCTATCCAAATGTTCTGTATGTTTACAGGAAACATGTAACCACATAATTTTTTTTCATACTTCTGCCCAACAAACCAAAGGCAGAGCTCAAGTGTATGGACACAGCTAACCACAGTGCCCATTTCCAAGATATTTTGGTCTTATTCGTGAGTTTGTGTCATCTGACTTGATGGCTATGTATCCAAACTGTAGCTGCGCACAGCTACTAAATGTGACAGCATCCACAAGTTTTAAAATGAAAGCAATTGTTACTGGCGATCGTGTGTTAAGCACTAACGTCAAGTAGAATCGTATGTGAGACTGTATCTATTAGTTGTATTGGTGATGCATCCCGCTACCTCTCTATATTCCAATTTATATATGTTAAATTCACATATTCAGTTTCTATAAGGCAAATTTACCATTGAATTATACTTAGATTTTAGTTGTAGAACATAAAGTTATGACCACTTAGTGCAGTTCAGGATGTTAAATGGCCAGTTTTATACTGTAAGGCTGGAACTTCACTCATTTACAGTTTGTCTTAAGATGAGTACGCACATAAGAATTTTCTAAATCTGAAGAGATTTTTTTTTTATCTGTTAGAAAAAAATCAGGCATGTAACAGGTGTGTGTGTGTGTGTGTGTGTGTGTGTGTGTGTGTGTGTGTGTGTGTGTGTGTGTGTGTGTGTGGTGTGCTCAGGCCACAGTGCAACATAATAATAACCACATTGAATTTGTGCATTGTTCCTGGGCAGATTACCTCTTTCAAGTTCAGCTGAGGTAAGAACAGGCTGACTCCGCCTGTACAGACTTTATAACATGCCATGAGAAAATTCCCGAAGGTTTGACGCATGTTTTGATGTTCTCAGCTATGAGATTAAAGTACCTTGTCCATCAGTCGGCTTTCTCACTGTTAATGCAGGTTTTAGTGTCACATACTGTTCCTGTTCACTGCTGAACGCTTCCCTAAAAAACTACAGAGAGGAGTAACAGCAGCATCTTCTGGTTGTACTGGAAACATACGCCAGAAAAACATGTATAGACCAATTTATCTTTCACCTTTGATCAAGCCCATTATTCACCGAACAGACAGCAGAAGTCCCTTCAATTATCAACAATAAACACTCCCCACTTAGTGTGACACAAGTTCCCAGCATTCAATGCAAGCTGCCAGAATATCTGAACCAAAGGAAATCTTGATCTCCTACAAAACTCATAACATCAGTATGAATGTATTCTACCTCATAAATCCATTTTGATGTGGTTCCTAAAAAAAATAATAATAATAATAATAATAATAATATAATAAAAAGATTTTAAAATCCTTATTGCTTGTGAACAGTCACCCCTGCTGGTTAAACTGCAAACAACATGGGATGACAAAATCAACAACCCTTTAAAAGTAGAAAAGCAACGAAAAATTGTTTGTTTGCATATTTACATTTACTTGGGACAATAATAATGTTTTTAACGAATGGTTGACATAACTGTTAATAATTTTAACAACAATAGTTAAACTGACAAAACTAGAAACCGTAATGAGATAACCATCCTTAACTTCTGGTGTTACATACCTAAACAAAGTGGTAGAAAAGACTCAGCCAGCCTTATTTCCACAAATCTTTAAGATTCATTATAATCACTGAAATATTTGCTCTACTGAATAGTAGACCAGGCCATTAAATGGTTAAGAGTTCCAGTTTCTAAAATATGAGAATACATTTTAAAACAAGTTTTCACTGGATAGAGATGAACCAGTGAACCCTTTCATGCAGTGTCCTCTACAGTGGACAACTCTTTAAACAAGTACCACTTTGTAGCTGTCCACTTTTAAAGCATTTTAAGTTACTGTATTTTTTCCTTTCTTTTATATTTTAAGTGTTGTTTTAAACTCTTTTTTTTCTACTTTCTTTCATGTGAAGCACTTTGAGTTGCAGGTGTGTTTGAAAGGTGCTTTATGAATAAATAAATTACTAAGAGCTGTTTTCTAGGATATGCATGGGTGATGATGGTATATTTGTAAATTAGTCACTTCAGAATGCAAATTATATAGCCGTATTTTCTGAAATATTTATACAATTATGATAGAGCAGATAGAACATATCACTGACTGTACATGCCTGTAGAAATAAAATATGGATAAAACATGTAGCATTGTTTTTGTTTTAGAAATTCATGCATGTAGGGGTTAAGAATAATAACACCAGATATTACTACCTCTGAATTAACAATGGGAAAATGTTTTTTTTCTCAAGCTATATTTCAGCAGATTATTATGAATTAAAAAAAAGACTATCTTTGGTAAAATGGAAAAAGTTGCTTGCAGTTAACCATCACCATCACTGCAAGAAAGAGAAGCAGGTAAATTTCTCTGGTTCACCAACTGAAAAAAGGTGGAAAAAAAAGGAGATTTTTCAGTTCTTTTCAAGTCTGCTTTTAGAGTGAAATAATTTTAATATCCTTTTTTATTCACTTTAATTCCATACAAGGCCTTATCAAACCAACATGCCTGAAATATAATAATACTGAATAGCAGCAATTCCTCACGTGGAAAAAGAATCTTTAAAAACATGACACCTAATAAAAATATTTACCACAACTTTCTGGTGTTAACGTCTCATCATCTGACTTGTTTTGAGCAAACGTAGAATAAAAACTTTAACAGAAACAGTTTTATTCCAAAACAGTTTCTTCATGAACAGTAAAATACAGAGCTTGGTCATTGTGTGTGTGTGTGTGTGTGTGTGTGTGTGTCAGTAACATATACAGTATCCCACAGTGTCCCACAGTTTTACTTCATAGAGTAAATACAAACAATGGAGACCAGTTAAATCCAGATAAAATCAAGGCAAGAGTGTTCAGTACGTTGGGGAACACAGCCGGTGACGTTCAGTCTGTGTCACAGCTGTCGTCCCATCCAGGAGTAACGACCGACTGATCAAGCTGGACCAATGAAAGCCACATATCCCATCTCTGACCAGTCAGATTACTGGTCTGTCTCACAGCATCCTCCTTCATCAGAGCTCATCCTGCAAAACAAGAAATTAAACCAACAAGTTAGCGTTCAGCATCTGCTTTGATTCTTACATTTCAGCTGAAAGGACAGATACCTTTGGTTTGTTGTGTAACCGTGACGACAGCTGTTGCAGTCGCTGTTTGATGATGTCGGCAATCGTGTTGGCGTCCCGGCTATTGATGTATTCCCCGCTGTGTTCATGCTGCTGCAACACAAACAAACCAGAGGTCAGATTCAACCAACCGTCTTCTAAACAGCTCATTTTTAAGAGGCTTCCTCCTCTTCAAACTCAGGTTTTGCTTTTAAATAATTCGCCTTTGAGAATCATGACATCTAATTATCACTATATGATTATTAAGGCCAAAGACAATATTTCAAAATGAACCGAACATTTTAAATAATAATGAATATATTTTTCTAGTATACTTTATTAATCCTAACTGGGAAGGTAGCCTCTACATTCTCTAGTAGATTTACTGGAGAGATGTGGGAATTTGGAGTTGAAACTTTTTTGTTAAGTTTGATTTTATTCAAATTTATTTATATTTGGCAACTTAATTATACTATAAACAGGAGGTAAGCAACTTTGAAGTCTTATAAAGAATGCAGTGAAGGAAGAAAGTCATTGCTTCTATTGAAAAGCTTCTGCACAAACAGCTGTCTTTTCTTTTATTGTAACTTCAGTTTTAGATTTTATATGGTTGCTTTTCTGTGGGCAAGAAAGACAATTTGTGGCTGAAAGTAGAGATCATTAAAAGTAGGCCAGAAGTCAAATAATCACTGGTTCCAACCAAAGTGTGCAGAAAACATCTCTGAACACACGAGTATTGTTGCTGACCATGTCCATCCCTTTGCTACTTCGGCAGGACAACGCACCATGGCACAAAGCTCAGATCATCTCTGCCATCCATGACTTTACAGACAAGGACAAAATTGTTGGTACCCTTCGGTTAATGAAAGAAAAACTCTAAATGGTCACAGAAATAACAGAAGGGTACCAACAATTCTGTCCACATCTGTATATCTAAAATACAGTTTAAGAGTGTTAACTGGCTCCAGATCGTCAGGAGACGCTGTGAAAATCACTAACGTGCCTCCTGGTGATTTTGCCAAAGGCAACATGTTCAGGTTAAAAAGGATTGGACCAAAAATTTAACCTTGGGGGACGACACATTTTATTTCGTGGATTCTTGAGGAGCATGTATCCATACTTAAGAAAAATTGTCCATCTGTGAGATAGGAGTAAAACCATTTCAGAGCAGTCCCTGAGAGGCCCACCAGACTTCTGAGTCTGTCTAATAAAAATCTGGTGATCTACTGTATCAAAGGCGGCACTAAGATCCAGTAAAACCAGGTTTACTGTGGTTTGTCCTAAAATCAGATTGATGCTTTTCTATAATATTGTGTTTATTCAATAACTTGTGTAACTGAATAAAAATAACTTTTTCTATCATTTTACTTTAGTTTTTCAAAGAAAATATTAAATTTTAATATAAAGAATTCAAAAGGCTGAAGCTTGGAAGTGATTAGAGATCAAGGCAGAAATAAATGGAGAAAAATGTTGAATGTGAAGGTTATGATGATGATTTCAGTCTGCCGAATCTTGTTTATGTTTATATGTTGTTGTTGTTGTTGTCTACTCCTAAATGGGTTGTAGTGGAAAAAAATTTGTTGCACCTGTGCAATGACAATAAAGTTACATTCATTCATGTAAATTTATTCCTCTTCTGCTTTTTAAATTAGAATTAGCAAATGGCTAAGAAAGTACATCAACAGTGGAAAAAGTGTTTTCTCTGTAATCTGCTGTTATACTGACTACAAGCGCATCTTTTCAAACTCAGTTCAGAGTGTGGAGCCTGTCCTGTCCTGTTAGTGTGTGTCCTCACCCTTCTTGTTCCCAGATATGGGTAAAATCTGACAGTCGGGTACGCGGTGATTCCAGCTGCCTGACAGGTCTGATGATGAGCCTGACAGTCAACCTTCCCGGCTCGGACTTCCCCTTTAAGCATCTGTCAATCACACAAAGAACATCCCCTTTAAAAACCGTTTTATCATGAAGAAATTTTAAAAAAAATGGCACAAACAAATTCAAGGTTCTCACCCGAGCCAGGACCTCAAACTCTGGGGCAAAGTGCTGACATGGTCCACACCACGGAGCGTAAAAATCCAGAACCCAGTGATCCCGACCGGACAGAACCTGAGATCTGAAGGTCTCTGGAGTCAGATCCACCGAGGCTTTGGGTAAATAACTGCACACATAAAACATTTTACTCCATTTAACTCGTTTATAACATTCAATCGGTCACTCGTTCAGGAGATGGAGGAAGGGAGGAGGAAAGGATGAAGGATAGAAAAAAAGATGGAGAAGACGGGGAATGTGAGAAAAGGAAAAAGTAAGGAAATTAAAGAAAGAAACAAGAAGAAAAAGAAGCAAAAAATTAAGAAAGAAAGATGGAAAGGGAAAGAGAAAGAAGGATGGGAAATAAGGAGAAAGTATAACAAGGAATGAGACAAAGTAAAAAGAAAATAAGAAAAAGAGAAAACGAAAAAAATTAAGAACCAAAGAAAGAAAAAAAGAAAGAAAGAGGATAGGTGGAAAAAATAAATAAAAAGAAAAATGGAGAAAAGGGGGAAAGTATAAAAGGTAAAGACATGACGAGCCAAAAAAGAGAGAAAATGAAATGAAGAAAAGAAGCAAGATATTAAAAAAAATGTAAAGAAGTGAAAAATGAAAAAAAAAGAAGAAAGGAGGGAAATATTAAAAAAATGATATAACTGGAATCAGAGAAAGGAAAGGAAAGAAAGATAAATGGAATTAAAAAATGAAAGGAGAAAAAGGAAAAGATTAAAAAAAAGGTAAGGAAATATGAAGGAATGAAAAGAGAAACAAAGGAGGAACATAAGACTGAAAAAAAACATTAAAATGCAAGGAAGGAAAAAAGGAGACAGATATAGACTCATGGAACAAATAAAAAAGAAGGAAGGAGAAAACTGAAAAACAGGAAGCAAATAATTAGATAAAAAAATAAAGATCTGAAGGGAAAGGAGAGAAGAAAGTAGTAAGAATGGAAGGGGGGTTGGGGGAAGAAGGCAGGAAACAATGGAGAAAAAAAGGTTGTAGGAAAGAGAAGGAAGGAGATAAAGAGGATTTGTATCTCACCTGAGGGCCCACGCTCTCAGTGAATGAGCATCTCTGTGCCAGCCGTTGTAAGCCCTGCAGACACAAACATCACGTCAACACCGAACCGTCCTGTTAGGAGGATTCTGATGCGTTTGAGGTCCAACAGAAAGATGAAGACCTCAGTGTTTACTCCAGAAACCGCATCATACCGAGTCACTGTCAGCTTAACTGGGTCTGGGTGATTATAGTTTTTAGTTCAGGGTTCAGTCTGGGTTTCCCTCATCTTCCTTTTTTCGAAGTGAAGCTTCTGTAGCCATGGAGCTTTATAATTATGTGTCAGTAGCTGCGTTTCCATTAGCCTAAGAACTGCGCAAAACCAAAATATTGCAATAAAAAACTGGTATTGGAAACGAAAAAACTCAAATATAATGAAAAAGTTTTTACGCTCTCATTTGGTTTTTCAGACGTGTCGATATAGCCGGACGTGACCAGTTCATTCAAGATGGTGCGGCATGTAGAGACGGCGGAGGAGATGGAAATCTTTTTATAGAGGAAAATATAACTGTATATAATCCTTAACATCAAACAACGAAATGCATTTTACAAGGATTAGAAATCTCCACCCTTCTCAAAGTGGAGTCTCGCGGGATGAGATTTAACGAGAATTACAGCTAATGTGCTAAACACCATTCACTGGATACACCTGCATATCGCAATGGCACTTTGTCTAAATTTTAGGAATATTGCTTTTATTTAGTGAAAACTGTAATGGAAACGCAGCTCATGTGTGTGTTCAGTGAGGTTTGAAGTGTGGTACTTACATGTATCCATCTGGTTGCCGGGTGTTGCCGGGGTACAGGCGGATTTCAGGGTACGCTCTCACACCCTGACTCTGACAGAACGTTTGAAAGCGCTGACAGTCCACAGAACCCACCAGGATCTGACCTGACAGCAGCTGAAAGGTTAAGCAACACAGAACCGGGTTGGACAGGGGGTTTGTCTTTGATGGACCACATTTGTGATTTGCTGATTCCTGCTTAAGGTTCTCAGTTTTTCTGCAGTTTTTCTTTATGCTGTGTGTAATGTGTGTTATACCCGGGCCATGCGCCTCCACTCTGGGATTAGAGCTTGACAGGGACCACACCAAGGAGCGTAGAAGTCCACCGCCCAGATCTGCCCTTCAGCTCGACCTGCAACAGAGACATCGAGTCTGTTTACACCTAAACCAGCATTTTGGGTGATCTGAACACAAACATCTGTTTATATCTTTGATTGGATCTTATTTTTTCATTCTACATGCATCCTTCAGCTCCGTCTTTATCTGGTATAATTTTTTCTGAATGAAAATTGATCCAGGCACATGCACAGTCCCCCCCTTGGTGCACACAGTTTCTGGGCTTAAGGCCCATTAAAGTCACTGCCAAGCTGCACTGCACACGGCTTTAAGGCATCCACGTGTTGTTTTCAATAAAGCACACATTCTGAATTATGTCTCCTCATACATCTGTTATCTCATTCTTACAGTTTTATATATTATCTCATTCATATTACACGTATTTCCTGTATAGTTACAGTCAAAGTGGTGAAATTCAGCATTATATATAATGTCTACTCATTCTATAGAATGCCAAGCGTTTTTAGGTAAAGTGTGAAATGTGCTTGTTCGTACGTACTTTTCCTAGGTATTCCACAAGACGCCTTGACATTGTACAGAATGACAAACCCTTTAGGTAAAGCGTAAAATGTGCATACTGGACTGGTCTAGAACAGCTAATGTGGTCATTTTGACTGCACACGATCTATTAAGGAATGGAGATTTTCACACTTTGTCGCTTCCTAAAGACGGCTAATTCACCATCAGTCTTGCATCTTGTCTCTTCTCTGAGATCTCTCCAGCCAGTAAAAGTCAGTCAAGAAGTTGACTCCTGTATTATCTCTTACTCTGTCCCTTTCCCTATCTTTTTTCCCTTATTTTCCTTTACTGAAACAGCCATGGTGTGCAGTTAAAATGGCCAGTGTGTTTATATTCAGTTGCTAGCATGTGACGCAATGCCATAAAGCAAAATACTGCCAAAAAGTGATGCGCTGGGACAGAAAAGAAAGTTGTGAAGTGTGGTTTCTCAGCCTCAGGACGCGGCTGGGCAACAACGGCTCCAGGAATTTACATTATGAATGTCAGTGCAACATCAAAACAAGTCAGAAGCACAGATTTTTGAGGATGGAAAGTTATGTAGTGGTACTTTAACTAAAAAAACAAAAAAATAGCAAAGAAGCAGAGGACAGACACAAAGTTCTGTCACTGCAGAAACAACAGTAGGAGCTTTAATGGAAATAATAACAATAATCACGTAAGGTTGGACCTTGGAGCTTTGATGTATGAACTTCAGCTTCTATTGTACTCAGAATAACTGTGACGAAATGCATCTGAATGTGGACTGAGCAGCTCCATCTGAATGGATCTTCAGTGTGTTTACGAGCTCTGTCTACTTGTGACCTGATCAGACGAGAAGAACGTTGACCCGTGCTGTGATCAGCTGAATCAGAGTTTTAGTTTTGTCTCTTATACTCAGAAAGAGTAAACATAAAAACTGAACTGTTTCAATATTAAACATCTTTCCTTCCTACTGGCTGTTTCTGAATTAAAAGCTGTATCATGTAACAGAGAGAGAGAGAAATGGGTTCTTGGAGTCTGCATTTTGCTGTACCATTAATCTCCATCTTTTCCTCCTAAAACATTCTTTGTTTCCTGTTTAATTTTCAGGACAGGTTTTACCTTTTACTCTCTCTGTGAAGCTGGAGGGATCAAGGACCTCCACAGTCGGATTAACCAGATCCTGCAGAGACAAACAAAAGGATCTCTCTGAACACAACTCCCTTTCCTGCAAACGGCAAAGTCCCACAGAAGATAAACAAAGCTATGAAGTATGTCTCCCTTCAAAGTGATACCTGTATGAACTCCAGGATGCCGTCAGCTGAGTGATGTCCTTCATATTCATGAACTGAGGAACCGTTGAAGATGACTGTGGTGGGATAGGCCTGAATATTGTACTGAGACACAAAGAGAAGCAGAACATCACACAGTGTACAGCTGATAAGCCATGGAGCAGTCTGGAGATGTTTGATCCTACCATGGAGCAGAGGTTGTGGTGGATGGTGCAGTCAAGAGTACCAAACTTCATCTGTCCAGCCAGCTGGATTGAAGCTTTTCTCAGTTCAGGCAGCAAAGCTCGACATGGAGGACACCACTGCACACAAGAATGAAGGATTTATCAGGATAGTATCCAAGAGTTATTACCAGTGCTTACATCCTTGTGTGTAAAGTGGGGTAAGTCTTTATATAAATGTGTAATTACACAGAGAGAAATATTGGTGGAACGGCAACTGCAGGTTGCAACTGAAAAGAAGTGTTTCAGTGTTTGATCAGAGAAATACACTAATGCACACTTCTATTCAGTCATCAGAGATTACTGGGTGATATGAATCTATATTTTATTTCTTTAGCAGTATGTGGTCTGGTATATCTTTAGGATAAATTTAATAAAATTTTAACACATAAAATCATGTTCAGACACAGTTTCAAGCAATGTCTTATATTTCTTATGGTGACCATATAACCATAAGAGAAACCCAGTTTTTTCTTCCTGTACTCTCATCAGCCACTTTCTTAGGTATACCCGCTCAACTGACTGTTAACACAAATATCTAATCAGCCAATCACAGCACAGCAACTCAATGCATGTAGTCATGTAGAAATGGTGAAGACGACTTGCTGAAGTTCAAACTGAGCATCAGAATGAGGAAGAAAGGAGATTTAAGAGACTTTGAACGTGACATGGTTGCCAGACAAGTGGTGTGAATATTTTAGAAATGGCTGCAAAACTGTTTTGGTAGGGTCAGAATTTGATGTACACTATATGAAAGCATGGATCCATCATGCCTTGCATCAACGGTTTGTAATGGTTTACCACCATGGCATGGTCTAACCACCACAGTCTACCTGAGTATTGTTGCTGACCATGTCCATCCCTTTATGACCACAGTGGAGCATCTTCTGATGCTACTTCCAGCAGGATAATGCACCATGTCACAAAGCTCTGATCATCTCCACCTGCTTTCTAGAACACGATAATTCACTGGACTCCAACGGCCTCCACAGTAACCAGATCTTAATCCAGTAGAGCAGCTTTGGGATGTGGTGGAACGGGAGATTCTCATCATGGATGCAGCCGACAAACCTGCAGCAAATGTGTGATGCTGTCAAGTCAATATGGAGCAAAACCTCTGAGGAATGTTTCCAACACCTTCATGAATGTATCACACCAAGAATTAAGGCAGTTCTGAAGGAAAAAAGGGGTCCAGCCATGTACTAGCAAGGTGGATAAAGTGCTTGGTGATTGAAGTTGACAGCACGTTAACAGGACAAATTTCACTCTGCCACTCTGCATCTGCTCCATCACTGTTTGTTTTGCAGGTGCAGCATCATCACCGGCTCTCAAGACAAACAGAGACCGGCTGGATGGGTTGGATCATCAAGCAGTAACTCATAAAATATAAAACAACTTGACAACAACTTAAAGTAATGACGTGGCATTTTCAGCTGTTGGATCAGGAGAATGAGTCGACTCAGATGTCATTTTTTGTCAGTGCAGTGAGGCTCAAAAGAATCCAAACCTGTCATGTCTCACTCGCTTACCAACTACTCAGTAAGACAATAACCTCGAACTAGATGAATATGACTCCTTCTACAAACTCATCCTCTTTAACTCTTCACTACACCAAAGCCAGTTAAAAATCACCTCAGTGTAATGCTTGAGTGAACCAGGAACCAGTTCTGTAGAAGAGTAAACAGTACAGGGTTGGGTTCATCTTGATAACAGTTATGTGTCATTGATATAAGACAAACTTTGTTTCAGATACATACTATTCCCTTGAAGCTGAGGGGATTAGTGACTCGATATTCACTGGTAAAGGTCTTTAGCAGAACTAAATATCATTGATTGCCATGATCTCCTTACTGCCACTTAAAAATGTAAAGAAAGAATCATGTTAATGTAACTTTCTAAGCAGGTAAAACAATCAGAGTGTGTATTATCTGTAACTTACTAACCGGAGCAAAGAAATCGACCAGCCAGGGTTCCTTCCTGTCAGAAGGAAAGTTGTCCGGCCTCAGAGTCGTCACATGAGCACGAACACTGTCTCGCGCAAAACCCACAATGTTGTACAAGACATCTTTACCTGCATAGAGACAGAGAGGATGAATCAACAGATGAGAACAATTACTCTGAAATGATGACATTGTCAGATAATAAACAGAATGCAGAGCTAAAGATGAAACAACTTAAGGGCTGTCCCAGTGTAGCACTGACCGTGGTGGATCTCAAAGTCATGGATTCCCAGTCCTTTAAAGACAGCGATGCAAGGTTTATGGATGTAGAGAGACTGACACAACTCAGAGTCTGCTAAACAGTCTACTCTGCCAACCTGGAGAGAAAAACAGTGAATCAGACAGACTTACAGGCAGGTAGACTAAAGTCCTGTTTCCACCAACGGGAACGGGTTGGTACGCATTTTTCTGTGTTTCTACAAGGAAGTACGAGAATGTCTGACCCAAACGGCCTTACATTTTTCGGACCACTGTTGCGATCTCAATCTTACCAATCTGACCCAAAAGGGTGGAGCCTGACACACTGCAATCCCTTGATTGGTCAAAAGAATCGTCACTTCCTGTTTAACTTGGCACAAAGAAAAAAGCAGGAACAGCTCCATGTTAAAATAAACGGTGGATTTGTTGTTGTTTAAAGCTACATGTCAAAAAGAAAGAACACAAACTGCTGGATGTCCACCATTCTCCTCCTTTGTTTCTGTCACCTTCTTCTTTGTTATAATTCAAGGGAGGCATAGCACTGCTAGTATGTAGCTGACGCATCTATCGCTATCTGGCCAATTTGCCGCTTACCAGTTAAGGGTACAGTTGGATGTGAAAATGCAACAGAGAATATGATTTACTGAACCACATCGCCCCATAAGGACCCCGACCTGCTGGTGGAAGCGGGTCTATAAAGACGTGCAGACAGAAAGATGGGTACCTGTATGTGGTCATTTCGTAAAAACGCTTGCAGCTTCTTGTACTCGTTGGAGAAGGAGCCTCTGTCACCAAATGTAAAACTCACCAACCAGCGATGACGAGCCAGTTTCTTCTGAAAACAATAGTTTAACACATATTATAGAGTTTATCTGCACCTGACAGCTGTTGTGTAAAATATTGTAATGTGTGTTGGTTTGTAGTGGGAGAACCTTGAAACTGTCACTGGTCAGCAGTTCGAGATCTGGCAGATGGTTGATAACCTGATTGTAGATTTCTCTACTGTCCAAGGTCTTTAGCCACTGCAGGATACAAACACTAAATAAGTACTGCAGTATTACAGATGCTATTACTGCAAACAGTACTTCACTGTGCTTTTTGTCTTACCAGAACACTGCCTTGTTTATCCAAAGCACTTCCAGGAGGGAACAAAGCAGTTGCTCCACTGGTCACCTGAGTTAAGAGAAATTTAATACCAATAATCATGTCTCAAAGAGCTTAAGCTGATTTAATAAATACTGCTAGTGGTAGATAAAAACATCAGGTCAGAGCAGGCGTGTCAGTAACTAAATACCTTCGCCTCTTTGCAGATGATACCCTAATTTATCTTCCCAGTTAGTAAAGGATGATAATGACAATCAACTAGTTAATGATCAGAAACAAAAAGTATGAATCCCCCATAAGAAGTATTACCTGGAAACTGTCACAGAGCTGTTGCTGTATGGTGCAGTCCATCCATCCCACCTTAACCAGACCGTCCTACAAGCAGACACACAGTAATCAAATCAAATTTTATTTATGTAGCACATTTCATACCAAAGAGCAGCAGTACTTTACATAATAACAATAAAAATATAACATAAAAATAATTTCAACTTTAAATTAAATAAAAGCGTTCACATACTCAAGTATATAACCTAACCAAATTATAAAAAAACACACACCTAATCATTCATAATCTATCTCCTATATAGACACTTATTCTTTCTTATCAAATAAATGTAATCTTTTTTCCTTTACTTTAAAGCAGATGAGAGATATTAATGGCAACTATTAAAACATTTAAAATACCCAATATATTTAGCAATATAATAAAAAAATACAGTTATATATCATTTAATTAAAATGACAAAAAATGATAACACAGTGTTTCCATTATGTTCACCCCACCCCAATGCTAACAGTTGTGTGAATGTTTGTAAGCCCTGAAATAAAGCACTATTCAAATAAAAGTTTATTTAACTAAATTGAAAAAAAGTTTTCCACGCATTTTTATATGTGCCAACAACACATAGTCAGCGCTCCCAGGACAACATAGCCTCAGTCAGCACATATACTCAGTAATTTTGCCGTGAGAAGCTCAAGTGTTTTCTGCTTCCATGTGTATTTATGTTTTATAAAATTGTGAGAAACCATTTGACAACAATTCTGCTGTGTTCTCACCAACATTCCTGCCAGCTTCTGTCTTGTTCTGGGCTCCAGACAATCTGAGAGAGACAGACACATATGACAACCCTGAGAAAAGCAGTAGCCTATACTCTGTTGTATGAAATGCATGTATGAGCTTGTGTATTAGGTAGAGTGATTTGTGACATGTCTTCCTGTTTTCATGCAGACCAAACACAATCATTTGTAAACATATGAACACATGTATGTGCACCGAAGCTGAAGATTTCAGGTGATGGTAAATATTTCTGATATGTTTTACCTCCAGTGTCAGAGCAGAAGGTGATCAGCCATCCGAGCCCCGATGAAAACGCGCTTTCTATCTCGGTGAAGACGTTCCCTAATAAAAGAAAAAAAATACAACCTTACCCACAGTTTAGACCACGCAGGATGATACAAACCAGCCCTGATAATAACAAGACACATCATAACTTCCATATACGTACTTATACATGAATCCTTATTTAAAAGTTTGGTAAAAAGAAATGAAAAGCTAATTCAAACACTGCAACTCACCTTGCCAGAGCTGAGTGATGGTTGTTGTGATGAACTGCATGGAGAAGCGAACCAGGTCGTCTTTGGTGCGCTCCCCGTTAAATTTCTCTGGTCTCTGCAGGGACAAAACAACAGCTGATGATTACAGAAAACAAATGGAAGCCATCAGTTTTCCTTTTCAGCTAACTTTACAGGAGATGAGAGACGATGGACACTTTTTTAACAAACACAAACATGTAATGACACTGAGCTGTATCTTATAGCCGTGAGTCAAGATTAATAGTAACTTTAACCCGCATCTTTCAAACAGCTTCTCACGAAAAACTGTAGTTCTTGTCTTTCCAGATGCAGGTGTGTTTAAGGAGCAGATCTAAATTACAGCATATGGACAACACTTCAACTGCAGCCATACAAATCAGCAATGTGGCACCTTCTCAAAGGTTGGTGCTGAGGTCTGAATTTATTTTAGGACATAACCAATGTTGAACAAACAAAAAGGTGCATTTTCTTTCTCAAATTTGCTGCTTTTTATTCTCGCGTTTACTGATCTTTCCCCTTATTTTCATTCTTATTCATTCTCTAGCCATAACACTACTGAACTTTGCCAGAGTTTCACATCTTGGTGCCCCATGATAAAGGCTAATTCAGCATCCATCTTGCTTTCTAACTGTACTGTGATATCTCTCCAGCCAGCAAAAGACAGTCTTGTTTTGACTCTTGTCTTATCTCTTGCTCTGTCCCTTTCTCTCTTTCTTATCTTCTCTTGCTCTGATCATGTCTTCTTGCATTTCTTGGCTAAATCAGCCATGGTGTGTTTATTTCCCCTTGCTAGCACGTGACACGGTGCATAAAGCTGCAACATTACGCAGCATTCCGGAAGAAAAAGGTTGCATTGTGTAGTTTTTGAGCTTTGGGACGCTGCTGTGCAGCAATGGCTTCATAAATGCACATAATAGATGTCACTGTGGCGTGTCCGATCCAAACCTGGCTGGAGTCATGTAATTTTCTCAGACAATGAATAAAGGGCAGACAGACCTGTCCAGCTCTGTATATATACAGGCTGGGGTAGCTGTTGATGCCTTTCCTCCTGCAGAGATGGTTGTTGTCTCCACAGTTAACCGCTCCGATCCTAATCACTCCATCCATCTCTTTGGCAAACTCCCTCCACTGTGACACACACACACACACACACACACACACACACACACACACACACACACACACACACACACACACACACACACACAAATTATAATAACTATACAGATGTTGGATTAAACAAAACCTTAATTACAGAACAAGAAATCGAATCAGGAAAACCTTTTATAAAGTTTTTAATGTGCTCTAAAATCAATGAGTGTTTCAGTTCAAAATGTTTCCAATTGTCACCTGCATTAAGTAAATGTGTGTTATCTGTTTCAGCATTTTATTACCGTTGGAGCCAGCTGGTGACAGTGTGAGCATCGTGGGAAATAGAAGTTGACAAACCAGATTTCTCCAGAGTTAACTGCTGTCTCTGAGACACAAACACACATATTAGCCTGTTTATCACCAGTGTACAAGCAAAGCATAATTTTTTTCCACAAGGAACATTCATGTTGTGGTGGATCTTTAAAAACCATGAAGTGTCACCGGTAATAATAATAATGCTAATAATAAATTTTTTTTGCTGGCGCCTTTCAAGTCACCCAAGGTCACCTTACAGCTAACAAAAGCATAAAAAACATCAGATAATATGAAAACAAAGCATCAGCCTAAAAACAAGAGTAGCACACTGTGTCCAATCGGAGTGAGTATGTCAGTTTGAACAGGTAGGTTTTGGGTTTGGAGTCTGACTGTCTTATGTGTGGGGGGAGGGAGTTCCATATGGTGGATGCTGACCAGGGGATGGTTTGTAGTCCAGCAGAGGTTGAGCAAATGGTGCAGGAGGGGCTGTATTCTTGGAGGAGGTAGGTGGGGGGCTAGATAGCTTTATATGTGAAGAGATTTTTGTAGTGGATGAGCTACTGAACCAGGAGCCAGTAAAGTTGGATGAGAATAGTGGTGATGGGGTCGTCACACTGAAACTTTTACACCTTTTTATTTGTCATTCTTCACTTTCAGCTGTTTATCTAATCAATTTAGCATGGATGTTTCAATCTGTTCCATAACCTGACACCTCCAGCAGGTACGAATCACTATATATTAAAAAATCTTACCAAAGTCTCCGCTGTCCAATGTGATGATCTCCAAATCGTCATCATAAATACCTGTAAAAGGATTGAGACATTAAATTGTTTTAGACACTACCTTCTTTAAAGTTAAATAAGTTTTCAAAGTAAAAAATATTTAAAAGTGCTCCTGTGGCAGCGTCATGATTAAGACTTACCAAAGTCATATCTGTAGTAGTTCCAGCTCTCGTAGCGTCCTCCCTGCTGTTCATCCAACCCCTTTTCTCCATACTTATCATATTTCTTTCTCAGATCTTCATCTTTCAAAACTTCATAAGCTCGATTCACTTTGAGGAACTTCTCATGAGCTAAAGAGTCGCCCTAAAATGATTCATCTTTGTCAATTTAGTTTTTTGTGGTAGAGAAAATGCATATGGGGGGTATATCAGAGAGTGACTCACAGGGTTTTTGTCGGGGTGCATGGTGAGCGCCAGCTTCTTAAAAGCCTGTCGTATCTCTCTTGTCGTTGCCTCCCTGCTGATCCCCAGCAGGTCGTAGTAGTCCGAGCTCTCTGCCCAAACTGCCACCAGCAGGATGACAAAGAGCAGCAGTGGCATCGTGGACTGGGCAGGGTCCTTGGCCTTGAGGACTCTTTTATGCAACATCTCCAAACTTTCCAAAACAACCAGAAAAACTTGGAACTGGAGGAGAAAGGACCAAAGATTATTCCTTGATGCTGTGCACATAGGTAGTCTAGCACTACTTGGTTTACTGCTGTTAAAACTGTTAAACTCATTATGTTATAATCATGCTGCTGTCACCCTCTCTCAGTTATTCTACTTTAATCACAAAGGAGGCAAAACATTTACTTCGATTCAGGGTTGCAGTGTGTCTGGAGGCTACCCCAGCGGCAATCAATGTCGCCAGTTTATTACAGGGACAAGATATCACAGCAACCACACACACAATCTAACGTGTGTTTGAGCTGTGATGGGAAGTCTTAGGGCTTAGAAAACAAATTAACACAGGGAAAACATACAAACCTGAAGGCCCCGACTGAGACTCAAACCTGGAACCTTCCTGCAGCTTAAAATGTTGCCTTACTTTATTAATTTTCTCAATTACTCGTTCTTGTGTTGGGAAGTTGATATTCCATCCATGCATTTTTTATATTTGCTTGCTCCATTGCAGGGTCACAGGAACCTATCGCAGCAGCAAGAAGCTAGGCGAGAATAGATGGACAGGTCACCAGTCCATCACGGAGGCAAACAATCTTTCACACAGATACCGTGACCGAGTACAGGTTTGCCTTACATATGCTCCAAACCTGAACGAGTACTTTTCTGAGGAAGTTCAAGTGGTGGTTCATGAACCTGTACCCACTATTTAGCCAGTGTTCATGGTCTAAAAAGCAGTTTATAAGCTCTTAAAATTGATTGTGGCTCTGAAACTGCCTGCAATGATGTTGCAATAGTTCTTAATAAATAAGATTATTTTATAGGGGTATTTTTTAAGGCTGCATAGCAGTCAAGCATGAAGGTTCCAGGTTCAAGACTCGGTCCATCTGTGTAGAGAATGCATCTTGCATGTGTCAGCATGAATAACTGTTTCTTTCTTTAAGACTACTATTCAGACCTACTCACATAACTAGCTGCAGCAACTTCTGATCATAACGTGCCTCAACTTTTTTTAGGGATAAGTTCAGTCTTACAACAAGAGGGGTTTCCACTCAAAGTCATATAGCCTACTTTCCCGTTTTTTCTCTATTAACTTTGTTATTAATGAAATTGTGTGTTCAGCCACAGAACAGCATAAATTGTTAAGTAATGCATGCCTATTTTATGTGTGTTTTACCTCATGATTTAACAGACTCATTACCACCTTCATCACTTATGTAACTTGTAATAAATACACATAACACTGTGGCTACACATCTATAAGGATAAGTTTTAATATAATTCAGATTTTTAATCTGGTAAACCAAAGCCTCTCCATGGAGGTCAATATCAATTTTCTGAGATTCTTTCTTTGCTGTTTAAAGAGCCATAGTGTAAGCTAAGCTAAGCTAACTGCAGCAGAAATTAACGTTAAAACTTGCTAAGCTAATTAGCTGGTTGGAACCCCCGGGACATTGAGCGATTTGCAGTATGTGAGTGAAGCAAAATCTCACATTAATCTGGCGTTTACAGAAATTTCAATCTAACAAAACTGCAGCGTCGTTACCTTTGAGATGTCTCAACTTCTAAAACTGTGAAGATGAAGATCCGCATCAGGGTCCGGCTCACACCGGCATCAAGTTATCGTAAAAATATCCTTCTGTTCCGGTTACTACCTTTTAAAAGAAAAGCTACATAAAACACAAGCAGCGGATCGACTCGAGAATAAAGGCAGATATGAAGGAGAGCACGTTTAAACTGATTTTATACTATATTAACTAAATTAAGTCAGAGTATAATCTAGTGACTCAAGATTATGTTCTATAATGTTCAGCTAACGTAATCCTTTTACTTTTGAGAGCGGAAATGTTACATTCATCGGAATGTGTTTAAAATACTTTACAACTCATCACTACATTTTGATGACGCAGATTGGTGCATTCACGACTGCACAATCACTTGTTATGACAAAGGTAATACAAAATAATTTAATAATAAATTTATATAACAAAGTGATCAGTCTGCACTTTCAGTCATTAATACCTGTAAGCTTTTCAGGCTATTCTATCTGAATTAATTCTATTGGGTTATTCTATATCATCATTGAGCTAATTCTCAGGACAAAGTGTGTGGGTTGTTTCATGTATGTGACTTTTTACACCCAACAACGTATATTATTTAGATAAACATTTCTGAGCCAGAAGATGGCTGCAAATAAAATGTGACTTTCTGCAAACAATGTCTACAACATACATTGAATGAAAAAAGGTTCCTCAAAAATAGTATGCTCTTTTCTTTTTGCTCCTTTATTTTTTCTTTTTACAGTTTATTTTAAAGCAAACAACTATAAACATACAATTTGACCTGAATACAAATCAGATCAGTATGTGTTTTTGTTTTAATATAACCTGAATCTATCATGACATTAGGCTGAGAATGAACTCATTTTTAATTACATGGTCATGATAGATATTGTATGTAGCCATTTGTTCTGCATGTTCTCTGAAATGAATGTGACACTAAATGCAATATGAATGTGACTACAATTTTATCTTTTATACGTGCAGTTCGAACTGTAGAAATGACCCAAAGTTTTCTTCTTATTTTGATTTTTCTATTCTGTTAAGAATTGAATTGACTATTTGGTTAGGATTGTCATTGCTGTCTAACTGAGTTTGCATGTGTCTGAAAATTTGGAGCACACTACAGCAAGGTAATGGTCAAGTGTTGGACATCAAATGGTCAAAGCTTTCATTCACAAGGTTAAAGAAACGCTGTATAAAGATATTTCAAAGAATAGATTTTGGTTGTATAGTTGAGATAACATAGGTTTGACAAACTCAGAATTTTGGAAGGGGTTCAGGATTGAAAATATCAAAGGTGAGTCCTCACAAATTCAGAAAGATATGTCTGGCATCATTTCTTTTTTTCTGGATTATCACTAATTGGATTGAAGTGGATAATAATGGACTGGTGCTATTATATATATATATATATATATATATATATATATATATATATATATATATATATATATATATATATATATATATATATATATATATATATATATATATATATATATATATTTCTTTTTTAATTTTTTTAAATTTTTTAAGGTTTGGTCTGGCTCTCTAAAATACACTAAAAATTACAACTAGATTAATTCAACTGAGCTCGATAAGTACCTAAATAAATAAATAAATGTCAGAAACAGAGTTTACCTGAACGCATTGTCTAGCTGACGACATCAAAATGCGCCGGAAGTGAGCGGCAGCTCCTCCACCGTAGCATCATCTCACTCCACCGGTATCCCACAGCTCCACAGCCTGTCGCGGTCTGAAATATTTTGTTTTAAGCCGCCAAATTCAACGTCATCTTACGCTATGCGATAACTGTTAATTCCATACAAGTATCTGTTACAGTATTAGTAGGTTGTAGTGGGAGAATAGTTAGCTTTTCTGGCCACACTATTTAGCTAGCAGCCCTATCGTCACTTCCTACTTTTAAAAATCGCGGCTACAGAAAAGAAACGGAGATGGAGTTGCAAGGTAGCTAGATTTATGTAATTATTAATATGTTTATCCCTTTTGTGAGTGTGATTTGTTGTCATTTGCATATTTAGTAGCCATTTTTCTGATCGTAAAGCACGTCAGTCTAACTTTAGCCTTTTAGCTGCTAACAGTGATTGATTCTGTATATTATCACAAAGTAAATTAACAGTCTTTACAAGTCTCAATATCTTTCAGCTCTCAAATATCTTTTAACTAATTAAATGAGAGAAATCTTTTTTAAATCCTGCATAAATATTAGCCCGTGAAAAACTTTTATTTCACATGGGTTTAAAAGGATATCGACATCAGCTGTTCATTCTGTGACATTTTCTCTGAATTTTGCCCGTTTGGTCTGATAATTTATTAATTTTACATAATCATATCCTCTCTGATGCTTCGTTCTCTTTTAAAGATGTCATTTTTGTTTTCTTCAGTCATGATGATAATTGCAAGCTTTTTCTTATAAATTTGATTTTTATCTTGGCCAAATTTTATATTCATACGTGTAATTTTCAAATAACAAACCCTCTGCTCTGTTTTTGCCCTTGACATGAACCAATACTCAGCCTCTATTAGAAACTCCACAAACTCTAAGGCTTTACGGACTATTGAGACTTTTAAAAAGTACTACTTAAATGTTTGGTAAAACCAAAGATTGTTAAACTCCCTCTTCTTGTATCTCCTTCTTATTCCTGTTTTCTTGATGCTACCCATGTTGCCCCCTTACTGTACTCTGTTGTTCTTTGTTTTGCTTTGCTCTCTTTATATTGCATACTTTGATACGTTTCAAATCTCAATAAAGTTGTTTAATTAAAAAAAAATTAAAAGAAGTAAATTAACAGTCACATGTATAACACCATTCTACATTATTGGGTGTATGTCTATAATAACATCTGTGGTTAGTTTATTTATTTAAAGGAATATTATTAACTGTTTTTATTACTAATTATATAAAAAAAAAAAGAAATTATGCCCAGCATTTTGCATGTCTGGTGTTAGTTTGGATTGAAGGGTCGTTGCTTTTTATCTGTTGTATCTTTGTCTTTCATTTTTCTACTTTCCTTTTTACTTCTCACTATTTTTTCTTTTTTCCCTGTCCTCGCCGATCAGGTCCAGCAAGATTACACAAATACAATAATTCAAATAAATAAGATTTTTTAAAAAAACAAAACAAAAGTCAGATTATAAAGAGGAGCCTTATACCCCCTTGGCAAAGCAAATTTGTTGGGCACAACACAGCAGCCAGACCATCACTCTGTTTGCTACGATGCTGCACAAGACAAGTAAAAAAAGAAAAGAAAAAAAATCAAACAGTTAGTTCTGTGTTTCTAGGTTTGATCTAAATAGTAATTTTATGTTTTCTTTTTTTAATGAAATTGTATTGTGTGATTTCTTTATAATATACTGCTGACATTCCAAAACAGGTTGTTTTAATATTTTTATTAATTTATTTTATTTTCTCTTGTTTTGATAGTCTGAAAAAATGACTTATGTGCTCAGTACTTCTTTCTCCATGTTCACTTCTTCCATGTTCAGACTCGGGATGTGCTGCTTTCCTCCTAAAGGCTGAAGTCATGTTTTTTTGTCTGAACAGTCTGGTATAGATAGCTTCTTCACAATGGTTCATGCATGGCCCAGATCTGTGTATGTGTTGATCAGCACTTTACAAATATTCTGTATGACAGGGGTATCCAGCTCCAGTCCTCGAGGGCTCTCGATTAGGCTCTCCTCAACAGCTTTTTATCAAGTTTTGCCCAAGAATGTTGATTTATTTTTAATTGATTGACTTTGAATTGACTGTCTTTCAGTGGGTTCTGAACCAATGAGCCTTGGTTCACCCACTTCTCCTAAGCCGACCTCTGGAGCTCAGTTTCTGCCTGGCTTCCTAATGGGGGACCTTCCTGCTCCTGCCAGCCCACAGCCCCGCCCCTTCAGCTTGGCCACGCCCATCGCCGAGAGCACCGGTACACATCGAGGTCAGCAGGAAGACAATCGCAGCTGCACATTAGCTGCTTTGTTGTTGGCAGTAAAATCTAGCTAATTTCCCCGTGTTAATCCTGAAATGATGTTTTTAGGAGGAGGAGGAGGTTCTGGCCTGCAGCCAGTTGTTCCCACTCCCAAAGATAAGAGCGGAGCCCCACCTGTTCGCAGCATCCATGACGACCTGGTTACAGCTGGGACGCCCCTCAGTGCACATAGACAGGTTCGTATGCAGGAAGTTAAAAGTGTTTGTTTATTTTATTTTTTTCTTTCTATAAATAAGCTCTGATGTTTTTATAGTCTGTGTATATTCTCCCAGATATGGCTTCAGGAACAGATGCAGACGGGTAGAGTGATTGTAAACTAGTGTTGCCTAAACAAGAGTTGATGTAATGAGGTCCAGTTAGCACCAGATGACAGGATGCAGGTAGAGACAGGAAGAAGTTTCACAGACTTTTTATGTAAAATATTATGAACCAGAACAAATTTGAACATTTTGAAAATGTCTCCCTCTGCTTGTCTGTTCAGTCTTTTCCAGTCATGCAGTCCCCGCTGTCTGCACGTCAGGCTTCAACACCAGGAACAGGTACACACTGATACCACCACCTGTTCTGCAACAGGCAGTCAGTTGGAAAACTTTACTTCGTTATTAAATTTAAATGTTAATAATTACAATCAGTGGTGATCCAGATGTTGAAGTGTTATCTTTTAGCTGCAGATCCAAAATAAAAAAACATCTATGGTAAAAGTTTCTCCATTTTAATTTGACCGAATTGTATGGAGAGGAAAATCGACTCAATATCATAGTGTGTGTGTATGTGTGTGTCTAATACATGATTTGGAAACTGATTTGTGTGTAACTTTGGGTACCTGCAAATGTATGTTCACATGTACACAAATATATTTAGAAATTAACATGAATTTACACATGCACAAATGACAAAAATGCACAAGTGTAATTGGTCCTGATTGCTTATTCATTACTGGATTTTATTTAATCTGGCTTTTTCTTCTCTAGGTGTGCAGCAGGTGTGTCTGTCTCCAGCTCAGGTGGATCCCTTCTACAGTCAGGGAGAGTCTCTCTCCTCTGAAGACCAGCTTGACCAAACCTGGGTCACTGTGTTTGGGTATTTATGCATCTCAGTACATGCAGCCTGTCACTATTCTGTCCTTATAAACATATTGTTTGTACATGAACTGTGTGTGTTTTTTAGTTTTCCTCCAGCCTCTGCTTCCTACATCCTGCTGCAGTTCGCTCAGTACGGAAACATCCTCAAACACAAGGTGAGACATTGAATAGTACAGGATTAACTAAAGCCACGCTTATCTGATTTAAAGTGAAGTACATAAAACATTAAAAGCAAGGTGCATAAGAAATATCTAAAACAGAAGAATTAAAACTAAGTAAAAGAATAAAATATATTAGACAGAGACATAGAATACATACAGTGGGTTACATGTAAAATAGACCTTGGGATATAAGTCATTATTGTCATCATCAATGTATGAATGCGATAAAATATGTTTAGAAAAGAAAAATTACTGTCTTAATGAAAGACTTGACAGTGTAGCTGCATCTATTCCAGCTTCCTTCCACAAAATTCCCCATTTTTGCTTTATTTGGCCAAACTTTCATTTACTGTACATCAGCCTGCAAAAATCACACGATTGAATAGCAGAAATTCTTTGAGCTGATTGTAATAATTTATTTATTGGTTTATTTATCAGGGACAGTACACATTAATGAACATTTCTGTAAATGTGTCAGCGTTAGCTGTAAAGCTAATTTTCAACCATTGTCCCTGGACAAGGTGTAAAATGTCGACATTAATAAAATCCACAAGTTTAAAAAGTAGTAAAGATTAAAACTACACATAACACAGCATTTCACACAATATTTACAATGAAAAATGACATTGGCGCATAAGCAGGTAGTTGTGCAACACAAAACGGAGAGAAGCGAGAAAAATTTACCATAAAGATAAAGCCATTATATACATAATAAAAGCACCTCTTGTTAATGAAGCGCAGCCAATAGATGATCCTGGCATGTGTTAATAAACATACACCATATACCAGGAAACCTGCAGAAATTCTAATTTGATTTCATTTAAGTTGCGTCTTGAAAGTGTTATATGTGGAGCAAATGGTACACTGTTCCAGATTTTACAGCCACTAACCATGAGTAAAGGTTTTTGTGTAACCATAATAATTTTCTCTATTTCCATGTGTATAAGCAGCAGGGTTATCCTAAACTAAGTGTATATTAATTTGTAATTCCAAGTGCTTTTCTATGGGCTCCGTACATATCATATTATAAGATCTTGCTGCTGTAAATGAATGTTTACAAATAATTTCAGTTTGTAAATCAGAATTTGTCACCCTGCAAAGAAAACCAGCCTGACAAATTCTAGTTTGTGAATGTGTATAAAAGGATTTACATGGTTGTAAAACAAAAGGAAAAGAAGAATTGTGTTTGTAAAGAAAAATAGAAGTTCTTTTGCAAACATCTGTTCACAAATGCTACGTAAAAAATGTTGTTGCAAGACTGAAGTTGTGAATTTTTGACCTTTTCTTTGTCTTCTATCTGATTGGATGATGGCAAATCAAATTGTCCAATTAGAGAGCAGACGGCTTCCTGTCCTCCTGCACCACTGCAGGCTCTTTAAGAGGAGTAGATAGATTTTATAGATGGATGATGGTGGGACTACTGTGACACAGCCCGGTATTCAAGGTGCACTGATATGAGCTGATGGATGTATTGATGATGTTTTGACAGATGGCGTCTCCTGGCAACTGGATGCACCTGCAGTATCAGTCCAGACTTCAGGCCAGAAAAGCCCTGTCCAAGGATGGGAAGGTGTTTGGTGACTCCATCATGGTGGGAGTCAAACCCTGCATCGACAAGGTGAGTTGCTGTTGTTACCTGCCTGTCTGTCGTCTGATTGGCCGTCCACATCAGATGAGTTTTCAGTCTGAACTGAGCAGCAGTAACGATGTTGATCTTTTTGTTTCTGTCAGAGTGTGATGGACAGCAATGAAGCCATCTCTCCTCCCCTCTCCTCTCCCATCTCCTCCATCCTCCCCTCCACTCCTCGCTCCACCATGAGGCCGCTCAGCACCTCCTTCAGGAGCTCCAGCAGCGACTACCAGGTGACCTCAGATCTTTCCTTCATCTTGGTTCTGCTTGTAGAACCATTTTATTCAGATAAGATGCTGACTGATCTTATGAATCTGTCTGACTGAAGGTGGTAGCAGACAGACAGACACCCAGGAAGGACGACAGCTTTGTTTCCAAGGCGATGGAGTACATGTTTGGCTGGTGAAACCCGAAGGAGAATGATGAGCAGATAGATTAACAGATTCACTACAGTGTGTTTGTATGCGTATGTGTGAGAGTGTGTGTGAAGATGGAGAATCTTTCTGTCTGCTTTTATGATCCATATTTTATAAAATCTTTGTATCAATAAAGTTTTTTTTTTTATTTTAATTCAGTGGTCTATTCAAAGCGGTTTGCACTAAGTTATAGCCGGTTATAACAGCTATACTGTGCTCAGAGCTTATTTATTGTTTTTTGTAGTAGAAGTGAATTAACAGCCATCAGATTTGTACCAGAAAATTCTCTAATTTTTCAGCTGATTGGCTCTTGTAAATACCATAAAAATAAAACATACATCATGAGTTAAAGTCGCCATCAAATCAACAAATCACCAAATTTATAAAATCTGTCTTGCAGTATAAGTCCTCTGTACAGTCAGATATATATATATATATTTTTGCCATATTTTTTACCATTAACCAGCTGAGATTTTTATGCCTTTTTAAATACATTTGTCTTTAAATTACAACCACGGCGTTAGACCAGACAACTGGACTGTAGTTGAGATTTGTTTTATTAATTTAACTGATTTTAATGACAAATATGCCCCGTATCTTCTAAAGACAGAGATGCCACTTCCCATTTTATTAACAAATTTATTTATATGTGTTTCCATGGAAGTTTGTCATCTATGACAACTCCCTGCAGCTTTGTCGATGTATACTCTAGCCTTACCAACAAGTGTCTTCCGAGTAAAGCCAACAAAACTTCTAAACCACAGCGAAATATCACCTTACGTGTTCAAAAGACTAGTCCTTAACTTACATTAACAAAAACAAGAAGTTGTTTAATAGAATTATCTGGCTGCACCATAGAGCTGCACCGATCTAGTTTACAACTTCTAAACCTGGGGTGCCCATGTTCGGTCCTCGAGATCCAGCATCCTGCAACTTTTAGATGCAACCCTTCTCCAACTCGCTTGAATCAAATGTCATCTGCATGTCATTCCGCTCTGCAGAGGCCTGGTAACGAGCCAGTCATTTGATTCAGCTGTGTTGGAGAAGGGTTGCATGTAAAAGTTGCAGGATGGTAGATCTTGAGGACCGGACCTGTTCTAAACAAAAGATTCGACGGCGATTTCTGTGATTGGACAGAAGTACCAAAATCCGGCCAATCACATGTCGGAGGCGGGCTGGCCATTTGATGAACTGAGCCAGAAGCCAATCATTACCGAGCATTCAAGAACCATCTTTTCATAGAAAACCTGCAAAAGTGGAACATCAATGGCCGCAGCTCGGGACTGTAACAAAGATGTATTTTTATTCCTTAGATACTTTTTTTCTTTTGTTTGTTATATATATATATATATGACAGTAACGTAAACTGCACGTGTGGATGCTGTAGGCTTGAAATATTTATTTGTCCAGCAGATGGCGCCACATGTTTCACCACACAAATTTCAAATAGTACATAATGTACTGTAGATTTTTTTAGTCTTTTAGAAATGGCGTTTTAAGAACAGAGTCCAAGTGGGCGCAGAATAGAAATGGGGAGTTGCAGAGAGCAAAGACGCACAAACAAATATTGAATTTTAATATAACTTTTTTAAAAATTTGAAAGGGAAATGTAAGGTTGACACCTAAACCTTGTATGGCAGTTTTCTATCAAGTTAGACAACATTTTTTATAAATGGGCAGGTGCTCTTTTCTTCTTGACTTATTCATAAAAACATACTCTGCCAACAAATGACTAATACAGAATGACTAATAGTTCACTGACGCTGCCGCTTAAAGAGCAGTTGCAGAAGTACTCAAATGTCGTGTTGAAGTAAAGGTAGAAGCAACACACTGTTACATCTATCAGTTTTTATTCAAAATGGTCCCCCTCAAAATGTCACAACTAGTTAACTAGATTTTCATGCACTAATGTGTAGATAACTTTAAAGTTACAGCCAGTAAATGAGTAAAGTTCATTTGAATTGCTTTGTCTGCTCCCTCAGATGTTGCATTGATTATTTCAGCTTAGACAGGGTGCACATACAATATTTTATCTGCAAGAATTGAAGATATTGGAGTTTGTTGATCAGTATTTGTGCTTTTAAATTGTCTGATGAGGCAAAGAAATTAACATAATTTCAGAACACCCTTTTATTACTCTGTTTATTAAATATAGCAACACATGCAATTTGCATGTCCGTACATCATCATGTAATCATCATCTGATTACATTTCACTCTTCATATGATTTTCTTCTGAAGTGGGTATTTGCACAGTCTTTGCTTAAGTTAAAGCTTATACTTGACTTAAAACGTTGTTTACTTTAAGAGCTGTACTTCAGCTAAGGTTACAGTAGATTTGACTTTCACCAAAGAGACGTGCTTTTTTTATACGCACACACAGGAGCTGTTTTCTAGTCTTTCAACAACTGCTGACATGAGCAACAATGTCTCAGAGATGACACAAAGGAGGATTTACTGTTCATCAGTTTCACTTCATGATCCATCATGCAAGGATTCAGCCAATCGACCTTTTACCCCAAAGCCAATTACCTCTGGTGTGCCTCATCCCAGCAACATATGGTCTCTTCTGGCCTACTCACTTTACTGGCACGGCACACTGCGAGGGATAAATGACAAGAGCAGGCCGCACAGCCTGCCCTGTATTCTGTACATTAGGCATACTGCCAGAGAGGGAGACAGGAGGGGGGCCGAGAGTAGAAGACATGGAGGATGATGTTGAAGGCTTTGGCTGAGTTTATGTTTGACCCTGCCTTGCCTCACAAAGGATGGCAGATGATGAGGAAACCACCCTCACTGGCCAGCTTTCATCATCTTCTGTAATGTTTAGATATGTTGAAATGTGTGAACTACACTTTCTGTCTCCTCTATCTTTGTTAAGCCTTCATAAAGGCTTCTGTTTGGCCCCCTAGAACTTGCTCCATATTTTCCTGGATCCATTTTTCTTCTTGTGTTTGTATGATACATATATTGTTGACATTCTGTTTATCCAAAGGATTGTTAATTTTCAGAACAGACTCAACAGAAACAAAACTGCTGGATATGCAATAATATGTAATTTTGAGTGTTATTTATTTTTAAGGTGTCTCATTTACCTGTAAGGAATTAAGTCATAGCACAAATAATCAAAGTCCGTTTTATTGTCAATTCTTTCACATGTACAAGACATACAAAGGAATCGAAATAACGTTTCCCACTGTCCCATGATGAAGACAAGACAGGACATTTTAACACTGAAGTAACCAGTAAAGTAAAAGTACAACAAATATCTAACATAACACTGAGTGATTATAAATGAAGTGCAAAGATTTAAGGCATATACTGATCCTAAAAAGTAAGGAAATTAGTGTTTGGGGGATTATTTCTTTGTTGTAACAATACTTCTTGGTAATAAATCTTCTATACTTCGAAAGTCTCTTTATTTCCCTTTTAAATGGGGTAACATTTACAAGGAAAATGCATTTGTTGGATGAGCAGCAGAGATGAGTATGTGCGTTGTGCCTATGACAAATGTACCAAATCTTCTCTGTCAGCAGCAGATTCTTACAGCATAAGATTCTTCTGCATACTTTTTAAGTTTGTAGTACTCCAGGTGCTGACAATCAGTGTCAGATTGAAACCTGATTAGCAGCACCTGTGAGCATGGACCTTGCTGCTGTGACCAGTTGGATCTTAGGGTCAAAGTGTGGAGGAGAAGAGGATAATGCCCTGCCAACTACTGCACCAACAGGGTAACAGCTTTTGATGGAGGCAGGGTGATGGTGTGGGACAGCATCTCACTCAGTGGAAGAACAGGGCTTGTCATCATTGGAGATAATCTCAATGCAAAAAAAAAAAAGAGTATGGAGGTGAGACTTTACAACCAGTGGCAATCCCATATCTCCATAGTCTGGGACTGAACTGTATCCTCCAAGATGACAAGACAGGCCCCTACAGAGCAGGTTTATCAGAGACTACCTCCAGATTTTGGGAGTAGAGGATGTAATGACCTGCAATCCTGACCTCAACCTCACTAAACTGTTGTGGGATCAGTTTTGGATTGCTGCTCATGCCAGAGTGACCAACACAACCACACTGGCTGGCTTGAGACATCCCACAGCAGTGTGTGACCAAGCTTCAGGAGGAGGGGACAGCCCTGCAAGGGATTAATAAAGTATTTCTGATCTGATCTGATCTGTTGTGGCTGGTGTATGGTTCGTCCACATGATACTGAAGCTGCTTGTTAAATGAATAAATTGTTAAATTACCAATATGGTTTGTTTCTTGGACTTCTATCATCCAATCGAATAAATGTCACCAAAGGAGAGCCAATAGCAGAACAAGCTGTTCTAAAGCTGTTTTACCAGGTGGCTGCCTTTCATTGTATCTTCATTTCACAGCTTGACCACTGAATCAGCATCAAGATGTTATTCTACAGAGGTTTAAAGTTATATTTATCTAAAGGACATACTGTACATAAGATAATACGTTTCATCTGCTTATGTGTAAGCTCCTAAAGGTTCAATTCTTGGCGCATTTTAATATACGGGTTATCTTTGAGATTGTTTTTTTGCTTTTTGTAGATAAAAGATTGCTGCACTGTGATTTACTGTGTCAATATTAAGGATCATGATTAATTCAAACAGTGACCCAAAAGAAAAAAAACAAAAAACGAAAAAGAACGATCTTTAGAAAGCCTAGAGAACTATTTTTCAAAACCACTTATATTTTTTTAAACGAGTGTTGGATCTAGACTTTTTTTTCCTTTATAAGTTTTTTTTTACCAGGCATACAATCTGAGATGGAAGGGAGAGAGAGAGAGAAAAAAAAGAAAACATCGCGATATTTGGTCAACAGACGGCAGGTTTATGATCACAGAGGTGATATCTCGCGCTACCTGAACACCCGGCGTCTCATTCCATCACGGTCAAGCCTGCCGGGAGGGGGTTTCAGCTTAACAGCTCCGCAGTTATCATATAATTTAGAAAGTCTTTCAAAATTTATACTTATAACAAACATCGTCTTTTATTTAATTAAAGTAAAAATATTCGTGTAGCATACTTTACGGGTAAACGTCGTTGAAGACAGTAATTTGTATTAAAGGAAAGCTAAGTTAACATTTGAGATCAGTCCGTGGTGCTAACAAAGAAAATCCTTTCTCTTCGGAAATAATCCCCCACTACTCTCTTTAGTTATGAGTCATGTGGTCGTTGATAATCCACACGGTCTAGATCAGCAGGTAAGAGATTTTATTTTCTTCGTTTTCTCTTGTAAAGTTTGTGATTTTCCGTGACGCACGCATAGTTTTGACAGTGAAACTAGGCGCTGCGTTAGCTAAGCCGCTAGCCGGGAGCTAAGCTAACACGGTGGCTGCTAAAATGGAGGTGATCTCGCAGTGGATTGTGATGGCGGAACTTAATACGTTGAGCGAGCAAACTCGGTTATCAAGCTTATTAAATGTTTACCAATTCAACGTGCATAATCACGAACGGATTCCAGGTTAATGTGTTAGTTGTTTTCACTTTCTACGTGAAGTTGTCACGGTTAATGCAAGATTACAGGGTTAGCTAAAACGCAATACCCGGCCGGCATCCTACCACAGCAACCCGGCTAATGAGAGGCCTCCTGAGCCTGAAACGTGGCGCAGGAGGAAAAAAAGTGTTCGCAGCGACCATTAATGCGTCTGTTTCTCTTCGCTTTTTAAACACGTTAATTTAGTTTAAGATTGGACAAACAAATTAACCACACGTTTTAAAGCGTGATATAATAATACACATTTTAACTAACGTTTTATCATAAAACGTTCGACCTTTTTAAAGCTTATGCGACTCTTAATTTTAATTATTTTTTAACCTAATTAATATGATTCTGTTTTTATGGTTCTGTTAATGTCATAAGTCATATAACTGATTATATTGAAGTTATTCATCTCGTAATATTTTAATTGACAAGAAAATGGTTTAAAACTTATAGGAAATCGGTAAGAAAATCCAAAAATCTTAAATATTACTCAAGCGATTTAACTCTTGTAACAACAACCAACAGTTTTTGAATTAGTGTTGTAATTTATTTACCAAAGTCCATGTACCTACTTTATTCCCTATGCTGGTTGGCTCCTCCTACAAAATTTACCAACTGTTTAAAAGGTCGATTTTCCAGTATTATTTTTTTTGGTCGCTACACAATGTGATGGCTATTATCCAAAATGGCGTTGTCTGGATTATTATTGTTATAATAAAATATAATATTAGGTGTTAATGGCCTAAATTCTTATGAATTTTGAGTTTGATTGTTGGTAATATAATGGACAGCTTTACATTTCTGTTCTTGAAAATATTAATTCAGTTAAGTTTGGTTGTTGGATGTCGTGTTTCGGAACTAAATTAGATTTAACATTCTCCTCCTTTTCCCTTTTTATAGCTTGCTGCCCTAGACTTAAACTCTGACGGACAAGGCGGAGGAACTGGCAGTAAGTAATAAATCAGGATTGCATGTCAATGTAACGATAAACACTGGAGATTGCAACTCTTCTGCCTACTTAATGTGTACTCCTTCAGCTTGGTAGGACTAGAAATAGATGCATATTTGATTTATTTTTGTGACACTATATAAAAAATAATGAGTGTGTGTTTCCCATATTACAATGTTAAATTTCAATTTGTAACTTAATCATACTGTTTCCAGTTATAGGTTTGATTATTGATCATGTAATTCATATCTTTTACGACTTGTTAGCCAATTTATATGTCTTGAAAAAGATTTTTAAAAGAATGTAACGTATCTCAACTTAAATAGATGGATTTATTGACAGCTTGGGGTGTCGTGCATGCATGTACTCCTTGTAAAGTAATAGATAATCTACTGTTTGTCTTGTTTTATGATGCTTTAATATAGATTTAATTGAAGTTGCCAAGTGTTTACTGGTTTTATAAGGAAGATAATTTGTTTACTTGACTACGTTGCTGAAAGTGTGGGATTATTGTAGTTTAACAGTGATTTCTCTTCTCTCAGGGCGTTACATTCCACCTCACTTGAGGAACAAAGATGCTTCCAAAAATGGTGAGTTTAACAACCATCTAGTGAGCGACCATCTATGCAAGTTTGACTTTTGGTTTTCTTGATGTTAAAGGGATTTTATTTATTTTTCGTCTTTATATTAAAGTGGGCATGTGTGTTGTACTTACAAGTACTCATGGTCTTCCTTGTAGTAGACAAAGTCAGTCTTTCTAACAGGTGAGTTGGAGCTAAAAGCTACTCCGAAAGTAGCCACCAGACGAGCAAATAAAGATTTCTTAGCCATTAAAGTGAATCGTGTATTGTGAATTTTTATCTAAAAATTCACCTCTGCCTCAGAACGTTTGTCACTGCACTTTCTTCATCGCAGGACGGCCATGTAGCAACACGTTCCCGGTTTGTTCCAAACCGTCCATGTTGAAACGCTGTGGCAACATGAACTGTTACATGGATCCAATTCGTCTGTGATACCTGAGCATGAAATATATTTTTCTCTCAAAATATTCAGCCTATTATAAACTATGCGTAAATTAAGATGCCAAAAATGTTGTTGTGGCTTCCAGAGTTGATTTTAGCTTTGCTACTGTCTACTTCATGCTAGATGGAGAATACTCATGAGGACAACACACAGCCCCAAAAAAACTTTTTTTTTTCTTTTCTTTTCTAAAAGCCCATCAGAGCATGGTAAAAGCAAGCACAATTGAGAAGAAAATTGGTGAGGCTCTGAAACATTTCACAACATTGATCTTTACCAGTCAAGACAACCAAAGAACTAAAAATGATAAGTTGGTATTTTTGCTGCAGCATAAAGGACATCACATTGGTGCACAGAATGAGGAGAGAAAGCCATTTCAAATGGGTTTCATGTCTGTGCAATGTGGCTTTATGGTCTACATAGGGCAAGTGGTAGTGTATGTTGGCTTCAGCCTTGAATTTTCACCCCAGACTGCTCATAAGTTGGAGAATGGGGCTAATTCAAATTGGTATAATTCTATTTAACAATTTCCATGGGTGGTTTATCCCTAAACTCATACTCTGGCTGGTGCATGTCTCACATGTGAACAAGAGGAGTGCTAGCTGTTGGCTGCTCTGATAAGGGAATTGTGGAGGGTGGGTGGGCTTATTTATATCAGGACATTGATCAACGTAGATTTTGTTTTTGTAGCCAGCATGGGGTGGATGTGAGGTGGTTTAAGTCTGTTCTTTTTAGCCTCTTAAAGGCTTTGAATTGGTGCACATTTTGACTGCCATACTCGGCCAGATAATTTCACTTTAAAACCAAACTTGAAATAATGGTACTGTGTCATTGCACACTTGACCTTTTTTCTCGTTTTACTGTTTTCTTATTCCACAGCAGGAAATGCTTATTCCGCTGGTAGACAGTGCGGTTATTCAGTGGCACCAGTAAATTTCTGTAAGTCCCTTCCGTCTGCTTTCGCTGAGGGCAACTTGCATATTCAGATGCATGAAATAGCCATTTTTACACACCAGCAAAGCCAGTGAGAAGGGGTAGAAGGTCAGGTTAGAGCTATACATTTAACAAGAGGAGGTGATGATCAGGTTAATTGATGTGCTTCACTCTGCTGAGATGCTTGCAATCACAATTAAAACAATTTTGATGTGAGCATAAGCTTGTTGAATAAATGCTCTTTTTTTCTTTAAGGTTACAAATTTTAAAGCAAAAAATTAATTTAATTATTTCATTGTACGTTCATGCCCATATTTCACCTGCAATGTCCCCCAAGTTTCCTCTAAGCAGTGCCCACAACCATGGCAGGCTGAGTGTCAGCAAAGACAAAGAACTAACTATGCTTCAGGATGGGATGACTGTCAGATTGGTAACTATTAAATAAAGTAAAACCCAGTACTTAAAAAAAAAAACAACAGAAAAAAACGACCTGCATTAGCCAGTTCTCCTGAGTGAATCTTTTTATAGACTCCTTCCCTACTTTTGCTCAGGTTACCCAAGACTGGCCTCTCAAGAGCTTGCCTTTTACCATGCCTACAGTGGCGGTTGGCGAAACAGATGTGGTATACCTTGACCTCCACCTGCATGCCATGCCACCTACTTGTTGGCATAGTTTCATAGTGTATATAGCTGAATAATAGGGCGTTTATAATGTGCCCTTGCTTTGTCATGGTCACTTGATAAAAGCAGCAGAAATCTGGGCCTAACACTGCTTTGTCAATGCCTGCAAATGAAATTGCTTTTGGTGCATGGTGATGGTGTCTTAAGACCTGCACTGCATCACTAATGCAACACATTAGTTTGCTGACTAATGAATATTAAGACAGCTTCAGCTGTGAAAGAACTAGGAAACTTCTTTTGTATTATCCAATTCAAACCCTCTTAGCTTTAGTTGTCATATTCAGTCAGTCCCACTCACTCTAAATCACACGTCTCTTTTCTTTTGGGTTTGTGTACTTTGAATCTTTGTCTCTGCTTCTTGTTGTGCTGTTGTAAAGTATTGAATAGGGTTATTGATTACCGTGCAGAGTGCTTTTGTCCAGCTGTCTTTTGTGCCAGCAACTTACCACCTGAGGGAATTTCTGTAATCGCTCCTCTCTGCTTCAAGGTTTTCTGGAACAGAAACCTGCCATACTGGCTGGAGCATGACTGAATTCCCTTGACATTTACTTCAAAGTAGTCTGATTATAGGTTGTCCTCTTTGGCCTTTTCTTTGGCACTTTGATTAAATAATTAATTATACAGCTGGGTCTAGCTCTCTTTAGCTGCCTTGAATCAGAATCATCTGGTACGTTTGGATAAGGTAGTCATTTTCCTTCAGCCTGACATGTCACAAACCTAAACTGTAGCTCTTGGCCATAATAAGTCAAAGGAACTTGCAACCAGATGCTGAAGATTGTTGGTTAGCCTCCCTCCCAGAATCCTTATGTTATACAATTCCCACGTTTTATTTACTTTTTCTGAAGGCCACGTATAGATGGACAGACTTAATGTTTGTGTCTAACACGTTGCACTCGGAAGTGGAGCTTGCATAATTTTTGCTGAAACTTAGTTGGAATTTAGTTAATTTTTTAACGTATTGCTGTCTTCTAAGATTAGGTTCCAGCTTTGCTGCATGGTGTGCTTTGCCATGTTTGCAGAGATCCCACTTTTGTCTGATACTAGTCTGAGTAACTACATTCTACCACAAAGTTTTAAAGTCGAGGACAGATTTGTCTTAAGTATGGGAGAAAAAACATGTCTGACCATAACCCTAAGTCTTTGAAAACAGTCATGTGATTGTTGGCTTTTGAGCCTGTTTAGGAATAACTAGGGGTGTAATGGCTGGTTTTATCCAGAGCTGCAAACAGTTATAATTTGGTTTAATTTATTGGATAAAAATTAAGTTGCACATATTGAATTTATACATTTGCCATATCAAATGCTTCAAAAATATGACAAAGCAAATGGTAGTAAAGAATAGAACTTTTATTTTTCTTTTTTGCACATTGCAAACATAAAATATGCATAAATGTCTTATCATTAAGTCCTGTGGCATTATTATACTTGTTTTTACATTTTTATGGTTGTTGTTGATCCTCCACCGAGTGGCCACAAGTTCACCAAACCATTCCTACCAGCAAATTCCAATGTATGGCTGTCTATGGGTAGGGGGCAGACTGGTTTAAATTTCAGATGAGGCTTGTATTGAATCATGAGTTTTCCATTAAACCCCCTAGAAGATTCCAGTGTATGTTTGCATTATCTATTTGCATGGTGGACACTCTGATTTTAATGACTCGGATCAGTATCAGAGACAATGGTTTTGCGATTGCTTGTGAGAGTCACCACAAGGCTTTTGTGTGCTGACATAAAGGGGGCATCGTGACGGATGCATTTACCTGTAGACTCACAGATGTAAGCCAAGAGCCTCACAGATCTATAATCAACTCCTTTCCCTTAACCTGTTCTTTCTTAAAGAGAGCTTGGATCTGTGTGGCTGATGTGGCCCTTGATGCTTTTATAGCCTCAGCTACTTGGCCTTTACATGGGAGTACTAACTGTCCATTGTCCACCTCCCTTATAACCAGCCTCATCCTCAGTCTCCACTGTTAACAGTGTGGCCACCGATGGAAACGATGACACAGCCAGTGTCCAAAGCTGGGCAGATCGTTGTGGTAAATGACGTGTGGTACAGACAAGTCCTGTTGATTGGGTTTATTAGTCAGCAGATTCTCTTTACAAATGCTTTTGTGGCTGCATCTAAAGAACAAGCTTTTGCAAGCACTCAAACCTTTGAATCTATATTATAATATGCTTGAGTAAATTGTATCCCAATCATATGCTGGGAACTGGCTATTGAAGAGACTCAGATAGTAAGGACAAAGTTGAGTCACGTTTTTATTTGTTTGATCTTCAGCTTATTTTCTTGAGTCTCATATCTTCTCTTTTCTCTGTCTTCCAATAAAGATTCACCTGGATGGGATGCCGGACGCACCAATGGATTTGTGAATGGTTACCATGACAACCGCTCAAATGGGGGCTTTGGAGGGCGTGGACCCTCTCGCAATGATAGAGGTGGGCGTGGCGCCTACCGTGGTAACAGGGGTGGAGGCTCGTTTAATCAACCATTACAAAATGCAGGTGGGGACATCTGTTCTTTAAAGCGTTAAACTGTAGCTGTAGATGTAAAACTCCACCCTCCCCCCACGCTTTCTATTTAATTTTTATATTAATCATATCATTCTGCATTTATTCTTGCAGTACTTAACAAAAAAAACCAAAAACTATTAGCAACGTTAGCACGGTAGTTTGAAGAATTTGAGCGATCTAAGTGCATTTTGCTTTAGGAGAAACACGGGTAGGCTCTGCTGTTGGTAAGAAACTGGCATCATCTGATGTCTTAAAAGCTGATTTGCCAGACAGATCTCAAAGAATATTAGTAACAGGCTTTTTTTTTTCCAACCATGATTACAGGGTTTGGGAATTTTGAAAACAAAGATGGTGGCTGGGGAGGACCTCCTAGGGATGCTGCCTACAACAGCTTTGGAGGCCGAAATGACAGGTCCAAATCTGCCTTCTTCAATGACCGTGGGGCGGGCTCAAGAGGAAGGTGTGTACAGTGTCATCTGTAATGTCTTAATGCTTTTAATCTGGATATTTATAGTGGTAAAAGTTTTTTTCAAATAGTTTATTTAACAAAGATGATAGACTAAGTTTAAGGTATCACACAAATGTAATAAAAAGTGTCCAGTTAGGTTTGCACAGATTCATTAAGAAAAGAAGAAACAGATAACCTCTTTATTGAAAATTAAAATAAAGTGGGATTTTTTGCTGCATATAATTACTTATTGTGTCCAAATGTCCAGATATGAGCGTGGAGGCTTTGCCGGTGGAGGAAATAGCCGCTGGGTGGAGGATGCCAGAGAAGATGACTGGTCCAAACCCACTGCTCCCAACGAGCGTTTGGAACAGTAAGACAGATTCTGCTCACACAGTCACAGCCATCATTATCTGGGCTAAAACTAAAACCTCAGTTTACTTTATCATTTTCCAGTGAGCTTTTCTCTGGAAGCAACACTGGGATAAATTTTGAGAAGTATGATGATATTCCTGTGGAGGCTACTGGTGCAAACAGCCCACCCCACATTGAGAGTGTAAGTCTGTCCTGACCTCCTTTTTTTTTTTTTTTTTTATGTAAGAATTTTTTGTTTTAACCTTTGGATTGTGTGATTGTTCTTTAGTTCCATGATGTGGACATGGGTGAGATCATCATGGGGAACATCACCCTGAGCAGGTACACTCGTCCCACCCCTGTTCAGAAGCACGCCATCCCAATCATAAAGTCCAAGAGAGACCTGATGGCCTGCGCCCAGACTGGTTAGTTTTCCTGTTATAGGGTGTGCAAACAAATTAAAAACAGAAACCTTAAAATTTTTCAGTGTGATATTTATTATATTTTATTCTGTTTTGCACTTATTTGAGGGCTTTGTAATTTAGTTGCACTTGTTGCAGTGACAATAAAGTTCTATTCTATGGAGCTTAATACCTGCTGTATTTCAGGCTCTGGTAAGACTGCTGCTTTCTTGCTGCCGGTGCTGAGTCAGATCTACACCGACGGAGCAGGAGATGCTCTGCAGGCTGCAAAGAACAGTGGTCAGGTACTGGAGAAACTTCACAGTAACCAAACATATTCCACATGACTATTTTGGCTTGTTTTAATAGGCATTTTTTCCTGTCTTCAGGAGAATGGAAGGTATGGCCGGCGTAAACAGTACCCAATCTCCCTCGTCCTGGCTCCGACCAGAGAACTAGCTTTGCAGATCTATGATGAGGCGAGGAAGGTGAGCTCAAAGCTCGTAGATACCGCTTTCTGGCATTGGCATGTTTACCTTTTAACGTTGAATCACAAAGCTGTTTTTCTTCCTGATTTCTAGTTTGCCTACCGCTCACGGGTGCGTCCCTGCGTGGTTTATGGCGGTGCTGATATTGGCCAGCAGATCAGGGATTTGGAGAGAGGCTGTCACCTGCTGGTGGCCACACCTGGACGTCTGGTTGATATGATGGAGAGGGGCAAGATCGGCCTGGACTACTGCAAGTCAGTAAAGCTGTAGGATTGAAAATAAATTGAAATGTGATGTCAGTATTTGTTGGTTATTGAATAGTAAATGTAATTACAGCTACTTGGTTCTGGATGAGGCTGACCGCATGTTGGACATGGGTTTTGAGCCACAGATCAGGCGCATAGTGGAACAAGATACAATGCCACCTAAAGGCATCCGTCAAACTATGATGTTCAGCGCCACTTTCCCCAAAGAGATCCAGGTACGTTGGACTGACCAGCAAACATAGTCACACTGATTATTATAAACATATCATATTATAATGTACAATGGTAATAAAACTTAGAATCAGTATCACCTTAAACACAAAACATGTTTGTAGTGCAGCTGTGTAATAAATTTGAGGGATGACGGTAACAGTAGGAAGTTTGGCAGTAACATTATAGTAATAATAATGGATGTGTGTTTATATAAGCTTGTATAATCTACAATACTTAGATACAATAGTGGATCTTTGAAGTAATAGGAAATAATACATTTTTATTTGTAGATCCTGGCTCGTGACTTCCTGGAGGACTACATTTTCCTGGCAGTGGGGCGTGTTGGTTCCACTTCAGAAAACATCACCCAGAAGGTGGTTTGGGTAGAGGAGACCGACAAGAGGTCCTTCCTCCTGGACCTGCTCAATGCCACAGGTAGGAAATGCACGCACAGCTTTTTTTTTCCCCCTCCATCTGAAGGTAACATTGGGCTCTAACTCATCATCCTGTGTTTCAGTTTGACCCACACCAAGCTAATATTAACTTTGCTACAGTTCTGCTAAGAAATTTTCATTATGGCAAGACCTTACATTGGGGTAAAAAGTATCTGTCAGGGGGTGGGGAGGCACTGAAGTCTCATGCCAGGTTTCCTTCTCATTATGATCTAAAGCTGTTTAAGTTGTGTACTGCGCAGCCTTGCGTTTACTGGCTGGTTTGGTTTTATCTTAGTTATTCCCAGTGAGGTTCAGGAAAATGTGACAGAGACCCCAGAGAAGCCAGGTAAGTGTGAACAATGCTACAACTTCACTGTGATCCACAAGCCAGAAACATTACATCCCACAGCTCATCCTGTCCCTCCTCTCCCCAGCTGACATGCTGCCTCAGTTTTTTCTTTTCTTTCTTTTTGTCTTTTCCAGTAAGAGTTTGCTGGGCCAACAGCAACTTTTGTCTTGCACTCTTTGTATTCTACAAGCGTACTATCTCTCTCAAATAAAAATTCACAGTTAGCACCGTGTTACATCTCGGGCACAAAGGTCAGCTGATTCAGTACAATCGTTGTTTTCTCCATGAGTTAGATGGTTGTGACGTGTAGGGGTACTGGCTGGTTTCAGAGAACATAACATTTTGACATTTTTCTTTTTCACCCTTCAAGCAGCTGTAAAAGGATAACTGAATCGGACATTGTTGGGATTTTATTTCAGATTGCCTTTCACAAATTCCACTCCCTGCTGATGTAATGTAGAAGCCCTGTGGTTTGTCAGTTGAATAATCATTTGATTTAATATTAGTTTTGTGGCATTACCTCAGTAATTTTCAAGGCTAGCACGGAAAGTTTGATTCATATCATGAGAATAGGCTGCATTGGGTAGATGGCTCGTCTTTCCTCTATCATTTCCACAGTTTGGACTGTAACGTCCTCTGTCTAGAGTTTCATGGAAGGAGCTTTGGTGGATGTGGCTTATTTTTCCTGGCTTTTGCCAGAGTGCATTGGCAAAACAGTTTAGCAGCGAATGCTAACACTAGGGATGGCCTGACCTTACCCATTGTCCCTCATTTATTATCTCAAGCTTTTTTTCTGATAGCCATTAATGCCATATATGATATGTTGATTAATATATTGATCAAATTGTTAAGATATGGTTCAAATCCAATTAAGTTGTTTAATTTTTAGTGCTGTGGGCAGATAAACTGAAGGCTGTGGAGAGTTAATGGTTGTCAGTAAACGTAAAGCTTTTTATGCAACCCTTGTCTTCATTTATAAGTTGTCATTGTTAAAAATTTTTTTATGCTTTGATCTTGCAGTTGCCTCTTCATAAGACAGTTTTAATTTCCTTTTTTCCATATTAGTTTAAAAAACAAAAATAATTCTATGTAAATTCTTGTTCTTATTGATCAGTTTTGTTTTGTTTTCTTATTTTCTGGCCATGCAGGAAAAGATTCCCTGACTTTGGTATTTGTTGAAACAAAGAAAGGAGCCGACGCTCTGGAAGACTTTCTTTACCGCGAGGGTTACGCCTGCACCAGCATCCATGGAGATCGATCCCAGAGGGACAGAGAGGAAGCTCTGCATCAGTTCCGGTCTGGACGCTGTCCCATCTTGGTGGCTACAGCTGTAAGTTTTCTTAGATTCTCTCAGAACAGGAGTCTGCAATATTTACTAATAAGAGCCGTTTTTACTACCTGTCCCATAGGCGCAAAACCCAGGGATGTCGAACGCCGGTCCTCGAGGGCCATTGTCCTGCAGGCTTGATGATTCATTGTGTAAAACTTAACAAGTTATGAATCAGATGACCTCATTCATATGAGTGGCCCTCGAGGACCAGAGTTTAAGATCCCTGCACGAAACTTATCTGACTCTTAAAAATAACTTGCAACAAACAAAACTGTTAACATTTTATCGCTTTGCGTCGTGACATAAGGAAAAATCAAACCTTTGCACCATCAGAGTTCAGTGCTGTTGTCATTTTAATGGTCCTGTCCTTCAGTGTTTACACAGAGGCATCTCTCATTTAGTTCATGGTTTAATTCTGATATTTTAATGAATTATTATTCGGTGCATTTTCTATTTGTGAAAGGCCTTCTGTACCTTACAAGCTCCTGACTTTCCACAAAACCTGCAGCGTAGGCTCAGTTTGGGGCTTGATTATAACTTTTTTTTTTTTTTTTTTTTTGGTTTGGTACTTTTTTAGTATATGCTGTTTGCTCTGGAAATGTCTTTCAGTGTTACATTTTTTATTGTCTGATCATTTTTCACAACAAATCAAGCTAACAGGTTTACCAGTATTGTTGGCACTGTCTCAGTCCATGCAGAATTTTGTTCTAGAGCTAGTTCAGAAGGGTTGAAGAGCCGTATCCAGCGCTATAGCTGTGGGTTGCAGACCTCTGTCTTAGACCACTTACGTCTTGGGTTTTCAAACTCATTTAATTCGATTCACAAGAAATAAATACCCACAACATTTTAGGTTGTATTGTGCACTTTTTTTGGATAATCTGGATCTTTGTCTTAAATGGTTGTCTTTTGCTTCTTTTTAAAGCTTTTTTCTATTTAACCACAGTAGATTGGCTTCAGGATTTCTTAGATCTATTTATTTTATTTACACATATTCCATTTGAGAGGTGTCAGCTTCATCTTAACCAGGTAGAAGTGTCTCAAAAGGAACTCCACAGAAAAATGTTAGTGCTTAAATACTTTGTGTTTTGCTTTTGCGCTTGGATGAATTCCTGGAGGGAAACTGAGCCAGCTGGTTCAGTGAGGAGTCTCTGGCTGAACAGGCAAATTATTCATTTCCAAACTCCAATGCTAACAGACAGAAGGAAAATCTTGATCAAGTGCTTCCTAGTGCTCTTACCAGATGTTTATTTTTCCCCTCTGCTGTCCAGGTGGCTGCTCGAGGTCTGGACATCTGCAACGTGAAGCACGTCATTAACTTTGATTTGCCCAGTGACATTGAGGAATACGTTCACCGTATTGGCCGTACGGGACGTGTGGGCAACCTTGGTACGAACCTACTTCCTTTCCATAAACCCCTGCTCTTACGTAGCTTCAGTAGCTGTCATATCATGAACTGTCTGTAATATCTTGTTCAGGTCTGGCCACGTCGTTCTTTAACGACAAAAACAGCAACATTACCAAAGACTTGCTGGACATCCTGGTTGAGGCCAAGCAGGAGGTTCCCTCCTGGCTTGAGAGCCTGGCCTACGAACACCAGCACAAGAGCACCAACCGAGGACGCTCCAAGAGGTAATGACCATACTCAGCAGATACCACAAAGACTTAAAATCATCCTTTGTTAAAGGAAACGTGTTTGTAAGCCATAATTCATTGTTTGGGCATTGTTGAAGCTTGAATTACTTATTTTCCCATAAACAGAAAAAGGATTTTTTTTGTGTTTTTGTTTTGTTTTTGCTAATGTAAGCACTCTTACAATTTAGTAACAGTAGAAAAGTAATTTTCTATGGATTTCACCTGATGCAGACTAGTTTGTAGATGCAACAAAACAGATCAGTCTTTGAATTTAGGTGGCAACGACAAAACGAAAAATAGTCCTTCAAACCCCGTTAGATGTCTATAAATAAATCCTGTTCTTTGAGATCCATTAATGTAGGGTTTAAAAAAAAAGCTAAGATTTTGACCTGATTGAGTTTATGGCAAATGGGAGGGAATTATAATACCACCCTTTCTCATTATAAATGAGTTTTCATTACAAAAACAAAGAATAAATAAATTATAACAATAATGAGCAAATAATTGTAATAATGGGGATAAGAATAATAATATTGGTGATAGTAGAGATTTATTATCAGCCAGTGTTTGAGCCGTACAGCCTCAACCATCCAAAATCAGACCCACCTCGTACACAAGAAAGTAATATTCTTTCTCCGAGCCGTCCATCATTTCAAGCAGGGATGATTTGGAGCAACCACCTAATAACAAGCTCTAAATAAATCTTGTTTAGGTTCTCTGGCGGTTTCGGAGCTAGAGACTACCGTCAGGCGTCTGGTGGTGCTGGAAGCTTCAACAGCAACCGTTCAGGGCGCAACACTGGAGGAAATCGTGGCTTTGGTGGCGGTAAGAAAACTGTTTAAAACCTTTGTTGCTCCTTGTGTTGGACAACAGCCGCATTTCTGCTATATTCAAGTTGATTTTGGCCATCTATATATCTCATATTAATAAATAGTGATTGAACATTTCTGTAAACACGGATCCTCTTTCATGCAACTTCCATTTTTAAATTATCTTCACAGGTGGCTTTGGTGGCAACTTCTACAGCAACGATGGCTACGGAGGAAATTACAGCCACTCTGGAAGTGTAGATTGGTGGGGGAACTAGTCAGCATAGGAATAGGTTGCCATGCCAACCCAGTGGAAACCACATGTTAACTTAAGCCAGACCATACCAACCTTCCCTGTGTAGCTTCACTGACACACAGTACATTACCAACCCTGGTTCTCTGCCATTCGCTTCTCTCATAAAGGAAGTGCAGCACGACGCAAAGGAAATCACCAGCATGTGCAAAGCACTGGAGACGGCAGAGATTCACACACCTCAGAGTGAGCATGGATGCTGACGTGCATTGTCTGACAGTAACGTTGGACTTTCATTGTTCAAAGTATTTTTGTTCTTTTTTTGCGGGGAGGGAGGGGCTGGGGGGACGGGTGGGGGGGACCCAACTGAGTAACCTGAGGATCATTTGTATGTTAATGTACTGTGCCTTTTGAATTTAAACGGGAAATTTCAATGTTTTCATTTCACCAGATGAACCTGGCCAAGAGCTCTAAATTTGTTTTTACTATTTTGTTTGGTGAAATACTAGAAAGGTAAAATAAGCTTGGACTTAATCAAACCTTGGCAAACACTTGGGTGTTGTGACTTTTGAGTCATGATTCCATTTGAACCTCAAATTTTTGCAGGAACATCATGTAGCTTTTTCTATTGTCAAACAGCTAATGGAGTCATTACTATATCTGAAAAACTGGGCCACTCTGTGAAGCAACTGTGTTTTAATCCTAAGGGACAAAGTTACATTAGTTTTTCTTTGTTTTTGCTCACTCTATCCTGGACAGGCTCCTTTTTATGGACATGGTCGTCTTTGAAATAGCCATTCCTATTGTAATCTTAAGAAACACAGAAGTCGTTAAGCTCAGTGCCAACAATCGCTGAGGTAAAAGAAATAAATGCTGGAACTCGTTACTCCACTTTTCAATTGACTTGACAGTGTTATGGCAGCTAGTATGTTACCAAGTGCTAGCTACATTAAGTGGGCGGTGTTTTTTTTGTTTTTTTTTACTTGACATTTTCGGTGCAGGCGTTTGCAAATTTTAAAAAACTGAGTCAGTTTTTTTTTCTTTTATAATTGTTTCTCTACAAATGTAAATCAAACGATGCCTGCCATCTTGAAAGTGAAGTTCAAAATGGCTGCATAAAGGACCACAGCATCGGGAGGGCTGAGCGTGGTTGACATTAAGTTAATTGACCTGCAGCCACGAGGCCCTTATGGTATTCTACGCTTGCAAGTGTTTTGTTTTTTGGTCAAGGAGAAAGGACACGTGAACTGAGTCGCAGGCTTAACTTTATTACAAACGTTTTCTCTTTTCAAGCTGCGTTGGAGGCATGGCTCATCTTCAAGAGACAGACATTCTGAACGATCACTGAGGTTTTCAATTTACCAGCGACGAACGAACAGAGCGGGGTCGAGCAGCACTCCGACCACGAGGAAAAGGGGAATGGGAGGGGCGTGATATTTTTTCAGTGCACCGCCGCTGGCAGTGGCTTCAGTTTCCATAGCTGCGTAGCTGAAATGTGGAGGTGGCCAAAGATGGAGGGGGTGTATACGCCTCCTTTATGGAACATACAAGTACTGTCGGGTCTTCTGGGAGTTCATCTGCTCAGATATTTACAGGAAAAATAAAAATCCGCGGCTTTTCCTCTTAAAGAGGAGCAGCCTTTGAGGGGCAGAGAGGCAGGGCGTCCGCGAAAATGTTCCCAATTCTCATCAGGTGTGTTGTGCCTTGAAACCTTTATTTTTTTCTTAAAGAAATAGATCTAAAAGCGGATGCACTGACAGTGTTGAGAACTTGAGATTGAATGGTGCTACTTGATTTAGGCGTGTAGGCCCTTGTATGTCGTGCCCATAAAGTTTTACAAAAGTTGTTTTATTGCACATCTAGAGTTTTATATAGATGTCTTGGATATGTGTCCTTAAGCTTCCAAATATGTGTGAGGAGATTGTGGGGGGAGAAGAAAAAAAACGCAGCTTGTTTATAAAGGGGGAAGGGCTCTCAACATTTAAAACCAGGAATTATTTGGGACCAGGGGATTTAGCAGTCGGGGGGGAATTTAGCCATTTGCACAGATTTCTAGATTCTACTTTTGCTGCTAGTTTTGTGTAATTTATTAAGCATTTTTGACAAATATTTATTTTTGTAAGCCTCAAAGTGATTCTTTGAAAGTTTCAGAAACTTGACCAAAAGACAGTACAAAAAACACTGGCACTTGAATGTTGAATGTCACCTGTATGCGTGAAATTTATATATTTCGGGGTAGTGTGAGCTTTTTAATGTTTAAGATACATTGGACTCGGTAAATATCCACAGCTGTTTCAAGGCCTCCTCATGGCCAGTCATCTCTATTAAAATATACCAATTGGTCATCAAAATTTGAAGTGTAATTGAACAAACATGCCAAGGTTTGGAATAAAGCTGTCAAAAAAGAGCAAATAAATTTCCTAAGCATATCAGTGCAGAAGTGTTCAGATTCTCTAACTGTGTGCATTATTGGTTCTTTAGTCTAATTTGACCTAATTGTTTTTCTCCAGTCAATGTCTGGCACATGGCAATCCTTAAAGAAACAAACATGTGGTTTAATCTCATTGTTGTATTTGCATATATGACACCTCTCGAGTTGTCCTCGAGTGTGGAGTAGGTCGGTAGCTTTGATTCATTTCCAGACTGCGGTTTGGAAACGAATAGGTGGTTCTGTGCAGAACCGGAGACTTGTTCCACCATCTCTGGAGAACCCCAGAGCTCTTTAGATGTAGACTTTGCTTTTCTGTATTAGCTTCTAGGCTACTGCACTGCATGGGAAGTACTCAGCTGTGCAACTTGTATGATTTTACTAAAATAAAAAGTTTGAATGCGGAAGTATCTGGAAAATCAAGCATGTTTCACCAATAATTGTTTACTGTAGATATGCAGAGAAGACTTGTAGCAAAGCAGCCTGCTGCCTTGTGTGGGTTCAAGGCAGACAGGTGGCAAATTCAATTTGGTATGGATTGGATGAGCTTTGTTTATTTTGAAAAGTGCATAAAAGATTTCCTTTGTAAATTAAACTGTCTTGTCTGAATTTGTCCAAACATTTTGCTTGAGTGTGACCTTTTTAATATGGGAGCCATATTATCAGGGGCAAAGCATTTTACAGCTTTCTTATTTGACCTTAAACATTATTAAAATGTCAATTTGTTCTGGTTGATGCATACAAGATACTCCCAGCAGATCATTTTAGCACAAACTTGTTGACCTAATTAAAATGCTTGTCCACAGCGTGTAGCAGCAGAACTTAAATGATTAAACTGTTTTTATATCACTTGTTTACTCAAATGAGCTTCAGGTTTCAGATCATTTGCAACTTTGTGACCTTAATTCTTAATTTATTTTATGTCTACTAATGCCCAAAATGGCAGCTTTTTTTGGGGGTCTTGGTTGAATTTCAGCTGTACAAAGCAAACAAGACGAGCACTATACATGCAACTAAAATACACTAAAACCTTCTTTGGTTAACTTTGACTTTAAAACTTTTAAATGCAAATGTACAACTATTCCATTTCAGTACTTACTGAACAACATGCTGTTCTCTAATAAGGTGAATAACCACAAAAAGGTGTCAGAACCAAGAGCTGACCACTAAATGCTCTGATTCAATGATGGCTTGTATAAAAATATCCCTCTACTGTTCATGTTTTGACATCGCAGGACTGAGACAACACCTTTTGTTTTAATAAACAGGTGAAGGAATTACCATTGCATGATTCTATATATATATATATATATATATATATATATTTTTTTTTTTTTTTTTACCGTTCCAAATATATAAAATGAAAATTCTTGACAGAAATTGAAACATAATTTTTTTCTACATAATAAATAAAAACAGCCTGTAATTATTTATACTGGATACTTGACTGAATAGCCTCCAGCAGCCTGTATTAAATATTCCATTTAGATGTGTATTGAGATTGAATTACAGCCATTAAAACACATCTATAGATCTTTATTATTCCCAAGAAGGACAATTTATTTAAGCAGCTTAAAGCAACTGTACCAAAAACATATCTACTTTAAGGTTTGCAATCTATTAAATAAATGATGTATAATTTACCTTCTTTAATATGAAGAGAATTTTCCAATATTGGAATTTTCCATTAAAAATATATTGTAACTGTAAATAATGGTCTTAAGTACATCTTTATTGCAGCTTTTAATCTTGCATATAAATATTTATGGTGAAGGGGACAGTGTTTTTGTCTTAGAGCCCCTGGTAGCCCCTGGTAGCCCCTACACTAACCAGATGCGCAGGTGAACATGGGAGGTCTGTGTGCAGAACTTTCTGGTGAAAAAGAACCCTGACCGGTATTTCATGTCTCTACAGATGGTCTCTACTTTGGATATCTGTGGGAAATTTTTAGGCGGAGACAACACAAAATAGAGGTTTTACACTCATTCAAAGGCTTTACCCGAGATTTTGGGAGGGATTTTTATGTTCGAGAGGTCATTCGGTCTGTTGTGTGCTGAGTAGGTTTTATAACCACAGAGTCGGTGACACTTATTAAACTGTTGTATAATGTTGTATAATTTCTGTCATTTTGTGAAAATAAGGTTTTAGGACCATTAAAGTCGGATGAATCCAGCCGCAATGAAAGATGGAGGTCCACACAGCTCATATAGTATAATAATCTTTTTTAACAAATTGTATTGATCGCTTCTTTTACCAGATCACACTGCTGATGGTCTGCTGATCCCCTAATCCATTTTAGCGTTTGCATTCCTGACAAGTTTTACGTCCAACTTCAAGCTCCGTGTGTGTGGTTGTAGCGTGTAATCTGCGTGTTTGTAAGTTACTTGTATTCCTCTGTGGTGTGATCTCAGCCTCATTTTACTTCTGTAATCCTGCCAACCGCCCATCTCGATCTCCATCCCCATCCCTCCTTCTATCACGCCATCCAGGGGATTTGACTGCCATTAAGAGATGGCTTTTTGCTGTGTTTGTGTGTCCCATCCTAAACGCACACACGCGGTGGAGCAGTGAGGATGAAGCGTAAAAACACAACCACATACATGTTGTGCTGGTGAACTGTGACAGGCTGAAGGGTCTGCTAAGCTTGCTTAGTTATGCTGTGGAAGGTACGCTGTGTGGACTGATATGGGATGGACAGGATGGACACACGCATTAATATTTGGGCAGTGAGTTTTAAGACACATGGATGCAACTGTCTGGAAAGAGCTACAGGTATCTTGCACTATTTCTCTATTTGTTGCATCTGCAACTTGTTTTCCCATTAAAACTTGTTAACATTGTCATTGGTATGTCTGTGTAACTAGATTAAATAAAAACTTCCAGTAAATAATTTTCTGATGTATTTACATAACTCATAATACTTCATCATTAAGTGCTCTTTTTGTGCTGTTTCAGACCTGCGTTAATCCTGGCATGTCCCAGATGAGAGACTACAGTAATGACTGTCATCACTTTCACTGGTCAGTTTCCGTCTTTGTCTTTTATTGCTTTTTATGTACTTTCTTAGAAATGAAAATGGTCTTCCTCTTCATAAAGGCGTATCAAATATATTTTAGAGGGATACTATTCTCAGTATAAAGACATCAGTAATGAATTTTAGACCTCTCAAGAATCCATATTCCACCGAGACCGGCTGATCAACCCTAAATGCATAGCTAAAGTTGAGCTGAAGGCAACAGATTGAGGTTAAAATCCCAGGCACAAACAATACCTATTGTTGTGAGACTAATCTCTGAACTGTTCTAATCACATTGTTTTACAAACATCTGGCAAAAAGGCAGTTTAACTTTCTTCCTGGCAGACAACATGACTCCAATATCCAATTACTCCATCAGTAACATTTTTATAGGTTAAGAGGAAGGAACAAAGCTGAATGGGGTTTTCAAGAATTTTTTTTTATTAAAATAGGAGATAAAACGCTCAAATGTTACAGGAAGAATACATATAAACAAATTTAAATTTTACCTAAGAAATGCACCAAATATGTTTTAATTTGATTGGTTAATCCAAATCCATGTTTCTTTCTCATAATTTAATCATTTTTATTTGTGTGTGTACTCCTTTTTTCTAATAACAACAACAGGTTAAAAATAAATGTTTTTTAACAGATGAGATGAGTTGATAATATAGTTAGTAGAGCTGAATCAAATAGGTTCACTTTCAACTTTCACCCATTTTTAAAAGGATTCATTAGTCATGGGGAAACTGTCTGCTCAAACAGTAGAGCAGGCAGTTAAAAGGTTAGTGAAGCTATTTAGGTTCCATTTGAAGGGGTAGGTGGGAATTTCACTGTTTCCATTGTGAATTCTTAGCTATAATGTCCCTGTCGGATGTTAAGAAAATGTAAGGAACCGTACCAAGCTTGACATAAAACCTGGCTGCTTCATGGAATTGTGTCTTCAAACATGAAGGACACACATCAGCACTAATGATAATGTCCAGTGTTCACAGTTCACGTTTTGTGTTTTTAGCGGCCAATAATGCTAACCCAGTCAGTGAGTAAAGCTCACTGGTTTTCTGATCCATAAATTGAATGTAGTTGTAAGTGATTTCTCTGATGTTTTATTTGCACCATATTTACCAAAATGGCAATGCTAGCATGCTAATCTTTAGCAGGCACTTAGCATGTTAACTATTTACTTTCCAGCAAATGTCACATTTTGTCAAATGTCACTGCTATGCAAGTCTCTTTTCTTTAATGTATGAGCTTTAGTTCAATGGGGGGTTTTTTTTTTTGTTGTTGTTGTTGTTTGTTGTTTTTTTTTTCCTTTTAAATATGATTGTTTGCATTCACTTAGCTTAGCTTGGCTTTGAATTCAGTTAGCTTAGCTTGGTTTTAAATTCAGTTAGCTTAGCTTGGTTTTAAATTCAGTTAGCTTAGCTTGGTTTTAAATTCAGTTAGCTTAGCTTGGTTTTAAATTCAGTTAGCTTAGCTTGGTTTTTAATTCAGTTAGCTTAGCTTGGCTTTGCATTCAGTTAGCTTAGCTTGGTTTTTAATTCAGTTAGCTTAGCTTGGTTTTTAATTCAGTTAGCTTAGCTTGGCTTTGCATTCAGTTAGCTTAGCTTGGTTTTTAATTCAGTTAGCTTAGCTTGGCTTTGCGTTCAATTAGCTTAGCTTGGTTTTAAATTCAGTTAGCTTAGCTTGGCTTTCCATTCAGTTTGGCTGGTTGTTTTATTTACCTTTGGCAAAAGCAGTAGTCAAGCTTGTAAATTTATGAATTACCCAAAACAGCACCAAATTTCCACATTAGTCATGAAGAAGATAAATAGGAGTCAATTTCACAAATGAGACAATTTAAAATTTTTTGTCGTGTTCTTTATTGAGGAAAATTATCATTATGTTTATAAAGTCATTCATGCAGGTCTTTTCCTGACAAACACACTCAAGCAAGGTCACGTTTATCTTTGCTTAACTTTTCTTTGCAACGGCTCCCAATATAGAATTGCTTTTAAGGTTTTACTGTTTCTTTTTATGTATTTAAATGGGTTATCGGCTTATTATTTCTGATATTTTAACTCTGCTCTTTCCTAAGACGATTGATGTCAGCCAACAAGAGTCTTGCTCTTTTCTAACATAACATTATTCCTTATAGCATGGTAGTAATCTGATGATGGTTTGAGCCCATTTTTCGGTAAACTGAGTATGACAACAATGGCTTACCATCATTAATAGAAGAATAAATCTCAATAATGCCATCTGTCATCTGTGTGTGAACTGAAACAGACACAAGCAGTTATGTCAGAAAGAAGGATTAAATGGATACTTTGGCATGACCAAGTCAAATCCTGGACATAATCCATTAGAAATGTTGTCAAAGGACCTGAACTCACAAACATTGCAGAATAAGTTGTCCTTCTAAAAGGAATGGGCTAGATCCAAAACTGATGACACCACTTACTGAAAGCACTTATTTACATACTCTGCTTCTAACAGACATGTAATACTGGATAATTTATCTCAATAAATAAATTACCAAGGACAATATTTTGCTCAAAATGGGTCTTTTTTAAATCTGCTTTTAGGACTTTTAGTGAAAATCCTCAAATTTTCTAGGTCATATGTCATCTATTCAGAAATGTAGAAAGTTGTAATGGTTTTTCACAAACTTTTAGGCATCACTAAATCTTTATCTAAAATATTCTAATAAGCTGAATTCTTCTTTTGATCTTTAGTCTATCTTTGAAAAAAAGATGTGAAATAAACACATGTAGTTGGTTAATGACAAAAATTATACATAGATCTTTTTTTTTATTATCTTCAATGGTTTCTTATATGTTGGTTTTCTTCTTATTAAACTATTAAAAATGGAGGAGTGAAAAATGTCCTCATATAAAAACAACCCCATAAAATTATGTTAATTTGTTTCATATACAGAAGACATTACAGAGTGCTGTGGGTGGTTTTCATATGAATGGTTCAAATTTCTCCCAGTAATATGCATTTAAATCAATTGGAATAAATCCAGCATTTATTTCTAGTAAAAATTTTAAATATACAACCTAAGATCTGATGTTTGAGTTAAATTTCTCACTCTGTTTTTTCTATGGCAGACTGATTGCTGTATTTTCATTAGACGCTCTGATATTCCCCTTCCCCCTGTCCTCCCACCAGTCTCTGTGCTGTGCCTGCTGCCTCAGGCGGTCTTGGCACGGTGGGCGTGTGTTCGGGCCTGTCCGGCGTCCTGCACCTGCACACAGGAGAGGAGCTGCAGCGTGCTCTGCGACCGCTCCGGCATGGCTGAGCTGCCCAAAGAGTTTCCCTGCGAGGCCTCTGCCATCAACCTGGAGAAGAACAGGCTGAAGTTCCTGTCGGAAAGGGCCTTCGGTACTCTGCCCTCCCTCAAGTCTCTCTCTCTGGACCACAACAACATCTCATTTATCACCCCAGGAGCCTTCAAGGTGTGCTCAGTGACTTCTTTTGCAGAAATAATTTGTGGTGTTGTGAAGAATTTGAGAACAGAGTAAATCTAGCCACCGGGGCCGGCCCAAGACATAAGCAGCCCCCCTGTAGCTGCTCATTCATATTTTGGAGCCTGTTATATAAACCACCATACAGATATGAAATTTATTATATGCTGATGTTAAATGAGCTTACATGTAAGTATGTAGCAAAAAAGAAGTCATTTAAAAATTTTATGTGAACAAGAATTTAGATAGAAGTGCTTTGTCTTGCAAAATCCCAAACAACCCAGTAAAACAAATAGGTGTGAAGTCAGATTTAACTCTGATCTTGATGCACAGTTTAACCTCTGACTTGCAGGGCCTCGCTAACCTGGTGGAGCTGAAAATGGCACACAACGAGTACATCAGCTACCTTCACACACGGACGTTCACAGGGCTGAAGAAGTTGGTGCGACTGGACATGTCCGACTGTAATCTCTTCAGCATTCCCGACCGCATCTTCATAGAGCAGACGGCACTTAAGGAGCTGCTGTGCTTCCAAAACAACTTCAGGAGGATCCCAGGAGCCATCAGAGGCATGGAAAATCTGACTCACATTTACCTGGAGAGGAACAAGATAGAGGCTGTGGCTTACAACTCCCTGCTGGGCCTGGGTAGCCTCAAGTAAGTCTCAAGTTGCAAGTAGTAAACAGATTACAATTACTTCACATAGCTTCTTTAGACATTCATTCCCTTCTAGTTTTGTATATATATTTTCTTATTGGCATAGTTTTCTTTTGGTATGTTGGAATTTATTAAATTTTTCATATTACGGTTCAGTCAATTTGTAGCCCACCACAGTTCCACACATTTAATCTATTATTTCTCATTGTTGTACCTATTTTATGATTTTTGTTAAAGAATAAAGCTAAGGGTTAGTAAGATATTGACCCCAATGTTCCCCTCTATAGACAGAAACCTGGAAATGCAGGCATAAAATCATATACATGCTCACAAAAGCTTAGGGATATTCAACTTTTGGGTGAAATTTACAAAAGAATGTTAAAAGTTCCTTCTACACTGATGATATGTAATGAATGGAGGACATTTAATTAGAATCATGCAATGGTAATTCCTTCATTTCAAACTTTTTTTTTTTTTTTTTAAGAAAAGCTAACCACAGCTGTGAATAAACTGATGATGGTTTGAGGTCTATATATTAAGAGGATGATGAAGAGGACTGTTTAAATGCAAGCTGTCATTGAACCAGAACATTTCGTCGTGCATTCATTTTTTCTGTTTTATTTTTTGTGTGGTAATAATCTTCTTAGAGAACAGCATGTTAGGTCACATGGGTTTTGAGGGAGGGAAACATTCTCTGAGATCCCAGTTTATCTCAAATACTGCTAATAAACTTGCTTCTTTTTAGTATGTTGTGCAGTAACCTGCGTATAAACTGAGTTTATGAACTTAGGGCAAAAATGAAGACCATATAATATTATCTGCTGCTTTAGAGTCTGTAGTTGTATCAGATTCTCTTAAATTCATTGCTGCAAAGTAAACAGAAATGTAAAGACTCCAAATGTCCATTGAATGATACAGTTAACAGCTGTTTTGTCCTCAGTTGCAGATAATATGAGGATTAACCTTTAGACGCTGGAGTTTTTCAAAGAAAATGTTAAGACTGTAAAGGCTGTAGCTTGGAAATGGTTAGAGATAAAGGCATGCAGTAAATGGGAAAAATGTTGACGATGAACCTGAACTTATGAAGGGAGTAATCTCTTTTGCATTGTTTGCCCCCCCTCAGTGCTTTGGTGCTGAGGGGGTTAAAAGCAACACAATGTGAAAGTAACACTGAAGAATAGTGTCATATTTTTTCTGGAGAGACTAAATAATTAATACGGTATGCAATTAATTTAAATTAATAAGCTAAGTTAACTTTAGTTAACTATTTGAATATCTTTGTTTGTCTCAGGTACCTGAACCTCCAAGAGAACCGTATCATGACAATCCATGACAATGCCTTCCAGGACCTGGTGCGACTGGAGAACTTCTACCTCAACGACAACGTGCTGTCTGATCTGCCCAGGTTTGCCTTCAAAGGGCTCAGCCGCCTCAAGATGCTCAACCTTGGGGGCAACCAGCTGATCAACGTGTCCAAGACCTGGTTCAGTGACCTGGTTGAGTTGGAGGTTCTGTACCTAGACAGGAACCAGCTGCTAAACATTGAGGAGGGCACTTTTGAGAACCTGACCAGCCTGATCACGCTCCACCTAAACAGCAACAACCTGACCAGCCTCCCCTTCAGCGTTTTCCAGCCCGTCTACTTCCTGGGGCACCTGTACCTCTTCAAAAACCCCTGGGAGTGCGACTGCTCTCTGGAGTGGCTGAAGCAGTGGATGGAAAGTTACAAGCTGGTGCGGGACATCCCCTGCTCCTCGCCGTCCTCCGTAGCGGGGCTGGATCTCAGTGAGGTCGTCTTCAGCAATTTGAACGGTACATGTGTGGACCCTTCGGAGCTCAACCTGACCACAGCCTCCTCGGAGATCATCCCCACCACAGAGAACCGCTTCAACAGCCTCATTTCCAAGCTGCTGCAGCAGGAGCTCAGGGAGGAGATGGGGAACGGGACAGAGAGCCTCCGCAACGGGACCCTGCTGGAGACGGAGGGGCAGCTCTCTGCAGGGGTCAGAGGGCAACAAGCCCCAGCGAGCCAATTACTGCTCTGCTTTGCTGGAGTGTGGCTCATGTTCGGTTTATTTGACCAGTCAGATACTCGTTTGCCTCTTTATATGACATGAGAGCTGCACAAAGAAACATGGAGTAGATTTTTACAAGTTGCCCATGAGATAAAAGGTGTTTTCTATTTATCTAATGAAGGATGAAGGAGTGCTCTCCTTGCATGTGTCACCGGTGTGAGTCTGTGCTGCCAAATGTAGGATTTTGGGATTGATTTCTTCTGAAAGAATGGCATTGTTAAGGGTTTATTTATTTATTTTCATCTGAGTTGTTTGAATGCAATCATTTATGCTATTTATAGAGCAAATATTTATTACTAATTGTACGTCTGATACATATCTTTCCTCCATGTTAAAAAAAACATGCCAAATCTGTATGGCTGCAGGATTCATTTATACAGGATCATTGGCAGGTACACGCGGGCAGCCATTTTTTTTCTTTAGTTGCATAAGGCTAAATTATAATTAATATTATGTCATATTTATAGCATAACAGTCTTTTACCAGTGCTTTTTTGTATTTTCATTCACATCTGTGTGTAAAGTTGAAGGAGATAAGAGCTCCTGTAGTCATCTCCTAAGCAGATGTCCTGTCTGTTCGTTTCTATTCATTCTGCTCTAAATGTAGGCTCTGCAGCTTTTCCATAAATGCATTAATCTTCTTACTGCATGCAGCTCAGTGTCGTTGCTGCTTGTGTATGCTATAACGTGATGGAGGGACTTTCTCATTGCTTTTGCCTCCTATGGATGGACTGTTTCGGAGCGTGTTGGAGTGATTGCCATAAGTCAGTTTGTGGATTGAGGCTGTGTCAAAATCTCTGGAATAAGAAAAATGTTTAGGTAATTTAGATAAATATGTAGAGAGAGAGAGCATATTCTGCAATGTTTATTTATACACTTCGTGTATATTCATACTGCTTTGCAGCAAACAAAGTGAAAGGATATCCCTGTTAAACAACTGCCACTGCTTCTTTTTACCCTGATGAATCCGTAGTTTGGTCATTCAACCAGTTTTCAAGTTCTATGTTCTTTTTAGACACAACGCTCTGTTGCATGATATATTTTTCTAAATAAAGAGATTGCTGTTGAATTCGCGACGTGCCTGCTCGGTGACTCCTTCCAGCTTCAGTCGAGGAGATGACCTGTTTCAGAGGTGAACTCCAGTTAATCTGCCTGCCTGCCTGTTGGCCCGTTAATGTGGGATTAGGCTGGGACTTAGACAACTGGGGAGGCTGGATGCTTCGCCTCCTCCCTGTGATTTAGCATCACTCTCATGCAGCTGTTTTTATCTGGAACGCTGCTGAAATGTAACAGAGAACATGATCACCCAGACGGTCTCTTTTATCTGGGTCATGGTGCAGATGATGGACGTGTGTACTGTCGTAATCTTACTCTTTCATGTTTGGTGTAAATAAAAAAAACAGATTAGTGTTTCTTTAGTTTCTTCTCTTAACAGTGCTACTGAAATTTCTTCCATTTTAAAGTTGACCTGTTTTTACAGGCCAGATGTGCATATTAAATTGGTGTGTAACTAAACCCATGCAAGGATATCCACCCACATTTGCCCTTACACTGCCTCTGCAGGTCACCTTCATTTAGCATCTTGAAACAACATTGGATTTGTAGAAGCATATGGCCTACGTATGTGCATGCACATTCAGCATTTGCACCATTTTATATTCCACTTAAATGATCTGTGCAGGCGTGCTAACGGTGAGGACCCTGTTTTTAGAGGAAATGTTTAATTATGCAAAAGAAAACATGACCCCATTTGATATTTTGAGGTAACATTTCAGATTAATTGTGGTCATTTAGTGTTTGCATTCTCGAAATGTTGTTAGCAATTTGTACAGAAGGAAAGTAAAATTGTATTTCAGCAAATTAGAAGTAGTCACTTCATGAAGTCTGTGAATTACTGGTTTGCTTCCCTCTCATTTAAAATGGCTAAAAGGATAAAAAAAAAACCTAACATTTCCAGTTTCAACCATATCGGTTACAATTTAAAGACCAACTGGTTGCACAGTGAAGAATTTAGCAGTTAATTAACCAGATTACCGTTACGAATATGAAGAGACCAGATATAGATAAAGAAGAAAATCTGAATGAATTATGTTCCATAAATGTACCCGTTTAAATGGCTGTCAAATCTAAAAATAAATTAATAAATATTGTAATAAAAAAGATAAACCAGCAGAAAAAAATGATAAATTAATTAAAAAGATATGAATTTAGAAAAAAAAAGTTTTTGCTAACCAACTGACTGTTTTCCCCCCCAAAGTTTTACCCTTTTATAATCATAAAATCCAGAAATTATTTATGAAGAACATTAAAGAACAATGGTTGACCAAAGTGCTGTACAACAAATAATATAGTACAAAATTACACTAATATATAAACGTGATGGTGTGATAGAAATTTACATAAAATTTACATTAATTCTCATTGACAGGAAACAACATATTCAGTGATTTATTGAAGCATATGCAAACACCAGAGTCTGGTCAATTCAAAGGAGCTAGAGATTCAGTATTTGGTCTGAGCAAATTTATTCCTCAACACATCCTGGACCCTCTTAGACCAGCTGTCTTGTAATTTTTTCAGTCTTCAGAAAAAATTCACCAGACTTCTTGAAGGACTTTCCAAAGCTCTTCTTCTGATGTTGGCTGCCTTTTGTTTTGTTCTTTGTCCAGTTTAGGGCTGCATGATATCAGGAAAACATGCAATATGTTTTAACTGTTGAAAGCTATGGAAGCCCATTTCCGTCACTCTGATGAAAAAAAAAAACGTAGTATCTCATAATTATGACTTAAGTATCTCATAATAATGAGATACTATCTCATTATTATGAGATAGTATTTCATTATTATGAGATACTATCTCATAATTATGACTTAAGTATCTCATAATAATGAGATACTATCTCATTATTATGAGATAGTATTTCATTATTATGAGATACTATCTCATAATTATGACTTAAGTATCTCATTATTATGAGATAGTATCTCATAATAATGAGATACTTAAGTCATAATTATGAGATAGTATCTCATTATTATGAGATACTATCTCATAATAATGAGATAGTATCTCATAATTGTCCTAACAAGATGGCGCCGCGCGAGTGGCAGCCTGCAACAGCAGCTCCTGCTCACCGTTGAGCTTTTTCTTACTTTTCCTACTTTTAAATTATTTCTTTCTCTTTGCTCTTATTTTTGCTCTTGTGTGCTTTTAACTCCTCTTCGTCATGCACACAAAACTTGCGGAGTTAGCGCTGGTGGCTCTTCTGGTTTTTGCCCTTTTCACGGCTGTGTCCGGAGACCGCACGCGGAGTCATGGCTCCATTGTTTACAGCAGGGATCAGCTGTTAGCCCTGCGCAGCGCGCCGGTGCTATCTGTGGAGCGGCCCGATGTTCCCCCCGAACTGAAGAGGAGGAGACGGGGACGCCGGGCCGGAGCCGAGCGCCGCGCTAGGAGGAGACGTTACCGGCCCGTTCTCCCGTCCATCATCATGGGGAACGTAAGATCTCTAACCAACAAGATGGACGAGCTGGCGGCGCTGACCCGGCACCGGCGTGAGTACCGGGAGAGCAGCCTCCTGCTGTTTACTGAGACGTGGCTAACTGCGCTGGCTCCGGACACGGCTGTGGAATTGGACGGATTCACGCTACTACGGGCAGACAGAAGCAAGGAGAGCGGTAAGAGGAAAGGAGGAGGGCTGGCAGTGTTTGCAAATGATAGATGGTGTAACCCTGGGCACATCACTGTTAAGGAGCAGCACTGCTGTAAGGACATTGAACTGTTGGCTGTGAGCATGAGGCCCCACTACCTGCCGAGGGAGTTCACTCATGCCCTCGCTGTGGTGGTGTACATCCCCCCCTCTGCTAACGCAGATGCAGCCTGTGATGTCCTGCTCTCAGCAGTGAGCAGGCTGCAGACACAGCACCCTGATGCCCTCCTTCTCATCTCTGGAGATTTCAATCATGTTACTCCACCCTCCTCCTCACTGCCCAAATTCACCCAGTATGTCACATGCTGCACCAGAGACAATAAAACACTGGACCTGTTTTACGCCAACACCAAGGAGGCATATCATTCACTCCCTCTTCCTCCCCTGGGCCGTGCCGATCACAACCTTGTGCACCTCCTGCCTGTGTATAAACCTTTTGTGCACAGGCAGCCTGCTGTCACCCGCACCGTTAAGAAATGGTCCGAAGAAGCCGAGGAGGCCCTGAAGGACTGTTTTCACACAACGCTGTGGGGTGTCTTCAGTGATGCCCATGGGGAAGACATCGACAGCCTCACCGACTGCCTGACAGACTATATTAATTTCTGTGTAGAAAACACCGTACCAACCAGGACTGTACGGAGCTTCTCCAACAGTAAGCCCTGGATCACCCCAGACATCAAGGCTCTCCTGAAGGAGAAGAAGAGAGCCTTTCAGTCCAGGAACAAAGAGGAGCTGAAATTTGTGCAGAGGGAGTTGAGGAGGACGATCAGGAGGGGGAAGGACAGTTACAGGAGGAAGATGGAGTACCAGCTGCAGCACAACAACATCCGTGATGTCTGGAAGGGACTGAAGACCATCTCGGGCTACAAGGAGCCAAAGTCCCAACGGGTGGGAGACCAGGGCAGGGCAAATGACCTGAACTTATTTTTCAATAGGTTTGATCAGGCACCCGCTCTTCCATCGACCCAGTCTCCTCTGCTGCAAACCCCATCAGCTTCTACTGCCTGCAGCTCCGCCTTACCCCCCTCTCCCTCTCTTACAATCTTTGGCTCACACACCTTCACTTCACACTCTGTCCCGTGTGCCCCTCCCCCATCAACACCCCCCTGCTCTGGTCTGTCCTTCACTACATACCAGGTGAGGGAGGCCCTTAAGAAGACCAGGGCTAGGAAAGCTGCAGGTCCGGACGGCATCAGCTCCAGGCTCCTGAAGTCCTGCACAGACCAGCTGTGTGGGATCTTTGGGTACATGTTCAACCTGAGCCTGAAACTGGGGAAAGTGCCAAAGTTGTGGAAGACATCCTGCATCGTGCCCGTGCCAAAAACATCGCACTCAAAGGAGCTCAACGGCTACAGGCCAGTAGCTCTGACGTCACCTGATGAAGGCGCTGGAGAGACTGGTCCTCGCACATCTGCGTCCGATGGTGAGCTCCTTCATGGACCCGCTGCAGTTCGCCTACCAACCTGACATCGGGGTGGATGATGCCATCCTCTACCTCCTCCACACCTCTCTCTCTCACCTGGAGAAGGCTGGAAGCACTGTGAGGATGATGTTCTTTGATTTCTCCAGTGCATTCAACACCATCCAGCCCAGGTTGTTGGTGGACAAGCTGCAGCTGGCTGGGGTGGACCATCACCTCACCTCCTGGATTCTGGACTACCTTACCCACAGACCACAATTTGTGAGGGTGCAGGGCTCTGAGTCGGACCGGCTTCTCTGCAGCACGGGTGCACCGCAGGGAACGGTTCTGGCTCCTTTCCTGTTCACCCTCTACACCGCGGACTTCTCACATAACACACCATCATGCCATCTGCAAAAGTACTCTGATGACTCTGCTGTTGTTGGCCTCATTACAGATGGAGACGACAGGGAGTACAGAGGACTTATTCAGGACTTTGTGGACTGGAGCCTGCGGAATAACCTCCAGATCAATACCAGCAAAACCAAGGAGCTGGTGGTGGATTTCCGCAGGCATAACAACTCTCCACCTGTACCAGTGAACATCCAGGGAATGGACATCGACCTGGTGAGGTCCTACAAGTACCTGGGTGTTCACCTGAATGACCGTCTGGACTGGTCGGACAACACCAACGCCCTGGTCAAGAAGGGCAACAGCAGACTGTTCCTGCTCAAGAGGCTGAGGTCCTTCGGAGTGCAGCGCCCACTCCTCAGGACCTTTTATGACTCTGTGGTGGCCTCAGCCATCTTCTATGGGATAGTCTGCTGGACCAGCAGCATAATGGACAGAGACAGGAGGAAAATGGACAGACTGGTGAGGAGGGCCAGTTCTGTCCTGGGATGCCCCCTGGACTCAGTAGAGGTAGTGGGAAATGAGAGGATGACTGCTAAGCTGTCATCCATGTTGAACAGCCCATCCCACCCCCTCCAGCACACCCTGACAGCTCTGAGCAGTTCCTTCAGTGAGCGGCTGCTTCATCCTCGCTGCGTGAAGGAGAGGTACCGCAGATCTTTCCTCTCTCATCTCATAATTATGACTTAACTATCTCATTATTATGAGATACTATCTCATAATAATGAGATACTATCTCATAATTATGACTTAACTATCTCATTATTATGAGATAGTATCTCATAATAATGAGATACTATCTCATAATAATGAGATAGTATCTCATAATTATGACTTAACTATCTCATTATTATGAGATACTATCTCATAATAATGAGATACTATCTCATAATTATGACTTAACTATCTCATTATTATGAGATAGTATCTCATAATAATGAGATACTATCTCATAATAATGAGATAGTATCTCATAATTATGACTTAACTATCTCATTATTATGAGATAGTATCTCATAATAATGAGATACTATCTCATAATAATGAGATACTATCTCATAATTATGACTTAAGTATCTCATTATTTTGAGATACCATCTCATAATAATGAGATACAATGGGTTTTTTTTTTCGTCAGAGTGACGGAAATGGGCTTCCATAGAAAGCTGCTATGCTCTGACAAATAATACTTGATGCTGCTTTGATGTTTTCTTGTACAGAAGTTTGAGGGTTTTGTGAGTGGAACTCTAAAATCTCCAAACAAAAATAAATTCACTCAGTAACACATTCAGATCACATGCAGGGATTTCTTTTGACCTAAAGTCTAGAGATAAAATAGAAAATTATTAGTCTTTGCAAAAGCTATATCCATGCTGCTGTCCATGTCGGCAGATACGAGGAAACGAGGACTCGCAGTAATGACGGCAAGATGGCGCAACACACACACACACACAACCTCAGTTTCCTGTTCTTAGCTGACAGGAGGCCCCCGGTGTGTCTTCTGCTGCTGTAGCCCATCTGCTTCAAGGTTGGATGTGTTGTGTGTTCAGAGATGATGTTCTGCAGACCTTGGTTGGAACCAGTGTTGATTAAACTTCCTGTTGTCTTTCTATCATCTCCAACCAGTCTGCCCATTCTCCTCTGACCTCAACAAGACATTGTGGTCCAGACACCTGCTGCTCACTGGATGTTTTCTCTTCTTCAGACCATTCTCTGTAAACTCTAGAGATGGTTGTGTGTGAAAATCCCAGTAAATACTCAGACCAACAACCATGCCACGTTCAGAGTCACTTCAGGGCCTCTTTCTTCCTTGTTTTGATGCTCAGTTTGAACTTCAACAAGTCGTCTTCACCATGTCTACATGACTACATGACATTGAGTTGCTGCCATGTGATTGGCTGGTTAGATATTTGTGTTAACAAGCAGCTGAACAGGTGGATGTAATAAAGTGGTTGGTGAGCGTACTGTTAGATCAGACTTGTCCCATTATAAGGTCCAGTTTTGTTTTTTTTGATGTGGCTGTAATATGTTTCTGTATTTATAAATTTCAGGATTCTTGAATTGTGAGACTCTGTGTTGGCATCACTTCTAGTTTTGTACCAATAACTCCACACAGGAGGTTATTTGGTTTGTCTGTTAACAGAAAACACAGTGAAGAGATGTAGTAGAGCCCAACAAGGTGGTGATCCACTTTGGATGCTCATCTGCTTATGGATCCTTTTTCTTTTTAAACTGATCCTCAGTAGGTTGTCTTGATGATTTAAAGTTCTGAAAGCGTCATCTTCTTCATCAATGAACATGATCAGTACATTTCTTTCTGCAGCTCTGTTGTATAATCAGGATTATACAAAGTCAACCTGTCTGATTTCTATTAAAATTAGATGTTTACTGGCAAAAGAAGAAGCCATTAGACTTAAAACTGCAAAATGAGACATTTGCCAAGAGGTCTGTTTTTCTTTTGCATTTCCTCAATACTTAACAAAACCATCAGCTCGTTTGCTGTAGAGACGTCTGTTTTCACTGTGAGGTTTCTGAAAAGTCAAAGCAAAGCTGTCCTCTGTCAAAACTACCTCCCTGTTTTCCACGTATTAATTGTGCGGGATTATGTAGTAACGATGAAACGCAGTGTTCAGGCTCGGGTTCATTCTAATCACTCACTTGCATTGATTGAAATCCCAAAATGCAGTGCTTCAGTCAGAGGTTGGCTGAGTGCGCATTCAACTGAAACATGTCAGCCACAGGACTGGCTTACAGGCTGGTTTTCAGCGTGCATGACTGTCTTTTATAGAGGTTCTCGACCTCCGTGTGTTAGCAGCCCTGAGATTACTTTGTTGTAACTGTGTTTTTATTCCATTTACAATCTTTACTTGTTGGCTTTTTATGGCTGTTGGGAGCATTTCATCAGTTGGTCTTCAGTTCTGTTGTTGGGGCTTTTAATAGCTATGAGTTGGCTGTTTGTCTGGAGGACCAAACTGTGTTAATGGCAGTCTGAAGGTTATGAGGAATATTTGAAGAATGACTTACCTTTGTGGGGTTCTTTTTCTAGGCGTTAATTGATTGGAAAGTTAAAATCTTTGAGACATGATATCAGCGAAAGAAATATTTCCAGAATGATCCCCATCATCCTGATTAGAAAATTTAACATCTGAATATTTTATTTATGTAATTGGATGTTTTTCAGTAATTTCAGGCTACTTACAATTAGAAATGTCACAATTACAGTCTTTTTTGGTATGATTATTGTCAAAGAAACATCACAAATTTACAATAATCACAATTATTATGAGTTAATTTCCCAAAACTATAAATGTGTAAAATGACATGAACACCCTTTAAAGTATAGGGCTGCAACTAATGACTATTCTGATGGTCGATTAGTCAGCGACTATTAAAACCACTGGTCGACCAATCGGATTATGTTTCTCATAATTATTAAATGGATCTTATTCCACTTTCAGCTTTGAAATCTTGCATGAGGTTGTTAAGTAAGTCCAACGTTCCTCCTCTTTAAATGTTTGAGCATTGCAGACGTACTTCCGTGGTACACAAGGTCCGCTTTACAAATCTCACATGTATTTAATTTATTTTGTAAGTTTAACATGAAGTTATTTCAGACTTATTTTATATATCACATACTTTGTCTTTGTTCCGTGTACAAGTTGTGCTGATCTGCCGTTTCGGTTCACACATGATCTTTTAGGCAAGACAAATTTATTTGTATAGCACATTTCATGTACATGACAATTCAAAGTTCTTCACATAAAACAGTAAACATTACAGCAGGGTGCCGGAAGCAATAACAAATGCATTTTAAAAAAAAACATTAAAAGAAATAAAATTAAGAAAAAACAAAGAAAAAGCTAAAATAAAAAAGATAAAATGCAAGAAATAAAATTCCAATGTGGGGAAAGAGTATTAAAACATTTTTTTAAATTCTGGCTTCAAAGAACTAGATGCAGATTTGGACTTTTTAAATAAAAACTAGTGAAATGCAGCAGAGAACAGGTGGATCTTTAACCTGGATTTAAATAAACTGAGTGTTTCAGCTGATCTGAGGCTTTTATGGGAGTTTGTTCCAGACATGTGGAGCATAGAAGCTGAATGCAGCTTCTCCATGTCTGGTTCTGACTCTGGGGACTGATAAGAAACTGGATCCAGATGACCTGAGGGTTCTGGTAGGTTCATACTGGGTCAACAGGTTTCTGATGCATTTCGGTTCAGAGCTTTGTAGACCAGCAGCAGAACCTTTAAGTTTGTCCTCTGACTAACAGGCAGCCAGTGTAAAGACTCAGAGCTGGACTGATGTGGACCACTCTCTTGGTCTGAGGACTCGAGCAGAAGAGTTCTGGATAAGCTGCAGGTGCAGATTTTTTTTAGGTAGAACTGTAAAAAGATTTTAATGAAAGTCATGATATTGAGTAATCTTTACGATTAATTAACCGTGTTGAATACTTTGATTGTGTATTTAAATAATCGTGACATCCTTACTTGCCTCTGTATTTGGTCCTGGGTGACTGTTCAAGAACAGAAAACTTGGTTCTGGGTCTTGAGGTGGCGAGAAGACTTAGTTTTGGCTTGTTTATGATTCATGAGAAACTTTGTGGCAGAGCGGGGTTGCACACGTGTGTGTTGTATATACTGTACTTTGGTTCTTTCTCACCGCCTCGACCAGCTGTTCATTAAAACTTTCCATTCAACCTTGTTGGATCTTTTACATCAACAGAAAAGCAGAAATAAAAGTTTCCTAGAGGTTCTAAAAGCAGGATGGGAAGTAGAAACTATTTTATTTTTTTTTACAAGCCATCCCATTCCCTCTAGTTATGCTGCTATGTGACCCCAGCACATACGACGAATCCAGCAGCCGCTTTGTGTGTTGCTGCTTCTTGCTGCGGTGGCCTGATGATCTGTATCTGCTGACACAGCTGGCTGGAGTAATGACATGAGCCAACACTTACTAATAAGGCATCTTGTGTGGTGAGCTCAGTTATTCATGCTAGTTTAACATCAGTGCATAAATGTAAACAATTCTTTGTCTGACAGAAACTGCTTTAAAACACTAATCTGGTCTGTTTAATTTTTATTTTCTGGTCACAATGTTGTTCAAATAATGTGCCATTCACAATACCTCCCAAATCAGTCGATTACTCTCAGCAACATGGCAGCCTCTAGTCTCCAAGTCTGTTTCTAATAACGAGCGTAGCAAACGTTAATCGTTAGCACCATTAACACATTTAGAAAATTCTGATTGTTAGTCCAACACTGAATTCATCCAACTTAACATGATGTCCATCTCTCTGTCCTGTCCTCAGCACCGTCAGCTGGTCCAGGCAGATGGCTGGTCTTTCTGGGTCTGGTTCTCCTGGAGGTTTTCCTTCATGGTAAGTCATGTTTTTTTTTTTTTTTTATCTTTTCCACCCACCCCTCTTTCTGTGCTTGCACAGACTGGATAATTGAAGTAAAGAGAAGATTCAATGCCATCTGCAGGCTTCCTTAGTTAGGCAATTTATAATTTATAATTGGGTCATAATCGGACTACAATGAAATGGACTGTCTGTAAAGAGCCTTGATGAATGCTGTTAATTGAATTGCATTGAAATTTAACCTGATTTTCTTTTATTTTAACAGGCTGGAAACGACTAAACTAACCATATACGGTATGTAAAACCTTATCAGTGCAGTGCTTTGATTCATCAGAACATATACAGAAATGAAACAGATTTTTTTCTCTCTCCTGAGAAACAGCTGTTTTAATTAACTGGAGTTGCTCGGATTGGAAGATGTTGGGAAAAGAGAAAATGAAGAGCCACTCAAGTATGTTTTTTCCAACACACGAAAGGAAATGTATTTAAAAAATTAATTTCGAAGAACTCCATCATTGCAGAGCCATTTACACATGGGGCAGTTCATCAGTCTGTTGTATTCACATATTGTGGTTATTCAGTTGCACACACTGTCGCCTCTTGCTGCAAAGTCTTCACCTTTGGATGAAGTAACGTTTACACTTGCTTTGCATTTAGTTTCAAATCAACATGAACATTTCATCTCTGGACTTTTAAACACTAGTACTCCTGGACATCACATTTCTGAAATGGCAAATGAGAGATCAGGCATTTTTTTCTTATTTATTTATGTATGACAAATCAAAGAGGAAAAAAAAATAATCAATACTTTGAATTTTTTTTTCTTACAAACACATCTCACTTACATGGTCGATCCTGCTATAAATCTGTGGTTTAGAAATGTCACCCGAAACTCAAGGGGATGTGCACAGGCGTCGAATCAACGTCCAGCTCCATCATTGTTAAGGTTTTGTTTTTTTTTTGCCACTTCTGACTTGGTTGAGTTTATTTTTTTAACTGGAATGTTTTTAATTTTTATGGATATTTTAGTCTTTTCTTTCTTGGAGGGTCACAGAGGGACACTGGGAACAATGACTGACAGCATGGAAGCTCGCAAATGTTCACATGCATGATAACCTCATTCAGATTTATAAAACATGTATGAATTCATTTAGAAGAGACAGTACCTGGTAGGTGCATGTGTGGGGAAATACTGCAACTGTACCGAGGGATAACAGGATAGACGAGAGGGAGTAACCCAGCTTTAAAGCTTAGAACAGGAATGAATGAGGGATGCTGGCAGGATCTACAGACGAGAAGACATTGCAGTGTTTGTGTGCTTTTACCTAAAAAAAGAAAAAAATCCACTGACATTGTCTTAGTAAAAGGTGGTTTATAACACCCAGCAGGACTACAGTGTGATTGGGGGGGGGGGCTTGGAGTGCACCTACATGAAAGGACGGGACGCAGTACTGTCTCTTTAAAACAAACATCTACAAAAATGTTGCCTTCTAGCTAGTACAGACATGACAATATTCATTTTTTGTTTACTCTGATTTTATACAACACTATGACTAGGTCGTCCGCGAGGGCCAGAGTCCGACGCTGAGCTGTTTCAGGTTGTGTGCAGCGTAAAGGAGGATTTCAGGTGAATGCTGTGGTTGCTTTCACAGAACACCGAGGGGTTTGTTCATAGAGTGCAGTGTAGAGAAAAGTTCCCATCACGTGGTCTGAAGAGTTTTTGTTTTTTTTTAAGAGAAAGAGTTTGGCCACGCTGCTGTAGCTGGTCAGTAGACCCAGGACACGGGGACCCACTGGCTGGTGGTGCACACCACCTCCATGGACTCCTCCAGGTGCCTGATGGTGTCGTCGATCTCATTGTTGATGATGGTCATGTCGAAGTAGTGGGCGTAGGTCTTCTGTAGGATCTCCGACTCTTTCTGCAGCCGCTGCAGTGACTCGTCCTGGAGGAGGAAGACGTAATGAGGAAGGTTAGAGACTCAGAGAAATGAGCACAAAGGGTACAAGGCTCACCCAAATACTACGAGATGAATTATCCAAGTTCAGAAAACGTAAACGTGTTCGTTTGAGTGAAATAATGATAAATTTAATTTTACTAGACAGACCAACACGTCCATGCAGTGATGATGATGATGATGATGCTCTGAGCTTGCTCCACAGGTCCTGTTCTCAACTTTAATTCAGGAACAAGCTGGTACAAGGGCTGAAACCTTTTTTTTCTGTTAAAGGTTGATTACTAGAATTTTAATTTACCATTTTTTGTCATCTATTAAAGTTCTATTTAACTCATCACTTCCGGTCTGTATAACCTAATCTGGTAAATGAGAAGCATGTTTGTTTGATGGCAACAAGAAGTCACTGAATCAACAGAGCAATGAGAAAAGGGACAGAGCGAAGGAAAGAAGACACAAAACGTCAAAAAGAGCCAAGTAAGGGAAATATTTAAATTAAAACCAAATGAAAAGACTGTAGAGTTCATTCACTGTAAGGCCAAGCTAGCTTTAGCAGAATAAAATATTGGTAAGTTTTTAAAGTATAGCTGAAAGTTCCAGTCAAAAACAGAATACAGATATTAAGTAAAATATAAGAGATGGAGACTCCCTTTAAAGAGAATCAAATATATATAATATTATGGTTAGATGGAACAAAATAATGTTCTTTAGCACTTTAATATTCTGTATGTCAAAGTTTCATTTCTATAGTGTTGTCCCACGAAAACATAATGAAATATTTGCAAAAATGCGAGGGGTGTTCTACACAAGATTTTAAAGCAAAAAGGAAAAAGCTTATCCGATTGACTGATGACAGTGATTGATTATTAAAATAATTGATAGCTGCAGTCCTAGCTAGTAGCAACAAAAATAACCACCAAACAGGACGTTTAATATGTTCAATTCATTGTTTAACTGGCTGCAAATTTTTATGTCAAACTCTCAGCTGTTCTAGTCTAACATAAAAAGCTGATATGAGCACGTATAGCAGAGTGAAACTACTACTGAACTCTGGCTGAGGAAGGAAAACAGACACGCTAATAGAAACATCGAGGGAGCTAATGGGAAAAAACACGTGATTTCAGACTAACTGTTCATGAGGTTTTACTTACTGGCAGCGTCCGACACCACCTGGGTGTCTGAGAGGAAAGCCAACAAACAAACATGCAGCATGCAAAAATAAACAAGTGCAGAGAGGAATGAGACAAACACACGTATGTAGCGTGATGGAGGAGCGTCACTTCACATCGGTAATTAATAAAATATCACCAGTTTTATTCCAGCTGAAGTTATCAGAACCTGCCAGAGTATAAAATGTGTCCTTTCAAAGGTTTTCTGTCACTAACTGGAAAAACCGGACAAAAAATTTTTCTTTCATATTTTTCATGTTTGGAAAAAAAAATAAATAAGGAACAAGTGATTAGATTTTGGGGGTGATCCGGATCACCGCCTGGATGCAGGAATTTTTTCTTCTAGATAGGAGCTCTACTGGCAAAATGATCCCAAATTAAAAAATAAAGCCCACAATCATTGGCCAAGAGAAAAAAAAATACAATGGCTTGGTGGTTTTCAAGTTTTTAGACATTTTTTCCTGATTTTGTTTCTGTATTTATTTAATTTCTGTTTAACTGTTAAAACAGGCCCCAATTATACAGCGAGGCCCAGTAGTAAAGCAGGTTTTAGCCAGTCAGTAAACATAGTTTGGAAATCAATTTTTTCCACTATTTAAGTGCCTAAAGACATTTTCACATTACACTAAATTCATAAATGGTCTCTCCAAAGGTTACTTATCATTTCCTGAATTTAAGGAAAAAGTTAAATTTCCCAGGACCTCTACCTAAAACATCCAACCAATCTTAGTTATTCTAATGTCAAAGGTCTTTACTTTGATTCACGGAGCCTCTTTTCTTGATGTCAAGGCTCACATCGCTTTAAATCCTTCACAGCTTTATATGAACATTTCTTCTTTTAGCAAACATCAGCTATTTTAAGTTTTGAATGAAATACACATTTGTTAAGAAATATCCAACAGCAGACCAAGGTATGTGAGACAAAATCAAAGTTAATGGTTCATAATGAACAAACATGTTGTTGGTGTAAGAGAGAGGATTCCAGTCATTTTTAGTCTTTTCATAAGATGCGGACCATCACCAGCTGTATCTTTGGAGCGGCCATGTCTTGTGTTTTCCTACCTCATTGATGCCTGGCGTGATGGTTGGTGCAGCGATGAAGATGACGTAGGGGGCAAACTCCGCTGTCCGGAGGACCTTCAGGGCCTGATGGATAACAGGTGTAAATGGTCAGAATGCCCTCATAGTCTAACGAGTACAACCTCCTCACACACACACATACCTGAGGTTCAACATCCAGTATAGCAACCAGTCCCTGTTGGTGGATCTTCCTGATGGTTTCCAGCCGCGTGCCATACATGGCGTCCTCGTGGCTGCCATACTCCAGGTACTCGTTGTTGCTGATGTCCTGCATCATCTGGTCGTGAGAAACGAAGTAGTAGTTCTTCCCATTCTCCTCATCCTTCTTTGGAGGTCTGGTGGTGTCTGCAGGACCAAGAATCAGACACAGGAAGTTGAGGATTTATACTTGCTGATGTGCAAGTATGAAGACTTTCCATGACATGTCTTACGTGGGATGGGGTAGGCAAATCTGTCGGGGTGTTTGGTTATGAGTGTGTTCTTAATGTGTCTTCTTCCCACACCATGAGCGCCTGCAGAAGACACACATCTGGTTAGTGAGGTCATTTATTGAGGAATAGATCAATGTTTCTTCTCATTACTCACCTAACAAAACTAGTGTTTTCCTCTTAAAAGCAGGAAGCTTCACAACCTCCTCATACGTGACGAGATCTAGTTGATCAAACACTGGAGGTGAGAAAAGATGAATGATTAGAGGATGTAGGGAGCTAGGAAAGCTGGGAAAGGGGGGGGTCTAAGTGAAGAAGCTAAAGAGTCTAACACTTCTGGTTACTATGAGGTGAAAAGAAAAGGCAAGTTTAAACTGGGAGGAAGTTATGACAACACGGGAAGTCCGTGTTTGAGGTGATGCTAAATAAACAGATATTTTCCTGCACTGAGATTACTGGAACTTATCGTAGAAAATGTTTCATAAGACTTCCTGTTCCTGGTCGTAAAAAGGACTACGTCTGACGTCCTGCTTATCCGATCAGAAAAATCCAAATTCAGTCATTTCTGTTTACCGCTGTCACCCAAAAAATGTTTTTTTGAGCAAAATTAAGTTTTAGATATTTAATGGTTTAATTTCAGTCAGATTGTACATATGGAAGCTTTCTAATCTACTTTCTTGAAACAGAAGCTTGTTTCTGAATCTGTTTCATGACACTGGTGTGTAGCAGCAGGAGAAATGATCAAAGGTTGCAAACCATACAGCACACTGTCTAATTTGCACAAATACATATAAATGTAATGTTTAGATTCCAGATCATAAGTCCAAAGGTTTTTATCATGGAAAAAACATATTAAATAGAGAGATTATTGCAACTGGGAACAGAAATTTTACATTCTCAGATTGTAAAATAAAAGACCAAACTAAAATCAAGAACCAATGACTGTGAATGGGTCCTGTGCTGGACAACAAAAAGCATTCAAACACACTGAAGAGACCTGAAAGAACTGAACTAAGTGGGTTAGCTTGTGGATTTAAAGCCAATCAGAATGATCTTTCAGTGACAGATCCAACACTGGATGAACCACTGGCGGTGGGTTACACAGCAAAACAACAAAAACACAGATAAATCATCATCTAATCGCATGGATACCATTCATAAAGTGGTTCTCTCCAACATTTCTTTGGTAATTTAATAAAAAAAAAACAGCTGGTGGGAAAGTTTGTTATGATTTTGTGAGGTCGGCTCACAAGTTATAAACCGCCTGATGAGATTTCTGGTACAAAACATTAGAAATAAATGTATTTTTTACAAGCTAGGCAGTGTGCTTCTTACATACAGAACAAAACATACAGGTCAACTGTTGGGACTTCGTGGAGTCCTAACATTTGTCGGTGTGTAAGCAGAGCCTAAAATAAATGAGGTAAATTACGGGTCGTCTGTACACAGCGTGTCTCATGTCAGAGCTGATCTCTGTACAGTTTGTTCCCAGCCTCTGAAACATGAGCCACCATCACAGGCTGCTGGCAAGTGAAATACAATCCCCACAAGTCACTGGATTCTCCAGTACAGCAGGCAGCTGCTTCCCTGACCGACAGCGAATAAATGTTTACAAAATATTCAGTAATAAATCACGCTGAATGTGTTCGTCTCAGAGACTTGTGTGTTGGATTAGTGGGCCTGTTTGTTTGTGAGCAAATTTCACCCTACAGGGGTTAGGAAATGTGTTAGGATAAACACAGCACACTGTCTCAGACAAGCTAGGCTACACGGTTTCATTTATGTCTCAGCCTTCTGTTGCTGCACAACAGAAACAAAAATGAAACACTGGCAGTGACAGCTGGTCTCATCTACAGTCAATAAAGAAACAGAAGAAGTGAGGAAGAGGAGCTGGTCACTGTCACTGGTTGTTACTTACATGCAGAGAGGCCGTTCAGTAGGAGAAAGCGAGAGAGATGAACAGGAGGGGTCATAACATGGTAGGTTACAACAGCAGAATTACAAAACGTTACACCAAAACAGCTAAAATACAACAGCTGTGGAAACGGACAAAATACTGTTATTGCTGCTACAGAGCATATTTCCACAGACTGTTGATGACTCAGTGTGTGGGGAGTCTGGTAACCAGCAGAGCCTGACAGACAACACTCAGGGCTAACAACATCAGAGAACAACTTTGATTATTTCCCAGGGATAAAATATCCTTATCAAGAAAAAAGGAATCGCTGCTCATTAATGGATCATCTGTTTTTCTTTTCTGTGAATTTTGATCCCAGGAAATAACCAGATGTTCAACTGTCAGGCAAGTTTGATGAATAAAGCCACTGCAGACTCCTTATCAACAGTTTACATGACAAAGGGATTAAATCACATGGTTCTGAATCTCATGCATTCACTGATCAGAACCGCATGCTGCTGAATATTCAGGCAACCTTTAAAGAATAGCTTCACTACTCAAATTTGTCTAAACACAGTTGTCACATGCTCCTTCGCACATTTACAAAGGTTTATTTCCTCCTGATCATAATTTCCCTTTCTTTACATCCTTTTCTAATGTGTGTTTATTGGTAATGATGGAGAAAACCTCAAGTTATGCAAAAATATTTTCATAAATTGACCAGAAGCCGTTGTTATCTCTTACAACAGCTCTTTCACAATTTCCTCTTTTTCTTAGTTTTTCAAAGCAATTTTCTTCATTAGTATTTAGTTTGAAGAGCTTGTGTTTCACAGAAGCTTCAGTTTAGAACAAAATTTTACACAAAATATTAGGGCTGGGTTTAAAAAAATAGATTTATTTATTTCTCTGTCTTCTTTCCTGTAGATGTGTCAGATCAGATTATTACAGTAATCTGATTCAGGGCCGGTTCTAGGAATGCATACATGAGGGGGCAGGCATAAATTTGAAGGGGGCATTATGAGTACATACTTCAGCATTTTCTTGTTGTTGTTTTTTAAGTGTTTCTTTAACGGAACTGTGCTGTTAGTGGAGTCCAACTTCAAAGAAATGGATTGCACTTTGTCAGGCCTCTACTCTAAGACCTGTCCAGCTTGGGTGTCCCACCTGAAACCAAAGCTCCTGCTGGTATAGCTCTTAGAGTCACTGAGGCACGCAAACCCCCTGACCACAATAAGGTGGCAATCCCTCAGGGGGGGAACAGAAAATATCAATAACAAAATGAAGTAAGAAAAAAGAAAAGAATGATCCATTATCAAAGCTTTAACAACCAACAAAATAACAATTGCCCTATTGGACAGCCATTAGATGTCTAAGCATTTTGAATAAATTTGAAACTAATAACAGTAAACTCAACTATCTGTGTGTTTGTTTCTGTCTGTATATAGACCATAATGATTAAAGAATCATAACTATCAAGCACAACAATAACAGAGCAAAAAATTAAACCCCCTACCAAAATAAGGCAGTGAACCTTCAGGGGGAAATAATGATAATAATAAATGAAAATGAGTAAAAACTAAATGATCCTTCATCAAAATTTTAAGAACCAACAAGGCATACATGAAGCTCTGAGCTGAACTGCTGAAAGCAGCGGGAATGTAGAGTGAAACTTTCTGTTATTTTTTTCTTCAAACTAGCATGCTGAACTAAAGGCTGGGCGGAGCTTGAGGGGTCTCATATGCGCAGCTCGTTTTCCCTCAGTCTAGTACCGAGGAGGCAGTCACATCTATGGCCCGTGCGTGATTGATCACTGCTCCTACTAACAGGCGTAGACACGTTTAAATAGAACAGAAACAAACCCCAGTTGACAGAATAGATGCAATAAATACGTCTGTTATTATAAGTATTTATTCAGTATCGCTACAACACATTTAACAGAGCTTTACTCTATAAGTTTTACCGCTGGAGCTCAGCAGCCGCTCTCTCTACGAGGGGGAGAAATATGACACCGCAAGATCAGGCTGTATGTCAACTCATTTGCATACTAAACACTGATTGGTTGTTTTCTGTGGTGGTGGGAAGGACTTGTTGAAGACAGTACAATGGATCCTGTGAAGCTCCGACACACAGAGTTCAGTACAGAGGGGAGAGAGCGTTTGGAGAGATTTGCCCATTTCGGCGCATTTGATTGAGGGGGCAGAATATTTGTTTGAGGGGGCACTGCCCCCTCTTGCCCCTGCGTAAAGCCGGCCTTGATCTGATTACTCCCAGATAACTGATTTTGATTGTCAGTGTTTTGTAACAAAAAAAGTTACCTGTGAACGTCTTTAATATTCAAGAAAAATAGGTAGTGCTACAAAATTAGCTGTAAATGATTTGATATCAAATCGAATTTAATCTAAATTGAATTGAAATAGGCTGTTGTGAATCAAATCGATTCAGAGAAGTAATGACGGTACCCAGCCCTACGAAATATCTGGTGAGCAGGAGGAAACAGACCTTTAGGTTCTGTAAACAGATGCTGAACTCTGTCAGCGGGGGGATGGGTCACATGGGTCGACAGACGTTTGAATGTACATATACCCACCCTGTGTGACTATCTCTGCAGTGGTTACTCATTTACATCATGCATTTTCTAACCTTAGTTTTCCTACACTGTCTCTCACATCATTACAGACTACACGTCTTTCTCGCCTCAGTCCTGTTAAATAACCTGAATCCACAGTTTGGTGACAGTTTCTGCTCTGTTAGTTTACAGAACATCAGGAGACCAGTTCTTGGTTCTGACAAAGCAGATGGTTCTTCTGGACCAGAAGGAAGTGAAAAAGCTAGACTTTGATACAGCACGTGCTGCTGGGTTTCTAACTAGGAGCAAACATATGACTGAGCTCCGTGCACGTTTCTGAACAGGACACCTGAGCTACCACTCACGTTTACTTTAACCTTTTACGACCTGATAACCGTCTGCATGGCTTGTGCTCATGTTTAGAGCCTCGTATCTTTATTTAAACAGGAGATAAAAAATAATGCTGTCACAGTTCATTTTCTTCTGTGATTTTGTCAAAGTTTGTGTTTCTTTCATTATAAAACACTTCCAGTTAAATTATGGTTGAACTATGACCTCATTAACTTATAAGCGAAGTAGTAAAATAATTAGTAATTAACTTTTTATTATTAAAAATGTGTTTTTTTTTTTACAAACAATATTTTACTTTTACATATATGGTCATGCTTTTTTTTATTTCCTAATCATGTTACTTTTAATTTATTTCATTCTGATAAATTCTTCAAAAATATTTATATAATGTTTTCATGTTTCTGTAATATAAATATATTATAAAAACCTATCAATCATTTTCTTTATTTTTTTCATTGTTGAGACAAATCTGGTAATTACAATTTATATATATATGATATATTTTATATAGTAATATGTAATAGGTGTCTACCATTTTAGAAGCTATTTTGCAGCTTCTAAAATGGAAATATTTTTAAAATAAGGAATGCAGGATTCAGGATTATTCAGGAATCTTCCCATTTAAGCCTAATTTATGCTCCCTTTACAAACATCAATAGGTACGTGTGTTATACTTCCATGCATCCTGTATGTTTGCACGCTTGTTAATAAATACATCCACTAGAGGGCAGTGGAGAGTTCGGCGTTCACCTCCAAGTTCACACATCTGTTTCAGTCAATAACAAACATATAGACGGTGGAGGAGATCATGATTTATGTACCAGATTAAATGTCCTTAAGTTTTCCCTTTTATGCCAAGGTTGCCAACTTGGGTCCTTGGATCCATTTAATTTGAATCAGGTGTGCTGGTGCAGGGAAACATCTAAAACCTGCAGGACAGCAGCTCTCAAGGACCAGAGTTGGCCACCAACGTTCTATGTCTAATCTCAAAATATAAACTTTCTTCGGAGAACAAGACTTTTTGTATTAGTTTAAAACCTTCAACTTACAGTAATGTGCTGTACGTGCAGCTTTGCAAATGAGAGTAATGGAAGGAAAATTAAAACAGGAAAGAGGAGCTTTGGTCCCCTGAAGAACAATCAGTGCGTACGTCGTAGTTATTTTATTTTTATTCAGTTAGGAGACTTTCTACATGCTTCACTCATGGCCAACTGATTAAAGAATTAGCAGATTAGAAAACAGTCCAACAAAGTGAGATTTTACCCCTCAGCACCTCAGTCTGGTCACAGAGCTCAGCACATGGCAGATATTTGAGTAGAGAATCTCACTGATGTCCAGACGTAGCTAAACATAACTGCTGCAGAGCTTCATCTGTATTTTACATCATGCGTAGAAGATGAATTGTAAAATGGTTTACTAAAACACATGCTCATTATCTGGTGCTGTTTGAAACTACTAGTAATTCTGGAAGAGATGCTGGCTCAAACCTCGTCTGTCTCCCACATTTGCCCAAATCCCCCCTATGCTCATCTAAGATTTCTGCTTCATTGGCAGCTTTTCCTTCATTCTTGGCTGTGCTTCTGCTATTAGATCTGCTTACATTCAAGTTCCACCTACACAAACAGACAGACACACACATGCTCACACACTTAAACTCGTCTAAACATTATGTGTAATACATCCACGCTGACTGACGCCGAGATGTCTGCAGCATGCGGTTTTCAGTGCACATGCACGTGACTATGAGTAAGGCCGTGTGTGAGTGTGAATGATGTACCTGCGTTGTGCTTTGCCAAATACTTGTCTTTGTACTGCTTCTTCTTCTTGCCAAACCAGGTACAGCTGGCCTGCTGCTCCTGCTTGGTCTTCTCCATGGCGATGCATGCCACCCGCCTGCCACATAAACAGTGTTGATTGAATGGTTTGGAGTCCTCCTTTGGCCAATCACAATCACGATGACATCACTGTTTTTTTTTACTTAGTGGATAAAGAAACTTTTGCAAAGTTTCGTTTCTAGACATCAGTGTTTTTTCTGGAGGTAATGCTGGTATTCTAACAGGTAGAACATCACTTTTTCCAACATGTTAAATTTTTTTAACTTGTTAGCGCGGCAGCTAACATCAGTGAATAGTGTGTTAACATTAGCCTACATGTCACTCAAAGCCAATCATTTTGGGAAGGATATCTCTACTGCTTCCATATTATCTGATTTTAATTCGTGTTGTCGTAGAAAAAAAAGAAGGAAAGAAAAACACACACCAGTGTCTGGTTTAATGAGCGATTGTCATACCTGCTCTAGTGGATCATCTAACATGGCGGGATGCAGTTGGAGTTAGCCTTATGCTAACTTAAGGAAGAAGGTGGTATTTAAATCGTGCAGCTTTTAGGGGTTTAGTATGTAACCTTCTTTATACTGTCTGAGTTTGTAGGTATGTCAGGGCAGAAAGACAGCGTGATACAATAAAACATGGAGGGGGGGTTTGCAGAGTTTCTCAATTAAAATAAAATCAATAAAGTATGGAATATTGTAAAATTTGCCTGTATGTTGGTGTTTTTGAGCCAAATAAATAAGAAAATCTAGATGAACTGAAGAATGTTGATGCTGCAGACACTGAAGTTGTCCAGAAAATTAAGTAGTTTACATAATGCAACATTTTCCTGTACCTCAGTCTTGTTCACAATATTTTAACCAGCTCCTGAAGTGAAGCACTTCGTAGCTTTGTTATTTTTATTTCAGTGGAAACGTGGCCGTTTGTCTTCCTGCCATCATCCGTCAGTGTCATGCTCACCACTCCTGCAGCTCTGGCGACGGGATGAGGCCCGCCGTGCCGTTCTTCGTGTTCTCCAGCTTGCCCTGCCACCAGTTGTGGTCGTCCTTGGAGATGATCTGGATGATGTCGCCCACGCGGAAACGAATTCCCGCCTCCTTGCAAGGGATAAGTTCATCTTTGGAGGGGTCATATTCAAATTGGGCCCTCACAAATATCTGAGAGTGGAAGAAGGAAAAAAGTTAAAATGTGGAGCCAACTGATGGGTCGGGGTGGGGATGGTGAGACAGAAGAAGTGTAGTGAAATGGAAAAAGTGAGAACTGTGGCTACATGGTGAACACATCTGACAGCTAGGCCTGAAGAAATGAGCAGTGGATTTTTTGCGGGCGGGGGGGGGGGGGGATCATGTGGGGGCTTCTTGTTGCAGGCTTAAAAACTGGTTTCTAAGGAGGGAGTTCTACAGTGAGGTGGGCCATTAATGAGCCTCTCTGCACACTGGTAATGATGGCACAGGCATCGTTTGTGTCCAGAGTTTCATCCTGACTGAAAATCATTTCGACCACACATTTAGTGTAAAAGTGTAGTTTTTTGGGGGGGGGGGTTGAGGAAGGTTGTCTCTTACCTTAACTGACATTTTGTCCTTGATTGGAGGTCTGGAAACAATCTAGGATTTGAAAGCATCACACACATCATGCAGCAAACCGGCTGTTTAATGTCTGAACAAAACATATGTGGCCGAGGTTTTGGGGTGGGGGGAGGAGGCTGGGGGTGAGCTTACCCTCATCACACTTTCTAGATATGAAATAGATCAACTCTGGTGGTCTACTGCCCTCTGCTGGTCATTCACATGATCCTTTATTTGATATTAATTTTAAAAAGAGGGGAACAATGCTGGGTCATCTCAGGTGAGGTGGATGATGTGGGTCAGGAGGGTTTACACATATTAACACTGGGAGGGAATGACATGAGGGGGAACTGTTAATGCTGTTCAATAAAAGTTACAGAAATGGGTTTGCTATATTAATATCTGCCTGGGTTTGAGTGGTTAGAGGTTTAAAAATGCCTGTGCCATTGTTACCAAACAAAATGAAAGTAGTAAAGTGCAGCGTGTTAGGCTGATTACACAACCGTGGTCATTCTTAAACGTGCTGGTTTAATGCACCCACATACTGTTTCATTGATTTTGAGCCTTTTCACATCTGTCATTTGTTGTATTAAACATTTTTGCAACAGTAAAATTAGCAAAACTTTACAGTTTAGTCCTGTTTCAGTCTTTAAAGAGCTGGTGTCAAACTGTGACCTGTAATTTAGTTTTTGACCACTTGTTTTTCACAGATTTGCATCAGAGCATTAAATTTATACGACACAAACAAGTACACAACTTGGTACCAGTTTAAACAATTCTTAAAAGTCTTTCATTTAGTTTCACCCAGAGCTTCTATTTTAGCCTAATTTAGCAATTCTTAATAGTTTGTATGTTGGTCAGCAATTCTTAATTTAGTGTTTGCATAAAAGCCTTATTTTTATGCATTTTATGCACCTTTGTTAAAACAGTTGAGTTACTATTTTATATTTTAATCAAACCTTTAAATGAACAACTGAAGACAGAATAAGACCAAACAAATTAGATAAATAGGAGGCCAAACTCTGAACATTATTACACTTTAGAGCCACTATTGCTCTACTTTTCCCCAGTGGCTCCCTGTCTCCATGTCACTCGTTGTGCCTGGCCTGTACAAACAATCAGCTGTGAGATTTAGAAAATTTAAAATATGACCTTTGGAACATTTAAAAGCCAAACATTGTTAATTATTAAAAGAAAGAGGGGAAAGGGGGACAGAAGAACACTGACTGTACAGTAAGTTATGGTTACTGCAGTTTAAAGAAAAACAGGGTAAAAATAGATCATCATACTGCTGCTACTGTCTGAGTTCAGACACTTTAGTTCGGATCAGTTCTGAGTATCGATGAGTGTTTTTTCAGACCGGCTCAGAAATGCTGCTGTTAGGATTTGATTTAATAATTATTTCAGCTCAGACGCATGTCGATAAGAAGAAGGGCTTCGGTTTGCAGATAACTGGTGTCTCATTTACATGAAATGTGCCGGACATGTTCGGTCATTCTGTGGCTGAGAAATGGTGGGACCTCTGAACAGCGATGGGCTAAATGTGGATGTACTTTGAACAGAGGAGGTGCTTCTGTTAGATCCAGACTTGCCATATCACATCTCTGTCTGGTCTGAGACTTCCTTTAACAAATGGATCTATATCTTATTACTTGGACAATTTTCCTCTTGGACTTAAGGAATTACTGTATCCCTTTAAAAATCAATAAAATCTTATTTCCTCAGATGGCATCAAAAGGTATTGTAGCCAGTAATGTGTTCGTCTCTCTGGTCTGATAAAAGCTGACGAGCTGGAGCCCATTTCAGTGTAAATGAGTTCATTGTAAAGCATTTTGGCAGAAGGCCCCGAATGGATTATTTTAAACGATGTTATCAGAGATTTACATTTTCCAATTTAAGATTTATTAATCTAATAAAAAGGCCAAAAACAACAATAAAATGACCATGTTTGTTAGTTTTGTGTGCAGAGCCTGACAGCCACAGTGTTTTATTTTCATCTCGAAACAGAATTTAGAGCATTTCTGATCAGTGTTAAATGTTAAAGTAATCGCTGGTCTGAGGCTGCGGAGCCTTTTTTTCATGAGTTACAGAGCTGGAATCAAACCGGTCCCTCACTGATGTACACATAAAAAATCACACACCTTTAGCTCTGATTACGCCTCCCATTTGCTGAGGCATCGTTCTACTAAGGATTTATTTCCACCCAGTGTTGCATTTATTTTTCACCAAGATCTTATATTGATAATGGGAGAGTCCGACCACTTCACTAACCTTCTTCAGCACATCCTAAAGATTCTCAGTAGGGTTCAGGTCTGGACTCTAGTGGCCAGTCCAAGTGTGAAAATGATGTGTCCTGATCCCTGAACCACTCTTTCACAATCTGAGATCTGTGAATTCTGCCAGTGTCATCTTGAACATGGCCGTGCCACCAGGGAAGATGAAATAACCTGCTCATTCAGTACACACATAGCAGCTTGCACATAATGTTGCTGAACCTAGACCTAAACCTAGACCTGACACACTGCAGCAACCCCAGATCGTAGACTGCCCCCACAGGCTTGTAGGCACAAGGCCTGATGGCTGCATCACTTCATCTGCCTCTCTTCCTACCCTGATACTCCCGTCACTGGAACAGCGTAAATCTGGACTCATCTTTTCCACGGCCAGAGGGGGTGTCTTCTGATATGGTTGTTTAATGAAAAACGGCTTAGTGTTAAATAACTTGTTTCCAGCTGAAACATCATCATCCATGCAGTAATTATCCAATGGGAGGCTTTTACTTATTCGTTTAACCAAATCCAGGTGGTGACTTTTTTGGGGGCCGGCTGTGTTATTTCATGATTAATTACAGTTTTTGTTGGGTTTGGTCACATCATGAGTGTTTAGTCAAATTTTGGGATGCAGCGTTTTATCAGGAGAATGAGGAGATATAAAGGAGTGAGTACAGGTGAGAGAGTAGGTGACTTTGAGTACCTGACGGCCCTTGGGCTGGATTGTAGATGGCAGGTCCTGCAGAAATGAATCATTAATTATAGAAAGACAATTTGTAAAGACAGAATCACTAAAGAACATTTTGAGAACACAAAACATTTGCATGCACAACATTTGCAGTCTACAGTACTAACAGCTCGACAGAAACAAACAAAAATACAGGGAGGACAGAGGAAAAGAGGAGTAATTCTCATCTGTTCCAGCACATCTGGCTGTGGAGCAACCAAGCAAGCACAGAGCAAGCGAAGCAGCTGCAGCATCAGCACGACCACAGTGTCTGTCTGGAGCCTCTGAGAGCAAATACGGGGCCTGCAGAACCCAAACGGTGTAATTATGAGGGGGGGTGGTGTTCCCGTTTGAAGCGCTGTCACCACTGAAGGTTCCAGTGTGTAGTGTCAGCAGTGATGCACAGCACCCAGCAGGCTTTCTGAGGCACACCAATTTTTTAAACTGAGATATCGGACACGGGGGCCTTCAGCTCAAACAGAGGAACAGGGAGAATGAGACGGGACCGAATCAGGTGACCCACATCACAGCCCGCCCCCATCTAAACCAAGTAGTACTGAAACAGACAGCTCAAAAAAATAGAAGTAAACACAAATGGGCGACACGAACATGTTGGAATACCAAGAACACAGCGTGGCCAATGAGACGTACCGAGGGGACAGAGACACGGATGTGGGTCTGTCTGAGAGGGGTGGGTGTTTTTTTGTAGAGGGTGGGGGGGTGGGGGGAGGGGTCCTTACCAGGATAGAACTGTTAATGCTGGAGTGGCCATTGGAAGGGGACTGCCTGGATGTGGTGGGGGACTCTTTCTGAAATAAGACACACAGGTCAGCAGCACGCACACACACACACACACACACACGTCTCTGGGCTGCGGCTGTAGCTGATGGATTGGATTTATTTGTAGAACACAACTGAAAGCCACCACAGCGTTGACGTAATGAAATGCGTCAACAAAACATGGGAGACAGCATCAGCAGCAGCAGCTTGCATGCCTGCAGGTCCATACATCACCACAGGGGGGCGCTACACTGACATGAGATAGAGAGCACAAGGTCTGCTGGAAGACCAAAAGAGCTGAAATCTAGAGTTTGAAGGGTGGAGTATTCAACTCAGCTTTGAAATTCAATAAGAAAATAGATGAAGAAGGTCAAATTTCTCCAAAGAGGAATGAAAATAATCAGAAAGACCTTCTAAACAAATCAGATCAGGCGATCTTTAAAAAGTGCTTGATTTAATTTGATGATTAAAAATCTCTGTTTTGTTGTCCATGCAGTCATATTGGGTTGTTTCAAATGGAAAAAAACAAAACAAAAATGGGTCAGTTCTGGTCATGAAATGAAAGACTTGCAGGCAAATTGGTAGAGTTGTATCCTAAAGACAGACTCCAACTATCTCATTTTAGATGCTTTTCATCCGTCTTTTTCAGTCCATCCTGAAATCATCCAACTACATGTGGAGTTTTTTTGTGGCCACAAATCAAATCCCTAAAGGTCTTTTAGTTCTTAGCTGGGTTTGCTTAAGATCTGATTCTGTTCAGCATGTTGAATCTGGAATTCACCCCCTGGGAAGCTCTTTGTGTTTCTTGCTCCCCCCCAAAAAAAGTTCTCTAAATAAATGTAATTTGCTGTTATGATCAAAGAGCAGCTGAGTGTGATGAGGAACATGAAAGGCCTCATATTCACCCATAATAAAAAGCTAAATCGTAATGTTTAAACTATATTACAGCTCGTGTTAGATTAGAGTCAGCAGTGATCAAAGATTTGAAAAACCTTGATGAGTGTGTCACACATTTAAAAGAAAATTTCAGTATTGCCATCTCGACTACATCTCTATTTAGACTTTTATACACAGCGACAGATGTTTAATCACATCTCTCTTTTACACAGTGTTAAAATCTGCATGCAGTAAACAGGATGGCTGCTGCCTGCCAGACAGGACTCAGGGTGAAACAGCTACCTCGCAACAAGATTTCAGGTCTTTTGGTCATCCACATTTACTCGTGTAATTTAGTGTAAACCAGTTTTTTGTTTCTTTGGTGTGAATGTCGCTCACTAACATAAAAACTGCCATCAAAACTCACGCAGATGGGCAGAAGATTGTGATTTTGGATGGGACACTCACAAAAGATGAGAAATGTAGTTATGTATTTTTATTTTTTACTAAATGTGGTTTTATCCTGATGAATATAAGTTTTGAGGTAAGACATTTTAAGACTGTTTTACAAACATCAAGCATAAATTGGGCCGTCTTTTGCCTCTGGTTTGGTGAATCTTGGTCATAGCGAGATGAAAAGTAGTTGTGGAATCTGTGAGATGTGAGCTTTCAGTAGAGGTGTCGTTTGTCTGTGTTCAGGCCGTCAGGTGGACACGGGGAGCCATAATCTGTGTTTACATCTTATACATCTTTTTTCAGACTTTGTGTACCTGGTCTTTTAATTGTTGTCCTAACTGTGTTTGGTGGTCATACAAATAGTTTTACTCAGTGGGTAGCTGAGCTTCTGGACCTGCTGTGGAGACCACACGTTTATAGTTATATTACAGACCCGACGTTACACCCGTAAAACCGGATGTTAACACCTTAACTCCTGGTACCTGAGTTTTCTAACCTAATGACAAGAAAAATACATAAAAAAATATTACTGGTACTTTTAGTGTCATTATGTATGGAAATTTAATACAATTATTCCATAAAAAAAAACTGAAAATTTGCTAAAAACCTGCATTTGTTATCATATCTATATTTAAAACCTTAGTTAGTTCTTTATCATTTTTAGCCATGTATTAAGAGCCATGGTGGAAGGTGAGAGCCACTTGCTGCTCTGGCCGCTGATTTACAGTTTATAAACCAAAATTTACTGCATTTTCTTCATATAGCAGTAGGCCTGCTTTTAAAGGAAAAGGACATTTTGCGCATAGCAATACAATTAATTGCAATTAGACATTTTAGTTGTTGCCCAGCACTAATTTAAAGACATTAGTATGAATTAAATCATGAAACTGAAGCCCTAAAAGCTGAACCAACATGCTCACATAAAGTTGTGTGAAGCATTTCCAGACTGTCACAAACTGGCTCTAATAAAATCTTCATTTCATAACAACGGCATCATCTTGTCATAATACTGACTGACAAAAGGCTGCAGCTGTGCTGTGAGCCGACGTTTAAAATGACAGAAAGACTTGAAGGCACAAAGGGCTGTCATTAGCAACGTCTCCATCAACCTTCAGTGTTGCTGATCGCAGTCCTTCAACTCTGAGCATGAAGTCGTGTAGGAAAATAACCATTTCTAATGGAAATGTTTACTTTTTGGGCCTCATTTTAAACAAGCAAACAATTGCTCCTCCATGTTTTCATTTTCTATCTTTCGTAATGGAGGAAGTACCTCCGACATTAAAGGTGCAATGTGTAAAATTACTGACATCTAGTGGTTAGGATGGGCATAGAAATGACTTCAAATACCAAGTACAGCTCCATGGTCGCCATCAGTGACCAAAAATCTTCCAGACAAAATGTTTTCCTCTGTGAATGGACCCAGTGGCCTCAGGAGTGATATAAATGGCTCATTCTAAGCGAATAAAAACAACAGTTATTTAAGTAAAGTGATTAGATACCAATAGAAATGCAGTTTTTCTGTCATTGACCTTTGATTTAGTTACACACTGCACCCGAGTACTGCAGAAATACTGCAGCTTATCTGAAACTGGCTGAAATGATTATTACTGTTACTGTGACCAACAAACTAATCTGTTCAAATCATTTTAATACAAAAATTCTTTATTTGTAGGTAAACCTTCCTGACACGCTACACATGCAGACTGATCTCTCTGTGATGAAGACGACAGTCTTAAGTTACCTGCTGATCGTGTGACGTGGTCAGACGACTGGGCAGTCAGTCATTTTAATAGTTTTTCACCTTTGACAGGTTTAGTTTGATTTCAAGAGCTTGATTGTAGATTTTAAAACTTTACATGTATGTCTAAATGTTTTGTTTTGTTGTTGTTTAACCCTTCACCAACTGGACGGCTGCGATCACCAGCTCCTAATCCAGAAGTCTTTAAATACGCCCACATGACAGGTTTGTTTTAAAGTTTATTTATTCATAAAAATGTCAATTTATGTGTCTTTTAGTCAACTGTTTGACCTTCGTCCGTAGAAAATGCAAACAGTGGCTCGTTACTCAGCTGGATGCTCTGAAGAGGAAGGTTTCTGTTATTCTGTCCACTCCTGAATCATCTGTGTTTGTGTGCAGGTGTAGTGGTTTTCGGGAGGAGAAGGACGGGAACACACAGAGAGGTTGTGGCTCATTGTCGGACCAGAGGAGGAGGAGGAGGAAGAAGTGGGGGGATGAGTAGAGTTCCGGTATCTTGGTTGTGAAATTGGTGTGCTGAATATCTGACCCAGCCCCAGCAAAACATACACACACGCCACACATACAAAATACTAGGGTTAAACACACACACGCTCGGTTACCAGGCTAGCAGTTAGTAACCAGATCAGGAGTAAAGAGGAAGAAGGAGGAGGAGTAGGGGGAGGAGGGAGGAGTGTTACCTCACACGAGGAGCCCTGCGTCCGGTAACTCGGGACTATTTTGAAGGTGATGCTGCCTCTCATCTCCCTCTGTGGACAAACACACATATTGTGAGGATGACATGAACAGCTTCACATGGTCTCCATCTGACTCTTACTCACTCCCATGATCTACCAACTGGAAGGAAGCCAACTTATAAAGAGATTATTTTCTGTCCAGAATAAAACTAATCTTTATTGCAGTGAATGAAAAGATGGTTTTCAGACCACAAAGCACAACATCCTGACTTTAGAGATGCTTACAAACATTAGTATGTATACTTTCATCCGCTGTGTGTGAATGGATGAATATAGTTATTCTCTCCACCAACGAAGAGGTAATGTGTTCGGTGGTGCTGGTTTGTCTAAACATAACTCAAAAAGTAAGGAAATCTCAAAAATTGAATAAGGAAGAAGTGAACACATTTTTGGGGTGATCCAGATCACCGCTTGGATCCAGGAATTTTTTAAAAGGACCCTTTACTATGAGGAGATAATGATAATTTTTTCACCCTCCTTTTGAGCTTCTAACTCAAAAACAATGCCCACAATCATTGTCAAAAAAAAAAAAGTACAATCTCTTGCTGGAAGTCTGCTCTCTCCGAGTGCTTCTAGTTGTTAACAGGAGATAAATAACAGGTACAAATCAAATCTATAATCATGGATTAATTCTGCAACTATGAAAATACAAGTCAGTTTTACAAAACTCGTGTCTTACATTTCACATGCCTACTCAAGAACCAGTCAAATTACAGTAGTCCCTCAACAATCATGGAGAGATTTGACTGAGGCCAACGCAACCGTCATATCATAGCTCCCCAAGTCGGTTTATGGATGAATAAGAACCCCTAGTGTACACACCAATTCACCCTTAAGACCCATTTATGCTCCCATATGTATGTAAATAGGTAAGATCTTGTCAAATGTTGTCATATGTCGCTGCTCTCGTACTTTTACGTTGCCATGGTTAAGTCACTTCATCCACTAGTGGCTAGTGCTGAGGTCAGAGTTCACTTACAGACCACCACTGTAAAGTTTGCAACCACCCAACATGGCCAACACACAGCCTTTCTTCAAAAGCTCCTGCCATCTCTACTGTTGCCCTCGTCCTCTTCTTCTTCTATGGTTTGTTCCTTTTGGTAGTTGTAAATCAGCTCAGCACTGCCCCTACAGATTCCTGTGGTATTGCTCCATGAAGCAACGCAAGGCCCCAAAAAAACGAACAAAATTCCGGACGTAAACAGTACAGAAGATGGACAAAAGTCTCCGTCCATCTGCGTATCTGTCTTGTGCATGGAGCATAAATGAGCCTTTAGGGAGGCGTGATATTCATACTGGCCTTGGTTAGATGGTTGTATCGGTACTTTTCCACATAATGGAAAGTTTGGTTGTGGACACAGAGACCTCCTCTCTCCGTGATTGACTAGGAATTGGAAAAATCTATTGCAGGTTCTTAAGTAGATGTGTGAAATGACAATGTTTTGTACTTGTACAACGCACTTGTATTTTCAGACTAGTAAAAATTTACTTGTGTTTTTCTGCAGTTTCTGACTTGAATAAATGTTTGTCTACAAATTTAATTTGTAGTTGTACTTGTTACAGTTTATATATGCAAATACAAAAATGGAGATAAAAGTTATAAAACTTGTATCCATATGGGATCAGATATTCAGGTCTGAGACCATCCCAGAGCCATCTCTAATATTTGTCCTAAATGAAATGACATTATGCACGACTGCAGCATCTCATCAGCGATGCAGCTTCACACGACAGAAAGTTTCAGAGGAGTTTGCCTGATGCCAGCGGATATGTGGTACATGATGAGGAAGCATTTATTTAACAACGAACCTGATTTTCTGACCTCCTGCTTGGTTCTTCTGCTTTGTGCAGGTTAACACAGCCTCTAACTCCCAGAGGAAGATACTTTTGGGACATTTCTAATTCAAATCATCATCATCTGATCAGCTGAAATATTCTCAACCCAAAGAACTAAACACTTCAGCGAGCTCTGACTCACCAGCATCTTCTGCAGCTGCTCAACAGTCTGGTTGGCCACACTGATGTTGTTGATTTCCCTGATCTCATCTCCAACATGCAACGTTCCTGAAAGGAAACAAGTTAAGTGACACAATCTCCTCAGTTGCTATTTTATTCCCACCACAGCTAAAGCGAGGAACAACATCCTTTGTAACTGGGGCGACTTTCTAGTTACCACCTGATAAACCAGACTGTGGTTAACTAATAGGACGCCACCATCACAGGAGAAGTGTGCTGTCACCTGGTTTCCTCAGTTAGGATAGAGCCCTTTTAATTAAAATCTTTTCCTTTCAGAGATGATTTTAAAAAGACCTGAAATCTTCTTTATCTTGGACATTTAGATGAAAAACAGTAAAACAAGAGAGAGGGAGAGAAAATACAACAAACTTTAAATCCTTGGATAGGAGGGGTGTATAAATGTCCACCAGCGTGATGGAAAGAAACGCGATAAAAAACCATCTGATAGTGACTTACCAACTCAAAAGTGAGAATAGTCACAACTAATAAATGTGCAAAGCCAAGATAATACTTTTTGTCCCAGTTTTAGATGAATCTCCAAATGCTGAGATAGACATTTTTTTTTTTACCCTTATGTTAGAGGACTGATAAAATCCACTTTAAAGAGAAAATCCATGAAATGAAACATAATTTAATGCACCATATTCAATGTATTTGGCCTTTTAATTAGGCTTTATATAAAAAATGTCTCAAATCAGTGATAATTTGATTCAGATCTCTCTTGTTTTATAAGACAAAACCTCAAAATATGATGATTCAAATATTCGCTGTAGGATAAAATGAAACGGATCATATTTTCTAAGTAGAGGAGCTGAAAATTGATGCTTAATTAAAAAAAAAAAAAAACATATCAACTTATTGAGTTTTTGTAATAATTAAAACCATTAAATAAATGACACTGTGACAGATCTAGAAAAGTGTGATGGATCCATCAGCTCTGGCCAAGCGTTTTGTATAAAAACCGATGGTGAAATGTCAGACGAGAAAATACAAAAGTTTTATTTCTCTGTGAAACTTTGTTTTTGCTTTTTAATTTTTTGAAACAGACAAGACATTCATTTTGAAGCTAATATTTCTGTGTGGTTTGGTGATAGCTGTACCTTGTCTGTGGATCATCCCTCCGTGCATTATCCTTGCAACGATGCAGTGGTTTGTGTCGTTCATCTTCAGCGTGATGCCCTGCGTGGATGAAAAACAATCAGGAGTCAGCGATGTGCTGAAAATGAGCAGCCCTGCCGATTTGACCACCACAGAGACTTTATCTGAACATCACGGAGTCAGACTGGATCACCAGTTTTGATTGATTCAATGACCAGATTTGTTCCCAGCGGGCTGAGAGATGGCGTACCATCGGCTCATCTGTATTCTTCTGGAACTGGACCAGACGGACTCTGGTAACGTTCTCCAGGTCCATGTCTCCGTTGGCGCTCTCTGGGGAGTCTCCATTCAGGTAGGGCGAGGTGGGTGGAGGGGTCACCCGCAGAGCTTCGTCACTGTAAACCTCATGGGCGACCACGTCGTGGGCCTGCAGCAACGCCTGTGGACACACAGGAGGAATAGGACTCCTTTTTAACTCCCTTTTAAAGCAGCTATTTCATGTTAGAAATGGTTGAGAGACAGTTTTCCCAGTTGGGCATCTTTGGGAATCCACCTGGCCAAGTGGACCCGTCAACATTTTATATGAACAGCCGAGTTTTCCACATTTCCCAAACAAGGATAAGGGCAGAATTTTACTTAACAGTTTAAAAAAATGTTCCTCATTCAGCATGACTGAGGAAGAAGAGGGCAGTGACTTCCCCAGCACAAAATGTGACAAAGACAACTGTTGCACACCTTAAAACAGCACTGTGTAACTTTTAACCTTAAAACTCTGTGCCTTCGACTCGCTTTGGTGGCACATGTACATTCCTGGAGTCATTGTTGGCCTGTAGCATCGTGAGGATGAGAAACCGCATTTTTCTGTCTGGGAGCATCATGCTACGGCTTTGGTTTGCTTTACTGCACCACATCACATGCTAGCAACTGGATATCTACACACATGGCTGATTCAGCAAAGAGGACACTATCAGAGTTAAAGGAAAAAACAGCGAAAGGGTCAGAGCAACAATCAGAATAGAGTCAACATCACTGACTTTTACCGGCTGGAGAGAGATGGGATGCAGACGATGCTGAATTAAGGCTGTTACATACTCTGAGAGAAGCCACAACTTTTTTCTTGTTCTCGAGGTCATGAGAACAAAATGACGTCATTTTGCTCCCGCGGATGTGAATGGGGACAGCTCAGGAGGAGGAGAACCGCGGAGGAGCGTGAAGCGGAAAGTTGTCGCTTTCACATTTCTGATGATGCGACGGTGAACTGATAGTTTTAATTAACAGCTGATTGTGATACGAAAATGAAAACATGTAGGATTTAAAGACAAGGACATGGTTGTGTGCACAACCTCGCAGCAGTAACCCCGTTCCATCGCAGACGAAGCTTCTCATGGAGTATGAACTGACCGGATTAAAACAAACTTTTTTTCTTGTTCTTGCGTCTTTGAGAACAAGAACAAAGTTCGTGGTTTTTGCAGAGCATGTAACAAGCTTTAGTCGTCGTTAGGGGGCACCTTAGGGTGAAAATCTGCACAAGTTCATTTGTGCTTCTTTAAACTCTTCATATCCTCTATGCCATGATACCTTTAGAATGAATGGCAACATCACAAAGTGGTAAAAACCACTATCACATTTTTTTTTGTAATGAGCAGGACTGAAATACAAAAATGTGTGTATATTAACATAATGGAGCGTCCCTTCCTATATTTATAAACCATCAGGATTTATCTGATTTGAGTCTGAATAATCTGAACGCTGTCTGACTCGCTGCTCTGCTGTACATGAAGGTGTTCAATCCCTTCCACAGGTGTTTTGCTCTGTTCCTTCTGCCTGTTTTACTTGAAGAAGCACATCTTGCAGCTACTGCTTCCTCACTTTACCCCCTCAGTGTTCAAATTCCCTCCTCTGACAGCCACAGAGGCTCTTGAGTGGCACTTTAACAAACCAGTCTGAACTTCAGAAGACAGCAATCAAACTTTAACAAACGGGGAACCCGTCACCGTTTTCCCTCTGTGCTACACACACACAAAAACACACACTTAAAAGCACAGTGGTGGAAGGAGAGCAGATCAGAGAGGCAGAGACATGAAGGTGACGGCAGCCTCTCTGACTCCCATGTCAAAACACATCACACGTGTCCTGAGACATGCAGGAAGGTGAGGCTGTGTGAGCGTGTGAAATGAGGACGGGTTGACGGGTTAACTGAGGCCTTCAAGCTGTGTGGGGTTACATGAACAGCGGAGAAAGAGGGAGAGGGACAGGGTGGAGATTTTAACAACAACTGATGAAATCCTGCCACATTAGCAGTGTTCAAGAATCAACACCAACACATCTTGGTCTGATAATAACTATTGATCCAGCCTAAAAGGATAAAGCTCAACCCACTGACTGGTAGAAAAATCATCACCTCCACATGTTTAAATATACTGTGAATTTTTGTTGTTTAAAGCTACTTGGGAACAATGGGAGGGATGTTTTGGAGGTAAAGTGTCCGGTAAAGTGTCTCATATATATACATATATATATATATATATATATATATATGTATATATTTATGTTAAAAAAACTTCTAATGAAAATATGTTTGATGCAGTTTAAATAAAAAGTTAAGGTGAAAAAAAAAAGCAAACAAACAAAAAAACATTTGTCAAGTAAATGTTAAAGATAATAAATCTAGTAAGCAATGATTTTTTTCCTTTCTGTGACCACGTAAGTCCGACCCTGCTGGATGGCTAAAATAACAAAAGTACGAAGCACCGGCTTCACTTTCAGAAAAAAGAAGAAGAAGGAGAAGAAAAGAAAAGGAGTCAGACGTTGTAAAGCCTAACCTCGGACACAAACAGCTGACCTGGACACACCTGGATCTTGAGGTGAAAATGTTTTTTGTTTTAAGTTGAATCATGATCACAGTGAAGTTGAATTTTTAACACATTTATGAATCGATGTTCACTGAATGAGGATGAGGATGAAGGAAAGCGAATATAAGGCAATGAAAGGACTTCTTGGTCCTCTAAATCAGGGGTGTCAAAAGTCAGTTCTCGAGGGCCGTTGTCATGCAGTTTTTTTAATGTGTTCCTGCTCCAACACACCTGACTCACAGTTCTGCACAATGGCTCAGTGTGTTGGAGCAGGGAAACATGGAAAACCTGCAGGGTTGTGGCTGTTGAGGACTGGAGCTGGACCCTCCTGGTCTAGATCAATAACTGCTCAGTTTGGATTAAAATACGGGAAAACAATGATTGGACTGTAGCGCTGGATGCTGCTGTTCATTTTTAAACCTTTAACAGCAGAACAGCATCTTTTCTTTTGTTCCTTAAAGGGAATCTGAGCCTCTGATTTATTAAACAACAAACTAAACACAGAAGCTGCAGCGGTTCATCTGTTCTCAGCTTTTATTTGACCTCTCTGGAATGTGGATCACGTCGGCTCAGGTTGTCATAGCGCCAGGCCTCTGACCCAACACAGCACATCGCATCAGACACGCCTTACTGAGCTCCATCCACACCTCTCATTCATCTGGATTACTGGATTTTCCTTCACTTAGTTTTGCTAAACTTTATGTGCCTCCCTCCGATGGTCTGTCCATCTGATATTGAGCAGGTCATTGATCAGAGAAAGAAATCAGATGTACTGTTGTATGGGATGGGATTAGCAGAGGAGCTGCAGGCGCGTCTGGTGGAGGGTCATGTATCTGAACACAGATACTTTCCAGCAGGATCACTCCTAAAGGACTTTTTTCTTCAATTTATTTGAGTGAAAAAAGATAAAACTGTTTGCACCATTACTGATGTAGAGAATAAAGTTTTTTTTTTTTAGCTTCTAACCCAAACAGCAACCTCCGCCTGTAAAACGTGAAGCATATGTGGAAGTGCAAACAAGCTGCAGTTCACCCCTCATCCACTAGGGGCTGGCTCCAAAACAGAGCAAATCCCCATAGACTCCCATGTTAAAAAGACCAACTTCACAGCAGAAATAATCATGTTTAAAGCCTGGTACAAAAATCTATTTTAGGATTAATAGGTCAAGTTTACCTTCATGACAACTGTGAGGGGGGTGAATTTTTTTCTGACTCATCCGTTGGATGTTATTTAATCTTAAAAGTCAGCATAATTAGGGGCGTGTCCTTTTGATTGACAGGTATCCAATATCCGCGACAAGAAGGGAGAGTGCAGCACAACCGTGGTTTTTAGCCGGTTAACAGTGCGCCTTAGCTTTAGCCCGCCTACCTCCGATTAGCTGGTTAGCTATCGTTGCTTGGGGTTAGCTCGGTTAGCGCTTAGTTACAGGCAGCTCGGAGTTTGATGGTTGTCAATCATCCACCCCCACCTTCACAGTCCCCTTCTCAGCTCCACCTCTTTGCCCATTTTTGGATTTTCCGGGACTAGCAACACGCATGACACTACCAAGATAGTGACGGTGGGAATGCCCAACGAGATTCACGTTTGCTCTTTAGAAACCTATGGGTGACGTCACGGAGGCTCCGCCCATCTTTTATATACAGTCTATGTTCTAACCTCATGCTGAGGAAATAAGAGAAGTGAGGAAGTTACAGATTTAACCACATTTCTAGTTAATAGTTTATGTTTTTCATGCATGTTATTTATACAGTACTTTAAAAATAACACATGGCTGATTAAAGTGCTGCATGACAGTTGAAACACAGCTTAAAGGGCCTCCTGCACTCGTCTGCCACCTCTTACTAGCTTCAAATGTGTGTGTGTTTTCCTTGACTCACCATGAAATGTGGCTGCGTCAGTATCCGTCTGAGTTCTTTCGCTTCGTGTTTTTCTGGGTAGCAGGAGATCTCTTCCAGCACCTGAGGATATGGAAAGAGAGGAGTTTGTTTGAATCTGCTGGAGCTCCTTTCCAGCGTTATGTCCACATCGCTCATAGCTGAACACCCCTCATGTACCTGCTGCACCCTCCGAGTGTGGAGAGCAACCCAGTGACCCCACAGGCTTCCCCTGACACTTCCTCCTACGCCTCCACAGCCAGTGTGAGAACAACTCTAGACTCCACATAGTGAATCAAGAAATCCGGTCAAGGCTTCGCCCCTCCCTCCTGCCCTTTTTGACGTAACATAGTTAGATGTCAGCTTCAGTTATGTTGCGCCTGACTGGTGAATGTGGCATTGCAGAAGGTGAGGCCTCTGAGAGGGATGTTTGTGTGTGCACTAAAACATGCATTGTGGAGTAGCTGCTTGGCAAGCTGGGGGGTGTGCAGACTGTACACATCCAAGTATTCATCATCTCTAAACATGTGCTTGTTACAATGAAGAGCTACCACTTACCAGCGTATCAAAACCTTATCCTGAAAAACATCAGGGCCTCTATAATTTAGCACATCTCCTTTGCCACTTAACCTCATTTAAATTAAATCGCAGCGTAATAAAAAGACAAAAGCTTAAAGAATTATAGTCAATTTGTTAAGTTAATGTCAGCTGAACCTGGTAAATATTCTGAGAAGTTCATTATCTTTAGGTGTCTGTCAGCACAGATGTGCTCTATAAAGCAGGTGTGAAAATGTCATCCAGTCTAACATTTTCTCCAGGATCACAGTTAATAAGTCATCCTTATTTTTATCTGTAATTAAATCTTGTTTAATTAATTCATGAAACAGGTTTATTGGAACCATGAAGCTCAGAGCCCGTAAAGTTAAGTTCTTCAAACTTACTAACCATTGTTGTGCCTTGTAATGTTTTACTTTGTACCACCACAGGGTGGCAATAATGCACCAAACTGCTAATCATAAAACACCAAAAGAAGAACATTTACAACTGAAGTGCAGAGAATTCTCAATCTGGTAAATGTGCAATTCAATTTAGCTTTATTTGTTTATCACTAATTCACAGAAATATCATTTCAAGGCACTTTTAGAGGTGCAGCCATGGTTCAGATTACAGGTGAGCTAAAGGGTGCAACCCCGTTACTATGAAAAACTGTAAACGGTAAAAAAGAAAAAATAAATAAAAGATTTTCAGCCCTGGACACTGTACCCACTACCTTGCTTTTTGTGATGGTTTAAAGAACTAATTATCTAATGATTCTGATCAAGTTATCGTCCCTTAATGAGATGTTTCTGATTGGATCGTCTGCATGCAGTCATTGCAGGTTTTTGACATTGACCCCGTTTTTGACCACGCTGTTGTGCACCAATAAAAATGGATCTGCACGTGATTTAGGAATTTATGGTGCAAACTTGAAAGGAATTCTCCCCCCAAAAGCCCCGGTGTAATTCAAACCCTGGACACAGTCTTATCCCATTCTTTCCAATTCACTGTTATATTCCAATCAAATAACTTATGTAATCAGTAAAATTAGTCGAATTCTTAACTGTGATCATGTAACGGCAATTCATTAGTAAAAAAAAACATAAATAAAATAGACAGCTGTGTAAAGGATGATTTGTGGAGGTCTAATGCAAAACTAACCGATCTGTCAGAATGGTTAACACGACAAACCACTATTTTTAAGAGTTGACTCATTTCTGTTTGGGGTTTCACTATGCAGACATTTAGAGAGCTGTTTCTGTCTGAGTTTGCACGTTTAGCTGCAGCAACGGAGCAGAACAGACGACGGCAATGGCAACAAAACAAAGGGAAGTACAGCAATATTTCACGAAACTGGACAACAGAGTCAAATGCACATTATTTGAGATTAATATGACTCACCACGGTTTCTACTAGCAGGAGGAGGACTCGCTAAACTGTCACAAAAATACTGTACTTGAGAGCAAAAAGACCAGGCCGAAAGACAAAAAAACAAAAACAAAAAAATTTAAAAAGGGAGAAACAAAAAGAAAGCTAGAGCGTCTCAAAGCAGCTGACGCAGGTTCAAATCCCAGCCCATTGCTCCGTGCCACCCCCTCGCTCTCGGACCCTCTTTAAAGTCCACTAGAACCCAGAAAAGGGCACCCATTGATGATGTCAACAAAAATCACTTAATCCCTAGTCAAACTATTGTTGATTACCAAATAATATCCCGGCTTGAACCGTCCATCCTTTGTGGTGGTTGTCATTTCTAATCCTCGAGGTTAGCATTTGGCCTTAGTCATCATTGACTTTGTGGACCAGAAGTGGCCATATTTAAACAAACGCTGAAGCTGGAGTGTAACCTGAATGGAAGACCAACTCCCAGTTCCTCCCCTTAACCCTTCCTCTCCTTTTTCTTGAATAAGACACCCTCCCTTTTTATATTTAGAGGGAAAGATCAGGAAGTTGTGATCATTTTTCCTTTGAAATGATGGTTAAAGGGCTGAATGACCCACTAATGCCTCATCATCTCTTCCAACAACCTCCAACATTTAAACACTTTAAAGCAACGCCGTCTAATCCTGCCTGGTGCTCAGATCAGCTGTGTGATGGCAGCAGTGTGATGAGATCTTACATATTCCAGATGTTTCAAAGCGCCACTTGCTCCGTCTTGGGAGGAACTCTTTAGGTGGAGGAAGACACAGGAAGAAGTGTTACACAGGATGTTTTCAGCGCTCACAGGTGAGAATTTAAAGTCAAACTCCACCTCTGCAGTTAAATCACATTTCAGATGGTCTGATTAGTTTCTGAAGCCAAAATTACTCCCAAGAAAGGTAAATTCTACAAACACTAACAGAGGTTAAAAACTGTGTGTTATTGAAAGAGCTTTCTATCTGATGCACCTATAAAGGGCCCTGCTGGAGTGGAAACAAACCAGAGTCCACCAGAAGCAACAGGGTGATTTATTTACAGCATCTCAGCCAGGATGAAGCAGATAGAGGTGAGGAAGAGGAGGAGGAGGAGGGGGTTTACCCTGAAGGCACAACCATGAACAAATGATGAGTTACACTGAGGTCAAGCTGCAGTGCAGCAGTTACAGGCTGGTTTATCCAACATATCACAGCTTACACACTGAATTCACAAGTTTCTGGTTTCCTGTTAGATTCAAGGAATGAACATACGGTACCTGAAAGGTACGTATGTAGAGACAGAGGGCTCTACATAAGAGAGGGCTGGGATGTATTTGCTGTGTACACAACCGTACACGTCAACGTTCCGATACGTTTGTGTACATACTTGCTGCAAATGACGGAAGCGCGACCCTGTCAAAATGCCCAATACTTGGGGTCACCACTAGGGGGAGTACAAAGCGCGTGGATTCTGAAACAGTGAAAAGGTGAATTTACAAGCACATTGCATTCATGGGGCATCAACCCCCAACACGTCCAGTTTGTTGCCAGCTGTTAAAGCATGAGTGTTTATCCCTGCAAAAATCATACAGATGCCAGTAGTTGCGGACAAGGTCTGAGAGGACAGTCTTTAAAAATATCCACGACTGTGTTTACATCAGGCTTCACGTTCATGCTGTTGTTCGCATGAGCATCTCTAGCGTTCAGGCCAATATTGCAACTTGCGGATGTGACACGTCAATGCCAAACGAATGCTAGGAACGCATTGCAGCCATGATACGTACACGTCGCTAACAGCAAGTATATCTCTAGCCTGAGGATAATAGTTGTGGAAGACAATTAGGGCTGGCAAGTTAACATGTTATCATGTTGATGCATTAATTAACCTAGATTAAAAACCTGTCTGTTGCATCTTTGTTTTCTCTTTCTTTTTTCCACTTTCCTTATTACTTCTTTTCACAATCCCCTGTTTTTTCTGTCCCCTCCGATCAGGTCCAGCAAGATTACATAAATTCTATAACAAACAAAAAGAAGAAGAGGAAGAAAAAAAGCTGATCAAGAGGAGCCTTACACCCATAAAGCTCCCCTTGGCAAAGCAAATTTGTTCAGCACAACACAGCAGCCACACCATCATACTGCTACTACCGTGCTGGACAGGTTGCGGTAATTAGCTTTTTTCTTCTAGTTAAGAATTTCCACTCCAAATGTAAAATTTTCTCATTTAAGTAACTTTTGTAAAGACTAAACATATCTGCCTCTTTACTGATCATGTCACGTTTTCCTCCTACTGCTATGTTAACAGGAATTTCAAAAGGAAATGTTGAATAGTTGGGGAATTATTTAGTATCTAATATATTCTAATGCTGCCTTCTGTCTGTTGCAGCATGATTATCTGTCTGTCAGATATGGTTTCCTCTGAAAGCTTCCTGTTGACTTGTCACCTTTTAACAGTAAAAACCTAAAATTTTAATCCTTCATTATCATAAATATTAGATTTTATTATATTAATGTTTAAATTGAGATTTACTTGAAATATTCCATCTCCTACTGTGTGTTTGCAAAGTGTTTGCAAACCAAAAGTTATTCAACTTTTGTTCATGTAGCAGTGCTTTTAAATTAAAGTGTGCACTTCTGGATTCATATGGAATTTTGAGCATAATGCAATTTAATTGCAGAAAACTATGCGATTAACAATGATTAAGACAAACCTGGACAGATGAATGTTTAATAAAGGATTGTTAAAATTTGTGACTTTTAAAAAGAGTTAGATGAAAATAATTAAAAATATTAAATGAATTAATTCAGTATTTTCAAAGAAAGAACAGATATTTAAAAACTGGATTTTCTCTTTAAGTTCAGTCAAACTTGTGAAACAAACATTTCCTGCTACCTGGAAACTATGACACTGAGGTGGTGATGGTGAAAGAAACTAACTAATCTGACAGATTTATCTGAGGAAGCTTTTTGAGGAACCAACCATCTTCCTAAATCATGACTCAGCATGAATCTGACAATCAAACATCACGTTTGTTTTAGCTGCAGCTGGTAGTTCCCGTGGAAACATTTCCTTACAGATTAGCTTTACATGAGAACAATGACAGTCTAGTTTTAGGAACAGTGTTTTCTAAATTAAACTTCCCAGCAGCAGCTGTAATCGCCTCGCGGAGCAAACAGGATTACTGTCCCTGCTTGAAAAAGCTGAAAAATGGTTCAAAAAGACTAAATCTGCAGCACTTTAAAAGCTCTCCTCCGAGCTGCATCAAACAGACTGTAAGACTCTTGTTTGGTTAAATTTTCGGGAGCTTTGGTTCTTTACAAACTGATTAATGAATCTAAAACCAGCATCTGTTGTGGCTCCTTCTCAGTTTTGATCCATTTTCTCTGATTTAAGGAGGAAAATGTGAACCAGACTAAGCAGATTTGAACATTTCTTATAAAATAGATGCTGCGTTAATTAGCCAGGTCTCCGACATGAACCAAAGCCACATAAAAACAGAGTTCAGCTCCCCTAAATGGCTTCCCCTGTCTTCTAACAGCTCTGGGATTTACGACGCCAGCCCCTCGCCCACTCCCTCACAGTTCAGACTCTTTAATTGCTCCCTCGACAAAGCACACAACACAAACATGGCAGTGTTTTGTGTAGCTGCGTGAATGCACGAGTGTACATAAAACCCACTCACAATGCACACCACTGATCCCCACTTCCCTCGCACCCCGCCCTCTTCTGTTACCATCCTTATTAAGCAGCAGCTCCACTCTGCAGCACACTGAGAGGTAAGCACACACACAAACCCACTCTCACCGCGAGTCCATCATGGCCCGAGACGGACCCCGGAGGCTGCAAAAAGCGAGCTAATGTCCACAGATCCACTGTTGTGGTGTGTGTCTCTGTAACGAGGAGGGTCAAACACACATTTATTATTAAAGCTGCTCTGTGGAAACTTGGCGGTGCAGGTTTTCATGACTGATTACTTAGACTACTCCTGGAGGACCGCTGGTTGTGCCTGGAACCCACCAACACACAGAAAGCAGCCGAGCAGATGAGTTAGTGGGTGAGAGGCCAGCAGGATTAAAGCAGCCCAAGCACGGGCAGAAGTGGAAGAGTTAACACAAAGTGAGTCAGCACATCATCGTCATGAGGAGAAACGGGACAAACAGGAAGTGTGTGTGTTCACTCGCCTCTTTGGCTCTCTGCACAGCATCACTGGGGGGGTTTCGGATCTGCGGGGACGACTTGGTGTTGATCTTATCGTAGAGCTGAAATTAGAAAGACATAAATCAGTCAGTCAGTGTGACAGTAAAGCAGAAAATATACTTGATTTTAGTTACGCGTGTCCACGTTTTATCATGGCTCCCTCATGTGTTTCACATTCATTTGAAGACCTCAGAAATGAACCCTATGCGTATGCAAACAGTTCACAGGATCAACTGGTAAAAATAACGGACAGTTTCTTTATCATAAATTGAATTAAAGTAAAGCTCAGACAGTGTAAACAACTGGTGCAAATTTCAAGGAACACCCTCCTCCCCAAACCCACTGTCCTCTGAAGCCGGGAGGTAAAATGGCCGACAACGGCGAGCCTGTTGTAGGGGCTCATGTAACGGGAGAAATGTGCATGTGCAAAACACGAAAAATGTGTACAAAATACAAAAATGTACAAACATCAAATATTAAGTGGTTTTTTTTTAAATGACATTCAATTTTTTTCTACCACGACAATTTTTTTATTTGCAAGTTTTCTTCTTGTTTGCTTCTTTTCTAAAGTTTTGGGGACAGTCATCCTCCACTACGGCAAACAATCCATTTCAATGTTTTAACAAAAGTTAAAAAGGTTTGCATGGAAATTTAAGGGCTTCTTTCTTTTACCTGTTTTTACATTTTTTAAGTTTTGATAACTAGCCAGCAAACAAATGGCACCAAACATCGATCCTCTGCCTCGGCTCTCACCCAGCCAGAGGAAAAGGTTCATCCTCATACTTCATCTCAAGCTACAATTTTATTTGCTATCTTTGTTTGCAGGCTACTGTTCATGCTCTTTGTTGGATTCTCACAGGAGGAACGTCCATGATGTTACTTCTGTTTCTTTCCCGTTAGCCTGTTTTATTTATCTTTTTTATATGATGTGACTTCAGGGTACAAATTCTTACTGTAATACGCTTGCAACCTAAATACTCAATTTGATGATTTGACACTAATATCTTAAAAATATCTTAACCTCAGAAAACTTTTTGCAGTCTCAGTTTAAGGGGATCTATTTCTGGTTTCCAGAAAGCACAATTTCTACATAAATAAGCCAATTAAATGTGGTAATTAATGCAGACTGTACTACTAAAATAAAAAGTGGTCCTTAGACTCAGCAATAGTTTCCCTTTTATTTCCAGAAAAGCTGAACTACTCGGTCGACATCTATCCATGCTGTCTGACAAACAGACGCTGCTCTGCAGATCTTCTCCAACTAGTTAGATGAAGGTGAAGCAAGAAGTTGTCTCCATAGCAACAAAGTCTCCAAACTGCAATTCAACTGCATGAGTCTTTTTATCAAAGAAAACAAGAACAATTACAAAGAACGTTTGTAGGCCTGAAGGCTTTAAATGTTTAATTTTCTTTCATTTCTGCAGAATAAGCAGATGTTCAGTCTTTAACTTCCATTTTTCAGTAACAACTCCAAACCAAGAACACCGTTCCAACACATTCGCTGCCTAAAAAAAGCTTTTAAAGCAAATAAAACAAGCAGCATGACCAAACCCGCCGTCCATCAGACTGTCAGAGCCACTTTCTTTGTTTTATTCTTTTTATTTTTCCTTCTTGACATCTAACCGTGAGTCAAAAGGAGCCGTCTGCTTTGCCTGACTGGAGGACGACAAACACGGGTCTTTTCAGATCAGCGTGGGTGAATTTAAGAGGCAGAAACAGAGTCTGAGGGAAGGCAGCGGCGAGATCAGAAAGTGGCTTTTTGAACAAACCCAAACATCTGAAACAGCTGTTAATGAAACACAACAAGCATGTGACGTGTGATGGGCAGCGAGTGTGGATAGAGTACACACACACATACACAGAGCCCAGACAAACAGAAGTTTGTACCAGACAGTTCAATGAGACCCAGCACTCCTCTGTTCTCCGTCTAACAGCAACAACAGCAGCGTTACACCAGCTGTCATCATCATGAGCATCAGCTTAAATAACTGGACAAATTCTGGATAAATTTAACCTTTTACACATTTTTTGTGACAATGGATCGTATTTTAGAAAATGATTAGTTTTTTTTGTTTGATTATAGAAGTCAGATACAAATAAAACTAGAAATACTCGAGTTAAAACCAAGTTATGATAAAATATGTAAGAAATGTTTGAAAATATCAACATGTTTTTTAAGACAAATCAGCTTTAATTGAGCTGATTGAGATGCAGGTTTGATCATGATCTGACATATTGATTAAAAAAGAAGTAAAAAAAATTTAGGGAATGATTAAAAACCACCTAAGAGTATTTACAAAAAGAGATCCTCAATCCTCCTGATGCAGATAATAAGCTCACAAATCAGCTTTTTCTATGAAGGCTGAGAAATTATTGAATTATTTAGAAAAGATGCATAAACAGAATGTGGAAATCTGATTTGCAAATCGTAGATAATCACGTAGAAATAACGAAGAGCTGCACAGATTATGTGTTTGTGATGCTTGGCTCTGATTTTAAGGCAACAGACAGGAGACGTTAAACAACAGAAAACTGTATTTCTGGAACTGTGGAAGATAATCTTGTTTGCAGAGCATGAGGGTGAAACAACATCTATAAATTTGGCTTCTGCATCCATCATCCTGCACAAAAAGCTGCAGAAATAAACTAAAAGGCCAGAGGGCAAAAGTGATGTCCAACATGCTGCCACCGAGCACACACACATTTAACTGACCGCTGCAAACATCTCTTTACTTTAAACAGTAACCACACTTAAACGGAGCTCTGAGGGGTTTCACATGATAATAAACTGAATTGTAACGTAGAAAGAAAATGTGCATATCTGACTGGAAAAACTGTAAATGAAACACAAAGATTTACAAGTTTGGTTGTTTGAAGTTGCACACAGACATGCATGCATGTGTGTGTGTGTGTGTGTGTGTGTGTGCTCTTACTCTAAAATATCTCATTTCTGATCGCTGAAAAGAAAATGAAGACATCATTTCCTTAGGGGGTAACTCCCTTCTCTGCCTTCATTCGTTTAAAGAAACTATCATATGAAGAAAAAAAAACCTGAAGCGTTTCATTATTTAAACATGTCAAACACCAAAGAACACACAGGAGGTGTCGGGCTGACTTCAGATTTCCTCGAGGCATCTCCTGACAAACGTTCCTCCTGCAAACGCATCACTCACCCCAAAGACAGCGAGTGTTTGTCAGTCCACAGCATGTAAACGAGTTTCCTCACCCTCCATCCGCTCGGCATCTGCAGGATCTCTGAGCTCGGCGGAGGCTAAAATGTGAGGCTGCGCTGCCTGCGAGTGGCACCGAGGCCCGACAACAGACGCCATTGTTTCCTCTGAGGCCCGACTTGCCTCCTCTGTCCTGTTCTGATTGCTGCCCCCGCCTCTCAGAGCAGGGCAGGGGTGTGAAAGTGAGGCTGAAAAGAAGACATCTGCAGCCCCAGACTCCCACTTACACTGCTGCACACACATCCACCAGCATCCTGCAACCCACTTTGACCTGTTCAGCCTCCATGAACTGTGAAAACCTTTAACACAATCTCTCTTCAACTGATTCTTCAGTAAGTCTCAGGAGCTCCCTCGAATGTAAATTTAACCCCGCCTTAATGGACGGTTGAAACCATTGTCTAATTTGTGATTTAAGAGCAGGAATCTGCAGCAGCTCGTCAGTGGTGAGATGAGCTGAAATGTTCATCTGCTTGGTCAGAAACAGGGAGGATAAAGACCTGCTGGGATGATGCAGAAGGAACGAGAACAAAAGTGTGGTCTGTCAGAAGCAGGTTTTTCTCCTCGAATAGCTGGGAGATTTGCTGAAGAGAGACTGGCTGGCTGTCGGTCATCATGCACTGTTTAGAGAGCCAAATGGATCAACATTTCCTCTTCATCACAGTGTTCAGCATAACGTAAGGCTACCTGAGACGGCACATTGTTGACTTCTGAGCATAAATCGACTCGCCTGTATCTCAGTTAATGATCCAGAAGTTGGATCATTTTTTTCTAAGAAAAAAAATATAATCCAGCTCATCAGTAGCAGCTGTCCCTGCAACCCGAACCCAAAGATGGATGGATGGATGGATGGGTGGATGGATGCATGGATCCATCCATCCATCCATCCATCCATCCATCCATCCATCCACCCATCCATTATCCATGCATCCACCCATCCATCCATCCATCCACCCATCCAACCATACATCCATCCACACATCCACCCATCCATCTTTGGGTTCGGGTTGCAGGGACAGCTGCTACTGATGAGCTGGATTATATTTTTTTTCTTAGTTAGTGGTCATTTTGGGGAATACCTCCCACTAGTGAGCAGGTTTTGTACATGACATAGTCCACTACGTCAGAGGTCCCTGACCCTGGTCCTCAAGGCCCACTATCCTGCAGGTCTTAGATGTCTCCCTGCTGCAACACGCCTGATTCAAATTAATGGCTCACTAGTGAACTTGTGCAGAGCTTGTCAGAGAGCCATTTAATTTGAATCAGGCGTGTTGCAGCAGGGAGACATCTAAAACCTGCAGGATAGCAGGCCTTGAGGAATAGGGTATCTTGTGCTTTCAGAAACAACCCACAGCTCGTTAAACAGGTGAAGGCAGGACCTTCATAGACTGTAAACCGTAACTGATTTAATGAGCCATTCACAGTTTCACTGGACCAGCCGTGTGTTCATGGCTTAATCTTTGAGACAAGTATATGCTACTGGCAGGATCAACCAGGTAGCCCGACCTACAGAGCACAAGCCACTCTTTCCGGCTGAGGACCACGGTCTGAGATTTGGAGGTGTTGATCCTCATCCTGATGAGACTTTTCAGTGGTAAAAGGTTACAAATGGACGCATACGTCACCCAGTGTACATCTACTGCACAAGACCGAGGGTCCTTAAGGTTTATGAAGAACTTGAGTTCATCTTAAATAGTTCATTAATTTTTTCCGTCACACTGCACCCTTTTCTGTTTTTTAACCCTTCTGTTTTAACCTCATATCAGCACACTTCATGTTCTTCGTTCAATGACAGATGAAGAAAAAGCTAACAGCTAAAATCCAGATCTGATGTGAGTGTGTGTGTATTCCCAGTAAACTTCCTCCCTGCAGGCCTCTGCAGAGTCTGGCTATCATAACCAAGCTGCTTGGAAACAGAAATGGAGCATGAATGATTCTTTCTTGTAGTGAAACCAGATCTAAGTTGAGGAGTATTTTGTTTTTTTTCAGTTCTGATCAGAACTTCAGCGTCGGAAGTGTGACTGTACAACCGAGGAGGAAACTCTGGTATCTGCTGCTGATCAAACACTTCCTGAGATCCCAGCTGTAACATGTGGGGAACAGCTGCCTGCAGCTCAGACAGAAACTCAGACCGGATGAACCGTTAACACTTCACAACACTTCTCTGATTAATCTGCTGAAAACTGAACAGAGTCCAGTCCTCTGATGGATGAAGACAGGAATTTAATTAACTCTTTAACTGAATTCAATCAATCAGAAAACACTTCATTTAACAGCTTCTTGTTACTGGCAGCAAAATGGGTGAAAAAAAACGTCATCCAAACCTGAATTAAACTGGTTAAACTGGGTGTGAGCAAACAGAATCTGAATGATCTAATTCTTTACAAACCTGGAAATTCCCATGAACGTAAAACACATCATCAGTTTGAAATTCAGACACACAAAATACACAGTGAACAGAAAGCAGTCGGCTGTCAAGAACACATGCGGTCTGAGTCAGACTCAACTAAAATCTGGTCTGAGCTGCTGGAAACTGGGATTTACTGGATTTCGTGACCTGATGCTGGTCTGATGTGGTAAAGCTGCTGTAGGTCAAAAATCTGCAGCACCTGAATCACAGGAACAAGCTGACAATTCTTAAAAAAACACAATGAGCTGTATAAAACTCCTTGAGAGGAATAAAAACTGGACCTGGAACTTCTCGACTACCAGCGATACTCCAGCAGAATGTATGGTCTGAGGGTTAAATCCAAACCTTCCACAGAAGGAGGCCACGTTGCCACCAGATACTTGACTTTTCATCAGTTATGATGAATCAGTCTGAAAATGAGAGTCGTACACACCCCTGGTAGAATTATTTTAGTGGATCTTAATGTGGTTGTTTGTCATAAAGGAGGAAATTGGAGCCGACAAGAAAATATTGTGAATTTTAGGGCAAATAATTTATAAATTTTTGAATGGAAAGGACATAAAAATGATTCAGCAGCCCATCATTTCACTGGCCTGGATCTTAATGAATGAATTTATGCTGATTTTCATAACACTATTAAATACACGGTGACTGTTGAATTAACTGTTGGGTGCAGTCAAGGTTTTTAAAAAAGAAAACTTATTAGTTTGCATAATTATTCGACCTGTTTTCAGTCAGATTTGCTGACATAAGTTTAACATGTGGTTTAATGTTTCTGTATACCGATTCAATCTACGTCTAAGCGCCTCAGGTCTGGGTATGCTGGTGGAAACACGGCTCTAACATAGATGAGTGGTTCTAAAGTCTATTTTTACACTTAAATTAAAAGCATGTTTAGTCTCATCTGCGCAGCGTGAGCCGGCAGCACTTACATCGAGCAGTGTGTGTAGATGCTGGTCCTGGAAAACGCTGTGGAGGAAGTCCAGATCCTTTTCACTGCAGTCCGTCAGGGCATGAATTTCCTCTAAACTGTCCAACACCTGAGACACAGCACCTGAGAACACACACACGGGTGTCCATCAACCACTTCCTGCTCTTTCTGAATGTCTCTGCCGAGCATGCACACATGCATGCATCATATTGGGCGAGACAAGTTATTCACAGACTAATGCGAACGTCAAACTACGACAACATTTGTGCTGCGCGTCAACGACCACGACACAGAGGGATAAACAGATACCTACGTTCGGCTGCTAGCAGTCCTGACGGGTGGGAAGCATTAACAGGAAGAAAAATTAAAACAGACAGTTTGAAAATGAACAAATGTTTTGCTTTTAGAGTTAAAACAGCTGCTAAAAACAAATACACAGAATGATGAAGACATCCTGAAGTGATGCTTTGTGTTTATTAACCTGGGTGATGAGACAGTTTGCAGACCTACCTGAGGAGGTGGGGTCGTCAGAGAACTCGTGGAGCTCCTCAGGAGGGTCGCCATAGAAGGAGTTAAACTTGTGACTGGACACCGCAGCCAGGACGGCCCCCTGAAACAACATAAAGAGCATAAAGATGTGAACCTACTGCTCCAGCACACGTAGAGACGGCGATGTGATGAATGAAGACAGTGTAGGTGTGAACCTTCAGCTTCCGCCTGGCGTTGAACTTCCTCAGCTGCTCCACGGTCTCCGGCAGATGGATCTTATAGGCGTAACGATCCCTCTCCTTAAAAACCCAACACAGAGAGGAACAGGGTTAGGCTTTATTAACTGTAATACAGAAGAAGACTTTACTGTCACGAGGAGAGCGACTCAGCTGTGGGAAAATAGTTATGTAATATGCTGCACTGGGGGAGCTTTGTGCTCTATGAGAGAAACACCCCGACTGTAAGTGAAGATCTGATGGTTTATGTAGTATTTTTGTAGTTGTTCTACAGTTATACAGAAGTCTGAATCTGTGTGCATTAGCTGACTAAGGACAAAAAAGCAGCAAAGTGAAAGCAGAAATCTGTAGAATTCCTCAGAGTGAAAGTAAAACTGAAACCCGGATTACATCTCTGAGAGATGAAAGAGTAAAAACACCCAGCTCTTAATTCCTCTGAACTATGTCGGACAGTTCTGTTTAAAAATCAAACTCTAAGACATTTTAATGCCAGACCCATTAACAGCCTATTTGAACAGGCATGATGCCGACTTAATGTTTCTACGGCAACAGGTTTGACTTCTTTGTAAATCTGAAGGTTTCTGAAGGTTTACACTGCGGCTCCACTGTTCTCTCAGCTTTTGAAGATCTTTTAGAACAATCCTGGCACACAAGGCAACATTTGTAAGGAAATTGCTTTTGTGGGATGAGCAGCAGAGATGAGCATGTATGTTGCAGCCATGAAAAACTTGTCATATCGTCTCTTCAGATGCCAAACAGTTAATTCTGATGTTGCCTCCAGTTTAATGTCGTTTATTTGATTGGATGATTGAAGTCTGAAAAAACATGACATGTTGGTAATTAAACTATATCTTAACAAACAGGGGTCTCAGTATAATGTGGAAGAACCGTACACAACAACAGCCACAGCCTGGTACCTCCTCCTCATGCTGGTCACCAGCTTGTTACACACAGCTGAGGGGCAGCATCTCTTTCTGCAACAAGCATTTATCAACAGTCAGCCGATGTGGTTTGTGTTGGTCACTCTGACACCAGCAGCAGCCCAAACTGATCCCACAAGTGTTCAGTGGAGTTTAGGCCAGAACTGCAGGTTATTCCATCCTCTACTCTCAAATTCTGGAGGTAGTCTTTGCTAAACCTGCTCTGTGGGGGGCAGCGTTGTCACCTTAGAGGATGGAGTTCAGTCTCAGACTCAGTAGATATGGGATTCCCACCGTATCTTCGTATTAAGTTAACTTCCAGTGATGGACAGCCTTGTTTTTCTAGTGAAGGAGATGCTGCCCCACACCATCACCCTGCCTCTACCCAAAGCCATCACCCTACTGGTGCAGCAATCAGCATAACATTCTCCATGTCTTCTACACTTTGACCCTACAATCTAACAGCTGTAGGCAGAATCTGGACGCATCGCTGAACTTAACGTCCTTCCACAGATCCAGGTGCACATGTGCTGATACCAGTGCTAACTGGCCTGACAGTGAAGGTCAGTCATGGCAGCAGAATCAGCTGTTTGGCATTCGCAGAGAGGATCTGACAATTCTTCATGGGCTCAACCCACATATTCATCTCTGCTGCTCATCCCACAAATGCATTTTCCTGAAAAATGTTTTTAAATACATATATGGTGGCTAAATAATCCAACTATATGTGGGTAAAACTGCAGTAAAAGCAGAAACATCTAAAAATGCTGATGTGACTCATTTAAAACTATTACTAAATATAGAAGATGGATTAGGTGTCATATACTGTGAAACTGTGAAGGTTTGTGTGTTGATATGTGAATAAAAATGCTATTCAGGCTGTTGTTGACCACAGAAAAAAAAAATATTTTTCTAAATATCAGCTAATCAGAAGCTGAACCTTTTTTAAGGCCTGCATGCAGCATTTTAAGGAGACACCTCTGAAATATTACTGACTGATGCATCTGACAGCTACCAGGAGGTCAAGTCTCTCATGGCCACCATTTATCATGTCAATCAGAAGTGGAAATCCAAATTTTCTAACCTGATTAAAACCAGATATTAAAAGACCAAACAGTGCCAAGTAGATGTGGTACCTTGAGCCAGGGGTGGTTGAGAGCCTCGTAGACGGTGATTCTCTCAGCTGGGTCCAGCATCAGCATGCGCCTCACCAGATCCTTGGCGCTCTCGGAGATGTGGCCCCACTGACGAGGATTCATCTGCACACAAGAAGTTTCAGGTATCAGTTGAACATATGTTTTGGTACTGTAATCATTGTTCTGTACTGAATTAAGCAGACTTGAAGCAATATTAGCTCTGGAATCTTAAACGTACAAGTGAAAGTGCTCTACAAAATTATTTTAATGTACATAGTATGTGCGCAGTTATGTGCTCAGTAGATTAAATATTGCCCTGTTTCCACCGTATATTTAAACAAGGAGCTTTGTTCTTATTGCTGAGTTGCTCAGGAGGGGATGATTATTTGGACCAAACAACAGATTGTAGTGTTTCAAGCTCCACCCTTTCGGGTCAGATGGGTAAAATTAGGATGGGTTGGATCGGATATTCTGGCATCCTTCCTATTTTTTGTGTACCAACTCACTGGTGGGAACGAGGCTTATTTTCTTTTTGTTTCTATTTGAAGGTTTTTCACCAGATTCTCCAGATAAATGGTTGTTTCATGTGTTGTTTCAACTTAGCGAAGTCTATATTTGGAAAAAGAAGCCAAGGAAACGGAGGAAAAGGAAATAACCGGTTACAGTCTGATCATTGAGCGAAGTCCAGTTCAGAGCTCCATGTACATGTTGTTCTACTTTTCAAGTATGATCAGCAGACCAAAACAACTTAAAAGGTCTTTATGTCTTTTTGATGAATGTGTTTTTATCACTATAAATCAGTTTTTATCTGCACCTTCAGATGTGGTATTTACAGTTTCACTGTACAAAACTTGTACAATGAAGATTTAGCTGAACTTAGAGTTGAAGAACACACTGGAAGGAATGTGAGGTATTTTGTTATCATGTGAACTGAGAAAGTGTGGAATCAAACCAGCTTCCAGCTGAAGGACAGCCACCGCCCTGGGCTACAGCTCTGAAACCGGTTTTTCTGACCGAAGCTTTGCTTTAAAGCTGTGAAAACCAGCTTCATCACTAGCTCTCAACCAGAACTGTATCTCAGACTTTCTCCTCAGATTTTCAGAAGTGAATCTTTTTGGTCTTTAATGATCTGGAGTAAATAAAGTAACTAAAAACAACGAGCTAACAGGAGTGTTTATTCCTGGTGGTTCTGTAAAGAAGCCCCGAACCTTGTATTTGCCTTTGCAGATGGATTCAAACAGTCGCTCCTTGGTGCCGTAAAAAGGGAGACACCCCGACAGCAGGATGAAGAGGATGACTCCGCAGCCCCACACGTCCACAGGTTTACCGTACGGCTCCCTCTTCACCACCTCTGGGGCCATGAAGTGAGGCGTTCCCACACGGCCTGCAGTCATAAACACAGATGTAACAGGGAACTTGTGTTCAGCAACAATACAAACATGGACACACATGGTCTTTTATGACTGCGTCCTTCCTTATTTATGTTTATTATTTTATAAATTTACAAAGGAAGAGTTTCAGTTTGTTTCCCTATTATCAAACAATACTTTCACATCTTCTGTTTCCGAGTACTGATCCATAACACAAATGAAGTGATGTCTGTTGGCGTCCATCTTTACGAAACTTGAAAAATCTGGCCAAGCTTCAAAGTTAAACTTAATTCTTTAACCTTTTAAGAGACAAACTTGTTCAATTTCACTCTTCTTGACAGAAACTGCTGTCACAGGAGCATCTAACTGATTTTGTTTGGGGAAATATTTGGTTATTTTACTCCTTGCATCAGAAATAAAGTCTGTTTATCAGTTTACTCATCCACCATTTCCACATCTGACCTCAGAAGTTGAATGTGGAACAAAAGTCACTCTGCAGCAGCTGCAGAAAGAACAGTTTCTGGGCAGGTATTTAAATTGCAAAGCACCTGCTGCAACTTGTCCAACTGAGGCCGACTGCACACACTCTTGCTCCTTGTTTGGACATGTCACACAGCGTACCACCATGCATTAACAGGTTCCTAGAAAAACTGCAGGTTGAAATCCGTTGTCTAAGATTTCCAGGAAGACCTGTAGCTGCTGACTTCAGATAACATCCAAAGAAATTAGAGCAATATGTCCCTTTTTCTTTCTGTTTCACCTGAGCGTGTCTGCTTCAGAGAAATTCTGTCATTTCTTAGTTATGGATGAAATGAAAAATACTTTATTAAACCTCCAAAGGAAACTGTTGACACCTGGATTTAACTAAGCAAACAGGTAGGAGCCTCTTGTTGGATAATTAATGCAGAGCAATTATCTTTCAGGTGGCAACAAGTTATTTAACCTCAACTGATGCAATAAGTAGCTTCTCAGTTCTTAAACAACCATGTGGAAAAACATCTCGTGGTCGTGGAAAAGTCTGCTTAGGAAGGGTCAGATCATTGGCATCAAGCAGAGAAAACATCTGAGGAGATGCGGACGCTACCAAAACTGGGTTAAGAGCGGTCCAATGCATTATTAAAAACTGGGAGGATAGCAGGGAACCATTGCCTTTGAGGAAGAAATGTGGTTGGAAAAATATTCTCAGAATTTTTTGCATCATTGCTCACCCTAACAAGATAAAGATTGATTTCAGTTTTGACAGATGGGACAGAAACAGCTGGAAATGAGGATCCTGGGTGAATCACTGACACAAAACAAGACAAGACTTGAACAAACAGGGAGACTCGAATCTGGAGGGGGAGTAGCGGCGACATGGGTGAAGGTGAAACAGAAGACACGGCAGATTTAGAAGATAAGCAATTATCATTTGTGGCCTCGTGTTAATTCTATGAACATATCCTGGGAAATGTGTTTATTATTCTCAGTATATTGTTCCCGGTTTTATTTGATGTGAGAAAGCTTTGATTTTTTGATGATACCATATTGATTCAGTGGACAACAATTCAGTCTGTGAGTAGAGACGGTGTGAGTTTGTTGTGTTGTTCACTGCACCTCCAGCCACCAGTCCGGACTCTCCGAGCTGGATCGCCACTCCGAATCCTCCCAACTTGACTGGAGCTGAGTTCTCTTTGGAGGCCAGCAGCACGCAGTGAGGCTGAAGAGGAGAGCAAAGGGCAGAGGCTCGTCATTTCAGGGCTAGTTAGAGAGACACAGCCTCCTAAACATAACAAATACATCCCATGTTCCAAACACACGCCCAGACCATGACCCAGAAATGACCACACAGCAGGATGACCACAGTTGTCTCTGATGATGTCTGATGTTAGTTCGATAAAATCATGTCAGAAATATTCAAACCCTTAACATGAGTCAGCTTACACAGTCATGGCACCAGGAAATCCTTCGCTTCCCCTTTATTTCTTTATTGCCACACATTTTATTTTAAGTGGAAAAAATCTGTTGTAACTGTGGTTTTTAGTTAGAAGTTGTTTTTTTTTGTTGTTGTTTTTTTTTTTAAAGGGGCTGACCTCCACTCCAGCAACAACACAGGTTTCTAAATTCAGCGTTACTTCTTTCCAGAGAACAGCAGAGGGTGGGGTTAGGTGGAGAGGGGTGGGGAGGGCAGCTTCTCATCGCTGTAATGGTAAAAGGCGGCGATGAGACAAGAGACAACTTGACAGTCTGCAGAGCTCTTCTCCAGGAAAAGACAGAGCTGCAGGTAGCTGGAATTTCAGTCTTCTGTGGGATCATTTCTCTACAGACTCACCTGGAAAGTCTCATGCTGAAAGAACCTGAAGTTCGATAGTTTCTCCCATTAACACAGTGTGGGATTTATTCTCTTGTTCCACCACGAGACAAGAGCAGCGCTTCACTTCTAAGGTGAGTACTAGATTCATGTTTTTAAGGGAGGTTCAGATTTCTGTGAGCATGAAAAGAAGTTAAATGATTCATCTGAAACGCCACACGGATTGATTAAAGACTGCTTTTTAAATTGTTTGAAGTAAAGGAAGCGAGAGCTGAAGCTGTGAGTCTAAAACCTCTGAGAAGTTATCCACATTAGGGTGTTTCCAGGACTTTTTGACAGCTCGCTGCAGCAACACATGATCATGAATAACCGCTTGGAGAAGTGCGTTACTAATAATACTACCGTAAATTTTGTTATTATTCTTCTCTTTAGGGATTCATAAAGTTTTTTGTTTGTCATTTTTATCAAAATGATCTTTATTATCATTATTATTGGAAATTTATTTACAGTTTTCAGATTTTATGTTTTTATTCATTTATTTGTTTATTTTAACTGGTTTATTCTTTTAGTTTCTAGTTATTTACTCAATTTTAATTTTATCTACAGCTTTTGTTTATTTGTTTAGAAAATGCTATATGTATTCTAATCAGCATTATTATTATTTATCATTACTACTACATATGAAAATTACTGATGTTTTAAAGCAGAACTACTGAAGTTGAGCTTCTTTGCAGTTTGGTGGCGTCTACTGACGGCTAATTCATCGTCGGTCTTGCATCCTGTTTCTTCTCTGAGCTCCTTCCAGCCAGTAAAAGCCAGTCAGATGTTAACTCTTGTCTTATCTCTTGCTATGTTCCCTTCTTTCTTTCTTTTCCTGTCTTCCTTTGATAAAGTCTTCTTGCATTTCTTTGCTGAATCAGCCATGTTGCGCATTCAAAATGGCCTCTGTGTTGATATCCAGTTGCTGGCGTGTGACACGTTGCTGTAAAGCAAATACCTGTCACGTGATGCTCCAGACAAGGAAAAAAGAAGTTATGAACTACAGTTTCTCAGGACTCTGCAGGGCAACAACTCCAGGAATGTACATAATAAATCAGTGTACTACTACGAGTAGACTACTACAGGTCAGAAACTTATGTAGTGTTGCTTTAAAGTGAAGCCAAAGCACAGACTTGAACTACCAAAGAAAGCCCAACTCTTTCTTAAGAAACCAGAATAACTTTCATCACTATACAATATTTCACTCTTCTTTTCTTCATCTGTCTGCAGGATTGAGGAGCCACCACAGTAATAAACATGTCCAACCCAGCTCCCACTAACAGCACTCCAGCCAACGACAACTCTACCCCACAAGACAAGTGTATTGACGATTCGCTGCATATCCCGCTGGGGGTGGGCTACTCCGTGATCTGCATTCTGGGTTTTGCTGGAAACCTGGTGGCTCTGTGGGCCTTCTTTATGGTTAAATCCAAGAAGAACTCCATTCGTGTGTTTCTCATCAACCTCGTCTTTGCCGACCTACTGCTGGTCTTCTGTCTGCCTTTTCGGATTTTCTATCACACTCATAATGACACCTGGGATATGAATCCCATCCTGTGTACAATAGTAAGCTGCCTTTTCTACACGAACATGTATATTAGCATCATCCTGCTGGGGCTGATCAGCGTGGATCGATACTTGAAGATCAACTGCAGCATAGGGATGCAGCGACGGCTTCTGTCTCCAAAGTCGGCTCGTGTCATCTGTGCTGTTGTCTGGGTTGGTGTCTCAGCTTTCACACTTTCGATCTACATGTGGAAACTGTCAAACCCAGATCGCAGGTAAACATCTAATCTGTCATTTTCTGTGTTTTCCTGTTTTGTTAAACAAAAAACAAATGTGTTAAATGAGACAATGACCTTAAATGTTTTTGTGTTTCCAGGTGTTTCCGCTACAAGACACTCCAAGACGCAAAATGGAAAGCCTACATCAACATGTTGGCGATCTTTATCTTCTGGATTGTATTCATAGCTCTGATGGTATCTTACGGGAAGATCGCCATGAAGCTCCTGAAGCAATCAAAAGAGAGACCAGACATGCCCAACGCGTCTCGCTACGCTCGAACTGCCAAGAAGTCCTTCTTCATCCTCTTCGTCTTTACCTTCTGTTTCGTCCCCTATCACGTGTTCAGAATCTTCTACATCGTGACACAGATCACAAACAGCTCCTGCTCCTCGATAAACTTGGCAGACAAAACCAACGAGGTGGCGTTGCTATTTACTGCCTCCAACAGCTGCCTGGACCCCATCATGTACTTCCTGTTTTCCTCCTCAGTGAGAAAGGAGATGCGGCACATAGCGAACCGTGTGTTTTGTGTACGAGATGTTGCCATCGGGGACAGCACCATCTCCTATGAGAGGCATTAGAAGATTGAAAGAAACAGTTAAATATAAAAATGTAATCAGCGTGACAGTATTTTCCAATGACATTTCCCCCATCTTACATGCCAAAACTCATGATGGGAAATATTCCAGAGACCTTGGCGTGTCAGCCAAGATGAGACAAAAGGATGATGAGGAATTATCAGCACACACACTCATTTGCTGCCAATTCTCTGGAGGATCATCTGGAATTTTCCAGACTTTTCTAGATTTTTGCACTTTGGCGCTCCCTAGCAACAGTAATTCAGCATCCATCTTGCATCCTGTCTCTTCTCTGAACTCTCTTCAGCCAGTATAAGTCAGTCTGGTGTTGACTCTTGTCTTATCTCTTGCTCTGCGTAATCATTGGATCGGACACGGCGAAATGCACTTCTGAAAAACGATATTCACAAAACTCTGGTCTACATTTTCCATTTATTATTGGATTTCTTTCCAAATACATATATATGATGTGACGTAATACCAAAACTTCCTGTTATTTTCATAACATCTGGTCCTTGTTGAGCATGGCAGTGCCAACGGTCTTAAGGTTAGGTGTGAGAGCTAATAAGCCTTCAAAATAGACCAAATGTGAATGCTTTACTTAATTTACACTCTAAATAAAACTAACTAAATAAATCAGTGTATTGGGGAGAAATCCAAGTGTATTAATCCATTTTCTCATAATCAAATATTTATCTGATAAAGCATGTCAGATTATGATGTCCGACACGATCACTTTATTAATCAAAACTCCAGAAATGGGGTAAATTCAGGCTTTTTGAGTGCATGTTAGCAGGCTCATAGTTTTCTGGGGTATCTTAGTTGAATCAGCCTTGGTTTGCATTCAAAATGGCCAGTGTGTTGAAGTCCAGGTACCATAAAGCAAAACACAGCAGTCACCTGAAGCTCCAGGATGGACAACAAAGCTGTGAATTCGATTCAGCCATCTGCTGCCGCAGGGAAATGACAGCTGCAGGAATGTACACAGTGAATGCCAGTGTGTTGTAAGAGTGGAAATGTATGTAGAGTTGCTTTAAAAACAAGCCTGGGAATGGCTTACTGTACATGTGTATGAGCCAGGTGTGCACTGCAGCTCAATTAGACGTGACTAACACACTGATTTTATGCTGACGTGAATGCAGACCCACCACAGACCACGCCTCCAAGGGTGGTGACTTTTTGTGGATATGTGAACCAATGTCAAAGAAAAACTTACACTACATAACACAATCAACTGTCCACTGTGAAGTCAAAACACTAAAAAAATGTGTATGTCCGTTTATCCGGATACCATGTGCAAATAACTAGAAAAGTTTCAAAAGGATCACATGATGAATCTCCAGTTTAGCTCTGGAGAGAAGCAGCATGTTCATTTCATACTTATCAGTGGGTTAATCTGGTCAACCAGCAGACAAAACAGTAAATGGTCGTGGAATATTTATCTTTCTGTCCAGTGCTGCTGACATAAAACCACTGAGACACATGCCAAAAGCTTTTTGTCTTCTATGAATATTGACTATTTCTATGCATTTTATATGTTTACCCATTTATATGTATAACCCCAACTCTGTTTTTTATCTTTTATTTAATAAATTTAAATTCAAACAGCTCTGTGTTTATCAGTACAGATTTTACAGTGATGAGGAGAATGTGAGGGAGAAAATTAGAACGTACCCAACTCCTCTGCCCCTAAGCTAGAGCAGCAGCGCCCCCTTCAGGCCAATTAAATAGAGACTGTGAAGAAATGCCCAAAGTTTTCCATAAAGGCAGAAACAACAAAAGCAGACCAGATACAAAAAGAAAAGAAAACATTGAAACTGAAAGGTTGCTTTTATGAGAAAACAATGTCCAAGTGCTGGGAGAAAAATAAATAAATAAAAAAACCAGACAAGATCTGTTTGTAAAAAACAAGTAAATAAAAAATTCTTATAAAGTAGAAATATTGGTCAAAAAATTAAGCTAACTTTAAGGAAACAAAGCTAATAATGTAATAAGAAAATATATACAAATTCTGTTAATTAAGAAAAAATTGACAGGAAAAAAAACTAATTCTAACTACAAAGCAAATAATTTTATTAAATAAAAGTTCAGTTACATTTTCTTTTTTTTTTTTTTGCATAAGGAATTAATTTTATTCTAACCTAACTAAGCTAATAAAGTAATAAAGTTCCTGTAAGTAACAAAACACTGTTGAGCTAACTAACTTAAAGTATAAATATTAAATTAAGTTTGAAATAAAATTCACAAAGAATAAAGCTAACAAAGTTACTTAATAAATAAAACAATATAGAGATATAAGAAAAAGTTGTAACAAAAAAAAGTTAATTCTTGAAAAACAAAATAATATAATAATTTTAAAAATCTGTTACGTAAGAAAAATAGAAAAATAAAGCTAATTCTAAGCTGAAAAACAAATATGGTAACAACCAAGTAAATACAGAAATAAGGATTCATATAAAGAAAGAATATAAGAAAAAATAAAGTTCCTTCTACCCTAACAAAGCTAAACATGTAATAAAAAAAGACAGATTTCAGTTAAATAAGTGTAAGAAAAACCGATCAGAAATAAGATTAATTTAAAGTAAACACAGCAGCTGAGGCTCATTTTCTTTTCTCACACTGTCCACCACAGCCTAACTCATCGTGTTTGGTAAGTGGTGAGGCTGAAAGAATGGGCGGTATGGCACCCCACAAACAACAAGTTCCTTCTGTCGCGTTTACCATAAGTCTTGTCTGATGAGCAGGAAGCTGCAGCTGAGCTCTGAGCCAAAGCGGCTCATAACCACCACCGCTCAGTTTCTACTTTCATCTGTGAGATCTTGTGCAGGGTCAGAGCTGCTGTCAGTGGTATGTACAACATGTCTTTATTCGCTAAATACTATTTCATAAAGCAATAACTTTAAGACTAAATAATTAAGATTTACCCCCTGAAGTATTTGGAGAACACGTCAGTCCACAGGTTAAAACAAAAAACAAAAAAACTTTTATCAGGAAGATTTTTGTTTCTGAGCTTCAGTCATATTTAACACTCTGGTGTTTTCTAAAGATTTTCCAAAAATTACTGCTAAGGACTAATTACTGAGATTTTATAGCCTGTTCAAGAAAAATCTGTCGACCGCCACTGAGTGAAACCATGTGTTAATGGAAAAGTTCATCTTTGGAGACATTTTCTGGGTGCATGTGTCGGTGAGAGTTGCTGCTGTTGCTTTCTACCTGCTCATCGATACCTTGCATACAGTCAGGTACATGTTGCCTTGATATAAACAGAAGTATCCTCCCTCCGCACTTGCTGAAGAGATAATGTCTGCAACCATTTGAGCAGCAGCTGTGGAATAAAATACTGAAATTGGATCGTTTATGAAACCTCCAGAGTTGAAGTATGAAAACGGCTTTTGACATGAAAACAGAAGTCAGAGCTGACAGATTTGTAAACACATTAAATGAAACAAGGGTCGGCTTAAAAACTTGACATTTAATGACAGTAAGAACGCGTTCCCTAATAACTCCTGATCTGACTCACTTACTGTGTTTAATTCTCTGTGTCGGTCTGAGTTTTACTCTCATTCGCTCTCATATCCCCTTTAAAAGCAAAGTTCTGCATATTTAAAACCTCTGGTAATAACCGATGCTCTATGATCTAAATGAGGATCTGACTGATGGCAGCATTTGATCGGACAAATGATTATCATACAAAACTGATTTCTTGCTCAAATTTTGGACTGTTGTTTAGTTTGGACTGTTGAACAAAAAGCCTCTCGGTTGCTTGACAACATTATTATTCTCTGGATCACAGCAGCATCCGTCAGTTAAACCGAGGACACCGTCATACCAGATATGTCAACCGTATGTGATCTATTGATGGCAGTCTGAACAGCACAAATCTGAATTTTTAAAAAAAAATTTTCCCCAAATTTTACGCAGGTCCCTTTCAGACGTCGTACTAAATCAGACACATATCTGATGTTTATCAAAGCGGTCTCAGCCTGAAGGGTCATGTCCAACGGCATTTCATCCGACTTCTTCATCAATGAAGTGAAACAGACATCACAATTCTGCGCTGGTGGAGGCGAGGAACGACAATGTTTAATGTAAACATTGGATGAAATATTACACAACTTTAGAACTGATACACGTCGCATGCTAACATGTAGCATCCATGTTTACCTTTGAAAACAATGGATGCTGCCTTAACTCAGGCTTTTAAAACTGGAGTTTGATGCAGTTTGAGCCAAATTTTTACCATAAAATGATGCAAAAAGGTCTCAGGAACTGTATCAAATATGATAAATATTTAGGGTCACCACCCGCTTTGTTGTCCAGAATTCTGCTGCCTGGATAATCACTAAAACCCCATCCTCTTCCCACATCCCTCCTGTCCTACAGCTTCACTGGTTCCCATAAATTTCCATATCCTCTTTAAAATCCTCCTTTTTACTTTTAAGGCCATCCATCATCTCGCTCCTCTGTACCCGTCCGCTCTGGTCCACGCCACCATCCCCTCTCGTTCCCTCAGATCCTCTTCCTCGCTTCATCTCACCGTCTCGTCCCATCTCCTCGTTACCATGGCGAGCAAGACTTTTAGCTGCTCTGCTCCCAAACTCTGCACATCCTTTCCTCCTGACCTCCGTAATGTCATCTCCTTCCCTCTCTTTAAATCCCTTCTGTTCAAACTCGCCCACAACATTTAGCATTTTTCATTTCATCTGCTGGGACTGTTTTTCCACAGCGTTTTAACTGTTTCACTTCTTTGTTTTATTGCACTTAGACTGCTTTGTTTTACGTTGATTTGTTGTTTCTGTAAAGTGACCTTGGGTTTCCCGAAACGTGCTTTAAATAAAATGTATTATTAAGCATGAATGTCACTTTGAGGGCTTTCATGTTTCTTTACCTTCAGTTTGTCATTACTTTCTGCTGCAAAAATATTTGAACCTTTAACATTTCCACTGGTTTGCCAGCCTCTAGTTAAAATTTTAAGTTAGTCACACACAACAAAATACAAGTACAAAAAAACAAAAGTAAAAGCAAAAAACTAAAAATAAGAACCTGACCATGTGAACCTGAGCTGAACTTCCCTTTCGATAACAGATAAAAGGATGGGGGTGGGCTAGAAACCAGATATGCTGCATCCATTCTTTGCTAATTATAAACTTGTCATTTCTAAAAGTGATGCTATAGATATGAATATAGTAAGTTAAGATGAAACTTGTCCAAGCCCTATCACACTGTTATGTTTCTAAAGAATGTCTAACTGGTTTGAAGCCGACAACGTTCTCCAGATCAACACAGTTATTCTGTTTCATGAAGCTTCTATCAGATGTGATCTTGATGTTTAATCAGAACATAAGAAATCTTTTGGCAGATTAAAACTAACATTTGTGTTCTTACAGATCTAATGGAGAACCCGTTGTACACACCTCCACCCTACAACACCTCCTTGTCCCTCTGTCCCTCTGTGGCAACCCTTTTCTTCCTCCCCTCCATCTACATCCTCCTCTTCCTCACCGCTCTCCCTGGAAACCTGCTGTCTTTGTGGGTGTTCCTACGCTGCATCTCAACCATATCCCCCACCCACATCTACCTGTTTCACCTGAGCATCTCCAACCTGTTTCTGTCCCTCACCACGCCCTTCCTCGCAGCCTACTTTGCCTGGGGCTCGACGTGGGCTCTGAGAAGCATCATTTGTCAGGTCGTCCTGCACGGCATCACCCCCATCATGCATACTACCGTCTACATCAGCATCCTGATCCTGACTTGGGTGGCGCTCAGTCGTTTTGCATCCCTCATCAAGAACACCCATGCCTCCCGGCCGAGCACCTGCACCACTCTTCTGCCTCACAGTTTCTTCGCTCGTCTCACACAAGTGTCCTTTGCCAACACTGTGTGCGCCACAATGTGGGTGGTGTCTGTGGGGGGAACTGTGCCACTGACGGTTTACTACTCTGTGAGAGAGGCTATGGCGAGCGGAGAGGATGGAGGTGGAAGGAAAGGTGGAAGTGTGGAGGTGTGCTACAGCCTGGCAGTGGAAGTAGGAGGCACAACGTCGGCCACTCTCATTGTGCCAGTTATAACCATCTTCTTTGTACTTTACCTGCTGGTGCTGCTGTCCTACGTGACGGTGCTGAGGCATATCAGACGCTCTCGTCGCAACACACACATCACCACGTCACAGAGCCTGCTGGCCCGGGTGTTCAGAAACATCGTGATCATCCTGGTAATGATTACATTTGTTTTCAGTGTATTTTTGTCAGATATACAGAACTGTGCAAAAGCTTTCTTGTAATTTAAGGGATAGTTCTCCAGGCTCCTTGAAGGACTTTCCAAAGCTCTTCCTTGGAATGTTTCTACCTTTTGTTCTGCTCTCTGACCAGATGATCCCACACTGCTTTAATAATGTTGCGGTCCGGGCTCTGGGGAGGATTCATCCCTCCATCAGACTTGTTGCAACTGATCTTCAGTCCAGCTCTTGTGTTGTGTGACATAACTCAGCTTTTTCTCCCTCTTTCCCTTCCTTGAGAACGGCTTCTTGACAACCATCAGAATGCATCAGGATGCACAGTGGTAAAAGGGGAAAGTGGTACTCCGTAGATTAAATAAAATAAAATCAATATGATTAAAAGCCACTACTGTAGAAAAAAAAATTAAAGGCCACATTCAGCAGGTGGATCTGGGTGTCATGTGAGGTTGCTTTAACGCACACGTGTTTCATGCACTGATAGTGTTTGGAAGACAAGCAATAAAATTAAACCCAGATTTGACTGCGACTTGTTCTTTAATGAAAATAGTTTGTTTCCTGGAGGGAAAATGTTTTGTAAATTCCAAAAAGTTATTTAAAAACATGACTGATATTTTTGTATTTTAACGAACTGAACAGCAGAAAACATAATAAATAATGACTTTGTTCAAACTTATCAGCATTCATATGTTCATGAGAACGCTGCCGAGCGTTCGTAGCAGATATGAAAATTTTCATGAACACAACCTTTGTAAAATCTTTGTAAGTAGGACTACAGATAAAAATGAGCCTTCTTTGCTTTATCCGGCTTTTTTTTTCATATCATGCCTTATTTTGTACTGATGTTCATTAACCTGCACTGTCCCAACTAAATAAACAAATAAATTAAAAATAAAAAATTAAGAACGAATTTGTTCGTAACAACAGCTGGTGAATGAGGCCCAAGAATCCTAAAGATCCAGTTCAAAATCGGCTCTTGCAAGGTTCTGTTATGTTACACAACACTGGCTCATCCCTTCAGTTAGGAGGTTTGAAAATGAGAGAAAAAGCAGCCAATGTTTAAAAAAAAAAAACTTAAAAAAAGATCTTCAGAAAGCTGGAAAACTGTTCCTCAAGAACTGATTAACAACTCAACGCCTTTGCACACTCCTGTATGTAAAGGAAACCAGTTGTGCCAATATTTCTCCAGGTTTTCCGTAACAAAAGTAAAGACTTTATTTAACTAACTTTGTGCAGGTTGTTTTGTCAGTCTGTCTGCTGCCGTATCACATCTTCAAACCCATCTTCAGCTCTCTGGCTCATGATCAACTTCACGTGTTGTCCTCCCCTGACCCAGATGGGTGTCACCCCATCTCCATCTTTGTTGAGGTAACTACAGTTCCCCTCAGTGCCTTAATTATTTGGGATGGTAGCGGATTTAATCATGAATGTCGTTCTTTTCCCCATCTAGCTGAAGAACTTCCTGTTTCTTCTGACCACTCTGAGAGGCTCAACTGACCCCATGATGTACTTCCTGTTAGATAGGGCCTTCCGTCAGCAAACGCTCAGACTTTTAAGGTGCAACCAGAAGAACTTTGGAAAGCAACAAGTCTTCTGTTCAACTACAGGGAGTGGCAATCAGAAGACTGTGCAGCCAGAAGGAGAGAATGTGGTTACAGCCACTCAGGAAACAAGCCATGGAAGCAGCATTCATTTCCCCTCAAATCACATTCAAACAATAAGCACATCAGTACATGTATGAGCCTGCACACAGAAACCAAGCTCATTTATCTACAGAGGGAAATGTTGCACATGAAGATCATCTTTGCAGTGAGTTTTGACTTGGTCAGTTGTTTAGAGCAAGTATACTGTGCTCATTCAGAATTTATTTAATTCCTACAACTCTACCAAACACACAAGCGATTGTCCATCTGTCAACAATACCTCTGCGTTTAATATCCAATGTATTCTGGCTCAGTGGTAACGTAAAAATGTCCACCCTCAACAGACAATGAGGTTAAAATGTTAATCAGACAGCATTTATCTTCACATGGTGAAACTTCTCCTTGTAGTTTCTAGTTGAAAGGCAAACAGAAGTAAAATGAGTCTTTACAGCCTTCACAGTAAACAGAAGGAGCAAAGACAGCTTCCTAAAGACCTGCAGCTGTCTTGTTGTTACAAAGAACTATAACTAAAACTGTCAGATTATGTCCCACTGATAGCCAACAATGGTAGCGTGAGTAGTGAATATACAACCAAACTCTGATGCGGATCAAGGAAGCGAACTCTAGTCCGCTCTAGGTGAACCAACTGCAGGAAGCAATGCAAAGAGTGACATAAATAGAAATGAGGTGAACTCAAAACCACTAGGATCTGATGCAGCTCTATGTTTTGCTTATGTGATGGAAACAGTTATCCTGTATTAACCAATAGATGAGCGTTCTTCTCCGTTCTTCGTCTTCTCCTTCAAGTAATTTTTCATGCAAGGAACCTCAGGCTAAGAAGGGAATACTTTATTTAAAAGGTTCGGTATGTTTGAAAACCAAGTGTGAAAACAACTGCGGAGAGGAAGAAAAGTGGATTATTAGATGTGAATGCACCCTTAGATGGGATGCAATACTTTAACGTTCAACAATGAGCAGGATTGATGCCTGGAATTGTTGTCCTTATGTTGTCATTGTTGTTAGCCACTGCTTCCACCATAAGGCAGTGCAGAGTTCAGAGTTGACCACATGCCGATGCGTTTTAGACAAAAAACATAAAAAAAAATGTGGCACAGTAGACGATGGTGGTCCATGTGGTGATTAAATTCATTGCAGCTTTTTCTTCTTTCTTCCTTTTGCGGTCGCACATCAGTTATACTGCTCAGCCCGGCCTCCAGTTTTTGATGGTATGACTCCGTTTGCTCTGTCATGGTATGCATCTGCAAGGGCTCCGAAAGCTGAGGAAATTATCCATGTAAATGATGCAGAAGACGGGCTAAATGCTCTGTTTCCGTCTTTAGCGTAGAGCGTAAATGCACCAATAAACTAACTCTGGTCCAATTTCACAGACGGTAGGCTTCAGTCGCACTCTGGTGTGGATCAATCATGTGACCTCTGACACAGTGAAGTTTCCTGAAGCACAAATGTGTACTCATTTCAGTACTCAGGAAACGGCGCTCTAAATATTTGTGGTGAGGAATGGCGGTCGTATTGCCGGACCCGCTAGACGGACCCGAAGTTCAGAAACAACGTTTTTACCGTTTCTGCTGAAAAAAACACAAAGTGGAGCAGATTTGACATGTTGGGACGTTACCAAGAATCTTAAAAAAAAACTAGAGGAAAACTAGAAGAAATTTGATTTAATCATTTATATCCCAGACTATCAGATCTCGATGCATCCCGAGTGTGTTCACACCCATATTTGGAGCTGAAAATTGCACAGATATTGGCTGCTTAGTGAACTGAAGTGTAACTGAAGCATCACAAGCTGTATATTTAATGTAACATTAAACATGTCGGTATGAACCACACCTTCCCTCAGTTCTGTGTCATTTCTCAGCTTTACAAACCTCTTGTGCTGTTCCTTTTTTAAAATTACCTTTAAGACGACATGTTTAAATGTGAGTCTACTGGGGGGATTTTTATGTTTGCAAAATTTTTGTACAGCAGCCGTCATGTTCAACAACAACTTATAAATATTTTAGTCCCTGACCTTGTTCTGTAATTGTGTCTAAATTATAAATGAGGGATTTCCAGTTGTGTGCTGAAGGTGTGTGAGAGAGTATTTTCAAGAAGATGGTGTTTCATAAAGCGCAGACCCTGTAGATCACATATGTCAAACTGGTCCAGCAAAGGGCCGTGTGGCTGCAGGTTTTTGTTCCAACCAAGCAGCAGCACACCAGATTTGACTGATTCAATCAACTGATCTCAGTCTTCAGACAGCTGATTGGTCAAACTGTGTGCTCTTGGCTGGCTGGAACAAAAACCTGCAGCCACACGGCCCTTTGCTGGACCAGTTTGACATGCCTGCTGTAGATGTATGCTGCCGCAGGGACCTCAACAGTATCTAACAGATATATAGTCAGACACCTTGCTGAGTGCCTCTCTCAATACGCACCCACAGACTGGAGGAGAAAAACAACACACACAAAGAAAAGCAGGAGAGAAGGATTCATGCTGTGTGAATCGGTGGCTGGAAGAGGAGGGAAAACAGCGAGTGAAGTGCCGAGTTGAGCTACACCAGTTGCCTGGAAATTCACTGAGGCTGCAGAGGAACGTTGAAAATACAAAAATCTATGTAAAGGTTTGGTCTCACAAGATGCGGGACAGAAAGTTTCCAAGTCTATAAAAAAAAGAGAAAGTTTAAAAAATAAAGAATATTCACGCTAGATGGTGTGTGTCATGGTTGCAGCTGCAGGAACAAGCAGAGGGCGAAGAAATGCTAAGTCAGAAAGCAAAGTTAGAGTGGATATAAAAAGTGGGAGGAAACAGTGATGCTGAAAAGAAACCCCCCAAAACTGATAAAGACCAGATGAAAACTAGTCAGAGAGGCTACCAAAAGACCAACAGCAATGCTGAAGGAGCCGCAGGAACTTCTGCAAAGTGCAGTCTGTTCTACACATCTGGACTTTGGGCTGATGGTGCAAGATACCCAAGCCCAGCTAGAAATGGTAAAAAATAAATAAATAAATAAAATCTGTGTCCTCCAGCTGTTTCAGGTTAACCTGAGAATGTTACGTGTGCTGATCTACGTTCAGACGTTCTTGTTACTCCAAAGCATAACTGCAGCTGGGCTGGTGCAGCAGATCGGTTGTTTTGTTGTCTTCAGAAACAACTTTAGCTCAACATTATTTGCAGTAAACAGTTGTTTGTTCCACGTTCGTCTTTTAAACAACAGATACAGTTCCTTTTTTCTATCATGTTTAACTTTATAGTCTGCTACAGCTTCACTTTCTGAACATCTTCCATCCATTTTCACAGCTCGACATCAACAACACAGCTGCTCTGCTGCATGTTTAGTGGTGCTGCAGTGAAAAACTGTTTCCCAACATTGTTTGGGATATTTCAACTGGCATTTACGGTATGAGAAATTCAGATCGTGAAAATAAAAACCAGTTTTCAGCAACAGTTTAATCGATTTGATCAATGTGGGTCAGTGCTATAAGATCATTGAATCGATGTACGTTGATGGATTAATGAGTTGAAGGACCTGTGATGGCGTTACTTTCAGATGTTTATGCAACAAAACCAGAAAATGAACTCCAACCGTTTGAAGAGACGGTAAAATCTCCAACATCAACAGTGGCATGATCTGCTTTGTGTGATACAACTGCTGTTTCATTGATTTCAACCTGTTGTGCACCTTCTCTGTGTGTGTTTAGCATCTGTGCTTATATAAAGCTGCAGTGTATCAACAGGAAAAACGTAATTAGTTCAGTCACACCTGTTCTTCCCAGTTTAACACAACCTGCAGCAGCTTTTTGAAGCAGTTTTCACTCTATTATTGTGATTGTTTGTCACATCATTCCTCCAATTGTTCAGCTTCATTACAGCTGCCAGCACTCTGCACTGTAGTCCATCACTTACACCTCTGTGTGTTTGGGGCATGTAAAACTGTCTGTCTGGGTGCAATCTTGCATTTCTTCATGAGATAGACAGAAATCTCCCCAGAGATGACATTAGTTCCAGTGGTTGTCTACAGCTATTGCACAAACACAAAGGATGACTAAGGATGAATTGCTTCCGTTTATTCAAGCACAACACGAGCTGACAGAGGCACATCACTACCAACACAATCAGAAGGTGTGAAGCCGAGTTTCTGTGAGTTGGTACAGTTTCTGTTTCATAAAAGTGTCAAAATTGTGGCTTAGATAAGGGCCGTGACATCCTGGGTGGCATATCAACTACGAGCTCAGTTTTAGGCAGTGTTAAGTTATGCTCTATGCTAAAGATAGATACGGAGCCTTTTGTCTGTGTCCTTTACTTTACATCCTGCTGAAACCCAAGGTATCAGTGTTATTTACCCCACTGTGCAGATATCAAGCTATAGTACTAACAACACGTGAAAGCAAAGATAAACCTTGAAGTGCACATGATGACTGAGATGACAGAGTTTTGTGTATATTTAAGTCTAAGCTCTTTTATTCCTGTTCTGCTACGACCTTCTTCATGCTGACTATATAACTGCTTTCCATCTTGACTCAGTAGGAGGAAAGCAGCGCTGTTATCTGTTCAAGGACTTACCAATTGTACTGATCTTCCCTGACAACATCAGACGAAGCTTTAAAAAAAGAAAAACCCTGTAAATTCATGACAACAATATGAGACACAAAAACCAGCAGAAAATGTGTCATGCATATTTGCCAGTTTGAAACTTCACTGACAAGTTAATGATCGACTCCTGGAGGCTCACTGGAAGCCATTAGCACCAACATGCAACCACCCATCATCACACAAACGGGCCTAATGATGCTGCGAACGGTCGTCCGTGCACGTCACACACGGGCCTGAGTGGACGCGAGCCATTTCACTTGTCAAACAGATGACATTCAAGTAATCAACAGGCAAACGTGTCTTCTCTCCATCAATCACACTTGTAGCTATTCATATGTAGAATCTGGCATTTGTTCTGCAGCGAGCTTCAGACAGACTACCTGCAGAGGACTTTTACCTAGCCTGATGCAAAACATTGTCAAAGACACAAACTTCTGCTCTTTCAGACGTACACTGTAGTCCTGAACTTGCATCTGAATCAGTTAGAACAGATGTTTGTGGTCTAGTTTGTGGGACCTGAATGGCCCCAACAGCACATAAAAACATAAAAAGGTCAACATTACAAGATTTAAAACCCAGTTTCAGGAAGCAATGAAAAGCCCAACCAGGCATGAGAGCTGTAAATTAGCTTAATGCTATAAATCCTTTATGCAAAACATCAGTTGTGTCTTATGTTTCTATGTATCTATCAAGTTCGGTAGTGTTGCTTTAAGAAGTCGGCGAAAAGCTCCAGCCAATGACAATGAAAGGGTCAGGTGACAGGACAAAACAATAAAATAATAACCACGGTGAACAACGAGACACGTCTCTCTGATGTTTTCAGAGAAATGATGGTGAGAATGCTTCGTCTTCTCTTCAACAACTGAAACAGACGAGATCAATGGACACAACCTGTGTGAAGAAAACAACAAACTAATGACAGTTAAGATTTTGTTGTCTGAACTTTGTTTCGGAGTTGGTCCTTGATTTGTCGCTCCTGAGCTACTTATTAGCTACTTATGGGCTACTGTCTTATTACATATAATAGATATTGCACATGCATCTTACCGTGTACCTCATGACTGTTTTTTGCACAGCTAATCATTCATTGTTGAATATAGCACAACAGTTTATGTTGCACACTGCACATCTATGTACATAGATTATTTACTTTTATCTTACCTTTAACTTCTATCTAGTTTTTAAGCTGCTTTTCTTCTATTTATAATCTTTTATGGCATTCAGTGTGAACGGCAAAGTAAGAATTTCATTGTTCAGGGAAACTTGTTGAAAGTGTAAATTATAAGATCAGTTTCTGTTTGGGGTTTCAAATTTGTGCTCCATGTGCTCTTTTTTTTTTTTTTTTTTACTTTGAGCACCTGCCCCTCTCTGCACGACCTTGGCGTGTTCCACGTTGGAAGTTACTGATGCAGAGTCTTGGGTGCTCTAATCTGCTTCTGATACTTGGAGGGGGTGTGGTTGCACACGGCTTATTCCTTAAATTTTACACTCACACTCATTCACTAACACACATTTACACAGTCACTATTATCCTGCAGGTTTAATCACCGGTCGCTTCAGTTGTGTTTTGATATACTTGTTGAAGTTTGTCTTCTTATAGTTGCTCATGATGATTGTCTGCTTTGTTTTTTTTAGGCTGTAAGAGGTTTCTCCACACAGCAGCAGCTGGTTGTTTTTTTCTGTTTTGATATTGTACGGTTGTTGCTGTTTTCTGTCTATTGTGTCTTTGTCTCCTTTTTCTTTCCCTCACTTTCTCCTTCTCTTTTCTCCTTACTCTCCTCCCTCTTTTGTTCCCCCCGTCAGGTCCAGTAGTATTTGTATTTGAATGATAACCAAAAAAAAAAAAAAAAAAAAGAAGTCATGCATCAAGGGGAGCTTTATATTCACAAAGCTTCATTCCCTTTAAATGCATGAAGATCCCCCTCGGTAAAGCACATTTGTTTGGCACAATATAGCAGCCAGACCATAAAAAACAGCAGTGATGCAGGATTCATGAGAGCCAACCTACTCCACCCAATCCACAAAAGTATTCATTATGGAACTAACTGACCTGATCCTGCTGCAGGACGCCTTAACCAGAACATAGCCTTAATTCTCTACCTGTCTTTTTATAGGTGGGGTTAAAGTCAGCCTTTTTATGGTTTGTTAATGCAGATTAATGACAACTGGGTCATGCAGCTTCCTCAGTGTAAGTGAGGAGAAGGTGGGCTTGCAGCATGCTGAGCGCAACATTCCTGAGAGTTCTTCCCTGCAAAAGTCTGCAGGTTTTTTATTTATTTATTTTTTTATTGTCAGTCAGAAGAGATAAATTCATCCTATGAGCTGCAAATTTCTGGTAAGTACACTCACAGTAAGCTGAAGGAAACAGAAACCTGTGGCAGTAGCTGCAGTGATCTGTCACATACAACGTCACTTTCTAACTTACACTTCCTAAATTTCAGAGTGAGACTTTACAGTAATATTTCACCAACAACCAGCAGCTTTTTTAAGATCTTCAGACCTGAAACGTGTTTTAGGAATTCTCAAATACTTTTGTCTTTATGTTGATTACAATGCCAGGTGTCATTGAGACATATGCATTAGTTACATCTAGTCTGAAATTCAGTGGGTTTAACCTCAGTTTGAAAACTCTCTTTAACCTGAGAAAAGGAAATGTCTTTAGAGGGCACAGGTTTTCAGGTTTTTTTTGCACAGATGCTGTAGTATGTTCTCAGATATATAATACATATGAGACATAAACCCTTTAGTTTTTTCTGTCTTTTCTGGCAGAGGATTCCCTCACCTGAGTATACCTGGAGATAAAAAAATACCATTGTTGATAAGCGAGGAGAGGGTCTGTGCCAGAGTGATTTATGTTTCCATCAAAGTTCTGCTGTGTTTATAGATTCCTCAGATGGCTTAGCAGAGTTGGGATCTGTGCTTTGCAGATTCAACATTCAGCTTGACTTTGACTTCAAAATGCTGTAGCTGCAGCACAAATACTGGAAAGGAAAGTTCACCTTCACAATGTGCATCTACAACTTAGACAGAAAAACAAATTATGTCTGTTTGCGGTGCATTTGTAAGCACGCTGTGTGCAGCAACGAGGGGGTCAAAGACAAATACGGCAATCCTCAAAACAGACACAAATGTGCCGGAGCTGCCGTCACCGGGGGAGGTCTGCGGTGAACTGAGTGGGAAGATAAATGTGGTGATTTTTGAACATCAGGATTTAAATGATTTCAGTGACTTTCATGCATGGGAAGATGTGGCTCTGGCATGCTGATCCATATTCAACAAGGACAGCTTTGTAAATGTGGAGCATGTGTATGTGTTGCTTTGTGTGTGGTTCCCAGTGTGTCCTGTAAAGGACGCACATCTCAGGCGGTGCATCTGATAAGCTGGAGACAGCAGCTCACACAGTCACTGTCTAACAGTGATAATAGTAGTGGACATCGGCCTGAGCCAATGTCAAAGCTGCATCTGACCCGCACTGATCACACTTACACACTTTATACACAGTTTATACCAACAAAACCCACAAGAAGTCAAATTATTCATTCAGATTAAATTGTTATGATGTGCAGTGGAAAACTGAGAATATTTAAACTTTTTCAAGAGCCAGCAAAGACTCCAGCCGGTCAAATTATCTGACTGATCCATATTGACACGACAGCATCACACAGTTGCTGCAGGTTTGTCGGCTGCATCCATGATGAGAATCTCCCGTTCCACCACATCCCAAAGCTGCTCTACTGGACTGAGATCTGGTGACTGTGGAGGCCGTTGGAGTCCAAAGAACTCATTGTCATGTTCTAGAAAGCAGGTGGAGATGATCTGAGCTTTGTGACGTGGTGCATTATCCTGCAGGAAGTAGCATCAGAAGATGCTCCACTGTGGTCATAAAGGGATGGACATGGTCAGCAACAATACTCAGGTAGGCTGTGCTGGTTAAACCAGGCCACGTTGGTACTAAGGGGCTCAAAGTGGGACAAGAAAATATCCCCAACAACATGGCAAGATAAGATGAGATGAGATTAGATCAGAAAAGCTTTATTGGATGGATCCATGTTTTGATGTTGTTCCAACAAATTCTGAGCCTACCATCTGAATGTGGAGCTGAAATGGAGACTGATCTGACCAGATGAGCCAGTAGTGCAGTAAACTAATGGGGAAGACTAAATTATAAAAGGCTGTTCTGCTTTTCTAATGTCTTAAATAAACGATGCAGCTCATATATGTACATGTATCATAACTGGTTACAGATATGTATTTTTATAACAATTTAAGAAGCTTTCTGCAATCACTCAATAAAACTTCTGTATTTTGAACACAGTCTGACCTTCAACTCTTCCCAATTTGTATTTAAAGTCAAGAACTACTTCTGCTAAGACCCGTCAGGTCTTCGGCTATTTTAACCAATCTGCTTCTTTAGAATCCCAGGTCACATTAATTCAGAGTTTAGGTATTCTACCTGCTGTTTCACAGGAAACAACAACTCACTGTCCCCAGCTGGATCAAATACAGGAACCAAAAAATACTACATGAAGCACCAAATCCAGCAAGAAACAAGTTACTTATGTCATTAAAATAACTGATGATGTACTAATTTCCACTGCAGCTACTGGTGGGTTCATTACACATCTGAAACTATCAGGAAGTGCTAGTTAGTGACTTAATTTTCACTTCCTGTAGAGGTTCTTCCTGTTTCTGAGACATGGCAGGTAATACATTTGACTTTGGTTGTTACTGTAAAATCAGATAGGAGGAAGAATATCATATCCTTCCTATGCTTCATGTTGCAACACCGAGTTACACGCACACCAACACCCATGTCAGCAACGTCCCTGAAGGTGATTAGATTTCAGATTCTTTTGAATAGAAATTCACAATTTCATTTCTGTAAATACCACAAATCATGCCAAAAAACACCACAATTCAATGAGAACGTATCAGCCATGCCTTCATTCTTATTTCCCAAATACATCCTCAATCCCTCTCGTCACTCCACCTGAGAAGTGAGGGAACGTTTTATCATTTATGATGTCAGATTAACAGAGCATGTGAAGCCTACTTTGCACCTATAAACCGCCATTTAACCCAAAAAATATTGATATAATTTGTGATATCACCCAGCCCCAGAATGTGTGCACATATTTACACACATCAGTGATGTGTACCCATTTCTATGAAAATGGTGAATGTATATGTATTCATAGAAGTAACAAAGTAGTATATGTATGCAACATAACAGTTTGCACACATTGCAATAATCTAAACTTGAGGTTGGGTGCATGTTTGCACATGTAACAGCCCAAGTTTTTGACTTCTTAATGAGTGCTAAAGTATGGCAGCTCTAGCAGAAATAGATATAGCTGCACATTTTGAACTCTTACCCGCTCTGCTATCTTGGCACTTGCAGGGAGTTGTCACAGAGGAATTATACCATAAAATATATGGACATGAACTGAAGTAACATGGACTGAAACACCCAGGCAAACTCAACCCGAAGTCATGATGGGACAATGCTGCGACTCAGTGAGCCATTGAGTTGTTTTTGTATTTTAGTTTTGATGCTTCTTTGTTTGTACTTTTTCATGTCTTTTTTATTTACCATAAAAAAATGTCAAATCTGTTAAGGATAAAAATTAAAAAGACCACAGAATAACAGACAGATCCGGAAAACCAGAAATGTTGACATCAGTCCCAGACTATCGGCCAGCTGTCAACCAGCTGTTTCCAGCTACGACAGGCTGCTCTCATGGCTTCGTTTACCTCACTGTTTATGTGATGTCTGAATTAATATGGCTTCATATTCATCAGCGAGTCTGACAGAGAGCAGGGTCATACTGAAGAGGTGTGTCTGCAGATATCAGAGAAACACCCCCATTTTTTTCTCCTCCGACACTGAAGTCCTGCAGGATGGATGATATCAGCAGTACTTCAGCGGCAGACTGACAGGAAGTTAAACTATTCTGGTTTCTACATGCAACTTAAAGAGAAACCAAAGACTCACTTTGCTTAGTTTTGCAGGCAGCAGGCGGATGAACAGCAATGCTTTGTACCATAAAGTTTTTGTGTCATTTACTACATTTACATTTTACTGTGTATCATATTAATAATACTGTACATATTACTCACTGGCAGGATTTATCCTGTATCTGTTTATATAGATATTGTAACTCATTTTTCTTATTGTGATTTTTATCTTTATCTTATCCTTTCTTTATTTGGTATGGAGCAACTGTGTGCACACAATTTCCTCCGGGATTAATAAAGTATTCTGATTCTGATTATTGCTCAGCAGAAAATCTCAGAAAGCATAAAAAATCTGGTCCTGTTTTTTTTTTGTACATTCTGACCAAACATCTCCATTTTGACTTGCTCTGTCTAAAGGACATTGTTCCAGAAGTCTTGTGGTGTGTTCAGATGCAGCTTTCCAAGAATGTTCTTTTTAGAGAGAATAGAAGAGCCATACTTGTTTAGTCTTTTACTAACTGGTCTGTCATGAATTTTAACATTTAACATGCTAACTGTGGCCTGCAGAGTCTAAGATGCAGCTCTTGGGTTTTTTACAGTTTCTCTGAGCCTTATACGGCCTGATCTTGGCCTGAACTTGGCAGCTGTATTCCACTTATAAAGCAAAACAAAAAAGAAAAATTCTTTCTTTCTGTAGAACGATGGACGTCAGATTGAAAATGACTTTATAACTCTTCCCAGATTGACGGGTAGCAACAGTTGCTTCTCCGATCATTGTTGATGTCTTTCTGCCTTAAATTACATAAACACACCTGAGTGCTATAGAGCAGCAAACTGACAACACTTTTATAGGATTTTTTTGTTAAATAAACTATGAGTGTAATATGTCAGCTTGCATTTACCCCCATTTTAAGACCGGATGAGGACCACATCATTTTTTAATCATGTTTTATCATGTTTGAAAAAGGGTGTATTTTCTTTTTCACAGGAGTATATGTGATGACGTGTGTATGCTTTAACACCTTCTCCTGCAGCTGTTTCCAGCTGTTGCTGCTACTTTACATGACTTTTAACCGTGCAGGCTGGAGAGGAAATTGACTCTTTCTTTATAATTGCTTATCTGTGTAGTTTCTGTCAGCCACTCTCACACTGCTGCTTCAGGTTAGTGAAGCTGCAGTAAAGTAAGAAAATGAAGGAAGTCACATACCTTGACATCTCGGTGGATGATGTTGTTGTCGTGGCAGTAGCGTAGCGCCTCCAGAATCTGCCTCATGTAGTGGCTAAAACAAAAAGAAATATTTCTATTTACCTTCAAGACAAAAGCATGATCAGGGATTCTCTTTTGGAGGAAAATCTAAGACATGAATCCTCACCTGGCCACTGCTTCACTGTAAACAAAGCCAGCATCCGCCCTCTTCACAATCTCAAAACACAGGTCTGCTCCGTCCATGCTAACAAAGACAGAAAAATGAAGACACACACGCAGTGTGAGAGAACTAGTGTGGTGTAAAAGGGCATGGCAGGAATACAGGTAAAAAGAAAAGGTTGTTTTTATTAAAGCTTCAGCATCTAGCCTTTCCAGGACTGGTTGTGGAGGTGATGTGGGTGGTTCAGGTCAGCGTAGGAGAAGGTGTAATTATAACTCGCCTCTGTGGGGCTGGAGTACAAACAGCTGGATCTCTACAGCTGCCAACTTTTCTAATGATGCTAACAGAATTCCTGTGAAGCTCTCTGCTCTCACAGTTTTTCTTCGACAACAACTCAAGGTTTAGAACAAGTTTTAAGTTTGTTATCTCTGTATTTCAGAGCGCAATGACAATCTCTGAATCTTATTGACCTTGTTTAAGTAGAAAACGCACAGATGGGCTTTTTGAAGACTCAAAATACACAGAGAATAAGCTCCAAAAACCAAAATCCTCTTGAGATGTGCAAATAAATTCACTCAGCGTCTGTGTTAGCTTTGGGTGGTCGTTAAAATACACCTCATAGCTGTCAGCAGTCTGTCAATCAAACATTGGAAAGGGTTGTGTTCAGTCTGCGAGACGTCCTGCAGATGTGAAGGAACACAGAAACAGCAGACCTGCACAGGAAAACCTCATTTCATCTTTTTTTTGTTTACTTGTTTTTGCCAGCAATTCCCACAGTTATTATTTCCTCTCAGGTCCAGCAGACCTGAACACCTCAGAGGACACAGTGTGCACTCGATGAAAACATTTTAAAGTTTTTAGTGCCTTAAAACCTCTTCATCACAAAGTTATTATCTCTGCTTCCTGACTGAAATGACATACCCAAAATAAATGATGTCTAATTAATATAGAAATGATAAAAGTTACCAGGGCTGTATGTAGTATACTGGTGTCTGGACACATTTTCCCATTAAATCTAATGGGTGTCCAAACATTTAACTGGTACTTTATTTGATTAGTTAAATCCAGGCTGTGACTTTTCCTCTTGGACAGAGTGTATATCACAGAAAAAATATCTAGGCAACCTTTAAGTTTTAGAATGACCAACTCTGGACCTCTTGGACCAATGTGCTTTAGGTTTTAGAGATTTCTGTGATGTAACACACCTGATTAAAATCAAATGGTTCTCTAACAGATTGTAGTCTTCTGTACAAGCCTCTTAATGGACCATTACTTTGAGTCAGCTGTGTTAAAGAAGGGAAATATCTAAAACCTGCAGGACTGTGGCCCAAAGAGTCTGGAGTTGGGGATCCCTGCCTTAGTTGATTTTCACGTCCAAATTCACCATAAAAAAATCAATAACACACCAGAAAGAAGTACATTCAAAGCTTGTATCTTGTGCACACTTCACTGTAAAGGTTCCCTTGTTTTTTTCTGAACTGGAATACAACTTTTGACCAGAAAACAGCAAAGGTAATATGTATTTTATGGCTTTGTGATGTGTTTTTTGCTACTTTTTGCTGCTAGCTTACTGAGTTTTCATTGTAAAATGATAAGACAAACATCTTTGTAATCAGTCCAGGTTTGTGTGGTTTGCTTATAGTGGAGAATTTAGCAGAAGCTCTAAAGCAAACATGTTTTTGTTACATGACTATATCATTGTTTGGAGTTTGATTGTGTAGTTTGGATGACAATGCTTGGAGTTTCTCCCCATCATTCAGGTATGCTAAATGTTAGAATTAGAGCTTCCTAGCGTGTGCAAAAATAGTTTATACCACACGGACCTCAATCAGTGAGGTGAGGTTATACAAAACTCCGTTCAGATGCAAGCCGTCATTTTCTCCACACGAAGGAATTAACGTCCTTTGGGATGTTTTTTTTCTCAACCTCCATCATTTTCACCACAGGAACTGTACGTTAAATAAACTGCTGTTGCAGTGACAACGTCTCGGTCCAGTTAAGGCCAAACTGCAGCCTTAATGTACAGGAAAGAGATCAATAAGCTGCTAATGACAACACAAACAGTTTCCATCTGAACATTCATATTCTAGCCTGCTGATTGAGGAGGACCGAGACCTGACATCTGAAGCCGTCTGCATTTATCTACTGCATTAGATGAATGAAACTGTTATCTACTCGGAAATGGCTGCAGCAGTTCAGGAGTAGTTTGATCTTCTGTGAGCAGAAATGTGCGCGCACCAAACTTTTTCACAAAAAGCTTCATATGCATGACAATCCCTTTAAATGGAGCTCGCTTGCATTTTCTTAAAAGTTTTCTCTGTTTGCAGCGAGCTGTGTGATAGAGCCGTGCACTGCCCGAGCGTTCGCCTGTTCAGTGATAACAGAATTACACGATAAAGGAATTAGTTCTGGAAGAGGAGGAAAGATGAAGATATGGAGCGGGCCGGGAGGAGATTCGGGAGAGGCGCAGCTTTTAGAAAAGCTGGAGGTAGCAGCAAATGTGAAATCTTAATCTCATCTTTTTTCCTCCGTATACGCGGTGCTGCTCTCTCTGCACACGCACCCCACCCCCATCCTCATCCTCAGCTAACAAGCTTTTTCATATGAGCATTGATTACATAAAACTGCTGCAGGCCTCACTCTGTCCTGCTGCTGCCTTCCTCTACTATTACCCTAATATTTGTCCTCTGCAACCACCACTCCACCCATACTTTCTTCTGAAGAAGCTGCAACATCCACCTCTTATAACCTGCAGGTATGATCTGTCCTTTCCCCTCATGTTCCCCCTCGTGTTCTTTGATGCGACCTAGTGGGACTTACAATTCAAACACCATGTACAGCATCCCTTCTGAGCTGTAGGTCTCCAGCAGCTCCACGATGTGGGGATGCTTCAGCATGTGGCAGATACTGGCCTCCCGCTTCAGATCTGTAAACACACACAGAAGAGTGTAATCTGGCCTGCAAAGAGCAGCTAAAAGTTATTTTCTATGGGGAAGAAAAACCTACAAAACTCTGGTGGCTATTAATTCAGTCACATTAAACAAATCTATTTTCTATTTCTAAAAAAACTGTTTTACTATACTTTATTATTTGCCCAAGAGAAACAAAGATTAATTAAAAATAATCAAACTAATAATGAATAATCTTGTGGGCTACATTACACGTGAATTATATTTTTCTTCTTACTTTTGACGTCAGTTATTTTTACTTCTTTACTCCATTATTTGCTCTGATATATTTACCTTTTCTTTTTTCACATTTGTATATGCTGCTTATGTAATAACTTCGATGATTATACCACATCATCCATTTTCCACACATGTTTATACCAATTCAGGGTGGTTGGGCTGGGCATTTCCCTGCTGGACTAGGAGAGGCCAGTTATATTCTATTCTATTCTGTTAAGTGCTGAGCAATGATTAAAAATCACAATTAATTGCATGAAATGTTGCAAGTAATCATGATTAATCATGCTGAGATTTGCATCTCTTTTGCAGGTTAGCCCTGGCCAAGAAAAGCAACAACTTTTTAGAGACAGATAAAACATACATCACAAATAAAAAACATGAGAAATATCATAAAAACAGACAATTTAAAGTTTTAAGATAAATTAAAGAACTTTCACCCTCAAAAACAGTGTACAGTGCCAACTAGAAATACGTACATGAAGATAACAACAGCTCTGAAATCCGGGTTTTGAAGGAGCTGGCGGGTATGAACTTCAGGTCTTTTTGCAGAATGTTCCAAGAGGCAGAGGCAGAGTAACTAAAAGCCCATTTTACCAAATTCTGTCTTCATGTGTGGAACATGACACAGAATAGAACTTTGTCACTGCAGGCTGTAATGGCTATGATTCTTTAAGGTTAATAAGGTGCAAAGATAAGATGGAAGTTGACCTAGCTTTATACAGTAAAATATGAAAGTGAACTAATATTCTTGCTGAAAGCACTGTCCAGCCTACTAAATGTTACAGAGTACAATGATGTGTGACGGATCTTGAGTCAGTAATGAATCTCAGGGCTCCGTGGTACAGTGTGTCTAAGGACTTTGGGGCATACATGTAAAGAATATTGCTATAATCTAGCAGTGGTAAATAAAAAAAAGTGTCTGAAACCAGGTTTTTCCTGGCCTGGAATGAAAAGCAGGTTTTATTTCTGAAAAAGAAACCAAGCTTCAGCTTCTTAGTGAGCTGTTCACTGTAGGACTTGAAAGATAATGATTCATCGAGCATGAACCCAAGAAACGTAGAAGATGAAACTAATTCAATTGACTTATTTTGCAGGGTGATAATCTAAGGCAGAGTGTGATGATCTTTAAGTAATTGGGCAAATATTAATTTAGTTTAATCTGCATTAAGGACCAATTTTAACTCATAAAGGTTTTCTTGATTGATGTTGAAGGCCGATTATAGTTTGCCTAAAGTGTTGTTTAGAGAGGGGCCAGAGCGACACAATATACTGTCATCTGCGTATAAGTTTACATTCAGAATACCTTGACATTGCTCATTTATATAAATATTGAAAAGAAGAGGACCTGGGATAGAACACTGTGGAACTCCCAACACATACGGGTAGCTTATCAGAAGTTAGACCATCAATCTGTACATATTGTGAACCTTTTGTTAAGTAGTCTTTAAACCAGCCAATGACTTTGGTTGAGATACCCACATCAAACAACCTCTGTAACAATATACTAATCCACTGTGTCAAACACCTTAGATAAATCATTAAATAAAGCAGCATTTCTTTTTTTTTTTTTTTAAGTTGTCCTGTCCAACATGGTAGCAAGCCTAGTTTAGTCAATGGTTTGGCTTCCACCCGTGCGCTGCAGAACGTGTCAGAAGCATCCCAGAAGCGTCTTGTCGCAGCTCTCCGTTAAACTTACGCACCAAGTCTATTTTTGATGAAGCATGCACCCCGAACAAGTCAAACTCAGCAGTTCAGATAGGAGCAGACAGAAAATAAGACATGGGAGCAGTGTAAAAACGTCTGGTATTTTTCAAAATAAAAGCCCCCATATAGATTTGCTCTGTTGAACCATGTAAACATTACATGTTCAACCAGTCAGGGGGTCTGAGTGTTTTTTGTCTTTTTTCCCATCATGGACGACAAGACCTTTATCTTGGAATCCTCCTTTGATTTTGTGATCTCGCGGATTGCACTCGTGGGCGCTCCACATATGACACGCTCCCGCTGTGGACTGACGCGCCACGAAGGTTGGAACAAAACTGCAGCCGTAACGTGGCGGACACGCACCCGGTGGAAATGAGGGGTGAGAAATGAGGAGCGATCAGAGATGAGTGTGATCATGCAAAAGCGACCATGCCTCTATGAAGCCTGGAGGCAGACTAGGCCAGCCTTGATACCCGGGTGATCAGCAGCAATCCTTGAGCACAAATCCAAGCCACCCCACCATGAAGGCCACCCCAGACCTGGACCCACTCCTCCCATCCAGGCCAGCCAGAGCACAGGGCCCCAGGCCCCAAGCCCAGAAGCCGCCCTGATAGAGCTTTACTTAATAAAATTCTTCAAACACCCCAGTTTATAACCTAACAATTTTAAATACAAAACTTGTTTGTAGGTAAAAACAGACACCTGCTCATAATCTCTCTCTCTCTCTCTCTCTCTCTCTCTGTCTCTCTCTCTCACACACACACACACACAAAAAACAAACAAAAAAAAAAAAACATGTATGTACCCCTTGTGGCTCTTAATAATTCTTTATATAATAAGGATAAACACTTAAAAAGAGGTGCCTGCGTTCTGTTTTAAAGCTTGTGTTTGCCCTTGAAGTGTTCAATAAGGGCCTGTCTGAGTGACGGATGGTTTTCACAGACAACGCCGATACGTTCTCACATCATCTTCAGACGTTATCAGATCCTATTCTGCTGCCAGCTTCTATCTGAAAAGTTGAAATATGCTGGATAAATTTTATGAAGACATGCCTTGGATGTGAGTGAATGCAAAGAGGTGAATGGGACTGCTGGTTAGATTTTACTCCTCATTTAATGCAGTTTTCAGAGACTTCATTTTGGTTTTAGAGCTTTCAAATATGTGGCTCATAAAAAGGTAAGCATAGAGGTTTGTTTGTTTTTACTTTGTTTTTTTACATTTCTTCTGTTTATTTTCGTTTTATATTTTTGTTTTTCTTCACTTTTTCCTTTGCCCTTTATGTTAATATATGTGTTGTCATTTCCTTGTATTTAAATCAGTGCGCTTGTACATTGGTATGGGCTGGCCACTTGTTCCCTTAAGAAAAGCACAAGTTTTTTCAGTTTAAGCGAGAAGCTGTACATCAAGCTGGAAAAGCTGCAGTATTCAACCATTTAGATCTGTGTTAAACCACTGGAGTTGTAGAGTTCCAGACACGATGTGGGAAAAACCTGACAAAGAAAACTTCCAGCAACTTCTTGCTTTGGTTGCAGCTCAGAAAATTCCCTTCTGCTGTTCTGCATGTGTGGGTGCAGCAGAAGCTCATTTCTACTTAAAATCTGTTAATTATTTATGTTTTTTTTTTTTTTTTTCGAATACGAGATCCTAAGTGAGCCTGTGATCTCTAAAGGGCGCTTATCTGATCCCTCAGGTGTGTTGAATTCTTTCCCAGCTTTCCACCGAGGCGTTTCAGACAACCCTGCCTACCTCAGGGCTGTCTGCAGTTATAAATGAAAAATGCACAGCGCAGCATGACGGTGTCTCATATGCAAACTGGCAACAAGTCTCAGCTCTCCTTTGCTTCAGGTGCAGGTTGTATCAACCCATTTTAGATCCTCTTACTAGTCGGAAGACGAGCATTGACCACTTTAATTTGTTCGTAATGAGAAGGAGGGTTAATGAAGGGGGTTACTGATGCTGAAAAGCCTGGGCTGGAATCACTGGGGAGAAATGACAGAAGGAGGGAAAAAAAATAAAATAAAAAGCAAACAAACCTCTGCCTCTCTGGAGACAAAAAGGAGGAAAATGTTCATTTTAAAAGTACAAAAAAGAGGAAAAAATAGCTAGATAGCATCTAATAAAAGGATATTTGTGCTGAGACTCATGCACAGGGACAAGAGGAGGGAAAAGGCAGCTAAGACAAATCAATAATCTCTCCCTGTCTCAGACATAAAATTGATCTGTCATGTAAAACGGGATGAATAAAGCAAGAGGTGGATTAAAGAATCTACAGAACTGGATGCACTAGAGTATCACAAAGTCTTTAAATCAAATTCAGCCATTTGAAGACTGAACAGCGACAGTACAGTGGAGGACTGCAGCAAAACTAATCATCTATGACAACTGCATCAAAGAGCAAACCCTTTTTATCTCATCATTATAAGCCAAAACTCACATCAAAAAACTCCACAGAAATAAAGATCAGGCTTCATAGAAAACACACAATAAGGAGGATATGAAATAGAGTATTTACTTATCTATGTAATTATTTATTGGAAATTGCTTACTTCGTTATATAGTGTACTTCCCCCTATGGCTGCAGGATGTAACAGCACTGGTGTAAAAGCAAACATGTATCTGATCCCTGCACATGCACAGCCATACATGCAAATGATATCCACATCCATGCATGTATTTATATGCCTAATTAATATTTAATATATGCATATATTTTGTATATTTTGTATAACTAGTTTAGAGATGTGATTGACTGTTCGATTAAATTAACAATAACTGAAATTAACAAACAAAATAAAAGAATATGCACATCTAAATGCAACAAATACAAAACAGAGTAAAAGAGAATAAGTATAAAAAATAACTTATAGAAGTATCCAAATATAAAAAAAGGATGTGCAAAAATAAAACAATGTACAAAACAACATTAATAATTAGTCAGAATGGAACAAAATGCCAACTGCTGTTTGTAAGTGTCAGCTTGTTAAAGGCAGGAGGAGAGTTGTGTGTTGTGTTATCAGAATGGCGATGTCCCTTTAAGAGTGGGCGCTGATAAAGTGATGGAGGAACAGTGAGAGAGAGACAGCTCTGTGAGGGTAGATGCATGTCTGAGTGAGATTGGGCCAGAAAAAATTTTCATGTAAGTAACTTCCTGTTTAGCACTGACAGTACTGTTTTTGCTACGAGCTTCAGCAAAAAGTGCTGCAGCTCCTCTGGTTACAAGTCCAAGTGTCCCAGCTTCAGCCCAGGAAGAATCATCCCCCTTTGTCTCTCGGCCAAGGTCTGGGAGTGGAAGCTGGAATGGTTAACAGCTGTTTCTGCTGGAGTTTACAGCAATGATGGAAGCAACAGACTGGAAAAGCTACGTTATGTGTGCCATGCTGGACAGTGAGGTATATTAGTCTTCACTGAGAACAGCAGCATGGATGGAAGCTGCTGAAAACATCACTCATTAAGTTATTGTTTTCTTTCCGTCACCTTTAAATTCCCTCAGAAATATCAAGCTACAAGATAGTTTGATGTTATAGGAATTAAAGTTAAAACCAGAAACCTCTGACATTGGCACCAAATTAGCAAAAACTGACCAAATATCTGCATGGGAAAACTTATTTTTAAGTTAGCCTGAAGCAGGAATGAGGTAGCTACCCGAGGCTTCTTCTGGGAGGCAAAACATCTTGCAAATTAATCTCTGATAAATAAACACATTGCCTTTATGATGCTATGCCATTAGCCGTTATACACAACAAAAAAAATCTGGACTAAATTTACATGTTTTAGTAGTTTAATTACATGAATCAACAAGCTTCAATCCGATCTGATATACAAGCAATGCAAAGCAGAGTGAGAATTAATCATGATCATATTGTTTTCATGATTATAAACCGGTACATCGTTCATTTTGCCAAGACCTGTCTGTAAAGTCTGATGTGTACTGTTAATATAACAGGACTCTAACTTGTACACTTTGTCTCTTTTTCCTCACAGCCGCATTCTGCAGAGTTATCTTGGGTTTATTCCCCTTTTCTTTTCATACATGATGACAAAAGTTGGTTGTTATTTAGTTCTGTGTGATGTGATACTGTAAAACAAAACCCTCTGCATCTCAACCCAGAATGCTGCAGGGCAGTTTCAGGCCCAGGAATGTGAATAATGAATGTCAGCGTATTTTAAAACAACTTTCTCTCTCTCTCTCTCTCACACACACACACACACACACACACACACACACACACACACACACACACACCAAAACAGCAAGACATAAAGCAAAGCACAAGACAAGGAAAAGTGTTTAAGTTTGGAGTGATTTTTTTTATTAATTTATAACTGACTAATTCAAGTAATAAATGACAGTTCAATTATAAAAACTCCTGCATGGCAGCCTGACCTGCTTTCATCAGACCGACTCTAAAAGAGATGTGCTACTCCATCCAGCAGGATGTGTTATTTGCTGGTATCAACTGAAAAGGTCACAACTTGTTCCTGCTGTTGCAGGTTTCAACATTGATTGACAAATGGCGGGGATCTGCCTTCATTGTGAACATCTTTCCGACCTATCTGTCTGTCATCCCTCTATTCAATCTCTCAATCCTTTGATCTATTCATTCGGGCTTGGCAGCAGCTCAGAGAGCTTCTTAAAGCTGAAGCCGACCAAACGTACACATCATATACAAAACCGTTGTGTGAAAACAACCTTAATCAATTTACTCAAAATGCGACACCAAGTGCACTTACCTGTATTAATATCACAAACAGAAATGGCACCACAGCTTCACAATACAGGCTCAATATGTAGAATAAAGAAGCATGATATTCCACATTACAGGGGAGACTTTTCTTGGGCTGCAGCTACTGGAGGTGGTTTATGTGCATGAGGACTGATTGGAGGGGATGGTGGAGCCAAGTTGGTATTACTGCAAAGATGTGATGGGGTTTTAAACAATACCATTCCCCCACACAAACATGAAACTGCTGTAAATGCTAGTGAATGCTTTTTGTGTTGTTTTTCTCTGTATGTGGTGACATTTAATTAAGCTCCGAGCTACATGTGCAGCTGCGAGCCTCAGTGCTAACATTAAGCGAATTCTCTGAGGACAAGCGCGAGGCGGCGGCTAGCTCTACGATATGATGCTAATGCTGCTAAAGCCGAGATAAACAGTTTCCCCATGGGCATTGCAGCCTGCCGCTTTTTAATGTCATGTGGTGAGCTTCGTGCTTGTGGCCGTCACTGTAACTCCTGATGGAGTGATACATTATCAAATGAGAAGCAAATCACCAAAGCATCCTCACTGAGACCCAAAGTGCCGCTGGCGAGTCACTTTCATTGCTTTTAAATTGGCTTTTTGTGTATGTGTTTGCTGGAGAGATCAAAACCAGAAGAAACCTATTGATCTTGTAGCTGAAGTTTAATCAACAGAGAATTCATGGCAAAACATAACGTTAAAAAGAGGGGAAAGAGATTAAATTACAGGGGATCTGTGTACATTTTTATTCAAATTATTCTCCTTCCAGCGTTCATCAGCTTCACTTTATTTATTTCTACAGTGTCCTGACATAAAGAACAACTAACTACTAGCAAAATTAGCGGGGGGGATGGGGCGATGGAGCATGAGAAAAACTAAAAGGCTGCAACTCAAACACAACTGATGATAGTTTAGGTTGCAGGCAAGAAAAGCCCCTGTAGTGATGGTGAGCTACAAAGGGAACTTCAATAGTGACAGTAAAGACACGTTTACCACTTCAGATCAGATTATTTAAATTATTGTCAAATATACATATATATATATATATATATATATATATATATATATATATATATATATATATACTTTGCAGTAACGTCTCCATCAACTAACCTTAAACTGTAAAATCAGTTAGTTCTGATTTCTGTATCAGTTCATCTTTACACCTCTGTTAACTCTGAATACTTTAGGATCAAAACTTGAAAACGGGTTTTTCAAAAAGGAAATCTGGATTCCGAAATCGGCTTGGATCATGTAATCCAATCCTGGTTGTTATCTGGATAAAACCCTCAGATTGGGTTGTTCAAAACTTTTAAGATCCAGATAACTTTGATCCAAGAAAACAGAATTATCCTGATCCCAACAAAGGGAAGGATTACAAGGCGAATTTCGGGATGAAAATGATTTAAAACCTCAGATTGAAATGAAAAATAATATCTTTTTAGTCAGGGCATTGCTAATATTTATATGTTGCACCTGGTTTGTTTAACCGTTAAAACCAGACAAAGTAGATAAAGTAGCACAGGTCACCTTTTAAGCCTGTCAGCAACAATAAAACATAATATTAACCCATCCCCATGAAATAAACCTCGAAGCAAATGTCAACAACAAAAACAAATATATTAGTCCATTTTACTATCATTCATTACTGGATATTCAGGGAAGAACCTGTAACAAATAATGTCTAACAATTGTCTCCCTCACTACACGTCCAGTCTGTCCCTCCTTCAGAGCCAGAGGTTGGTCCGGTACTGCACATGGGGCTCCGGTGCATAATTTACATGGTCACAGAGAGGGACATCACACTTTTTTTATTTAATATGTTCCCAAAATATTCACACTGTAGTTGTTAACGGACTAGTTTTATATTTGTTGTGGCTCTGATGAGAAGTCGTACAATTATACATAGAAGTGGGTGTTCGTGATTTCCTGTGTGCTGTTGCACAGTGAAAAGTACTTAAAGTAACCCCATACCAGCTCTTCTACCTGCTGTTCTTCACATAGCCAGAAGCCCACGTTGTTTTAAATGCTGGAAATCCGGATTTGGCCATCCTGAAAAACGGGATTCTGGATCAGGGTGCTCAATCCAATGTTGCTTTGAACAACCGGGGTAAAAGTAAGCTCGATTACATGACCCGCCGTCCTGAAATATGGGATTCCCAAATCTGGATAGCTTTTATCCGGAATAAATTTTCTGAACAACCGGCCCTAGTGATTAAAGATGTGATGATATCTACAATCAGTTAAATACTTCCCGACCGACCCTGAAATGACAAGGTTTGTGAAATATCACACAGCATTTCTGACCACTGATGCTCACTTTCACACATCTGAAAAATAAAATAAATAGATGCTGCTTTTCATGCACTAATTAAATGCTAAATTGTTCAACATTACGACATTTGTGCTGCAGCCCCCAAAGTCTTTTAGGATAATTTTCTCTCTTCCTCCTCCTTCCCAAAACATCACGTGCTGCTGCAACCAACTGAAAACGCTGGAAGCAGGAGTTCTATTATTGGAACAGCTTGTCTGGAGCCCGGCAAAGATCTGATGTTCAGCAGGGAAACACAGCATTTCATTAATAAAAAAAAAAAAAAAAAAACACTGAAAGGTGTTTCTAGCATAGGCTGAGTCAGGGTTGGCACCAGCTGTGACGTCATACTGTGACATTAACTTCCTCTGGCAAATGAAAACAACAGCATGGTCTCAGACAGGAGGGCTCCTTTGGTGCCCTCTAGTTGTGTATTAATAAGGACATCAGGGTGCAGGGAGCACAGCTAAAAGACTCTGTTCTTTTCAGAGCCATTTCTATGTTAAGTTTGCACCCACATGATCATCTGTAGCGAAATTTTTTTAGCTGTCATGATGAAAACCAGGTTGTAATAATATAAGTTTCATACGTTTAACTTCCACACAGGCTTAATAAACTGGATGTAAATATCAACAACCTTAAAATCAGTACTTCTGAATTATAAAGGTATTCATGAACTCTGCAACCATTACAGCATTAGTGTTAATATGACACCTGATGATGACTACAAAATTCATGACAGCTACACGCTGTGAAGTCACGCACATCCAAACTTTATCACGGACTAGTTTTCCGGAAATAACAGAAATGTGGTGATAAAAAAGAAAAACACTCAGGACAAAATAAAACTTTAAAATGTCCTGATGAAACCGTTTCATTCAGTGGAGTCGCTCCAGGTCTCAGATAACGTGTTGACCTTAATAAAACCTACAAATAATACTGGATCAATTTTAAACCGTAATACGACCCAGGAGTCACTTTATGTTTAGTGTTTTTAGAGGTGCAACTAAAGAAATTGAAACAAACAACGTGTCTTTGTTACAGGCTGCTACTAACTGTGAAATTGGCTTTTTGCTAAGTTGTTTGTGTGTTGACACAACTTTGGTTCATCCCTTGAGTTAGAAGCCTTTTTGATGTTAGAGTGATTCCTAGGTCAGAGTTAAGTAGCTTAAACAAACATATTCTTCTGAAAATGGTCAGGTAGAAGAACTGGGCTGAAAACGAGTGAAAAAGCAGCCAAATGTCCAAAGAAAATCTTTGAAAGACCTTCAGAAAACCTGGAGAAACATCCATCAGGACCACTTAAAAAATGCATGAAAATCTGGGAAGCAAAATATAAAGAAATAAGTGCTGGATCAACACTTTTTCTTCTTCTTAAAGTCTTCATGACTTTACTGCTGCAGTCAGCCCCCAACTGGGAGTTCATGTCAAAATTTTGCATAAGCTCCATTCACCACAGAAGCAGCAAGACTTTTGGAATTGTGTTGTTTTAGTGGCTCATTTAAGGAAAAAATGAGGGAAGAAACAAGAGAGTAAGCAAGACAGTCTGAGCTCAAAGGAAATAAAAGACAGACAAAAAGTGAAGAGGTGATAAGCAGCTGTGATCTCTACAGTGATCCTGTTATTCCTGCAGGGACTGAGAGCCTGCAGTGGAGGAGAGCCCGACAACGGAGCTGTAGGTGTGTGATGTGTTGCTGCATGTGTGAGACTGTAGGCAGAAGTAACAGAAAACAGAGAGAGCCACGTAAATGCAGGAGGAGATGAAGGAGGCCAGAAAAGACAGAAAGGTAATGAAGGGTGGAGAGATGTGGAGAAAGAGAGAGAATAATGGGAAAGAAAGAAGGACGTGAGGATGGAGAGGAGGTAGAGGGAAGTGAGCAGGCGGTGGCACATGATGAATTTTGATGTTGCTTTTCTCTCTCATCTCCTCAGAGGGCTGACCTATTCATCAGACAGACCTCCGGACAGACTGAAGAGCAATAAGCTGGTGTGTGTGTGTGTGTGTGTGTTTGCATAAGGCCTCTGCTGACCAATCCATTGCCAAGACATGAACCATTTGACCTACTTCCTGTAGTGTGGGGGGTGTTTGGTGAATTTTATTGTGTGTCTTGCTTGTGTTACAGCTGCCCACTGAAGTGAAACTGCTCTAAATTTTCGCAGGCATCAAAAACGGGGAAAACAAAAAGAAATCAACGATGAGAACAGCCAGCTGGCGTCTGGAAAGAGTCGTTTGATAGATTCCAGAGCGCCATGGGGAAAAAGACCGGACATAAATGACTGGGGTGAAAGCTGAGCTTGTAGCATCTGGGTTAGCGCACAAACTCCAGATTTCCAGCACTTGTGTGATGAAGTTTTCAAGATTTAAGGGGAACGTAGGTGGTTCTTTTGGTATATGTTGATGCAGGTGAGTAAAATCAGCTTTTCCTGCTCATTTCAGCTTCAACGTGGAATTTCAAGATCAGAAAATTCCTCTAGAACCTTAAAAACTGATGAAACATGTAACATGGTCCAACTTTTTCACTGGTTGCATAACTTTTGCATCTTAACTTTGACTCTTGGCTGCTTCATTTAGCTGCTGTTTGACGCTGAAATGCTGCAGGGAGGACGCTTTGTTGATAAAATGGATGTATTTTTTAAGAGATGCTATTTTGTTTAGTTGTTTTTCTCCCAGCATTTCCTTTCTTAATGCTGCGCACTGACAACAAAAGCACTGTTACTGGTCATGCTTTAGGCATATTCTTTGCAACAGATGCAGCTCATCATGTTGGCTGAGGTCTCAGCTGGAGCTTTCAGGATGAAGAATATATGAAACAAACAGCAACACATTGAGGTGTCTCTTCATTTTGATTTACTGGTCATTATTTCTTTCATTTTTCCAGTTTGCTTGCACATGTCATCCCTAAAGAGTAGCCTACAGGTGAAAAGCTGCTCTCTGTTCCACTTTGATTAGTTCTGATCCTGATATTTTTTATGATTGTGAGTTTGGAGGGAAAAGGAGGGACATGCACCCAGCTAGGAATGCATCGATTTCACAATCGCAATAATTAACTAGTGACAAAGATGCCTCACTATAGTCACTTCCCAGAGTTAAGCTTGAACCATACCCAGATTAGCACAACTCGCGCATAGGATGCGACAAAGTTACACAACATTCTCGCACTGCTAATTACAGAAGAACTGATTGGTAAAGTACGGCAGAGGAAGAGTTTTTTCCTCCAAACCAACAGATGAAGTCATCCTTATTGTTTCTTTGTAAGGGTCTTTGTGGAGGACAGCTCACCAGTCTGTAAATGTTGCAGTAAAAGGAGGAAATACCATGTATGAATAAGAATCAACACCTGCAGGATAACCACCTGATTTGTGGTACCGTTAAGGTAAATGTTCAGTAACTGAGAAATATTGTGTTAATCATTGGCCGTCAGTTGTGTACAACTTGGGTTGGGCAGACATAAAATAAAATGAGTTAAATGGTTTTCACTACACGCTACATTATAGAGAGATGAAAAAAACAAAATAAAAAAAAAAAAAAAAATAAAACTTTTTGATGGATAGCTTTGCTGTTCAAACGTAAACAACTCTGCATAAGGTTGTTGCCTTTTTCAGTGTGTAATAGGCTGAGAAATCACAATAATTCCAGATATCTGGTTTTGTTTCTTTACTTCCACTGTTCCAGTATTGTTAATGTCTCAAACAGCAGCTTTTAGGCTAAAGGACATCTGGAAGTTAAAGCTAGCTAGATTTTTTTTCCCTGCGTTTCCATATTCTGTACACAAGTTCATAAGAAATGTTCAAAAACATTTTTATAATGTAGTTTCCAGAAAGAAGCCTCCCACGTGTGGGTAGAGGTTTTGTAGCCTTTTCCACTCTTTTCCAGACAAACACAAAAAATTGTTTGTTTTTTTGTATGCTAACACGAAATAAAAAATTCTGTGTCCTGTGGGGGGCTCTGCACTACACAGAGGTAAATTTATAAAGAAATAAAAACCTGCTTCATTTTCAGTGCACCAGTGGAAACTGAGTGTTTCAATGTGACATCGAGCAGCTGAAATTATAACTAAAGTGGCTATAAAACACATTATGTAAGTTTAAGCTGAATGTTGGATTTTTGTGCCTTAGACATGATCTGTGTATTTAAGAAAAAAAACTCAGGCCTGCCAGTTTTACTAAAATAACCATCACTGTTTGTTATTCAATCTCTAAAACTTTCCCGTTGAGTCTTTGCTCTGTTGTCACTAAACTTCCTCTCAACCATTCAGGTCAGCTCAACACGTGGATGAGAATAAATGCTCCTGCAAGGATGCAGTGCACATTTGCAGTGTATGTTTTATTTCTAGATAGATCATGAAGCAGATAAAGCCACACTAGCTCAAAGTAAGCAGTATTTTCTGGTCTGCTCAGACCTCCCACCATGAAGACAAACAGGTCCTACAGCTTTCTGTGGAAATTCAAAGTCTCGCTCTGCAGTGTGAGGACCAGCTATGGTATTTTGTGGGGGAAGCGCTGCATGTTTTGACTGCTACATGGAGGCTTAAATAAACTGAAAAGATGGTCTTACATGTCTGTCCTGCTGGACTACGAACCGGTGATGAGGGAGGGAGAATTACAGAGGGTTGCTGTGTGATGTGGCAACTAAAGCCCCTCTGAGGAACTTTAATTATCTTCAGCTCGCAGCATGTCTGCATGGTCTCACAGCCAGCCATCTCAGATTCTCCACCTCTGAATGTCAATATTAGGCACACATAAATGTCCTTAACTCGGAAATGTCATGCATGCATGATATGCACATATAAGATCAAACAAGAGCAGCTTCTGTGTACAAATTAACTTCAGAGGATTTTTAATTTTGGGTAGATTTTCTTTGCAGCTTTTCTCCTCAAAATCAAAAGAAGACACAATCAAACTGTTTCTGCCCTCATCCAGTTTTCAGATGCTGGGTAGTGGTGTTTGGAAAGAAGGGTTCTTATCTGTTGTTATCAAACGTTGAATTAATAAAAACTCATTATGTTACTCAACTCTTTCAACACATCTTTTGAAGGCATGAGGGCAAGCAAAATACATTTATTTGCTGGAGTCAAGTGTATTTTGTGTGCATCTTTGTTTGACAAACCATTCTGTCAATATATCAATTGTTTTCTCTTTTTCCTGCAAAAGGAAGTCCAGACAGAAAGATAGACGGGTAGCAGCAGTTAGATTAACATAAATAAAGAACAAATATATAACAGATAAAAAAAAAATCAATAAACAATATATACAAAAAAAAGTGTAAAACACACAATTCATAAATTAGCTATAGGTACAGACTATGTGCATTTATAAAGATTGTGGCATCTAGAAGTCAGTGCTAGTGAATAAAAGCTAATTTAAGCAGTTATAATGAGATTATTAAGGAACCATTGCACTAAATGGGCAAATAAAAAACAAATTACTGCATCATACTGCCTTTTTTTTACATCCTAAAGAAACAAAAACAAACTAATAAAATGAGGCATCCCCCTGGCCCTGTAATTCTGATAAAAGAGTAGGTGCTGTCCTGGAACCAGTTTCCAGTTATTGTTGGTTTCTAAAACTGGTTCAAGATGAAGTGCTAGAATGAAGTTTTAAAAAAAGAGGTATTTTAGCTCTTTTCCTCCCCTTTCAGCAGCTCCTGAGGGAACAATCTGGCTTTCTGGCTGCTAAACTCTCCACTATGTTCACCAGCTGCTCTCTAACTGTGTCGGAGTTGTTTGGTGCCGAGCCAGAAAAATACAGCTGCTATTTTTTTTTTCCTTCTTGAAAAGAAGAAACACGATGTAAAATAAAAACATTTCAGTCCCAACAGGAAACAGTGAGTTGAAACTGAGGATAAAGTTAAATAAACTGGAAAAAGCGACAGACTGAGCGGAGAGTTCGACGCATCCTCGTCACTATGATGAAGAAAAGGAGGATCAAAGATGTTTTAAAATGCCCAATTTCAAAGATATCTACTAAAGTATTGATACTGAAGATAACAAATCATGCCGATGTCCGTAATAAACCGATAATGTAGTAACAGCCAATGATAATAACCTTTATTGTAATAAAGCTTTAGAGCCAGTAAAGTAATGACATTTTCCAATAATGTACTGAGTTAGAGTATTGATACTGAAGATAACAAATCATGCTAGCTTATGGTTATTACATTACTGGCCTAGCACGAAAAAAACTGCAGCCAATAATAACATACATAACTAGGACTGCATTCTTAGGTTTTTGTGGTTATTTTGCTGTTTGTGTAGTTCGTTATGTTACCGGCTGTTGTTACGTTACCGGTTCCTATGGATGTCTTTTAAAGGAGCAGTCCAATGCTTCCTGTGTTCAAGTGAAAGAAAAGAAGCAGATTCTGATGTTAAACCTCTGCTTTATGTTCATTTGAGTCACATTTAACCAGCATATTTACTGAAGATATGATGTGAAAGTAGAGTGATGTAAATGCATTTGTTGCTTTCTATATATATCCGTTTCATATTTGGGCTGATGTCAACCTTCCTAACAGACTGAACACGTTGTCTTTCTCTGCCTGTATTCCTCTCAGTCTCTCTTCATAGTTTTTCCTTATCACTAACTCCTCCCTTCAGATATCTGTAATTCAATCTCTCTCCTCCATCACTCCTTTTGCCTGTGGGAGTTTTCTGATAAGACCTCTGCGTGTTTTTGTCTAGACGATACTCAGCAGCCTATTCAGGATTAGTCATCCACAACACCTGTATCTCAAACTCTGGAAAAGACCAGGCTGATTAAATGAGTGATGCTTTTTTAAATCTCTTAAATTACTTTAGTAGTATTTGCATATTCAACACTGAAAGTGGAAAGCGTAAAAATACAGAATGTTGCACACCATGAATATCACACCTCCTGCTTCAGTGTTAAACTTGTGTAACTGTTCCCACCTGGAAAGCTACCGTCAAAGTGTCTGAAGCATCACTCAGTAATCAACTGTCTAAATGAAACAAACCAACAACAGCAGAAAAATGTTGAAGTCAGAATTGTGACAGCAATATTTTGAACTATTTGCCAGCTTCTTACATATAAACAAATAGGATAAAAAAATAGATATATATATTTATGGAATCCTGCAAACTGCAGGTAGTAAAATACGAAGCCAGAAACAGTAGTTGAGCAGCAGTTGGTGGAGTTGTTCAAAAATGGCACCAAGGATGAAGAATTCAATGGATTCCCTGAATGAGATGGAGGGCTTAGTGAACTTGCTTACCGGTAACTTGCTTGCTGGAATCGTTGGCTGGTTTTGTTAACTTAGCCTATTCAGCCTCCCAGGTATGCTCTTTATGCTGTTGTGAAGCTGAATAACTGTTCAGGGTTTCTGCTACATAATTGATTGTGGTGCACCATCACAGCAAAATAACATCAAAGTGGTGCCAGAGTGGAGTAAAGCTTCTTACATACGCCACAAATAGAGCAGACTCTTGTTCTCGAGGCCGCAAGAACAAAAAGAAAAGCAAAAGAAGAGAAGCTTGGTCTGCGACGGGCGGAAATTACTGCAGGGGACGTCTGTGTCTTTATGTGCAGTGAACAGCTGACCTGGTTATGTCATATTTAACATGAAACTATGTCGGTGGCAGGGCGGGGTTGTGCACGCGGCCGTGTCGGTGTCTTAATGCCAAATGTGATGTTAACATTTTCGTTCTTTCTCAGCAAATCGATCAGCTGTTCATTAAGTGTAAGAAGGGGACTAGATCTCCCTCACAGTTTAAAGAAAATCCTGGATGAAACCCTGATGGTACGTTAACATACCGGACACATGTTCAGTCTGTTGTTCGTGTGCTATCGTGTAGTTGAATAACTTACTTTTCCAGATTAAATGTTTGTTCTTTGATTTTGTGAAATAAATTTCTAAATAAATGCGACTTATAGTCCAGTGTGACATGGATGGTTTTCCCCCGACTTATAGTCCGGAAAATACAGTAAATCTAACCCTTATAAATTCAGTTTTAATGAAATTGATTTAAATCTTTTTAAGGTAAAAAAGGTAAATTGGAGATATTTAGCTGTTTACCAAGGTCATGAATTAAATTTTTTCTCCGACGTCTAGTGTATTTTATTCAGAGTGGAAAGGACAAAGTCAAAAAGCATCCTCTGGTTATAATTATGATCTACTTCAAGTAACAGAAAACAGACTGTGATCGCTTACCTTCTGTGCTGAGTCCAGGACTGGACGTAAACTGGGCTACGTCCACGATTTTGACAGCAAACTGCTGCCCTGTCTCTCTGTTGATGCATCTCCTCACAACACTGAAAGGACCCCTGACAAAAACAAGAAGACAGAAAGATCTGTTTTATATAAAAACATCTAAAAGGCTTCAGCAGAAACCATCTGGGAAAGAAGTCAGAGAAAAAACACTGAGTAACTGTCACCGTATGTGTAAGCCAGCAAGCAGGAATAACCGTAGAGAACTGAGTTTTTTTTACTCCATTTTTGTATTTATATACTTTATTTCCATTTATCCTGGCACACATTTTAACAAACTGCTGAAATTATTTTCAGTTTAAATAAAGAAATGGTGGGTGTTCAAAGACTTGCAATCATTTGAGAGCAGATTGAAGTGGGTAATCACACTGAAACTATCCCATTAAAATAAAATTATGTTTTTTACTTTTGCACCATGCAAAATATTAAAAAAATGGATAAATGTGTAACATTCACTTCCTGTTAAAAATATCAGTAAAACGAGTAAAAAAAAAAAAAAAAAAAAAATCAGCTAGATCTGAGCTAGATCAAGTCAAAATCCCTCTTTCCCTCCTTATTCTGCTACTTGACACTTAAAAATAACAACGTTAAAATGCCAACCAAGCAGGTTCTGGAAAAAGAAGAGCATGGATGCTGAGTGAAGTTCATGCTTGTTCCCAACACACAACAACATGTGCTGCAGCTGATCAACACATGCAGAGAAACCACAGCTGCACCCAGAGTCTAACTGCTGAATATGGACACTTCTCACAATGAATCAACTCTCTGTGTAGTGAGAGCATCATCCTATTAAGTCAAAGGGATAAGCTGAAGTCTGCTCACGGCTGTGGGTTATAATTAACAAGTCAGCAGGTCAGGGTCAAAGTACAGAAATACATCTCCTACATAAAGCTTTGGCTGCAGCTGAATCCACAACAGCAGGGTAAAGGGCGCGAAATGATCCCTATACACACTCTGGATTAATGTGTGTCCATATATGTGTACCAGAAAGTGTGCATTTAGAGGTAAATGAAGCACATGATCATGTATAAGAATAGACATGCAGGCTAACTGTACATAATCCCATCCATGTACTTTCTATAGCTGCTTATTCCAGGAATTTATCCCATGATGAACCGCCGGAAAGACTGGAAACATGAACCGGAGAGCACATACAAACGGCAGGAGAAGCAGCTTCACTTCCAGCTGCGCCGTCATGAATATACTGCACATTAGAAGTAATTAATTAGTAGAATTATGAGTAATAAGCCATGAAATGAGTACATTTGTTATATTTTCTATAATCTGTTCATGTTTCACTTCCTATATATGTCATCTTTTTTTGTTTGCTTATACTCGGTTTTCAAAAATATAGATTATCTCCAATTTTTGGCATTTCTAAACATTATGGAAATCTATCCTTTTTGGTTCAGTTTTACAAGGGTCAAAAAAGAAAATAGAAACAAAGACAAAACATATGTTTGTGTTCATCAGATACTATCAGCATGACTAGTTGCCTTTTGAGCCTATTCCTACATGAGAACTATACTTACTTTCCCGTATTAGAAATCCAAAATCTATCCCTGGTTTTCCCTAACAGAGCAGCATTAAAGCACCAGCACATCCAACAGCAGCCTATAACTCCACATATTTTCAATAATACCATTAAAGGGCAGCAAATAAGTAAAACATAGGGACGTGGTGTCTGAAAAGGTGGATGCAGAAGAATGTCCAGCGTCTCTCTTGTTGTTGCAAAAATAAGTTGGTTTTTATAGAAAGTAAAGCGAAAACAACTTCTTATGACACTAATGAACATTTTCTGGATGGATTCATGCTCTCAGTCTTTCGCTTTTACATTTAATTTATGAGCTGATGATGTTTCAGAGCATCCTTGATAAAAATTGAAAGAGGTGTGCAAATTTTTATATTCCCAGTGGTGTCTCATTGTGAAGGTAAATCATCGGTGCAGCATAATCACGTTTGTTTGTTCAAATATAACAGTCAAAATATTACGTTCAACTGCTTTTAAATGTCAAAGAAGTAGAGGAAGTGTCAATGTTGCTGTGAATAAATATGGGCTCTTTGTAATACATTTTATATATACAGTTGTTTGACAAGGAAGGTGGTCAGAGAAAGAGAGGGTGACATGCAGCAAGGGCTGGAATTTGAACCTGGGTCGAGCTGTAGCCTTTGTATACGAGCCGGCTGCTCAGCCAGCCGTAAACATCCATCAGTTGATCTCTCTCTCTCTCTCGCTCCCTCTCTTTCTTTCAAACAAACAAACAAAACAGCTTTGCTGACGACTAACTTTTGTTTTGTTCCATGGATCTTTTGCAGGACAGCCTCCAGGTGAAGAAAACTTAGAGACTGAGGTTAAAGGTGAGTTTTGGGTTTTAAAATAAGTTGTGTTTTTCTTTTAATGCAAAAAAAGCATCTTGTTGGTGCGACTTCTCTGTATGTGTTGAATTATGGAGATCCTCTGTACATGAATGTTTCCACTTTCCTGAGGTTTATTACAAGCTCAAAGATGTCAAACTCTCATGTGGGATGGCCTTCTCTGGCCACCCAAAGTCATAAGCATGCTGTCAAATATAAGGCAACACTCGGTTTCTTGCTTGTGTTCCTTAGTTGCTCAGAGAAGTGCTGATTCTTACTTTTTCTGCACCAAAGACTTTTTGTTGTTATCTGCTCCATACGCCACTACTAACTTGGCTTTTTGTCCATTCTGCACCTTCTGCAGGGAATTTGTTGCAGAAAACATGGAAATTAACCAAGCTGATTTTGTTGAGTGATTTTAAACCCAAACTGGGAATTCTTGAGGTTGAAACCACTAAATGCATTTGTTTGTCTCTTATTTGTGTTTAAATGAGTAATCTTCTGTTCTACTTGCTGCTGCCTATCGCCCTAAAAAAAGAGCTTGTTAATCTCTATGGGATTTTCCTGGTTAAATAAAGGTTAGATTAAAGAAAAAGCTGCAGCTCAAACACATGGGGTCTTGTATATTCTCAGCCTGATGCTTCACCAGAAATGGATTAAAACTTTTTCTAGAGCCGTGTACCGTTGAGTTTCTTGGACAACTTCAGTGTTTCTGCCGGCCTCTTAGCCCCTCCTAAACTTCTGTAGACGACTTAATCTCCACTGGTTTAGGTGACGTCACAAAGATGGAGTTGCAAATGTCAAAATTTATTCAACTCTCATCTAGTTATTCTTAAACATTTGGCTAAGGTGAAAAACTTAAACTGGTGGAAAACAGATCTCACCCACATATGAGCATATTCCACAATATTCCATGTTTTACAGCTGATTCCTGATTCAACAGTCTGTATTTACCGCATCACAGAACTCATAGAGCCCTAAAATGAAATATGAACAAGTAACTACATGACAGTACTGTAGTGGGTTATGTGCAGAAACACAGAGTAATAAGTAATAAAAACACATCTGTTATTTTGAAAATGTACTTCTGGACTCACATCAGCTCTTTAAAACTTACTAGAAAGCACAATGTGGATAACATGAACCACAGTGTGTAAAATTTGCCTCACAAAATGGAACCAAAGTAGCCGTTTTAATGCTGTCTGCAGCTTCAGTAAACACAGCCAGCCCAACCAACACGCCAAAAGGATCGATGAAGTTATTCAGTCCTACGGGAGACTGTTTCTCCAGCAGTTGAAGACCTCAGAGCCGCAGTGTGACCCAGTCCTGTCACAATTTTCACTACATTTTTAATGTAAATAATCAATTCAGTCTCTACCTTACTGTACAGATCCTGCTCATAACTTCTTGTTTTGGGAATGCCTACTTGGTGATGTCCAAAAGCTGAACTGAAGGCGGGACATGATGCCTTTTCCAGCACACACACTTTTTCTTTATTCTAATGAAAAGCAAACACATCATCATCATGTCTCAATTCTTCAACCAATCACACCATAAATGACTGATGAAGCCATTTTCATGGTGTGAAATGGCTTTTTAAAAAGTCAGATTTTTTTGACCTCCATATGTGAAATCATTTTTTAATAAAGTTCTGTGGGTGTGCAGGGATACGCAGCACTTAGCTGGGTTCACCAGAGAAGCAGGCAGTAACTCTCAAACAAACACATTCAACTGTACCTGCAACCTTCTGTGAAATACACGTCCCACAGCAAATTATACTTAGCACAGCCTCAGTGGTGATGTGAAACAGACCGCCGTGGCTGGCTGCAGCAGTGCTGCTCGAGTGTGTGCGCACCGGCTGGTAATGAGTGTCAGTCTTTGTGCACAAACGCAACCCGGTTGAACAGATGGTGATCTAGCTAAAGCCGCTTACCGTCAAAAGGGTGAGGTAGGACTTCACACTGCCCAAACTCACACTTTCATTTCCACACGCAGGCGGTAGAATCACACCAACGCATCAACAAGGGAAACTTTGACCCCAGAGCATGAGGCTATTACTTTATTATCACGAGCACCCTTTATTTTTGGTCTCAGCTCTTTTATACCTGCATCATGCTCCTTTTTAGAAGCATGTTGACCAAATTGTTCAGACAAAGTAATCAAAAATGCTTTTATGGTTCTTCCTGCTGCATTAGTCATCGCCTCAACACATTCATAAAAACACACTGAGTTCAAGAAGCTGGTTTAGTGAGCAGAAAGGTTCAGATTTCTCCATTTCCCCATCCGGTGTTTACTTTACAGGCTGTTTCTGAATGTGGGTGAGAAATTCCACACAGACTTACAAATATCATTCACTTATCCAGAGACGACTCCAGTGACTCAGGCTGAACTGCCTCCTCCTCATTAAAGCAAGCTGTCGGCCTGGTGACACTAAACTTTACATCTTGATGTTTAGTGTTAACGTTGTTCCTGCAAAGAAAGCAGGGCTGACAAAACAACAGCTGTGCTCCAGCTTTTTCTAGCTGTGAAGAGCTGTACTTTTGTTACAGTTTCAAATATGCAGAAACAAGTTACAAAACTTGAGTCCCGATCCTAACTCCGTACATTTCAAAAAGAACTCATTTGTGATGCATGCAAGTTCTCTTCTGTACTATCCTCCTCCACACTGAGGTCAGTCACTTCACCTGTGAACCTTTTTCACGTCGCTGCAAATGTCAAGCCTCCCTCGAGGCTGAGCTCTGCACAAAGACAAGGCAGGCCTGAAGGAGCGGCGACAAACAGAGAAAAGAGGAAAGCGAGACGAAGGCAGGGAGATGGAGACAGAAGTGGAAAAAAAGACATATTCAGTTCTGGAACAGGAAAGTTAACAAAAAGGCCAAAAGGAAATCAGGAACGATGCATAAGTGAACCAAAATCTAAAGTTCATTCAATTTATACACAGCAGTAAATCCACTTATAATCCAATTTAATCGAATTCATTATAATTGTGCTCATTTAACACCAATCCATAAAAAGTTCAGGTATGGTTTTACGCTGTCCCTTCTCTTTGGCTCACTGGATGGTCCGTTTGCTTTCTGTAAGCCACGGATGTCAAACTCCGATGGATGTTCAATTGTTTTAACACACCTGACTGAAATTAATGGGTCTTTGTGCAGAACTTAACAACAAGCTGTTGGAGCCATTTGATTTGAACCTGGTCATGGACCAAATAACTAAAGCCTGCAGGACAGTGGCCCTCGAGAACCGAAGTTTGACAGCCCTGCAGTAAGCAAACCACCACAGGGTTGACTTGCAAGAGAACCGAGACCCCTAGTTTTCAAGAAGTCCAGTATTCGTTTCTTTGGTCCACACCAGAGCCTGAATGAGTGTTAAACACTACTAAAAATAAACCGTACAACCTGTGGAAGTGGACCATGGTTAGTTAAAAGACAACCGTGAATGTGCCAACCAAAGGAAGACAGACATTGATTTCCTAAACATTTGAAACTAGGGACAGCAGTGAGGACACAAAGCCCAAAACTCTACTAGTTCCCTCTAGAGCAATCAGGATAATGGATGTGACCAAAAACCAAAAAAGTGCATAAAAAATCTAAAGAAATAAAGGTAATGCCTAACATCAGCACCGTTCAGTGTGAGTGGGTTAGAAGGGGGGTTTAAAGTCACAATTTAATCGGAATGATGTTCATCATGAGAAGACGCGTGGACATATGAAACTCTCCAAGAAGGAAAAACTGACATCAGAAATCCATCAGGAGAGAAAAAGGGATTGAAGGAGAAAATAATTTGAGGGTAGAAGAGTGGTTTTGTGATGCAGACGACTCAAGAAGCGGAACTGGGTGTGTTAGAACTTAAAAGTGTACAAGAAGGAGGCATTTTGCCTTTGAATGGGACTCAGCTGCACACAGCAGCAGCCATTCAAGCTCTGAATAGAAGTCAGCTGCACACGAGCAGTTCTCATGATAACAGCCGTCCTCACTGAAATAACAGGAAGATGGAGGTGAAGAGGAGAGAGAGAGAGAAAAAGAGGAGAAGCATGGACAGGAAGAGGAGCATGCAGAAGGATTTTAGGAAGTTTATTCATACTTAGAGCCAGAGACCTCAGCGGCTGGATTAGTAAAAGGTAATCAACTTTACTACAGCGTGTAACGCTCTCTGCACAGATTTATTAACGGCATGAGACACCACTTATCTGTGATTCATGGAGGACGAGTTCAACGATGTTGCTCAAAAATATGTGCTCATCTCATTACAGTCGAGGCTGGTTTTTCCACACATTTTCATTAAGATTAAATTATCAAGTCATTGTTTAGTAATTACGCAAAAAGGTCACAACATGTTTACACACTAAACTCTTGTCTTGTCTCATGTATTCAACAGATAAAAGTGGTGGACATGATAGGACTAAAACGTACTATTATATATATTTCAAAGCAATTGTCAGTCAAAAATTCAAAATAGCATCAAAACTATATAAATTATTAAACAAAATATCAGTAAATAATTAGAATGCAGTTCAAAGGAACCTGGAAAACGATCTGGGAAAACTCTTTAAAAAGAAGGAATATGATTATGTCTGGAGAACTCTGTACAAAACATCTAAAACAGCAGAGAACAGAATGATAGATTATAACTTTATTCACACTGTTCATATGCATAAGATGGGTATAACTGATTTGGGTATTTGTTGGCACTGAAAGCATGAACAGGGCACCTTTTATCATATGGTTTGGACATGCAGTAAAATGAAGGCTTTTTAGAAAATGTTAACTAACCTAACCTAATAACTGGATGTATATCAGCGAACAGACTAATAGCAATGAACTGGAAAAATGCAGATCAATTGATAGATGAACTGTGGCTGAGGACATTGTTAAAATTACTTTGCATAGAAAGAGCTGAATCTCGTTTAACTGAACTTTACAAAGAACAACAACAGCTGTGGAAATCTATAATCCTTATTATTCATAAAATCCCCAGAATACTCTGTGACTGTGTAAATTGTTCCATATCTTATGTATTTTTGTTACAGTGAGGTTAACCAATTCCTGTAGCTTTAATCCAGTTATTTGCCAAGCTTGTCTTATAATTCACTGATGCATGTCCTCTGTCCTCACTCTCTTCAGTGGATGCAGTTTGTTTTTTTCTCCCCAGCACAGCCACAAATAAACAAATTGCATGAAAAATTAGGTTCATATGTTGTTGAATAATCAAGGTAAATGGTAAAATAATGGTAAATAATCAAAATGGTCATCCTCTTTTGTATTCTGCCTTTGTGTTTATAACTGCACATCCATCCATACATGTTCTAGCCGCTTATCCGGGGTCAGGTTGCAGGTGCAGCCTTCTCTTTCCCCGCCCACTTCTAACAGCTCATCTGGAGGGGATCCCGAAGCGTTCCCAGGCTAGCTGAGAGATGTAGTCTCTCCAGGGTTTTCTGGGTCTTTCGCTGATAATTGCACACATTTTAATAAAATTCCTGCATCTATTTTCTGTTTTCCTGGTAATATTAGACAAGACTTTTGCACAGTGTTGCATAACTAAATGTTTTCTTCACACACCTGAATGCAGCTGAAGCACTAAGGTGTGTACAGGTATATCACATGAAGAGGAGAACAAAGAGAATTTGTTCCTGTGTAAAAACATAAACAAGCTTGACCTTCACTCCCATGTTTCACAGCAATAAGCACAAAATGAACACGCAGTCTCAACCTTCACTCTCTGCATGGCAGCCGACCTCACAGGTAGGAGGTGCCGCCTTCCTCTGGAGTCTTACTCTGCTGACTCAATGACCGACCCTGCGAGAGAAAGAGGGAAAAGCTGCAGGAGACGTGAAAACATTTGCTGCATCTCACGTCAGGGTGAGCGCAAAGAATTTACTGCAGCATCAAAAAGATAGGGTGTCCTATATCGCATTCCACCCATCTGCATCTTTGTGTGTGTGTTGCTGTAGTAAAAGGTGATTTGCAGACCAAACTCCTTCACAGCTTCTCGGCACATCAATCACTCGTGTTTCATTCCGTAGATGCCACCAGCCTTATAACACACAGTATAACTCAAACAGCAGCACACATACACGTTAGTCATGGACATGCTTCACACCTGGAGGCTATGCCACATTTGCTTAATTACTTTACCAGATTGCCATTTCTATCATGTCAACTGTTTAGTATAAATACAGAAAAACTGAATACTATCTTCAAAGGAAAAAAACTATTCCAACAAAGATTAAATATAATGTGAATATAATCACAGCACACAAAGACTGAGCTCAGGTCTGCATCAGACTTAATGTTATTGAGAGGGATAATGAACCTTCAGCCTGGGGACTCATTATAAAGAACTGTCACTAAATGATCATTAATGTTTACACCTCGCAAGGAGCCTGACAAGAAAGGGAAGCCAGAGAGGTGAGTAAGAAGGAGGAGGCAGAGAAAGTTTGGTTCCACAGAGTGGAAGACATGCACCCATAACTTGCTGTCATGTCCTCATGACGCTGATAGTCTTAAGATACTACAAACGAGACTGTGCTAATTGCGAATGTTTAATATCCTCCACAAGTTTACGTGACATAGTGAAAGCATCACTAACACTGCGCTATGGAATTAGCTGCAGTTTGAGCAAAACAACCCAAGCTAGAGATTCCCACGCCTTCCTTCACGTTCTTCATGCGAGTCGCATTGTCACGCAGGATTACAGCATTTTAGCTAGCAGACTTTCCAGAGTTTTCCTTGGCAGATAGAGACTGATTGGCGTTCAGTTTACATGTTGTCTGCTTGACGTTTAAGGCTCCGTGGGGAAGCTTCAGGAGTGTCTGCTGCACTATTTTCTCTTACCTACTTAGCTGAACAACTTTTTATCCCAGAAACCAAGAAACCTTGGCCGTACACACATTTCAAATTGTCGTCTTGTTGACTTACTTTTTAAAAAGGCAACTTTATTTATAAAGCACATTTCATACTCTGAGGCAATTCAAGATGCTTCCAGACTAAAATATATCAAATTAATACACCATGAATTAGAAAAGGCAACTCTAATGCACTTACAACAGTATATATATAGATATATATATATATCTATATATATATATATATTCGATCTAATAAGCATTCAGTTTCCTTTGGAGCTTGAAAATATGGAAAGAATTAATGATAAGATCATAATTCTCACTTGATTTAAAATTGTGATGCATCTATTTCAGTCTCTTCTCTGAGGATTTTCAGGGAAACGGCCTACAGACAAATCTAATGGCAGATAAAATTAACACAGATATGCACAGAGCATTTCTTGGCAATCTGGTCAGCAAACAACAAGATCTTGCACTAGATGACCATGTGGGATAACAGGCTGACTGGACAGCCAAGTGATCCTGCCATCTAAATAAGCCGGAACAGTCGGTTTTGATGCTGGAGGAATTGTTAAACAGCATCTAACTGACAGCTTTTGGACATCTTAGACTGACTGAGCCTCATTCTCCCTTTTCTCGCTCATGTAGAAGACACAAATTGATTCAGCTGCTGACAGCGAAACTTCAATCACCCTACACTCAACTGCCACTCAAGCTTTTATTTTCTTTCCCAAAAAAAACAAAAAATCCAAAGATGTGACAAAATCTGGACACAATTCTACATCTGAAACAAATGAAGTTCTGCACATTGGGGATGCAAACAACGCAGGTGCTGTACAATGAAAATTCATGAGTCTGCATTTTAGGAAGGGAACAAAGCAGCAACACAGAAAACCTCTTTGCCTCACCCTGAGTGAAAAAGATGCAAAAGGAAGAATAAAGCTGAAAGATACAAAAGCACAATTGAGGACGACCAGAGGGTGGAGATGACATAAAGCTTTTAATCAAAATGCCAACACTACATCAGAAGTTGTTCGTAACAAGGCTGCAATGAAAACAGAGCAAGTATTTAAACATAAAATCCCCTGAAGGCACAAAGAAAACCACTGACTGACAGCTGAGACAGTCAACGGGCATCAGGTGGTAAAATTCCCAACTGATCACAGCTTCCATGATTCAGTGTTGGATTGAATGTCTTTTCCAACCTTCTGTAGAAAGGAGCCGCAGGACTCCAGAAAGAAGCTTTGAATAATTATGAGGATTCCTGGTTGCTAATGCACACAAGACAGACCAAGGATGGATTCAGGTCAAGGGCAGGGTATCGTCACTAATTTTTAACAGCCTATTTTGATTTGATAAATTCGATTCGATTTGATATCGGTTCACTTACAGCCTGTTGGGTAACACCACCTATTTTTCTTGAATATTAAAGAGATTCTCAGATAAATATTTTTATAAAATACGTGTCCATTTACGTGACAATCGAAACCAGTTATCTGGAAGTAATCAGATTACTGTAATAATCTGATCTGACTCATCTACATGCAATACAGTGTTTCCTCCAGATAAGAGCAGATTTCAGTATAGTGTATGAGAGGTTTCAGTATAGTGTGTGAATGACTTAAATTTCACATGCGTCTGCGAGAGGGTAATTCTGAATAATGTCTCAAACGGCCCCTCATAGGAATCACCTTTGTTTGAGCGCACGAGTCTGTGTGTGTGCTCACTGCCGTGGACACACAGTCGCAGCTATGACATGGCGTCATGTAAATCTGATAGACAGCATCAGACTGTTTACTTTTTGATAAAAAGGACGAAGTGGAAACCTGTTCTAGAGAAAAATGACTCAAAATAACCATACTGTATTTATTTCGAAGTACTACGTAGGTGGTGACATCACTTCTTATGTGAGTGGTAATACGCTGCAAAATACTTTACAGGTGAATTAAATCCACACTAATGAATGAAAAGATTTTAAATGATATCAGCAAGAGAAGCTGAATTCCAACCGAGGCAATACAGGAAACCAGTTGTGTGTTTATATGCTAAGATCTCACCGAGCCTCAGTAAGTCACGTAAAAGTCGAGTCATGTTACTGGAAAAGTAAAAAAAACAAACAAACAAACAAAAAAAAACTTATTTTACTGGACCAGTAGAATAACAGCACAATTTAAACTTTTAATTTTTTATTCAGTGGATTTACATAAATCACAGGTATCTGGAAATGTAAAATACAATATTTCACATTATGATTAGTCACTCAAGATCTAGAAGTTCTTTTAAATGTACATACATGTACGTGTTCACGTGTGTAGTAATCCTGACTGACTCACCTCATGATGTAAAGTAAACTCGGATCTAATATAAAGACATGTTATCTCTCTGCCTTGTAAATGTTTTATATTTAAACCTATAAATACAACCTTACATGGATAAATTAGGAATTGCAGTTACTTTTATTAAGTTTCCATACATTCATTCTGTGGGCCAGACTGGATCCTGGGCCATATGTTTGACACCCCTACGTTAAACCTGATGGCCTGGTGGTCTACTCCAGTCTTGAGCCACTGGTACCATTTCCATTAGAAGTCTGCACAGAGTGATAGCTTAATGATACATATGATGTATGACAGGAGGAGTCTGGTGCAGCATAACCGACTAATCATCTGACACTCCTCCACCCCCACCACCCCAAACATTGCTGGAGATTAAATATATTGTTGTGCACAAAATTATTATGAAAATAAAAGTAAATAAATAAATTTTATTAATCCTAGATGGAAAACTATAATGTTGAAGTGGGTGTTTTTTTTTTCTCTTGATTTTTGGTAATTTAAAATCATAAGGGTTTACATGCTCTCTTCATGCATATCTGGGTTCTCTCCAGGTCCTACAGCTTCGTCCAAGAGTCCAAAAACAATCACATCAGGTTAACTGATGGTTCTAAATTCTTCCGGGGACTGAGTGTTTTTGTCTCTCTGGGTTGGCCCTGTGAAACAGATTGCACTTCTAGATATGCAAAATCTTGTTCCAGACATTGAAGGAGTAGAATCTGCTCTGTCTCTTCTTATAAACAGCCTCAGTGTTGCATTTCCAGCCTAGTCTGTTATATAAATTCTAGTACTATTGCAGCCTAATAAACAGCCCTGCTCAGTATGGTTAGGAAGCCATCAAGTGAGACCTGTGTGGTGATCTATGCTTCTAATTTCAAACAGATTCAACACTGTCAGGAATTCGATTCAATTAAAGTACAGCCAGAAGAAGTGTGACTGTATGGGAAGACAGTGACGAGTAATTAAATGTACTCAATCAGCAACACCAGCCAGGGAATGAAAGAAGGGGGGGTACAAAAAATGCCTCCATAAATCCACACTTTCCGTTAACAGTTAATTGCACCACTTATATTTTCTCATCAGTGGTCCTCTCTGCATCCGGCTATCTCTGTATTCATGCTGCCATCTCTCCCTCCTCCCAGGCACAGTGGTTATGTAAGGAGGCAGAGCGAGGAAGCTTATTTACGCTCCCATGAGGATTAAGCAGAGGCCTGGACATGCCAGCACCTGCAAGGCTCACTGACAGTCCACAAATACACACACACACACACACCATTGCTGCACAGTTGACAGGCTTTCCCTAAAACCCCCTCACAGAGGAGCTAGCCAAAGTGTAAGATATACTTTGATGTACTCTCTCAGTGGTGGCAGTAGTAGGCCACTGGGCTTAGACAGATAAAATACATCTGAGACAAGAAGCAGAGCCCCATGCATCAAAGGATCACTTTACTATTTCAGCCTTTTTAGGAGCAGGGTTTAACGCCACTTGTTGGACTACAGAAACATTTCCAAATGAAGAAAGTTGTCATTAATGTCACGTTGACACTGCTGATACTAATGTTCTGGTAAAGATGTGCAAAATCGATCTGTTCTGCAACGCTGGCATCATCGTATCTTCGTTTTATTAAATCTTACTAGACTAGCTCTGGTAGACGAGATACTCTACTAGAGCTGCAGGATGAATTGCTTCAGTTTTGATAGAGTCTTAGAAAGATGTCTGATTATATATATATATATATATATATATATATATAAACATAAAAAAAAAAAAAAAAACATAACACAGCTGACTGAACTTTGGGGGTTATCAAACTTATACAGAACGAACAAATTCTGGCATGACTTTAATGTTATCTACAGTGCAAACCACAACAGTAAGAGGCCATAAAAGTTTACGGTCCTATGAAAAGCTCCCCAGTTCCCATTATCCTCAGAGAACCCCTGGAACCATTTGGGCCAATCATAACACCTTGTGAAAGAAGAAATTAAAACACTACATAAGTTTCCCACCTTAAAACTCGGTGCTTCTGACTCATTTTGATGCCACACTGACATTCATATGTGAATTCCTGGAGCCGTTGTTGCCCTGCAGCATCCTAAAGTTCACAACTTTTTGTTTTTAAATAATCACACACACCAACAACTGGACATCAACAAACACAACGGGACATTACCTAAGAACAAGAGGAAAAAAAAAAAAAAGAAAAGGTGACAGAGCAACAGACAAGAGTCAACATCAGACTTACTGGCTGGAAAGCTCAGAAAAAAGACAAATTAGCCTTTGATAGGGGGCGCAAAGCGCAAAAAATCTGTCAAAGTTCAGTCGTGAGGCTTTAAGAACACCTGAAAGAGAAAAAGTCTTGAAGTTGTTTCATTTGCCAGACTAGAGAAGCAAGTCAATTCAGTCCAATAACACCAAAGTGGACCCTCCCCTCCCACAGAGTAGAGAACATTGTTAACACTCAAACACGTCATCACTGTGTGAACTTCTGGACATATTTATGTTTGTACACCTCATACATCCAGAACAGCTGGAAAACGTGCACGCTTGTAATCTACTTTTGAGTATCAGCCGTTTCTGCTGAGCCACCTCCGCCTCCTGCTTCAGGCAAGAGGGATTTGGCAGTGGGGGCTCTTGAAGTGCCAGTTTAACAGTTTTTTCTTTAGCAGAGAAATAGCTACCAATGGTGGGAACATCTCTGAAGCCTGTTGCCTGGTTAGATGCAGAGAAAAAGCACAATTCTTCTGCCATGAGCCTCCCTCTTTCATCAGTAATTCTCTCACCTTCTGTTAAACAGTCTGTTATTTCTAAATTAGCTTATTCTAGGCCATGTTGTGCATTTATTGTCTTAAATCTCAAAATAAAACCCTGCAATGTCATTTCTTATAATATCTAGCACACATAGCTGCTTACTTGGTTGACAGCTGTTGGTTCAGAGAAAAGGATGTGTCACTTCCCCAGATCCTCCAAGATGCACAGGAAAGACAAAAGTCGCAGGAACATGTAAGCTATTAAGGGAACAGGGACCATGTAGGGAGGATTCTCTCCCCGGCTGCTTCAACAAATAACATGACAAACTGTGTGCAGGCGCGGGGGAATGAAAAAAAATCCAACTTGTGCCAGTGAGGTTTTATTCTAAAAGAAAGAAAAATATCAGAGCAGCAAAATAAAGCCAGTGAAAATCACTTCCCTGATGTTGTAACTCTCCTCTTTGCCTACTCTCCTATTTCTTTATCCTCTCAAAGGGATCATTTATCTGCAATTCCAATTCAGCACTGAGTAACATGCCAATCCTTCCATTTCATTAAGATTTTACTCCACTCCTGTTAATTAACTTAAAAGCTGCTGCTCTGTGCTGAAGTGTTGCAGCATCAGGTGCAGGAGCTGAACTGCTGCGTTCTTCAAAGGAGCAAGAAAAGAGAATGAGAAAGAAATGAGCATTTAGAAATACATATAGATATAAATCTAAGCTCCTTAAATGAATATCAAAAGAATATTGATGTAAAAATGCTAAATTTGTCTGCTGCAGAGCCTCCAGAGTCTGCATGTGTTGGAGCAGTTTTCAAACTGATGATGTCATTGTCATCTCTGGGCGCCAATCAAAGTTAATCCTCATTAATCCCCAGGTCCTTGGGTGGGTTGAGACGGAGGAGTGTATGAAACCACTTGGCTCTGATGTGTTAATGTGGGATCACAGAAGATGATAGATAAAATGAGGAGCAAAGGGAGGGGATGAAAACATATTAGAAATCGGTCTGAGTCATTGTGCCGACACAACAAACATGGAGGAGAGTGGGCGTTCTGAGGAGGAAAGAAGTGAGTCAGGACGTTATCTACAAGGTACTTCCCTCCAACGGTCCTGTTTTGTGTTTGCTAAGATTCAGGCCACAGTCATGGCTCTGACTGTGGCGACTTGGCACTAAGAACAAAGCGGGAACAGCCCCATGTTTAAATATAAAGTGGGTATATTTGTTGTTTAAAGTCACAATACAAGAAAAAAAGAACACAAACAGCTGGATGTTTGCCATTCCCATCCTTCGCTTTTGTGTAGCGTTCTTTCAGTTATTCGAGGTAGGCATCACGCTGCTATGACCACACAATTACGTCGCTGACACATCAATCGCTATCTGGCTGATGCGCTGCCTACCAAGTAAGAGTACAGTTGCTGTTGAAATGCAAGCGAGGTCAGGTTTACCGAACCAACCCGTCCCTCACCAACCTGAACCTGCAGGTGGAAACAGGGCTCTCATCTCATTTTTCCTCTCTTCATTCTCCTTCTCTCTTCTGTTTACTCTCCATTCTTTTGTCTCACATGTCAGGTCCACCATGAATATGTAAATTTAGCAATAAAATTTTTGATTAAAACAAATAGTACTTAAATGTCAAGAGGAGCCTTATATTCATAAAGCTCCTCTTAGCAAAGCAAATTTGTTCAGCATGACACGGCAGCCAGAAAAAAAGCCAAAAGAACATTTTCAGACCACAACGTGCAGCCCTCTAACCTTTCTGATTGAGCTTTAAGCTGAAGGACTTGTCTGGAAAATGCCAAACAGAGCCTCATGCTGGGACCCAGAGAGGGGAAAGAGAGAATGAAGAGGGAAAAGAAGAAGAGAGATGGGCAGAGGGAGGTGGATGAGAATGGTTATTTGTGAGAGATTATTTGAGATTTGTGCCAGAATCTTTTGAAGGCACTGTTTCTGACACGCCTTTGGTCATGTGAGGGTTAAAAGTGATGGAGCTCCCTCTCTGGGAAATCCATGACATGGTGAAACATTAAGCTGAACGTGTCACAGATCAAGCGGAGGACTTATGGATAGTTTCAGTCCTGTGAAAACATCATGAGTCAGATGAGTCATTTTGTCATTAACTGTCAATGTTTTACTGATAACAGAAAACTGAGTGGCACTAAATGAGTTTCAGTTTTGGTGTCATAACTTTTATCTACTGCTGAGCCTGCAACTTCTAGTTCATTTCCACTCCCATTAACATGCTAACACAAGGTTTCCTGTAGTGAAAAATCCCAAACCTGTGAACGAGAAAACTAAAATTTCACCCAAAAAATACTACTCCAAGTTTTAGATTCAAACTTCCACGACTACTGAAATGTTTTAGAGAAGTGTTTTCCTACTCCAACACACCTGATTCAAATTAATGAACTTCCTCATCCAGTTCTTTGCAGCCTGTTAACGAGCCATTCAGTTAATTCAGGTGTTAAAGTAGGGTTACATCTAAAGCATGCAGGGCAGGGGGTCCCGAGGACCTGGATTGGGAAACACTGGTTTAGAGAGCTTTGGTTGGGATTGTTCTCCCAGTTAGAGACCATGTATAAGCAAAGAAGCAAATATTCTGGATCATTTGTTGCAAAGAAAACAGATGTTTCACATGATCACAAGCTGCTTCCTGCACACCAGACGATCTTCCAACAATCTAAAACATGAAAATCTCAGACTGCTTGTGGCATGACAAACAAACAAAAACTCCCTCAGTAAACTCAGATTTTATGTGACTTGAGGACTTTTTCTCAACAAGCAAATAAATATTAAGGAAGTCCTCCAGTCAGAGCTTCTGCTTATGAGGGAAAAAGAAAGTACACCTTGTCTCAATCAAAAGATTTGCATGTCAGGACATCTGGTCTTCATCCGGTCTGCACAGCTCTCTGAAGGTCCCACCACAGACCTCCCGCCAGGCTGAGGTCTGGACTTTGACTGGATCATGTCAAACCCTTGATTCTTTTCTTTGTCAGCCATTCTGATGTCGATTTGGTGCTAGGCTTTATCATTAAATCGTCATTAAATCCTGACACACACACAGATAAACTTATGAAAAGGAAAGTTATTTCTTTAATTTCAAGGCTATAAATTATTCTGTGTGGTGAAAAATTCAAACAACATTATTTGAAACACATTTTGAAGTAATGAAAAACTTTAAATATCAAGGAAAAAAACCTAAAAGATACCAGACTAAGATTTTTGGGCTCTAAGTTGGTTTCTTGAATTTAGTCCTTCTGTTTTAAAAATTATGTAAAAGCTCAATTTAAACAGTAGAGGTTTTTCATCAGATAACAAGCAAACCTGTAGTGAATTTGGGGGATTTTTTAATAGGAAACTGCCATCAGACTTTGTTTGAATAAACTAAGGTCCATAGTGTTGTCAGCAGGCAGTAATGAAGGATGTATTACACTTGTAGAATAGATTTATTTTCTTTATTGCTCCGTTTTGTCTTCAGCCACAAAACCAAAGCTTGAAATCAGGAAAGTCAGATTCTGTTATCCTAATCTCCAGAATCCAGCTGCCTCACCAGGTAGCAAAACCCTCAATTTGATACCAATTTTCTGCCTGACAAAAACCGATTTCTAAACTAACCCATCTTCACTAAGTGAAGACGTCTGATTCTCCTGTCTGCTGCTCTGTCTGTGATTCATTATCCTCCAAACTGTTCCTGCTACTCGAGTTTTCCAAGCAGAATCTGATTTATTATTGTTAGAAAATCTTGGTGAGAGAACACGCTAAAGGAATGATTATTGGCCATTTTTGATGGCTAATATACTGAAGAAGGAATGTAGAAACAGATCTTTCTTTGTGGTGAACCTAAAGCGTGTTGGAGACAGTTACAGTTGCCAGCTGATGAAGAGGAACAGCATGAAGACTGACTGCCCTGAGTGCTGCAGTCGAGGGCTTCTTTCTTGCTTCCTCCCACACAGCCGTGGACGAATGAATGAGCAGCGAGTTCCCAGGTAGCTAAGAGACCTTCGCCCCTGCCCTCTTATCTCCATCCTTCATCCATTTTCCACCCGATTCCTGACCTTGAACTCAGGTGACCACTAATCGGATCTGAGAAGTGATTCATTCAATCATCCCTGAACAAAACCTTTGAATAATTTGCATATTACTTTGTGGATTTCTTTGTGGAATTTTCAGACAAATTTTTTTTCAGATTTTTCAGATGATAGCATTCAGTTTAATTTTTAGCCATTTAAAATAAATAAATAAATAAAAATAACCATAACTGTACTTCTTGATCGTAAAATGAACTCAAATGCAGCTCTTACAAAAGACGCTATATGATGTATAATTAACAGCAACCAGGGGCTCAGACGGTCTGTTAAAATTAATGTGAACAAGTCTTAGCCAAACATCAGAATAACCTGACATTAGGGGAAGCAAGAGAATTGACAGCAAAAAACAGAAATAGACACAGAGGAGACAGTGAGGATGTGGGAGAAAACAATCATATAAAACAAAACAAATCAAAGGAAAGAAAACTCTCCTGGTGAATCCTCAGAGTCTCTTCGTTCGGGAGCAGAGTGTGAGATTTGTTGCTGTTTCCATTCTGCCTGCAGGCAGAGAGAAGAGCCACTCTCTGGGTTAACTGGCTGATTTGTTGCCTTTTAGTAAGCAGGGCCGCTGTTTAGTCTAAATTCTTTTGTTCTTAAAACAGCAAAATGTCGCAGAAAACTACTTTTTGAAGCCTTTTTCTGCACAAGAAAACAGGGGGAAGAATTAAACCAGTGTTTGTGGCTGTAAAACTACTGGGATCAAGTCTGAGTGTTTTGGCATCTACAGAAGAAATCATGTATCATGATACATGACAGCATCACACAGATGCTGCATCCATGATGAGAATCTCCCGTTCCACCACATCCCAAAGCTGCTCTACTGGACTGAGATCTGGTGGATGTGGAGGCCGTTGGAGTCCAGTGAACTCATTGTCATGTTCTAGAAAGCAGGTGGAGATGATCTGAGCTTTGTGACATGGTGCATTATCCTGCAGGAAGTAGCATCAGAAGATGCTCCACTGTGGTCATAAAGGGATGGACATGGTCAGCAACAATACTCAGGTAGGCTGTGCTGGTTAAACCAGGCCACGTTGGAACTAAGGGGCTCACCAGCAGCCTGAAGTCTTGATGCAAGGCAGAATGGATCCATGCCATCATGAGGTTTCCACCAAATCCTGATCCCAACACCTGAATGTGGAGCTGAAATGGAGACTCATCAGACCAGCAACGTTTCTCCATCTTCTATTGTCCAGTGTTGGTGAGTCTGGGTGAACTGTTGCCTCAGTTTCCTGTTCTTAGCTGACAGGAGGCACCTGGTGTGTCTTCTGCTGCTGTAGCCCATCTGCTTCAAGGTTGGATGTGTTGTGTGTTCAGAGATGCTGTTCTGCAGACCTTGGCTGGAACCAGTGCTGATTGGAATTCCTGTTGTCTTTCTATCATCTCCAACCAGTCTTCCCATTCTCCTCTGACCTCTGACATCAACACGACATTCTGGTCCAGACAACTGCTGCTCACTGGATATTTTCTCTTCTTCAGAACATTCTCTGTAAACCCTAGAGATGGTTGTGTGTGAAAATCCCAGTAAATACTCAGACCAACAACCATGTCACGTTCAAAGTCTCTTAAATCCTCTTTGTTCCTCATTCTGATGCTCAGTTTGAACTTCAGCAAGTCGTCTTCACCATGTCTACATGACTAGATGCATTGAGTTGCTGCCATGTTATTGGCTGAATTAATATTTGTGTTAACAGGCAATTCAAAAGGTGTACCTGATAAAGTGCCAATTGAGTATAAATCCAATCCTCAATGCACCTGTGAGCTGCAACCAAAGTGAGAAATATGTGCATAAAGACGAGCTATCCTGGCTTTCTTTCACTTCATTGCCTTTGCCAGAAACTTAAAGGTAAAAGAGGAGCCAGATTAAGGCTGGACAGTCCACTGGCAGCATTTCAAGGTAAGATTTAATCAGCACCACAAATTCAAAATCCTTACCTAAAACCTTCCGGTACTCTTTTCTAGAGATAGTGGTTTCCATTTTTTAATCCAGTTTACTTCCAACTTCACCTCAAAGCAGCTCCATCATCTCACATCTTCATCAGAATAACATAGAAATATTACTTAAGTGAAATTGTCTGTACAAATGCAAAAAACTTAATTTCTATCGATTACATGCACCTCAGTTTTTCCATAAGCCATTCTGGAAAAATAAAAACAAACTGCCATTTTTCTCTAATTAAAGAAAAGAAAACAAAGGCAATTCAGATAGAAAATAAAACGTCCCAAGTGCTGCCTGATGTCATGATCCGACTGTGTATGTGTACATCTGCTGCATCATTAATGGGTCGGATGGACCATTAGTTCTGAACCATCATCCCTCTGCTAAATCATTGATAAGCTGCGGGGCCGTTGCTACATCAGAGGGGGCCCATTAAGAAAGCATTTAAGGTCCTCAAGAGAAGCAGCCTGCAGCCCACTATGATCCAACATCAATAAAAGCTTTTGTTGGTCCACGGGTAGATGTTTGTATGTTTGGGAGCGAGTATGTGCCCACACACAGTCAGGATCCCCAAACCAATTCCTCTACCTCATTATGGGGTGAAAACAAAACCCCAGTCTACCTGTAGACTCATGTTCTGCTTTCCCTGAAAACAGAGAGAGAATCGGACAGTTTCAGGCCTGAAGGTGCTCTGGTGTTCTTTTCAACAGTGTAATGGATTACAGTTCAGAGAGAGGACACTAAACAGGTATTTACAGGGCAGCACAACATGACGTAAGCTTAAAAGCAGGATCTAAATCCATCACAAACACAGAATCTGACAGATCTGCAGCGTGGAGCCTTCAGCTGCAGCGGTCAGGGGTTAGCTGTCACCGGTAAGGAATTAGCTCTAATTCTGAAACAGTGGTTATGTTAACCAAGGAGTGATGGTTGCACAGGCTGAAATTTTATTTTTGCAATTAAATAGATAATTTCTTGAAAAATATCAGAAATATATATATTTAAAAAAATGGAACAAGGCTTTTGTAGTTCTGATTAAGTTAGTTTTTATCAACATTAAACGTTTTATTGGTGCAAGTTGCTCAAACTTCAGCAAAAAAAGGACAGAAATTCCAGTTTTACTGAACTGAAGGAGATGAACACAGTTAGCTTTCCTACATGGAAGCACTTTTTTTCTACTTTGTTTTGGGAGCACATGGCTTCCAAAAACCACATTTGTTAATGGTTTTTAATGCTAAACCACATACTGCATCCATCCCAACAACATGGCTTCACAGGAAGAGTCTGGGTGCTGAACTGGCCTGCCTGCACTCCAGACCCGCCACCAATACAAAACAGAGAGCATTGTGAAATGAAAAATCCAGCAACGAAGGTCCAGGACTGTTGAGCAGCTAAAATCCTGCATCAGACCAGAATGGGACATAATTTTAGACCCTTTATTTCAATAACTTCAAACTGTGATCCATAAGCAAACATATAGCTAAGATGTTTGTTTCAAAGTGAGAAACACTGAGAAACAAACGCCTTAATTATTAGTAATGAGCTCTTAATAAAGATCAAAACAAACACATCACAGACACAGGATGAATCCAGAACTTACTGCGGTCTCATCTGTCTGGTAATCTACCAGTTTAAACTAATGATATTTATATGTAATTAGGCCTAAAACACAGAGATCTCATTTCTAATCAACTGCCGATGCAGTGGAAGATTTCCTCATTAACAAAATGCTGTAAAATCATAAACAAGAGGTCTGACTATCTGTTTTGCTTTTTTCATTTGGTCTAGTTCGGGAGCTCTCGGACTTGATTCGGAGTGGAATACTTTAGCATATAAAGCAAAGACAATGGGAAATGATGAAATATGCCAATAACAAATGCCCGGAGAGGCTTGAAAAGCAGCCACTACTCTCAAAGTCTGAATGATTCAGTTGCTCAGAAATCACTAACAATACATCAGTTAAACCCACTAACTTTATTTCTGTCTGATTAAACCAAACCTCAATGCATCCCAGCTGGGAGTCCACCATTTGGATGCACTCAGCTGACCACAAAGCATGGAGAGCCTCAGAAATAAGAAGCGGAAACCGACGGCAAATCCCCAGCATCCTCTAATGTATTGAGTGTGGCTCCAAAACGCAGCTCAAACTGCAGAGGAGAAATCAATTAAATCAATCCAACTTTTGATTAATGCTGCAGTGCATTTAGATGATGAGAGGGTGAGGTAAGCACAACAGAAAGGCCGCCGGATATTTACCAACAAAACAACCATGAATCTGTCTCTTACCAGTGACGAGTTGGCTATTATTTCTCAGGGCAAGCAACCCAGTTGAGGACTGAGACAGGCGGAGGGGAGTGTAAACCGGTGAGGGTGTGTTTGTGTGCATTTTGTGCGTCCTCTCTGAACTGGATCTGCACGGCGGTCAGCATATTTGGTTCGGCCATTTCCTCTAAGCCGCAGTCTATAAAAGTTAATGACCTGCCGAGCTAAGAATGGCCCGGGCACACAAAAATGCATGTAAGCACATGCAAACATGCATGCACATATCCGTGATTATATGAATAATTGAGCACACGTGTAACATCAATCCCCCTTCAACAACATATCCCAGTCCCGGGAACAAGGTTTTCTCCCTGTCTCCTCAAATTTCACACAAATTTCAGCTATAAGCCTCCTTACGTAACATCGCTCCCAAACTTCCGCTGAGTTGCTGGGGATTTTTGTGTGTATGTGTGTGTGCATGAATCATTGGGCCATGAGGATCATTTCACTGGTCAGCAGTCACTGCTGTGGGCGATAGCTGCTGTCCTGAACCTAATTCACTGCACCATCCATAAAGAGATAGCAAAGACACATAAAATGGAAGCATTAGAACAGGTGAGACTGAAAAATGGGGAAAAACTAAACCTAATTTGCACCCATGATGACTAAACTACAGTGTCATTAAATATATATCTCTCAGACCGGTCTTCCTTTGTGCTGTAGAGAAGCAAAGAAACAGAAGGGTTAAAGAGAGCTGAAAGGAAGATAAGAGAAATGAAGAATGGACCATGACCGATATGAAAAGTGACTGATTTATGTCAAAGCTGTGTTTGTATTGTCATAGCCACAACTTAAAAACTGGAACTGTTGCAGCAAGAGAGCTCCCCCCGGGGCAGGCAAAAAAAAAAAAAAAGCTGTGTTAAACTGACAGATGTCACACAACAATATGATCCGGCTGTAATCTGGACTGCTTGTATTTAAACCGAGACGTCATCATGAGGCGGGGTTCTTCAACGCTCTGAAAATGGATGCAAACACTGATAAGTAGTTCTGGTTTTTATTCCTCCGAAGTTGTTTCATCCTTTGTTTCATGTTTTGCCACTAAACCTACCTCCAGCTTTTTCTAGAAGCCCCTAGGCCAAGGAAGACCTTGAAGGCATAAAAAGTTAAACATTCACAGAAAACACACACACACACATCTCACAAAGCCAAGTGTGCTCTGGGTGAGTAGATACATTAACAGCCATCTCAGTCATTATGTTCGGTGCAATGACTCACCCTGCCTGAAAACCCAGCTCATTCATACTTCTGTAACTGTTCAGTCCAATGTCTATAACTATATTTGTCTAAACTGTAATTAAAATTAGACAAATTGTGGTTTAGTTCCTTAAAAAAAAAATAAAATAAATTCAAAATAGTTTTGAATGAACACACTTGGAGAAAATACTTGTTGGATATGTAATTAATTCAATTAAAATAACTACTGGAATGTTTGTAGAGGTACAAATTAAAGGCTTAAATTTAAGGCTCATACGTTTTTGCTTAGTTAAATATTTTGGGCCAGGCAGTGTATAAAACTGTACAAGAGGAAAGGTAACATTCAGGCGTTAGTGTTTTGGCCACAGGTTGCATCTTGCCATTAGTAAGTGAAGCTGTTGGTATCTTAACTTTATGCCCTTGATAGAAAATAGAGCAGTTCATATTTTAATGTCATGACATTATGCAATTCTTCATGTCTTCTGGAGAAGAAGCTGTCTGAGACTTTTTGTGATGGTTTTAGTGTTCCTAAACTGCTGACCCCTCCCGGGCGGGTGGCGTCAGCTGTTTAGGAACACCCAGGCGGGTGGGGTCAGCTGCAATGTGTCTGGCCCTTTTCTGGACTCGGGCGCTGTAGATGGAGTCCAGATCTGGTAGACGGAAGCCCACAATCCCCTGAGCTGTCCTCACAACCTGGACTAAGTTCCTCGTCCTGTACTGTGCAGCTGCCATGCCAGACCATCACACTGAGACACAGGATGCTCAGTGGTGGCTCTATAAAAGTTCACGAGCAGCAAGGAAGAGAGTCCCGTCTGCTTCAACTTCCTGAGGAGGAAGAGCTGTTGTTGGGCCTTCTTCACCAGGTGTGAAGGCTTCACAGTCCAGGAGAGGTCAGAGGAAATGTGGATGTCCAGGAGCTTAATACTGTCCACTAGGGCTGCAACGATTAGTCGACGTTGTCGACAACAGTCGACAGTAAAAATAGTCGACAACGAATTTAGCAGTCGACTATTGTTGGCAAAAAAAAAAACAACAAAAAAACTACAGAGTGAGACATCGTCTTCTAATCCTATCTCTGCTGAGAGTTGCACATGTGCAATAAAGTCCATCAGGGGAAAAATATGGTGACGGACCAGGGAGGAAAACTGCGGCGGAGAACGTTAAAGTCTGGGATAACTTCACGTTAAACTTACAAAATAAATTAAATACATGTGAGATTTGTAAAGCGGACCTTGTGTACCACGGAAGTACGTCTGCAATGCTCGAACATTTAAAGAGGAGGCATGTCGGACTTACATAACAACCTCATGCAAGATTTCAAAGCTGAAAGTGAAATAAGATCCATATATAATAATCATGAGATACATAATCCGATTGGTTGACTAGTTGTTTTAATAGTCGGTGACTAATCGACCATCAGAATAGTCATTAGTTGCAGCCCTACTGTCCACACACTCCACTGCCTCTACATGTATGCAGAGAGGAGCGTGCTCAGTCTTCCTGGACCCCCTGTAATCTATTACTTACTATGAACTCCCTTGTCTTGTTGATGTTAAGAACCAGATTGTTCGTGGAAAATCATTTTGTGGGACACTGGACCTCTTCTTTGTAGTGGGTCTCATCATTATTGGATATGAAACCCACCACAGTGGTAGGAGGGTGAAGAAGGCAGGGCTGAGCACACAACCATGCAGTGTCGAGGATCAGTGGTAAAGATGTTGACTTCCCTATCCTCACCACGTGGGGACTGTTGGTGAGGAAGTCACTGATCCAGGTGCAGAGGGATGCTGACAGAGCCAGGTTGTGGAGCTTCAGGGCCAGCATGTCCGTGAGGCTGAGCTGAAGTCCACAAACAGCATCCTAACAGAGGTGTTGGGATGCCGCAGGTGAGTCCAGGCTGTATGAAGTGCTATCGAGACAGCATCCTCCACAGAGCGGTTCTCTCTGTGGGCGAATTGCAGGCTGTCCAGGCCGGCAGGGATGGCGCCCTTGATGAGCTTTAGGAGGATCTGCTCAAACACTTCATGATGGCTGGGGTGATAGCGACGGGGCGGTAATCATTGAGGCAGGTAATGGTTGGTTTTTTGGGGGCACAGGCACAATGTGCCCATTTACTCTCCTTGTTTTATTTTATATTAATTTATTTTATGCTAATTTATTTTACTATTATTTTTTTTATCCATGTTTTACTTGTTCAGTTTTGTACTTATTACTTATTTTAAACACATTAATTCAGCTGTTGTAATTCAGATTTTTTTGTTTTGTTGTCCTAACTCTTACATATACTTTTATACAAGCTGCTCCTGCACTGCATCATAAAGGTTGTAGTGTGGGACCCAGCCAGCCATAATCTGGGTGGGTCCTGTGGTGGCGACCTCTGTGGTCGTGGGTGGTAGAGCCCCCGGTGTGGGCAGATCCCCAAGATAGTGCTTCCTCATAACAGCATATATTGGGGATTGGGGTTTGTCTGTGGGATATGGGATTAGCGTTGGGTAGATAGGTGGGGGGTGTGAGTGTGTAAGAGATAACGACTGGATGTGTGTTTTTGTTTTTAATTTGTTTGAGTTATATGCTTGGGTATGGGAAGGCTTATTTAATTCTGTTTTGTTATTGATATTTAGCTCTTATTGTGTAAAGCACCTTGAGCTGCTCTTATGTATGAAAAGTGCTATATGAATAAAATTTTAATTGATAAATTGAATGATTGAGAACTTGAGGCCGACAGGAACTGCAGCAAGCTGTGACAGGTTGAAGATGTCCAGAAAAACTTCTGCCATTTAGTCTGCACGTGATTTTAGTGTCCGGCCTGAACCCTTATCTGGACCTGCAGCCTTGTTGAGGTTGATCCTCCTCAGAGTGGAGGTCACCGGGTGCAGCTGCTGGGTAAGAGGCTGATGCTGCGCCTCTGGCTGTGGAGGGTAAACTGCTTCTTGGAGTGCCGAAGCGTGCAAAGAAGCTGTTCAAGGCGTCAGGCAGAGTGGGGTCATGGATGACCTGCTGGTCTCTGCACTACATCTCAATATTTGTCAGAAAAACTGCAATTATGTTGTTATTCTTCAAAATCCCTCTGACCCAATGCAAGTGTAAAGAGAAAAAAAAAACAAATCAGTGGTGCTACAGCTGCCTCTGAACACTGCTGAGCCATAACCATAAACATAAGTGCAGTATATAATGAAAATGCAGGTTTTGGCTACATTAAGAGCCAGCTTGACTCATCTCAATTATCATTACACTCAGAACAGCCTCAGCCTGTCCTGGGCTCAGTTTTCTGCCGGCTCTACAAGTTCTTCAGGACCCAGCAGACATGCCAAAGAGTGACACAGCAGTCTGCCAGTTCTTGCCCATTTCTCAGCTATGCAGAAGAGAGCCATTTTGTTCTTTCCTACCAAACAGAAGACGTTTCGTGGCCTGCAGGCTGAACAGAAACAGAACGGGAGAAGAAATAAACAGAGACAGGCAGAGAAAAAAGAACAGAGTGACATTACAGTAAAAGCAAAGGAACAATTACATGCCGAGGCTCTGTGACTTAGAGAAATGCAGATTAACCTTGAGAAGTGGGAAAACAATGACATGAAGTCATTTTGAATGTTATCCTCCCACCACTGTGTCGGCTGCTTCTGCGTCAGAGGACAAAAAGAAAGAAGGCCAGCATCTTGTCTTCACTGCAGAAACATCAACATTACTGACAGGCCCTTATCTTCACCATGTAAAACATCATCTCCCCTCCTCTGGTGGTCAACCTGCATCCTGATGCGCAGACCAACCTCAACATATTCACTTCCAAATCCACAGTAAAAACAATAAAACCACACAGTACAGGGCTGTATCAGATTTCTGTTGAGAGTTTGCATTGATCTACATGCCACTGATGCTTCTCCAAGGCCCAAGTCTCAATCAGCACTGCACACAGGACAGGATACATAAAATCTATGCTTTACAGTCAATTGTGTAAGAGCACAGCCTGAGAGAAACTGTGTGCACAGGAGGGTCAGAGGAGAGGGGTTCGATACTCAGCAGAGAGCTCAGAGAAAAGCTTTTCTCTGGTCAACAGTAAGATCCTGTGTGCCAGTTAAGACCAGCTCTGTTTCTAACTGCAGGGGACCTCCAGGCAAAAACAAATGTCAGCATCTGCTGGTGCTGGAATTCTTCAGCACAGAGTTTCGCCTATTCAAGCTGGCAGGGTCAAAGGTCATGGTAGTAATGATAAGATGATTTGCTGGACACTCAGAAACAAGGAGGATAAAACCCCCAGATGATTTTAAGAGTTCAACTGTGGCCGATCATTTGCAAACCATCTGTACTATCAGAGATTACAGATGTTTATGCATATCCTATACCCTACTAAAAATTGTTGACTTATACTGCTTTAGGCCATTCGGGTTTTATCTATCACACACAGTGCCATCAGGGAAAGACTTCATGCAAATGTGAAGAATTATCTTCATAGATGAAAGGATAAATCCATACCATCTGCAGAGAAGTGCTCCACAATATGTCAAAACATCTCTGATGATCACAACATCTCCATGCAGAGTATCAATACAAGATAAAACTGCCTGGACAGCGATAACATGGAGGCTACAGACCTTTACCGTGGTAGAAACTCAGAATAGATTCATTAATGGGGGACGGCATTCCACCATAAGTTCTGATTTTATTCATGTTTTCCAGAACTGCCCAGCATGCAAGAGTATGCAGAGTCTATTTAGCTTAAAGTCATAAGATGGGGTTTCACTTGAGTTCACTGAAGCTGATCGAGGTTACTTCAGAGTTCCTCATGAAGTCAAAAAAGGGAGAGTGAGCCAAGGATGTCACAAAAAGATGTTGGAAAAAGTCTAAATAAAAATTTCCCAGCAGTCTCAAGTGACATCATCTCTTTGGCACTGAACCTTGCTGCAGTTTCATCTCTTTCCACCTCGGATAGCCCACTTTTCTCTCTGGAAAAAGCTCCATTTGTTGTTGGTTGTGAGTGTGAACCCGCCATCTGTCTTTTTTTTTTTTTTTCCCCCTCTGTTATTTCCTAAACGCAGTGCTCATTCTTCTCTCGCCGCTCATTTGAAACTAGTAATTATCGGTTGCTTTGTCTGGTGTTTTCGCCGGCAGCGTCGACGTGCGGTCCGACCAACATGGACAACTTTCACTTGAAGCTGCAATTTATTTTGCGGACAGTCCTTCCATTTCCGATTGTTGTTAATAATAAACGGTACTGTGCGACAGCAGGAAGGTGACTAAGTGCTCTGATGTTTTCAGAAAATAGTTTAATGACAGCAGGGATTGTGTTGATAAAATTACACTGCTGAGCCCGAGGTAAAACTGCCAACCACAACAACAACAAGCCTCCACTAAATCCTACAACTGTGACAATCACAGGTCAGTGGATACTGGATGTTTGGATCATTTTAATCCCAATATCACGGCAGAAAAGTATAAAAGAAGGCACATTCATGTTAACAAAAAAGCTAAAATGTTAAATGGCATCAAAAAGAAGAGTTTATGGTGCAGATTTTCTAGTTTCATGGCACAGAAATCAGAATATCTGAGATGTCCATCTGTGAGGGCGATGCATTTAAGTGTTATGGGACATAACATTCACACTCTTTGCAGACTTTAAATAAGTTTGAGTCTAATAGGAGTCTACCTCTTGTCTTGCAGCTTGTTGTTGCTGCACAGCTCTGTCCAGTAGCACTAGTCATGTGCTTACGCCTCTTAATCGGAGGCTTAAGCTAAGATTAGCCCACATACACACCAAAGAGTTATACATACACACATGACCACCCCCCGACACACACAAACACAAATGCAGAGCTACATACTGAGAGATCACATACGCCTTGCATAAATAGGGTGACACTGACTTAAATACAGATGACTGCACATGGATGAAGCACACAAACGCCAGATCATTTGTTCTTCTCAGCTGCTGCTCTGTGGCTCATGAAAGAGAGAAGATGGCGATAAATGTCACGAAATGTCATGAAACATGATGAAAAAATTAGAAAATAAAAATAAAAAATAAATAAATAAAAAGAATTAGAAATAATCTCAATAGTTATCCTTCGACAATGATTAAAAGGCTGAATCTAGGCTGCGATTAAATGCACTTTTTTCAGCTGTGTGACAACAGAAGCACCTCAGGAGGAATCAGTCATGAATGAATGATGACGTTTGGCTTTTCTTTTTGTTTTAAATCAGCAGGAACGTACTGAGGTCATCTAGTAGTTGAAAGATTCCTTAAAACAACACTACACAACTTCCAACCTTAAAAAACTGTGTTTTGGACTTGTTTTGATGCCACAGACATTTATTACGTACATTCCTGGAGCCGTTGTTTCCCTGCAGCGTTCAGAGGCTGAGAAAAAACACTCTCGCTACTTTTTTTCTAGCCCAAAGCATCACATTAGAGTTGCATTTTGCTTTTTCGCCAGCTACCGGATATCAACACACTGGCATGATGGTCTGGCTGCTTTGTTGTGACGAACAAATTTGATTTGCCGAAAGGGGCTTTATGGGTATAAGGCTCCTCTTGAAAATCCTTTATAATCTTATTTATTTTGAATGGCAGAATTTACATAATATTATTGGACCTGAGCAGAGGGGACAGAAAAGAAGAGTGAACAGAAATGAAAAGGAGAGAAGAAAGAAAGAGGAGACAGAGATACACCAGACAGAAGGCAATGACCCTTTAATCCAAACAAACACCAGACAACCAACTGCTACATCTGTACAGCAACACAACAGAAAATGTCCTGCGGCTTTTACAGGAAAACAAAGCTGACGAAAAGCTGTGAACACCGGCTCTTCTGAATGCACACCATGGCTGATTCATCAAAGAGACGCAGGAAGACGTTAGGTGAAGACGCAGGAAAACAGAGAAAGTCTCAACGCAAGAGATTAGACAAGCGCCAACATTGGGCTGACTTTTATAAGCTGGAGAAATCTAGGAGAAGAGACAAGATGCAGGATGAAGGTTGAATTAGCCGTTGCTACGGGGGCGCCAAAGTGCAAAAATCTGCAAAGTTCAGCAGTGCTACTTTTAAACATCTTCACTGTCAAACTCTTTAAACAGGAAAATTTGCATCTTTTTCTCTGTTTTGCTTTATCTTTTGGTTACTAATGAATAAATGTGTTTTTACAGTCATTTGTTAACTTTCACTGCCAAATGGTAAGTACAGGATGCTTGCTGAACATCCTTCTTAATCTTTACCAGCATTACAATCCAGGTTTGTGATGAAACCAATACGAAAAGCAGTTTGACTAAACCAGTCAGAAAATCTTGAGTAGATCAAATTAGCTATTTAAGTTTATCTGAGCTAAGCGATTCTAAATTATAAGTTATGTTATAGTCCCACTTTGTCTATTCAGCCTTTTATTCATTCATACATTTAGTTTTAATTTACCTCACCATGTGCAGTGTGTTAATATCTTCAAGTGTTGGTTTAAAGGGGGTTAATTATAAAATTTTGAAGAGGAAACTCCCAACAGGAGGTTGCAAGTCAGTGTTTCCTCTACCATTATATTAGCAGGCGGCAAAAACCAATGCCAAAAACCTGGGGGAAACTCTGCTGGATAAAATGAAGATTATTTGTTTCGAACATGGCTCTAAACAGAGGAAAAATTTCTAATTTATGCTGTAATTTATGTAAAAGTCACGACATCATCTTGGTTTTGAATGTTGCTACAATAAACAATCTCTGATCTCATCGTTCCCAACATCTTGCCGGTGAGTCGTATCTGTAGTCGCAGGCCTACTGCAGCAGTTAAAGACTTTGACCTCTGGATACTCAAACAGCGCTGCAGTTATCTTCCCCATTTCATCGACAGCTCTAGAAGACTTTCACTTTCATTTCAGCTAATACATCATTATTACATCATTTACTATCATATTTTTCATAATGAAGTGAGAAAGAGAACAAGACAGAGAGAGAAAAAAGGGACTGTGGTTTGCTGTGAATGTGCAAATGTGGTTTTCCTGAATGATGCTTTAATGTGCATAATTGCAGAGAGCCTCGAAGGTCACAGGCTTACACAAAAGCGTGGGCCATCCCATAAGTTTTGGGCCGGCGACATCAACAGATGTATGCAGAAATGAGTAAAGCTGAATGCTCTTTAGATTTAATTACCAATGTTGGCTCATTATGTGTAAACATGTCCTAAGCTTGTGATACCACGCTACACAAACTCACACTCTTCAGTCTCCTCCAGTGCTTTAGCAAACACACACACACGCATATGTTAGCAAAAGGCAGCAGAAAAATTTGCAAAATGCTGCATTACTGTCTGTCTGGGCAAACATATGGGTGTGTGTGTGGGTGTGTGTGTGAGAGAGAGGAATGTTTGTTTACTAAACACAGGGCTTGTAAATGAAGCTAAATGTTTAAATAGCATATGTTCTCAGCTTAAAAACCTGTGTGGGTGTTTAACCTGGCCTCAGCTGAGCGTAGGTGTTCATGCACAAATGCAACGTGTGTTTGCAGGAGTGTGTGTTATGAATGTGATCTCAGGCTGAGCTTGAACAGATGCTTTAACTAAGGAAAGTCTTTAAAAAGGCTACAAGAAAACTGCTGAGCAGCGCTGTCAGTGTTGGCTTCGTCCACGCGTGTGTATAAATATACTTTATGTGAACAGACCAGTATATAAAAACTCGAGTGCATTTGAGCTCTCCTTCCTCCTTAAACATCAACATGCTGCACCACTAAGCATGCAGCAGAGCAGCTGTGCTGTTGAGTCGTTTTTTTTGTTTGTTTTTTTTCCTTTTTTAATTCTTAAGCTTCCCGTCTAAAGGGGTTAAAACAGGTTTCAGATTCCTCAATCCCACTCTGGTCACAATCAGACATACCACAACGACTTCTTCTTGTTTTTGTTTTCTTGGTGGTGAGAATGCAGCCATTTGATTACCTGGATGTCACGTCTGGTTTTGAGAATTTTCTAAGATTTTAGTCAAGGGTGTCACCATGACGTAATTGCACAATCAATTGCTGTATTGAACGCTATGATTAATTAATCACAAAGATCCCTTAAAAGTATCAGCAGATCAGCTGATCGCTCTGTGCAGGTTGCACAAGAAACATTTCAGTGGGACAGTATGGCAGAGGGAGTTATATTCCCTCCAAACAAATGGATTAAAGCAGCTTTTTTTTCGGGGTTCTAGAAAGAAAAGAAAGGCCGAGGTGTCATTGGTGGATGGCTCACCAGCCTGTAAATCGTAAGATTAAAAGTTGCAGAGAAAGGAGGAAATACACTGCAGGATAAACACTCTCTACAGTAAAAGTAAATGTTCAGTAGTTTAGTTAAATGAAGTTAATGTTTATCTAACGTAACACTGACATGAAATGTTTTCATGTCATTTGCAGTTTTGTAATTAAGTAAAACTGGTTGTGTTTACAGCACATTACACGTTCACTCAACCTTCCATTATACAGATGAGAAAAACCAAAATCCATCTTTTTTGACAGTGTGTGACGGTCTGTAGAAGAGACAGCATTTAATTCCAGATCTGAGAGAAATCCAGAGTTAATATTTAGGACGTATATATTCTTTACAGGGCAGAGGGATACAAAAGTTAAGTTTTCTTTACTTTTTTTAATAGTATTTGTTATGTTGGCATTAAAAATGTAAATAAATTAAACTTAAAGTTCCGTAAGAGGAGGAGGATAGGAGGATGTCCCATGATAAAGACAACAGTTTTAACTCCTACAGGGAATGTTTCTCCACTAGAAGCCCAAGGCTTGTGTGATGGTGCCTCAGCAGTCTGCCTCCCTCTCCTCCTCCCTTCATCAGTGACTCATTCTTTCAGAGAGCACCTAATCTCAACTCATCCTGCTCATCCAGCCCCCAGCAGCAAACAGCCTGTAGGTGTATCCACAGACTGGAAGAGAAGAAGGCAAATATTTGCAAGAATGAGAGCGTGTGTCAATACAGCCAGCCAGTCACATGCTCCATCAAATCTCCAGCAGAGTATTCGCTCTGTAAGCATAAACAACTACAGCAACCAAGATGAACATACGAGCAGTTATTTTAGCAGCAACTGCTCACACAAACTGCTCGCTATATTTGTGGGGGGGGGGGGGGGCGATACTGGCCTGGAAGCAGTATAGCTCAGACGTGGGGTATAGGTTTTTTCCATCACATATCCTTATTTCACCCACACAGAACAGAACATATGCAGTTTGAAGGCCGTCAGCTCCTCGCAGTGCTCCAGATGGCAGGGCACAGAAGGCCAAAATGTCACGGCATTGCTGCTCCTTCGACCGCTCCCTTGTGTTGACGCCAGCTAAGGGGCGGATTTCTATGAACACTTGCAGAAGGAACCAGTAATGATAACGCTATTTGAGCTAGTCACAGACTGAAAAGAGAAAGAAACAGAAGTCGAGGCAGGAGTAGGAGTGACACAAAAGAGTCAGTGTCTGTGGGCGTGTGGTTCCGAGCATGCTCACAAACATCACATGGCTTGTGAGCCAGATTTGGCATCATTGTCTGAGAGAAGAATCATATAAATATTCAGTCTGAAAAGTTTAAGAAGTGTTTTTTTAATGTCAATATGATATCTTAGGTTTGAAGTTCCAAAGTGTATCTGGCTTTTCTGAGGGATATACCAACAGCATTAAAATTCATATTCATATGCAGTATGGACCAGAGATGTCCAGCTCCCCCCTCCTAATTTAGGGGTAGAGCCATAAGATCCAGCTCTTCTAAGGAAGAGGACCTAACAATCCCTAGTATAACGTCCTATTGTAAAACTAAGATAAAGATAACGCCCTTTGTACGTGGTTTATTTCAAGGCGGGAGCAGATTCATGTTATGAGTTGCAGCATGTTTCTTAATCCTTCATCCTGAACTTTGTGCTGCTGTAAACAGTGAAACAGATCAGTCATGTTTGAACCTTTAGCCTGAACCTGTTTTAATTCTCTCTACAGAAAACATTACCCTGCTGCTCATCTGCAGCTTCCAATCTGAAACATCTCCACATAACTGAGCCACCAGTTCCTCTTCAACAGCTCGTCTCCCGCCTGCGTCCGTCTCCATGTTGAAGCTACAGGACTGAGTGGTGGGGAACCAGTGGGTTGTGGTGGAACCTCAAACTTAAGTTACTGTCAAAGATGCTTCACTTTAACAAAAAAAAAAAAAAAAAAAAGACATCAGGTGGCATCGGGTGCTGCAGGACGACGACGGCTCCAGGAAACGTACATAATGAATGTCAGAGCGCCATCAAAAACGAGTTAGAAACAGAGTTTTAAGGTTGGAAATGTTTGCACTGTTGCTTCAAGAACCTGCATGACTGCATGAAGAATCAAGTCAACTCGACTTGGATGAATCCAACGTGGATCCAGACTTCATGGAAGCAGAAAAATATTTATCATTATAAAAAATATGTATATTTTCCAACACAAATAATGAGATAAAAAGAAAATATTTTAAATGACTAAAAAAGAAAGAATCTGCCCAGACTAAAACCAAGTTCAAAGCCAATTTATATTTTACTGTCATAAAAAAAAAAACCTGCAGAATTTTATACATAAAGGACAAATAAAGGGAAAATAAGACACTGAGGAGGGAGTGAGGCAGATATGGAGGGAACTGAAGTGGTAACTGTGCATTGTACTGTTAGATCAGACAGACACTGTGGTTCTCCACCCAGCTCCCCACAGCTACTCCTCTTCCTCTGTGCCTCTGTCACCAAGCCCCAGCTGCACTTACAATGGAGCTGGGACACAGAGCATGTGTCACCCATCTGTCAGACAATATGTCAACACAGCCATAACACCCCTGCTAAATGTGGCTGCGCCCCGTTAAAGCCCTCCAAGTCTAAATATTCTCTTACATCTCTTCCACATCTATCGGTCTTATTTAGAAACTTTCAAATCAGTTTCTGGGCGAGGTGGGGAGGGGGCACACATCCAGCAGCCGACTGCTTAATATCTCCCCAACATCCAGTCAGGAGTGAAATGGCGCTCAGACTGTGCTAAACACATTTAAATGATAAACTGTCTGCTGCTGCAGATAGAGGGAAGCTTCTGCAGGTATCAAATGATGCAACAAGCACTTCTGATAAAGCACAGCAACGCCTCCAGTCATTCCTTTAAAATCAGCTTTTTCTTCTAATCAATATCAAGCACTGTTTGGAAGGCAGCCCGACAGTGATAAGTGTTCATCACCGATACTCCAGACAACCGCTTCCTGTCTCTTAGGAGCCCGTTCACTCCATTCAAAAGCACATTCAAACACGAAAAAATGTAACGACAAGAAATATATTAAATGTAGCTTTTACTGTTTACACTGGGAGGCAGCATCAGAAGATTTCCCACTCAGCTGATCGCACACAACCACAGACTAAAGGCATGCACACACGCGGCACATAAAACATGAAACGTAGCCTGTAGCTACAAGTTTCTCCCACATTGCAAACAAAGGAAAAAGTTCACTTCTGCCAGATGTTGGTATGACTGGAAACTGCTTCACATGTCCGAGGCCGTCAGATCTGCAACCAACAAAACAGACTAGGGACTGACAAAACACTTCCACACACTCAGAGTAGGCAAGTGTGTCTCCTTCCAATTAACAGGCAGTAAGTTTTAATGGGCTCGTACCTTATTAGTGTCTTGGAGTTTTTATTGGTTTGTAAATAGTGGCAGACTAACAGACTTCAGAATATTAGCTGCTTTAATGTCACATCTGCAGGTTTGTCTTAATGTCTTCCAGATTTGCTCTGCCAAGGAAGGCATCTTGTGTGTGTGTGTGTGTGTATATATATATATATATAATTTTTTTTTTTAATGCCGAACCTGACAGGGAGAACAAAGGGAAAAAAGGGTGAAATAGAAAGGTAGAAAGGAGAGGGAAAAAGAGACAAAAGAACAGAAATGAAACGTGGTAAGGCTAACAAACGACGCTGCCACAACGATAACAGTGATTACAATATCAGTGTAAGCAATATCAATGCTACAAAACAACGGGGGGATACGTGAAGAAAAATAAGTAAATACATGGCAAAAAAGATCAGACACAACTTGACATCCAGCTGCACGAAAGAAACAGAAAAAAAAAAAAACAGAAAAGTACAGACACACAAACAGCAGTAGCAACCAGCAGTTAGCACACACACCTCAGTGTGTATGCACGTGTGAGCAGCAAATAAACAAGGAAAAAGAAAGCTGAAGAAAAATAATCTGGTTTTTTGTGCATATAAAGTGCACCCAATATATCAAACAGGTAAAACTGTGAACATATATACCTCCCTGTGTGTGTCAGTCAGCAGTTAGACAGAAAACATCGAGATTACAACAAACTTGTTTATTCACAGTGGCATCTGAGAACAGCAGGTTCTAGATGCAATGAGATGGAGATGGTGTGTGCAGCCATCAAGCCAAATGAGTGCGCACACACTGGCTGAGCTTTTGGAAAACAAGAAAATGGCCATTTTCTTGTTTGGTTACTGGATTAGCATCTTAAGCTAATTTTATTCATTCAATTTCTACAGTTAACATTAGATTCACAAAATCATTATATCTGAGCAAAGCAATGTGTAAACAAGGCACACCAAAGGGTCCAATTACAGTTCTGGGAAGGTGAACGGGAGGCTACAGTCTCGGCTGTTTGTTGTAATATCAGTAAAGGTTCAAATGCAACCAATATTTATTTACAATTCATTTGGTAACTGCTGTTATCTGCAGTCATTTATAGCAATAGCTGATAAAGAAGCATGCCAAGTAAAAGCTAAAAAAAAACAAAACAGGCTGGACAACCATGATGATCAACAGCATGGCTGAATGTGTGTGCATTCTTTTTATTGTACATACAAATTTGATCTTAATTGACCAGTCTCATTAAATTTCATTAAATAAAATTGGGTTTTGTACACATCAATCAGAGAGAGAGTTTGGAGAGCAAGGAGGCTGCAAGAGACAAAGAACACAAGGAACAAAATGGGCCAGTCTTTAACAAAGATAATTAGAGATCTGAGTGTCCGGTGACGAAGCTTATTGAAACGACTTTAGAAGCCCAAAATCCCTGCAGACCGTCACGTTCCCAGTGAAAATAGGCCTGAAAAAGGCAGGGAAGAGTTGTCTACTGCTGAGTCTGACTCAAGGATCCGTCATAAATCTGGTTCATCTCGTGCACATATTTATTTTGCTAGTTAATATATAGAACATGCCACCATTAAGTTTAAGTGCAGGAAAAACAGATGAACTGATTGCAAAACATGGACATCTGTAAACCATCATTAGTGGAGGCGACTTCTTACTGCCTCTAACCTCACTCCCAAGTCCAACCATTTCACTTTTGGTTGTTACAATCAGGCAGAGAAGAAGTTTTTGAGGTTTCTGTTTGAGGTAGCTTATGCAACAGTGTCTCTGGCTGCTGCTAGAAAACTCCAGCATGAGAGCTTTAAGGCTCGAGCGGGAAATGTGTTTTCCCTGTGTGTTACATGGTGGGTGATGTTTTTCCAGGACGCCGCAGCTGTAACTCAGGTGACTCTGTGTGCTTTGGCATGCGGCATGGAAACTGGCTTCGACTGAAAAGGCCCCAACTCAACGACAGTAAAGAAAATAAACTGGAAATGACAGGAAGGGAGAAAAAAGGCATGAAAATGTCATTGGCTGTCTCAGCAGCTTTTGGTAACTTAATCCTCTGACTTGGACAAACCAAAAGCCACCAGTCGCCGATGAATGAAAAAGAAAAAAATGATATATTTATCCATAAAAGCTGAGGTAATGAGCATGTTCAAGTCCAGGATTTCAGAGTTCTTCACTGGTGCTATAAAAAGTGTGTGTGCTGTGAACCTACTGTTAAAGCTAATTAAACACACATGACATGTCTGTAGGAGCACGTTCAGATACACAGGTCAACAGGAAGATAAGTCATTAATAATGCATTAATGAAGGGGCCGTATCCTTGTTAGCCAGCAGAAACCTGCTAGGATCACAATCTGATTCAGACTCACACACACATAGAAAACATGTACATGTGGTGGTGAGGTGTGTCAGTTGGTGTGCGCACGGTCCGTCACGCTTCAGTGCTTTTCATCAGAGGCAGCTTCCAGCTCAGGGCAGGTACAGGGGACAGGACAGCTGGATGAACATGGAGGGCCGCCTTCACGCTGCAGCAGCTTTGCTTTCAAGGGCTTCACAGCCTCCATTTTTATGCAGTGCATGTAAAATTAATCAACCACAATACTAATGATTAATCCAGGAAAGTATCCAACGACTTTATTACCACTGGTTACAGTTAATCTCTTGCTTTGAGCAGGATCCTGTAATATTCTCATCAAGCTGTTTGACTTTTAAATGAACCTATTCCTACTAACCAAAAGGCTTGAATAGATCAGCTGATTCGTAAAATATTTCATTATTTAATGATTGTAGGGACAAATTTCAGTCTCTGTTGCATTGCAAGCAAAACACGATAGTCGCCACAATTATTTGGCCCTCTTTTCTGTCACTTGGCTAAAATTCACTGATTTTAATTCGTTCCGTAAAAAAACTATCAGGTTTGTCTGATCAGACAAATTCTGAGTGTGGTCATTTTATAGACAGTTTATGGTGAAGTAATAGTAATCGTTATTGCATTGTAGGAAATTAAATAGTTTCTGTACCTGTCTTGTTTTAACCAGTACCTGTTTGTAACTTGTCCCATCAAGAAAAAATAGCAGCACAAGACTGAAGAAACTGTATGATGATGCTGCAGGTGAGCTAAACAGTAGATTAGCGAGTTGAAAATGTGTATTTCACCACAGATTCATGGACAGAGCTTACAAAAGGAGTTGGATGTAACCTTTACATGCCATGACAGAGATATACTGCTGAAAACCTAACAAACATGCTTGCCACAAATACTAAACTCTGCAGAGTAAATAGAAAAGCAACCTACCAATGCTAGCAACATGGTGTTAGCCAACCCCAGACACCTGCTCAATTCATTCTCATTTCTGCTTGAAATACCCATCCCTGGTTTAATCCGAATGAGAAGATGATTACATAAAAAAAGTATCAGCCACTCAGCTGTCAATTATGAATCGTGTGTGAGAGAAATAGTTACTGACAGGCTGGAGAAGGACTTTTTAATTCAACGTCTTTTACATGACGGGTAGGAACTCAGTTGATAAGTACGCAAAACTGCTGAGGCTATAAATTATACCATCAGAAAAAGATGTAAAGAAGGTTTTTGGGGTTGGATTAAAAATATTGCACATCTGCATTTGGCTGAATCCAGTGTGGTTTCTTGTTGCATGAGAAAACAAACGTTTGGCGTGACAGTGTGTGAAAAAAGTGGAGTCTCATGCTCAGTTTGCAGCCCTGCAGCTAATGCTCATTAACAGAGGCTGAAGGGAAGCGTTCATCTTCATCCTCACCCAACTATGTCAGTGAACATGCCAAACTGCTTTGTTTAGCTCCTCTAATTTGCCTGGTTTGTCTTATTTGTGACCAAAAATAAAACTAAAGATGAGATTTGCTTTATGCAACAGCCTCCTCTGTGATTTAACTGAGTGAAAATGACATGCGGTGAATATGGGGTCCACTGGGAACGATGCACAGATCTCCACAAATACATATTTTACATGTTGCTCAACACAGCAATAACTAACCGCAAAAGATATTCTAACAGCAAGAAGAGGATTTTAACCCTATAGAAAATATTTTTAAGCTTTAATGAACAACTGAGAATACTCACTGCTCACATAAAAAACATCAGTCACCCTTCCTGAATGTAAGCTTCTTCTCTTTCTTGTGGAAAAAAAAACCCAAAAAATTAATGTTCAGTTTACTCTCTAAAGCTGTTTCTCGCCAGTGTATTACAATGTGCTGCAACACACAGGATTTAGAGTAAACAGAATAATTATCCTCCAAATTCCAGACATAGAAGAGTGATAAAAGAATAAGTTATCTGTCACGAGGATCTGTGGAAGGAGTATAGAGGAGGTCAACAGCAAAGAGTGTAGATCTGGTTACTCTCTGTGGCTGGAATTTACACGTCCCATTAATACCTCTCAGGCCATCTGCACATAGACATATAGCCTCAATCTGCAGCACTATTTTGAAAAAAGGACATCTCTTTACTAAAAGTTTGAGTTAGCAGAAATACTGAGCCAACTGGGCAACCTGGTTATAATCAGAGAGAATCTATCAAACAGGCTTCTGCTTCCTGACACCTGAAGAATACTGATTACTCCATTAGAAGAAAAGGTCGGGTTCCACGGTCTTTCTGCCAACTATGGAAACATAAAACGGATATGAAGAAGTGACAAGCGCTCCCTGGATAACAGGCCCTCGCTTTAAAAATGCTTTAAAAAAGACATCACCACCTCATTTAAAGTGAAACCGTGAGTGACAGCATCAGTAAATGTCTATCAGGCTTCATGTTTATTGGAAAATATCTAGATTCTGTATTTTAACCCAGAATATTTGAAAGAACAGGAAGCCACCTGTCTCACCACTTACAGTAAAAATCGTGTATCTCTGGTTTATTTAGAGCTAAGGCACAAAACATACCGTAACACACACTAAATCACATCACAAACTATTTTCTGTTTTTTTAGAGCTGTTGTGAATATGAAGAGGACCTGTTCTTGCGAGAGTCTCGACAAACACCAAACCCAACTTTATTTACTTAACGCTGCATGTGGAGAGATGCTAGGACCTGCTGTGGGCGTTTTCTCCAGCTTGACGAGGATGGATAAATATTTTAGTGGCTCAGTGTAAGCTCTCTCTGCTACATCATCTATGTGTAATTGTGCGTGCAAAAAGCAGCCTTTCAGCAGCTTTTTCTCCACTAAACCCAAACAGAGAGCCTAAGATCATATAATAGAAGCTGCCTATACACACACACACACACACACACACCCCGAGTGCAGGCAAAGCCCCCGGAGACAACGCCATGGATGTATTCCCACGAGGAGGCAGCCCCCATTCAGTCACAACCATTACCACATTGTCGGCACACTGAAGAACAATGCGTTTCTTAATTGGATGCTATTCAGTAAGTACTGTAGTACTCCAATTAAAATGGATTTATTAAGGCCGTCACATATAAAAGATAATTTGTCCCCAATTTTTTTTTCCATCTAGCAGTTTCAGCATTCAATGGGAAAATGCATCCTTATCAAAACCTACCACATTCCAGGAAATCAAGGTGTCGGTTTTGGAAACGTCCCACGTCTGCTAGATATTAAACATTTATTTCAGAATCTCAGCAGAAGCAACAAAAACATTAAAAATGATGACTTCACAATCTTTAATCAGTTAACTGATTAAAGACCCTGATTACATAGACCCTGAAAAAGTTATTCTGATTATGATGCACGTTTACATTCATCACATTTAAACTGAATATATTCTTTTGACATGCACAGAATTGTCTGACTCTCCAGAAACAGCAGAAGAAGAAACAGCGATTTCTGATGTAAACAAACACCAAATTTCAGTTTTTAAATCCTTTAAAATCGAAGTATTTTTATTTATCACGTAGACTAGTTCTGTTTAGGTCCTGCCATGCCTTCACAAGCTGTAACATAAAGGGTGGGATCATGTTACACTGACGGATGGCTGACGTAACACACAGTAAGCATCGTTTCTAACAGAGTTTCAGAATATGTGTTTTAATGCACGGTGATCAAAACAACAAATGGCATAACCTGTCTAACCATTACATCACATTACACAAACATTTTAATTCTCATCAGGCTTTTAATCCGGCCATCGGTATCCATATGAAATGGTGTGGGCGATTCTGCCAATTAATGATATCAGATGGCACATCCTTTGAAAGTTACTGACTTTGAAAAAGGTAAAAGTACACTAAGCAGCTCATCTTCACTTATTCACCTTTTATCATCTGTGTGAAGCGATTTATAATAACACTAAGAGAATGACCATCCTGGGTTTAAATCCACCCACAACCAGACAGAAAACACTCCTTTAAGGCAGATGCTATTACTAAATTTGACCCTCAGTTAATAAACAAACAAAGCAATGCTTAACCTACTGACCCACCAAGCAACGCTTTTATGAATGGGTGCGTTATTATCAGCACTTCTGGCCAATTCTTCAATCTACAATGAGTCTAGTAATGTTCAGCATCAGCTGGGAGAAGCCAGCCACCATTAAGAAAACAAGCCCCGGGCCAGCTCTGAGAGACTTGGCTCCAGTGGTGGAGCTGCCCCGTCCTGATCTAGGTCAGTGTTTCAAACCTTTAATTAGGACAACACGTGGAAACGCTTGCACATAAACACAAAACCTTCACAAAGCATTTTTTATACACTTAAACTGAAAGGCCTGCCTCAGAAAAGGAAAAGGGATGTGGTGAAACTGTTCCCAGTGGGTTGCAGGGTGATGTCAGTTTGCTTCATGAGGTGAATGCACATAAGATGGAGCTGGGCCTCAGGCCTTACTCCTTGTCACCTCTTGGAAAGAGACACACTAGACCACACAGCTGCAAGAAGCGACACATGCTCCACACACTCAAGCACACTAACTTGGTTGAGCTGAGAGTTATAATGACATTCAGGCTTTTTACAGCACCCCCGGGTGCCCTTCTGGGCCATGTGGCATGCAAATGGAGGGCAATTCATTTTATTTCACAGCAGAGCAGATCATCACTACTGCAATGTGTGTCATAGAACAATATCCACTGTTAAATCCACAGCTAGTCCAAATATTCAAGAGAGGGCAAATATTGAGGACACAGGAGTCTGCTGAGGCATTCGGTTGGGCTTGTATGAGTCTCCTTTCTGGCTTTATTAACAGGCAAGATATCAGCTACCAACCCCGTGCTTCACGGCTTGTGACTGCAGCACCGGTACTGTTAACACAAACCTGGCTTAAGTACTGCAATGATTATTAAAAACAAAAGAAAGCAACATCTTTGTAGTCTGTCTTTATTCAGAGCGCTGTTATATCCTATACTGTGAAGAAAAACACACACACACAACTTCTTTCTGAGGATGAACTAGAAAAGTGCATGGCCTGAAGGCACAGGATGTCTCTTAATGTGCGAGTCAAACTAATGGACTGCTTCCTTCTACTGTGCCCCTGACCTCTCGGGCTCCTTTTACTCATCCCATCTCCAGCACAACCTCGCTTTTCTCCTTTCCCAGATTTACTCCAGACACTCTCGTCTTCTTGCTGCTGACGTCTCTATCTGCCTTCTCCCACCCCGTTCTCTGGTTTTGGTGCCTCGGGACTCGGCAGCACGATGTGTGACACTCATCTTACAACAGCAAGACGCATACGCAACAAAAAAACACGGCTGTGACAGATGGGCTTTTGTTTGGTGTCGACTCTGAAAACACAAGCACAGTCGGATGGTGTGTGTGTGTTTGTGAATATGTGAATTTTGTTTTCCATAGGGCCCTGCTTAAGTCCAGCTCACACAGCTGCTTTCCAAGCACAATTCAGAATGACCTATATTTAGGCCCGCATATGCGACAACATGGTCCTAACCCTGCAGAATCCACACACACTTGTGCAACATTCCATGTGTTCTGGGCTTTTCAAGTAATGCCTTTCCTGACTGTGGTGATGTCATCTTTTTAGGGGGTTGCAGCCAGCCTGTTTCTGGATCAAAAGCCACAATTCCTGCTTCACCTGAGTCTTGAAAAGAAGCTGCAGCAGCAGCAGCTCTTCACACAGAGCAGCAGGCCGGCTGATAAAAGGCTGCCATCGCCCTCCGCGCACTGTAAATCACAGACAATCTGTTCAACACAAAGAGCGAGTGTGGGATTCAGGAAAGTCTGAAAAAGTGTGTTTATGTGTAGCTGACTAAGGAGCATCTGAATTTAATGTGACTTCTTGAAACTGTTTTACTTTATCCATGAAAACAAGTAACTGACAGAGAAGTGGGATGTCTTTGGATCCATGCTTGTAAGCATCTGAGTGAGAGAGAAAGAAATTGCTTGTGACTGTGTGGAATAAAAAAATAAATAAAATAAAAAAAAAGAGAGCACACACTGGTTTCAGACTTGCCTAAACATGTGTGGTGCTTTCCAAGTCTTATCACGCTGTCAGTCCCAACCGTCTTTGTGACACAGCAGAGAAAGTCCCATAACCAGTCAGCCTGCCCATCTGTCAGGCCTGCCAAGCTCCTGAATCAGGTGGAGCTTTTATTTGCACTCCACTGAAGTGCTTCCTTCAAGACCAGCAGTCTGGATGACACGCTCGGTTATTCACTCACCAGACATAACAGAAAGTCGTCAGAGCAGATCTTAACCACTTATATCGAAACATAGCGTGCAGGTCTGGTGCAAGCACTGCAGCGAAACAAAGCCAAATACTGGACCTGCATAGACCGAACCTGCTACCACTACTCCAGGTTATTAATCATCACTGTAGCAGGAGCAGCATGGACACCTAACTCTTATCAATGTGTGCATTTACAGTCTTCTGCACGTTTTGATCCTGTACAGGAGATGTAACTTCTCTGTGCAGAAATCTCCCCCTTGCAGTGAACATTACTTCCAAGTAGCCCGAATTAGAGCTTCAGTCACTAACCAAGACCAGATGTGCGGTGTGCATGACTCACGATGGTGTGTGCCCTGCCCTTTAATCTCTGCAGCAAGTTGCCAAGTGCCACTGGGTCATAGCACACGGAATTAAGCAAGGTAATGTATATTTGGGCAACTGTAGCACGCAAACCACATGGGAGCCAAATACTGAAACTTTCTAAAAAGGGTTTTATCGTGCAGGAATGTTGGAATATGGGCAATAAAAGTTGGAATGCAACAGTGCTTATCTACCTTCCTGTTCATTAAAAAACACTACTAGCCCTGTATTTACATGCTTATGGAAACAGACCAGCACTTATAGGGAAAATTATAGTGTTAAAAGGTCAAACTACCCTAAAAAACGACTAAAATGCCAACATAGTTCTTATGTGTCTTTTGTGCATGAGTGTGCGTGCATATGCGCGCGTGACCAACGTTCATGAGGAGCTAATTAGACAGCCAAACGTAACACTGAATGAAACACTTACTTGCCGATGACCTCGCAGAGCTCATACACATCTTCAAAGAGAATGTCGTCGTCCGCCATAGTCCGACCCCGGCTGGGGATCAATTAATCCCCCCACCCCACAAAAAAAGATATGCGTCCCAAAACTGATTATGTTCCTAATGGGAGAATAGAGGAGGAGGGGGGGACGGGGGGGCGGAGGCCACGAGCAGCTGACCGTTTGACAGGAATATCTGACAAAGCACCTCTCCTATAGTCAGCTGCAGGGTGGCCAGAGAAGAGTTGGGAAAAGAAAGCTCCCTTATTCCCAGTTGTTGCCTCCTTCGTTGACCCCCCCGCCCCCCACAAAAGAAGAAGAAAAAACCGCTGCGTCGCTGTGAGGGAGAGCCAAGCAATCCAGTTTGGGAACCCACCGGATCGGCCCCGCCTTCCCCAAAGCTCCACGGTATCGTAACCCCGTCTCAGAAATGGCAAAGTACCCGTAGCTGTCAGTCCTTAAAGCTCCTCCGCCGCTCTGTCCGCTCCTCCCGGCTGTTAAACGGGTCTGAATGCGGAGCTCCGTGCGGATGAAATGCCCAAACACACCCGAACATCAACACGGGGTTGATCCAGGTGAGCTAATGTGATCTCCACATCCCCAACAGCCGCGGGTTAGTGTTTAAGGGGATGCACGTCCAGTCCTCCAACCGCCGGTTTCAACTCCTCTAAAAGAAAGAAAAAAAAAAAAAAAAAAAAAAAAAAAAAAAGCCAACAAATTCAGAGACGTCACTCCCGGTCCCTTCCCCCTCGGCTCGGCACTACTTTCCAGCCGTTGGTTTACCTTTTATTCCTCCCACCGTCTCTCTCATACTCGGACATTCAGCTCCACGGAGCTTCCAGAAAACCTAGCTCCTCCTACGGGTGGGAAGGGTTACGAAACTGAAACTGCTCCGCTGTCCTCCATTTTGGCGCCCAGCCGTGACCCAGGGTTCTCCTTTCAGTCTTATGGATTTTGAGCCAATATGGCGGAATGATGGCGCCGAAAGGTTTTGGTAAAACCGCAGTTTCCTAAGGGACTTTCTTAATGGAGAGGAACGAAGGAAAGTTTCCACCCCGAAGCTAGGAGGCTAATCAATAAACCATGGTCATAAATGTTTGCAACCACTACTTTTAATCTGCGAACATCACTCAAAATGCACATGGTTTCCACAGTTTCTCAAGATGGAAAATAGTTAATCAGGATAGGCCAAGTGATCCCAAACAGGTGGTTGTAGTTATCCCATCTTTAAAATGTTCAGGTTTAGTTTAATGTGAATTAGTGATGGGATGTTCGTCTCTTTACAGAGAGCCGGCTCTTTTGGCTCGGCTCCCAAAGAAGAGCCAGTTCTTTTGGCTCCCGAACGGCTCCTAATTTAGCATCTTTTTTAGCCCCATAATTTAATTTAACTTCTCAAAAATTAATGAATTGTGTTTTGAAAACCCTTTTGTGTTCTGCATTTTTACGAGAAGCCTTATAATTGCCTCCTTTTGGGCATTTATTCTGATACAAAACCACTTTTGTACTTTTGTTTGCTATTTCAACAAAAATCTTATATTGCACAAATGAGCAAAATACAGCAAACAAATTCACAAAACAGCACGAGAACCAAACTCAAGAAAGCAGCTAAATGTCCTCAGTGCAGGTTGGCATTCGGAAGAATAAGATGTCTCAACTTGAATGGTTGGCTGGTTTCCCCCTGTGAGTAGGGTTTGATGACATGACACACTCACTCACTCATGTCTGTCTGCTGTCTGACTCGCAGCGTAGCGCCCTCTATCCCCCTTTTTGTTTTTACATAATGATATGATCCTATATCCTCACATGTGATTGGCCGCCTGTCCATGCGGCCAATCCAAACAAAGTAGTGCCATAGGCAAACCTAGGGCTGAGCACTGAGAGCTAAGCACGCAGCAAAACAAACAAACAATCAAACAGACCCTTAAAACACTAACCCGCGGCTCTTCTGATTCACTACCAAGCATCGGCTCTTTCGTGCATGGCACATCGCTAATATGAATATCAGGTGATATTTTGAGTTTAGAGCTGTTACAAACAACATAAGAAATTGATTTAGTCATAAATCTAAACCTGATATTGTTTAGCTTGAACAAGCAGGTAGAGCGAATTTATACTGAAGAATAAACAAAAAAGAACAAATGCACATAATTTATGTCCAATTATTATTTATTATTATTTTTTAGAATTTCTTAAGTTATTCTAAGAGAAAAGTTAATATTTGAATAAAATAGAAGTAAGTCACTCTGTAAGTCGTAGTAAGTCGCTTTGGAGAAGCGTCTGCCAAATGACTAGAATAGAATAAAATAGAAGTCTCTGAGAGCCAGCACCTAGTGGCCATATGAGTTATTGTAGTTTCACTTGTGAAAATGAACAAATAGAATATTCTTTCATGCAGTCCTGAAAAAGAAAAAAAAAAAAACTAAAAAAACAAAAACGGTTTTACACATCAGGTTATAACAGAAAAACCATTTGGTCCTTACAAAGTCAAAATGTAGAAGCAGTGTATGAAAATCTAAGCCCACTTCATGACACCTTTAAGGTCTGGACTTGGACTGGACCATTAAAATACCTTGATTCTTTTTCAGCTGTTTTGTTTTATGCTTGCTACTGTATTTGGGATCATTGAACATCCTCATGGGGTAGTGGCTAATGGGGAAAGTGGCACACCGTTGGATAAATTTTCATCACATAGCCTACTGTATCTATATACATATATATATATATATATATATGTATATATATATATATATATGAATAACTTACTATAACTATATAACTTATAACTATGTAACTTAGTATACTCAAAACACCGTGAGGAAGATGTAATAAGAAACACATTTACTGTTAAACCATAGCAAATTATCTGCCTTCTTTCATCCCAGTTACCTCCAACCATCCATTATCTGTACCACTTCATCCATAAAGGGTCACGGTGCAGCTGGAGCCTATCCCAGCATTTAGCAGGTGAGAGGCAGGGTATGCCCTGGACAGGTCACCAGCCCATCGCAGTACCAGTGACCTGTTTCTCCATATCTCTCTTTCTTTTCTCCATTCAGTGTGTTCAGTAAACCCTGATTTCTGTTCTAGGGCGCTCGTCTTCTTCTTCTTCTTCTTCTTCTTCTTCTTCATATTTTTTGGCAGTTGTCAAACATGATTTGGTGCATTACTGCAACCAAGTGGTCTGGAGTGTGGACCAGAATGTTTCCAAGAGAACACCCCCAGGGGGCCCCACCCCCAGTTTGAGAAGATTAGGTGAAGCGATGAAGCGAGTGGTGCATCTGATTAAATAAAGCATCCAGGTGAGTCTGAAGGTTGGTCAGTGGTGTTATCCATCAGGTGGCCTGGGCATTACGTTGATTTTCTAATAGAACTAATGATTATAATAAAAATTTACAGTTGCAGTAAATTTTAATTATCAAAAACCACATTCAGCAGGTGGATCTGGGAGTCACAGGTGAGTTGGACATTAATGGAATGATTTTCTTTCAACTGATGGAATAGATGTGGAGAAGTTGCTTGAATGCACTCGTGATGGTGTTATTAAGACCAAAAACAGAATTAAATCTCATCTTGACTGCAACTTGTTCTCGAATAAATGACAGATACATACTTATTTTTCAAGCAATATCTCCTTATTTATTTAAAATTAAATAAATCCAAGATACGAAGATTACCATGACTGCCATAATCTTTGTAAAAAGTTTGTAAGTAGAAAAAACTCCTGAGAACGGTTGGTGATTGAATGATAAATAATGTAAATAATTAATTTCAGCTTTAGACATAATTTTAGACATACTGTCCTACAGATTTCCACTGGTCTAAAGGAATATTTGTTGAACCTAGTAGCTGATTCGCTGTGGTGTCCTATAGCTAGTATGGTTTAGTCTTCAGCTCCTTATTCACTATAGATGTGAAAGGCATGTTTTGTTACAGTTTTGTTTTAATGAGACAGAATATAAAACGTAAAGGGGGTTTCACCTTGCAGTAATTTACAATGTCATTTTCTTTCCTTCCATGTCCAAACACAAAAATACTTATTAAAGACCAGTTCAGCCTGGTAGTTTGCAGCAACAATATTTTACAAACTGTGTTCCTTCCACCTAAAATAGAGCCAATTTTGACATGACTGCACAACATACAGGCAAGTTCACAACTGCCTATTCATATTTTATAGATTGTGGTGGGCTAAATACATTGCCAGATGCTTGCTTAATTAATGCCAAGTGAATAATTAAGCAGAGTTAATAGACCCGAGAAGATGAGCTTGTTCTTTTTTATATGGATTTTCAACAAAAATGATCTGGTGTAAATAAACAGGCTTCACAGCAGTTTCTAGAGGTATTGTTTTCCCATGTGGCTGCTTCAGTAGAAAAAAACAAACAAAACCAGACAAAACAAAAAAACTAATAAAAATCTGTGCCCTGCCTGATGATTGGAGAGAGTGTGTGCGGATGTTATGAGGTGGTGGGCAGGGGGCATATTTGGTTTAGGACTAAGAGAAATCAGGACATCAGAGAAAATCTTATCTCTAACAAACACACCCTTCTAGACTCAGCTGGAGAGGCAGAATTGAGTGTGTTTACCTGATGTGTTTAGCCCCGTTTTCCAGTCAGAAACCACAACCGGAGTAGATTGCTTCTCAGGTGATGTAGTACTGTAAACGTGTAGACTATTAAACACATCCCCCCCTGAAAAGACAGACCTGTAAAGCAGTTTTCTTCAGAATGTGAAGATGAACTGAGAGGATGTTGTGTGTCTGCATTGGTGCAAAGGAAAGAAAAAGTCGTGCACACTGACCTTGAGGACTGAGGTCTCCCAGACAAAATTCACTGCAAATGAAATTTCTACATTTTAGTGTTGAAGCTCTATAAAATAACTGTTAAACAACGACATCTGGGAGTCAAGCTCCAAAAATGTTGAGCTTACAGTTTCCATAACTACAGCCTTCAATTGCAGGATTTTTTACCTTTTAAAACAGGTAAACTCTTCTTTTGTGATGAAACACTGAACAGATGTTTTAATGTTTTCATCAGGACACTAACTGCTGTTTCCCAAAAGTCAAACAATTCTTTTGGTTGTTGAAGTGTACCGAGCCCATCCGGTGACATCAACAGAAAAACATTTGAGTTGTGGCCACGGATTACTAGTGAGGGAATGAGATAATTAACTTGAGGCTAAGTGTTAGTTAAGCACATATTTATGGGCAGTTATCATTTAATTTGCTTCTATTTTAATGTGGAGATGAATTATAGAATTGTAGCCTGCTGGGTTCGTCTGGCTGTTTAACTACAAAACAACAAACTTAATGTGGTGGTCCATCAAAGAAACTCAGACGGGACATTGGGTTCAGCGTTCAACAGTGGCTTCAGTTATATTCTCCCAAAACACTATATACAGAGATGGTCCGTTACAATCACGTCCTGCAATGAGTTATCAAAGATCACATTATGATTTATCACAACAGCACACTGAGGTAAGAGACAGTCCATTCGGGTGATGGGGAGAAGAGTTTAAAATGAAAACAATGGGCTATGCATTACATTTAATCAGTAATGCATAGCCACAAGTTAGTTATCTCATTCCCTGGCATTAGTAATCCGTGGCTACGCATTAAGTCAGGGCCATGGGACAATCCTTTTTTTTTTTGTCAGTGTCAACAAAAGTTTCACTGATTTAACTCCGGTACACTATAAAATAATCAATCTAATAACGTTATTTTCTTAACATGGATCAAAATCTCTGAGGAATGTTTCCAGCACCTTGTTGAATCTATCTATTCTGAAGGAAAAAGGAGTCCAACCCTTGTACTAGCAAGGTGGACCTGATAAAGTGGCTGCAAGTGTATGTAAATATTGTTATATTAAGAATAAATATTCACTAATAAAACTGCTTTCTTAGATGTACTGCACACTTCCCACAGGGATATCCATCCTGGTCAGGGGGAATTTGGTCATCAGTTCTGCTTCAGGTCATGTTTCTGATGACTGTGATGCTGAGTTAAAGAACTTTAAACATTTCATATTCTGATCAAAGCAGAGACCCCTCACTGAGGTCTTAACACTTATCAGCCGTCTGCAGAAAACTGAAGTCAGATTGTTTACTGTTGTTACCTCACAGACGATCACACGTGTGAAACGCTGCAGCAGGAGTTGTAAGAGCACTGATGTTGACTTAAAGTGTGGAATTAAGTTGAAGAGCTCCATCAGTGGGTTACTTCTGAAGCACTTCTGAATGAAGCGTCGTGTTGGAGTGATGCTTTGTTCAGGGAATACAGTTTGGGTACTTTGTATGATTAGATGGCAGCTTTGATGTGAAAGGAGGATGACTGAGCCTCCAGTGCTTCTGTGATCTCATGAAAATCAGCAACCCCCAGAAAATCTGCTTAGAAGCGACATGATAGCAATAAACTTTGTTGACATTCTGTTTTCAGACACTAGCTTGTATTTTTTTCAGTTAGTAAAGGTATAAGATGTGCTCCATTTGTGCTCTTATAGTCGCATTTTTTCTTTGGTGAGATGTTGTAACGTGCCTGTGTCGCCATGTTTTTCCCTTACAGCACTTAATACAGTGGTTCCCAAACTGGGGGGCGGGCAATGCAAGCAAAACATGGACACATTTGTGAAAGTACCACTGGCAACGATGATGAATCAGAACAAAACAACAGAGATTTTAATGGTCAAGTAATGGTAATGGTCAATGGTGGGTAATGAAGAGAGACCACAGTGTTATATGTCTCAAAGTATCAGTATCTGACTGTATGAAGCCAAACAGGTTATAACTTGGAAACATCTCATCCTGAACACACAGAAAAGCCTGTTGATTCATTTAGAAATAAACTACTCTACTGTCATATAAGTAGAGTTGTTTTAATAAAGCAGCATCCGCTCATCCAAAGCTCAACTCACCTGAAGTAGTTTTAGTTTCCTGGTTTAAAACATCTCATGCTACAGCAGAGGATGATCATGCCTTCTGCCACTGACATGGTTTAACTACTATTAGCAAAGAACCACTGCATCAATAAAATCCACTGATGCAATTTATCTTTTGATAGTTGCTTATTCAGTGTATTATAAGTCACAGAATTATGAAATTATTCCTCCACAAAACCAGCAGAACAAGGTCAAAATAGCTTTTACAAGCTGAACCAAATGAAGAAATAAAGTATCTTTATGGGCAGAATTGTGACTGTACTTCTACAGTTTTTATTTTATTGTACTCTTGTTTGGAGTTACACATGTTGTGAGCCCAGTATTTACATATCCTTATTTTTATTTTATTTTTATGTTCTACACTAATGTGATTTATTTTGTCCTTCCACCTTTGATCCATAGAGCATTTCTTTTCTTTTCTTTTCTTTTATTCACTCATTTATTTATTTCCATATTATTAATTTAGAATGAATCTTTATTTATTTATTATTATTTTTTATAATATTAAATTCTAGTTTATTTTGTTCCAGTCTTTTTCTTTTCAGTTTTTTCCCCAGATTTTTTACCCTCTTTTTTATTGGAAATAAATTCAGGCTTTAAGGGGTTAACCCTCACATAAATATGATAACATATTTTATAAATATTTCTATAGAATAGCTAAAAATAAATTAAACCCAAATATTAGAAATAAAGAAAACCATGACTTTGAATATCTGTACAAGTTAAATACCGTATGTGAAAATATTGTATCACTGTTTTCATTAATAATTCAAATTCAAATATGTATATATGAAATTTTAAAATGTATTTATTTATTCTTTAATGAGTAGCAGTGTATTGGATGACTCTATAATGTTCACTATAGGGCTTATTTGCAAATATACCATCCACAGCCATGCAAATACTAGAAAACTGCCTTTAGATTTCACTCTGGAAAAAAAGATATCTTTAGATTAGAACAGCTGGAGACTTATCTCAAGTAGAATAATCACTTATGAAATTAAACGAACAATACTTCCCCCCAGAGGGAAATTTCTTTTCAAATAAAAACAATAATAATGCCTAATTTAGATGATATTGCCTTGTTCCGAAGGGCGATGGCTGCTGGCAGGAATGATCTCTGGTTCCTTTCTGTCTTGCATTGGACTTGACGATGACTCACACTGAACACACTCAGTAGTTTCTGCACTGTGTTAGAGGATGTGAAGAGTCAGCCATTCTCTGCACCAGCTTGTGCAGCATCTTTTCTGGACAATCAGCTGCAGCAGCTACAGAGTTATTCCCAGCACAGAACCAGGACTAGAGTTATCCTCAGCACAGAACCAGAACTAGAGTTATCTCCAGCACATAACCAGAACTAGAGTTATCTCCAGCACATAACCAGAACTAGAGTTATCCCCAGCACATAACCAGAACTAGAGTTATCTCCAGCACATAACCAGAACTAGAGTTATCCCCAGCACAGAACCAGAACTAGAGTTATCTCCAGCACATAACCAGAACCAGAGTTATTCCCAGCACAGAAACAGAACCAGAGTTATCCCCAGCACAGAACCAGAACTAGAGTTATCTCCAGCACATAACCAGAACTAGAGTTATCTCCAGCACATAACCAGAACTAGAGTTATCCCCAGCACAGAACCAGAACTAGAGTTATCTCCAGCACATAACCAGAACCAGAGTTATTCCCAGCACAGAAACAGAACCAGAGTTATCCCCAGCACAGAACCAGAACTAGAGTTATCTCCAGCACATAACCAGAACTAGAGTTATCTCCAGCACATAACCAGAACTAGAGTTATCCCCAGCACAGAACCAGAACCAGAGTTATTCCCAGCACAGAACCAGAACTAGAGTTATCTCCAGCACATAACCAGAACTAGAGTTATCCCCAGCACAGAACCAGAACCAGAGTTATCCCCAGCACAGAACCAGAGTTATTCCCAGCACAGAACCAGGACCAGAGTTATCCCCAGCACAGAACCAGAACCAGCCATCTTGATCAGTTTGTTCAGTCTCTTTAAGTCGCTGACTCTGATGCTGCAAAGCTGATTGCTTTCCATGACTTATAGACGATCTGCCACATTTTGGTGCAGAAATTGAAGAAACTCAGATTCCTTAAGAAGTAGAGTCCGCTCTGTCCCTTCTTAGATGCTTCCATGCTTCTTTTCTCTCAAAGTGGGAAAAATTCAAGAACAACTTTATTTATCCCTTCAGGGTAAATCAGTTTGAAAGTCTTTAGTTCAAACAATAATAACCACCTTTAAATCAATCATTAAGAATATAAAAACATGCAACAAACAAAGTGTCAGTGCAGCTGTACTGTGTGACAGCTTGGGCATACATACAAGCAGCTGTAAATCTCAATGATAAATATATATATATATATATATATATATATATATATATATATATATATATATATATATATATGTATATATATAAATATATATCTCAGAAGCACGTAAGAGTCTAATTGCAGATGGGATAAAGGAGTTTAAGTATTGGTTAGTTTTCTCATGTGGGGCAAGATAACGCCTTCCAGAGGCCATAAATGGAAAAATAATAACAAAAATCTCAGGATTATGTAATTAAAGTTGGAGATAGGCACCCCATTTCTGCACCCTGTTTGACTCTTTTTTAAGATTGTACATTGTATTTACTTGGTCATGTGAACTGTGATTTGTCTTATCTTACATTTGTCTAATATCTTAGACTTTGGTGCCTTTTTTTATCTCCTTTTTAGCTAAATAGTTGGATTTAATTTATGTGTAAAATGTGGTGAAACTGCATTAGAAGTATCTAAATCTGTACTTTTGCTGCAGACCTGCACCACAGATGACTAAGTGGGCTCACATTCTCATAGCATCTTCTCTCTTCTTAAATTCTTCCTTCCATCTCTCCTTAAATTCACACCATTTTCCATTCCTCAGAGCCTGAGGCTATCAGGTTTTTGGTTTGACGATTTGGACCTACATATTACTTAAAGCTTGCTTCCTCACTTTCGACATCTTCATTATGGTGAAGTTGCCTATAGGAGAAAATGTTGTGACTTGTTGCTGCAGAGTTCACACACTGATGATCTGCAAAACAGGTTTTTTTATTTTATTTTTGCACCAACTTGACCTGCCCTAAGCTGCAGAAATACCTGTTAAACCAACTTGTTTGGATCAGCAATCACTGTCAGCCGCACTGAAGTGTTGATATCTTTAGATCAAGTTATCAAGATACTTAACTTTTTTCAGACTGCAGTTTTTTAAATAAACTGGATACAGATTACATATAGTCAGGACAGAAAACTGCCCAGTAAATGTGAGTGAGACTGACACATTAGCTGTTAAAGCTATGGTTGGGATGAGGAAATCAGGACTTGAACTTGAAGCAACCCTCTTTTGTCTTCCATGCATGATAAATATCTTTTGTTCTGACTAATCAGATCAATCATGGCCTACTTAAAAACAGAAACACCAAAACATGGTGCAGAACAATTTGTGTACTGACATTTACATCAATGAACCATAACATTATGACCAATGACAGGTAAAAAGATATTAATGATCTTGTTACAGTGTGACCTGGCAGTGGGTGATAAATATTAGGTAGCAAATTAATATTTTCTCCTTAAAGTTAATGCTGTTAACTAATTTTAAAAACAGCAAAAATAGATAAGTGTGAGGATTTGAGCAGCTCTGATAAGGCCAAACTGCACTTAAAAAAAGTTAACGTAATAATAATATGCAATGCATGAAGTAATGCAGGAGCTGTCCCCACAATGCTGAAATGCACTAAAACTGCAAAAATATTTTAGCAATCCAACCTTTAATCCCCACGAAACCAGGGGTTAGCCTCCAAGAAACCGATCATGTCTGAAACCAGGTTCCAAGGTGGATAGGTTTGAAACGTCCACCGTCTGTGGTATTGTGAGGACAGCGTAACCACACCACTAGAGGATATGATGTCAGTGTGATGAGTGCACACCAAACACAACAACAATAACGGCGTTGATGACCAACTGTGTTGTGGTGCTGCTCCAGACAGTCCTGGCTTGTGTACAGCTTTTACACACTATTACACTACTGTACCATCAACAGCAGGAGCAAGCAGATATGTCATTATCTGCGCATGCACTGCGTCTTCTTCTAGCTCTGGAGTGTTACTCATTAATCATTGTAGCGTTCCCCACAGCCTTGTAATATGTACAACAGTGGTTTCATGGGGATTTTGAAGCCTTTCTCCTAGTTTTTGCCACCGTTTTCACACCTGAACCAGCTTCGGTGCCATGTTGACATAGCCTGTGTCCACTTAATGTAAATGTTAAAGGCTCCATTTGACATGATAGCACCACACAGCTGCTGCAGATTTGCTGATCTGTATAGTGAATAGTGGTGCATTATCCTGCAGGAAGTAGCCATCAGAAGATGCTACACTGTGGTCATAAGGGGATGGACATGGTCAGCAACAATACCAGGACACGTTGGTACACCATTATAGTGCCAGCAGCCTCAATCAAGGCAGGATGGATCCATGTTTTCAAGATGTTTCCTCCAAATTGTGAGCCTTCCACCTGAATGTGGAGCTGCAATGGAGACTCATCAGACCAGCAACGTTTCTCCATCTTCTATTGTCCAGTGTTGGTGAGTCTGTGTGACTTGTGGCCTCAGTTTCCTGTTCTTAGCTGACAGGAGGCACCCGGTGTAGTCTTCTGCCCATCTGCTTCAAGGTTGGACGTGTTGTGTGTTCAGAGATGCTGTTCTGCAGACCTTGGTTGGAACCAGTGCTGATTGGACTTTCTGTTGCCTTTCTATCATCTCCAACCAGTCTGCCCATTCTCCTCTGACCTCTGACATCAACCAGACATTCTGGTCCAGACAACTGCTGCTCACTGGATATTTTCTCTTCTTCAGACCATTCTCTGTAAATCCTAGAGAATTTCATAATTTGAAAGAAAAGAACTGAATGTGAAAAAAAAGCTTTATAATTGTCTGATCATTTTTTACATGATTTTTAAGGTGATCATAAATCTTAATCTTGGCTGTGTGTTTTCCTTGCTTTGGAAAAAAGTGAAGAGCTCTAGACTCTTGGCCCATCACTGTTAGCTGCCTCTGATGTGTGACTCATTCCATCCGACCTACTGTGGTACACATCACACATGCTGATCATAGCAGTGCTGCTTAATGATATCCTCTGCTGGTTTTGGGTTTGGAGCATTAAGTCTTGCCCCTGGCTGAGTCTAAAGCAAAGCTTGTTCCATTTTTCAAAAGCAGAGCAAGCTGAACTTCCCCACCAGGAGGGTTCAGGAAGAGTACTGTGTGTAGACTACAACATCCTCTGACTGCAGGAATCCATTTAGTAGGTGTCTGTGCATTTCCTGTAATACACTGACCCTGCCCTGCAGCCTTCTCATCTGACAACCCAGTGCCAAAAACATGTACTGTTTAATGTGATTTTAAAGGCTTTTGTGCCTTTTTATCCAGTGAAAAAAAATCTAAAAACTGTTGCTTTGTGTTTGGCTACTTTGGGAAGATTTCCACATGCAAGCTAAGAATAAGAGCAAGAGAAAAATGCTTGGTCGGTTGTTCAACACAGACAAATATCAATAAGTCCTACCATTGTGCTGACCCAAACCCTGCCAATGCTCGTCAGTAAGCAAGGTTTCTGTTGCATTGTTGGGACTAATTATGCTCCCATCCTGTACATCCCTGGGGCAAACAGAAATGCACAAAAGGTGATCACTATAAGCCTTCCTGGTCCAGAAACCTGTCGTCACACTGACTAGCAGCACCTCTAATGTTATTAACAAAGCAAAAATCAATGCTGGTTAACGTGGGCTCGATCAATGGACTCCACAGCCCGCACAATGGATGAATAATTCGGTTAGTGGCGGGGATGACAAAATGAATGAGAGCAGAGGTGTGTGTTTGTCAGTTCATTTACACATGTGTGTTTGAGTAAAAGAAGCAGGAAGCTCATCTGTCAAGCTGACTGCAGCAGAGATGCTGTCTGCAGAGGGCTTATCACAGATGGTGGGAACAAGGATAAGGAGGACACAGATGAATGGAAAATGCCATGTTCCTAATATGAAAGGTGCTTCATTGTTTAAATCCTCAAGAGGACTCATATATATATATATATATGTATATATATATATATATATATATATATATATATATATATATATATTAGGGTTGTCAAATGATTAAAAACTTTAATCAGACTAATCACAGCTTTTAAATTAATTAATCATGATTAATCGCAGCTTCCAAATTAATCATGATTAATCACCTGTCACCAGTTTTTATATGCCTGAAATATGCCCGTTTTTACTGTATTGTTTTTTCAAAAGAATGAGCGGATGCTACAAATATTTGGTTAGTGTGCATCAGACCTTTCCTTGGGTAAACGTCAGATGTCCAATGGTCAGTAAATGCAGCATGTAATGTACTTCTATATGCTGTTCTAAATCATCTCTACCATGTTCTAGATCATAATTCACAATTCATATATCATCATCTCACTAACCGTCTCCATGGTGATAATTTCTGTCATAAAACCAGAAGATGTGACGACTGAAGTTAAACAGCCAACATTGATGAAGAAACTTTGGTAAAACTGATGATCTGTATAAAATCATCATTGAAGTGTGAGTGTTTGTGCAGCAGTGATGAAAGTCCTACAGTAGCATCACCCAAAGTAACACCTGTTGATAAAACAGGTCATTGGCTGTTTGTTGTACATGTTTTGCTTCACTTTTTTTATATTGGATCATTTTATTTTTAACCCTCTGGTGCATGAATTATTACAAAACAGTACCACAATTTTTAAATAAAATATTTTACTTCTACAGACATGCACATTGATGTTTTTCTGCTTTTAAATCTTATTTTAACTTTTACTCAGTGTATTGATTTTTCTATTTGATCTATGAAAATATTTATAAAATAACATCTTGTCATAATAATATAATATAAATTTTCTATAAAAACACTTCTTGTCCTGTTTATCACTGAGGCAAACTTGGTAATTACACTGTATGTATATATACTATTTCAGAGTATTGATGACTCACTAATGTCCAATTAAGTTGCTAATGTATGGTCCACACCCATGCATACATTTAAAAACAGCCTTTATGTGTCCTCTGTAGTGGACACTATGCATCAAAGGGTTAATAATCAGGTCAATATTTCATAAAATCTAGGCCTTAAAAAAGAGGTCTCATTTGCGCCCCCCTCCTTTCCTCTTTTTTAGCTAAAACATAAACAAACGCAGCCGTTCACCAACAGCCATCGCTGCACAAATGGAGACGATCAGAGATCCACTACAGCAGACACGTTGGTGCAAAACGCAGCTGGACTGTCGCAAGTTTAACAAAATAATGCAGGAAAAGTTCAGGGGTCTCATTTATAAAACTGTGCGTAGGATTCTTACTAAAAGTGTACTTACGCCCAAAACCGGAAGTTGGCGTACGCCATAAAATATTCTGATTTATAAAACCGTGCGTACGCACAGGTGCAAGCAATTTCCCCTTTATAAATCACACTCGTCCTTGAAGTTTGCGCAGGTGAATTTGGCTCATGTTCCGCCCACTACACACCCACTTTCCACCATAAATGGTCAATGCAAAGTACCTCAGCGTGTATTAAAATGAGCCAGCTGATCCATGTTGTGATCCATGAACAACGGCAACCGCAGGGAAGCGAACCAAAAAACGCAACTTCACAGAGGCAGAAATCGATGCATTAGTGAGTGAGGTGGAGAGTCGAAAAATTATTTTGTTTGGTAGCCACAGTAGTGGCGTGACAAATAAGAGTAAGTGTCGTGAGTGGCAACACATAGTTACCTCAGTTAACTCTGTGAGCGGGACAGAGCGGACCATGGCGAGATCAAAAAGAAACCATCAATGAACTGAAGGAAATCAGAACAACACTGCATAATTTGTGTGACATTATGTTCGACATTTCAAACACATTAAAAGAGCTTGTGAAAAAGTGAACCTTATTGTCTGCTTAATCGCTGCATGACCTCCTCACGGAGCCGTGCCCCGTGTTGGAACTCCCTGTGTCTGGGAGGGGGCTGTGGGTGAGGGTCGGCATTCCGAGGAGGGGGGAGGCCAGGAGGTAGTTGGATGCCGTGCCTCAGTGCCAGGTTGTGCAGCACGCCACACGCCCTCACGATCCTGCGCACCTTTTGGGGATGGTACAATAATCTACCCCCTGACGCATCCAGACACCACCACCGGCATTTTAAAAGGCCGATGGCGCGCTCTACAGTTGAGCTGTCACGGGAGTGAGCGGTATTGAACAGGGTCTCCTCTGCGCTCTGGGGGTTTGGGAAGGGGGTCAGGAGCCAGCGCCGGAGGGGGTAGCCACTGTCCCCTGCATTTCAATGAAACAGTGCATCAGTGGTCTGCATCTGGCTAAGCTGGTTGTCAATATAAAGTTATTGTCTTACCAAGAAGCCAGCCATCACGTACAGCGCCTGCCTGCAGTCTCTTCCCTACACTGCTTTGCGCTAGGATGTAAGAGTCATGTGTAGAGCCAGGCCATCGTGCAACTACATTTGTCAACATCATGTTGGATTGACATATGACTTGAACATTGATAGTATGCACATGCTTCCTATTGACATACATGAATTCATCGACATATGGGGCCCTTATAGCAATATGAGTGCAGTCAATTGCGCCGATTACATTAGGAAAACCGGACATTGCTGCAAATTGCCTTTTAATGTCGGCCTGTTCTCCTGCAATATAGAGAAATTGGATGTGGAAGAGTGTAGCAGGACGCATAGACAGCGGAGACGGGTTATGAACTCTTGCCGGGTTGAAGTCATGCACGCTGACCAGTGAGCCGAAATCACATCTGCGGTCATACAGCCAGAGCGCAAAATTAATTGGAGACATGGTGACAGGACCCCACGCTGCCACAAGAGGACTCTGGATGCAGTGTGTTGTTAATTCCCCACCTCTCCATCTGTGTCGCCAATTCCCCCAGCCTCCAAAACCAGCGTACGCATGGGTCAGAGCTGCCGTGAAAGACCGCACATTTTCACGTCAAGTTTGTTTTTTATAAATCACAACCTTTGCGTGAAAAGAGGCGTACGCCAGTTTCAGGCCCCATTTTGTGCGTACGCAACGGTTATAAATGAGACCCCAGGTGTGGAACCCTCTCAACGGTAAAAGTGTATTAAAACACCCCCATTTTTCTCAGAGGCCGACGTCCATGCGTTGATATATATGTACAGTTTTCTGACTTCTTCCTCTTTCCTTAAAGGCTTTTATGTCTTCAGAGGGTTAGTGAGTTGAATGAAAGGACAATGAAAGAGGTGTTAAACTGGCCGATACACCCCTGGATGTCCTGGCTGCTGGATGCGGACACACTGAGTAAAAGTGAGCTGGTATTCCCAGAGAGAGGACACAACTCTTTGGGTGTGTATTTGGAAATTGTGTCAGTTCATTCAATGAAATATTTGGGTGGAAATGAAAGATTCTTTGCACCAGTGCCTTGAAAAAAAAAGGTCCTTTGGAGTTGGCTCAGTTTCATTTTCCCCGTGGTAATTCATTGCCAGACAGGTGAGCTGAAAGACACGCTGACGGAATGTAATGGACACATTTAAATGGGTTGTTGCTCAATGGCAGACAGGAAGAAGAGGGAAAACACAATTATTCACTCTCTCCATTCTACCATGAGGACACACATCTGTGGAGGATATTCAGTGCATTCCTGTGGTCTCTGTTCACTTACTGCTGCATTATTAACAGAAACAGAGATGGTTCCTCAGTCTTGAAGTGCGACGTAAATGTTCAGTGGGGTTGAGGTTGGGTGGTTGTGGTAGAAAACCCATGACAGTGAGCCCTTCTTAGTTCAAATCTGTGTGTTTGGGCTCATTATCCTGCTGCAGTGTGAACCATCTCCACACAGATAAAATCCAGAGGGAGGAGCATTTATCTGGAAAAAAATAGTAAGTCTCCTTGGTCAGGGTGAAGTCAATTCACTGCAGGTATCCAAATACAGCCTTGGATGTTCCCACCCTCATGTTTCTCTGTGGGTTTAATCCACTCGGCTGTTAGCTTCCCCCCCTGTTCCATTATCCACTGTGAAATGATGGTATGCCTCAGCCCACACATAGACAAGGCTGTGTTCATGTATTCTTAGAAGTGGTGCAGAGACACTCCTTATCCTGTGAAACACAACTAGTCTTCTTTGGACAGATAATTGCAGTCTTGGAGTTCTATGTTTTTCATATAGCAGATTGTACATATTTAATGAAGCCATATTTTTAAATCTGTGAGTGAATAAAGCTCAAGAATATTGATCCAGTGATGTGCTAATTTGGGTCCTGATACTGCTCTGGATGCAGCTCATTTGGTTTCTTTGGAAAGCTTACGTTTAGCCTAGAAAATAACTTTTTGCATACAGTAATGCAAAAAAGAAGTGCATCCTGATACAGTTCTAAATTTAACAAATCAGGAGATAATGATAATGATATTATCTGGTCTCAAAATGAAGGAAAGACATCCTCAGCTGAACAACAACACATGACCTATGACATGTCATTTATTGAACAAAAAGCTACAATAATATGAAGCAGTGTGCCAAATAATAGGTAGTAATAGTGTAAACAGCACCCAAGTGCTGCTAATCAAATGCATAAAAATGAACTGATCATCATCAGCTCTAGAGAAGCAACTGTTGCTGCCCATCAATCTGTGAAGGGTTATAAGGTAATTTCCAAACTATCTGGAGTCAATCATTCTACATTAAATACATCTGCCAATCTTCCCAGCCGTGGACGTCCCAGCAAGTTCAGGGTAAGGTCAGACCATGCAACGCTCAAAGAAACTGCAAATAACTCAAGAGCGATATTTCAGACTCTCCAGGCCTCAGTTTGCATGTTAAAAGTTAAAAGTTCATGACAGTACATTTAGAAAAAGACTGAATATTTATGGCTTGTTTGGAAGGGTTGAAGGAGAGAAAGCCTCTTCTCTAAAGATTGCATGGCAGCGCAGCTCTGGTTTGCAAAGCTACATCTGAATGAACCACAAGACTTTTGGGATAATGTCCTTTAGAAAGACCAGATCAAAGTGCAGATGTTTGGTCAGAATACACAAAAAACCCTAAAACCGCATCTAAGCACAAACACCTCGTACAAAAAAAGGATGATGATCTGGGCTTGTTCTGCAGCCACAGGACCTGGACACCATGCAGTCATTGAATGGACCATGAACTCCTCTGCATACCAAAGTATTCTGGAGTCAAATATACTGAGATTGGTCAGCAGGATCCCAAACAGCAGCACCAGACCTTAACCTGAGTGAAGTTCTGTGGTGGGACCTTCAGAAAGTGATGCAGAAACAATGAATGGAAGCAAAGTTGTAAAAAAGAACAGACTAAAATTCCTCCACAACCATGTGAGAGACTGATAACATCATAAAGAAAACCACTACTCCAACTTATTGTGGCTAAAGAGATTCAGTGGACCTCAGTAGGAATCTTAGGCCTGACTAACTGTTTTTCCCCTCAGCCTTTTCCCACCAACCTTGTCTCAACCCTTCACACAACACCACAGCCTCAGTGGACCTCTTACCTCCCTCATGGTACAGCGATCTCCCTGCATCCTCCATCTCCTTGGCCGGTACATAAGCGTCAGAATTCACACTTCCCCATTTTGCCACGCTTATTCTCACCTTGGATCTCCTATTCTCACAGGCTAGTGGGCGACGGATTTCCTAAACATTATTCAGTCCCTTACAATAAATCTGTTTTCTTACCAACCCTCTGTCCTGATCTCTTTTGTGGTCCAGTTTGCTGAAACCGTTACAGGGGCAGTGATCCCATCTTGTGACCTGGCCATTTTCATGTTGATAAAGATTCCAAGAAACCTTTTGTTCAGGGATGCCTGGAGACTTCTGACCAGGCCACTCAGCAAACAGACTTGAGGCCTCAGCTTCTCAAGGTGGTGGTTGAGGGACAAGACGGATGGAACAACAGCACTGATTGTGATGACCTTCTCCCCCTGTGTCAAATCAGTCGCTTCTTCAAAATTGCTTCAAGATGTCGACCAACTCCTTCAACAGATTCCACTCCCATGCTGTAAATGACAACTCCCTGTGCCTAGCCTTTTCTAGAACAGCAACAAGCTTTAGATGATTGCACTGGAGAACTGTCTTCACTTGCCTCAGTGTTGAGTTCCATCTTGTGTTGACTGCAGCAAAGATGCCTTTCTGTTCCCCAAATTCAGCATCAAATACATCTTTGAATGTTGTGCTTGTGTGCAGGAGTGAGCTGAGTTTTGATAACTTTGAGAAGGAGATACCATTTTTGTTTCTGTCAAACCGTCTCCCACCACCAGCTGAAGAGTGTGCGCGAAACACTGCAAGCGTTGTTTCTTTGCCAGAGCAGCATCTACTGTTAGCTGATCCTCCAGAGTTAAGTCACACCAGAGCTCAGGATCATCAAGATGATCTCCATCATCGTCATCCTCTTGTTCACTGGGGAAGCACACAGTGAATGCTTTTCGCATGTTGGCAGCATTGTCAGTAATAACGTAGTCCAGTTTATCTTTAATGTTGTACTCATCACATATTGCCTCAAATTGGTCACAGATTCTTTCAGCCGTGTGTGAGCCTTTGAAGTGTTCACAGGCCAAGAGATTGGACTTTAGCTGTATCCTCTCTGCCTCTTTTTCTATCCAGTGCACAGTGACACCAAGAAATCCCCTCATCTTTCGGTCAGACCAAATGTCCACAGTGACTGAAACATGGTCAGTGTTGCTCAATTGAGTTTTTAATTTTGAACGTCTCTCTTCAGCGAGTTTCTCTGTTTTTGATGTCAGTGTTCTGCGACACACTGGATTGTACTTGCTGTCAAGTACTGTCAGAAAATGCCGAAAACTCAGGTTTTCCACAATAGACAGGGGCAAGTTGCAATCAATAATTAAGTCAGACAGTATTGCATTGGTGATAGCTTTCTGCTGTGGATGGCTCATGCTGTAATGCCCTACACGTTTGTCCAGGAATTGCGAGATTGAAGGCTGTTGTGGTTCATTTGAGATGCTTTTGTTCATCTGGTATTCTTCAAATCTGTAAGAGGTAAGCATATTAAACAGATGTCAGAACATCCCTTATAGCCACAAATGAACTGTATTGAAACTACTCTTAATTACTCATATTATTAATATCAATCTTAACATTATGTGATAATATGCATTTTGTACTGTAGTGTGTAACCTTGCAGCACATAGACCAGCAACTCACGTGTGCTGCAAGCTAACTTGTTTTTTGTCAATGGACTGCTGGAGAGTAAGAACAACTAGCAGTATAACTTTGTTTCCCTATCGGAAAAGTCCGTCTGACAGCAAGCTAAAATGGTACACATATTTTATTGGGTTTGCCTCTTTGTAGCTGGCTAAAATATGCGTTGCTGCTAACCGCCGTCTACTGTGTGATACCTTGACTAATGTTATATGTACGTCATACAGGCCTGCTTAAAAAAATACTTAAAGGTATAAATAAGAGAGTGAACTCGCAGTAAACAAATTACCCTGTTTGCAATGTAACGTTAACATTGAGTTTACAGCCTTACTGATTTAACTACACAGCAAAGAAAAATTAGCTACTTAGCCAATAAACGTAAGCCTTCATACAGAACTTACCTTTCTTTGTGCAACTTCAGATGTCGAACGAAGTTCGAAGTTGTTCCGTCTCCATCTGTAATCTTCGAGCCGCATGTTTTGCATACTGCAATTCGTTTTTTATTGACCACCTCGTAGTTTTTATACCCGAACGAAATTATCTTTGGTATAATTTTTTTTCCACCTGGCGCGTTGTTTGACAGTTCCTCTTCATTGGTTGTCCTGCAATTTGATTGGATGGATGCTGTCGGATCAAAACAACGTTGATTTGATTGGATGTTGTGCCAACAGCACATACACACACACAGACCCACACATACAAAGAAAGAAACAGAGCGTTCCTTAATAACATCCTTTTTAATCTTTGGGTTTTGGGGAAAGTAGCAAATCTTGTCCAGTCAAAAGGCTCAAGTCCAAGTGAAGTCACAAGTCATTGATGTTAAAGTCCAAGTCGAGTTGCAAGTCTCTTTACATTTTGTCAAGTCGAGTCTAAAGTCATCAAATTCATGACTTGAGTCTGACTCGAGTCCAAGTCATGTGACTCGAGTCCACACCTCTGATAAATAATAATAATAAATTTTATTTGTATAGCACTTTATATTGCAGGGAATCTCAAAAAGCTGCTGAATCATGGGATGCACTTAGTTTACCACAACATATGTCTGCATTTTGGTTTAGTTTTTGTTCTGTGAACAATAACATAGAATAATATGTATACGTTTTGTTTTTTTCATTTTCTATATATATGTTTAGCATGTCCTTATACATTAATCCTTAAAACTGGGAGTTGCAGTTAATGAAAAACATTAAAAATATTAAATTAAACAATTAGTAAGCTGGTATGCAGCACAATTAAACGTGCTTTGGTTAGCATTTTTGCAGTTGAGCAGTTTGCACTTTCAAAAGAAAAAGTATTTTGTTTAAACTTTTTTTATATTACATGTGTAATAATATCTGTAAAAATAAAAGATGAATTGCGATTAGCACTAAGGCTGAGGAGTAAATGGGATGAGTAATAGCTTCACATGCCGTCTTCCTTTTAAATCATACATCAGTTCTGCAACATAAATTTAAAAGTGGTCCTGATTGCAGTAGTTCCAGTAAACAGATGCACTAAACTTAAGGCACCACTTTTCCTCTGACTCTGCATTACACTGATGTAAAAAACAAGCTCATTGTTTTAAATTGGTTTATGGTCGTTGGACTAAATGCACCATCGTATTTTATAAGAGCAATCACTGGATAATTTGACATTATATAACCAGCTTAGTCTCGCTGTGACAGCATCATATTCTGCCATTTTTTGTCAGAAGTTCTGGTGTTTCTAATCAATGCAAAATTTTTGTGTCAGATTTCAATGTGCTTTGTTAACGTGGTGAAACTGTGTTCCTTATGCCAGTGGTTCCCAAATTTTAGAAGCCACAACCCCTAAGATAAAATATGTTTGTATTTGCATGACCAAATGATCTTGGGACCCCCAGTTTGGAAAAGGCTGCCTTAGGTAATGTCCACACGGAGACGAGTTTAGGTTGGACGTTTCGTCCACATAGGAGCCCGAAAATACAAACTTTTGAAACTCAGCCCCAAAGTGAATAAATCTCAAAACACCATTGTTTCTTTTCCATATTTACAACTCATACACATCCTTCCCAGACTGAAGACACTATAGCCCCACTTCGCCCTTAACCCGGAGGTCGAAACTCCACCAACAGCTTCAACAATAAAAGGATTACAGTGTTGTGTTTGTCCTGTTTTTACTCGTCTCTCAACCATCTTCTTCTTTGAATATGTTTACATCACATGAGTTTATGCTCCATGTTTAATTTTCTGTTTTTGGCATTTTTCTGTGGCAGCATCACAACCCCACTTACAGACCTGGCAGATGTATGTGTGGATGTGGCCTAAAGCTGTTTTCACAGATTAAGGCCAGAAACGTTAAAGAGAATTCACCAACAGTTTGGTCTTTTTCTGTAGCTGCTGTTCACACAAGCACATCACAGGGGGAGATTTTCTGCCGGCGAACCATTCTCAAAGATGGAAATACAAAGAAGAGATGCAGATGAGTGTCTGTTTACAACGCAGAGAAGGAAAAACCTAAAAAAAATTCACAATGGTAATCGTCGTCTTTTTTAGGGCTCTTTTATGCTTCCACATAAAAACTAAATCGAAGTCTTATCATGAAGAAAAAGTCCTTTAATAAAATGTCTCAGGTTATTTGCTGTCTATGTTCACAAGTTATCTCCCCCACTGAGGTTCCAGGGATTTTACGAGGGCACAGGATGCCAGCAGATGAGAATATGTTTAACATTTCAAGACCTAAAATCAAATATGATAATACTTACAGCTCCTCTCCAGCTCCAGAATAACGTTAGCAAATAATATTTCTGTAGCTGTTGCATGAAAGGACACCTACAGAGACGACTTTGACGCCTGGGGAATGAGAACAAATTGATGCAACATAAAAGAAAACCCAGCTGAACAGATAACAGGCCCTGCACTGAACTGATACACGAACTGAAAGAAACAAATCTGTTAGAAATTTTGCAAACAGATGATGTTGCCTTAGTTATAAGAATTAAGATCCCCTACCTCACTGAGCGGCTTCACCCTTATGCACCTTCACGCTCTTTAAGATCAGCTGATCAGCTGCTCTTGATGGAGCCGTGAACAAAGCGTAAGCCTTTGCTGTTGCTGGTCCAGACTGTGGAAAGATCTGCCTCTGCATATCTGATAGGCCTCCTTCTTGCCTGATTTTAACTGTTGTCTTAAAACTCATGCTTTACTTGGCTTTTTTACACTCGAGATTTTGACATTTTGCTTCTGTTTTTATATTTTAACTTGTCTTATTTGATTTTATTGTTTTGACTGATTTTATTCTTTGTGCTTTTATTCTGTACAGTTCTTTGGTCAGCAGCAGGGGTAGACTGGGATAAAATATGCAACCCTGGCATTTTGCCCCAGACCGGCCCATATAAAGCATGGCACAAATATTTGTGCTCCCTTAAAACCACTAAAACCAAGCGGTGAGTTAGCAGAAATCAGTGACACATTAAATACTTCCAAAAAGGGTCATTTTTTAAAATAATATACTCCAGCACCGTGATGAATATTAGAGCAGCTACTTTGTGTTTGAGGGAGAAAGAAAATAGAACAGACATGAGTAGTGATGGATCAGATGAAAACTGTTTCTGGATGAAGTGTAGAAACAGTGTGACTACGTCTGCTGCTGCCTGTGCTTCCCTTCTGGAGATGTTAACCAGGTTTAACTAAAGATTGCATGGAGATTTTTTTTTTTAACATTATTTTGCAGTCAGGTTCAGAATTATTTGATAAAGACAAACAGCTGAATCAGTATAACATATGGTCGAAATATAAATAAAGAAACAACCTCTGGTAAAAGGTTTCTGTATATTTTCCATTAACACGTATTCAGAAGCTGCCTCTAACACAGTTTAACCCAAAAGTAGCCGACTATCAACCCAAAAGCAAATACAAACAGGCTAAAAAAAATTTAAGATCAGTTGTTTCAACCTGTGAACAGAACCAGTTAACCAGCTGTTCTCCTGGTAGAAACACTGATCTCATCATCTAATTTCATAAGTGTGAGAATAAAAACTAACGTAGTAATAAAACAGCTGTTGACCTTGCTTCATCGCTTCATTATAACGTTGTAAACAGCTATAGCATGTTCACCGCTATATGTGTTCTCACCGGAGAACAGTGATGTGAAAGCAGTGCAGCTTACCACAGCTTCTACCATCATCATCATCATCATCATCCATGACAGCAGATGAAGAGCCTGCTATGGCGATCATCTACAGACATCTGTTTTTTCCCCCCAGTTTCTCTTTGCCTCCTCTCCATTTCCTCTCTTTGGTTCTGACAGGTAGCTGATCTACTGGTACAGAACCGGCTGGGGTTTAAAGTATCTGATTGGTTTAGCCTGGTGTCAGTTAGGACAAGAGCCAATGGGTTAACGTGTTTCATGGGCCGGAAAGAAAGTTCTGTGTTGACTATTTGGAGAATTAATTACTCAGGCACAGGGGCCACAGCGAAAAGGGATGGAGTTGAAAATCTGAGTGGGCTAGCCCAGTGTTAGTTGGGTCGCTGAACTACTGAGTTTTATGGACTAGTCAGACCAATAAATAAGCATTTGGTCCACATAGAAAATGCCTGATGGCCAGTTCATCACTTGTCAAAACACATGAGACTAACGATATGCACATTCACATTTATGACCACTTTAAAATCACAAAATAACCTTAAGATCATATTTTTACTTAAAGAAAACCCACGCAGGCATGTAACACATGCAAACTACATAAGCTGCAGGTTTCCAGCTGGGAACGTCTTGCTGTGAGGCGATAGTGCTAATCACGCCACCGTGCAGCGCTGCGCAAAATGATAGATGACTTCATGTGATAATTACAACTCTGCTGCAGCTTCATTTTTCTTTTTTTCCTCTTCAAATCAGACCATTAAGCACATTTAGATGTACAAACATTAGCACACAAGGTCTAATTTTTTTTCAGTCTCATGTAATGTAATGCAGATTTCATTAACGCTGCTATTTTTCTTCGAATGAATGAGTAATGATTCATGCAGAAAGGTTAATGGCAGCATCAGTTAAAAAGTGTCAGTCAGGTGAGAAAGATGCAAACAGACCAGTAATGTGGAAACATTAGAAAGCTGAGTAGTACACAAGAACAGGTAACATGAAACGAAGAGGTGTGGTATTCCTTTCACGTTGTGGGTTACTGAGAACAGTAATTGTAATCAGTTTGCACCTAATCAAGAGGGTCTCCAGACTGAGATGTGTCCCTGTTATGTCTCCAGGTCTCAAACCAGTGAAGTGCTATCATGCCACTGGGATGTCACTGATCAGGAACAAACTAATGAAGCATTTTTCATGTGTGTGAATGAATGAATTCAACCTGATGGGACACACATGCTTTCTCTGGACCGCCCCCTAGCGAGCAGCTGCTGTGGCCGTGGGGCATGGTCTGCTTGAATAAAGAGCAGTGTGAAAGCAAACCAAACCAAATGAAAGTACAAGTATTTTTGCAATTCCCCTCCAAATCATCCCCCTCCAAGAGTCCCCTGGACTATCCTGGTGTGAATGCTCCCTAAGTGTAATATAATAAGAGGAAGAGCCCTCGATTTTTATGCCCCTCTCTGATGGAACCAGTCCCAGTTTGAGTTCAGGATGCAGACAACCTCTTTACCTTTAAGATTAGGCTCAAAATGTTCCTTTTCTGATAAATCTTATAGCAGGTCTGGCTTGGTGACCCTTAGCCATTCTTTTTGTTCTGCTGCCATAGGCAGGGCTGCTGGGAGATGTCCCATGATGCACTGGGTTCCTCTCTGCTCTCTTTTTCCTTCCTGTTCTATATAATTATCTTTCTCATGAATTGGCTTCATTACAAATTGAACTAATGTAATATTTTATAGATTTGTTTTGGGGTGTGGAGGCATCCAGTACAGAAGGGAAACAGAAACATTCTTCCATTCATCATGTTCTGGGTCTCCCTGGGGGCTCCAAGTCCCAAGAGCCAGTTTATGCCACCAGGAATTGGCACCCCCAAGCCCCCTGCCTTCACTCACCACCCACTTCACACTGAACTGGCCTCAGATTCCCCCAAGCTAGGGGTGAGTCCATGTGGAGGCGGCCTCATGTGGCTTTCTTGGGGCCCTTTTTCTGAGCCAGGTGACTCTGCTGCCCCTCCATCGAGGACATACGAGCACCCAGGACAAACAACTCTCAGGATCTCAGGTGCTCAAACCCCTTCATCAAGTTCAAGTGTTGATTCTACAAAAAAACATGCACACAATACCAGATTCAGAGAAACCTGTCACTATTGATAATCTACTTCACTGGCCATTCCATCAAACGTATTAATTAATCAAATTAGCAGCCTTTTATGTTAAAATGTAAATTATGAAGCCCAGAGCAGCTGCCTGCTCGGATACTCCATCTTTACTTCCTGACGACTCTTACACATCTTCTTGTTTTTCTCATGAATTTGAAAGTATTATTTTTCACAGCTTTGACAGCATCAGGGGATACCCCCTTACTGACAAAAATATGCCACTTAGAGATAAATTGCAGTCATGAGTTTCAGTTTCTGGATGTAAAATTTCCTTCGAATGCAGAAAAACTCTTCTGTCATCTGTTCTGCATTTTGCTGCTTTTGCACTGCAGCAGCAGACGTGAATGTGAAGTCATTTCTTACTAAGTAAATGAGAATGTATATACGTGGCTAAGACAAACAATGGAAACTCATCTTTCCATAAATCAAGTCTGATTTGTTCATTTTGCTGTTTTTCTCTAAATTAAGCTCTTAATCTTAAAATGTTTGCTTGAGCTGTGATTAAAACTTGAGGTTTGAAAGAGACGAATTTAAACTAATTAAAAACTGAAAACAATAATATTTATTCTACTATATTAATCCCAACTGGGAAATTCTTTCTCTGCATTTAACCCATCCTAGTTGCTAGAAGCAGGGGGCTGCCAGATTTCAGTGCCTGGGGAGTCGTTGGGGGTCAAGGGCCTTGCTCAGGGGCCCACAGTGGTTTATCTGTGCCCGGGGACTTGAACCCACGGCTACTACGGCTCTACAATAGCTAATCAGCCAATCACATGACAGAAACTCACTGGTTTTAGAGTAGATATGGTCGAGATGACTTGCTCAAGTTCAAAGTGAAGTGCTATTACATTTGTATAAACAAAAAGAAATCAAAATGTTCCAAATCCCATGGTGTTATAAACATAATTTTTTAATTTGTTTTAAAGAATAAAAGTAAAGTGCAGTAGTTTGGAGGTAGAAGCTGAGTTAAGTTCTTCTTTAGTTACAGAAACACAAGATTTTACTTTCACAATTTAGTTCAGAAAATTTTTCATTTGTGATACAACTTTGTTCCTCATTCACCATGTTCTGTTCTTTAAAATACAGTAATAAAATTATTGTTTGTCAGATTTTTAAAGTAACTTTTGGGAATTATTACAGCATTATTATTTTAAAACACATAGCAAGATGTTGCAGATTGTGTCATAACATTATAATTGTCTTCAAGGAAAAAAATTATATTTTTCAGTCTTTCGTTTGATGGATAAGTTGCAGTCAGGACAGGTTTTTTTTATTCTATTCTTGATCTTCCTAATGCCATCGGTGCCACAAACTCCACATGTGTGCAGTAAAGCACCTTCATCAGATCCACTCCCAGTGGCTCCCAGATCCATCTTCTCAATGTGGTCTTTAATCATAAAATGTACTACAACTGTGTATTTTTATTATAATGATTAGTTTTTATTAGAGAATCAAAGTTCTGCCCTGACTGCATGGACCAATCTACAAACTCACCTGGAGGTTTCATTTCATCAGATACTCCACTTGCTTGGGCTGGAGGCTGCTGTCCAAGTTCAGGAGTAGTAAATGACCGATTTGTACAAGCTGCTTTTATAAGATTTGAATCTCACTCTATAGCTATTTTAATCAATGCATCACTTTAATAAATGAGGACAATCAGGTCTTATTATTTATTGTTTTCATTCAAGTCTTTGGCACTCTCTTTTGTAATTTTCCTCATGTGTCTCAGCCTGTTTGCACATGGCCTGTAAGTCATGAACATTTTTGGGGCATTTTTTGTATGTTTACCTGCAAAGTAAGTCTTTTCAACCAATGTAAGTGGAAAGATGCAAACAAATTTGCAGTCTATGAATATGTTTGTGAATCTGACAGAAAGTTTTTGTAAAAAAAAGTACAAGAACAAGTTTAAGAAGATTTGTAAAAAGATATTAGTTAATGAGGCCCGTTGAGATGATCTGAGAACTGTATTTAAATATTATTAAATATAATATGGCACTGACACATTCAGCTGCTAATGTAGTTTTCTTTTCCTTTTACAAGTGTTTGGTAATAGTGTGATGTTTCAGATCAAACTTATGCTGACATAAACAAACAAACAAACAAACAAACAAACAAAACAGAACAAAAAAAGAAAAAACGTTCAGGAGCGTTTTTTACTCCTGTACACTGACAACAACAGTTGGAGGCTGGTTTGTCACAGAGATGAAAACATAAACAAGTTGGGATTCAGGTCGTCAGTGATCACAGAGCAGCTAAGAAGATTCCCCACACTGAAATATTCAAATGAAGGGCTTCAAAAAGGGGGAAGAAGTAAATAAGGACTGGATTTGGGTGCCGCAGTCGAACTATCTCAAAGCTCTTTATCTCCCTAACTGCCTGGACCACTGCCTCTCTCCATCCTCTGAAGGGAATTAAGCTATTAAAAACCACACACATGCATGCACACACAGCTGTGGGTACTGGACCCTTAGATAGTCACTTTATGCATGCAAACAATTATTTACTCAAACTGTGCAGAGTGAGACACACTTTGAGCTACAACACAGATCCGAACTTGTCTTTTAGATAAGAAATGTGCATTGATCTCATGTCAGTGACTTCTACAGACCTCTGTGGATGTAGTCAGGAGGAAGGAGGAACCACATATAAATCAGTCTGTCGTTATTCTGATTATTTACCTGATTAAAGTACAGAAACAAACTAAATCCTTACTGTGTGCATGTGCTGAAAATAGAGCACGGGGTTTGTTTTTCATTCTACATCATTGCGGGTTACTTTTGACCTGCTGAAGGAAGTGGAGGAGTAATAACGAAACCCCTGAGGAGCGACTTCAGCGGCCAGCAGCTTCCTAAACTTACAAATAAAGAACTACTGATACATGTTGGAAAATACCAAAGTCAGTACCAGGAAACTGATAACTCTCATATTTACAGAACACATTTCTGCCGTCTTTGAACAAAGATGGAAAGCAAATCTGGCCTTGTCCAAACATAAGAAAGATTTACCACCTGATATTCATCGCACTGACTAAAATGTAAAGGTTGGCTGTTGTTCTTTAGCCCAACATTCTGAATAAAATCTTCCTAGACCAAAGTATGTTTTAAAAAAAGATCTTTCTTTATAATACCCCATTCATCCATCCTGACATCACTCACTTTAGGACCACAGTGGGATCTTTCATATGGTTGTGCCGATCGTGTATTTGGAGTCAAATACAGCCATTCTGTTCAGCCCCAGCTGTCTCTGAGATACTTAACAAAGTGTCCTTTAACATCTCAAAGATCTTTATGTGACAAGCTTCTAGTAATACGTTATTACATTTGTGATAATTAATGGGTGTATGGAGGAGTGGTGGGACTAAATCATCTTTGGCTTTTTCCCAAACCTTTTGAGCAAGGACATTTTGTTATGTTGCTATTTTTTTTATTTAATTTCCATTTTATTTGCCTTTAGGTTCAAATAAGCTCTCAAATAATAATAATAAAAATCCCTTTTTTGATCAAAGCAGTTCCAGTACTGGTTCAGGAGAGAGTTTTAGGGCACATTCACACTATTTCACTGTTTGATCCAGTTTAATCAAACCCTGGACCACTTCCAGGGATGGTCCCATCCTTTTGAATGTGCATTCAAATTGTAGTATGGACCAGAGAATCTAACGCTGGTCTAGTAAAAAACAGGGGTCTCTGTCCGCTTGCATGTGAACTCTGGTCCAGTGAGCTGACAGTATAAAAGCAAACAGACCATCCAATGGACCAAAGAGAGGACGTGACGTACAACACAACATAATTCACTGCCTCCTGCTGCTAATGCTGGACAGATTCTGGTAAAACTGCATTACAGATGTGGTTTTTGGTTTACTTCTTGGAGAATCAAACAAGAAGACAGCTAAAACTTTTAGCATCCCAGAGTCTTATTTACCTACAACAGAGTAGAAGCTAAGAGAAGGACCTGGCCAACTGAAGTAATTTACAAACCTTTAATAAAAGGATCCTAACAAACTCTGGCATACTCAGATACTTTGGATCCCAACAAAAAGTTCATAAGTTACCTTTTTCTGTGTCTTTTTTGTAAAATCCTTGGCTTACACTCCCTTTCTTACGACTCGCTGAAGTAACAGCTTTAAGTTTCATGCTTCAAACAACTGAAATAACCAAATACAGCAAAAGGCGAAGCACCCATAAACATGACTGTGACATGGTAAAGAGAATTTATTGTAGCTCCATTCACAGAGGTGGCCCTTGGCCTAGGCTATATAGGCAAATGCTAAGGCCGTCATGATGTGAGGCACCGCAAGCGGGGAGGAGATTCCTCAAGCTGACGAGCCTACAGATAGTTGGAAGGACGCATACATCCGCGATGGACTGCCGAAATTGTACTGGATGGGTGGGTGTATGGATGGATGGACAAACGGACAGACAGATAACGGATGATGAATAGATGGATGAATGGATGGATTTTCATTATTAGTTTATATTAGTCATATGTATAGCACATAATTTTTCTCCCTGTCTATTAAAATGTAGCGTCAAGTCACATATTCTTCTTTTCCTCCATCTTCAGGCTACACTTGAGAAATATTTTCACCACCTCAGCATCACTTGCTCCAATTCCTCAGCACAGCCCAGTAGCAGCATCAGAACCAGAGATTGCACCGATAGACTCTAAAAGAAGCTTATCTAAGTTCAGGTTTATTAAAACCTACCAGAGATCTACAATGGTACAAGAACATCTCTGCGGGATTTCCATCATATTGTCGCAGCTGTTATGTGATGACATTAAAAAGACTAAGGTGTGTTAGTTGAGGTGCTGTTAAAGCCTTTATTACAGCCGTCATGCAGACAGTTTCCTCTGTTGGAATCACATTAAATAGATAAAATCAAGAGCAAATCAAGAGTTCTATGATTTCTCTTTGTAATATTTTGTTAAATAATGTGTCTTGTGTCTGCACTGGCTCATTTTATATAATCTTGCTCGTTTTCATGTTCAGTGCTTTAATTTTGCATGTGAAAAAACATTCTTCTATGCAATACCTGATTTAATAATTTATGTTGTGTCAGTTTTATTTGACATATTATTTTCTGCTTGAAAGAACGGAAATCTAGATGCATGCAGCTTCTGTGTAAGTGTATGAAGATTGTGCTACAAGGGGGGTGCCAACTAAAATCTTGCCCAGGGCACCAAACTGGTCAGGGCCGGCACTGCACATTCATAATCCCAGTTCTTTAGCAAGTAGAGATAATTTGTCTCTGCATATTCTCAGTCTTTATTACATTGTTTATCTACCTGACCAACATGTTTTGTTGTCAAGTTACAGATGGCTGTGAAACTGCCTTTCCTTTTGCCCTCATGTGAACTCATCCGGTGGCATATTTTCATTTGCAAAGCTATTTTTGCTCTGCTCCCATTATCATATTTAAAAAGGATGAAAATTTATTGTCCTTTTGAACATTTATCACCATACCCAAAACCTGCTCTGAGTTGAGAAAAAATAGTTTTTTAAATATGCTGCTCTCTCTGCTTGGAATAATCTGCTAAACCGCCATAGGGAGCAGGTTTCTGTGATTGATTTTAAGGACATTTTAAATGACCTGGAGGCAAGCAGATCTGCCTACAAATGAAACCTGACTGCTCTGCTCCCAATTTAACTGGTGACTAAGAATTTTATGCTTCTTTAGTTTTTGTGTCTGAGTCTGCTCTGACTGTGCTCAGGATACTCATGCAAAGGAGATTTTAAATGTCTTATTTTCCTGATTAAAATGGCTGAAAGAGCTGCAACGCACTACAATGGAAATTGTGCAGCTTCCTCTGCAGCCACAGAAAGGGTTTATACAACTTTTTTGCAGACAATATTCCCTGAGACCTGATGAAGTTCAATGTGCAGAACTGATCTCTTGAATACATCAACACCAACACCCCACCACCATTACATGGGAGCAGTTTAATACTTTTAGTCATATAGACATGGTCAAGACAACTTCCAATCCAATTTTATTTATAAACCACAGTGAACCAAAGTACTACACAGAAAAATAAAATCAGGAGGAGGAGGAGGCCTGTCTGATATGCAGAGGCAGGTTGTTCCACAACCTGGAACCAGCAGCAGCAAAGGCCCCATCTCCTCGGAGCTTCCGCTTTATTTGATTGACTTGCTGAAGTTCAAACTGAGCATCAGACTGAGGAAGAAATTGGATTTAAGTGACTCTAAACGTGGCATGGTTGCTTGTATATGCTGTATTTCAGAAACTGCTAATTAACTGGGATTTTACACACAATCATCTCAAGGGTTTACAGAGAATGGTCTGAAGAGGTGAAAATATCCAGTGAACAGCAGTTGTCTGGACCAGAATGTTGTTAAAGTCACAGGTCAGAGGAGAATGGACAGACTGGTTGAAGAAAGGCAACAGGGAGTCAAATAAGCACTGGTTCCAATTAAGGTCTGCAGAACAGCATCTCTGAACACACAACACGTCCAACCTTGAAGCAGATGGGCTACAGCAGCAGAAGACCACACCGGGTGCCTCCTGTCAGCTAAGAACAGGAAACTGAGGCAACAGTTCACACACACTCACCAACACTGGACAATAGAAGATGGAGAAACATTGCTGGTCTGATGAGTCTCCATTCCAGCTCCACATTCAGGTGGTAGGCCTAGAATTTGGTCGAAGCATGAAAACATGGATCCACCCTGCCTTGGTTGAGACTACTGGCACTATAATGGTGTACCAACGTGTCCTGGTATTGTTGCTGACTATGTCCATCCCTTTATGACCACAGTGGAGCATCTTCTGATGCTACTTCCAGCAGGATAATGCACCATGTCACAAAGCTCAGATCATCTCCAACTGGTTTCTAGAATATGACAATGAGTTCACTGGACTCTAATGGCCTCCACAGTCACCAGATCTCAGTCCAGTAGAGCAGCTTTGGGATGTGGTGGAACAGGAAATTCTCATGATGGATGCAGCCCACGAACCTGCAGCAACTGTGTGATGCTGTCATGTTCATATGGAGCAAAACCTCTGAGAAATGTTTCCAACACCTTATTCAATCTACGACACCAAGAATCAAGACAGTTCTGAAGAAAAAGAGGGTCCAATCTGATAAAAAAATAAATAAAATGGCCAGTGAGTGTATATACAGTATATACACATGTACATTTATACATCAGTGAGCTGTGGGTCTTTCTCATTGGGCTATAAGCTTTATAAACTCAGTTGAGTCCGCAGCTCAACACAATGAGCAGTTTTATGGGAGTCTTATCCTATTCATAGACAGACGAAGCTTTCAGGGATCCGCTGGGCCTACAGGAGATTAGACTGGAGAGCAGCAATTAAACCACAACATAACTCTATATCACTGTCGCTCCCTCCACCTTTCTCTCCCCTCTTACTTCATTCCATACTCACATTACAGGTTGCTATGGAAACTGCTTCCCTCCCACTTTCCATCCTTTCCCTCCTCAGTTACTCTTGCCATACATTAGCTTCTTCACAGCCTGCCATACCATGCATTCATCACATTCATTCCCATGTCTTCATTAAGACCTGCGCCTTTATTTCCACCCCTTGTCTACCAGTCCCCCCCGTCTCCTCTTTCCATTGCTTCTTATCTGACTATCTCTCTATCCTGCTGAAAATGTCAAGCCTTAGTAGACACCGAGGGAAATAGCAAGGGAGACAGACAGAGGAGCGAAACTAAAAGGGGGGATAGTGATTGAACAGGGTGGTAGAGGCAGCTGTGCTTAGATAAAGCACAGCTGACTGCAGGGTACTGCAGATAATATTGGTAGAACTATCATGCTGGACTTCATATTAATTTAGTTTTAACAGATTCAACAAGATTCCTCATCTGTACAAAACTGTGATGCTCAGATTTGATAAACAAAAACAAACAAACAAAAAACAGGTTAGTTCTTTGATCTGGACAAATAGATGTAAGTAGGAATTATGATCATTATAAAAGGGATTACAATATCCTGGAAAAAAAGTCTTCCTAATTACTTTAATATTTAGGAGATTAAGCTCCAAAAAAGTTTTTGTCAGAAACTACAAAAGACTGAGTGAATACATGAGCTGAGTTTTAAATCCACTTGATATGTAAGACCTAACAGACGGAGGAAAGGTTACCCCCGAGGAGTGTAACCAGTCAAATCAGTGCAGCAGCTTATGAGTGGAGAGGTTGTGTGCACCCTGGGGAGTCTTCCTATCATATTACGATGGGCTCATTTGAGAACCTGATGAAGTTCTGATGTACTGATGAATCTGAATGTTTGAAGTGGAAACTTATGAATGACTAAGAGCCTGATTGGCCTTCAGTTGGAGGAGATGGCACAGCTGGTGAGTTGCTGAAGGATCTTTTTTTGGATTCAGATACTCTGGGAACCTTTGAGGTTTTTTTTTTTTTTTTTCGTGTGACATTTTGGGAACTTGAAGCTCCAGACTGGGTTTTTGCCTACAGCCTGTGTGGATCATTTCAGGGCTGTTTAAAGGGTGAAGCTGCAAAAAAGGTTAATTTAGGATGCATTCATCCCAGCCCTTGCTGAAGCAGCATTTCTCTTTTTCTCAGTGACGTGTCCCCTATCGACACATAATTTCTGGCTTCTGGCCCACACAACACTTGCCAGTGCCATTACCGAGCCAGAAGTTCCAAAAGTAGCCTAGTTTTGGCCCAAACATGTCTGCTCTCTGAGGTGTGTTGATTTCCAACTCCTGTCATGTAAAGAGGTGCAACAAATGTGCAACCGAGCACTGATGCAGATCAAAGAAGCAAACTCTGGTCGGCCTAAAAACGTAAGTCTCTGTTTGTTTCATGTAAACCAAATGCAGAAAGTGGAACTTAAGTGGTAGAAACAGAAGTTGTCCTGCATTAATGGATGTAGTTTGTCTTGTCTTCTCCTTCAGTAATTCTAGATTTAGCTCCACCTCAGGCGAGGTTAGTGCATTATTCAAAATTATTTATTATGGCCCACGTCTGTGGAATAACCTTCCTGAAGACCAGAGAGCAGCAGAGTGAGTTAATTCTTAGACCAAACAGTCTATTCTTGCTTTCGCATGAGCAACACAGCTAATTGTGCAAAATTTAGTTAGTCTCAGTCATCTGCTTTATTGGCAGCAGAATTACCTCCACCAAGGTAGAGGTTATGTTTTCGGTGTCTGTCTGTTAGTAACATTACTCAAAAAGTAATGGACGGATTTTGATCAATTTTTCAGGAAATCTCTGAACTGGCAAGAGGAACAACAGATTAAATTTTGAGGGTGATCCGGATCATCGCCTGGATCCAGGAATTTTTTTAACACTAGAACCACCAACATTCCCTTACAACTGGCACAGGGGGACATTTTGAAACATGCAGCATTAAAATGCTAAAGGTGACATTTACAGAGGCCATTTTTTCCCCTTCGAATCTTTTTTTTTATCATTTAGCATTCATAGTTCCCCAAATTTGTCACAATGCAGTGGATGTGTGGACCCAAATGCAGACAGAGGTCTAGAACTGAGGGAAAATGGTTTATTTGATGACAACAATGGTTTGGATTAACGGCGAGTGGGCAGACAGCTGATCCTTGGTCTGAAGGGGCTGAGTGGTGCAGGCGTGGCTCTGGATCTGACAGGTTTACGCAGGATTCACTGGAAGACAAAACGGAAATTTCACCAGGAAACAATAGCTTGACAGACTCTCTCAAAATACAAATGACCAGATACCAAGTGAGGTTGGTACAACGCTCTGGCGTCGAGTGAAGGAGGGATGTGGTCTAAATACTCTGGCAGATGAGTAGATGACTGGTAGTCATGATGCGTAGATGGGTAGCAGCTGTGATGGTTAGATGAGAAGCAGCTGCACCATAGGAATCTTTTTGAAGAAACAATCATGCCCACAAACACACATAGGGGCGGAACAACAAAAGAGCAAACTCTAGAGTCCGGTGTCCATGACAAAATTATTCAGACTTTAAAGAAAATGAACAGGGATTCCAATCATAAAGGCTGGTGTGACTCCCCCAAACAGCCGTGTAATTTAAAAGCTATCTATAGAAAACAAAGACCAAGTAAAACCCTAAAACTCTGTTAATAAATAACCACATAACCCCATTTGTGAGGTCATCATAGCTGTTCTGTAAGTGTTCCTGATCCACTTCAAATCCTTTTATGCAAGTTATTTGGATTTTGTGTTTTAGGGTTTTGTTGGATTTCCTATGTAGGGAAGCTTTTCATTGTGCAAGTAAATAAAGTTAATTTTAGTTTTGCCTCCTTCATGTGAGTCTGCATTCGGGTTCTCTCCTCGAAAACATGCTGTTCTGTTTGTCCCTCTGTAACCACTCATGGCTTATATTTATATGGTTTACAATCCCAAATTACACACCGAACAACTCTGAATAAGTGAGTTGACAGTTCATATAAACAAAATCTTCCTGTCTGACCTCCATCTATCACAGTGCCAACGGCCTTCTTCTGTCTCACGCAGACAACCCAGTCCTCCTCCACCTCTCATCGATTCTCACCTGTGCGTCAGAGATAAAGGTGAGGCCAGCCTCTCACCAGACTCTGCAGCCACAGTGTGGGTGGCCAGCGAAGCATGTGAATGGGGTCATGCCCGGGAGATGGGAGACAGAGTGAAGCTGCCATCCGTGAATGGGGAAGAGAGGGATGACAATTCCTGAGACCGTCTCCTCTGCATCACCAACAACAGAGGGCCTATAATGTATTCTGCCTCTTGATTGCCTGTCCTTTCTCTAGATGCTTGGAGGGTTGATGATTGATGCAATGTGAGTTTCTTTTTTGTGTAATTTGAATAAACTGTGAACAGCTACAGCTCCTCCATATTAAATGTCCACATTTTGATATATAAATTTTTAAAACGCCTCTGGAAGATGGGATGTAAAACATTTTTTGGATAGTTGGCTGTTTTCTCTCTGCAGCTCTTTGCCGTCTCAGCTTGTGTATAAGTAGATTTCTCTTATCAGTGTTTCCGGATGAGAAGCACTATAAACAAGATATGAGAAAAATTTTCATATTCACTCATTGGGTTTCCACATTCAAATTCAATTAACCAGGTAATGGATGCTCTCCTCTTAAATTTAAAATTTCCATCCAGAGCAAACAACTCTGATGGCTTTGTGGTGACATAAGACGGATCAACAGGGGCTCATTCATGTGTACATAAAGTTATCCGTCCGTCCAAATGTCTGATTCTTGGTGTCATTCATGGCTGGATAGGAAACAAATATTAACACCTTCCAGTTGGGTCCTTAGGCTACTGCCTAACCAGCTTCAGATGTCAGATGCTTTAGAGAAAAGTGTCTGTTAAATGACTGTAGAATAATAGAATAGTATGAACACAGTGTTGGAAACATTCCTCAGAGGTTTTGCTCCTTATTGACATGACAGCATCACAAAGTTGCTGCAGGTTTGTCGGCTGCATCCATGATGAGAATCTCCTGTTCCACCACATCCTAAAGCTGCTCTATTGGATTGAAATCTGAGGCCTAATGCATAAAACTGTGCATAGCAAAGCAAACTACAGATGGCGTCTGTGGCGCAAAAAGGAAATGCAGCACACTTCAGATTCCATGAGGGAATGCCTTGCCACGCCCACATGGTGGCCATAAATGGTCAGGTGAATGCCTATAATAAATATTCATCACATCATTTCCATGATGGCTCTGGAGGGAAAAAATAGACGTTTTTGGGTGTGAGACTGAGATTCTTATGGACCATGTTGACAAACATACACATGTTTAATTGGTGGGCCCGGTGTGGGCATTACTGGTGTCAGAAAGGCAGAATAGTGGCAGCAGGTGGCAGATGCTGTCACGAAGGCAAGACATGCCAGAGGCATCGGGTGTTGCGACTGGATATCTCAGTTGGTAGATCATCCGTCTGCCATGCGGGAGATCAAAGTTTGAATCTCACAGTGGTGAACAGCAACACCTTCCACTTGGGGCCTTGTGCGCCCACAGCAAATGGTTTTGGAGAAAAGCTGCTAAATGACAGTAATGATGCCGGTAAAGAAGTCTTTTGTTTTAATATATAAAATAAATATGTACAGATGCATTTGAGATTGGTAGCAATCAATTTTGTGTTAAATAATATTTCTTTATAGTTCCTGGGTGTTCGAACTGGGTCGGCTAGAGACTCCACGCAGCACTGACGTGTCCTCAGATGAAGTCCTGCAGGTGCAGAAAGACACCATCACAGATCAGCGCTATTAACAATGTGGCCAAGGAGTTGCGGGAAATGGAGACCGTCTTGATGGAAATTGGGACAACAATTACAAAAGTATTGTGTAATAATAAATAAATAAATAAAGGAAATCCACCTCTGTTTCATAAGCGTTGCATCACTTTTAGATGCTCCAGTCTGTCCCACTCTGCTGGATCTCACAATAAATGACCAAAGCTTACTTTTTGCATTTTCTTTTACTGACTGGTAGATTTTGGCAGCAAACTCTCCACCTCATCATTTCCTTGATTTTATTCTGCACTGTTGGTGTCGCAGTTTCCTGTTTTTCCATATTTTTTGCGTGTGCAATAGTCAAAGTTTGCATGGAGGTAGGAACATTCTCCCGCCAACGTTGGTTTTTATAAATCCCAAAAGTTGACTATATTTGGTGTACGCTGGTTTTTGTACCTTCACCAGCTTTATAAATGAGGCCCCTGGTGACTGTGGAGGCCATGGGAGTCCAGTGAGCTCACTGTCATGCTCTAGAAGCAGGTGGAGGTGACCTGAACTTTGTGACATGGTGCACAAAAGAGAAAGATGGAAATTTATATTTCCTTAGATAATATTCAGTGTACTTGTATATGCTGTAAAGCGGCATTTACAGTGATACTGTGAAAAACTTAAGTCAAGAAATTCTTTTTCAGTGAGACTGAATGTGTTAATTTAATTCTGTATAATAATAAAAAATACAAAAACAGCAAGACAGCTAATGTGCTGTTCTCAAGAACAAAAAACTCAAAAACAGGATTTGGTTCATTAAGGAAGTCAGAACAGGCAAAATAAAACAGGTCAAGAAGTTCATAACAGAGAGGCAGAAAATGTGCTTCCATGCTTGGGCAGCAGATTTGGGAATTGGAAACAGGTGTGGAGGTGGGTATCAGGTCAAGTAATGGCTGAAGATCAGAATTGATTGAAACTTTGCAGGGCATACAGCGCAGAGCCGGCGGTGAGCAAAAACACAACATGATGTGACTACTAAAAAATGTCCAGAGCTTTTTGTAACCATGACAACTTGATTTTTAAAAAATTCTATTAACTTATAAATGAGCCCAATAAAACATGCATGAAAAGGCATGCCTCTCTCCTCTTACAGGGAACGCTTAAATAAATATCAAGATATTTTAAATTGCTCCCCAGTTTTTCTTCATTTCAGATGCTTACCTCGAGGGGTTTGACCCCAATTTCATGATTAGAAGTCAAGTTACAAAAGTTTGGAATTTTTAATCACTTTTATTTGCTAATCGTTCTGTGGTGCAAAAGGCATTTGTTTTGTTTTCTTTACTGAAACAGTTTTTTAATGATCTCCTCTCAGATGCTCTGCTAGATTGAAGTACAACAGTGCTCCATTTGATCTATTAGTAAATGTGATGACAGGAGATGGCAATGCTTGGAAAGCACTCAAGGGAGACAATCTAATAAATATTGTCTGTGCATATAACAGAATATGAAAGTACATCATTTGATTTGAGCTGAATGCTAATAGAAGGTAATCACAGAGAAACTAACACACACACACACAGAGTTTCATTAACTCCTTAAACATGCAGCCAAGACGGGCCCATACAGACATTTGTGACTGAATAAAGTAGGATGATGTTCAGGAGGCAAAGCGATGAGAGCAAAATCGTTTACCTTATTTATCTGTTGCTTTAGGGTCCATGTAGAAATTCATTGGTTGCAGTCAGATGGAGAGAATGGAGACCAGACGGGCTAAAATAAAAACAGAAAAAAACTATTGAGAAACACATTCAGGCAATAAAATGATGTATATCTTTTTTTTTACACAGATGCATGTTTTGGAGCACGAAGAAGAAAATAAAATTGAAAAGATATGAAAATGAAGAAGGAAATATGATTAAATTTGAAAGAATGTAAAAATACAATGTGGAATTTCTCCATGTTTTCCACAGCACAGTTGCCTTTTCTATTTATTTTCTACCTTGCTTGCTTGTGTTATGTAATAGCTTTTGCTTTTACCATTTCCAATTTCCTTCACCATTTCCTATTTTGCTTTTTTCCATCTTTGAATTGCTTTGGATATTTTCCTACTGCATGTGTTTCTTTTAGAAATCTGTGCATTTGCAAGATTCTGGTCCTAAACTTGCAGACTGTTTACATCCTGATGTTCATGTTACTATGTTCTTCACAGTGAAGGAAAAAATGATATGCAAAAACATCATCCTCTATCAAATCATCAAGGGGTAGATGTAGAGTAGCGGTTAACTTCCCACACAGAAACATTGCAGGTACTAGATGATGATCTGAAATGACACAATTTTTTCAGGTTACACAGCAAATTGCCACAAGTAATTAAAAGAGAAAACCAATTGGAGGATCAAAGCAGAAGCAATAGAGAATATAACACATTATAAATAAATCTTCCTTTTCTTCTTCTTCAAAAATACTTTTTTTGAATCCCCTGAGGGTAATGTACTTTTTTCCATTTAGAAATAATAATTACTTCACATTCTAAGTGTTGCTCTCGATGATGATAGCTGCTAGCAGGGATGGCCTCTTGTGTCTTTCTAATATATCTTCTAGAATTCTCGAAGCCTCTACGTCAGTGCTACTCAACTCAATCCCACAAGGTTTCAGCGTCTCCCTGCTCCAACACATCTGATTCAAATTAAATGGCCCTTCTCAACTGCTCAACATGTTGCCCCATCATTCTTATTCAAGGGTGCTGCAGTGGGAAATGTCCAAAACCTGCAGTACAGTGGTCCTTGAGGACTCCCTGCTATAAAGGGTGTGAATTGTCCATTATGATTAGGGTCTTCTGCAGCAATGTTCTCTGAACAGTCGGCTCCAGAGTCATTCCCAGCACAGAACCAGCCTTTATCCGTTTGTTCAGTCTCCGACACTGATGCTGCAAAGCTGATTGATCTCTCCACAACAGACTTACAGAAGATATAAAACATCTTGGTGGAGACACGGAAGAATCCCAGCCTACTTAAGAAATAATCTGTTCTATCTGGTCTTGTAAATAACTTCTAACCCGGATGTAAGGAGTGCTTTGTTTTATCCTGTTCTTCCTAAAATACGAAATCATCTCTTTTGTTTTGTGTTTAAAACAAGATTATTGTTTAAACATCTTCTCACAAACTGACTGCACTCAGCTACTACTTTACTTCACCTCCTGATGGGACATCTTGACACCTGTACTTCCTCTGGAAGTCACAGACTTTTAATTTGGAGAGAAAAATGATCAAAATTTCTTTCTATAGCGCCTTAAAACACTCAAGCTGATCAAGGTGCTTAACTTCATAAAAATATATAAATACAAATACACATTAAAATAAAGGAAATATAATAGAAAGGGTAAAAGCACAAAACTGATTAAAACTAATAGATAACAAGGAAAATACTAAAGTATAAAACACATTAAAACAAAATACAACAAGCCAAAGGCCTTTTTATATAAATAGGTCTCATGTTTGGCCTTAAACAGAGGCAGATCAGTGTGGGTGCGCCATTTGTAGGGAAGACTATTCCCTAGTTGGAGCTGTTGTACCCGCCACTGAAAAGGACTGATCCCCCCATTGCTTGCATCCTGACCAACGCACCCAAAAAAAAAAAAAAAAACAGATGTTGACCAGCTGGGCTGTTGGATTTTCAACAGTTCTGGTAAGTAAGGAAGTGCAAAACCATTCAGTGCTTTATAAAGAAACAGCAACAACTTCTACTGTATCCTGAAGTGAACGGGGAGCCACTGCAGAGATAACAGGAAGGGAGTGCTGGTTAGGAGACACTCAGTAGGATTTTGTACAAGCTGTAAAAGGGAGATGCAAGATTGATTGAAACTAACGTATAAAGTTTTGCAGTAATCAGGTCTAGAGCTCACAAAGGCACAGGTGGCCTTTTCCAGATCACTGCAGCTGTTATGAAGGACCACGCACAAATAGATACGAGCTTTAATATTGAATGGATCTCACACAAGACTTCTTATGGTTGAGGAGAGCGGCTCTGGAATCTTTCGCTGCAATCGGGTGAGTCGGGACTGGGAAAGGGAGAGATGGAGAGTTTGTTCGTGTTAGCACCAGGTCTGACAAAGAGTGACTGTGGAGCTGGTGTATATACGGCTGGCTGAGTTAAATTTATTTATTTATTTTTATTTTTTTTATTGGTTGAGTTAAATGATCACAGCTGATGATAATCAATACTCAGGGGACGGAAAGCGGATGCAGGGACGGAGTAGGTGTGTCCATGGCAGAGCCTGGTGTGGGTGTTACAGCAGCTGAGGAAAGGCTTTACTTTGGACAATAGACGAAGCTGAAAGAAACTTTACAACAGCATGAAGATTGTCTAATTTCAAGCAACAGTCCAGTTTTATCCCCAGATTTTTAACCACCTGATGAAGTGGGGGGGCTGAAAGGCCTAGACCGGGAACAGCGGGATCTGGCTTATTGGAAACATCAAACAAAATCCATTCTGTTTAGTCATTATTTAGGTGGAGGAAGTTATGAGGGAGCAAATGGCCTTTAAGCAGCCATCAATGGAGTTTAAACTAAGTGGAGAATTGGGAGTGACTGGCAGATAGATTTGCAGGTCATCTGCATACAGATGAAAAGACAGATGATGGCATTCAATAATCGGTCCTGAGGTCAACGGAGTTGAAGAGGAGGACAAGTCACTTATCATGACAGAAAAAGACTGTCAGTTAAACAAGTTTTAAACCACTCAAGCACTGTTCCCTGCTGAGCCAGACGAGTGATGAGGACTGGATGGCTGTGAGGTCCAACATCACCAGCAGAACAGTTTTTTTGGCATTGAGGGACCAGAGAATATCATTCTGTACTTTGCAGAATTCAGTGCTCTGACGAGATCTGAAACCAGACTGGAATTTTTCAAATATGTTGTTATTTTCTAGAAAAGATTGTAATTAGCTAAAAACAATCTTCTCTAGAACTTTGGACAGAAATGGCAAATAGAAACAAAAAAACGAGATGACTTGTGTTTATGTCTCATATTGAATCGGTTTAACATTTTCCTTGTTTCCTGGTTTGGAAGCGTGACAACAAAGATTATATCAAGTTAAGCAGGGCGGTGAAGGTGGCCTCCCTCAGTCCTCGTTGCCTGCAGGTAGTGAGGGAGGCCAGAGGCATTATGGGAAACCAGAACCACCCTCTACACAAGGACTTTGAACCGACTCCCTCAGGTCTAAGATTCAGAACCTCAAGACTGAAAAACTGCTTTGTTCCACATGCAAACAGCGACAGATGATTTTATTCTTTTATTTATTTTTTGAATGATAATTTTTTGTAGTGTTTTTTTTCATTTTAAGTGTTTATCTTTAATTATTTAAGGGTCATTTGGTGCATTATTTCCCTTTTTATTTTCATTTTAGTGGTTTTCTTTCCTCAGTGTTTTTTAATTGATAATACCATGTTTGATGTGTGTGAATAGATTTTATTGTTTGTTTTTTTTATATTGTGAGGACCTGTATTTTGTAAGTTTCCCATTAGGATTAATAAAAATGATTTGAACTGAACTTGAACTTGTCCATTACTGGCTAAATTTACATGGACAAATATTTAATTTATCCGACTGAAATCAGTCTGAGGGTAGATACAGTGATCTGATCAGCTGTGTGTTTACATGATGGAAAGCTTTAATTCAATTGTAACACTTTTGACATGCAGATATTTTTTTATTATTTTGAACCTTTTAAAATCTATCAGGATGCTCAGTTGTCCTTATATACTTGAACCCCCCTGTGGTTCAAGAATGCGGAAAAACATCATCCACGACAGAAACCATCAGAATGAATCTAGACATGGTTTATTTTTTCCTGCTGATGAAAAGGTTTAAACCACCCCTCTCGTTCAGATAAGCTGAGGTGTTTACACAACATATTGTTATTCTGATTGAACGTTCAGAATTGGAAATAGACATAAACACAGCTATTGATACAGCCCAAACTGCAGAGTAATCATAGTATTAGTGCAGATGACAGGACTAGTTGTATTAGAAATCTGAGGTGAGAAAGCAGTCCCTTGTGGCACTCCTATTATTCCATTTTACAGCATGTATTTTAATGCTAGGTTAAGACATTATTGAAATTAAAATTAGGATAAAATTAAATCAAAAGCTTGTTTTACCTCAGGCTTTGTAATGTTTTAGTAAGGGTGAGTATTTGGAATCATGGAGGATGAGAAAGACAAAAGGGAAAAAGAATAGGATGAAGAGGAGCAAGAAAAAGGAGAATCTACACAGAGGACCTCTGATTACGGAGAATACAGGTTTTGCTTTGGTTTTTATTTTGATGCACCTGCAAAGGTGTTATTACATGTTCCTGTGCCTTGATGGATTTGGGAAGACAAACATAGTTTGTATTTTTCTTGTTCACCTTCGGTTTAGTGAGTTTGAATTAAATCCAACGTCCTGCCAACAAGGCCAACCAGAACAGATTCATTCTGCTTTTCTTACAGTGAAAGTTTGATGCATTACGACAATCCCTCAAATGTTCCTGCTAACTCAGTGCTTGCATTATTCAATTCTCCCACAATATAATGACACTCTGCTGCCCTCACACATCCTTCTTCCCCTTGTTGACACTGGCCTGATTTCACTGGGAGACACATTTTCCTCGACAATGTTGACTCTACAGGTGAACAGATGGAGTGTGATGATGCTTCTTGCATCTTTGATGCATTTCTCTGCAAGCACAAACAAATACCCAACTTCCCTTGCAGACACAAGCTCTCATGCTGGGTCTGCGATGAGGCGGAATAATCCAATATCTCTCCATGCAGTTAGCTTTCCAATATGAATTAGCCAGGTTGCTGTTTGCGGAGACTAATTTAGAATGAGTTGTGATTAGCTGTTTCCACCCTCTGAGGCATTATGCATTTAAATGGGACATATTTTAACAGTTGGGAATATGACAGTGTCATCTGATCCCCTTAAGTGCAGTCCTTGAGAGTGTTTATTTCTCTGCTTCACTGTAATGGAGCATTTACCTACACCGGCAGGAGACAGAGAGGGGAGTCTTTATTGTGCAAACGGAGAAAATGAGAGCAAGAGTGAGAGAAAATACTATTTTAGGTCCAGGGTTTTGCTTGTGCTGCAGTCATTTCACTTGAGGGATTAAGATTCAGAAAGCCTCCCTTGACTCTCCCTCCCTCCTGTCCCCCTTCCTGCTGCAGCCTCTCGTGGATTTACTATTTACTCCAGTTATTTATCACTTTAGGGCTTTGATGGAAGGGCCTGCAGGGCTGGAGAGAGTGACAGACTTGTCAGGAATGGAATTAAAATTCTCAAGCTTGTGTAAATTGATTTGACTACTTTTTCTCATCCCTCATCAGAGAAAGCGTCTGAGTCTGGGGATGGAGAGCTTTCCCTTCTGTAGATACTGTCTGAGCATCTGCCATTCAAAATCTACTTCTCTCTAAATCAAGTTTATGTCCTCGCTAACATCTTCATAAGTTGTATTTTTCCTTTTTTTAAAAGTCTTACAAGACATATGAGCAAAGTTGGCTACAATGTGATAGCTGAGTATTTCTGCTTTAGGTCCAACCACGGTGTCAGAGAGGTGAAGAAGCAGTACGATTCACTGAGGAAACATGTGCAGCTATTATGCACATGCTTTGAGGAGCTAACTATACAAGCTGCAAGTAGAAGTTAGCTTGGTGCTAGGCAGTGATCAGTGCCAAATCTGAGCATTTCCCGATCAAATCCAGTGCAGAAACCCCGGTGGAGGCACGGGCGAGCTGTGCCTCAGCTCTGACAGCACCACCCAATACAAACTGGGTTGCATGTAACGTGCCGTTTTCTGTTCCTCAGCATATTCCCAATATGAACTTTACAGAAATATTTGTTATACACCATGACTCTCTGCAGTCTGTGTAATGTATTTAATGTATTTGTGAGAGAAATATTCCCGTTTATCGTTCAATAAAGTGCAGAGAAAAGTCAGCAGGTGAGGCAAACAGTACTCTGCCTCATTTCAAGGGGGCGCAACACTCACACACCGTGTTGGTGTGTGAGTGTTGCCAACTTAGCGACCTATTTTTGTGTTTGTTTTTTAAAGCAACTAGCGACAAATCTAGTAACTTTTTCAGTTTTGGAGACTTTTGTAGACTAACGTATATGAAAGTAGTTTATTCTTCTCAATGAGGAGTGGGTGCTGCTGCGCAGGCCCCTCCTGTCCAAAAGCAATCAGAAGAGGCTTTTGGCAGCAGCTGTAGCTGCATTCAGAGCAGGAGATGATCACCTGTTTCATGACCAGGCTGAAAATGAAACGTTCAAAGCTGCTGCAGGATGATCTCGCGCTGGCTTACCGTCAGATATTAATGTCTATTAATGAAGAGTGTGGAGGAAAAACAAGTGTTGTAAAATGTTGCAGCCTCCTAATTAGAAAACAATCTACACTTCCAAAAAATAAACTAGAATAAAAGAAAATATTAACCAAAGAATTTTTTTAATTTTATTAGTTTTGCCTTTTTAAAAATTTTTAGCTTGTCTTTTCGCCCATTTTTGCCTTTCCCATGACATTCCTCTCCACAGCAGCCTCCATGTACCAGGCTGTTATGCACATTAGATGATGTCATTTAGCGATTTCTAGCGACTTTTAAGACAGCCAGTAGCTACTTTTCTCACTGAAGAGTTAGTAACAATGTGTGTGTGAGTGTAATTGAAAGAGGAATGCTGATTGGATATAAAGCATTACCAGTTGAATGCTGTTTAATGAATATTAAAATAAGATGCTCTTTTCAGTTCTTACAATTTTAAATCAGTGCCTCACCAACCATAAACCTCACCGCACGTCACTGGTGCTAGGCATAGCAAGAATAAATAGACAAACAGAAGTGAGCTATCAGGAATAAACCTGTCTCAAACAGGCTATAGTGCTAGTACCTGGAGCTAGGGCGTTAACCGCTAGCATCTGCTACTCAAGCTGGAGGAATGGCTGCAAGCTCCTGTCGACCCTTTAGCAAAAGCTTTTTATTTCATGGAAGGTGGAGTTGTGGGTGGGGCTACATCAGGATATTTAGAGATATCCATCAAAAATCTATTTCATAGTTACTATATATATATATATATATATACATATACATATACATATACATATACATATATATTTTTATTTATTTACAAAGCACTTTTCATGCATGAGTAGCACAAAGTGCTTTACATAATAAAAAGAAGATGAAATAAAACACCACAGAGCATCGTCAATGTTAGGATCAAACAATGTCTTTGCATATTGGATTCAAGATTCTTTTTTTTATCATAAAATAAAGCAAAATTAGAATTGAGTGATCCATGATGACAGGGCTGCACGCTGGTGGTTAGCACCGCAGCCTAACAGTAAGAAGGTCACTGGTTCAAGCCTCGGCTGGGGGGAAATTACAGCCTTTCTGTGTGGAGTTTGCATGTTCTCTCTGTGTATGTGTGGGTTCTCTGGCTTCCTCCCACTGTCCAAAGACATGCACGTTAGGTAAATTGGTCACTCTAAATTCTCCCTAGGATTGAGTGTGTGTGTCAATGGTTGTTCGTCTAACTATGTTGGCCCTGCGATGAACTGGTAACTTGTCCAGGGTGTACCTGCCTCTCACCTGCTAAAAATGCTGGTATAGGCTCCAGCTTACCTATGACCCATAATGGACTAAACAGTACAGAGAATTAATGAATGATGACATTTTTATTTATATAAAAAGCACAGTCCAAGCTAGCAATGTAAGCTGTTGTGGCAACTGGCAAAAACTAAGGTAGCTGTCACATGTCTAATTAGGAAATTGTATGGGCTGATGTACTGTTTTCACAAACAAAAACTCTACGTGCAGGTAAATCCTTAATGGAAAATCAGATATGTGTTATAACCTGGGATCAGAGTGCAGATTCTTCACAACCTTTTGGACTTGCAGGACTTTGTTCTTTTACTGGTTTAGACTTACAATCCTCTTAAAAAGTCTTAAAAAGTGTTGTAATTTCTTCTGAATTATTTCCACCCATATTTTTTAAGGTGTTTATTGAAGTTTATTGTCCTGTCCTCTGTGTTTCAGAGCTTGACTCTTACTGTGGGTCATATACAGCATGCCAACCAAAGTTTATTAGCAACCTTGCATCATGTTTCTAGAAGTAAAACCTAAAGATCATGACTACCACTGATTTTAAATACATATCAGACCAGGGGTGTCAAACTCATTTTCCACTTCAAGATCACATCAAGATCATAAATGTTAAAACATAAATAAATAGCGTTCTCTGCATTAGATGAGTTCTTCTTAAAATGAAATAACATTTAACATCTTTTCACATTAATAAAATATTTAAACACACCTGTGTTATAGCAAACATTTTATTAATCAAGCCAAGAAAAGCTGAAAAGCTTTTCCAATTACGTATACAACAACAAATATTATCAAAAGCAAGGTACTAGCTCTGCTCAAAACTTTAAGTCACATGTGAGAGAAGTAGACTTAAAATGCAGCAAATAAAGGTGGTCTGCTTACAACATGTGTGAAACCAGTGGCCTCTGGCTTGAATGCTACTAATGAAAAATTACTCTACACTGGGCCGAATGAACACATTCACAGACTGAAAATACAAAATGCATACAAATCAAATCTTTTTAAATAACTCAAAATGTCAGTGAAAGCTGTCTGAGTTGACAACCACAGCTGTAATGCTCAAGCTTGTTATGTGCATGAAATGACAGGTGACGTGACTTAGTCTTGATTATGACCCCTTCTCCTTCTACCTTCCTCATCCACAAATCACTTCCTGTAAAACACCAAACACAAAGCATGCCCAGCCATTAAACTGCACATATCACTCTTACTTATGGTAATATATATAATGTTTATCCATATACAATATGTGTGTGTGAATAATCATTTTTTAAAAATCACACCTAATGTTTTTTTTAATATTTGCCTATTTTTTTTTGGGCCTGAAGTCTGACATTGTTTTCTAGAGGTTAGTTCGTCAATATCTGGCTTCATGTCTTGTGCAGTGGCAATCCTTAAGACAGCGTGAAGATGGTCATCAGTAAGGTGTGATCTGTGCTTGGTGTTGCTTAGGTTCGTGACTGGCTCACACAGGTCAGTGCTCCCAAACATGGACAAGACACGGGCAGCATGAAGTGGGAGCTGTGGCATCAAAGCAGGGGAGATTAGTAAAACTCTTGGATTTCAGCATCCTGGAACTTTGCTCTTAGGTCACTATCCCTTTGGATATCTATTAATTCCATTTGGAGGATGTGGGGTTGACATAGACGTCTGCGGCATTGCTGATTGATGTGTTCTGAAATCAGAGAAGCGCCGTTCAAACTCATTAATTAACTGGGACAGTTTTAGCCCAGATGAGTGCATGAAAAGTAGCTTGGAAATGCGGCTGAAAGGGAAGAGGATCAGATTGTTCTGCTCTGTTTGAGATTTCCATAGGAGCAGTTTATGCTGAAAACCAGTGATCAGGTCGGACATCTTTGTGATGACTTGTCTGCGTCCCTGCAGTCTTTGGTTCAGCAAGATTCTCCCTTATGTAGCACAACATAGCCAAGTCACACAGCCAGTTTGGATCAGGTATTTCGGGCATGGGCTTTCCTTTGGTTTTCACGAATAGATCAATTTCTTCTCTGAGCTCAAATACTCGTTTGAGGACTGTGCCCTTGCTCCGCCATCTCACCTCTGTGTGGTATGGCATATGCTACCTCCTCCAAAAACTGGCGGTGATTCAGGCCGCGAGCCCGAATGCAGTTAAGTTTTTATGAGAGTTGTCATTATATTTTCCAGCTCCAGAACTTTTCCACACAGAGCCTCTTGGTGGATAATACAATGATAAACTATCAGAGTTGCGGGACACTTAGTTTTTTAAGTTTCTCCTTCGTTAGTCCAACCAAACCCATTTTTCTCCACACATTGCAGGCGTGCCGTCGATAGTCAGCCTCACTAACTTCTCCGAAAGTGAACTGATTTTACTCATGGACCTATCCAATGCTTCAAAATTGTCCCTTCCTGTCATCCCATGCAGTGATGTTACATCCAAAAGCTCCTCACAGACACTCGTGTCTTTCCTCACTCTGCGTATGAAAATAATGTGCAGTGTCTGTGTTATTGGTGCCTTTATCAACATCAAGTTCTCTCACTGGCTCTGCAATGGTGTTTCTTGTCACACTAATGCCTGCATTCAGGACACACCTGCTCACACACCTTGAGCATGCACTGCTTCAAAAATGCACCCTCTGAAAAATACTTTGCAGCATGGACGATATCCTAAGCTAGCTTTCACCACTACATCACGTCAGGCTGAGCTTTTTGTAAACATATTCTGCTGGGATTGCAGAATGTTTTTTTTTTTTTTTTTATTATTTTTTTAAGAGTTGACATTTTTTATCGAGGCTGACAGTAGCATATTTAGCTTTGTGTTTAATGTCAAAGTGCTGGCGTAAGTTGTCCTCCATTATCGACAGCCTTATGACACAGAAGACATAGGCTACTGGTTTTTCTCCTTGAAGCACAAACAGATATTCAACTTCCCACCACTCGTTAAATTTTCTGCCCTCAGCATCAGTTTTTCTTTTCTTGGACATTTGGGATATTTGAATATTTTTAATTTTTATCTCCTGCTAAAAAAAAAACAAAAAAAACTGCCCTAGTTACACTACCCTCTGGCAGCAGGATGATGCTGTCATTATGTGGACTGTGTTCTGCATTGCAGATAGTGTAGTACTTAAAGTTAATGCATAATGGGAGTTGTTGCTTTGATTAGACATTTATAACAATCTCTTGTGGGCCACATAAATAATTATGGCAGGCCGAATTAGGCCGGTGGGCCTTCAGTTTGACACGTGTCTGAATTCCCTGTTTTTGCCTTTGTTATATTTCTGCGCCCTGTTCCTTACCAAGATCTTACCTCTCACTAACTTTACTTTTTGGCCTCTTTCTTTTGTCTATGAGCTTTGGCAGTGTGACTGATGTTGATCATTACTAAGCTCTGATGGCTCCGTATCAGAGGAAATTCTCCTCGGCGCTCTGTCAACGTCACCAAGAAGCCATTCTGCAGCTAATGATCCATCTCTAGCAACAGGATCTTCAGACTAAAAATAACCAATATACCCCAATATTATGATGAAATTATTTGAGGTTAAAAGAATATTTTGAAAATTAAAAAAAATTACTCTTATTTGCTGTTATGTTGCAAGATGGTCTGCCATGTCTATAATATAAAAATAAAGCCAGAGCCACAAAAACTGGAATCAGGGGCTAAATCTACCCAGTAGAACCCCTAACAATTATTTTAAGTAATTCAAATGCGTTAGGCAAGATATTCCTGCAAGACCTCTTTGACCCAGCCTGGAGTGCATCGTCTCTTTCTCTCTGCATGACAACAATTCTGCAAACATGTTCCATAAATCATGAGGGTGCATGACTGGAAAACCCATTTTTCCTCATTCAGCTAAAGTGAAATGTCTAACAAGAGGCAATAGTGTAATCAATTGAGGATCTTGCAGTAAATCTTGCAGAAGTCCCACCAGCCCAGAACAATAAGTTAGAGACCCTATAGCTCTGTGAGGTGGGAATGGCTCCAAAGACCTTAAGGCTCAGTGGAAGCTAGGATGGCTCCATCCCAGACAATGCCAGTCCTGAAGTCCTCCAGTTAGAGTCAGATGAGATGAGAGAGAGTGATGGATCTATTCCATGCAATGTAATGCCTGATAGGATGTAAAGTGCTTACAGATTGACAGTGGCTGAAATGTGGCTGCAGGGAATGAAAAAGCAGTTAAATTTGTCTAAATCTTTACAGCCGTTACCAAAAAGTAAATCCGGTTTGGTCAAACTGTAAAAAAAAAAAATCCAACCTTCATTAATTAAAAAATTATTAATTCATGACGGACATCATGGAATAAACACTTTTGGAAATTCCTTTTTACTAAACTCTTTTAGATGAAAGGATTGATTTTTAACCTCGATGTTAAATAGGAAGCAACTGCTTGCAAACAGTAAGCTTAGATTAGCAAAGATAAGTAATTCCTTTTTTTCAAGTCAAAAGCTCATTAATCAACACTGCAGAAAGCTAAGTCTGCACAAACACTGAAGCTGTTTTATGGAGAAAGTAAGCATGTATTTCCTTTGTAGTCAAATATTTCCTTTCAGTGCTCCTTTTACTACTTAACATTGCAGGTTTGTTTTTATCAGCGTAGAGGGTGGAGTGTTGGTTAGCAGTGTTACCCCACAGGAGTGCCTGGGATTGAATCAGAGCGTTTTTGTTGTGGGATTTTCACTGTAACTGATCATTCTGAACTGGTACTGAAGATAAGTGCAAGGCTGTCTTAGGGAAGTGCCGATCTGACAGCAAAATATTTATTTAAAGTCTTTCACCTTAAGGAAAACATCATCTGGTCAGGGAATGATGGAAATATGTTATGTCTCTCTGCATCCAACTGGAGTTACAATGCAAGAGCCTGTGTAGTGCAAAGTCTTCATTTAGCAAATTTAAGCTGAATATTAAGAACAACAACAAAAAAGAGACAAATGGAGTGTTTATGAACTACAATCATTAACAGTTCCTACATTCCGGGCACATAATAGAGGGATATTTCCCACAATAGTAAGAAACCTCTTTCCCTCCAACAGTAGAAAATACTATGAAAAAGTAGTTACAACAGTTTGCACCCATGAAAGTGAGGACAAGAAGCCTGCATGAGCATTGCAAGAGTGTTGCATAGCATTCTTAACCTATTAAGGCCCGACCCATGAAAAAATGGTCAGAAAAGTCCATTTTTTTTTACTATGAGATCTTTATTTGGCCCTTTAACAAAATGTAACAAAAAAATTTACATTTTTTTGAGAGGGATATCTACCACCATGTGATACATTAAAATATTATAAAATGATTTTCTGCTTCTGGGTATCTATTAGGGGTCAGAAGACAAGTATCAGATTGTGTTCAACAGGATTTTGAGCAAAGTTTATACCATAAATTGAGGCAAAATGTCTCAGAAATTGTATGTAACATATATGTCATGTCGGGCTCTTATGGGTTAAGACTTAAACTAAAAAGTGGTACCAAACAGAGGGCACTAAGCAGTGTTGTGCATGAACAAATTCAAATTCATGTTTGTTTTTCTGTGAATGTTAAACCAAAACAAATGGACCATTTACCATTTGCAAATAAAAAACTTGAATGTGAACTTGTTGAGGTTACTGTGAGGTTCTGCTACACTACATTTTCCCCGGCGCAACACCTACTTCACGCTGTGTTACCCACGATGCACTGCACACTCAAGCATGACGAACCAGGAATGCTCCGAGGCAACGCTGGCCTGCTCTAAAACGGCAAGGGCAGGTGAAAAGAGAGAAGCTACAGATGAACCGTGAACATCAGGCACCTCGTATGCTTATGATTATTTATGGGAATATTATGCACTGTCAGAAAATTAAATCAAACACTTCTGTGCAAATTATGTCCATCTTTGGGATGGGCGTAGCGATACTCTGGAGTCGATACCTCGATGTCAGCAAGTCAAAATATCGGATTTGATATTTTGAATATGAGATTCCACTCTTCTGATACAAAACACGCCATTTGTTTTTGGTTTAATGCCGGCTATAGTGCATTATGTTTTAAATGTAGTTGTCAGGTTACTTTTACATATTCTGTTTCTAGTTAATAGATGTGAATAATCTTATATTAATATGTATTTTAGATTTGTACTCATTTTTTATTTACTCATCAGTATAATTTATTGTTTTTAAAGCATTTCTTTTAAGTATTGATGTTCTTGAGTTTTATTTATATTCCATATTGCACTTGCAGTAAAGACACTAATGCACACTATACAATCATGAATTTCCTTTAAGGAACAAGAAGTATTGATATCAATACTGGTATCGATGAAAGGGTACCGTAAACTAAGGGTATTGTATCAACAGAAAAAATGTTGGTATCCCCCATCCCTAGTCCTGTGCCAGCCTGATCTAACAGAAATACCTGGAATAACCACAAGGTCTCAACATTTATTTACGTGTTTGCGGCTCATAGTTGTTATAAATTATGTGCCGGGACTACGGAAAACAGGGCATGTTAAGTCGATGGTGGAGCTTTGGCATGGCGTCTGCACGACTTTTCTGGTACTGGAACAACAAAATAAAGACACGAGTTATCTTTTCTAAAAAGGATAACTTCTGCAGAAAGAATAAAACAAAAAAGGTTTTAATATTTTTAACATAATTTCACAAAATCAACTGTGGTACACTGGAAGTTTTGCTCTCTAACGACGTCACTTTTTTAGGTAGAGATGTGTGGCTTTTTTTTTAACCTGTTCATAGAACACTGAACAAAAAGTTATATACAACATTTATAGATTTGGCTACATATTTCCAGCAACACGAAAGATGAATGTGTGACTGCACAGCCTGCCAGAAATGTCATGCAGACAATACAACAGAGCAGTGCATTATTTTCTATAAGAAGTCATCCAAACCATTTGTAGGAGCAGCCTGAACACAGATAATTTAGTGAAGATTTTTTTAATTTTAATTTTTTTTTATTTGGTTGTTTCAGAACAAACAAGTCCTGCATACAACATGACAAAGCCCCACCGCTGACTCTGCACTGATGTCTGTGGTCCTGACCACGAACACATAAATAAGTGTTGAGTGCTGAAATAACTTTGTGGTTATTTGAGGTATTTCTACACAACAGAACTTCAGCTTCGTCAACTTATAATTTGAAAAGACGTGAGGTTGAAACGTCTGTCCAGTGTGAGAAGATATTTCATAATATTTTTACATTTTGGAGCATTTTTGTTCTTGCTTTAAATCTAGGAAAGATGTGAGCTAGGGTTGTCCAGCTCAGGTCCCCCAGGGCCACTGTCCTGCAGGCTTTCAATGTCTCCCTGCTCCAACACACCTGACTCAAATTAATAAGTCATTGTGCAGAACTTCATAAGCTTTTGGATCCATTTAATTGATGATGATGTATGATGTATGTATAACTGATTTATATATGTACTAACAGTATGATGCTGCTGGGTTGGAGTTTTAAGGGTGGGAGAGGGGAGATTACTGGGATTGCTGTATGTATGTTTGTTTATTATTACAAACAAACATATCCACTATATCCAAACAAATGAGGTGCAGCTTAAGAGTTTGTACATAAATATTTTATCAAACATTTAGTTTGATGATATGAACCAGACACTTATTCCATCAGAAAGTGTGTATTTATTTATTTATTTTTGCATACTTTGTTGTTTCATCTCACCTTCAGAAGAGGGATTCTGATCAGCGAACACCTGGAAAAAAAAAAAAATCAAGTATTGGAGTTGGAACATTTAATAAGAGATTGCAGACATTTTCATTGCTGAGTTGTTGAGGTAGTGGGTTTTATGGATGACTAGCGGTTGCAACACAGTCAGAGTTCCTGGTCCACACAAAACAGGCATCAGAATCCAATCCACAGTCTGACGGATTGGGAGGCAAATTGACAATGTCAGATTTCATACAAGTGCAAGCTGCAGTGGACCGGGAAGCAGGGCTTCAGCCTAATAATGAAACCACAGTGTGCCTAAAGGTGGTGCTCGTTTGTGCATGTGCAGCTGCACGCACATGTGTAATCACCATTGTGAAGCGATGGCACTAATTTGAGGCCTCTGCTCATGCTGCTGATGTGATGCATGCTGCAGTTACACAACCTTTGTGCAGAGTGGAAAGCACGCCACAGTTTTATAGCATGAGATTGGAAAGTGTTCATAGTGACTAAACCATGCTGTGTCAATCTGGGATTGGACGAGCCTCTGGCTATCACAGCTCACACAGGGAGTGATGAAAGCAACATGAGTGCCATATGTCAACCAGCAAAAGCAGCCTGGAGACAACATGACTAACCCCAGCCCAGGATTAATGTGACAGTTTTCCCTTCACAAGTCTTTGTATATGTACCGTAACAAACGACAACATCACCAGAGAAAATAATGGTCTGTGGCTAAATGACCAGGTTTCATTTTTTTCTACAGCAGTCTGTATTGCATTGATGGTTGTCACGTGCCCTCTAGTGGTGATGTACATTACTGCAAGGAAATATAATCACATGAGCAAACACTTGAAGGCAGGAAAACATAAAAAAAAAAAAAAAAAATTAAGAGCTAATATTCTGACCAACATCTTAACATTGTCATGTAGCCATGATTCATATCAACTTTGCAGATTTTTATGAATGAGTCTGCTGCTCAAAGGGAAGATTGAATCAAATATTGTGGAGATAAAATAGGACTTCAGCCAGGCAGAACTAAAGTCCTGACAAAGTCACAGACACACTGAAGGGGCCTGACTGACTGGTCCAAAGGAGATAAGCTGCAGTGTGTTTTAAATAAGAAATGAAACCATCAGAGTAAACCAGAACTAAAAGTGAAACATTTGAAGTTTGACATTTAACTGGAAGCGATATAGTTTCTCTACACTTTAAAGATTCTTGCACTAAATCACAGTTCTCTTAGGGTTTGTCAGAGATCTAAATGTTTTGGTACACGCGTTTTTTTAAAGGGATAAACTACAGTATATTTATTGTGAATCCAGAATAAATTGCTTTCACATCTCTCTAAGCATGCTTGATGAAATTTTAGAAAACACAACTGGTTAAACAACTCTGATTATTCACTACATGTTCTCTCATTTTGAAATAACACGTTCCATGGCTTACTGAGTACTACAGATTTCAGAAAAGACAGACCCTGTGTAAGAGAGGGGTGGAGAGTTGTTTCACTCCATGCTGCTTAAATGATCTATTTGAACAGAGGCGTAAATTAATGGAAGAAAAAGGAGCTGCTTTAATGTGTCACTGTGCTATATTGACCAAATCATGTTATATGCTATAATGAGCTCAGGAAATTATGTCAGCTTCTGAAATAGGCCATAATATGTCTTTTTTAGTATCGTGAATGATCCTGTAATTGCTTCTCTCATCAGTTATGATCGTATCATAGCTTGTATGGTGTCAAATTTCTCTGACTGGTGTAAGAAATCCCAATTAAACATCAAGTATCCAAATCAAAGAACATTATAGGGGATTTATTAGACGATGTGAAGTGCTCATGAGACCATATATTACCTGCAGTACACAGTAGTGAGAATACTCTCAGTTTGGAGAATCAGGGAAGAATTGTGATAACTAACAGAAGTTTGTGCCATATCAAACAACTCAAATTTCAAACATTTCATAGTGGTTTAACCATTTTTTTAGAAGCTGAATTGTGCATAGCATGCCAAAATATTAATCTTTAAAACACAAGCCCCTTGGCCCAGTGGACCTCGTTTAATGGAGGTATGCCCTGTGCAGCTAGCCTATGCTTGCAGGAAAAATAGAAATATATTCCTTTTAGACAGATTTTTGTCTTAATTATATATTATTTGTCCTTGTAAAACATGTTTTTACATAATTCATATACTGTATTTCACTCCATCACATAAAAACATCCTCTTACTAGTAGAAGTACCCCAATCTTTTCAAATACCCCCCAACTACAAATGTACCGCCGCTGAATGGATGCAGATATATCAAATACCCAATAATACACACAAAACTAGTTTATGACGATTAAAAGATTTATTTCACATTTCTTTCTTTTAAATATTATCAGCTTTTTTTGAGGAATCAAAGACATACAAGAACAGGTCACAGGAATATTTAAGAAGGCTCATGTCCACAGAAGAACAAGAGGAACAGTCTCAGGAAAAACCCAGATGGTTCAGATAATGTCGGTTATGTCTGCTGATGGTTCGGTGCCAGCACTGTAGTTTAGGATGGACGGACAGAGCATGGTGACTTTGTTCACTGACATCAGCCAACCGAAAACAAGAACTTGTTAATAGATGGGTTAAAATGTGACTAATAACAATTATCCAATCCTTTCTTTTAGATTCGGCCTGGAATAGCATAAAAGTAGTGCAGACGGTGGGATGGAGGGGTTGGTGGGTCAATGTGTGAATAAGGGAGCAGCCAGAATGACATAAGGGCACCACAACAAGGGGAGACACAATGAAGCACTGCAATCACAATACTAAACATACACAGACTTGGCTTCACTGGAGAAAAAAGTATTTTGATCACCCCAACAGTCAAGAGTGCTATTAATCACAGCCAATGCTGAGTTTATATACCTGGCTTAACCTGAGTCAAGTTTATAGTGAGGATTAACTCAGGTAATACAGGGGCTAATATAAAACAGTAAAATTCTGGGCATAATATTTAGTTGTTCCCTGTAAATGGGTAATGACGATGCCCTAACCTGGTTCATCTAACCTGTGTTAGCAGGGAATGGAGGGGGAAAATGGACAGTGTCAGAGTCAGACAGGCACTTGAGAAAAATGACAGAAACACTATGACTTCCATTAAGGCACAACAGATAAACTACACTCACAAACACCAGTCTTTGGGACAAAAACAAGATTCTCGCCATGGGGATGCAGAGCTGCAAACACTGTACGATGCTTTCAACATAATGGATGAATTATTAGAAGTTTTCATCTGAAGGTTGGACTCTTTCTCCAAAATCAGACTTCCAGTAGGACAAAACACAACTTCTACTCTGACAATTAACAGCTAACATTAAAGTGCAGCTAATTGTTTAAATTTACTGCAGGAATTTGCTTGATTTTCCTTTTCTCAATTTGTGTATGGAATGTTTTTCTGGGAATAATTTTTTTTTTTTTTTTTTTTTTTTGTTTTGCTTTTTCAAAAACAAATCTAATGGCTTCTTACAAAACATTCAGCTACATTCTGTGTGATTAAAACTAATCAAATTTAAAATAAAACAAAACTTAAAACATAAACATATAAGACATATAAGATGCAGTCTGGCCATATATATATATATATATATATATATATATATATATATAATTTTTTTTTGTCAGTTTGCACTTTCATGGATAGACAAAAAGTGTGTTTTGGGCTTTAAATGCATCATATGGTTTTGTTACAATAGACCCCTGTGTTATGTGTTAATCTAAAATGTGACTAAAATGGTAAGCACATACAAGTTAAAATCTGATTATCTTAATACAACAACAAATAATGTGTCATCTATTTTGAAGAGAATACATTCAAGTGCTTCTATTACGTTTACCAAAAGACAACCATTCACAGCAGCTTAACAACACTACATACCCCAAAATACAGGTTTTAATCTAAAGAATGAGACTAGCATTATTCTTCTTATCCTCATCTTGAAGTATTAGTTTTCAGAATTTTAAAAAATTGGTAACAAATCTCATAATTAGTGAGGGGGAAATCTTTCAGTGTAGTGTGGTTAAGTTACTTCCTTCTTTCTCCTTTTTGCTGTCTCAATTCACTTCCCCTCTCTGCTCAATTTGAGTACTTTTAGCCAGGCAAATATGTAACCAAGCTTGTAAATAGTGGTTTAAAAAAGGATCCCTTCCAAGATGGTCCTATTGACCTAGCATGCAAAATTACATTATGTAGCTTCACATTCTCTATGGTTCAGAAATACAAATGAAAGCAAGAAAACAACCACACTACACTTATGCACAAGTACTGGCTAACTGTGGTTAGCTAGCTGTAGTTGTAGCTAGTTGCTAACTACCCACAGCTATTTAGCTTTAACTACCTGTAGCTATAGCTAGCTAGCCACATCTAGTTTGCTGTTGCTTTAGCTAGCTAGCCACATCTAATTAGTTTTAGCTAGCTAGCCACATCTAATTAGTTTTAGCTAGCTAGCCACATCAGGTTAGCTATAGCTAATAAGCCAGAGCTAGTTAGCTTTAGATAGTCATAATTAACTAGGGAGAAATCTCAGCATTTTGATATTTACAACTATTTTTTGTTCATAAAAATAATTAAATATAAGAAATATAGTTATCCACTGTGTACGGTAAACCTGATAATTGAAACCTAAAATTTGGTACGCTTGTTGAAAAAAAAGAAAAATCTTGAACCAGAATGTGTAAGATTTAAGTAGCCTAATTTAGAGATAACATTTTAGATAATGGTTCAATTACCTTATTGAATTTCAACTGTATTTTAAAGTGGTGAAACTTACCAAATTTATAAACTTTAGTCTCGTTTTATTTGTCTTGTGTTTCTCTTTCACATCCAAGCTAATTATTCACCCAAACAAAAAACAAATGATGAATCTAATACCAAATGGCATTAAACAATAATTGACAGGATTAACAAAATCAAAATACCTGTGACTATTTAAAATTTAGAGTTATTTGTCATAAGGAGAATTGATAGTATCAGTGGGAATATCGAAAGCTGAAATTTACAAATGTTTTTAAATGATACTTGGACATTAACTCAAAAGCTCAAGGAAAATAGACATCAGGTATCCATTCATTTGCAGCTATTTCTCTTTTCATGGGATTTGTTAATGTAAAGTGAGAATATAACAGAAAAGCCCCTCTTTTTTGATCCTCATCTGTGATTTTAAGCGGACGATGGCACAGGTCTATTTTCCTCTAATGTTACTGAATTTCATCAAACATCTTGGCCAAAATAAATCAGCAACTAAAATAAACAGAGGTCATTAGACACACTGGAAACACACACACACACACACACACACACACACACACACACACACACACTTTGTACATACAGTCACGAAACTCATACACACAAGTAAGCATGATGAGATAATAAACTCACATGTAATCATGAACGTGAGTGTCATTGGCAAAGTGTGGAATAGTAATATATTTTCCCCCTTAAAATTCAGATATTTTTCCTTCATTGGTTTCACAGTCTGTACATCAGATTGACTATTAGAAAGTTTAATCTTCTCTTCCATTCCAACTACATCTCTCAACTTGCCAGCCCATCACTGCTTTATTTTCTTCATTTTTGCATGAAATGAACAGTCTCTTACATAGCACAGTGTTGAAAAAAGAAAATAAAAAGAAAAATTTAAAAAAGGAAAATTCTTTCTAAACCCTATGTAGTCTGTTCACAAGTTGTAGCTCAGGGCATAAAGTAGTGAACCTGAAGTGCATGAATATAGTTTCTAGTGAGTTGTGTTCCCTTGAGATGCAGATGAGATGATGAGATGACCAGTGTGGGCAGTTTAACTCAGTGGCAGGAGGCCCTTCTTGTAGGCCACCAGGCCTGCTGCAACAGCAACAGACAGGAAGGTAGAAACTCCCATGAGCTTGAAAAAACCCCCAACTGAAGGTGAATTCCTCTCCCAGAAGGTGGTTTCAAACGGGAGTGCTGGAACTTCCTGCAGGAGGAAAGGAGGAAGAATAAAGTACTTTTAATGACTGAATGTGAAAATTTATTAAATAACATACTGAGCAAAGTGACTGATCAAATCTGGGTTTTAATTGAGGATATGCAAAGTGGGCAATGGGGTAAATGGAAATATACCTGTTAAAATCATAATCATAAAAAGAAGGAAAAGTAAAATAAATAAGCATATTCTTATTGAATCTACTTATCAATTGGATTTTATATAAAAAAAAAATCATAATGAGAAGGCAATGGGGCCCAGTATGAAGCCTTGAGGTACCTCAAAACTAAATGAGGACGCAGCTGGAGAGCTCTATTTAAAATCATGAGGAACTCCTATTTGACAGGCAACACTCGAACTTTTGAAGATCTGTATTTTTAATTAATACATACAAGTCCTCCATTTCTGATTCCTCCATTTTTAATTTTTGTAGCAGCTTATGTTTTGGAAGCAAAACAATCATCTGTCAACATGTCCTGGACTGCGATCAAGGTCAATACAATACGTTCCTCACCTCATTCTCCGGCTCTGACATCCAGATCTGACTCTGGTGAATTTTACCCATGGCACACATGACCTGGAAGGACACACAGCTTATGTTAGTCAGAATGCCAATTGTCATGCAATACTGACATCTGTATAAAGTAGAAATATCAAATAGCAGGTTATTTGCATAAAGTATTTGATAATACATGCCTCTAATATAACTTGTGATCTGTAGAAAGAGCTGACAAATCTTTTTATTCACTGATGTTCTGCAGATGATTCACATGTAATATGCTGTATTTCTATTCTTAATGTGTTCTCTGAATAAACAGGTTTGTTTTGCTGTGTCATTTACACAGTTAGCTGTAGGATGCTGTTGAGCTCATGTAGTGTTAATACCCTTCGAGTGTGTGAACTGATTGCACAAAGCAGTGGCTCAAAAAGATTTTGCAGAGAACTTTAGCTGTTTCCTCACACTTCTTCCTACTCCTGCTAGTGTTTTTCAATGAACCTGAAAGCTTTGCTTTCTGTAGAACCTCTTCTACAATTTGCATGCTGTGCCCCAGCTGTTTCTAAAGGTTCAGTAGGTGCGCTGAGGTGGACCAGAGCACTGACCTCTCTGGCTGCTCTCTCTCCAGCTTGTACTGCCCCCTCCATGTATCCACTCCATTCTGTGGCCGTCTCTGTGCCTGCAAAGTACAACCTGCCCACCGGCTCCCTCAGCACTCTGGAGACAGGAATAGACAAAACATAAGACTTTTTAATCCTTTGACAGCGTGCTCTACAGTTTTGGTTGAGCCATTTTTTTAATGACTATGATGAATTTAATAAAAAACCTGTGGAATAAACCTGAATGACCCTTCCATACCATTCAGTTTAGGTAATTTAATGCCAAATATATAAAGTTATTATACATTATTAACTATTTCCTCAACAACTTGTTTAAAAACAGAGTCTTTATATTGTCCAAAGAAAAAAAATGCCTTGTTTTTTTCTTAGTGTGAACTTTAAAGGGTTAAAACTGTTTTTCTTTCACAGAGTGTTTATTTATTTCACATTTGCTCACATTATAAACAGACATGTTTGTGCTACTACTTTCTTGTCTGTTACTCTGCCTATGCTTGATGTAAAGTAGTTTTGTGCACAAACTGTGTTCTTTCAAGAAAACTGTTTGCCTCAAACACAAAGAAACATTGTTTAGATAATTAAATAATGAAAAAGCTTCAACTTGTACTATGGCTTTAACACCTTCCTGAAGTGTTGCCTTGTGGGCAGTTTGCATGGTTTGTTTATAAGTATGGCCTACATTGGTACAAAATCCTAGCAGATAATTCAAAACCTCTATGTTATGGGGATGAATGACATTCTTCATGCTTATAAATTTAATTACGCAATTTAGTTCAATTTGAGCCGTTAACCGTGATTCTGTGACATGGGAAGCAATTAAGCATTAAGCCCAGGAATGTTAAACCAAGCATAAAAAAAGCCCAAAGCATCAACTGCATAGACACTGATGGGCACAAGTTTCATCATGTTCATGTTTTCTTTTAGGAAAAAATATGCCAACAAGAGCAGGAATCTGATAAACCAGCATGGGTTTGCACAAAGACACAGATTCTGTATGAAACCTGCTCCAGGAAGACATTTAAAACCAACACCAACCACTGAGCATTCACTGGACTGTGTGTGACTCACCTGCCATACTGAGTGAGGATTCCTGGGGGGAAATAGGCTGTGTAGCAGCCTCCAGAGTACTCCTCCTCACACCAGTTCTTCTCCTCATAGTGCACTGGCTGAAACACACAAGTGGGCACATGAATGATGAAACTAGTGAAGGAATTTAGCTGTTTATGTTTATTTGTATCCAGACTTACATGCAGAGCCTCCTCTGAGCCCAGCACTTTGGAATAAATCTCGCAGATTTTCTTTAACCTACATACAACATACAAGAGTTTGGATTAAACTCACTGTGCAGGTTTACAAATTGTATTTGTGTATTTATGCTGTGTTCATGTTTTCTAACCTCTCTTCTTTGGTCAGGTCACACAGCTTTCTGGTCTTGCGAGCAAGAATGAATCTGGAGAAGAAAAGGAGGGGAAAAATGTCCTGTTAGACTCTTTTTTAGTTTCTGAGTAATTTACTTGACTAAAAGTTGTTGCTTTACACACTTTATGCCTTAAAAGTACTATTGTTAGGATAAGCAGAATATATCCTTTTAGAACAAGAATACAGCTATGAACTCACCCCATGATGGCAGGCACACTCCCATCAGGCTTTGTGTCATCCAGCGTCAGTCCAATGGGAGCTCCCTCCTCCTCGATCACCATGCTGCCACAATAACCTGGTGACACAACCAAACATTAAAACAAACATGACAGCCTGCATCGCTCTGTCCATCTCACTGTCTGCTTTTTACCCTTTTTCCTCCAGAAGTTCTCTTTGTAGTAGACCATGCACTTGATGACGGAGCCCATGGGGACACGGTTGATCAGCTGGTTCCTCAGCGGGGGCAGCTCAGGGTTAAAGTGCATCTTCAGGTTCATAGCGGGGGGAGTAGCCATGATCACATACCTGGCCTAAAACAAAGGCAAAGACAAAAACAGGTCAACAAACAGTATGAAACCAGATTCTGGAGAGAACAGCGTAAGCAGGTGGCTAACCTACCAGTAGGTGACAGCAGAGGAGCATATTAGCATATTTCTCCTTTTCTCTGATTAAGTAACATCCACTCAGCCAAGCAACAACTTGTGGTGTAAAGAACAGCTGTAGCTCGGGAGGAACCGGAAGGTCAGTGGATCGATTCCAGGCTTTCCCTGACCACATGTTGAAGGGCAAGACACTTAACCTCCCTCCCGATGTGCCTATCGAGGTATGAGTGTGTTTGTGTGTGTGTGTGAATGGGTGAATGTGACAGGTAGTTTAAAGTACTTTGAGTGGTTAAGCTGACTGGAAAAGCGCTATATAACGAAGTCCATTTAAAATTTTAAAGTGATTTTGTTTTCCATTTAAATCCCAGTACGAAAAGACATATAACAGAGAAATAATAATATCTCATAACACTAACAAATTATTATTGATAAGGCTGGATTGGTAAAACTCCTGCATGAATGCACAACAGATTAGTTTTAGCACATTAACTAGTAGCTGTTTTAAGTTTAATGTATTACCAGATGTTTTGTGGAAAAAGAGAAAAGAAAATCCATAGTTTTGCCATAGAAATCGAATTTTAATCTAACAGAATCTAATCTGCCTGAAACGGGATTTAAAAAATAATTTCAGATAATTTGGTAAGAACAGTACAATAAGAACAGCACATCAGACGGAACAGAATTAAACAATTTAAAATATTTTTAAAACCCTTTATTAAACTGAAAATAATACAAACCACCAGTTTTTAGAAAAATACATCCTCAGTTTGAGTTTAATACAAACAACGAGTGTCAGTAAAGTCTGGATACTTTACAAAGAAAAAACTTATATAATAAATAAATTAATATAATAAAGTGTAATAAAGTAAAAAAAAAAAAAAACACCAAGTGAAATATCTCTCAACTAAGTAGGTTTATTGTCTCCAAGTAACATGGTAGTCTATAAAGAGAGCATTAGTTCACATTTAATTTGTAGGTTAATTAAAGAGCGAATAAGAATGAAATATCAATGACGTGTTGATAATAAATAATACTGTGGCTGGATCTTGATGATGACAAAGTAAAAAATTCACTGCAGATTTAGGTTTTCATATAGTTTAAGAGTTTAACAAATGAGATGAAAACATCAAAGTTTTCAAGTTTAATATTGATATAATAACAATATTATTGTGACTGTTTGGGCAATCGTACTTATGCAGTAAATACTGTGACAGCTCTAATAGTTTGACTAGAAAACATGTAAATTCCTATTTATCTACGGAAGCTGACAGCAGCCATTCCTGCAATAATTTATTTATGCTGTTATCAAGATCACAAGTTAATTATCCCGTTTTCCTAAGATAATAAAGTCTGTTTTCATACAATAACAAGTTACATTTTCTCTTCATTTTAAGAAATGAGCCCTTTCTTAAGATGGTGAGATAAGCTGTTACAAGCTTGTTTTCCTGAAACTGCGAGATGATCAAGCCAAGCAACGAGTAACTAGTAACTAATTATAACTAGTAATTGTTGCAAGTGGTGAGAATCCATGTCAGTAAGCTGAGGCAAATGTGTTATTCTGTTTGTTTAACTTAAAGAAAACTATTGAAAAGAGCAAAGAAAAAGCTCTTTTTTGAAAACAAGATAAATTATTTTGATATCTCAAGGTAATGAGTTACCCATCACCTCGAAGTAACTCAAAAAAGTTCAATCAAAGCAGCTCCAGGCTTCTGTATATATTCATATTTCTATTTCCATTTATTTTCATATTTATATTTATTTTAAAATGTATTTATTTTATATGCCAGCAGCTTTTGCCCTTTGGAAAAAAAAAATATATTTATTTAAAAAAATTTATTTTATTGGAATTAATAAAGTTTTTAAGTGATTCCTCTGAATCTGCATCACAAATCAGCCACTTCTTTTTTACTTCTTGCTGGCAGAGAACCTTTTACTTCCCACAGACTCAAGGTGGACCGTGTAAAAACTTAACTGTTTTACTGCTGTGACTACTTCTGATTTTATCAGCGCAGCTTGGGCTGGAGCTTTGAACGGTGAAGTACCTGAGAAGCTCAGGAAGGAGGCACTGTCCCAAATTCAACACTGCTCCATCAGCTCTCGTCTCAGGTTGACTCAGTACGAGGTCTCACACAAGTTGCATTTCCCAAAAACAAAGCTCATCTGTCTCCTTGTAATAGGTGCAGAGGGCTCGTTTGCGCATCTATTTTGGTTCTGTCCAGCATTATACAGCTTCCTGTCTGCAACCTTTAAAGTTTTTCGGATGCACATTGTAGATATATTCAGCCCTACAGCCGGGCCTTCTTTGCATGCTCTCTACAAACTTCTGAGCTACAACGGTACATGCAAACTGCCCTACAGTAAAGAATGGTGTAGCTAAGAAGCTGGAAGTCTACAACCCCACCTTCCTTTAGATATTAGCTCATACTGTTGTTATATATTACACATTTAGACCAACTAAATCTGTACAAACTTGGCTAAAACAACAGATCCAAGACTTTTCTGGAGACCCTTTTTAGCAGCTCATAACTTTATGTGACTTGTGCTGTGGTCTGGACCAGCGGAGCTTCTAGTAACGAAGGGTCTGATGCTAAATCCAGGTTGCGCTTGCATGCTTTCACTCTGCCTGTTTTTTTTTTTTCCCAAATCTTGTTAATTTAGTTGTTTCTCTTCTTTCCATATAATCTTTGTTATTGACTAGAACGTTTGTTATTCCCATTTGTAAATTGTAAAGTAAAAAAATTATATATATATATATATAAAAACATTGTCTTGTTGCTGGTAAAGTTAGCGAATATAAATAATAAGGAAAAAAATCTTAATTACGCTGCAGATCAGTCCAGTCTGTTTCGACTGAACATTTTTCTTTTTATAAACATGGCTGCACTGACAGTAAAACTGTTGTGATCCACTCACTGTGTAGGTCTGCTTGTTCATCGTCTCCACCACCACCATGTCACCGGTCTGGTCGATCCTGTAGACGGGCGACCCCAGCTTCACGTGGTCACCCAACTCTTTGGCCATGCACTCACTGACCTGACCCGCGCCACCTGCAAATTTTCTCTCCTTCAGAGGTCCACGAAGGAGAACAAGGATCAGTCATCACTGCAGATTATATGGATGTAGTGTAGCTTTTTCTTTGCTCTGCATACTCTCACTCTCTGTCCCATCCGACCTTGCAGCATTTGACCCCTTCAGTGTAAGAAAAGCCGTGTTTAGGAAAGCAACTGCTAAATCTTTTGGCTTTCCAGATGTTTTGCATCGTTATCCTCAATCTTACTTCTTTCCTTCACAACAAATTTGTGTTTAGACAGCTTAGGCTGATCAATGATGAGAAAAGACTGAGTGGGTGGAGAGAGATTAGCTCTGATACACAAAATTGATAAGGCTGTGACCTTTTCCATAAGATTAGTGTCAACATCTCCCTGCTTTCCAAGACCAGAAACACATTGTGTGCATTCCATCCTGGCATTTGGATGAAGTGGCCTGCCAGCCGCTGCTAAATTATGCACTAAGCCTTAATGGGTCCTGGCAGTGAAACAAAGTGAGCCTGTGCCTGTTGAATTTATTTTCAGTTTTAGTGGAAAAAATGAACCCACACCAAATGTGCCATTCATCATTTCAATTACAGGTCTCTGTTTAAACAAATATTTTCTTAAATTATACACACTCTTGTGCATCCATCGTTAACATGTGCACATGTTCTGAGTGTTCCAGCAAACAGGAAATGACATCAGAGCTGACTACAGTCTCATTTGTTTGCAGAAACACAATCCCAGTCCTCTGTGGTCATGGCAACAGGGTCACTCAGCTTTGGAAAGTACAGCAGCAGAGTGAGCTCCGCCAACACTGCAAGAAAGCATCCTTTGTGGGGCTCATAATTATTCTGGGCTGATGCAGAGCAGGCCAAGGTGAAAGTACTGGCTCTGATTTAGCCTCTCTCACTGATGCTCAGCTCTGTTATCCATGAATGAATGATTCTCTGCAGGATGCAAAGCACTAAGTCCACTTCTTGGCATCTCCCCTCTGCTTTGAATGTCTTTAAATGCAGATTTGCTGGAAATCCAATCATAACACCGGACATTTTCTGATTCTTAGTTGAGTGTATTGTTTCCCCTTTTTTATAGGAAGTATTTTCAAAATTATTTTTCACAGAATCCAGACAAACAAACTTACCTGTCCTCCGTTAGTGGTGGAGAAGATCCTCATGGTTCCACCACACTGTTTGATGTACCAGAGGAACCACAGAGCCGACACCTCATGGGGTTCAGATGTTACATTCACGTTGACAAACAGTGTGGCAAAGCGACGAACAGCACTGCAAGACAAGAAAAAGAAAGAAAGAAAAGTAAGAAATCATAACCAAAAAGCACTAAGACCCAGACTGACTATCATTTTTTACCCAATGCTGTTCCCATTAAAATCTTACTGTTGGCATTTACTAAGTGAAATGATAAGTTTTTGTCTGAAATGTCCTCTATGTATTTATAGAAAACCATAAATACATATATAATAAAACAAAACAACAAAGCAAGGAGCATATGCAATGATTTGCAAATTAAATAAATATTTCATCCCATACAGAAAAAACATCAGATTAAATAATTAATTTACAATTTCATTGAAAATATTTAGAGTTTTTTTTTTTTTTCAATCTGATGGCTGCAACACATCTGTAAAAATCTGGAATAGAAGCACAAAAAGGATGGAAAAGTAACGCTCACCAATTAAAATTAACTGGAGGAGCATTTGACAAACTAATGAGGTTAATTGGCAGCAGGTCAGTACCATGACTGGGTATAAAAGGAGCATTTCAGAGAGGCAGAGTCTCTCAGAAGGAAATATGGAGAAAGGTTCACCAGTCTGAGACAAACTAAAAATTGTGGAACATCCATTCATCCATTTCCTATACTTGCTTATTCCAATGCAGGGCCTTGGGGGGGCTGGAGCCTATCCTAGCAACTACCAGGCGAGAGGCTGGGTAAACCCTGGACAGGTTGCTAGTCAGGCCGGCTGACAGTTTGCCTGGCCTGGGACGAGATTATGTTGGATGCCTAAACATTTTGAGCAACTTCAAATCAAATTACAACATCAAAGTTTAATCAGTGGCTAAGTCATTTTTTTGTGTTGTGGGGGGGCTCTTGATCACAATTTCAAGGACAATTAGGAAGGAAACAAATAAAAAACCTTTATGTAACTCAAATATTAAATTTTTTCCTATCATGAAACCAAAAATCCAGCAACGAAGGTCCAGTACTGTTGAGCAGCTAGAATCCTGCATAGGACCAGACTGGGACAACATCCCAGCAACTGGTGTCCTCACTTCCCAGACAGCTGTTAAAAGAAGCGGGGATGCTACACAATACTAAACATCACCCTGGAACAACTTTTCACGGATGTATCGCTGCCATCAGGTTCAAATGAGCTCACATTTTCCATGAAATGGTAAAAAGTCTCAGTTCTAATATTCTTACTGCATCTTTTTCTTGTTTCTCTTGTGTTGAATTTGGTACGTCTTTCAGTTAAGATAAAAAAAGCTTATATGGTTATGTAATCTTTCCATATATTTCTATATGTTTTTTTAAATGCAACTTCAGTTCTGTGAGTACATAAATAGCCCTCTGAAGGAAATGTATCAGGTGGCCAGAGTGGTAGCAAGTTGCCCATGGACACATCTTAGCTCTGCCCCTGTTAGTGCTTTTACATACAATATATTGAATATTTGAGGTCTTGGTAAGAATTAGAAAAAAATATGTAAAACCCCATAATTTCCCAGGGCAGAAATGTTTTCTGTGAGTTACCTGGTCCAGCAGATCTTTTCTAAGAGTTGGTGCATGGTCATCTTGTCCCACTCCTCGGCATGTGGAGCTCTCCAGGGTGCTTCTTTAGGAATCTAAAACACACCAGAAGGTTCAGCAAAAGGACAAAACGTGGAGGAGATTTATAAGCTTGAAAAGCTCAGCTGCATAAGACTGGATTTACCTCTTTCCCCATCTCATCCATCGTCCTAAAGAGGTTGTTGAAGTCCATCAAGACGAGAGGGTTCCACATGGGAGGAAAGGAGCCTTTGAATGGGTGAGACTTTCCCTGTTGGATCAGGAAAAAGATTACAATCAAAACATTATCTTTATAAGTAACCTAAAAGTTTCCGTGTCTCAATGATGGTAAACAAAAATACAAAACTGTGTCTCCCCTGCATCAACAGTTTGGAGGGGGACATTTTTTCCTTCATTAATAGCTCTTTATTTTAATGTTTTTAATGTAATACTAGCAGCAGTATAAAGTCTGCAATCTAAATATCTGAAAGTTATTTTTAGCAGTTCCCGCCTCTGTTTAAAAAACAGGACAGTAATCAGCTGGAAAATGGTGAATAGTGAGTAAATTACAGTGCAAACTAAAGCTGGAAGCAGCAATGATCAGGGTCCATGTGGAACTCAAACTATGTGCACTTTTATCTCCCTGGAGAGACCGCTTTAAACTGGATTCATGATCCCACAGTCATATTTCTGTGCTGTTCGCAAACCATGCAGAGTGGAGGATTATGGGTGCTCGACCAGTGCAGACAGGCTTGCATGCAGTCTTTAAAACAGCAAACAGGGTAGCTAAATCTGTGATGAGACAACATGTACTTTTAATTGGTCAAATGATCGGATAAATTTGGAAACTAACGCAAGAAAAAAAGGCCGACTGATCCAACTGCACTGACTGCGACAATGAGCTCTGATTCCTATTCTTTTCTACTTCTTCTCGCAATGACTTCTTCACATAGATCGAAGGTGTTTGACGTATTTTACACTGCCCCCTTGTGGCTAAATTAGAGGCAATCAGAGCAAATAAAGCCATGATGCACCTCTGTTCTCTGTTTCTTTTTTGTATGTTTGTTTTGTATCCGAGAGATGTGAAGTCTAAAACTGAGTTTTTACATGTCACAATAATATGGATCAACTGAGTCATGATGGAAGCAGCTCAATGTACTTTAGTAATTATCCTATAATTATCGGTACTCCTGGATTTGGGTGTTAAGTTCAAGTTTGATTTAAATTTTTGTGCACATTTTTTTAAGTTACTTGTTTTTATAAAACAAAAAACAGAATTAACTTATAAAATCTAAAACAGAAAGACAACTTCAGGAACCAGATGGTCCTGTATCAGTTTTATGATGATTAGTGCAGCAACAAAATGCAGAAAAACTCACACACACACACACACATATATATATATGTGTGTGTGTGTGTGTGTGTGTGTGTGAATTCATAGATCTAAATGACAATCAGTAATCAAGTCAAATAATTCAGAACAGCATCACATTCTTAAGATGTGTTCTGAGTAGTGCTTTCCTATTTCATTTTCTTAATGGACTTTCTTACCATATACCAATAAATTACAAAATATATGAATATATAAAACCAGCTGAAATCCTTCTGTTCTGCAAAACTGAGGTCTACGTGACTTATTCAGAATGATTGGACAGGTTTGAGAGATTGAGTAATTTCATATGACCGAGCCGGAGCTATCAACCTTGATAAGAGCGTCTGTAATCACTTATTAACTACATGGCTTACGTGGAAAAGGAGAAATAGGGGAAAAGGGCACAGACTCAAAGCAATGAAGCAGATTATATGTATACAACACTGTGAATGCTGATGCAGCAGAGTTTAGTGTTTATAGAAGTTTTACTGCCTCACAGGAAGGGAATTTATGTCCCCTCTGCATCCATGTTTATGTAATCTTACATTAATCTTTCTAGCATGACATCTTCAGTGCAAGAAAGCTCTGCAAGACTTGCAGAGAACAGGGCTACTTGTATCACTCGTGCAGTAACAAGAATGACTGGACCAATAATGGATCATTATTATGAAAAGTATCTTATTCTTGCATCTTATGTAACCTACCAGTTTATTTAGGATTATTTCCCGGTCACACTGGCATTAAATCACCAAACATCCAACTTAATTTTCTCTGTAACTTTTCTTTACTCCTGCAGGGATGTGACCCTAATATTCTGACTTTTAATCTGGCCTTGAAGTTCTTTTTAGTTTACGGCTAAAGGTAAATGAGTGCCAGCAAAGATTAGATGTTCACTACATGTGTATGTGAAATTTTTTTCCAACTTCTTTTTGAAGATTTAACTGTTCAGCATAACTGTAGAAGCTCTTTGATTCTGCCAACCGTAACTAGGCCTGCAGCTCTGCAAAATACATACATTTTAATACACTATTAGGTATAAGTTTAGAGGTTAACTTAATTATTTAGAGGAACAAAAATAGGCCATATGATTTAAAACTGGGTATATAAAGCTACATGTTTTATTTCTTAAGAGTCTTTACTTTTCCATTCTGTGTTGAATCCAAAGCCTCTAAATCACAATCAAGTAATCAAATGCACAAAAAGTCAGTTTTCTAGTGAGGGAAGTGTGTCAGGATACATATTTACTTGTTATTACTACTTAAAAGGAAGTGGTAAACACATCATTGTGGTTGTGTGCAAACCATAAAATTCACAAAGATTATAAAATGACAGACATTATGGTGAAATTTAGAGTCTTCAGGTTCTCTAATGTTTCTGCTGGAGATCATAATAAAGCTTTATAGAAATGCACAGTATTGGGATTTATAACCACAGATATGGACCAGTAAGCCAATTATCTCCAGCGGCTTCAGTAGTGATAAATAGATCACCAGAATTTCTGAAGGTCTTTCTTTAATTATTAACAGTATTTTTTGTTTTTCAGTTCTGACTTTGAACCTGACCCCTTTCAGAGGAATATCTTTTGTTTATAACTATGAATCATTCAAGCATAAAAAGGCTCCAGCTCAAGGGATAACCCAGCGTTGTATCCACACCTAGACAATTTGTCAAAAGTTATAAGCAACCTAGACTCAGTTTTATTTCCTTCTAGTTGAATCTATTAAAAACACCAAAGATTACACAGTTTCACAGACAGAAAATAGGATTTTAGCAGAAACAGCGAAGGTGAAAACTTGTATTTCTCAGCGTGATGTTTGTCCCTAAAAACATTCCAGGAAACTGGACACGAAGACGACAAAAGAAGTGTCAGGACTAAAAAACTATCTACAGCAGATGAATGGGATCTGAAAGGGATGTCCTGGAGAAATAGGAACAAATCCTGAACCAGAACCTGAGAGATGCATCTGGACCTTCAGCTGATCCATCTACTGTTGGCCGAAGCCTCATCAGAAATGGTCTCCATGGAAACATGGCTGTCAAGAAGCCATTCTTAAGGAAGAGAAACAGGGAGAAAAGGCTGAGGTATGTCACATGACATAAGAACTGGACTGAAAATCAGTGGCAACAGGTCTGATGGAGATATGAGTCTTTCCTGGAACCTGGACCTCAACATCAGGTCTTCACACTGACAGTAACTGGGTACGTAATTCACTGTTGCTCATTGAGTCACTTTTGAATGTCTCATGTTTTTCAGATTCCAGCAGGTGTCTACCATAGAAGAAATGTGACAGTGAGGAGGAGGACAGCACCAATAGGACAGCCAAGGAAGCTAGCGTATGTCATTTATGCAGAGCAACACACATAAACCTGTTCCTGATCTTGCAGAAAAAAAAGTTGCCATTTCCCTCTGGGATTAATAAAGTATATTTTATTTTCATTCATCTTTATCTTCAGGTGATGGATGTTGTCCTTAAACCGGTGGGAAGCCAAATTACTGCTTTCACATACTGGCTTACGCCCTGAGATCAAACCATACGCTGCTACTATCAATACAAACAGAAAAGCCACACAAGTGTAGAACAAAGCAGCACTGTCCACAAATTCATAAACTAGCCTGTTAACCCCTGCATATGTAAAGATGTTGTACCTGTTATCATCACCTCTGTACTTAACCAGATAACTTTATCTGTCTTTATCAACTGGCTATGAAAAAGCCTTCAAGGTTGCCAACATAAAACCATTGTTGAAAAAGCCTAATCTGTTCTTGCCAAGCACAGACCTATATCCAACTTTCCTTTTTACCTCTGAGATGGTCTGTACTTACATAGCGCTTTTGTCCAAAGCGCTTTACATATATGTCACATTCACCCATTCACACACACATTCACACACTGATGGCGGAAGCTGCCATACAAGGAGCTCAACCACCACCCATCAGGAGCAATTCGGGGTTCAGTGTCTTGCTCAGGGACACCTCGACATGGGCTCTCCGGGCTGGGATCAAACCGGCAACCCTTAGGACGACCACTCTACCCACTGAGCCACACCGCCCCTTAAAATTTGTTTCAGTCTGGATTTAGATCACACCTCAGTACTAAAATTGCAATATTCCAAGTTACAAATGGCCTTCTTATCACTTCTGATAATGGTCTTTTCTCTTTGCTGGTCCTGTTAGATCAAAGTGGCACATTTTACACTAGTGACCATAAAATCTCATTACAAAGGCTTGAACATTGGGATCAACAACACTGCTTTAGGCTGGTTTAAGTTGTTTCTATCTTCTAAAAATACCCAAGTTTGTTATGGAGTTCTTCAGGGTTCTGGTCTTGGTCCAATTTCTTTATATACGTTACTATTAATAAACATATGAAATATGACATTAATTTTCATATTTATGCTGATGTTGCCCATGAGACCTGAGAAAAGTCTGATCTTGTATTGAAGACATTAAAGCCTGAATGTCCTGCAATTACCTGTTGTTGAATGTAGATAAAACTGAGGTCACTGTTTTTGGCTGCAGCAACCTCAGAAATTCTATTTCCAACGACACTGCAGCGTTAGGTGGCATTACTGCGGCTCCCTGTACTACTGCAGGGAACCTCTGAGTAAATTTTGACCACAATTTATGTTTTAATCCAGATTTTAAACAGGTTTCTCTGTGCTTTCATTACATCTAGGATGGACTACTACTCTGGCGTCATCATTATGTCTAATTTCTAACGAGCAGAGGGACGTTCTGACGGCAGGAAATTCATTTTTGCAGATCAGTTGTATTTTTTTTTTTTTTTTTTTTGTACAATTAATAGCAATCTGAACAAACAAGAATATATTCTGTGCACACAAATAGATAAAACTTTCCCTCAGTGTTGTTAATCTTCCCCCCCATTGTTCTCTCCTCTGCAAACTGCCACACACCTGTGCACACGCTCTCAGTGAACCGTGTGATCACTTCTGTCAACACTGCTCAACTAGCTGCAGCGCTATAAATATACCACAATTCCAACCAATCACAGGTTTGGACAAAGTCATCCTGATTGGCTGCTTCTCTGCATCATGATAACACTGGAAAAGATGGTTTCTAAATCAAGAGTTGTTTCAAACTTTTTTTTGTTTTATCGTTGTACATCTACACAGATTGGAGCAAATATGGAAATTCATTTTGTGTGCACAGAATTAACCTTTGTTTGCTCAGATTATGTTATTTTTTGCACAAAAATATTCCTGCTTAAAATGAACTCGCTCAGGGTTAGCTTTTTAAAGGTCCTCTCCTGTGGAAACTCACATGGGTCTGAAATACTGACACCCTCTCTGTTTTCAAAGCCCCACTACTAAATGTTGGCAGATTTTCTCCTAATGAAGGCTAACTCTGCTCTCTTCTCTGAGCTCTCTCCAGTCAGTAAAAGTCAGTCCGCTGTTGACTCTTGTCTTATATCTTTGTCCCGTTCTCTCTTTCTTTTCATTGCTTCTTTCAATAATACCTCTTGTGATTCCTTGCTGAGTCAGCCAGTTTGTTGATATCCAGTTGCTGGCATGTGACGCGATGCTGTAAAGTGATGCAGTGTCCTGGGAAAAAATACGTAAAGTCTGGTTTCTCAGCCTTGGGATGCCATGTTTATTTTAACGTTTTAATTCATATTTTTTTATTTTCACTTTTAGTGCTGTGAACAATACTTCTATTAACAAGTTATTTTTATGAATTTATTTATTTGTTTTATGCATTTTGTAAAGCACTTTGTGATACACTTGTCTTTGAAATGTACTATTTTAAATACAGCTGATTTGATTTTGATCATTGAAACAGTGTGGGATCATTTTGACAGAGAGCAAAACAAAAAGGCAGAAACATCCAGAGAAGAGCTTTAGAAAATCCTTCAAGAAGACTGGGTAACTATCCATAAACACTACTTTAAGAAATCGTGTCTGAGGAGGCTCAGACTGTGCTGAAGAATAATGCTGATCAGACTAAATTTTTACTTTTCAGATCCTTAGAATTGTTCAAACTCTTTTTTTCTTTTCCACTTTATTTATATTTATGTTTCCTTGGTTCAGTAATTCCTCCAACTTCCCATTTTGCTCATGATAAATGGACATGAAGGCCGCCTGAGGACGTCTACAGTGTTGTATCCTCCATTCTTTATTTTAGAAGCCAAATAAGTCAAAAAGAGAAAGGGAACTGAAATAAAATCTTAACCAGATGTGCAAATTTGCAGCAACTTGGATGCATTTAAAAAGCATCAACGCTGTTTTTTGTAATTTCCACCTTTAAAACATCCAACAAACTGTCAAAATGAAGCATCTTCAGCTGTTTGGATGAGACATACTTGGGGGAGGATAAGCCAGTAAATACAGATGTTTTTGACCTTTTGCTAAAATCATTCTCAGCAGCTGTGGTCCAACAAGATTCCTGAAACACATCTTTAATTTCAATTACAGCAGTGACTTCTGCAGTTGAGATCTGGTCAGGAACGGGTGTAGAAATGTTTAATATGGTGCATCGCTTGCTGGGAACAGTGCGAGCTCACAACTAATATTCAGAAAGTTTAATCTTCTGACTGAACGTGAAATGATGGACTTCACTTGTAGAAAACCTTGCTCCAAAATTAACAATGGAAACAGCAGCTTCACTCGACTCCACGCTGGATATTTTTAGTCAAAAGACCAAAAGTTGAAGTGAAACCAGTCGAGACACTCCATTGGGTACATTAGAAAATAAAAAAATAAGTTATTCTATCTTTCATGTTTTTCTTACTTAATAGATCTGACTTCAGTTTATATTATGAGATGAGTCAGGATTACTGCACACGTGGAAAATTATATGTATGTACATTAAAATAAGTTCTAGAGCTTGAAAAGTTACTCTGATCATGATATAAAATACTTAATATTTCACTCCCAAATACCTGGGATTAAATATTTTGTGATTTCATAGATCCTTGTGATCTGTACGTTGGAATGAATGTAATAAAAAAAAGTAAATATGTCAAACATGTTAATGAAATTGAATGTAAATTAATTCAATAAATAAATGTTAAATGAATGTAAATTAAATCAAATAATATGTATGAAGTTAACAGAATTGATTTATAAATATGTTAAACTAAAGATTTTAAATAAAGAATTATAAAGTGTATTTAAAAACTATAAACATATAATATAACTACAGATATATATTATATAAAATATATATAGTAAAAATAAAATATGTAAATGAATAAATGAATAAAAATAAATATGTAGCGAAGGCTAAATATAATTGAAACTATGTTTATTTTTCTACAGAAAAGATTCATTAAATGTAAACATCTTTAATTGTCTTGTACTTCTTTGGACTAAAACAAAGCAGGAAATTAGGAGTTTTTATTATTTAAAGGTTATTATGCTGATATTTTACTGGTTCAGCCCACTGGAGACCAGATGGTGCTTCATGTGGCCCCTGAACTAAAACACAAATGATACCCCTGGTTTATGGTTACTTAGCTGAAAACTCATCCCACAGTGCTGAAAAAAGTTTGAGAACCACGACTTTAGAGGCACTTGAAAACCACCAGATGGTTTCCTTTGCAAACGTGCAGGACGTCAGGAGAACTGTGGGAGCGACAGGACAATCCCACGCTCTCTCAGTCTCCCATAAGCAGGAAGGGTATTTAATCAAAGTGTGTCCCCCGCATTTCTGATAATGATAGCTCATCAATAAATCCAGTTCTGAGGGCTGCAGGCGCATCAGCCCGTAGTTTGCTGATAAGGGAAACCAGCTCTGGCCTTTTGGATTACAATCTGCTACAGTAAAGCTGATTAGCTTCGCAGCTTGCTTGAAAGCTAACCCTAATTACAGAAAGGCCCGGGACACATGATGGTTTACTATTACTCCTGCTCTTGTCATGTGAGGAAATGCAGACATTGTTGTATACGTTAGATGTAAGTCTCAGTCTTTGCACTTTATATTCCTTCACAAACTTCAAGCAGGAACAGGAAACCTGCCCAATGCCACATCAGTTGGGAGTTTTTCTTACTTCTTTGTTAATCCAAAGCTACTTACAATCAAAACAACGTTGTAAAACTCCAAACAGTAACATATGCCTTTGAAAGTCCATCTGATGAATGAGGGTAATGAGTTGATTTACTCTGAGCTGCAGGAATTAGAGCTTTCCATGAGCTGCAGGGCAAACAGACCCACAAAAGTCAAGCCAGCAACCATAAGATGTTTTATTCTCAGTGCCTCGATTAACAAGTTGATCTGTTTTGGGAGTGCATTTTACAGTTGCATGCATCTGATTCACAATGTGAGCACCAGCTTTAAAACTAAAGCACTGAACTCACTTTATTCTATAACAAGAGCTGCTGTAACAAGTGAATTTCTCCACTGTGAGATAATAAAGTCTAATCTAATCTAATCTAATCTAATCAACTTTAAAGTATCCAAAGTAGCTCAGAAGACTGATTGTTCAAAGTTTATGTTTACGAGCAAGTTACAAGCTACAAACGAAAAGTAATACAATTTGTGTTTTGTGGATTATTTCAATGCTTCTTGGAAATAAATAGTATACAGTTAGAAAGCCTGCTTATTTCCCCTTTAAATGGAGTTACATTTGTAAAGAAAATGCATTTGAGGGATGAACAGCAGAGTCGAGTATGTGGGCTGTGCCCATGAAAAACTTGCCAAATCATCTCTCCCAATGTGAAACAGCTTGTTGTTGTTGTTTGTTGAATTTGATGGTTGAAATCTGAAGAAACAGGCTCTTCATTGCATTTGTACTCCCAAATTCTGGAGGTAGCCTCTGAGCTGGACATGTACATGTATGATGTATGTTTGTAGACTTGCAGGTTTTAATCCATCTGTTTGCAAAGTAAAGTAATTTTTAAATTCATGACAGGTGTAGGAACCTCCACCAAAAACCAAATAAACTCCAACATCTGAGACTGAAACCGTTGGAAATGCATTTAAACCTGAAAACCGTTCCTTGCTCAGCAGCTTTTAATGAGCTAAGTTATTAATTAGTGTTTCTGCATCGTAACAACTCTTCCCTTCTCTTGTGAGCTTATCTCAGTGTGGGCATTTCTTTTCAGCATGTTTTTAACACAGTTTACTAGTGAGAAACCTGAAAGTGTGATGGAATTAGTAACTGGGTTCCTCCAAGATGGTGTCAAAGCTACGGTGACATCACATGTTCATTCTCTATAACAGGAATACCCGACTCCGGTCCTCAAGGCCCACTGTTCTGCAGACAGTCAGTGTTTCCCTGCTGCAACACACCTGACTCCAATACATCATAGCGGACTTGTGCAGAGCTCGTCAGAGATCCATTTAATTTGAATCAGGTGTGTTGCAGCTGGGAAACGTCTAATACCTGCAGGATAGTGGGCCTTGAGGACCAGGGATGGGGATCACTGTTCTATGCAACTGAGTGTGATATTCCTTCACATTCTCAGACAATAACAATGAAGTATCACCTGCATGGTCCTTTAAGTAAAGACATCCTTTACATTTCAGATCTTCACCTGTTTTTGCACAGTCAGCTGTGGGAGAAACACAACTTACTCCTCACCTCTGCACACATCTGCACAGACAGTCCGACAATGATAGAGCAGCTTTTGATGAGGGATGCTGCCATGGAAACCATACAGGAAGCTACGAGTGCTGTGCACATGTGATTTCTTTCAGTGGATCTTGAGATAGTCGCCAAGGAGACACTAGCATCGAATGCACTTAGAGCTGACAAGTGGCTTGGCAGTAACACTCAGATGTATTTTCTGACTCCTGTCTGCACCCAACGTCATGCTTGTGACATTTCACAGCAACAGTGAAGTAGGTCAATAGTCCATCAGCCCCACTGACACAGTAGTAGATGAAACCACGCTTCGCTGCAGATCAGTCATTAATAAATGACTAAATAATTCTGTATTATGAAGCATGATGTCAACCATAACCTCATCAGATCACATAACACTTATTTTGAAGAAGTTCTAGCAGTAGTAGGCAGTACTTTTTGGGTACATCTGGGGAAATAATAGACTGCCCTTAGAGGAAATTTATTTTCTGAAACACCTCTTCTATAATTTTTCCGGCTTTATATTTTTTTAACCTAATAAAAGTCTTTAAATGGAAAAAAATCAAAACAAAGCAAAAAAAAGCTCCCTCATAACCAACATTTCTACAAATGCACATCCTCCAGAGACTCTAAAGCTCAGTACACAGTAAACTCTGCAAAGTTTGGCTGCCTTACAAATGAAAAATGACCAGCATGGGAACAAAAGGAATGAACACATGCTTGTCATTGTACTTTGTACACCAGAAGGGAAAATACCACTTTTATCTAATTTCATAAAATCACTGTCACTAACATTTTGTTGAACTATATTAAGCATTTGTCAAAGTTATATATCCTCCTCTTACAATGAAGGCATTTGATTCATTTAACCTAAAGCACTTTCTGGCCTGCATGCACCACTATAATGATAAGAGGCTGCAAAAATCAGAGGACTTTCTATCAAATTAGAGTGAGAAGACTGATAAGATACAGATATGCTTCCAACAACAGTGCGACACTGATAATACAAGACAAGCAGCAAAGTGTACTGTGTCATCAGTTTTGTGCTACTATGCAGGTGCTTTTTTTAATTACTCCCATAATTTCAGCACCAGTGTTGGTAAAATACGACTCTAAAAACTCCAAACTTTCTAGCACATCAGAATTTCTGGTTAAGAGATCATATAAACACATATATTTTGTTAGCCTTAGTCATATTTTAAAGTTTTAAAGGTAATTATACACAGCCAATCTGCAATATAAGGAGAGTACAGTTAGACAAACATCACAATTTAGCCAAAATATGACTCAATTATGCTATGAGGCTAACAATATATAGAAATGTGGTGCACAAGTTCCAGATATCATTTTGAAACATCAAATCTTTATCAAAGATCGTAAATCTTGGCTTTTATTTGAAGAAAGTGCATTACATAATTATGTTCCATTGCATGTGAAGAGCTGCAGGATATCCCTCATCAAAGTCAACAGTCACTGTTTAACAAGGTCACTGTCTGCAGAATAAAGAACTCTCTGTTCTTTGTTCTGCTTCTCCACAATGTGGTGGTGTTCATCTGACACCAGTGTGGACTAGTACTAGTAGTACCAGCACTGCATTGTGGCTGATTCCTACCCATATTGCGCACTGACAGGATAGTCAACATGCTGCACAGACTTTTAAATACACCACACAAGTTGAGTCATTTCTAGGGTGACCATTACCCAGACATGTGCTCTAAATTTCTATCAAATTAAAAAATGTGTTTGGCGAAAACTTTTTATAGTATTGTAGCCTCGAATATGTATTCATCGGATTTGTGTTTTACTAAGAGACAGTTTGTTTTAGAGTGGAATTGAGGGGTGGGGGTGGGGCTCTATGTTAGTTTAGTTTGTGTGTGTGAGAAAGAAAGTGGTGTGTGTGTGTGTGTGTGTGTGTGTGTGTGTGTGTGTGTGCTTTGATTTATTTTGTGATAAACTCGGGTGTGTGATTGCTTGTGTTTTTAAGATGCAAAAACTGTTGTTTTTATTATTTTGTAGCACTTTGTGCTGCTGTTATGCTTGACACGTGCTTGAAAAATAAAGTTTGATTAGATTTTATTATTGTTATACACTCACAGCCATTGTAGTGTTTCAACAAGAAACAGTTATACATCATTTATAGTTATTTTCAAAATAACTATAAGACTTTGTTGAACATGGTGGAGTTCATGGTCTTAGCGTTAGCTGCTAATGTGAGAGGTAATAAGCTGCTAAACAGTTTATAGGTGAATTTAATACAGTGGTGAATGAAATTAGAATTTAGCATCATCTCAGCGAGAGAAGACAATTTTGGACAAAAGCAAACTTTTCAGTTGCGTATCTGCTAAGATCACACCAACCATCGGTAAGTCACGCAAGCATACGCAGTGTCACTGGAAAAGGGAACCATTAAAAACAAAACTGATCTCCCAGTTTTATGAATTGATATTGAATTGATTCAGTTTGAATCAATTCAATTAGCTGATTTTTTTTTAACCCAGCTCTAACTAAAACCTCTAATTTTTGACAGAGATCTAGCTGCACCATTCATATTCATCCCGATAGTGTTTATTTTTCTAGGCAAGCCTGAAGCTTGTTTCATTTGTGCTATGTGTCATCTTCATTTATCTTCACAAGTAACACACATACTGATACTTACACATTTTAACATCCTGAAAGTTTTTGTTTGCTGTATAAATAAACTTAACCTTGACCTTTTGTAAAGTAAGCCCTAAACATGAAGCCCTGTCTGTGGTAACCTATTGTTTGTCTCAGAGCAGCAGCTATGTTCTGCCCGATGTGATCTGGAAAAAATTGATTCTGGAAACATTTCATTTTCATGCTGAAATCCGCGTCAATGAAATGTAGCGTGACATTTATATATGGCTCGACTAAAATAGTGATGAGGTGGCAGTGATACCGTTTGTCTAAAGTGTTGATGACTTTCTTAAATCCCGGGTTGTTCACTGGTCTTTGGCAAGAAAAACTTCTGCTTGTTTATAACGTTTGTCTCTCTGTGTCTCTGGGAGCTGGTGGATTGTTTAGTCACGACTCACAAAAAAGACTGAACATTTTTCTATTTTCTTGCGTCGCGCTGCGAGCCCCCGTGTGCACACACACAAGTTCCATAGAAAATGAATGGAGAAGGAGCGACTCCCATGTGCCCAGCCCATAATTTGAGAGGTGTTTGCAACACGAGTTGAATAAGACCAAAGCGGTTGGAGCTGTGGGAGGAGTCTGCACCAGAGCGCTGCAGCTAGATTTGCAACTGAAAACAGCACAAGCGTAAACTGAGGAGGAGCAAATAATCGGATCATTTCATTTTTATTATCGCTGAAAACCCAGATCGTAACAGAGATTAAAATTCGATTAATCGCCTAGCAATATCATGGGTATGCAATTTTCAGCAGTGGTTTAAAAAGTAGTCACACGGCTCAAAGACTTAAATCTTGTATCTCAGATGTAATACTCATGTTAAAATGTCGTCAGCTGCCTTTTATAATGTATGCATTAGCCCACCCACCCAGTGTCACCACCACCAGTGAATGATCATGGTTATCACTACTATCACCACTATAATTAAACATATACTAAAGGTTATCATCGTCATTGTACTCATAAATACATACACAATACAAAAATGCTGACAACAGACTTGCCAGAACCTGTTTCGACTAGTAAGGGTAATAACTGTGATGATAATGAAACAGTGGTGGAGGTCAATATGCAGCCTCTGATCTGAGAACAACTTTCCAGAAAGAGCAGTGAAAGTGTTTTTAGGTTTGTAAGTTTGTGCATGTGTTTGCACAAATACCCCTGGGACAGCAGCTCAAAGTCCACCTCTGAAGATCTGATTGAAACACAGCCTGCATGGAGATAAGCTCTCCAGCCACCCAACACACAGAGACAAGGCTGCCAGCCACACTACTTCAGTCTAGTCCAGTGATTTACAACCAGGGGTAGCTTGACCAGGGTACAGCAGCAACGGCAAATCAAATCAGGTGGAAGAATACAACTGTGTTAAGGACAGCGGTGCACCCACACTAATGAGATATAGAGCAAAGAATAACAAGAACAAAGAAAGATGACCTCAGTATCTCTGTTTGCCTTTCAACCACTCAGAGAAGAGAGAAACCGCATTACAGAAACCCCTTAGGCAAAGATTAGCATCTCCAGTTGCTAATGCTGCAGAGCTAAGGCTGGCTGGCTCACTGCTTAACAGACATATAGGAAGTCCCAGCAAAGACATTATATTTGCTTTTCTTCTGAATATTCCCCTGGACATCTCTGAGCAAATGCTCTGTATCCGTCTTTAGCGTAGAACATAAATGGGCCTTTCCTGGCTGATTGTGTTTTCTCAGTCATGTTTTAAATGCTGGTGAAGTTTTAAAGTTATTAGTTTTCAGATGAACTGCAGCTCTAAAATTTCCTGATATATTCCCTGTATGTATGTAATCCCCCATTGCAATCACTTTGGATATCTTGCTGCAGTTTTACTGACGCCTCGCTGATGAATTCTGAGCTTCTTCATAAACTTTTCTTCTGATGTGATGCTGCCCACTTGCTCCACAGTATTGTGGATAAAAGGTAAATAAACATGGTGCAGTATTTCCAGCTGTGAAGTACATACGTGAACTGAACTGCAACGAAAGTCTGAAACAAATTTCTGCACAGTCTCCAGTAAATCTTTCTGTTTGTGTGTAAAAAAGTGTATTTAGTCCTTTCATGGCCTTAAGCTGGGTTCCCTACTTCTGTTCGTCTTTAGTTTATGTCTTTTTTTAAAGAAATTATTTTTGATTTTTGTTTTACAACAATTAATCTTGATAGTTTGCATTTGGGCCCTACCTGCAAACCCCCAAACCCAAAAGTCCAATGATATGCAATATGTTAGATTAAATTTAAATATAATTTGTAGTTGTGTACATATCATGCTATATTCAATAAATGTGATTTTTCTCTTTGCATTTATAGCAAAATATGCATATTAGTGTTGCATGTAAACAAATTTCCAAATTATGGTCAACACAAGAATCGTCCTCGTAACCGGGACGATCTTTTCCTTGTGCATTAACAAGATGCTGTCAAGTGTCAAACATTTAAACCTTTTCCTTGGAGGGCATTGATTGTACGTAATCTCATTTTTTAATTTGATTATCTAATTTGCTTAAATTATACTTGCTAACGTGAAACCTGCGTCACCACTTGGGTTCTGGCTTTAATGCAATAATAAGAGCTTTTCAGTTTATACAGTAAATTGAACTCTTGAGGCAAAAACTTTATATTATATCCATAATGGGGCATACACAGGATGCCTGTGCTATCTTCTGGAAGCTACCAGAATTAATGGACAACTTAAAATGTAAGACACAACTGGAAAATGTTTGAATCTGCACACAAATGTCAGCAGCCGTGTCTTGAAGTAGGAAACAAGTAAAAAACACTCACATTGACATAATGCACCAGATTCTCCTTCTCATTGACTTTGTAGGTCTTTATGCCGTACTCTTTGGCCAACCGTAGGATGCGGTTCTGAGTTGGTCCGATGTAGGCCCCGCCCAGATCGACCCACTTTGTCTCCTTGTTCTGGAAAAAAATAAAAATATTACAGATAATGTTAAAAACTCCTTCAGAATTTGTGTTTTTGTGGAAAGCAATCCTGCCTGTTTTGCTACATTTTTGTGATATAAAAAAAGAATCAGCCCTGTTGTTTTGGTTCAGTTTGTTGGGATGATTCTTCAGGTGAGATGAGTCAAATATAGGCAACACAAGATTGAGTTTTCTCGTAAAGGTTTGTTCCTTAGCTGTAGAGTCTGTAGATCTTTACATACTACGTGGCTTAAAGGCTACATCAGGAATGTCCAGCTCTGGTTCTCAGGGGCCACAGTCCTGCAGGTTTTAGATGTTTCCCTACTCCAGCACACCTGATTCAAATCAATTCCTCAACAGCTTGTTGTCAAGTTCTGCCCAAACAATGTTGACCCATTAATCTGATTCAGGTGCTGCAGAAGGAAACATCCAAAACCTGCAGGACAGCAGTCTTCAAGGACCAACTCTGGACACAAACCGATTGTATTTATTCATTCATTCATTGTAAATGAAACATTTTTAAACAAATCATGAAGATAAAAAAAGAGACGTGAACATTCAAGAAACTGCTACTACTAATAATGTATTATTATTATTATTATTATTATTATTATTACCTCATTTATTCATCTATTTGCACCAATTGTTGTATTGCCAAACAGCTTTCAGTACCTGAAGTTATGTCACTCCAACCATGTTTTTTACTATAAGATTTCCTGCTGTTTCTATAAAATGTCTTTAAATTGTATGATGGCAGGGTTATAAACATGTTTCAAACATTAAGATAATTACTGTTATTGTTGAATGAATGATTAAAGCGCTTTTTCTTTCAGAATAGTATCTGCAGTGACGGTGTCGTCCAGGTCTTACCCGCACGGTGAAGGTACGGCCACCGACCCGATCCCTGGCCTCCAGCACTACAGGTTTCAGCCCGCTGGCTTTCAGCAGCTTTGCTGCGCTCAAACCTGCAAAACACACAGCAATCATACAGGTGAGAATCCTACAGTATAAAGTTTGTGTGCCATTATAAGCAGGATGATTTAGATGATCCGGGTCAGAAACGTTTATAGGTTTGACTGTTTGTTTACACAGCTCTGTTTTTAGTGCTCTTTATTCCTCACATGACTCCAGAGATCTGTGGAAAACAAAAAACAAAGGCTGTGCATTGAGAGGGACATGCAGAGGGTGAGATTGCTGCAGGCCTGAGAAGCAGAGAGCAAATCTTCCACAAAGAATCACAGAGCAGCTGACCTGCTGATCATGTGAGGAGACAACGAGGGCAGAGCCAACAGCAGAGCACCAGTTTCACATGCTGCCTTGTTCTTGGCCTGACCAACCAAAGAGTGTATCAGCCCCTGACCTCAGGCAAACCTGGTCATAACTTTAATTCAATCAGACATAACATACATGAACCTGAGCATGTACACATGTGCAGACGGTTACAAAAGCGTATGGCTCAACAGCACCAGACTCTCTACATGCACAGAGGCCACAAAGAGAGTATGTATCTATATTTTATAGAGCATATTAGTCACTGCTTTTACTGGTTCAGCTTCCACTTTTCTAGTTTTGCTCTTAAATAACCAAGACTTAACAAACTAGCTGCAGGACTAATTTACAACTTTGCCATAATTTGGGAACTAATGTCTGCAACTACTTTCCTAACTTTGTACCCTAATGATCCATAAAAATATGTTCGGGAAAAAAAATGTTTTAAATAACCAAGATTATTATTATTTTCAGCATAAAACAATAAAAGCTGATTAAGAATACAACTACAGGAGTGAATTTATCTGTCCTCTTGTGGGAATAAAAGCTTCTCTAAACCCGATATTCACCTAAAATTCACAATATTTAAAATTTTATTGACATTACTGTAATTTTGTTGCTGTAGATTCAAGTTTGCTGGGCATAGAGTGAGAGGGCTTTGTTTCACCAGCTCAGTTATTATTTAGGCTAAAGTAATCAGCTATCAGTGGTTTCACAGTGTCCTCTTTGTCCTCTTGACTGGCTCTAAGTAAATAAAGTAGGCAGATATAAACATGTTTTTATCTGTAAATGGATCCAATGGCCTCAGGTGCAGCGATGACTGCACTACAGGTAACATTGTGTATGTGTGTACTGTCTTCTTCTGTGGTCCTTTGATTTAGTTGCACATTGCACCTTTGAGGACACGTGTTGTTACTCACACACTACCTCCTGCTTAAAACAAATCCATAGTTTTTATAATTACTGGGTTCTGTACATCTCAAATATCCACAGAAAATATAAAATATGCTGACAAAATTTAAGCTTTTGGTCTTATGAGTCCAGTATTCAAACACAGGAGTGATACAGATTTAGTGAAACAAGTATATAACAACCTTTTAAATTCTGAGGTCTTTATAAACAGATGGGGACAAATGGCCTCTTTAATTTTGTTCTGCATTACTTCAATCAGAGTTGGTCTTTGCAGAGATAATGCTGACATATTGTACTATAATCTGATAGATTTAGAGCTGATTGTTACAGTTTTCCAATGGGTTATTCTTATTCATCCTGAAAGTGTTTGATTTGGTTGTTTTAGTCATGCCTGAAACTTTTTTTTATTATTTTTTGTGCTATGTGCTGTTTTAATTTATTCTCCACCAATAACACACATGCTGGTATTTACACATCTTAACAAATCTCACAAGTGTTGCCTTTACTATGACACCAGAAGTATTCAAATAGATCTTGTATTTGCAGAGATATGCTCATTTCATTATGGGTATGCAGTTTATGAACAAAGGTTTGCATCTCTGATCATCTTCTGAGTCAAAGCCTAAGACGGCTTTGACATTAGAGCATGCAAGATTTGACCGATTTGTAATTAAATTATTGTAAGCATTTAGCAGTAGTTCACATCCCAGCCATGTTATCTGTAGATCTTCCATCTTTCCATACATTTTAAGTCCAGATTTCCTATTTATTACAAATTTATCCTGACTAAATAATTTCTATTTCCTAAAGTCCTGTAAACATACTGAATAACACCTTCAAAACACCCTGCAAATTGATGGGAGTTACATTACAAACTTGGTTCATTGTATAATATAAAACTATCACATGACTAAGTTAAAGGTAAAACTAGAAGCAAACAAATGTCTAAAATCTCTCTGTAAGATGGAAATTTTTTTATTTTCTTTCAATAAAACTAGACAAAAATGTGCATGTGTCTGTAACACAGTTCTAACCACAAGGCCTTCTGTAAGCAGAGCACAAAAGCAGGAGGTAACTTCCAACAGACGACAACACCACCTCATTGCTGCCCTCTCAGCAGGCATCTACATCTGTGCAAATGTTTTCTTGTCTTTTGACCCAAATTCCCTTCTTTCCTCACCATCTTCACTCCCCTTAACTCTCTACTCCCAAATCCTGCTAAGCCTTGTTGAAACTAGCGAGGTTTATGGGAGTTTAAACATAGTTTGTTCTGTATTTGCCAAGCACGGCCTCTCCTCCCTGTACAAACACACCCAGCTTGCCAAGCTTTGGAGAAGGCATTAGCTCTGACCAGAGAAAGCCCACAAATCTTCCACCATTAAATTGATGCTATTACTTGCATGCAGCTCAAAAGGTCAGCCCCTGTCTTTGAAAACAAAGAGCATCTGTCTGTTTATGCCGACAGCAATTACTGCAGAAACATAGCTTCCTGTTGGGATAATACTTTGATCAGATAGCTTGTTTGCCCTAATTGAGGCCTCACCTTTTCCTTTGGTTTAAAAAAGGCCTTTTCTGAAATGCAATAGATCTGGCCTGCAACTGAACTTTTTCCTGTTTAACTCTATGTCATAACAAAGAAAAGACATGCTAAGATTGTTCCTGACGGAAGGATGGAGCAGCAGGAGACAAAAATAAAAATTTAGACTGTATGAATAAAATTGAGTAATGGAAGTAAAAACCCATCCTGCACCGTGAGCAGATAAAATAATTCTGCTCCATTTTTCCTGCGGCTTTATGAATTTGTCCAGAGAATGAGCTTGCAGATTTCTGCAAACTGCAGATCTTAAAGAAGAACTGAACTGATTTCACAACTCTTCACAGGAACTGTCTTCACTGGAAGCATTTATGAGGGCTGAAGTACTTTGTGTTATCAAAGGATCTTTGTTGGCTTGACTTCCTTTAATGATTAAAGATCAAACTTTAGTCATAATGTTACGCAACATACTAGCAAGACATAATTACATCAATTTTAAATGTACAAAAGGCAGCACTATGAGCCATTTCAGCACAAAAATTCCTCTTCACTAAATAGAAATGGTTGAGGCACAATAAAATAAAATAAAATAAAACTCTTGAACTTGGCTGATACAGGCTGAGATTTCCGGGGAAGTTTTAGTTTAATGCAATTTAAGCAGGGGAATTTCATGTTTAAATAAAACAGAAAGTAATCTGACTTTATTTTACAGTTAAATTAAAAGCTAATCAGGACTGATTTTTAAGTTTCCATTGTTTTAATACAATATTTAACTAACATGACGTTCACAGCACTCGTGTGCCCTCGTCAGGCCCAGAAAGTTACAGAAAGTCATTTTAGGATTTATTTTTCTTTATAGAATTTAATAGGACTGCCTGGATTAACTGATATGAGTCTGAACAAATCTTTAACATTGCAGATTTAATTCCATCAGTACATCTGGCACTGGATCAAAGGGAAAAAACTATTTTAAAATTCAGTTGAATCAAACCAATTCTTCCACAAGTTTGCACAACATTTAACACAGTGATGTACACACCAGTAGTTTTTCTTTGCAAAATGACTAAAAGTGTTTATAATGCACCATGAAATCAAATATATGTAGGAAGAAGCACTGAACACAACTCTGAAGACACATCAGGAATACCTGGATGCTAACACAGCTAGCACAAGCAACAACACACAATGAAGCACAGATACCATTGAGACCGAATCCAGGAACACAGTGAGTTAAATCAGTCTACGAATCACACGGATCAAAAGACTGGAAAACATGTCACTGAGGAACTTTGAGAATCTGGCAAAGGAGTGTTGAAATCTTGGGGGCTGGGGTAGCTAATGATGTTATGCTCGAGCCCGTCTGCTTGACTTTGTATCGGTCTGATGAAGCATGCACTGTTTTCAAAAGTCACGTGACCACACCAGCCAAGGCCTCGTTATGTCAGACTCAAGCTGTTTCACAGGGATTGTGAAGGATCGGGTCTTGTCAATCTTACAAAGCTTTAGAGGTTGTCTCAATCCCCTCATCTTACAACTTCATGAATACACTAACACACTTCACTATCCCAGCTGCACAAGCAGCTGATTTAGCTGCAAAAGTTTCTGCTATAGATGAGTTTATTGATTTTAGTTATGTCATAATCTTATGTTACCAAAATCTACCAGCCCCCTTTCATCATTTATATTAATGACAGAAGGAAACCGTCCTGCTCTGGCTTGTGGTTGTTGCCTAATCTGAGGCAATAAGATGTCTCATTCCAGAGAAACATCTGGAGAGTCCTTCACATAATCCATTTGGAAAAGGGAGAACACATGCTAAACATACTTAGCAGGGTCTGATTCAAACATCTACCTATTAGATTAATTAAAACACCTAAAACCTGCCTTTAGTTAACAGTTCAGGCCTCTGTCAAAGTCCATGGGTGACATTAGACGAGGACCTTGAACCCTGGGTAAAACAGAAAGCGTTGCACAGGCAGGATGAAGAAGGAGCTAAATGGAAACCAACAAAAACAAAACTGAGAGAAAAACTCAAGATTTGACCAACCAGCTGCAGCTAGCATGAAACAGAAACAAGAAACACGATGATCTGGCACTGTACAAAGGAAAGCTGGAGCTTTCTGAGGGACGAACGGTAAATGAGAAGCAGGTGTGACGGAGGAGAAGCAGGAAATGGAAGTTAATTAGAACACAGATGGGACAGACTAAGCAAAAATTAGACATTAACCCAACAAGAACTAATCCAACAACAGAACTAAAGCTCAAAGATCATAACTTTTGAGTTGTGGCTATGAAATGATCCAACACTCAAAAGCCTTTCATCTGCATGCAGATGCATGTTTAAGGTAATCTTTCTTTCTGGCGGTAAGCTATGCAACACACTGGCTGGGCCAATGGTAACACAAATCTCATAAAGCAGGAATCTCAAACTCCAGTCCTCGAGGGCCACCATCTGCAGGTTTTAGATGTTACCCTGATTTAATACACCTGACTCAAATTAATGTCAGTTTGAAGAAATCTCTTTATACCCCCAAGACGTTTGAACTAACTCTCCCATGTCAGCCTTGCTCAACTTGTTTAGTTGTTTCAAAGACTCAATTTCATGGAAAGTCAATTGAAAAGTCAACTTGCTCGAAATTAAATATTTGATTAATCCAAAAGTAAATTGGGATTTACACTGAACTTGGTAACACATCTTGTGAGGATAAAAAATGGATGGTGCATATTTTTGCCATAGACTAACCCCTAACCCTAACCCTGAGATAAAGTGGCATTAGGACAAGTCTTTAACCAACATCCTTTCTATCCCTGATGCTACACATAGATTGGAGATTGCCGTGGTTTTTCTCCTTGAACTGTCCTTGTCACCCATGGTACCGGACCCCAGGATAAGAACCACTGTGTTACAAGATGAGAAAATGCTGCACACGCAAAAGAGATGCTTTCAGGGTACCATCTGTGTTCAAAACAAGGCAATGTCAGATGTGGAAGTGGATCAAACAGAAAGTTTGAACCCTAGAAAGGTTCTGTTGCTGTGATCTAGCATAGGTTAATTATTAGTTTACTGATGAAAGTTTTTTGGAAAAGTTTCATATCCTGGAGTTAATAGGCATTCAAAATGCTTTCTTAAGCTAAAATAGTTGTATTTCAAACTAAATTAGCCATTTTTTCTCAGCCAGAGTATGAGTCAAGATTTCATTTCTGACTGCAACAAAGAGCCTGTTAAAATACATGTGCAGCACCTGAATGCTATTTTATCCAAGGAAGAAACAAATGTCAGCCACTCGCAGTTGGAAGCCATGAAGAATTGAAAAGAGAAGATGGATCCGTCTTCCTCCTCGTGTCCCTCTGAGCCTGATCTCCTGCTGTTAAAGGCTCTCTGCTTCTCACATCATGATAACTGCCAATAAAAGAAGTTGATATTTATCAAACAGATGCAGCAGCCACCTTGAAGTGTGGTCCTCCTCATCTCAGGCACAGCTGCTGTTCATTCAGCAGAGCAACTACCTCCATCGTTCACGGATATTTAAAGATGTTAATTGTAGTGTACGTTATGCTAAGAAAAACAAGTTAAAATTTGTGCAGGTACGTTAAATTGTTATTTACACACAGTGACAACCGGCTGGGAAGCAGAAGTAGTCGCTTATTGCTCCTCAGAGTTGATTTAGTTTTTAATTACAGAGCATATCATGAGCTTGCTGATTAATTTACATTACATGCAGATGTATTGACACAACATATGAGTAAAAACTGAATGCATAAAGGAAGTGCTGATGCTTTAATGTGGGTTAATTTGTTCTCTCTGCTGCTGTTTCATCTCTTTTAATCTCAGTCATCTCTCTATTCATTCCCTCCACTGCAGCACCTTGAGGCTCTAGCTGACCTAATTGTCTGGCGTTTCGATGATGTTTGAGAAAAAAGGAAGATAAATCCAACTGCATTATTTACTTTTTTAACTGGCCATAGACTCTAATTAATTTTCAAATTATTATTATGTGTTGGTAAGGTACTCAAGCTCAATGAGAGTGAGTTTCTGAAGCTTTTTGGACAAATTCTAAGAGGCACAAACACATTTCTTTTCATCCTCTAACCTCTGTACTGGAAATAAAGCAAGGGGAAGACAGTTTCCTTGACAACAATAATTGTTAAAATGGAGCCACTTGGCAAGGAATGAACTGTATATATACTTTGTGTGTGTGTGTGTGTCTGAATCTCTGCCATCTTTCACAATCTACATGAACATGAATATGCTCAAAGTCCTACAAACCTCACGCACACACTACAACACACATCACAGTTCTAGCATTTCTTAGGCAAGGCAAGTTTATTTATATAGCACATTTCATGCACATGGTCAATCAAGCTGTTTCATGCAGCAAAGACCTGAACCAGAACCTGAGAGGTGCATCTGGACCTTCAGCTGATCCTTCTACTGTTGGCCGATTAATCATCAGAAATGGTCTCCATGGAAACATGGCTACCAAGAAGCCATTCTTAAGGGAGGGAAATGGGGAGAAAAGGCTGACGTATGTCACATGACACAAGATCTGGTCTGAAACAGCAACAGGTCTGATGGAGGATGGATCCTCCCCAGAACCTGGATGATGCTCGCTGAAGCAGTATGGGATCATCTGGACAGACAACAGGGGCAGAAACATCCAAGGAAGAGCTTTGGAAAGTCCTTCAAGAAGCCTGGAGAACTGTTCCTGAAGACTACTTAAAGAAATGACAGACAGCTTGCCCATGTCTACATAAAGTGTTTGCAGCTGCAGAAGCCCAAAGTCTTCCTTCATGATCTGATTTACTGATTATTTATTTGAATTAAAAAAAACTTCTCTTAATGCTGTAAATCCTCTGGCAGCATATCAAACTGCACTACCAAGCCACAGTAAATCCTGACCACAGAACATCGTACTTCTGTCAGTAATGACAGCTTAGACATTTCTCTCTTTAACCAGCATGGATCTAATCATGTGGCTGTTGCAAAACTGCTGTCCTTGAAAGGCCATTTCCTGTTTTTTGCCTTCTCCTCTCTGCTGGTCCCTGTCTTCTGCTGTCTGACTCTCCCCCAGTGTTCCCCAGGATTAATCATGTAATTCTCATCAGTAGCCTGCAGTGAAAGATGAGAATCAATGTAGATTTTCAGCTCTAAAAGTACCAGAGATTCACATGAATATCACATCAACAGATACTTGCAGACTATGTTCATGAACACAGCTCTGCACATGAAAGGATGAAAAGGTTGCGTTTTAAAGTAAGAATATAAATGTGTAATACAATATTTATGGCAGCCAGAATATAGTTAAAATTCACTGACAACATTACTCTCTAAAACGGATGTTTAATATTATACTAAAGCCCCTTTTCCACCTACGGATCCAGGTTGGTACAGCAAGATTTTTAATATCTTTTTTTTTTTTTTTTTTCATTTCTACAGGAAAAAACTGGAAAGACTGCTATAACATTTTGTCTGAGCTGCTTACTTTTTTGGGACCCTTCTGTCCCAGTCTTACTGAGCTGAGCCTAAAGGTTGGCACTGGACACACTGCAATCCACTGATTGGTCAAAAGAATCATCACTTCCTGTGAGACTCGGCAATATGAACAAAGCAGGAAAAACTCCATGTTTAAAAATATGGTGGATATTTTGTTGTTTAAAGCCACATGCCAGAAGGAAAAAACAAAAACTGCTGAATGTCACATTCTTCTTTGTTAAGATTCAAGGCAGGGTCGCTATGAAGTCATGCTATTACGTAGTTATCTGGCTTATACTCCACCTCTATGTAAGAGTATTATTGGCTGTGGAAACGCAACAGAGATCTGGGTTTACCAAACTGCACCAAACTTTCTCATCTTGAGCTGGACCCTTGGTGGAAATGGGGCTTAATACATTTCAATCAGACAGCTCATGAGCTGATGGATAAAAGCTTGATCGAGCGTTGCAGTTTCGGGGATAAGCTCTGATTTGATCACTCCTCATGCATGCATGTTTTACAATTTTAAATAAATTAAACATTAGAATGAATGCTGCACAATATTTTGTCTTTTAACCGTAATATACAGGTGGATGCTGCAGTGGACGAGGGGCTCAAAACAAATGCAGGCAACATGCAGGGTTTATGATAGCAGCAGCAACCGTGGCAGCAGGCATAAAGCAAACAGCAAGGAAGTGTGCAGCTTAAATAGACTAGACTGGACATGTATGTTTGATATGTAGCATGAAAGATCACATGGGATGAAGCTCGAGTTGTCTACCTAGCTCATAGGCCGCTTCATAACCCAACAACTACAAGTACATTTTAGAAAAAGATGTTTATTAACAAATTCTTGTCACTTAACTGTTTTGATGTCTTTCAGTCAGGATTTGGACCCGTCAAAGTCTTGAATGACATCCATGTAAACATAGATGGTGGCAAAAATTTGGTTGTGATTCTATTACATCGAAGCTGCTTTTGACACAGTCGACCGTAACATCCTGACTGGAAAATCAGGTGGGACACTCTGGTCCCATTCTGAATTGGTTTAAATCCTAAATGAAGGACGGCAACTATTTACTGTAGATCCATTCAAGCAAACATAGCTTGTGAAGTTCCCCAAGAGATCCTTAACGTTCAGCACCAAATTACCAGAAAAATTGAAGTCTCCTTCAAACCTTTGTTCTTTTATGAATTATTATCATGTGTCTGAACATGAACAAATTGTACTGTTTTTTTTTTTTTTTTTTACAGTCTTTTTATTTCAGTTTTCTTTCCAGATTTTTCCACTGTATTTATTTTATTTTATCTTTTACTGTAAATAAATTCAGGTGTTCAGGGTGTTAATAAGATTAATTAGAGTTCCTGAAAAATTTGTTTTTTAACCTAATAAAATGTTCATGTATAAAGATGGCAGTACTCAGGAGGATAAAATGGTAGAGCACAAAGAAGTTTTTCTTTTTGAGTCTATGTTCTTCAATATGTACACTTGTGATGATACTAATGGTGTCTGTTAGTATAATATGTAACTCGCTGTATTTTCCTGTCTGTTTCTGATCATTTACAGAATGTTGGATTGACTTATGTCTGAAATTTGTTTTATAAATAAACGTGTCTTTATAAAAACGGCAGTATTTGGACAGAACAGTCTGCTTGCTGCTGGGCTGCTAATCTTTTAGTGACATTTTATTTCTTGGTGTGTGCATGTGTGTGTGCTCTTTAGCAAAACTGTTATTTGCCCTGGAACACAAACAAAAAAAATCCAATAGTGGCTGATTGACAAGTGTGCCACTTGAATCAAGACTTTGCAAAAGGCTCCATTGATTTGCGTGGGGAGACATTTACGAACCAATCACATTTCCCAGCGGCTGCAAAAAGGCGAGTGTTACACACGAGCAATTACTAATTTAAACAAACAAGATCATAAGGTCAAATAAGCAAAAAGAAAAGTTTATTTTAAAAGTACATTTATACATTAACACTTTTAAAAGAGTTGTGTGTAAGATGTTGAATCAGAGAAAGTGTTTACTGAATATTAATATCGTGGTTATTCTGTCTAATGTTATAAAAACCAGGATTTATTTTATTTAAACCTTTATTTTACCAGGGATACCAATTAATTGAGGTAAGTTCTTATTTTAAAATGATCTGGCCAAGATGGCGACACAAGAACCAAAAAAAAATAAATAAATAAAAATAAAAAATAGATGTAAAGATTTTAAAAAAGGAAACATCAATCAATAAAAATAATAAAGCACAAATCAGATAACGTTCAAGATAGCATGATTACACAGTAAAGGACTCATCTAACAGAGGAGCTAAATTCAGGTTGCATTACCAACTTGTGTGAGTTCAGGTGATTTTAGCCTGTTCCAGGTGATCAGCACCTTCCCGTTTCTTATCCCTTATCTTAGGTTCGGATTGACTGACCGAAGATCACGACTGCAAGTTAACTTTAATGTAATATATTTACATGTGTAGGTAGGAAGAGAGATAAAGATCTGAGATTTATAACAAATCTTTAAGCACAAAATGCAGCTTAATGAAATATTTAGTTGGGACATTCATATACAAAAGGTCACCATAATAGACAACTGGTAAAAAGAAGATAAAACCAATCTTTTCCCAGCTGGGAGTGAAAACTTATATCTATAGTAGGAATCTGACTTCAAGAGAGGAAGGCGTTACATCTTAATGAGCCTTGAAATGTGAAATCAACTTGAAAGCTGCTTGTGTCGTAGTCATGACGACCCCCCGCAGGATCTAAAATTACAGTAAAACACTAAAGAGACTCAAAAAGCTCAGCGGAAATTAAACCACCACTCAAAAATTTGCTATTTTTATGCTTTTCTTCTTTAAGTTTTAGACCTTTATGGGTCAAAATTACTTAACTTTCAACACATCAACACTGCCTCATTTCTTACACTTCTGACAATAGCATGTTTTGTTGTTGCTTTTTTAACAGTAATGAATAAATGAGACGGTATTTCCTGCAGAAATGATTTACTTGTTTGCATGTTAGATCCGAATATTTAAACTAAATAAACGTCACGTCTGCCTGACGTGTCTTTATAAATCTCTGTGCATCATAAATGATAATCTTTTGATTGAAAATCATTCTGCCACAACTGGAAACGGTTATTATCTGTTTACTTAAAGTAACGACCTTCAGGAAATTACTGGTCCCAACAAATGAAAAGTCTAGCAGCACATAATCCACCATAAAAGAGCTAACAACCATATTTCCCTCTTCTGCTGCTGTGCAGAGCAAACACGTGAGATATATGTGCATGAGAGTACGGTGGAGTTGGCTGGTTGGCGGGTTTCTCCTATTTGTACCTGCCTTAAGTTTAAATTGAAGCTTTAGCTTCATATGTATTTTGCAATCTTGGAGAGCATCGGTTTCTGTACTCTGATACAGACAAACAGTAAGCAAAAAATAAAAAAAAAAAGATTAAGTGGAAACATTTCCCCCAGAGCACCTGCTTCCAGTATTTTCTTTATACTATCACAGATACATGTTGAGGATTTTCCAGCTGTGCAAACATCCATCAGCTACACGTACCTTTCACGCAATCAGTGTCATCATTCATAAGATTAACCTGCTGAGATTACGACCACACATTTCTCATGGCTTTACCTGCCACATGCAAGACAAACACAGAGACACAAGCATGGGGAAAGTACAAATGGAAACACACGAGGTGTCGGTCCAATGTTTGTATCTGGCAGGTCATCCAAAAGCTCCTCGTGTTTACACAGCTGGATGGAGAAAGCAGTAATGTGGTACTGCAGCCATGTTGATAGAAGTTAGATGTGCAGTTCCAAGGTAAGAGTTCATGTCACTGTAGGAACATTCAAATATGATGACAGCTAACCCAAATCACAGAAAAGCATCACAGAACTACATAAAAGGGGAAAAAAAAAGTTTTTGAGTCACAAAAATTCTGCAGCTTTTGTAGCTTTGAAAGATAAAGGAAAAAGGCAGACAGGGAGAACAACTTCACCCTCCTCTTCTACGTCTGTGGGGAAAATATGCCAGCTAGCTCACTTGGAAGCCAGTGTTTTGATATAAATGGGGTGTTGTAAGGAAATCAAAATACAGCGATTCTTATTTTTACCAGATTAAAATGTAGTTTTGATCGTCATCTCTCTTCTTCTTTCTCAGCAGGTTTCCCTGGCTCAGAGTTATGATGCTTATTTATTATTATTCTCCAGTACCTTTAACACCCCCCCCCCCCCCCCACACACACACACACACGCACACACACACACACACACACACACACACACAAGCCCAAATACAGCCTAAATGTGGCCTTGACCTACAGCCTTGACTAAATGTGATTGTGGCTGTCAAAACTCAGCCACATGACCACCACTGTAGTGGCTCTGGTAGTAGAGTGGGTTGTCCAATAAGCAGAAGATTGGCGGTTCGATTCCCACTCCCCCAGTCGTTGTGTCCTTGGGCAAGACCCTCCTTGCCTCCAGGGTTTGGTGGTGGTTGGAGAGGCTGCCACATTTGCGTCAGTCCGCCCCAGGACAGCTGTGGCTACACATGTACCTACCATCACCAGGAATGAGTGAGGAGTGAATGAATAATGGATACCATGTAAAGCGTTTTGGGTGCCTTGAAAAGCGCTTTATAAATCGAATCCCTTATTGTTATTATCCTTATTTTCATAAGGAAGGCTTCCTGAATTTGAACCACTTCTGGCCCACAAAATGCTTGCCTTATTCCACAGTAGTAACACCTGACATCTGGACCACATGATGCCCACAGGAGATGTGTCATAACCCAAGCCAGGCTGACAATTTACATCTGGTCCACATCTGGCCCACACAACACTTGCCAGTGTCGTAGCTAAGCCATAAGTGCTAAAAGTAGCCCAGTTTCACCCCAACACGTCTGCTTTGGCTGCATCTACAACCACAAAAATGTGGCATCAAAAATAAAAATAAAAAGCATCACATAACATCTATTCTACATTTATTTTTTGGCTTCTTACAAATGTAATGGTTTCAATAATATTTTTATGTTCTACCTCTTTTTGTTTTTTCGTGGGCTTTTTAAGTTCCCTTTTGTCTCATTTTGTTTGAGTTAATTTTGTTTTGGTACCAGTTATTTTGAGGAGAGTTTGGTTGCTTTGACCTCCTTTACGGACTCATTTTCTTGTTATTTTTTGTATACACTAGGCTTAAACATAGTAATCTCTGAAAATTGACTCGTTTTTGGAGCCAGCCCCCAAGTGGCCATCCAAGGAATTGCATTTTTATATCGCTTCCGTGTTGGATTAATTTTCCAGCTTTCTGACGATTTTTGGACTGTTTTTGTCCCGATTTTGCTTCTTTTCAACCTCGGACGGCAAACACCTGATCATTGTGAGATTTCCCCGTCCATTTATCATGTGGTCTGTGATGTGTTATGAGCCGCTTTGTCCCGATAATCCGCTCCGAAACGGGTCGTAGCCGACAATTGGGAATATTGAACATGTTCAATATTTCAGACCCAATTTCTGAGAAACGCCGACAACTCGTGCATTGTGACTGTGTGGATGGTGACGTGGTACGGAATGTAGCCAATCAGAGAGCGAGCTGGCTGGGGAACAAGGAAGTAAATAAAGTCCGTGTTCACGCCGTCTATTTGTCTGTTAACAATAGTCCCAAGACCACCATCATTCCCTCGTCCTATAGATCCTCTTCCATGCTGGATGTTGTGTTTTCGGGTTGTTGCTATGGTTCTTCTTCTTTGTTTTTTGCCAGTGGTTGCTATGGTTCTTCTACGTTTCAATGTTTGCCCGGTTCGGAGGACTAGATTGTAGAGAAGTTGCGGGACAGCATCGTTATGTGTGTGTTTTCTTCACGTGCGAGGTCTCGACCAGATAAAAAATCTCATAAAATTAAAAGAATCGTTATGTGTGTAACAGGCCTTAGTGATGACACAAACAGATTCAAGTGACATCAGAGACAGTGGGGTGTGCCAATTAATTTGTCATGAAATTATAGCTCATCTCATGCAAATCCCCGGTATGTGCATGTGTGTGCTTGTGTGTGTGCTGGCAGTTTTGTCAGTGAGAGAGCTGTTGTTCTTTGTTGCCACTCAGATCATTCTCTTTGCAAAAATAATGAAGCATGAAAGGCACATTGGCCCTGAAATGCACATATACAAGTACATGCACACTTCAATTTTACTTTCAAACTGCTTAGCAAAGAATAACATTCACTACCTGACAAATAATTAACAAGGAAAAAAAGTGTCAGCTGTTACTCATAATCATAAAAAATAAGCAAACAAGACTCCCACATTCTACATAGACATGACAAACAAGCAGCTCCTTTGATTCTTTGTGAAGACCTGTTACTGCTATACTTGAATCTTTACTATATAAACACTAAAGAAGCAAAACAAACCATCAGCTAATATTTGGGCTGCAGATAAGTGCCATGCTTCTATGCTTTGTGCAGGCCATGGATGCCAGCACATATTGGCGCCACCTTGACAAGCCTTGATGAACCAGAATGAGCCACTGGCAGATTTCCCGGCTCTAAAACTCTAGAGAAAAGCAACCCTCCCCTAAAACTGCACCTCCCCAACATAAACAGGCTTCTTCAGTCTGTGCGGTGAGTCTGCTCAGTCCTTTCAGGCTTAGCTAATGAAAACACAGCAAGGCCAGTTTAAAGGAAAGGTTTGCTTCCATACAGCTGTGATATCTGTCGCTGTCAGTTGGCAGGTCTGAAAGTCACATAAAAACTCGGGAAAACACAAGTTTACATGAACCAAAGAATGAATCGCTGGTTTCACATAGAAAGCTTTTTTTCTCATCTTTGTTTTAACCCTTGCAAACACAACAGACTAGTCAGTTCATGTCAGAACTTGTCTGGTTCTTGTGCATCAACCTGCAAGCTTAGCAGTGTTTTGCATCCTAAATTTAAACCTATATATTTAAACAAGCTGCTGTCTTTGATATGTGCTTTTTTAAATAAAGTAGTTTTGCAGAGATAAGCAACACGTTGTGCTAAACCTCCAACCAGAGTAGCAGAAGAGGATGCGATGACATGACAGAATACAGAGCGTCAGTCAAACTTGTAATGAATCTAAACAATTGGCATGAAATTCTGCACCTGATCATTTATCTGCTTAATTTGCCAGTTTCTATTAGACATTAGCTGCTTTTCTATGAAATGCCATTTTACTTTATATTAAATAAAAAATAAGTAGTTAAATCAATTATTATAATGAAATAAACAAATACAGTTAAAAAAATTTCTGAATATGAAATAAATCAAGTAAATGTAAATAAATCTGTGGGATTTTGTTTTTAAATTGACATTAATATTTAGTGGGCTCATTAAATTGTTTTATGTGCTTGGTGCAGATCAATAATGTCATCCTTTTGAAACAGCTGCATCTTTTCCAACAGAATGTTTCTTCATATGTGGTTGTTGAAATAATAAAAACTAATTGATAACTGCAGAATACACTGAGAGCCTCTTGCATTTTTTATTTAATCTTTTAATTATTTGACTTTTTTTATTAGTTATATAAGTATTTACTGAAATTAATTTAAATAATTGAGCATTGATGCAGATGCCATTCAATACAGTTGGATTGATACATGAAAAATAAAAAAATAACCTTGAAATATCATCCAGAAAAAGGTTTCTACAGTTGCTTTTGGTAGCAAACTTAGTTATGTTCATTAAAAGTGACAAAACACAAATAAGTGAAAATGTGCAGAGATCCTGTGACTTACTGGCGCTCACAAAGCTGTCAACAAAACTCTTGCATGGGCACACAGGAATTCAGGAATCAGGAATGATGATTCCTTGACACCAATAAGTCAAAAAATAAATAAATAAACAAATAAAATAAATAAATTTTGACTCCACACAAACATGTAGTTATTAGCTCATGCTAACAGAAAGAAAGCTTGTTTTTTTTAAAAAAAACTCCACTCTGTAGCTTGTTGTCCTTTATTGCTGCAGGTTGTTGCCCTGCAGACGCAGCTGAAAAAGCAACTTTACACAGAATTCAGTTCATGAGAAATGAGCCTCACACATTTATTAATCTATTTTATATTTATCTGTTTTTTATATTTAACTTTTAGGTCTGCACTAAGCGCAAATGTGAGAAATGCGTGACTGTTAGTCATTCTACGGCTTCCTTTTAAAACACAATTGTAGAGTTGCACCTCAATTTCGTTGTATGTCTGCACAATGACAATAAAGTTTCTGTTCTGTTCTATTCTGTTTTATTCCCCATGTATTACCTTTGAACTCCACATGTTTTGTCACTTCTATCTTCCTTCCAGTTTCATGTTTCCCTCAAGTTCCTTATTTACTTGCCTTATAAACACATTTCCTTTTCTCCCTTCCCCAATTCTCAGGCATTCTTATCTCTTTGCCTCCTCTTCCTCCTTTCTTAATTTACAGCAATACACTGACTTCCCAGATTTTCAGCTGCTGAAGCAAAACAGTATGAAGATTCCCTTCTTCTCTCCCCCATCAGTTATGCTCCGCTGACCTCTCCTCTTCTGCCTTGGCATCCTCTGGGCTGCTGGTTTGATAACAGGTTGTCACAAGCGTTTAATGTTTTCTCAGAAAAAGCTGGCTGCCCTTCGGGGGGCCGCAGTCTCGCTGGCAGGAAAATGACAATTGCATTTGCAAGCAAACAGGGTGCGCAGAGAGAGGTGTGAAGGAGATGTGTCCTTTGACTGGACAGTGATTGTTATATGTGGCTCTCGTTGGAGGCCTTAAAAGGGCAGCGGTATAAACAAATGGCGTAATTACAAGATCCTAATGTGACACCTAACAGAGGAGCAGAGCAGAGGAAGAGCCAGCGGGGGCTCCTGTTGTTAAATTAACATTTCCTCTGCAGAATTGGTTTTCCCTGTTTGACTGCGATCTGACCTGACACTGACCTAAATTCTTTTCACAGACAGACGGACGAGCAGTCGATAGAGCTGTAGCTGACGGAGAGGGCAGCGGTCAGGCGGAGGGAATACAGAGGCTGGAGGTTCAATCCCAGTCAGAAAAGCACAACAACAAGCTGACGGCCGTTTTAAATCCTCCCACCTGAACGCCTGACTGTTCATCTGCAGTGTTGGAGCAGTTTGAAAGCTGCAGAAACACAAGAGACAGCCAATTCTCTCCTTTGCAGGAGTTTTTTGTATCAACATGCAATCCTGAGACTTCTCTGGAGCTTTATTAACTGTTTCAATAAAGCATTTATCTGTTTGGAACCACAGTAAAGGAACCACAGTACAATGCAAAAAACTGAAAAAAAAAATCCTAATATCTTTTTATATGTGTTGCCTTCAAGCCAGTTTTTTGTTTGTTTAACACTGATCTATGATCATTCAGGCATAAAAATGGTTTGTAACTCAAGGGATGAACCTTTGTTCAGTGTCGACATAGAAAACTTCAAAACTCTTGGCTCTTTGTCAGATATATATATAATTTGTTTCAGCTTCTTTAGTTGCATATATGAAAAAAACAGCAAAGATCAGACAGTTTGACAGACAGAAAACAGGATTTTAGCAGCAGATTCCCAAAGAGCTGGAAACTTGGCATACCTCAGCATAATGTCCAGAAAGGACACATGGAGGACAAAAGAGTCAGGACTAAAAAAATTCTCTGTGGCAGATAAACAGGATCTGAAAGGGATGTCCTGAAGAAACAGAAACAAAACCAGCAAAGCCCTGAACCACGACCTGACAGATGCATCTGGACCTTAGTTGATTCGTCTAATGTTGGCTGAAGCCTTATTGATGTCAAGCTCTGCACAAGTTTGTTAATTATTTGAGTCAGATGTGTTGCAGCAGAGAAACTTCTAAAACCTGCAGGACACCAGCCCTCAAGGACCAGAGTTTCAAATCCCTGCCTCATGGAGGGATGGATCCTCCTCAGAACCTGGACCTCAACATTATTGAAGCAGTGTGGGATCATCTGGACAGAGAACAGAACAAAAGGCAGAAACATCCAAAGAAGAGCTTTGGTAAGTCTTTAAAGAAGCCTGAGAACTTTTCTTAAAGAAATAGCTTGTCTAGGAGGGTTCATACTGTGCTGAAGAATCGGGGTGCTCAGACCAAATATTAAATTTAAAGCTCCTTATTGGACAAACTCTGGTTTTACCTCATGCATTCCCATAAATGTATGAACATCTCAGTTAATCATGCCACTTATTTCCTGTTTTCCTAATGACATATATTTAGAATTTGAGTTATCGCTCAAGACTTTTGCACTGGAGTGTATGAACCAATCCTTCCTGGGAAATAGAGTTACATAACAGAAGTCTAATAGAGCCACAGAACCTTCAGAACCAGAGGTAACTATTTTCCACTTTCCTCTTCCATGTTCTTCAGTCATGCATCCTTATTCAGCTTACATGGATCATCATGAAGACTGTTTGCAGCCCTTACATCATCAGCTGCTGTTTGTAAAATAAATTATGCAGGATCAGATCCTCACATGTTGGACTCATCCTCAGCATCACAGCTTGTCTCCAACTGGCTCACAAGCAAACACAAAGAAACAGAAGCCTATAAATGTTACACGTCAGCCTTACAGATGCAACCAGTAATGATTTGTGGCTCCCCTCGCTTCCTCTTATGCAATACAAAGTATGCTCTGGATGATTAGCTGTTACTTAACACACACTGCTGCGGTGATACAGCGGTGTGCCAGGGCAGAGGCAACCTCACGGAAGAGACGAGAAACTGGGTTGGAAAAACAGAGAGGAGAGAGGAAAATGCGCATTCTGCCCAAAAAAAGTCTCTTTAATTCCCTGCTGATCGCAGCTTCGCGACCATATCCGAGCGTCTCTTGTGCAACAGTTGTCTGGTCACCTCACACAACGCGCATCAGCTCCGCTTCAGGCGCTGCGCGGCGGCTTGGATCCAGTTTTGTCTCCCCAGTTTGGCTTAAAATGAAGTAGTTTTGAAGTGGCTCCTACCTGATATGCCCGCGCCGACCACTATAACATCGTAGGTGTTGTTGGTTGCAGTCATGGTGCTGTCTGCTATGCCTTTACCCTGCTCTGACCGTGTCCGCTCGCCGCTCAACGCAGGGCGCACGGAGGAGCGCATCTGTATTAAAAGCGCCGGGCAGGCCCACTCCCTCCTGGCTCCACCCACTCATAGTAAAGCGGGTGCTGCTCTGTGGATATGGAGGATTATTAGAAAGTGTCATTGACCTGCAGAGACATACCTTTCACCTCTTTACATTTCCACATTCTAAAGTACCTGACGGCGGTAATAAGATTGTTTTAAGCCCAAAGACTTCATTGATAAAAACAAGCAATAAAAAATTTTATTCATACTATCATCAGATGATTACAGCTGTCATAAAAAAACAAAACAAAACAAAACAAACACATCTTTTGGCAGCCCTACTCCTCAGAAGCACGTTGTCTCACACAGAGGTGGTTACAAACTGAATTAGTGGTTTATTTTTATATTTCACCTTCTGACACAGTGGCCCACATGTAAAGCTCTCTGTCTGTGGACGGTGACTCACTGGCTTTGCAACATACATGTGCATACAGTGTAAAATCCTCCTGACTGGCTTCACTTTGTATTCTGTAGTTACTGTTTCCCTCTTGTGGCTGGCTACGGGTGCTGATGTTTGCATGAGTTGTGCAACGTTTGGGCCCCATTCTGCAGCAGGAGGGGGATGCGTGGCTTGTACATGCTGTTTTAGGCATATTTCAGGTAATTGCTGCTAATAATAACAACTCTGACAAGGTTTAGGATGTGGATTGAATTACTATAATCTCTCAATTTGAATTTAACCAAGAAATACAAATTTCCTTTATTATTTTCTTTATATTTTCTGATTAATAAATATTTGATTGAATCGGAAAATCTGTCTCAGCCATAAACGTTCTGTGAGATGTGATTCACAAACATATATTCTTTGTTTTTTTTTTTTTTCTTTTTTTTTTTTAGATTGGCTTTACATTAAGGGATTATCTGAGCATGATTGTGGTTAATCCTAATCCTCATTTATGGAATAAGCTACTAAAGACCCACGCTAGCACATCCCTGTCCTTTCAGGGACTAGGGCAGTCTGGACGAGACTGTGGAGAAGGGGGGAGGAGAGGGCATGGAGTGAGGTGAACACAGTTACTGAGAGTTATGTAATCTGAATAAACTGAAGCAACAAATTCCTCTCTTCAGTTCTTCCTTATAGCCCTTTTTAAAGTTTTACCAGCTAATTTTTTTCATGTAATAAATTTCTTTAGATTTAAATTTGTGTTCATTTCTGTATCAGTCCCTAAAATTCTATCAGCTTCAAGAAAAACCTGCCAATAGGTCAGCAACACATCAACATAAAAACAATAAACAGCTGAACTAATTTTCTGTTTGATGCGTGAATATTAACAACCAACCAGTCAGCCCGGCGCATAGAGCAAACTAAGAGGTTGCTTTGGGTTCCCAGGCCACCAGCCCCTTCCCCAAGTTTGAAAATATCAATATCTTGATAAAATATATATATATATATATATATATATATATATATATATATATATATATATATATATATATATATATATATATGTAGTCTTAATAATAATGCTGCATGTGTTATATAATGGAAATAAAAATGGTAACAAACTTTTTTTACACGGCATACTTGAAAAATGTCTGGTAAGGACACAAATAACACTCGTTTAATCAGTTTCTTCTGCAGCTGACATGTGGCACATGCACAGTTTCTTGTGCAGCAGAGCACTCTAGAAACTTAGAGGTTCACTAACGTAAGAAGTCAAGGACACGTTAGCAACAATTTTAAGCTGCATTGTAGTGGAAGATTGCATGTTTTGCAAACTTGTGTGTGTCTTGTCTGTTTTCTGTTATTCTCAAATGCAGGTTCTGTACAATCATACTTTCCTCTGCCTGTTAAAAAGTACAAATGAATACTAGGGCTTTTCTTAAATTTGCTACTATATTAAGTTTTAAAGCCACAAAGTGATATTGGTATGATTTATGGCAGCTACATAATGCTAATGAATGGGCACTGCCTGATAGTATCACACTGTATGTTTAAAATGTGTAAAATATGCATTGTTTAAAATTGAAATGGAGGCTTCTAGTTCAGTTTAGACTGCAAGTCATTTTATAGTCTGTTCCAGGCTGATGGGGTAGTCAAAGTGTAAAAATTACAAGAACAGCTACAAGCTCTTGTCCTTCCTCACACTAAGAGAGAAACAGGATCATTTTCTGAACTAGGAAATCAGTTTCAACCTGAGTTTAGATGCCAGCTTTTCAAACTGAGGTACTTGCAAGCTGAAGATGTTCCTTTTAACGTTGTGATCTGTGGTGTGCCTGATGGAGGTTCAGCCAAGGTAAAAAACAACATGAATGTAGCTCCAGTTTATGCTCTTTCTGGAATAATTCTCAGTGTTTTATCATAAATACATGCAATTAAATGGAGAACTTACCTCTGAATCTTCAGGCTTCGGCTTCAGTCACTTCTATAAGTGCTTCTCCCATTCTTTCATGTTGAAAGGTTTGCCAGTACCTTTAAAGTTAGGTTTCTGTCTCTGTTCTGTCTTCTGCAGCAGACCTACAGATGACTCCCGACAGCTGGTTTAGTTCAGATCAATCAGCCAATTATTGACACACAATCCACACAATCCAACCAAACCAGACTGAAATGAAAACACAAATCCATCTCAGTTAGAAAATTATTCTTTTCTTCATGCTGTCCCTTGACCATGTGACAAATAATAACAATAATCTGAGTGCTGTATCATAAAAGCAAACATAAAAATAACTAAATGTATAAATAAAGTTATAGTATAGGGTGTTTTAATACAATTCTACCATCTAGTCATTTGTAAAAACCTTCAAATGTTAAAAAAATATGAGTAAAACTGTTGTTTACCAGAAATGTTTTGCCTCATGAATGCACCATTTAGAGGAAATGGTGCATTGGATGAAAGTAATTTATTTATTTGACATGCACAGAAATCCATTGATCTCAAAGGGAAACATGTTTGGTGCCAGGCTTTAGCAAAGCTGCTAATTTCCGCCTGCTGTCTCTGGACAGGTAGTTAATATAATAAAAAATAAAAAAAAGAGAGAGTTACCATTCATGTTCCTTCTACTATTTTGGAACATTAGTGTACCTTTTATGCCTTCAAAAGGCACATTTAGTTGCCTTTATTTACAGTTATTAGGCCTCAGGGCCCAGATTACATTGAGGGTCAGAAATTTACTCCCAGTGCTTTTTCTGACCAATGTAATTTTTATTGTGCTGTCATTAAGTGTTCCTCTTCTTTTACACAGCAGATGTTCCTGGTCTGATGTTGCTTGTTAATGTCTCCACACTGTCCACTCACACCCCAACTGGCCCAGGCAGATAGCTTTCCTTCCTGGTTCTGGTTCTGGTTGTTTTAAAGCCCAGCTTCAGTCAGCAGTGATAAAAAAAACAGATCAAGTCAGAAATCTTGGTTTCGTTTTGGACTCTGAGCTGAACTTTAACAGCCATATTAAAGTAGCAGCCAAAGCAGCTCTTTACCAGCTGAATAATATATACAAGGCCAAAATATATTTTAAACTCAGACAAAAGCGGTCTCTGTGACATTTTCCAGCAGTCAGCGATGGCTGACAGAGGCTGTTTCCAGCACCATTTATGGGATTCTGTGGAGCTTGTGGAAGACTGCAGGTCCCTGGGCACAATCTTGGACGGCTGTCTGAGGAGGTCAGGAGGAAAAAGCATCAGAGACGATATTTAATCAGGAAAATAAGTGTCGTGTTTCACGGTTTTATTTCTTGTGTTTGGGTTTTGTCTATTTTGGTTTGGCATATTTTGATCTTGGTTTATAGTTTGATGTTGGTCGTGTTTAGTTTCTGTTATGATTATGGGTTAGGTTTTGGGGGGTTTTGTGGTGTTGTAGTTCTGTTATGATTTTTGTTAAATTTTTGGTTTTGTCATGTTTAGTTCAGTTTTCCCTCACGTGCGGTGTTTTCTGTCCCTGGCTCATTAGCTCACCTGGTTTGATTTTGATTCACTTCACTTGTTCTCAATTTGTTCCTCTGTGTACACATACCCCATGGTTTCAGCTCTTCCCTGTCAGATCCTTTTGGTTTAATCCTGTCGTGTGTGGTTCCCTGTCCTGAGTTTAAGGAACTAAACCTTGTCACCTGCACTGTTCTGCCTCCTGCCTTGACTGCCTGCATTTGGGTCCTCACCTCTGCTGCCATTCATGTCACTAAGATGCTTTGCGGTGAATAAAAACCTTGTCATAATTCCTTCATTGAGAAAATGCTTGTTCGTTTACCTGCTGCTATCAGTCCATCACCCTGTAAAACCGAACGTGTTTCAACATCATCTTCTCCAAAATCATTGGACAGCCTCTCTGTTTTGACCCCTCACACATCTTACACGGGCGTGTTTGGGCTGCTTGCATCAGGACACTGAGATGTCCAGGTTGCAGGATGCACTTTTGTCCCCGCAGCTGTCCAGCTCTTAAACTCTTAAAAAGTCCTTCCAGCTCCAGCTTGTCTCTAAACAGAAAACGCCTTTCTTACTGACATGTAGCATTTTAGTGTTAAACACTTGTCAGTGGCCTTGGCAGACAATTTTTCTTGTGTTTTGATTGTCTTTTTGCATTTTGCACACCGGTTTTTGTTGTTTTGTGTTTTGTTTTGTTTTGTTTGTTGCTCTCTGTGCTTTTCAAATGATCCCTTGGGGACAAAAAAAGAGTTTTTAACTGAGCTAAACCTTCTAGCTCTCTTGCTATGGTGCTGCAGGTAACAGTCGGGTCAGATGTAGGTGTGTGCTGCAGGTGGTCAGCAGAGGGCAGCAGCACCCTGAGATGATTTACTGGCAGTTGCCACCCTGCAGATGTTCATGCTATAAGTGGTTTTAAGTGGGTATTTTTTCCTGCTTATCTCCACTTTCCTCTGTACATAAATGATGACTTAATGATGATTTCATTTTTCTAAATGTTTTGATGACATCTGACTTGAATCATTCATGATGTTCATCCTGCTGTGTTCCTCCCTTAAAGATGAAGGCTCATTTGTCTGCCAATCTTCCAAGGTCTTCCACTGATAGTGGGGCAGTGATAAAAGGGGAGAAACCCCACTTTATCATGAATAAGTACCATTGTCTTGATTTCTTTCCTCTGTTCCTTCCGTTGGTTATTTTCAGCAGCTGGTATTTAGTCATGTGACTTTTGCAGCCTCTAAATGAAGTGGTGGTCAAAGAAACACAGGAGAGATGAGAGATGTTTTCAGTGTATTATCAAAGTTTAAATGTTCTTCCACTTGATTTCTTCAAATTGTTGAGCTCCGTGATGGCATAGATTTTTATGCCATCACAGACGAGCTTTAATACAGCCACACAGATGTAATCATAGAAATCTTGGATGTCTAACTTCTTAGTGTGTGATGAAAATATTTGGAAGACTATTTATGTTTAATCTTTTTTCTGCTTCTATAAGTACATATTTTGGAGTTTTATAGCATTGTTGCTACACGTGTTTAACGCTATCATGCCTTAGATTCTTATTTGGAGGCCAGGCTATGTCATCTTCCTCATAAAGATTGTTAGAACATTTTGGTAGATGAAGCAAACACATTAGCTCAAGTTAAAATTAGCAACCACAGTCTTGGTGGGCTAAAACAAAAGAGCAGGTTTAATCTACCCATAACACATCAGAAACTCACAGAGAAGGACCCGAGTAAACTTGTTTCAATTGTTAATCAAGTAATCACTGCAAACTAGCAAGTTTTAACTCAACAAAAGGCTTACAAGCCACTTGTCTTTAGCTTGCTCTTCATTTTTTATGACTTCATGAGGAATCCTGAAGTAACATTGATCAGTTTCACAGTTTTAGGGATTGGAACAAAAACAGCTCAAGCTTAAGGTGTTTTCACTCTGATCGATAATAAGCTAGGTTGATCACCACTTTCTGTTAGGCATAACTAATGAGGTGGATGAACAACTAACAACATTTATCTCTTCGGTTTTGGGGAAGATCTGCAGAGAGAAATCTAACCTGCTGTGTCCACGCCACCTTAGTCAACCCTAAACGACTGAAAATGTTTCCTATAGGAAAGACCAGCCCTGGTTACATTTACCTACTTCAGAGACATATTTATTTATATAAATATCTGTAATTTATTTATTCATCTAATATTGAACAAAGTAGTCCATACAGAAAAGTTCCTACTATATCCAGGTTGAACCAGAGGATTTCTCATCATTTTCGGCTGCATTTTTCAAAGCTGGCCGATTCAAAGGATGAAAATGAGCATTTAGGGATAAGTCTGGCTCGTGCACAGGTTATTTTCCTGATGATGGAGCACCGTCCACCAAAATGAAATAAAACAGCGAGCTGAACTTGTTTTACTGTTCTCTTGGGCAGGTGATTATTGTCTTAAGACAGACCTTAAAATCTATGAATCTACACTTTTAGTATTTCAGCATAATTGTGATGATTATTTCTCAGTAAAGTGTGTGCTGACAGCAGGATCACAGACCTCACAGCTCTGAAGGCAAAAGGCAGTGAATAGTCATATTGTGAGGCGTCCAGCACATGGCTGTGCTCCATGTCTGGGATTATAATGGAATAATAAACACACAGACGTGAGTTTTTCTATAATGAAGAGGCACCTTTACTGCACTCCAATAAAATGCCTCTTTTCTATGATTTTTAATAAATGCTCAGATGGTTCTGATTAGCATCAGGAATGAATAAGTGTGCAATGTCTGCTTATGTGAAGGGGTTATAAAATGACCACATCTGTCCGCCAGGTTTGCCTCACACCTGCAAATATGAGACTGAGATGAATAAATGTACTTGATGAATCATATATATATTTATATATGTTTTGCTTCTTTAATGAGAAAGTTTAGACATTGCCAACGTCTCCTTTGTGATTTTCTGCTTGCACAGCTTGAAAGTGGAGCAGTTAGCATCAGCTTGACAGTCGTTATCTTGTCGCTCTGTCACTCTGATTCCCTGGTGAATTATGCCACAATAAGCCTCCTTCCACATTGTTTCATGCATTTTGTGTAAGAATGTTGATGAAGGGCGGCCACAGCGAGAGGAGACAGCAGACAGAGGCAGATTAATCTCCAGAGTTGGAGGGAAAAGGATTTTATTAGATTCACGTGTGAAGCAGCAGGCCGTGCTGTCAGTTGTAGTCAGGATTGAAATGAATGCAGAACGTGTATTATGGTGTTTTACAGAGTGTGTGGAATCATTTCAGCTTTAAACACAAGCAGAGATATTTGTACAGAGAGCATACACTCCATGGGCGTGGATGAAAACCATGGAGTCTGTAGGTCTTAGAGCTCTGCACTCCTTTCTGTGTCCAGCACAAACACTTCTCACATGTTTGGAGAGTGTGTCTTCATGGATACTGTTAATCCAGACGGGCTGATTCTGTAGAGTCCAACCACCTAACCATCCTGCAAGCCTCCACCTTTCTCGTACTCTCTGATAAAATACGGTGTTAACAGACAGTGACCTTTTCTTGAAAGCATCAAACACAAGACAAGCTATAGCTTCATATTTTAATAACTTTATGGAAGCAAAGAAAAGCCAGAGTATTTTTGCCTTATTTTTAATTAATAGCTACAAATTTAGACTATTAGTGGATTTTCAGTACATTAAACCACATTTCTAATATCATTCATGGATGGATGGATGGATGGCCATTTAACATATGGTGGTACTTCTAACCCCCCCCCCCCCCTTGCAGCTTTCATCCATATGCAAATGCAAATGGGTCAAGTAAACAAACTTTTATGAAAATTTTTTCCAGGGTGTAGATGTTTGGATGACCCAGATTATGCGTGTGGTAATCTTGTTAAAGCGGTAATACTGCTATTTGGCAGATATCGCCCCCTAACAACGGCTCATTCATCATCAGTTTTGCATCCTGTCTCTTTTCTGAGCTCTCTCCAGCCAGTAAAAGTCAGTCTGATGTTGACTCTTGCCTTATTTCACCCACAAGTGCAATCAAAATGGCCAGTCTGTTCATATCCAGTTACTGGCTTATCAGAAGCACTGAGTTTTAAGGTTGAAAACTCATGTAGTGTTTCTTTAAAGATCATGGACTGGATTCACACATGCTTTACACATGCCAGAATACACAGGAAATGAGTGTGTGTGCAATGAAGCATCACCATTTTTAACTGCCCGTTGATGAAAGCCTTAATGTTCACTTTCACTTTCTTACAGCTATTTAAAGGCTAGATAAAGATAAAGATCCTAAAATTACACACAGAATTATTCACACAGTAGCTCTGATGCCACTTAATTCACTGAAAGACTTTACTTAAGTTTAGATCAAAGAGTTTCCAAAAATCTTTCCCCGGCCGTCGCTGTCCTGCATGTTTGGGATGTTTCCTGCTGTGGTGGAGTAATTGGTCAACATGACTGGACAGGACTTGATGAAAAGATGTTGAGGGGAGCCATTTTTTAGAATCAGATGTGTTGGAGTTAGCAAGCATCTACACCTGCAGGACTGTGGCCCTCCAGGACTGACTGGACACCCCCGGTTTGTATAATACAAGTTCAGGTACTACACTAACGAAAAATGCAAAAAAGAGAAAGAGCTTTAACTTTTACAACAATAGATTTCACATCAGGATGTAAGAGGAGTGGAAGCAGGACTCTTGTTGTTTCGCTTAGTTTTGCTGTACAGGCTGCAGTTTTCATGTGTCAAGGGCATTGTTTCTACAGCTCATTCTCATTTGCTTGTTTTTGTTTTAGCTACCAAAATGACTGGGTTGGGGTCAGGAAGAGATCTTTGTTTGATAGAAAATGAAAAAATATCCCTATGTTACAATGCAATGCCAGGGGGGTCCTGAAAAAGTTTAAATATGTAAGGAGCTCGAAGTGAAACAGGGCCAACATACACAACAACACACCACTAAAGAAAAAGAGTACAACTGTTCTTAAAATAAAACTAAAACAAACCCATAAAATTCCACAGAGCAGGTTTAAGTGTTCAGATTAAAATGACATTTTTAAAAGTTTCTGTTGAGTTTTTCTTTGCTTCCATAAATTCCTTTATTTATTCCTTAAAATCTGAAACGTAACCACTGAATTCCTTCCATCCAAAGAGTTTTAATTATATCAAAGCCACAGCTGGAACAATGAGATGTTTTAAATCTAGATGACAGCGCCGAAGTTACGCAGCGCAACGACTCACACAGGCAGAATGAAATGCAGGAGAGTTGTAGGTTCTGTATTCAGGCTTCACAGACGTTTGCAGAGCAACCATAGAGCTGTTTTAACAGTTGGAGCGTCCTCCAATCAAAATACTGGACATGTCATGAGTAATGATACACGACAGTTTTATCCAACGAGCTGATTGAAAAAAGGCTGCAGAGTTACAATAATGCCGACTGTAACGTCACAAATAGAATACACTTTTAACAAACACTTTTGACAGTTTCTAGATAGTCTGCACCACGCCACCGCCCGGAGGCTGGTCACATCTTCATCCTTGCTCATCTTTCATCCTCAGGGGTCCTCTTTCACGGGCGCATTTATTGTGCGCTTGACGAGCTCTGCTGTCAGCATTGGTCGTGTTTTACACAGCTAGATGAAAGTCTGCAGGGAGTGTGTAAAATGTTATTGGGGTAGAAAGCAGGGTGCAGGTGCTCCTCTATACGTCCACCATATGAGCCTGGGCTCATGTCGACCCCCTCGTTCCCGTCAAGGCCTCAGGCTTTCCCATGCTGCTTCCTAATGAGGCGTGTTGTTTTGTTGTCAAATGCATGCTGGCTGCTGCAGATACATGTAATGAGCTCTCACACTTGGTGAGTGTCTGTGTTATGGATTACAGAGACCTGTAATGAGTGCAGCGTGTCTCTGCAGTGAGGAGGGTCTCAATCTGGCCCATGGGAGTGGCAGTTTGTGGTGTATGGACTTGTGAGCTGGAGCAATGTGCTGTGCATGGTTTGCACTGATTGAATGTACATAATGGAGAAGGTATAGTATGTTCTATTGGAGTCCCGAGGGCTGAAGACCATGTGATGGTGATCTGATTCCTCAAAACTTTCACTCCCAAGTTAACGACAAGCATCTCTGGGGCAATTTTCTGATCCAATAATCAACCAAATACTCAGAGCAGCTTTAGAATGAGGTCCAAGGCCAAGAAAAATGCTGGATCTTGAGAGTCTTGAGGGTCTGGGAGGGAGTTGTTGCCTGCTCAGCTGCACTCCTCACAATTGCAGGCTAGGATGTATCTGTAAGTGGCTGTAATGCGAGTCCCACCAGCGCAGCGCAGCCTCACTGCCTTCAGCTTGGAGGTGTGTGGCCGGCAGCAGGAGCAGGAGCTCTTGAATGGCTGTTTGAGCACTGAGCTGAAGGAGATGAGGGGGTCGGAGCGGGTGGTGTGGCTGCAATGGCCCTCACAGCGCGCCAGCAACACCATCTACAAAAACAGCATGCAGAAAAAGGAAGATACAGATAAGTTAATCACACAGGGTTTTATCAGCTTCAGTTCCTGTAAGGGATGACAGGAAGGGTCACGGAGTACAATAAGGCAGAGTTTGTGTCTGGCCGGACAGTGAGAGGCACCTCCTAAGCCTCCCAGCTTCCCAGCCTCGGCCTTGCACCTGCAAACTAAGAGATAGCAAACAAAAGCAGACACACATTCCTACACCTGCTACACCTCAGGGTCACACCGCCTTTTTTCCTGTGCTGTTCGGTGGAAATAAGACCAAAAGCATCAAGCACCTTCCCAAGTTGGACCAGTCAGATCAAACACACACATGCATACAAAGCAGCAACCTGATTAGAGTCGGGGCCGTCTGACCATCCGGCATTCCTCTGTGGGTCACTGCATTCCTGTCGCCTCCCTAAACAGACTCCTGTGTCATGTCCTTCTGTCAGCTGCTGTGTGTCGCCACCCGTGTACCCACTTTGACAAAAGCCTGTCTGGGGCCATGGCAGGGTGACACATGCACACACACACGTCAGGAGTGTTGTCGCCACTTTAAGACCATTTGTCTTTGTCCAGGCTGGGGATCAGGCTATCAAACACTCCTCCTGCACTTGCTCTCTCTTTGTCGCCACCATTCCTGCTTCATTCACGAGCAGCTACGTTATAAATACAGATAAAGCGGACGGCCATTCATGTATCTACAAAGCATGAGATCAGAAGCATTCATGTAATCTAAAGACATAATACTCTTTCTATTTGAGGTAAAAGGATATCATCTGTGGTTGTACAAAACAAAGTACTAACTAAGTAAATATTGTGAATATAGAGAAATAAAATATTTTTTTCTTTAATTTACTAACCTTTATTTTTTACAAGTTGTACCATTGAGACACGCAGACTCATTTACAAGAGAGGCCCGTTTACCTGCATGTCTTTTGGACAAATGGGAAGCAGTCTAAATTTGTAGGAAAGGACTCAGAGAAAGATTGTGTTGTGTTTTTGTGAGTTCCCCGCGTTCTAAAGACTAATGCATCCCGTTTTGTTATGTACAGCATTAAATATGGAAATAAGAAAATGAGAAAATAAGAAATAAGAAAATAAATATCAGTATGAGTTCATCTTGGAGTGAAATGTGTCCCTGAGATCAGCTCACATCAGTTCAGCAGGCCTAGATTCAGTCGGTAAGGAAGCTGCAGAGGCTGCTGTCATTAAGTATTCAGTATAACAGCCATTGTAGGGTTTTTAAAAGTAAAGATATGGATGAAAAATATTTAATACGATAAACAGACAAGAACATAAATCTCTCTCATTTGTTCAGCCTGATGGTAACAAAATATTTTAATATGTAGGTGTTGACAAAAATATGCAGTTATTGTAGGATTTATATATTTATTTATGCATTTTACTGGAAATTTCAGTTTGAGTCACAACGTATTCTATAAAAATGTAACTACTACTTGCTTTCCTCTCAGCTTAGCTGCTTTAAAAGTGATTTTCCAAACACATCAAGTTTCTATACAAAGTATCGATATCTGATCGGTATCACCGATACTTGCTTGTATTTTACTTGGTATCGGACCGGAAAGAAAATGAGTGGTATCGCACATCACTACAGCTAACGCTAACTCCGCCATGTTCCAAAAACAGCGAATGTTATGGAAGACAACAGGAAATGATGTCACCACACATGTACGTACTGCGAAACAATTCTGATAACTGGACTGGAAAGTGAAGGCAACAATTTTTCAAATATCGTATTTCAGAAGTGCATCTAGACACATCAGATCAGATTACAATGGTAATCTGATTACTGGCAGATATCTTGTTTTGTTGATCATGTAAACAGGGTCAGTGTCTCATAAAAATAGTTATCTGAGAATGTTTTTAATATTCAGGAAAACATGGTTTTACATAAATATCTGTAAATCAATCAATATCAAATCGGATTTAATTGAATTATAATAAAATCAAACTAAAGGAATCGATTCAGGACATTAGTGTGATACCCAGCCCTAGAACTAGAGGAGGTTTACATGTTATAAAATGAAATGGAAATTGTCTTATACTTCTTACTTCTTACTTCTGCTCCACTTGCTTTGTTTAACCTCCAATTTATTTAGTTTTTCCAAAATTTTACAAGGCAGACAATATGAAAATGTTATTTTATCGGGTAAAACAATAAAAGAAAGAAAGAAATTTCAAGTACTTTTCTGTGAGTGAACTTTTTGGAGAGAATTGTTTGAAGACTTTATAAGCATGCAAAGGCAACACACAATTTAGATTAAAGAACAAGAAATTATAACCACAGATTCATTATATGACCTCTGGCTACATCTCAACTTCGTAAGTTAAGACCAGACTATATTTAAGAGCATAAGTGGAATAATTCTAAAATGTTTTGGATCAGGAAATTTCTGCAACGCTCACGTCGAGCATTCATTTTTGGGAAATGTGAGGACTGGGGGTTTTGGCTCTGTCAAGGGTGTTGCCTTGGGCCCTGCAGTTAAATCTACGTTCACAGCCCACAATGAAAATGGTTTTAAATCCCTTTGTGAATTTCGTAAAGTTAGGCTCTCATTATTAACAACACACTCAAAGTTATGCTAGGCTCAGTTTAGATCTGAAATATTCTGGTTTCTAGGGTTTTTAGTAGTTTCCTCATTAATAAACATTCATATGAATGAAGTTTGCCCAATTAACTAGAGCAACTTTTTTCTCTGTAGATCTGAAATGTGTTTTACGGATTGAAGCTGATGGATGTGACACACAAACCACTTCAGACCACTACAGGAAGTCCTGATTTCCAGCTCTGAGTTGAAAGCGCGTCAAATATAGTTTATTTCAGAGTACCACCCCTGCTGTTGCTGGTGTTATTTGTAATTTATTCTCTGGTTAACGGACTAGTCTTGATAATGTTTTAGGTTAACAGATGAGTGCAGAGTCCAGTTCAGTTAGCAGCTGCAGACTTAAGTTTCTGTGTGGCTTTTATGACTGAATTAATTTGCTTCTAGTGATAAAATCATTCACTAAAGATTTTGTTTCAGACTGAATTTCTGCAAATACAGAGTCTTATTTGCATTTTTTTAATCTCTGTACACATCTGCCTTGTTTTGTATTTGAGTGTTTTGTTCGTTATATTTTGTTACATGCGGGAGATGTTTACATGTACATATGTATACATGTGCTGCCATCTCTTTGTTCGTATACTTATCCTGTGTGACTGAATGGTATTTGACTGTGTTTTAATTGAGTTATAGTGTTTGTGTTTTATCTAAAATTAAAAAAAAGGAAAGTCCTATTAACAGCATTAGAACCAGCATAATCTTGGCTGAATCTGCCATCAGGTCCAGCAAGATTCCACAGTTTCCATAATTCAAAGTAAATAAATAAATGAATCAGATTATTAAGAGGAGCCTTATATTCATAAACTTCCTCTTGGCAGATCAAATTTGTTCAATAAAACACAGCAACCAGACTATCATCATTCGGCTTGTTAAGATGCTGGACAGGACAGGTTAAAAAAAAAAAGAAATCTGACATCACCAGAGAAACAAAGGTGCTAACGTCACAATCTGCCTCTGCAAACCAATAACACCGGTTATCCCAGGGTCTGCTACCTTTACAGCCCAAAGAGCCATTTTCCCCTCAGCCCAGCTAAATAAAACTTGTTTAGAGCTGCAAATGTTATGAGACTTTTTGAAAAGACAACTTAAAATATTTGCTAAATATCTACAATAGGAAATTTGTCATTTTTGAACAACCACATTTTTATTTCTAGTTTTTAAAATAAAGAAAACTTTCTTCTATGAGATGTAGATATTTGCGGGAAATTATGTTAAAAAATAGTTTCCAAACTAATGAAAAGAAATTTAGTTCGTTATTATAATTATTTTTAAAAAGTTCTTTAGCATTTTAGCCATGTATTAAGAGCCACTGGAAGAACCAGAGAGCCACTTGCAGCTCCGGCAGACCCCCAGTTATGTCCACACATTAACAGAACAGCCAGACATTTTACTAAAAATCTTCATCTTAAAAGCCGTTTCCCTAAAACTTGCTTTTAGTGCCGGAAAACTGTTTGCATGAATGAAAGACACAAATACATAGAAAATAAAGCTATATTTCTAAAAACACTTTGTCACTTGCTGATTGAATTTAAGCGATAACATGATAAATAAAATCATCACGGTTAGGTGCTAAAATTAAATTCATCATTTGCATGTTGAGTTTTATTCTGGGTCTTCTATTCTTCGACCTTACTGTCTGCATGAGTAAAACTGATGGGGCCATCGTTGGATTAAAACAGTCTCATCCATTTGTTTGTTTAACCTTTGCATGGCTAATAAAATTTTTCTATAATGAATGAATATTATGTGAAATACTCAAATTGCAGACATTAAAATTGGCTGTTGGCCTGCTATCATTTTCACTTCCAAATATTTTAACACAGTATATTTGTTTCAGGCTCCTGCCACAAGTCTTTAAGGCAGCCGTGTCATGACGTAGGGTGTAGCAATAAATCGACCAAACATGCATTTATCATTTGTAAAAGATGCTTCAGAAAAAAAACACATGAAACTGTGATAACTATGATAAAATTGCCTTGGTAATTTTAACAAATTTAAAAAACATTTGGTATATCCCAATTAAATGTCGGTTTTCTTTTACATGATGTCAACATTTTCAAGCTTAACAAACAGAATGTGGTTCAGTCGATTTATTTATTTATTTTTTTAAAAAAAGAAAAACATAGTTCTTGGTTTAAATGTCTGAATGAGTTCAGGGGGGAAAAGTTGGTTTTTATGATTTGATTTGTTAAATAAGCTTGTGATATTGTCTCATGGCGATGGATTGAGCCCAAATTGAATCAAATCAAAAGGGTATTTATCGTAACAGTGAGCTCTGTAGCTTCTCCACCGAGTTGATCAGATAATGATCAAACTTGTGAGTTACAGCTGCTGACATGCAGTCAAACAGCAGACAGCGGAGGCGACGGGTTCCTCCTCCGTTCTGATCAAACACACACTGCAGTCCTCATTAAACACAACTCAGTCCATAACTTTTCTTTATATTTTTGCTTAAATCTTTTTGTATTTTCTCTCCTTTTCTCATCTTCACTCCCTCCTCATCTCTTCTCCTCACTCTACCACTTCTCTTCTTCCCACTGTCCAGAAATAATATTAACCCTTTCATGCATAGTGGTCATTACAGCGGACACCTCTTTAAAAGCTTTTTTCTACCATTTTCATAGCTGAAGATGGTATATTTGTGAATTAGCCACCTCACTGGACATTAGTGAACCATGCAATAAACTGTAGAATAAATAAAATGTTTTACATAAAATTATAATTTTCAGTACCAAATTTGTCTCAGTGATAAAAACGGAAAGAAAATTATACAGCTAGATTTTTTTCATAAAATATTTACATCATATAAAAATTATTATATATTATTCTATATATAGATAAGAATAAATCAATAGAAATAAAATATTATAAATAAAAAATAAGTATCTCTGTACATGTCTGTAAGAGTAAAATATTGCATATGAAAAAGGTGGCACTGTTTTTATAAATTTAGGCATGAAAGGGTTAAGCCTTTAATGCTGTATGTATCAAAATTTGATTCATATGGTTTGTGAAACATTTAGCATCATTTTATGGTAAAAACTTGGCTTAAACCCTGTTGTACACAATCTGATACTTGTCTTCTGCCCCCTGGTGACAGAATATTAATACACTAATGCACTACAGTAATTTTGACATTTCACATGTAATAAATGGAAAATATATAAAAAGAATATGTTCATTAATTTTTTACATTTTGTTAAAGGGTCAAACAAAGACTTCACATAAAAAAAATTGACTTTTCGCCTCATTTTTTCTTGGGTCGGGCTTTAATGGGTTAATGATCATGAGGATGATGTTTTTATCATAACAAAATATAGTTTCATTTACAATTTAAGGTGTAAATTGTCTTGTGTAACTTCTAAAACAGGTACTTCTAAATTAAAAGGTACTTCTAAAACACAGATTTATACCAGGCAGCAGATATGATGACCATCACAGATGAACAGTTAAAAAGCAACGGTGCAAGGGGATTTTGTGTGAGTTTGTTCAGACTGAGGTGTGAAGCGGTTGCTGAGCCAGGCTCGACTCAGCTCTCTGTGTACTGTAATATAACATCTAGCTCATGCTGTGCAGGCAGGCCCCACCTGAGCTGAGCGGTGGTTTCACCACCTGCTCAGTGCAATCAGTCAGAATACTTAAAAAAAGACCAAAGAACAGATCACTCACGCCGAGGAACAACTGCTCTGCTGAACAACAGACAGGAAAAGGAGATAACTGAGAACACCTTTCTACAGCAGCATTCACACATTTGGCACGGCTCCGCAGATCATCAGTCTTTTTACATTAAGTGCTTGTCTTGAAGTTGTCTAAAACATCACATTGAGCGCCACACTGTGTCATTATTCACTTTCCACTTTTCTTTTTCTTTCCTCAGCCCATTTCTCTTCCTGTGGCCCCTGACGGGGAGACGTCCGCTTTGGCCAACAACTGAGTCCCAGCTGAGGTGCAGAATATGTGTGCAGCATGGCCCATGTCCAGCACCACACAGACACACACAAACACACACTCCCTGAGAAACGGAGCGTGACCCTTCTAAATGATGGAGAGATGGAGTTAGAGAAAGCGATAAAGGACAGAGATGCTGGACTGACCAAATGACGGAGGGGGAATAAGAGTCATACAAGTGGTTTTGGCCGATGTTCCGGGGTTTTCTTTGTGTCCCAGAGGTCTGATTTGGAACAGAACGTTTATCTGATACTCAAACAAATTAGTGGGTTTGTCAAGTAGACGTCAGCATGTCGTGTTAGTGTAGGTTTGTTTCTGCTTTACCTTAGAGTTGCATTTGTAAATTGGGTGCGTGATGGTCTCCACAAAGTGGTGCCTCATGCAGCGGTCTGGGTCACTTTCACCCAGGTGTGGGTGTGCATTATCACTGCCCTTGTTGCTGCTGGCAGATTGGACCAAGCCCAGCAGGGGGCAGCACATCAAGACCAGCAGGAGGCCAGAGGGGGGACCCACGGAGATCAAAGGTTTCATGATCGGGACACCCTGGGGCTCCTGATCCTCCTCGCAGGATGTCCAATAAGTCACGCTGTTGCTTTCTGAAAATGCTTCTTAATCCCAGTTCTGTCCTTTTTTTCGGCAATGTTATATAATAGGGTCTTACAATAGGTGGTGGGGGGGTGGGGGGTGGGGGGTGACTTTAACTTCTCCTGTTCCTGCTAATACAGAGGGGGGTCAAAGTCTGGAAGTTGTAAGGAGAAAGGTGGCAAGAGGGTGGCTTCTTCAGGCTGCTCCATCCTCAGCTGTCTCAATCCATCTTAGTCTGGAGGAACAAGATAAACAAGAAGAGATCAGTTCAAACAGAAGTACAGTGACTGGTCAATTTTTCATACTACAGGGTGTGTGAAGTGCATGGCGCTACCTCCAGACAGCTTCTCATGGAATTTTTTGCCAGTTTTAGTGATTGACTGAGTGTGCATGTCTCTCCAAACCTGGCTGCCCACATTATCTGCTGTTTTCCACGGTCAAGCCAGTCAACACCCACACTCTGGACACACACATGCAGACACATAAGTCCTGCTGCTTTTATTACCGAGGAGAAACTTAAGCCATGCACAAACAGCCTGCAGCCAGGCCCTTTCCTCTCCACAGGAACGACTTTTTCATTAAAACAAATCGTTCTCCCAACAAGCCCTCTCATGACTGCAAGCCCTCTGCTAGTTCCGCAGCATATTTTCACAGGTATTTAGGTTTTTTTTCCCTCCTCTTTTTTCCAACTTCATATTTTATAGTCCTTCTGACAATACAATAGGGTTTGTGTTAAGAAGGAGCTTGTTGCTGGCTGAGGCAGGTTTTCTAAAAGGCAATGTGTTGTGAATTATCGAGAATTATGGGTATATGTGCAGTCATGAAGAGAGGAGCTCAGTGACTGGGGTAAATAACTTACTAGAAATTGTTAATACTTGTAACTTGGTTTGCATTCTTACTGTTGTCCAGCTGATTTACACAAGTTGTGCTTATATTGCTTATTTATTTGAACTTCTTTTACATGTGTGCAGCAAAAGGTTACATCAATACAGTTAGCCTGTATGTAGCCTGGGAAGCTGTATTTATGATAACATGTCTCTCTATGCATTAAGCAATACATCCACCAAGAAGTCCGTCCATCCATTCATCCACCCACCCATCCATCTATCCACCCACCCATCCATCCATCCATCCATCCATCCATCCATTGAACCAGATGTAATACTAAAACTGCAATACACTGTAAATTGGGGTCCAGAAAACATATTTTTCCCCAGCTAGAAAACATCTGTGATGTTTCAAAAGAAATGGTAAATGGTCTGTATTTATATAGCGCTTTTCTGTACCTGGAATGATACCCAAAGTGCTTTACATTATCACACACCCATTATTATCACACACACATTCACACACTGAAGACCACGACCCATCAGGAGCAATTTGTGTTTCGGTGCCTTGCTCAGGGACACCTCGACACGAGCTCAACAGGCTGAGGATCAAACTAGTAACCAGACAACCACTCTACCCACCGAGCCATGCCACTGCTTACATCACCAATGTGGCGCAGGTTGAAGCTTAATCTCTAAAATGACACCTTCAAAGAAGAATGTGGTGACTCGATTTAAATTAATTTAGTTTTTTTGTTGCTGTGATGATGTCATCCTGCAAGTCAATGATGCACCATAATGTGAGCACAATCTTTAATATCTGGTTTACTGAAATTATAACTTATTTGTTTGTGCATGCAGTCAGCATAACTCTGATAAATAATAATGGATTAAATTTAAATAGCGCTTTTCATTCACTCCTTATTCATACTTGGTGATGGTAAGCTAACAGATGGTCAGGGGAAGACTGATGGAAACGTGGCAGCCAGCAATGCCGACACTGAAGGCAAGGAAAGTTAAGTGGCTTGCCCAAGGACACAACGACAGATTGACTGGGGGAGTGGGAATCGAACTACCAACCTTCCGATGACTGGATGACCTACTCTACCACCTCACCAATTTCCTAATTTTAGATTAAATCGAGCATCCAGTTCAGCTAAAATTTTTATACATTCTACCCATCCCTCAGTATTCAGGCCCTCTCATGTCAGCCACCATGTTTTTCTTCCAAAGGAGAATCATAACGTTAATGTTAACATTCCTCCTGAGAGAAGTAGAAGTATCATTTGGGTTGTTAAAATAAATACTCCCAGAGATATTCTGCTGGCCCGTCTAACATGTGTCACAGGGTTTATATAGTCTTCTTGTATACAGCCAGCACCCATCAGCACCTCCAGCCCTGCCAGCGGTGCAACGACCGCTTATATCTCCATTTCTGCTGCTGGTATTGCGATCAGCATCATTGCCGCTCTTGTTTTAGGCATCACACACTTGAGTTATTGAGGATAGAGAAAAAGTAAAAGATTAAATCAATGACTGGTCACCCACACACGAGACAATGTGGGAGATAAGTTGAGGCATGCTAAACAGATGAGACAAAATAAAGAGAAGATTCATACACCTACTTCCCACGCCTCATGAAGGCATGGGTGCTCACTTTTATCGGACCACTGAGGCAAAATCTGCATCTGGACCCTATTTCACCCCATCAACCCTCACCTACTGCCCTCTGTGCATTTTACATGTGCCCCATGGCTTTTAAAATTCCATTTAAGTGCCGTGCACACAACAAGCTAGGCATGACAGCTTTATTACACCTCCAAAGGCCTATAAACAACTAGCTAAGTGTTATTTTAACACTAAACCCAGATCTCTGCAAATAAATGCAATACAATTTTATCTTGGAATGCTGTATGCATATGGTCTCCAAGGAAAGTGATAAGAACATGATATTTTTGCTTGCTAATAAAAAAATTACAAGATGAGCTAATACCATAAGACCTGTCTTCAAATTTACACATTCAGTTCTCACATCATTGTTCCCAGACACAGCAGGTAGCCGTTTTTAACCAGCTTTAAACCGGCAAAAGGCAGATAAAGCTGATGAACAGATGGCGAACAGAGGGGTTCATTGAAAGAGACAGATATTCCCCTCAGGAATTGGTGAAGACCAAATAAAGATATCAATAGCCATTTTCACACATGCACTGCAGACCTGATAATTCGTAGACGTTTTTCAGAAACTGTATGAGACCACGGCTGTCCACAGCATTAAGCTCTGGCCTCTTGTGGAGGTTACCTAACCAGACTTGTAATAACTCCAGAAAATGTCAGAATTAGTAATCCTCTGACTATCTGGTACATCATTCTCTTTTCCCATGACCTGCATGTTGCTATTTCTTTTATTCCACATAAATGAAAATATACATTAATATTGTAACAAATTGATAGGGAGCCTCATTCACCATTTACAACATTTCTTTAACAAAGCACTGCAATTTCCACAGTTTTTTGCATCCTGCCTTCTGCAAGCTTCATTTCAGCGTATTTCTGGCCGTGAGGGAGCATCTGAAGGAGAGAACGTCTCGCCGTGAAACAGATATTTGATTTGAATGGGACAAAGCAGAATAAGTCTAACCCCAATTCTTCACACTTTCTCCAATGTTCATGAGTGAAAATATTTTCATATCCACCAGGTGCCTGTAGGCAAACTTTAACTGAATGATCTAAAATTTCTGTATTAACTTAAAAAAATGATCATTTAGTTCTTCCTTCCACACGAGAAACCAGCAAATTTCTTTAGTCCAGTGTTATAAATATTCTACGTCATACCGTTTATTCTCCAGAATTACCACATGCATATAGGTTTTGGTTCGATTATTTTCCTTTGTTAGAATCACAGTGACTGCCCTGATTTATGCTTGAATTATAAATTCTAGTTTCTCTCAGAGAAAACTAAGCAGACTTTTTAAAAAAGGATAAATGACAGTAAACTATTCTACAGACTGTGGTGGACTAGATTCTGATGAGTTTTACCTTCTCAGAAAAATACAGTTTTGTTCTTTTGTTACTTAACCACAGGGGCCAACCTCTACAAAGAACAAGTGATGAAGTGCTGCTAGTCACCATAAAGACCGTTAAAAAGGACACATTATGTTGGATTTTATTTGCTGCTGTCATCTTCAAACCACCCATGCGAGATAGATGCCATGTGCCATGTAGATCAACATCTTGTTATTGTAATTAATTTACAGTAATGTGAAAAAGAAATATGCTCTAATCTGATCTTTACCAAGTCTTAAAATGCAGTAAATGCACCACAAATAAACAACAGTGCATTACATCAGTGGTGTCCAGCTGCGGCCTTCGAGGGCTGCAAACCTACTAGTTTTAGATGTCTCCCTGAACCAACACACCTGATTCAAATTAAATGACTCTCCTCACCAGCTTGTTGTCAGGTTCTGCCCAAACATACTGACCCATCAATCTGATTCTGATGCACTGCAGCAGGAAACAAGTAAAGAGTGTAGCAGGCAGTTGCTGCTGGTAAAATTAACTTGTTTAATTGTTCATCATCAGTGTGAGTTCCTCTATAAAAGCTAAGTTTTGGCAGTTTGCTGCTCTGGAGTAATAATTTATGTAGCATGCAGAAATAAAGTAAACCTGGACATGGTTATAAGGACATTTTGAAAACTATTTGGAGTCCATCACTCTACAGAGAGAAATATTGTTCACAAGTGGAAAACATTTCAGACAGCTGCCAATCTTCCCAGGAGTGGATGTCCCAGTAAGTTCAGGCCAAGGTCAGACCATGCAATGCTCAGTGAAACTGTAAAAAGCCAAAGACAGACTCTCCAGGCCTCAGTTAGTATGTTAATCACAGTCTACCAATTAGAAAAAGGCTGAACAAGCATGGTTTGTTTAGACGGTTTGAATGAGAAAGCCTCTGAAGAAACAACAAGTCTTCTGGAACAATGTCCTCTAGACAGACCAGACCACAGTGGAGATGTTTGGTCAGAATGCACCAAACCAAACACAGCATGTCAGCACAAACACCTCATGATCTGGGCTTGTTTTGCAGCTACAGGACCTGAACACCTTGCAGTCACTGAGCTGTCCTTGAACTCCTCTGGATACCAAAGTATTTTAGAGTCAAATGTGAGTCCAACGGTCCGACAGCTAAAGTTTGGCTGAAACTGACAATGATCCCAGAAAAAGCAGGAGGTCTACACTAAAATAGCTGAAAAAGAAAAGAATCAAAATGTTGACAAAATCCAATCAAAGTCCAGACCTCAATCTGACCTAAAATGCTGTGGTGGGCCCTCCAAAGAGCTGTGCAGGAACCAGTTCTGCAAACTTCAATGAACTGAAGCAACGTTGGAAAGAAGAGTGGAGCAAAACTCCTGTACAAGCATTTGTATGGCTGATGATGACATACAGAAAACCGTTACTTCAACTTATTGCTGCTAAAACAGCTTCTACAAGCCACTGGACCATGGGCTGGACCTCTGGCTTTTCACACACTAATAATGTATTTGGCTTTGAATTTACATTGTTTTCAGACCTGGTAGGGGTTTTGATTTCTTTTAAAAATGATAAATATTTTTTACCATGTCCCAATTTGTCAAACCTTTAAAATAAATAATTATTTTACTTTCTTTTTCACGTGACTGTATTGTGAGGCTTCGGTCGCTCTTGTGCCACTCACTGCAGAGTTATTTGCTGTGGGACAGAACACCGATTCCAGCTTTTTCAACCAAAGACAAAAAGGAATATTTAAAGATAGAATTTTGTCTGGTCGAGAGGCAACTTCAGTCTGCAAATGTCCACTCAAATCAACACATGGCAAGAATTTGGGATTTTTGGGGCCCAGAAACAGTTTCCAGCTTTCTCCCACTGATACTCCTGTTTTGCATGGATGAGCAGAAAGCATGTATGATGCATCCTATAAACCCTGTAAATGGGTTTGGTGAAGTGAAAACATGCTAAATCAATTCAGATCAAACAGGACAATGTAACTGGTTATGGTCACACCAGGAAAACATCCTCGGCATTTCCTCATAAATCACGGGTCTCCTTTAGAACATGTGTTTTTGTTAAACAGACAACAGGTCCTGGCCTTACCATGAAAGAAAGCAAACAAAGATAATGACAGCAGCAGTCTGCCTAGTAAATACCAGGACAGGCCAACTAAACCTTCCTTTACCTCAAATAAATTTTGGTTTACAGCCAGCTTTGTCCTCTCTGATTAACAATCAGTGGAGCTGGCCAGACGTTCCCACCTTTTTACATTCAGCAGAGATGATTTCCTATTGATTGTCGTCTGCCTCATACGCCACCAGACGAGGCTGCCCTGCTCTAGCAGCACTAAAGCAGGGACATCCCTCACTACAAGGTGACTACACATCATAATTACTGTCTCTTTTGGCTGCTTAGGCTTAAGCTCTGAAAGCTGGTGATATCAATACATAGCTATGAATGGCAGCTGGTTCAGATAATGGGGGCTTTTAGGATAATAAATGGAGAATGCGTCTGAGAGAGCGAGTTAATTACTGTGGGTGAGAACTCTTCCACGAGTGTCTGTGTTAGTTAGAGGTGAAGTAAACAAGGTCATGAGGTTTTGGAGGGCGCAGTGTGGCCTCCTCTTCCTAAATTCACCCTCACCTGTCCTGCTCAGATTTATAGAGCCCTGCTAGTTTACAAAAAGCAGCTGGAGCCTCTCAAGCTCTCCACCTCGCATTCACGTCCAAGTGTAATGACCAAGCAAACGATATGCACTGTGTCTTTCCTGGATCTGTCGTTTGGATACACCCCATCATCTCCTCAAACAACACTTGTCTTTCAAATGAACTTACAAAAACAAATCCTCATTGCGGCATACTTTAAAGTGCAACCAGTCCCTCCTTCATTCCTTCTAAATCACCTTCTCCTCATTCACCCGAGAGCCCCATCAGCTCATACCACTCTGCTGCACTGCGGCGGTTTAAGCTGCAGTGATTATGTTTGGGAGGAGTGTTGGATCCGAACTCATTGTGTCACCTTGGGTTGTTGGCAGCAGAACTCTGCAAAATACAACAAGTCATTCATTCTGAATTATCCATGAAATTTCACCTCCATTAACGTAAACAACTTCACTTGATGACTGTTGTAGAAACGCTGCTGCAAGGCCAGGCTCCAGCCAGTAAATCGCCACCAAGAGAGACACATTTTCCATTTTCAGGAAGAGTGGAATGGACTTCTTTTTTCTTTTTCCACAAACAAAGCCACTTTATTTGTGTAAAACCATTGATCTTCAACTTTCAGAAAATAGCTGATTGACTGCTGTTGCATAAAAAATGCAGTTATTCATCTTCAGCGGGAATGCAGAGTGTGTTCAGATCTGCAGGAGGGGCATGCTGGACTAGTTATCACATCCTTGCCAAGTATGAAGAAGGTCCAAAACAAGTAGTCCAGAATGGCAGCTTCATTATCAGAGAGAATGGATGGTGTCGTGCTTCTATGAGGCAATTTTGCAGCAGATGAGCCTTTAAAGACCAAGTAACTCAACCGGTCGAGATGAGACTTCATTAAACAGGCATGTTAGAGATGTCCTGCATTTGCAGTTTATTGTGATGACGATGGACGATTTGAAACAATGAATCGGGCATGATGACTGTTACTCCCAGATTTTACCATAGAAACTCAAGAAGATGGTTAAAAACACTATCTGCAATACTTACCTGCTATGTTAAATTTGAGCATGTCAGATCTGATTTTTCTGTCAGTGTTATGTTTCTAACCCTTTAAGAACAGGTGTCCTTTAGCAGTGATGCACTCTCAGAGACAGGAGACACTTCCGGGATGAGCGAGCAACAAAATCTGCACAAGATGAGATCTTTGTATTTAAATCTCCACCACTGAGTTTTGGCAGAGTTTCTCAGTGATGTGCTCCCTAATGACAGCTAATTCAGCATCTTTCCTCTATCCTGTCTCTTCTCTGAGCTCTCTCTAGCCAGTAAAAGTCAGTCCAATCTTGACTCTTGTGTTATCTCTTGTTCTGTCCCTTTCTTCTTTCTCTTCTTGATGAATCAGCCTACTGTGTGTGTTCAAAATGGCCAGTGTGTTGATATCCAGTTGCTAGCATGTAACGCAGTACTGTAAAGTGAAATGCTACCGTAAAGCGATGCTTTCGATTTTCAGCCATGGGACGCTTCTGGGCAATGACGGCTTCAGGAATGTACAGTTTAAAATGTCAGTGTGTCATCAAAATCAGTCAGAAGTTTTAAAGTTAAATCTCAAGACCTGAGTGAGAGCACAGTTTTTTTTTGTTTGTTTGTTTTGTTTTGTTTTTTTTGTCTTGGACATCATCGTTTGAGCTTCTTGTCACTTTATTTCTCATATTTTTCTCACCAGCAGTTTGATTAGCTTTAGGAATTTAAAAGTAGAATCCCCTTCAGACAGGCACTTCTTAACACTGATCTGATAGCAAATGAATGCTTCACCTCTCTAAACATACTCCCATTTCCAGAAAAACATGCACAGCATGACATATAGTCAGCTACAGCAGGTAGCATGCTATGTTACTTAGAATTATATGCTAAGTCATTACAAAGTACTGCTTGTATTGCTTTAACAGCAGGGCTGTTCACATCACCCTAAAATTTGTAGAAATTCAAAGCTGCACAGACCTGAAATGTGAACGTAAATGTGGTTGCTTTTACTGCAAAAATTCAGTTGCTCCAGCTTTTATTTTCACCCTGTTTGGCCTCCAGGTTAAGTGCATGATTACTCAGTGGAGCTTGTCCTCTGGCTCAACTTTACCTGAAACAAATCATAACTTCAATAATTTGGCATAAAAGCCCCGAAATAATCCAAAGCAATCTCCTCTTTAAGCAACCAATGTGGAGTTCCTGGTACTCAAAAACTAATTAGAAAGCCAAAGCTGGAGGCCTGGAGGCAGACACAATTATTACATGGCAAGCATTTTATGTAACTTCAGACCAGTCTGTAGGTCTGAATTTACTGCTTATTAAAAGTCATATCATCTTTCATGGAGCAAATCAAATTAAGCAAATTCCACTTATGTTTTGCAAGTACAACTTTTGCAGCATGGCTAAGGGGCAAATAATTTATGAAAGTCTCAGTATATGCAAAATGATTCAGACTGGTTTAAGAATAAGAGGAGAGCAGAACCCCATCATGATAAAATAACCCCTCCTTACATGCCACCATCCATCCGGTCTGAAGCTTTTGGATTTGGGAGTTATGAGATGTTGATTCCAAGATTAAGTTCTGATGATATTGAGATGTCTCTGTTAGAAGTTACGATGGGAAAGATGCCTCCCACCCTCACCCACGGTACAGTGGCAGGTGTGGTTTTGCAGTTCTTTAGGAAGTGATATGATTCTTTTTCCATCACTCAGCAAAGTATCTAATGAGTGATCAACATTATATAAACACATTTTTATACTTACTGATTGTGTGTGCAATTTATTTGTTAAGATTTTACTCCTCCTATGTAAGGATACACCGACAAAGTGAGATCTTGTTGTATTAGATAGGCTGAACAATTTTTTTCAATTTTCCAGAACAAACTAAATGACGGCTACATATGAGGAGTTAATGGATGATTTGAAGGATTTTAATTATGTCCATACAAATACTAAGTTTTTCTCTATCATGTTTTGCCCCAAAAAATCACAACCACACAGCACTGTTTACAAAAAAATCTCCCTCCATGCGATTAAAATGCTGATAAAAGCAATCTAAACCAAAAGGTGATCTAGCCCTCACCTCTGAAACAAAGCTGGTCAATAAAAAGACTGACAAAATATTTACATAAAATATGTATTGTTTTATGTTTCAGTATCCTTAATAATGTGATGTGATGCCTTTGTTTCTCACTGTAGATGGTGGCTAACTCGCAAAACATGAAAAATTCCATGCTTCTGATTTGTTGTCTGCCACAGAATCACCTGCTTGTGTATTTAGCACTGTAGATTTGCATGAGTATGTACACACATATATATACAAATATATATATAAAGTATACATTCTCAGACAGACTCTTTCATATTATCTTTTTTGTATTTTTGCACCTTGGAATGGAGAGGAACATCCTTTTCGATTACTGTGTATGTACTCACAAACTGCAGAAATTGACAATAAAAAAGCTTGAGTCTTGAATCTTGTTTTGATGGTACAGACATTCATTGCACTTTGTGCACATTCCTGGAGCCGTCATTGCCCTGCAGCATCCCAAGGCTGAGAAACCACACTTAATATAAATCCATATTTCATATAAATTCGTATAAATCCAGCTGTAGCCGTTGTTAGTTAGTGCCACTTTAACAAGATTAGCGCTAGTAAGCTGCAAGAAAAAAACCTGGTTATCAAGTCCACATATAAACAGTGCTGCTGAATTATCCGAACATATTTACCCGGGAAGGACTTTTCATAAAAATTTGCTTTTGCATGTGAACAAAAGCTTTAAAAAGTAAGAGAAATCTGCGTTTGTCAAAACACCAATAATGTGTGGACAGGACCTAAAAAGGCATGTTGCCATGGTGATACAACCTAAAACATAAAATTAAAAAACATCTTTGTCAAACAGAAAATCCCTTACTAAAACTAAACATGCATCATATTACAGGCCCCTGATAAGAACTGCATAGTTTTCTTTAATGTTCTGAAAGAAAATCTTGGGGTACTTTCTGTTTCATGCCTGTATCTAAATTTAAACACCAAACCTGATTGTTGAAAGGGACTGAAACTCTGGTTCAGTCCATCAATTTAGAAGTTACTGGAACTATTCAATATGTCTGTTTCTAGGCAATAATGGACACCTGGTAGCCAGAGCCTTGTATTCACAAAGACCAAACGCAGATGAATCAATAACTTTGAGATGATCTCATCTACACAGCCACAGCAAAGTGACAGCCTGAAGCTGTCAACCCCCTCCCCCACCCCAACCCAAAAAAAAAGTATTATCAAAATCTGAAAATCTGTTATGAAAAGCTGAAAAACGACACCATGGAGACTGCCGACTGTACAAGCCATATGTTGTGTAAAACAGAATTTCTCTGTTCTTGCCACAATGTTTTGTTCTTCACAGTGGGGTGCATGTATATATATCCCCCACCCACCGAACTTATGGCTTTTGTTCTCTTACACAGAAACTTGCACACATATGTGCATGCAGAACACAAGGGGCTACGTGGCGTTCCTCTGCTGATATGGAGCTCCGGACATTACTGGGATGCTAGCGGGTCGAGCTGAGGAGCCTGATCTAGAGAGGGATCCGCTGCTTTATCACCAGCAGCTGGTGTTCAGGAATGGGCAATGGAAGGGATCCCCTGCTGTGAGAACAGGTGTGTGAAAGAACGACGAGGGGAAATAGGAGCGTATTGACAGGTAGAGGCCTTGTGACCACCTCTATGTTTCCCCTTTGTCTTCTTTTCAAACTACATCATCATGCTCGCCTCTGATTTGCTTGAGTGCTGCGCCGTGCCCAGAGTTTACGTCATGATTTTCTGCTCACCTCCCCACCTGCCCTCATCCCCAGCCTCACCCCCTCCATTGTTTCACCAGCTTTTAATAAACTAAAGGGCAGATTCCTGACTGCAGCGTGGGGGGGTTGGAGGGGTGGGGAGATGTACAGACCTGTCCTCCAGCCTCACACACACTTACTGAATATGCACAAATACACACACAGTTTGGCATGCAGAGTGCCAAGCTCTTCCACCATCTACTGACGCCAGCAGCCGAAACACACATACACACAAACTTCCTCTCTCACACACACACTCACCCTCTCTTACCCTGTCCACACGCCAACCTCCTAAAAGCTAAGCTCCTCACTAAATATATCCCCCCCAGTAAAGATAAGACAAACAGTGTGGATTTGAGAGTAGTGTGCAGCCAATGACAGGTGGCCAAGTGAGCCCGAGCTGAGCTTGTGTTAGCTTTACAATTAAAGCTTCTCAGAAACATTACACACACTGAAAGAGATACAGAGGACGCGTTTGCATGTATATTCTCAGGTTTGTTTTTCCTTCTAGCTACTGCCGTGTGAGATCTGAGCTGCTTTGATCAAAACAGATCTTTCTAATTTCCTGACTCAACACACACACACACACACACACACACACACACACACACACACACACACACACACACACACACACACACACACACACACACACACACACATCTCAAAATCTAAAGTCCAACTACTCATCAGACATTAAGAGAGAGGAAAAAAGGAGGATAATGCATGGAATGTCAGAGCTGCAGGCTAAAAGCAGTGCGTGAAACTAGATCAATCCTCCATTCAGCTCCAAGCTTGAGGTGAAAGGAGCGAGTGAAGGAGTCGTAAGCGTATTTGTTTTATCGTGCTGGACCAGGTTTCTTAAGGCAGCAGATATCTGTCACATGCTTGTCTGGCAGGGTGGCGTTAAGGATCCTCTTGATGGCCTGCGGTTCGTGCAGAGCATGCATTTGTCAGAAGCACATTCCTGCAGCGGTGAGACACTGTGAACTGCCTATTGGAGCTTCAACACTGTCCAAATAAATACACTCACAATGGGCCTCAGTGTGTGTGTTTGCATGCATGTGAGAGAATATGAAACACGAGAACTCAGACATGAAAACTACCCATGTGCCGCTCTGCCAGAGCATTGCTGTCTATCTGCACCTGGCTGCGACGTTTCAAACACACCTCCAGCTCGCCTTTGTCGGGTTTTTCTTTCCAAACAGTTTGGGAGATGGTTTTGAGTTTAAGGCAAGAACCTGAAAACTTTTCTGACCGTACAAACTGTTTCTCATCTGCTGTCGCCGGAAGCTGAGAGGGATATCTGCAGAGATGTTTGATTCACTCAGTCTTTCTCTCTACCTCTCTCACACATCTCGGTTTCATCCTGTTTCTCCAATTTGTTGTGTCCTCTCCTGACTCTGCCTGCTTTCCCTTTCAGACGTTTATTCTTCTTACTTGAGCTGTTTCACTCACCCCTCTTATTATCAACCGATCTTCTATAGTCACTTCATTTCTCATCTAAACACCTTCTCTCTTTCCCACACACATATACACTCCTCTCCTTCTCAGTCAAATGAAAGTAGTAGCCCATCTCTTCCTCCTCCTCCTCCTTCTCCTCCTCTTCCTACCTACCACAGAGTCTATTATATCTGTCATCATCTCCCTCTACCATAAGTCAGCAGCCGCGGGGTCCAACACAACAGGCCAAGTCAATCATACACTCAAGGACATAACAAACCTGTAAAACACATATTCTTAGATATCCAAATACAAGTGAGCACACACTACCCTTCTAGCCTTGCTGTCAGTGTCTGATTAGCAAATCCAGCAGCGCCAACACAAACATGTTTCCTCATATTACAAGTCATGTCACACTCCCAGTCGCAACCACTTGCCATTTCTGGACTCAATTGGAGCAGGAAAAAAGTGAAAAATAAATAAAAAAGAGCATGCACCTCAACGACAGGATGACATAAAGTGAGCAGAAGTGTCTCCTAAACTCTGTGGGAGTACATGTGTGATGCATCAGCAGCTAATATAGAAATGCAAACATAGAAATAATGAAGAATTTTCACCAAAAAGGAGTTTGCAGTGTGTAAGTGTGCTGATCCAAGTGTCTGACACCCAGGATGGTGGTCTTACCTTCAGCGCCGGCAGCAGAGAAGCTGAGATTCTGCATGCAACACTGGATTTGTTCTACTATTGTTTCCCAGCCAGCTCCTCTTGTTTCTACCTCTCTCTCACACACACTGATTGTCTGAGCATTACTCTCTCCTCCCTCTGTCTCAGTCTCACCTCCTCCCTCTCCCTCTCTTCTGTCCCACAGTCACACACTCTCCCTCGCTTCGTCTTGAACAGGGGAAGCCACTGGAACGAGGGAGAAGCCTGGATGCTCTGCCCGTGAGGATGGCCGTCACATGTGGATCGTGACACAGCAGTCGTATATCATACGCCCTTTTCTCTCTCTCTGTCTTCCTCACAAACACAGCTGCTGACGCACCGACACGCTCCACGGCGGCAAATGGGAATTCCAGGCCTGGACGGCCCTGCTCACCCCATCAGGGGGAGAGATGACCAAAAGCTGCAGCCAGTTTTACGAGGTCAGGGTTATAAAACTGTTAGCGGATTTAGTTTATTAAAAAACAACTGGCCCTTGTTGTCTCCCCACCAAGTGGTGGGGGTGTACAGAAGAGGAGTCAAAAGGGAGGCTTCATTAGAAGCCTTGGCAATCTTCTCTTCACTCTATCCTTCACCTGGGGGCAAAACACAAAGAGTTCAAAGTTTTAATTTAGAAATTTCTCTCTGTGAACCATTTGTCTTCATCTGCATTACAAATACATTATGTGACAGTCTAGTGCCTGTGTGTTTAGGAAGGAGGAAAACAACAGCAACACAGTACAGATCCAAACTCAAACAACTTCATCCATCACTCTAACACGGCTCAATATGAAGACACTCTGAAAATATAAAAAGGACAAACAACAATCAATGGAAAGCTAATAAAACTCTGAAAGTGCACAACTGCTGCCAAATCACTGCAATACACTGCATTACGTCAGCCACCCCGGTTCCCCTCTCTGGATTTCTGTGTTTGTATTCAACAGAGGATCCGATCGAACAGCCACTTCTCTTTGGAAGATTCCAGACTCATAAAAATAACGGCTTGTATCAGAGCTGGTCCAATTCTCTAAATTAAATTTCCTTTACTATCTCCTGAAGAGTGGGGAATGTGCAGGAACGTCTTTCATAAAGGGAAGAAGATAAAGCTGCTCTACAACATTTTAGGTTTTGCTCAAATATTTCCAAGCAGTTGTGTTAAACAGGATTTATGTAAATAAATATGAGGCCCAGATGCTGAATGTTTGAACTAACAAACTATTGGGCTTTTATTATTCCTTTTTTATTGTGCTAAATGACCAGCTTTAGTAGTAAACCCATGTTTTGACTGAGTTGTCCTTATTTATGTAGCAGTTTCACCACAGCAGAGCCGCATTCATGTGTCTGTAAGTATGGCCGGATTCTTTTTGCAGGACAGCTGTCTTTTCCCAAGTCCCTTTCTCTGTCCTTCTTTGACCTCATGGAATTTAAATAAATTACAGCCTACTGCCAGATCCATGACTATTCCAAGCCAGAGACAGCATATAAAGTAGTGCTACATAACTTTACAACTTTAAAACTTAGTTCTTATGACTCGTTTTGATGGTACAGTGACATTTAGTCTGTACATTCCTGGAGCTGTCATTGCACTGCGCTTCACAACTGTTTTTTTTTTTGTTTGTTTTTTTGTTCTGAAGCATCACTTTAGAACAGTATTTTGATTTACTGCGCCATATCACATGCTAGCAACTGGATATCAACACAGTGGCCATTTTGAAAGCACACCATGGCTGATTCAGCAAAGAAACCCAAGAGGACATTATCAGAGAAAAAGAGTATAACAAGTAAAAGAAGTGAAGGAGTAAAAGAAAAGCAACAGAGGAAGAGATAAGATAAGCGTTATTATTGGACTGACTTTTACTGGCTCAAGAGAGCTCAGAGAATGAATGACAGAATGAAAGACAGATACCAACTTAGCTACCATTAGGGGGTTCCAAAGTGTGAAAACCTGCCAAGGTTCAGTAATGAGGTTTTAAAAAAAACGAGGGGCAAAGTCCATGCAGTCAGTCTAACATCACGGGAGCATGAAATAGTGCACATGCTAGCAGGGTTCACCCTGCAGTTTGTTTCTGGTTTGTGAAATTGGAATTGGAAGATGGGAACGGTGTCACATCCCAGCTAAAGATGTCCCAGTTGCAAGTTGGAAAACCAGTAGTTTCCTTATTGTTGTGCTCACTTACCAGGCTCTCTACAACTAGCAATACAAGCTGACAACAATGCATTACACTGTATTTTGCACACACAAACAAGTCTGAAGATTATGTGTGCTGATTTATAGGACATAAACTTGCAGAAGTGATTATAATAGCTTATTACAACTTTTGGACATTTACAAATATGGACGTTTTTATACGTTGGATTTTGAGATCAGGGCTGGGGAGGTTTTCTGACTTCAGGGGTCATCTATCTTTATATATTTATTTTATTAGGAACATATATTAGGATATTTCAACTACTGAGTTTACATTTAAGGGCACACTGCTCCCCAGTCTATTTGGAATAGCTGATTTTGTTGTAAGAAGTGTTTAAAGCATTGCAGTTTGTAACCTTCACGCATCTGTATACAGCCAAATTAATAGTGACTAGAGAGGGACATGTCATGAGCAAATCAGAAGCATTTGCCCCCCACGTCCCACCCCTGAATCTGCCCATGATACAGCCTACATTCATGTCACGGGACATGAATCACAGATGATATTTCATGTGTTAAGGTTTTCCAGTTGCAGAGACACGAACATTAAAGCTATCATAAACATTTCCTGTGCACAATGTTAGGAATGCTGTTTTATGTCTTGCAGAGTCTGGGGAATATTTCACCTTTTCTGTCATTTTAGCCCGTGTTAAAGAGACTGTAGTCTTAAGAGTTTCTCTTTTACCAATAATGTTAAAAAAACACTGGAATTTGAGCAAACGACACTGATAACAAAGATATAATTCTCTAACAAAGGTGTGGGAAAAAGTCTGAGAAAAAGAATAGAGCCATAGATAGAGCCAGACAAATAAGTCACATCATCCACAGTCCGAGCACTATTGTTTCAATATGTTCCACACAGGCAAAGAGCAGCACAGCAGTTCAGGGACCAAACAACAAGACAAACGCATATATTTTTCATCGCTCTGGCTAAATAAAGAAGAGGCGATGGGGGAATGAGTGCAACGCCAAGAAAAGGTGAAAAAGAAAAACACAAGCTGTGAGGCTGATAACATATGTTCAGATACTCATTTTATCAGGCCCAGACACACTTATTCACACACACACCAACACACACACACAAACACACACACACAAAGGTCCTGGTATGTAGAGTCAAAACTCTCGGGGGAAATAAGGGTAGCAAACTGCACCACAGTAAGTAGAGCTTAGTGGGTCAAAAGTTTAAGAAGTGCAATTACCTGAAGGACCTCGGCTGACCCCAAAATTTCTCACCTTCTGTTCCCCTTACACACACACACACGGACACATACACCTTTGACAGAGGCGATTTACAGCCGGCAGCAGGAGGGAGTGAAGACTCATCCACCACCAACAGGCTCCTAGAGAAAAAGAGCAAGAGACCCACGTAAGCACAGTTTGTATTGTGATTCCACTTTCGGGCGTTGTAAATGATCACCGCTGCGAACAGTGTCAAATTAAATGGCCATAACTCACCTGAACAGAATCTGACAGCCTCTCCTCGGCTTACTCAGCCTCTGTCCGTATGAGAGGTGGTGACAGGGAGTAAATGGCTTCAGATAATGTATCATAATACCACATTAAGAAAATGTTCAGTGAAGCCAAATGTGAATCCCATATGTGGAGAAAGGAGGGCTGGGGGGGAGGGAGAAACCAGAAGATATACTGAGCAAAAACTAGGATACTCTGAGATGATAAACCGCTAGAAAAGCAGATTTCTGACAACTTGTGCAAACACTTTCATTTTCTGTAGCAATAGTTGGTATAATAATAGCAATAAAAGGCTAATTAAGTTAGTGTTATGTGACAGCTGCAGACAGGTAACCTTCTTTTAAAGATTATGATAAACTCCTTACTTCCTGCGTTGTTGAAATCCATTTTAGTGATGTGTCACTGGCTGGTTAGCATTTTGCAGCGTACCCTGGGGCTCTGGTGATTAGGGCTGCAGGTCAGGTTGCGCCTATGTTACATCAGCAAACCAGCCAATGAGTGTTAGGATTGAGATGTGAGAGATGTCCTGGTCCTGACTGAGTCCCACCTTGGCTGTAGGCAGTCTGATGGTGCTGTCCGTCCCCATGAGTGCGTGAGTCGTGACTGGATGTGACATGACACGAGTCATCTCCTCATCAGAATGGGATTAACAGGGCAGGGTCACATTAGAACTCACACATCTGCAAGTCCAAGCAATGGCCTTTATCCAAAGAGTTAAATAGTTTTGTTTTTTAGTTTTCCTCAGTGCTGGAGAGTCTGTTTCAAGCTGGTGGGTATTATCTGTAGGAGAATAAAAGCTGTGGACTGACTGACAGGCATGTTCACTTTTCATTTCAAAGATTGATTTTCAGCTTTATTTTAAGCTATATGAAAAAAGAAGGAAGTGGGCTATAATTTCGGGAGATTTATTTGGACTAGTGTGCAACAAAAAACAGGCATCTTTCCCTTGAAAATGGTCTCCACTGGGAGCCAAACCTCTGACAAAAATAGTCCCTTAGCTGTAATTTACATCTGGTGTAGAATAACTCTCTGTGTTCTTGACCAGGTAAAGTAATGTCACAGCAGCTGCCAAAGACAACCGATATTTGATGAGTGTAGCAGGTCTGGTAATGGAGTTTAGAGGGAAAGAAAGTCCGCACAAATGCTCAGAATAGAGGGGATAACGACAAGCACAGGGATAAAACACTGGTATCAAAGAGAAACTGCTCTTCTCAGATGGCAATGAGACATCAGTAAGTGCAGACAACATAGCAGCTAATGAGATTAACACTCATCTAAATACAAGCGCAGGTAGTCGCGTGCATCATGTTGCTCGCAGAATGAAAACACTACCCCTGGGTGTGGGCGAGTGGAAAGAGTCTGGTAAAAAAAAAGAGAAAGTGAAAGATTCTGAGACAGAAATAGAGAGAGATGTGAACAACAAGAAAGCAGCTAAGTGTTTCCCCATGTGCACCTGGGGCAGCAGCTGACCCAGTACAGCCTGAACATTCCCTCCCTCCATCCCAATCCCTGTGCCAATGCCCATAGGCACAGAGGAATCACCGGAATGAGGGAGAGCAGCCAAAAAACAGTCTACTAAGCTCTCCTCATCTCTATAGAAGAGCTGTTACAGAAGAGTGTGGTCCACAGGGAGAGCACTTAACAAGCTCCTCAGTCTCTACATGCCCCCCATGACAGCCCACTCCAAAGCTAACTGATTTCTTCCTAATGAGGAAGAGCCAACCGGTAGCAGATATCAGTTAAATGTTTGACTTTTGAGTTAGTTTTCCAAGCTGAATGTTTCTCAGAAAATATTCCTCCCATCCTACAAAAGCCAAGGCAGTTGTCAGCAGCTACTACAATAAATAAATACAAGACAAAATAAAATCAAGATAAATAAAAATTTAAAAAAAGAAAAAAAAACTAACAAAATAAATCAAATGAATCCCAAAACAAACAAAATAAAATCAAATGAAATAAGAAAAACATTAAATACAAACAATACAAAACAAAATTAAATAAAACAAACAAAAATAGAATTAAAAAAAATCTAAAAAAAAAATTAAATGAAACGAAATAAATGAAATTCTCCTTGGAAAAGTCTGGGTGTTGGATATAGAATAGATAGCTGGACTGTGGATTCAGGAGAAATTGGGCAGTTTTCATCCTGGTTGTGGAAAGCTGGACCAGGATACTGAAGGCTGTAGGAGAGTTTGCTCAACATATCCTCCTGTATTTTGTGGACTTGGTGAAAGTTTGAAACTGTGTCCTTGTGCTGATCTTGGAGGTTGTTCGGGAGTACAGGATATAAGCTTTTGCTACGAGCCATTCAGTCTGTACAATCGAAGTAAGAACTCGGTTGGAACTCAGGCTGCCCTTTGTCCCAGATTCTGTTTATAACCCGTAAATCTTTATAGACCAATTTATCAACTGGCCATCAGGAACATCTGTTTTTCTTGTCATTTTGGTGTGTAATTATTGCATCAGATTAGGGTCCATGGGTGAGAGTTCACTTTTTTGCCATTCAAGTGTATTAAGATGACAGTAATGACAGAAAGCAAAGACTGAACACGTCATACACAATCTCTTCACATTAGTCATCCTCACTGATTCTTCATGTCAGTTTGGTGCATAAACGTCCCTACGGACAGAAGTTTTAGACACAGCCCAGGGGTGAATAGTTTTCAGTTTGGCCAGCTTAGGATCATGTTTTTGACTTTTGCAGATGATGCTGTCCTGTTGGCTTCGTCAAGCAACCTCTACCAGCAGGTACCGAGAGGTTTGCAACTGCCAGTGAAGCAGTTGGGATGCTGAAGCCATGTCAGAAAAAGATGGATTGGGAGCTTTTGATTAACTGGTGTTTATAGTCCTTTTCAACAGACCAATAATAAATGATCCCACTACAAAATTGAAGCCTGTGGACATTTTACATGCACAGAAATGTCTATACAACAGAACTACACTTTCCTTTAAAATCAACAAAGACAGCTAAAAGCCTCGTTTTCTAGAACGAATTACCTTAGAATTTATGGCTCCAATGAATATGCTTTAGTATATACATACATACATACATATATATATATATATATATATATATATATATATATATATATATATATAGATAGATGATAAACATGGTACTGTACACATTATTAGTTTGAAGTGAACCTGTGCCAGAGGGGAAGCCGTGCTGTCGTGACTACGGCCTCTCTGAAGTTGTGTATGAAATACAAAGACCTTTCATAATCATTTAGATTGTAAAATTGGGGCTTTCCACTAAAAATTCCACTAAAACAATCAATTAAAAACATATTTAGAGTGAACTGTGGGTCCAAAAGCTGCTGCTTTGGGGAAAAGTTCAGAGAAAAACATGTGAACACAGGTGTGCTGTGATGTGTTTGTGTGTGTGTGTGTGTGTAAGATTCCAGGTTTAAGATTTGTTGTCATGAGAAAAGAAAGGCAGCTAGCCAGTAAACAGAAACATTTCCCCTTCTTGTTCTCAGATATCTGTTTAGACTTCATAGATTAGCCATGACTCCACCAGACTTCCATTAAGAACATGACGCACACCAACATGCATGCACGCACACACATCCATGTGCACATTTGCTTGTGTGCAACATGTTCAGGTCCTCCTCACTCCAGAGACGTTTATGAATTTCCTGTATATCGGTTTTTACTGTGCGGCGGTCCCGAGCAGAACAGCAGTAAAGTGGAACGAGGGCAGAACAGGAGAGGCGGATTCTGTACAACAGGCCTCCATGTTGTGTTTGTGTTGAGTGGAGACGGAGAGACAACAGGAAGCAGTTACACAAACCACATCAACACATCGCATGCTGAGAGGAGACATCTTTAGGGAGGGTGATTCATGACAGCATTTGGTGCAAACTTTGATTCACGTGGCAGTAAACGTGGTTAAGTTTGGTAAAATGATTTCATTATCTTCTTTCTCTTCCTGTAAACTGCTGAGCCCACTGGAAAACATACAGTTTCTTACACTGACAGTTTGAGATATAATATGTTAACTTTTTTGTTTCAATCATTTACTTAAAATTTCAAATAAGTTATATTAATCATTGCATATGCACATGGTAGGTTTTTTTTTTTTTGTATTTTAGATCATTTGGTTCTTTTTCTATTGCACCAATACTTCCCTCACCAGTACTTTCCTTCTCACAAAACTACCCATAAAGCTTTAGAGACTCCAAAAGTATCTTTGTAACATAAGTAACCTTATGGTTGCAGAGAGATACTCTGACAACTAAACGTACTAAAACAGGTACTAAGTAAAGGTTCTTTCTCTGCCTTAATGACTGTAATTACACTTGTTCTGTGTGTACAAATGAACTCAAACAAGCAAATTGAATCTCAGTTGTGCTCAGTGTAAGTAACTCAGGCCTTGAAATAATATTGTTGACACTGTGGATTAATGCATAAAAGACACAGCCATTATTTCACACAAATATAATTTCTTGGTTTTTAGCTCGATATTTTACATTAAATGCACAATTTTCACTCATTCACACCTTTAGATAACAAGAAGTATCACCAGTGTTTCCAAAGCATGTGTCATATGCACCCTCGGGTTGAGAAGCTGGGGAAGACATGAAATAAATCCTCCTTACAAATAGTTGGTTTTGGACTTTTCATGGATTTATTGGCAACAACAGCCTCATACTTTACATTAAATTGGAAATTCATAATCCCATTTGGTCTAATTGTGGGAGATGTTCTGTCATATGGTGCAATCAGATGTCAGAGACCAACAATGACGACGCAGCTCATTCAGTTTGCTGTTGCTGGGCAACAGAGCATGACGGGGCAGAAAATGGGTGTGAAAAGAAAGCGACTGACAGGAGGAAAAGAAGGGCTTGGATGAGGAGAGGGGAGCTGTGAAAATTCCACCCTCATTCACAGCATGCTTCTGAAGGCAAAAAAAAGGCCAAGCATGCACTCGGGAAGCTCCCTGCCACCACTAACCGCATCCAACGTCACCCATTGTGTTTTGGTGGTGTGTCATTGAGGAGGCTAATATTTTAGTATGTGTGAAAGCAGACAGAGAGGACATGATAATGCCCCGGCTGATGTAATGCTCTTTTTTTGTACTCAGTGTGAAGGGGGCAAAGCGGTGTGAATGTGTGTGGTTACAGAGAGGTGATTGGGTGGTTGATTACCTAACGTTTGACTAACCTCTTACTATAATTTGCAGTGCAGGCTCTGATTACAGTGGTGCCTCAGCCTGAACCACTTGTGCCTTTTTATATATTACTGCTGCCACACAAAGAAAGCAGCACACATCATAAGGTTGCCATTGCTTGTAAATTAGACCTGTGGAGTTCACTCTTGCTGTTTCTCTTCTGTATGTTTTGACTTATATATATGAATAAATCCTAAGCTGAGTCTGTGGCAGGGATTTAGTGACCACTTGTTTGTGCTGCTATGTCCCTGTTTACTGGCAGTAGAGCTACTGTATACTAGCATGCTAGGCATTAATGCAGAACCTTCAGTTTCATGGACAGGAAAATATGAGCCAGAATTTCCAAATGCTGCTGTCCAAAGATGTTTTTTGATTCTTCCAGACCTGACTCGAATGAACTGGATCTATCCAACAGCTTGTCCTCAAGTTCTTCACAAGCCTTACAATAACTCAATCATTTGAACTCAAGTGAGTGAAAGCAGGAAAACGTCTAAGACCTGGAGCAGTAGAGGTTTACTGGGCACAGCCAGGTGAGTGAAGGCTCACAGGTCAACCCAAGACTTACTAGAGAAATCATAGCCCTTTTCACATTGCCTGTTTGAGGGAAGACTGAAAATGAAAAGCTAAACTAGCAGAAGATGTGGCCACAGAGCCGTGATACAAGATGCTGCTGTGAACACCCGTGCTGCTGGCTCTCAGCTGATTCTGGCTCTTGCTGTCAGAAACATTTTGATTTGGTCAATATGAACCTGCATTAGTGAGCGTCAGCAGCATGAAAGGGTGTCTTTTTTGCATTGATTTAGCAGGCCCACTATGTAAAAGCGGCATGTTTTCACCCAGCTGGTGTCCCCCAGGAGGAGCTGGAAGAAGTTGATGGGGATGAGGAGGTCTCTGCTTTGTTACTGCAACCCTGAAATGGACTATGTAATTTGGAGATAAGCATCTCAGATACGTGAGATCAATGAAAGAAAAAAGGAAATAAACTCTTGTGTTAATTTCCCCTGCTAAATTCTCCACCCTTAAATTTTTCTCTGATGATAAACATATGAGGTCCATGTGGCCTCTGGCTTCTAGTCTTAGCCCATCTATACTCTGTGTTTGTAGAGAAAACTCAACATGTCAAACATATCGTTCACTCCAGCAGCAATTTGCACCTTATCAACTTATCTCTCGGTGCACAGACTGTAACACCCTGTTGTATAAACGTTGACCAGAACAGAAATATGGTTTGCTTTAACACCTTGTTCTTTTAGTTTTGTCTGGATTCACAATAACACCTGTGAACGCACACAAACACATCAAAAGCATGTGTTCTCAGAGTTTCTCTCCCCTAAAGCCCCCATTTTCCAGTTAAATGGACTGAGGGGGGCCTCTGCTGTTAAACTATCTGTACACAAGAAAATAAGCTTTCAAATTATTCACACTCATCTTATCCCCTGTGGCTTACATCATGACACACAACGGAAAAAAAACACAGACTGCTTAGCCGATGCTCTTTAATGGAGGAATGAGTGATGCATGAATGAGTGTTTGTGTTGAAAAATTACTGTTCTTGAGGAAGAATTGCTTTTAAGTGTCTATGCTGAGACGGTGGTGGTTGGGTCCTCAATGTTGGAATTGAAGCTGAATACATCCTGCAGAAGTGTGGAGTAGTTGATGTTTTTCAGTGCAGCTCCTCCGTTGTCAAACCTCAGATTCACCTCAAACTGGAGACAAAAAGGGACGTGTGTCACTGCAAAACTCTGATAACATGAATTTATAGCTCCTCTTTTAATTTTGCAAACTCATTTAATTGATTCATTATTATTTTATTTATGATAAAGAACTTTATGAGTCTGTAAATCTCCATTGGGACAATTTTAATATTGTATTAAAAACACCAAAGATAACAGGAACATTAGTAAAGTAAAACAAATACCAAAAATGCATCCAAGGAGAAGTTTGTTAGTCTGAGCCTGTCAGCATGACATTCCTGCCATGTTTAACACCATCAAAGATACAAAAGGTTAACAGGCCATTTTTTTGTTTTTTTTAAGGGTTTACATTCAAGCTTTTTTGGAGTGAGGAGAAGTTGAGCAAATACTGAGCAACCAGTTTAGGCTTACACTCCAGTTAGGCAGCTGGAAACCATGGCAGGGTACAACTGACAGTCAAGTAAGCGTTGTGCCGGTGCAGACACATGCACACACAACCAAACACAGATTCAGTCCAATCTGGTTCCAGCCACGCAGAGCTTCTCTCTGTTGTCATGCTCCAGTGCACACCTCTCCTGCTCAGCTGTTTCTGCTTAGGTCTGGCTGTGCTGCTGAGGCGTTCCAAATCAGCATTACATAGTAAAGGAACAAGTGCAAAGAAGGAGGAACGAAGGAGCTGCAGTGCTTCCATAATTTTTTATCGCCTCTGTCTTTGTGCGCCACTTTTTATCAAGTTGTGCTCACAATAAATTGTCCTCTTGCCCATTTGAGTGTTCCTTTCCACTCACTTAATTCTTACTTTGGCTGACTTATTCTCTGAGTCATCACAGGCTGGGCTAAAATGCAGATTGATTTTCAATTACATCTTTTTAAAAATCTGCACACACACTGTGAAACTACTTACTGTGTCCTCCTGATTGACCCTCATTTGAAAAGTTGTTCCATTTTCTCTATGAATTGCGGAACTCCCTCTCACTTACCCTTAGGATGTCCTCGGGCATGACTGGTGGTGCAGGATGTTCTAACCAGTTAAGGCCAGCAATAAACGCATGATAGTCGATGTAGTCTCCATCACAAAACCTACAGCAGACATAAATTCAGGTAAGACACAGATACATCCTCTTAAAGTCTCCAGAAAAGGCCTTTAACTTACCGACTGTGTCGTACTACGAGTGCACGGTTTTCATGGTATTCAGTTTGAATGAACATTCAGAGATGATTCAAATATGCCAAGAAAAATTTCTGGGCAAATAATCTGGACTATAATTTACAGCCGTCAAAATGAATCTCCCAAAACCTTTTTTCAAAATGTGAGACCTTGAGCGGCTCTGCCATGAACCCAGCGGTGATAAGTGGGCTCTTACTTGCTGAGCAGACTTTCGAGGAGGTTCCCAGGCACTGGAAGCTGGAAGGCTTTACAAAAGGTCCTTGTCTCTTTGGTGGAGAGACGGCCAATTCTGGAGACAAAGTATAGCATGAAAACACATTCATTCATACATTCAAACCTTTCTGTCCACAGAAATAGCTGTTTACCTTCACTCTCAATCATTTAGAGGTAATGCAATATTAAAGAAATTAAAAAAGTACAACACGTAGTGGACACAGTTTTAGATAGAGATGAGTCATTTATACCGTCACCTTATACTGTTATTGTTTTTTATGTTTATTGTGTTATATTTAATTCTTAAGTTTATCTATTTATTCTTTCTTTTTTCACTTTTTCTGCTTTGCTGCTGTAATAAGTGAATTTCCCCATCCGTGGGATCAATAAAGTTTAATCTAATATAATCTAATCTAATCTAAATATTTTAAAATCATCTTGATTTCTCAGTTATTATTGAGAAAGTAGCAGATAATCAGAGACTTGAGCATGAGAGGGTTTATAGACAGGAGGTGAATGATGTAGTGAGACATGTACACATTAACAGACACAAGTGTTTATCACAGCTCTGAATAAAAGCAAGGCGACAGTGAGTTTTAGAGAAATATTCTGTAATGAATGTAGAGACTGAGTGATATTTTGAGTATAATACTGGAAACAGGAGCATGTCTGTAGATCAAATCAACATAATCTGAGAAGGAAAAAAGCTGCCTCTACTTTACTTTTCATACAATTCAAGAAAACAGGATCTGTTTCAAACCAATAATCCAAGGTTTTTAAGTAAATTGTTGTTGAGGTTTTTAATTCTATTTAAGTGAAAAGTTTCCATCAAGAAAAGTCCCTTAAGGTTTGAGAACACCTGAATTTCAATGCTCTGCTTGTCCTGTTCATGTTGCAGAATTGATAGTTAAGCTGACTTTGATTTAAAACTTAAGCTTATTTTGCTTCTTCAGTCAATAAATGCCTTGAACTTCAGACAAAATAAACAATTAGTTATGATGAAGAACTATGAGAGTGTATTTAGGTCTTAGATTAGTTTTTGGCCATATCTAAGTGAAATGAACTTAACTGGCTAAAGGTTTTGTCTTCTAATAACATTGTCCTGTTGTGTTTTCTCCTTGCTGACTTGATATCAAATCAACACTGAAACTTGCAGAATTAATCCATACTTGTAGATTTGATTTGTACCTGTACTTATTATAGTTTCACATAAAGCGATAGGAATTATAAAAGTTGCTAAACTGGAGATACAAGTTACTAAGCTTACGTCCCAAATCCTAGTTCAATGCATCTTCTGGTTCACTGTCTGAATACTTGTAGATTTCCATACATTCAGTTTTTTGTATTACTTTTGTACAGCTCCACATGTTTGTATAACTTAATCTCTGTGGGGTGAGTATAGATTCATTTTGAATTTGTAGGTTTTTAAACTATATCTTTTGGGAAAGAGTTACTGAAAGGCTAATGCTTTATATAGCTGGTATAACCTCTTCTGGAGCAGATGTTCAGCATTGGCTACCATGGTGATCCAGGTTAAAAGAGGCACCGTCCCAATGCTGAAAATTATGGCTTTAGTTTCATCGTTTATCACTAACAGCCGTCTGGTCTTTGTTGTTGTTATTAAAAAAAAAACACTGCAGTTCTAATAAAATTCAATAAAGACTCATTAATCATATAGAATGTCTCAAGCTGATGTTGAATTAAAGATAATGTGGGAGGGTGAAATAGAGGATGCTTGTGCTCTTAGTCCACTGTTTTTTTCCTCAGTGATGCCAGACAATCCATTCTTGTCATGCCTTCTCCATTACAGGGATGTTGATGAACAATGTGACACTAACTGAGGGTGTCAACAGTCACATAACAATCAGCGTAACACTGAGCAACAGTAACCTTCCATTTCAGCTAACCTTATTGTTAAAGGTGGGTTAAATGTTTCCTCATTTTGGATGATTTTATGGACAAAAAGGAAGGAACAGACAGAGTCAGACATACAGACAAAGGCAGGCTGAGTTTGTGTGTCCTGTGGCTTGTAGCACTGCATGCCATACTGGTCTTTAGGGTCCATCTGGTTCCAATGCTCCTCTCTCACATTGCTGGAACTAATTGTTGCTCTGAGATATGAAGCCACTGGCTGCAAGACTGATGCCTTGTTGTGATGTGATCTGCCTGTGGGTTTTTGTGCCTTTCTATTGCAACAATACACTAATGTGTGTAATGCATGTAATAAAGTATGCGTGTCACCTACTTGCGTCGGTCATGGTGTGAAAATACTTTCACCATTTCTGGGAACTTCTCAAAGTGCTTCCTCTTTAGGATGTCCTGGGCCACGGCCAACATCAGGCCCACGTCCACCTCAGGCTGCTTGTTCTCTGAGAAACATCGGCCCAGAACCAGAATTTCGTGCTCCGACAGACCACAGTCCAGGCCCATCAGCAGGCCCCTGTGGTGCACACATAAAAGATTTACATCTTATGTTCATGATTTATTTTTGCTCCTTTTGGTCAGTATTTAAACCTTTAAGGAATTCAGAAACTAAAGAAACTTATCATTTATATCCAGACAATTATCCACTATTCAAGCTTTGATGTTTTGTTTTGTATTGTCTTCTTCACTAGAAAGTCTTCTGAAAGGCTTGAAACTTACCCGTCTTACAGATTTCAATGCAGGCAAGCAGAAAGAATCACTTCTGGTTACTTCAGTGTAACCAGTGGTTTTCTCCAGAGATCCATCCTGGTACAACTCCTGCTCATTTTTCTTCTTTAGGAGCCTGACCGAAATGTCTCAGATTTCCATTTCCACTCTAATGACATCTTGATGCCCTTCTCTGAGTCTACAGTTAGCAAACTCTAGGCTGACTACAGGTGGATCTTAATGCTGTCCAGCATACTTTGTGTGATATAAAACCTGTTAACATGCTAACAAACCAAAATTCAAATGCAATATCAGAACTCCTAAAACTCCTACATATTAATGTTATTCTGAGCTCTGAAATAACATCAGAATCCCCACACAAATACTACAAATGTTTCTGTTCTGTTTCATATTTACTATTGCCTCTGTTTCACGGTTAAAACTAAACTTAGAATTTCATCTGAACTGTGAGGCTTGTAAAGATGGAAACAGGTGCTATGTTTGTTGCACTCTCTGCATATCCAGAAAATGAAAAAAATAACCACGATACAACAAACATCCGGATCGGTGTGCAACATCATGCCAGACTCAAGAGAGAGAGATGCTGAGAGAAACACACAGTTCTTTTCAATAACCAGGTAGGCTAACAGACTGAATCAACAGAAGCTTCTTTAAGCATCTTGTAATGTCAGTAAACACAGTATCTTGTCTACATGACAGCTAGAACTGTCTTATAGAGATCTCTCAGACAAGAAAAGACTGGCTGCAGATTAGCTGTGTGGTGCAACCACGTTACTACTGCAAGATCCTGGATTCAGGAGAAACACATCTTTTGTTTTAACTATTTTTTTTTAGCATCATTGGATCAAATTTCATAATTTGATTAATGAAAGTCTGGATTAAATCTTATAATTAGACTAAACCCTATGTTGAGTGAGTGTTTTTATATGATTTTTCTTGTACTAAATACCCTCTATATATCAGTATCTGGTCCAGCAATGACAGAGGGTAAAATTAACGACACATTCTGCCCTCTGGGATAAAAAGAAAAAGAAAAAAGCCTAACTGGGCATCCAACAAAACACTTTTCAGATTTCAGTAATGCTGACATGGAACGGTGAGAGGAGCATGATTAGGTCACTGGTGCTGATGAATAAAAGTGGGCTTTTCTGTAAAAGAGAGAAGCCTCAAGCCTTCTTTTAAAAGAAAATGTTTAAATATGTTGGAGCAAATATAACTCCACAAGCTGTTTCATGAACACTAAAACACAATTGCACAGTTTATGCTCTTGTTGGTTGGTTTGCTCTGTCTTTCTGTAAACCAAACCATCAGCATATTTTCATTTAAAAAGCTATCTTTTGGTCTTTTTCCACCTTAACCACAAATCTTCATCCTTCAGTAAACAGGACGTTCTACAGGTTTTGCTTCTGCATCTCATTTCTTTTATGTGTCCCTAAAGACTTAACTGAGTTGGGAAAAACTAAGTTCAAATGCAGAATGTTGCTCCTTGAATTTAGCTGCAAAAACACCTGAATCTTAGTGAGCTGGTTTCTCTAAATGAATTCAAGCATTTTAGGGATCAATCTCTGAAATGTCTGGAGATCCACTTTAAATTCTGATGCCGTTGTCTTAAGTAAAAAAAATGTATTGCTTTTTTTTAATATGATATAGATATGCGTCTTTAAAGAAACACACATTAGTTTAAATGTAAAGCATCACTATTTAAATCCATCTCCTTATCCAAAAATTGTCACCTCTGACTCCAGAAAGGCTGAATGTTTAATACAAAGCTTCAACCCAGCAGGTGGCATCACAGTGGGTTTTACTTGTTTAAATTCAGCTTACACACTTCAGACTTACAAAAAATAAAATAAAATAAATCCTCAGGGTAATATAAACCCTGAGAATTCTGCCATTTCGAACCTATATTTTAAATTTTGGTTCCATTTGTATCATCCTGAGTCCTTGCATTATATCAAATTCTTCTGAGAAATTTTGTTAGCTAAACCTAAACCAGTTTAAACTAACTGCAGGCAGGAGCATCTGCTGCAAATACAGACAGCCACTGCCCCTTTTATGATCTATGATGAATGCAAAATAATTAGATTTTTTTTTCTTCTTTGTTTTTCCTCTTTATAATTCTGTTTAATTTATTTACTCTTTATATTTATATTTTAAACACTTGTTTAGTCTATATATCTGAGTATATTCTTCTGTTCTGTTGTTACTGCTGATCTGAGCTGCTGCCTCTCTTGGCAAGGACGCTCTTGTTAAAAGGATTGTAAATCTCAAGGGTCATATTTCCTACTTTAATAAAGGTTGAAGAAAAATGAATAAATAAAGCGGTAGGGTTGGGAGTGAACTGCACCCATTCTTGGTTTATGACTGTACCTGAATGACTCATATGGGATGAAGCCGGTGTTGGTGGGGTCACTGAGAGTCAGAAACTTCCTGATCTCGCTCTGTTTTCCCTCTGAAATGGAACGCAGTTTGCTGAGGATGCTGCCTGTGTTGGCTTTGGGAAACTTTTGACAAGAACACACAAACATTGACTTTTAAACCACACATGGCATTTAACAACACCTCAGGAAACAAAATGACTGTGTCACATTACTGAGCCAAAAACAACAATTTATAATAAGAATAAGAAAAAAAAAATTTCTCTTCCCTCGGTTCCTTCCATACCTCATCAGCATGCTGCTCCATGTACTTCAGCGTGTATTCATCAGCATCCAGAAGATGGAAGTTGTGACCATTGATGGAAAGGATGACTCCGACATGCAGATCTTGAGCTGTGAAGTACTCAGAGGGTTTGCTCTTAAACAGCTCCTGGCCTGGCTTCTTCACCCGGCAGCGTTCCAGAAACTTCCCACCAAGAATGCCTAGTGCAGGATAAAAGACACTGAATTATATTCATCTATACATTCAATACACTAGCATTAATTTTTATATCATGTTGGCAAAACCTTTTTTCTCAAAGCTAAATAAAATTCCACTGATTTCGTTTTGTTTTACATGGCTTTAAATGGTTGGATTTTATTTGAAGCCATACTGAGAAGTCCCTGAACTCTCTGCACTGCGAGCATCTTGCATCAATGGAAATACACATTTACAAACTAAACGTCATCTGTTTCCATGAGATTCTGTACCTGGAAACTGAATCTGACATCTTAATGTTTACCATGAGAGTCATAGATTTGCATTTCAAATCCTGGGTGTATTTCTAATGCAGCTTTGCTCTAAACTTTCCTACCTGAGTTCTTCTGTGGCTGTTCAAACACACTCATGGAGTCATCGCAGAGGTAGAAGGAAATGATGAACACCCTGTCTCTGTCAACCAGATCAGTGGTCATCATTTTGGCACGGAAATTCAGCACATTTCTGTTTAGGCCACATCAAGGGGGACATATACACAACAGAGTTGGGGTTTCTGCAAACATGAACGCATATACACAAACACACAGGAATACTTGATGTAATTTGATTGTGGCTGTAAGTCACCCCACCCGTCTTTCTTCATGAATTTGTGGAAATCTTTTTTATGGGGTTTGAGCAAAATGCTCTGACATGAGCTCAAGGAGTCTTCCTCTGAGCCAAAGCCGTTGTAGGGGGGCACAGACATTGGCGGCTTAGGGGCCAGGGGAGCTTTGTACTGCACTGGGGTGAAGTCCTCTAAAAGGAAGGAGGAGAGAGAAAAATCAAAACACTTAAAAAGAAGAATGAAACCCAGGAGGAGAGCTGAGACAATCAGAAGGAAGCAGGTAATCCATCCCTGATCTGACCTCTGACTGCTCTGACTCAGACAGGACCTTTCATCACAGCAGCCTGTCAGGAGGGGCTGTGCTTGCTTTACTACTGTGACGAATGCAGAAAGCCCAAAAAACCTGCTCGGAGTGGCACACACATCCAGGAAAAGCTTGGGTTTCTGCTGCCGGGAACCTTCCTGGGCCTCCATTACCTTCAACCATGAAGCCATGGAAACACAACTGCTGGATGCCTGCTTATCTGGTATTGGATTCCTTCATTTTTTTTCCAATATTCATCAACAAGGGGTAATAAAACACATAACCCCCTCAGTTCAACTTGCTCTTCTTTAGATATATTTACGTTAACATAAAAACAAAAGTATTCTGTACCAGTGGTCTTAGAAATCAGCCTCACAGAGAGATAACAGCTCTCACTGATGTTTGATCTTACTGCCCCCAAGTGTTCAGATTCATGCAATGCAACAGCTATCAGCATTAAAGTGGATTTTGTTCTCTTCATTATGAGAACAGGATCTTCTTATTGATAATTTAGCCAGTAAAACATAAATACTCCCCATGTTGTCTAAAGAAACATAGTGTCTGTAGCAGTATTAGAAGAAAACGTGAGCAAAGATCCTGGAAAAGCACAAGCACTTTTTAAACCTTTGTAAAAGTAGCAGGCCTGGTTACCTCTGCCTTACCTATGCCATATTTGGAGCGGTAGTAATTTTTAGTGAATTCATCACAGTCAGTGATAATTACTTTCCTTCCCCACACATTCACCTTCCCACCGACAACCAGATCTGAGTCCTTGTAAAAGTCCTCATCGACAGCTCCGGTCTGCACACAAGTGAAAGAAGAAAGGAGAGAGTGAGTTGAAGAGAAATAACTCTCTTTGTTTTTTAGGTATTTCTGTTTAGGTAAATAATCAGTACGAACTGACATAATATCAGAATTTTTTCTGGTTTTCCAACCATTACTTTTAAATGTTTTATCTTTTTTCTTTCTTTTTTGTTGAAATGTGTGGAGTACTTATGTGTAGTAGTGTCAGTGGACGTAGGCAGAGTGCTCTCAGTTTGGAAAGTCAGCTACGAGACAGATGAGCCAAACTAAAGCTGCTTAGACGGTTGCTTCAGGAAGGTCTTTATTTCTATCAGAAAACAACTCAAACTTAAAATAATGTAGAGGCTTGAGCAAAGGTTATATAAAATGAGTTTTAAACTGCATCCCTTTGCACCAGACAGGCACTGACTCTACTGGATAACATGCATGTTGCCACACATCCTTGGACGCACATTGACTGTCCAACATATCTTCTTCTGATCAGCTGGGAGCTGAAAGTCTAACCTCAAAACATAAACTACGGGACAGCAAAAATGAGCAAAGATTATAGAAAAGCCCAAGCACTTCAACTTTTAAACCTTTGTAGAAGTAATGCTCATCTTTAAGCTATCCAACAAGTCTGACACAACTCCTGACAGACTCTGACTGACTGATCGGTTGCAAGAAATGTTGGGTGGAGGTAATGCAGCGCAACATAGATGTTCTTTGGTTGAGAAAATGCTGACAAATAATTATGTGATTAAAAAGTGATGCGTTATAAAACTGGGTGTAAACAAAGTTCTATTGCATAGCTTGAATTCTATTAGATGGTGAATATTTACATTAACTGTATAAATGTCTTTTAACAGCATGTTAACGGATAACTGACAGCACTGCAACATCAGTGCCTAGGCATCTGTTGACACAACATCATGTTGTCATGTCAGCCTGTGTTGTGTGTGGCCACCTGCAACAGGACATACGTTGAGGCTGTCCAGCATGAAGCGTGCTCCCTGGCTCTCGGAGGCCAACACATTGAGAACTGTGCGGTCTGTGACCTGTCCAAGCTGCTTCATTTGGGCTGGAGCATGCTGCAGTGAAACACCAAACAACCCCACACAGGATGTGAATAAAACCGGTTCGTAAAACATATTACACAGATGTGACTGCTGTTCTGGATCCTGGAAACATGGATGCACACAGAAAAGAGAAGAAGAAAGAGAAAGAGATGGAACGATCTGTAATGAAGGGGGTGGTGGTTTTCCATTGGACAGTGGATCTTGGTTAACCTTTAAGCCTGACATTTAATAAAAGACATCAAAGCAAACAAAATTACTAGACTAAAACATACACACACATACACACAAACACAATCATGATTGAGTTTGTGTGTCTTTCAAGATGAATTATGCTTCAGTCAGTAACTGGGGGAGTAAGCCAGAATGCTTGAGGGAGACTGGATGCTGCAGCAGTCCTGTCAGAGTGAATGAGGTATGAAAGAAAAGAGGGAGGGACGGGGAGGGGAAAAAAGAAAAGAACTCATCATAACAGAGAAAGACAGTGAAAGCCTTTAGATTAAAAAAACAAAAAAGCGTGAAAAGTAGCCACAAATGAACCAATGAAGCACACGTAAAAAATTAATCACAGTTTACTATTTTATAAATCATAACAAAATACTTCCAATAATTCATCATAGACACCCAGTGTCATGTTCCTTGTGCTGCTTGTTCCACGCTCACACATGAGGCCACTTGGAAATATTCCCACCTGTTGTCCTTTGTACTGATTACTCATGAGACTACTTCTTGCTGGAGTTTTCCTGATGCCACATTGTTGCATTATGGGTTTACCCCTTGCCTTGTGAGACCTGCCAGAGCCCTGAAAGACTGCTGGAATGCTGAAGCCACCATATTACATCTCCTATGCCATATCCTTTAAAAAGAAATAAATTTTATCTTTTATCTGCAGTCTGGTGTCCTGCGATTGTGTCCAGATCAGACCTGGTTTATGACACCTAGATAGTAAAAAAATATTCTTTCTGATAGTGAAAATGTTCATACTGAACACTTTGACTGATACATAAACAACTCTGAATATAATGTAGGAATTACGCTTTCCCTGAAATAGTTGATGAACTCTTATATCACTTTTCTAGTTCCTAGAACTTCTTAAAATATATAGTGTGACAGGCTCTGTGAGGTGTTCTACCACACAAACACTCATACACAAATGAGTGCATATAACAGGCAAGGTTGGGTTCAGTGTCTTTTTCAATTAAGTTCTGAGAATATTTCAATTGCATCACGATTATAGGATAGAGAAGTGATAACAAAGATCAAACCACCGAGCTTCTGATGGGCAGAAAACCGCTCGTCTTCCTGAGCTACAGCTGCCAAAACAAAAAAGTAAATTGGTGATAATTCTGATTGTAACAGAGTATATACTAAATACTTCACGGTTGCCTGTGATTTAGCTACTGGTGAAAGCTTGTTTCTGCCACCTCAAAGTTACAAATTATGTTTTTTTGATTGCAGGAACTCTCTTCAGGGACCAAGGACTTCTGAAATGTTCCTCTGTGACCTGTACTTCCACCATAGGAACAACAGACCAAATGATGTATTGGTAAGATATTTTACTTCCTAAAGCACCTCTGGTCAGGAGACTACTTTTTAGAGTGCCGAGTGTTTTCAAGGTGGGGCTTGCAGCACAGAACCTTTCCCATCGGTAGAATGCTACCACCTTTCTGTCTCAGTCACCTCATGTTTAGTCTGCTCCATAAATCAGATGTAGGGACATTACTAGTTTGTGTAACCTGAGCTAATTCCCTGTTCTTCCCCAAACTGCAAGTCATATCTCCTCACACGCTAGCACAAATTTAAATATTTGGTGTAAAGCATCATCTCTTTTCTTACTCCTCACCTTAGGTAGTTTGCCGCGGCGCAGGAATGTGGAAACAGTAGGCCTTCGAGGGTTTGATGGGATCACCTCCGTGATCGATACAGTGTCATCAGCCAGGAAGTAGTGAAGTACGAGCTCCTGTGGATCTCTGTAAACGGGATTATCCCAGAAGCAAAAGAATCGAAGGACTTTGCGGTCATGATCCAGGAACTTCTTCAGAGTGTTGTGCCTTTCGTAAGGGCGAAGTGGCTTCATACTCTCCTCAAGCTGAAAAGGGACATCTTATATTTAACAGGAGGACAGTAGAGCTGGAATCTCCGTCTGATGTTTTAACTCATTGATAAACGGTGTATTTAATTTGACACGATGGCAGCTGTGAGAAACTTGAATGATCAGAAATTTGGAAATGATTAATAAAGAGATTCACAGTGAGAATATGTGTAGTTGTTCACCTATTTGACTTGCATTACAAAATATCATATTTTGGTGTTATTTTTAGTTTTAAATTGTATTGCTTCTGCTGTTGTCGCGGAAAATTGAGGGGTGAATTCCAAACCATGGGTGTGACTGATGCTTGCCTGTTCCCGCTGCTTGCTGAAGGGATCGTCAGGCACCGTGGCAGGGTCATTCAGCCGCACCCCAAGTTTTGTAAGAAAGTTTCTTGTGAAGGCATCACAGTTTGTCAGAGTAAATGTGCGAGAGTAGAACACCATCTGTTGGTTGATGTTAAAATGGAAAATGTTGTAGAAGTCATCATCATTTGGGGGAGGCAGACGGATACGGTGGCGATGAATAAGTGTTCCTGTCACATCACCAACACAGCATTAGTAAACAGCACGTACATTTCCTAAAAGAAATCCTCATTATATCTGAGTTTTTATGTTGTGAAGATGATCTAATTAGTCAGTTGAAAGTACATGAAAAATAGATATTTTAACTTGAAAATCATTCCAAGAGAAACCTTGAGGGATGCCACTGTTCTTGCGCTGTGGCTCCACCACCTGGATGGTATCATCCTCCAGGTAGAAGTAGATCTTGCACTTTCTGATTCTGTACGTTTCATCCTGGGCCACCAGCACTTCCTCATGAAAATAAGCTTCAAAGCACAGAACCTGGATATATAGAAATAGTGTAAGTCATGGGTGAGATTTATGAAATTATGATTATAGTGTTGTGTGTGCAGTATTGTTATAAACTGATCAAATGGAGCACTTGGTGTGTTCATAGACAAAGAAAATAAACCAAAAACATGCAGGTAGTATCAAATAAACCTTTTATTATGTGAACAGTATGTGTGCAGAATTGATCAGTTTTAACCCACCTTTTTGTCAAAGGCTATCCATGATGGAAGATTACGGCCATCTTCTTTGGGGTAGACAGAATACTTTGATTTCATCTTTTTGCCGAATAAACGTTCTCCTCCGATACCCGGCTTGTCTAACTCCACCAACATCGGGAGTCCATTAAAACACTCAAAATGTTGGGATTTGTGAAATCTCTCCTTTCCCAGCTGTAGAACAGAAAAGACTAATCATCTCCATACTTTCTAAAGACATGCTGTCATGTAGTTGCATTAATGACATTAATTATTAAGAATTTATTAAAACTCATGTTCTGATTTAAATGTCTCTGTTTTGTGGGAATACGTATCAAAATCCATCCATCCACTTTCTATAGCACTTATTACAATTCATGGTTGCAAGGCAGCTGGAGCCTATCCCACTATCCCAGCAATTAGTAGTAATATAATATTGTGTAACATTAAGTATTTGTGAGCTGATTCTCCTGAGTTTGTCTGGCTGACCGGTTCTGTTATCTGTCCCCCTTTAAGCCCCCCTCTACTTCACAAGATAAAGTTCTTGGCCAAGATACTGAATCCTATTGTACTTCATGATTTTCAGACTTAGTTTTTCTTTTCTTTTATCCTCTCTCTTTTCTTTTGTTTGTTTATTTCGTCAAGGCATTTCAATCAACAGATAGCAAAGAACCAGTTTTAAATAGGATCTTCAGGCTTTTTGTTACAAGCAGCCTGTCACAAAGACACATCATTTCTTCCCATTTCTATAGTTGATTCCATTAAAAAAATAACATAGTTTGACAAACAAAAATTGTATTTTTAGAGCAACAAAGTGATTTTCAAAGAGCTATTGTCCTGGCAAAAGCTGGCATGGCTCAGCATGATGTGCAGTAGACGTGTCAGGGCTACAAAACTACAGTAGATGAACAGTATCTAATAGTGATATCCTTAAGAAATAAAGGGAATATCATCAGGAATGGTCTCCATGGAACAGTGTCTGTCAAGAAGCCATTCTTTAGAAAGGGAGAAAAGGTCAGGGACAGGTCAGAGAGGACAGTACGCCACATGACTCAAGAACTGGGCTAAAAATCAGTGTCAACAGATCTGATGGAGAGATATTTTCTAGCCAGAGCCTGGACTTAAATATTGCCAGTGCAGTGTGGGATCATCCTGATAGATAACAGAACAAAAGCAACCAACATCCAAGGAAGAGTTTTGTAAAGTCCTTCAAGAAGCCTGAATTATTCCTTAAGAAATTACAGAAAGTTTGTCTAAGAAAGTTTAGACTTGAAGAATAAAGCTGCTCAGACCAAATATCAGCTTTCAACTCGTTAGAATTTTACAATCTCTACTTTAGCTTTGTAAACTGTTATTTCATTTGGGTAGTGTCGGTACAAGTTATCAATAAATTGCTGCACATATATTAAGAAATGAGAGGTGGTTAAACAGCTCAGCACTGTACCTGAGCTCAAATTTTTATTTCCCATGCAGGTTGACGACGTTATAAAAATTAATAACACCATCAAAAGCGTAGCTTATCTCTGCTTTAGATAAATCCCAGTTTATAACCTCCCATTATCAAAGCGGAACAGTAACTCATATCTTTATCTAACAGTTGTCTGACAAGTTTGCTTAAAGAAATAATTTAGCTTAAATGCTACATTGTTAGCTTAGTGCAGTCCTGAGAAACAGACCAAATGTAAAATACATTATTAAAAAAAACTTACATTAACATTGGGAGAGTTTCCTGGCAGAAATGGTAAAGCCATAATAATAAAACTTAATCCTGAGTTATTTTTTCCACAGCAAACAGCTCAGCGGTTAACTTCCAACAGTCTCTTGCTGGTTACCATGGAAGCGATTTGTTTGTGGCGTCTCCTAGCAGCGACCGAGGAGGGAGATCAAATATTACACCGCGTGAGGAAATTACAGATTATATAATACTGATGAAGCCGATTGTGTGAAATATATCAATTAAAATTTTCTGAAATAGTAAATAAAAGACAAAACAAAACAAGGATTCCGTCTATGTTAAAGAAATTCCTGATGAAACGTCTGAAGGGCAAGAGCCACAGGAGCAACGTCCACATTTGCTTTGCAAGAAAGTTTCAAGGAGCAGATTTAAAAGTCACATCAGGAAGTTTTTATACAACAAAAGGCTAAATTTCCACAAGCAAAAAATTAGGCTTAACAAACATAAAATCAGGCAACAATACAACTTCTCCTATCTAATAGAGAAAACAGATAAGCTGCATCAGTTACTAATATTAGGATTAACTGCCAATTTTGTAATTTGAAAAAGACATCAGATGTTTTATGAATTTCATCACTGCCTGGGATTAAGTTCCTAAAAGTAATATGTAATCTAAGGATAATAGAGGAGTGTTTTTCAAACTTAGATCACTAGAACAAACATTTTAAAAATGAATGGATTAATAACTTTTTCTTTCATAAAAACACAGTTATTAGCTATAAGACTGCATATTTACATTTATATGTATGTTGATATACTGCACATTGATTGTCTAGGGCTGGGCTCACCAGCCCTGGACCCTGAGGGCTTGCATTCTGCAGGTTTTAGATGTTTCTCTGCTTCAACACACCTGATTCAAATTAAATGGATTTTCCCAACAGTTTTTCAAGTTCTGCACAATTTATGATCCATTGATTTAAGTCAGGTGTGTTGCAACAGGGAAATATATAAAAACCTGCTGGATAGTAGCCCTCAAGGAACAGGGTTGGTGATCCCTAGTCTAGGGTGTACCCTGCCTCACTGGGATAGGCTCCAGTCCTCCATGACCAGGCATTGGAATAAATATACACAGAGCTAAAACGAAAATTAAAAAAAAGAAGAAATTGTGCATATAAACAATAAGCAAAACGCATCCAAAAGGTAAAATACTGACATAAAATCAGAACATTTTGCATGTTTTTCTATTTTTTTATACATCTACATTATTTTCCCTTATAATTATACACCACAAATATTGGTGGGAGAATGGAGATGATCTCAGCTTTGTGACATGGTGCATTATCCTGCTGGAAGTAGCATCAGCAACAACACTCAGGTAAGCTGTGCTGGTTAAACCAGGCCACGCTGGTACTACGGGCCCCAAAGTGGGCCAAGATAATACCATTACACCACCAGCAGCCTGAAGCGTTGATCCAAGGCAGGATGGATCTATGATTCCATGTTTTGATTATTTCTGAGCCTAGCATCTGAATGTGGAGCTGAAATCTGACCAGCAACGTTTCTCCATCTTCTATTGTCCAGTGTTGGCGAGTCTGTGTGAAATGTAGCCTCAGTTTCCTGTTCTGAGCTGACAGAAGACACCCGGTGTGGTCTTCTGCTTCTGTCGAGCCCCTCTGCTTCATATTGTCCAGTAGATCACACTCTTACCAGCCTGTATGGCAACAACAACTACACCACATGCAAAGTCAATTAAATCCCCTTTCCTCAACATTCTGATGCTCATTTTGAACTTCAGCAGGTGATCTCATAAAACATGCATTAATGCATTGAATTGCTGTTTTGGCTGATCAGCTATTTGTTTTAAGCAAATGAACATGTGGACCAAATAAAATACTTTCACGTTCTCTTGCATTATGACTACAGGACCTTGTATACTTTGTTTAAACCTCAAATTTAAGTAATAAATTAAGACAAGTGAATTAGACCAAAACTTTAAAAATAAGAGAATGGACTTGTTTTGTTATTTTTATTTACTTACAGAGTAGGTAAACCACAGTCTTCTGTACCACATGCATTGATTCATCGCTCAACCAAATACATAAAAAAACAAAAAACAAAAGAGATGCAGGGGAGGCAGGTATAACCCATTTAGCACCTCTGAGAAAGGCATAACAATCCAATGTCCATCAACACGTTCAAGTTACCACACTTTAGATTGATTGTAACATCTGGCATAGAAAAAATATAACACTTGCATTGACTGAGTCCTATGACGTGTGAATGGCTACCCAGGAGCACAAAACAGTGCAAGTTTTCTTATTGGAACATCTGTTTGGTAAAAATAAATAAATAGCAAAATAGCAACATTCTGGTGGCCTTTGTTTTTTCCTTCGTAAAATAATTCTGCATAATATTCATCGTCATGTTAGTATTAAGAGGGCCCTTTTGGTCTGAGATTCCAGTCTGCCTGTTATGTAGGTTGTACAGTATTACAGACTAAAAGATGTATGACTCATGTAGAACATATACATAGAAGCTAAACTGAAACTGGCTGTCAAAACAATTAAAAACCCCCTATCAATGATTTTGAGATTCTCTTAACATCAGACGTCCAGACTGTTTTTCCTTTGGCAGAATCTAAGATGCCAGGCCGAGCAGGAATCCTCCAACGAAGCCGCTTGTGACCACAATGTTTTTCTTCACAAACTCAGTGGACTGAAAAGGACAAAAAAAACATTGTACAGTTCACAAATGGTTCTTCCTCATTCAAACACACTACAGAAGACACACAGCTCTCTTTTAAGATTTTGGAAAAATTCTTCAAAGGAAGTTGGTGCAACAAAGATTCTTTAAATCAACAAAATAATGTGTCACGGGTCATGTTTATAACATGAAAAGTTAATACTTCTGGTCTCTAAGAGAGTTCAGTTTAAATCAGACCTGCTGAGACAAAGACAGGTTTATTTTCTCATGATTAATTGGTCTGAAGAATAAATTTATTGCTTTTATTTACTTGTGTCTTTAAAAATAAATGGGAGCATATCACTCCAGTTCTCAGATCTCTACACTATGGGCCAAAGATTTGGCTGGTCCAAAATATACATCTGATCTGCTACCACCATATGAGCCATTGAGACTTCTAAGACCACCTGGGTCAGGTTTTGTTTCCATCCTGAGAGTTCAACCTGAACAAGAAGAATCAGCATTTGGGTTTTATGCTTCTAACATCTGGAGCAAACTAGAAAACCTGAAGCCTGCTCCAAACTTAAGCTCTTTCAAACCTGAAAACTCTGATTTGCCGCCGTTTTTCTTTTCTATTCCTCTCTGAATATATTGTCCCTCGTGTACAACACCGTAATTGTGATATCCTGTTTTACTTGTATCACACTATTTCTGCTTCATTCATTTATTTTATTCTTTTTAGATTGTTTTAATTCTTCTATTTGAAATGTACCTTTTAATGTTTTATGTAAGCACTGAGTTGTCTTGTACATGAAATGTACATGTATGTGTTCGAGCTGAATTTTAGGAAACATGGAGAGCGGTGGAAGATCCAACGAAACTTTAGTATGAATTTGGTTTAGGTGGGAAATAAAAGGTGAGCTGAGTGGAGGTTATGCTCTCTGATTGCTAACGTCTATTTACAGGAATACTCAAAAAGCTATGAATGTATAAGCTTCAAAATTTCAAACAAGACCCATATTAAAAGTGACAAACTTTTCATTTAAATAAAAAAAAATGTTCCAAGAAGACTGACAAAAATTTATATCAGTTTTTAGAAAAAAACTTTACCTTTTCAAAAAATGTGTTCAGCTCAGGAGCTGCTTGATTTGTTCCCTTTTTTAACTGCTTCTTAGCTTTGTTGACATCCTTCTCTACCCTCTTCCAGTCCACCTGGATGTAGCCACTGTTGTTGGCTATCTGGAAAGAGAAGTGGAAAATTTTTAAAAAGTAGACGAGTGGCAGCAGATTCATTAAAATGGTTTGTAGTCTGTTGCAGTGTTTAAAAACAAGCATTTGAATTTTGATGTAGAAATACCTGCAGCAGCAGAAGACCTCCACCTACAGAGGTAGCAGCCAATTTTCCAACCTTTTGGAAGAGATAACCTGCACACCTAAAAGAAATCAGACATGGTGGAGGGGGTTAAAACGACAACAGCCTCTTCAAAATATCTAAAAACTTTATACCAAATCAAGACTTCTGAGCAGCCTTCTTAAAAAGGCCATTAGACATTTAGAACTTATCAAATGCACTAGCTTCTACCTGAGATGGCACACTTAACACTTTAATAACTTTTATAACAGTCTTAGGGAGTTCAAACAACATTTCGTTAGTTATAACAGCACCATTACAACAATGACAATGAAATGTTAAAATTTTAGTTAAAGAGAAAGAAATTCAAGGGTTTAATAATAATAATAATGTCACACTCCATTATTTCATAAGACCGTCTTTAAAGACCAACTGCAGCAACTTGTACAGTAGGCACGATGGCTGCATCACTTCGTCTGCCTCTCTTCTTACCCTGATGCTCCCATCACTCTGGAACAGGGTAAATCTGGACTCAGACCACATGACCTTCTTCCATGGCTGCAGAGTCCAGTCTTTCTGCTCCCTAGCAACCTGAAGCCTTTTTCTCCAGTTCGCCTCACTGATTAGTGGTTTTCTTATGGCTACACAGCTGTTCAGTTCCAATCCCTTGAGTTCCCTTTGCAACATTCATGTTGAAATGCTCTTACTTTAAATATTAAAACATAGACCTGAGTTCTACTGGTGTTTTTCCATCTATCTGATTTTACGAAACGTTTCAGTGATCACCGATCACCATCATTAAGGACTGTTTTCTGACCACATTTCTTAATGGAAAACAATGGTTCCCCACTATCCTTCCAGTTTTTAATGTGTTGGACACTTCTTAACCCAGTTTTAGTAGCGTCTGCATCTCCTTAGATGGCAATGATCTGACTCTTTTTAAAAAGAAATACCTTTTCCACGACCAAAGGATGGTTGTTTAAGAAATGAGAAGCTACGAGTTCAAAAACTTGTTTCCAACTAAAAGATGATCACATTGCAATAATTATCCAATAGGATGCTAAAACTTATTTGCTTAGTTAAATCTAAGTGGCCACTTTATTTATTTTTTGCCAGGCAGTGATTGTGAACTGAGCTTTGCGCCTTGAGAGTGTCAGATCTGCAGGGAATGATCTGCAGATCGAACTGGAATCAGCTCCTAAACTGGAAGCAGTTTGTTATTTAGATACTGTAAACAAAATACCAGTTTGACATTTTTTTAACCTTTTAGATAAACATGCCTGTATTAAATGATTATATTTTAGCTGTGCCCCTTCTGCTTTACCAACTTGAATGGTTAATGTGACGGGGTCCTATTGTTCGCACTTCACCATTTATGGTCTATGAAGTGCTATTGATTTATTTGTGAATGACTGCTGTAACAAAAAGGTAACGTGATACACACTTATAAACCAAACTTTTAAAAATCTAATTAGTACTGGATTAACTGTATATCTGAAAGTAGGACTAATATACCCAGCTAGGGGTCAAATTACTCTTGCATGAAAACACTTAACTGGAATCAAAACTGGCCACGCTGCACTGTGCATGCTCCACAGTTCCTGTACTGGGCTTTGACCCAGAAAAAACACAAGTCAGTACACAGAAGAGCAAAAAGCCAGTAACATCAAGGGACAGGGTGATTCTCATTTATAACAAAAGCAAGGAATAAGACTGGACATGGTAGCAGTTGACCTCATCTGTGACCTGATAGGTTAACCAGGAAAAAAATCCCAACATTAACAGGATGAATGGGAACATATCACCTCCTATCACAGTGGAATCAAACATACACTGGTTCCCTTCCCAGGCTTGGATACTGGGACAAGGACAAGGACAAGGATTTAATTGGTCTTGTTGAGCTGTTCCAGTCGCTCAGTTGAACTCCTTAGGTAAACACAACCAGGCAGCACCTACTATTAGGTTAGCACAGCAATTAATGGCCAAAAAGCTAAAAACAGAACAGCTAAACTGTTCGGTACAGTTACAAAGCAAGTCATAAAGGTACATATACACTGTGTGATTTTGAGCATTGAGACACCACAGAGAAATGGCTGTGATGCAATATCTGGCTATGGCTCCAGAAAATGATGTGAGAGATCCACGAATGGCTATTTTTCAATTCTGGTACAACAATGTAGAGCCTGGAGAAAATTCTGACAAAATACTGACGGAAACTGAAGCCCTGGCACTGCGACGGCTGCTGTGAACGATGTCAACAAACTACCCAATAAGGATGCAATATGATGAAGCGCAGATCAATGCCACACTTTTGCAACTTTGAAAAATGAAGAAGCAAAAGAAAGAATCAAAACATGCTTAATAATCTAGCTTGGGTGTCAACAAATCTACCAGAGTAGTTTCAGCAAAGGCTTTTTGTAAGCTTATAAGTTTCCAGTCTCTTATCGTGACAGTACCAAATGTGACATAGCATGACAGAGGAACACAAGGAACAGATCATTCATGTCCAACGTGATGTTGCACCCAAGTTGTTCAAGTATGTTTTGCACAACGCAACTTGTAAGACTGCTGCAGCCTCACAGCCTGCAAGAACCTTAAGGCTGGGTATGTAGTTTACATTTTTTATGAATAGAGATTGATCCAAACCCATGTGTAGCCAGGGTTTATGTGTTTTTCTGCACATGGTAAACTGCAAAGGGACCTGATGGACCTTTGCAAATATAGATGCCATATAACCAAATTGGCAAGGTGAAAACACAAAACATTAAAACGTAGTCAACAAAATGCCCACAAAGGGATGTAAAAAGCACAATGTGATGCAAAATGATGCACATAATGAACGAGACACAAATAAATCACAATTTGTATCAGCATGGATTGTTACTGTTCTGTGTCACTTTCACTTCTGTGTGGGACAAGTGGATGACATTTTACGTGTCTGTTTTCAGGGGCCCAGTGTTTCATAATTGGGCCATGATCTCAGATGTTCTGCTGCCTGGCAGCACAAGGCAGGCCTGTCCATTCATGAAGCAGGAAGCAGAAGGAATTTAAGAGAGATATGGGACAACATGAAAAAAAGGCAGACTTAACAGTTTCTATATAAGCCATTTCAGGATTTTTGTTTTGTGCTGAACACAAGATTTCCCACAGAGATAATAGAGTATAGACTTGACATGAGACCCATGAAGGCAGCATGATGCGTTAGCATGGTGAATAAATACTGACCATCCGCTCACGCCTCCTATGGCAAGCTGCGTGGCCACAGAGTATTTCTCTGCTACAGGACCAGAATTTTTTCCGAAAAGGCGATTCCACCATCGCTGACGTTTGGCGTATTCTGTCAGATCTACGACCTTGTCGTAAAGCTCCTCTTCCAGTTCTGTAACGAGCAAATATAACTGTTAGCATACAACAGCAACGAGTCGCTACACAAAGTCAAGGTTTAACCACAGTGGCAAAGTTAACAGAAATCTTTTGAACCCAATTATCCATTAATAAGTAGCAAACTGCAAACGATTAAACGACACGTTTATTTAAACAAGACGAGACTAGAGACACCTAACGAAAGTTTAGTCACCGGCTGCATTTGAAACTTAATAAAGTTGTCAGGCCGGATTAGAAGTTAGCTCCAGATAACTGAAGCTAACACCGAAAAGTTAACGCTGCGTTCAAAGACTTCGGCGTTTCTTTAGAAGCAGAATCAGAGATGTAAAGATTCAGAACTATGAGGTTAAAGTTGAAAAACACATCTAATATTCGACTCGTGTTTACCGAAGGTCGCTGACTTCTTGTTCAGATAAAAATCTACTTTATTTCTAGGCCTACTTACCCTTGTTGCTGTTCGCCATTTTGGAGTGCGCAGGTCTGTCCTCAGATGCCTGCACGTCCGCCGTCATTTGCATATTTTTTACAGTCAAAGCAAGAAAAAAGAAAAAAGTCTGTGCGTCTGACTACAAATTATAACTCTCTTAATGAATATCTAGGGATTATTTCATTTTGTTCCACTGAGAAAAAAATTCCTCTTTTTTTTTCTTTTTTTCTTTAAATACATAAAATAGCCTACAGAACTGTGCAGAAGTATGGAGTCACAGGAAACGTGCAACTATTTATTAAATGATCCAACACTACGTAAATACAGTATTTCAGTTAAGAGCAAGGTTAGTTTGAACCTGAAAGTGAATACTTGGTCAAAGCAGCTTTATTATTCAACACAGTCTGAACCCTCTTAGACAAGCTTTTTTGTGATATCTTCAAGTTGTCTTCAGGAATATTCTCCAAGCTTAAGGACTTTCCGAAGCTCTTCTATGTTGGCTGCCTTTTGTTCTGTTCCCTGTCCAGACGATCCTACACTGTGTCAGTAATGCTGAGGTCTGGGCTCTGGGGATGATTCATCCCTCCATCCATTGTTTCATGTGGCATACCTCAGCCTTTCTCCGTTTCTCTTCAGCTCCTTTACTTGTCCATGGATATCTTGATCAGTGCTTCTCAACCCTCGTCCACGGGGACCCATGTCCCGCCCTGCATGTTTTAGATGTTTCCAATTTCAGCACACCTGAATCAGATTGAACTACTGGTCAAGTTCTTGCAAGCCTGCTAATAAGCAGTCTGGTGCTAAAGTATGACACCATCTAAAAGGGCAGGGGTTCCTGAGGACCAGGATTGTGAAACCCTGGTCTTGATTAGGGGTCTCCAACTTCAGTCCTCGAGAACTACTGCAGGTTTTAGATCAGGGGTTAGGAACACTGATCCTTGAGGGGCACAGTTCTGCAGGTTTTAGATGTTTCCATGCTCCAACACACCAAATTCAAATGAAGTGGATCTGACAGCTTATCAAGTTCTGCACAGTGACTCATTCATTTCAATCAGGTGCATTGAAACAGGGAAACGTCTAAAACTTGCAGGGCAGTGGTCCTGAGGACCAGGGTTTCCTGCTCCTGTTTTAGATGTTTGCCTGCTGAAACACACCTGACTCAAATTAATGGGTCATTAAGAGGCTTGTGAAGAAATTGACAAGCTGTAGGAGATTTATTTAATTTGAATCATGTGTGTTGCAGCAAGAAACTTCTAAAACCTGCAGGATGGTAGATCTTGAGGACTGGAGTTGGAGATTCCTGGTCTAGATGCATCTTTCAGGTCTTACTGGATTTGTTCCTTCAGGGAATAGGAAGGATTTATCATGTTCATCTGCTGTAGATAGTTTTTAACATCGTCTTTTGTCCTCCACGTTTCCAGTTTCCTCAAATGTCAAAGGAAACAGAACACATCATGCTGAAATATGCCAAGTTTTCAGCTAATTTGGAAATCACCTTGATGCAAAATTCGGGTTTCTGTCAAACTGTGTTATCTTATTTATTTTAATAGGAGCAACTAAAGACATGTAAACAAAGTGTGTGGCTTTGTGAGAGGCTGCTGGTAACAAGCTTATGTCTACTTTTGTCTCCCATTGAAAGTGGGTCATTTGCTAATTTGTTGGGTGTCAGGGACCTTTTTTTTTTTTTTGCTTGAGTGTGTCATAGAGTAGGTCTGTGTTAAGACCACTTACTTTTTTTCTATAAAGTCTATGGTATTGAAAGCAAAACATGAAGAAAATATGGGCATCTAAATACTTTCCTGCATTATACATCAGAATAAAAACAGCACAAAATGTTTTGACACAAACTCTTAATAATTTCATTACTACTTATAAAATGTAGATTGATCCTTAACATTTACAGAACATCAAATACTATATTTATAGGAATAGATCTAGCACAATTGCAAAAGAATTGAAAATAATAAGACATAAAATTCAGAAAACTTTTAATAGTGATGAATGAATGACCCATTATTATAATACATTAAAACTAATCTTGTTTAGTCTATCTTTCATGACAGATTTAAATCAGATAAAATATATATTTGGAAATAATTGTACTTATAAGGGTATAGGACTTAAAAGCCAAGTTTCCAAGCTCTGCATGAACATGGTGGCTCTCAAGGGTGAACTGTTTTTGTGGACTAGTAGCCTACAGTGTAAAGTGGACTTATAGTTAAGAATCAATAACCAGAGTTAATACATTAACCCTTTTATTCTGAAATCATTAACCAAAAAGAAAATGTTTGTTAATGTTATTAACAAAGCTAGCAGACAACAGATGCACTGTGAACTGCAGCAGAACATATTCAAAGTGTTGAAGAACTCAAATTGAATAAACATTTCAAAACACGCTGGTATTTACTCTCTGTAGGTGTTCTTTGTTTCTAATATTTAAGTTATAATTACTATATTCCATATTTTGAATCATGCAAGTTATTCAGTTTACTATATATATATATATATATATATATATATATATATATATATATATATATATATATGTATGTATATGTATGTATAGATAGATAGATAGATAGCTAGATAGATAGATAGATAGATAGATAGATAGATAGATAGATAGATAGATAGATAGATAGATAGATAGATAGATAGATAGATAGATAGATAGATAGATAGATAGATAGATAGATAGGAGGACGAGTGAGGGAAGCGTAACTCTTCCCTCGTCCAAATTGTCGTTGTTGAACATTGCAGTGTCTTATGTCAGGTGCTACTACTTATTTATTTATTTAGTTAGTTTATTAAAAACTGAACCAAAGCGGAACATATCCTCTTCATAACAATGAAAATTGAATGAAAACAGGAAAAAATAGACCCACAGAATTAAATCTAACTTCCTTGTCAGTGTTTGCTAATGAAAAGTTAGACTCATTTTATTTTATGATGACTGTTGAGATGCTGTGCATCTAAATGTTAACACTTTATTCTATTACTGTTTTGTACAGGACAAAATTGAAGTTAAATACACATTAAATGAAAGATAATAATAATAAAAAAAACAAAAGAAATAAAATTTCAAACTTATAATGGAAAAAAAAATATTTTAAAACATTTTCTACACATATATTCATTAACTTATTGTAATAATATTTTATAATAAATAATAATTACTTAATTGTTTTGCTTAACTGAAACTTTATTTTATTATTATTATTATTAAAATTACTATATTAATATTTTAATATATTAATAAAATTATTTAATTTAAATTTAAAAGGACAACGCGAATAGGCAATGCAAATAAACAAATGTGCAGCAATATGGAAAAATTAATGGTCTTTTGTGTTGGAGCAGTTTTCATTTTTATATTATTTGTTAATAGGTTCTGTTTTAATATTTATGCCCATCATACTTTGTGTACTTACCCAGTGTTTTGAAATTTAAATTACTCATAAATGTAAGTAATATATTTCTATTTAACAAAACGTTCATGTGCAACGTTGCAACAAATATCCTTGACTAGAGTGACATGTCTTGTAACCAATAGATTTCCGAAAAATGCGGTTACGTAATCATAATACAATATAAAGAACCAATTGTAAGATAGAAGGCGGTGCTTGAAAGCATAGCTAATGTGTATGTGAGCGTGTTCGTCCGCGTGTTCGTAACAAATCAACTGGAAGCAGTCATGTGACTGCAAAAAGCGATTGATTGGTCAGACTGAGCAGAGGGCGTGCCGACGGTGGCGGCGTGCGTTTGCCTGTGACACAATTACAACAACTTTGAGCCGCTGGTTGGGGAAGTTTGCTATATAATCAAATATCAATCTCTCCTACAACCCAACATTATATCAACTTCATGCATAAATTGGGACTGGAATACAAGCTGTGTTTTGATGTACAATGAGGAATGTGAAGGGGAACTTGAAAGGATAATTTCCTTGAGGATTTGGAAAGAATTACGCTACGCCCCGTTTTAATCCTGGATAGGTGTGCAACGGGTTCGTCCTTTCTGCTTTCTGCCGGAGTTGCTCGGTTCCGCTGATATTCCCGTTCCTTATCCATGAAATCGTGCGGAGTGTCGCTCACCGCCGCTGCCTCTGCTGCTGCCCGGAGTCTCGGCGTTGCTGGTAATGACGAGGAGAAAATGGCGTCGGGAAAAGCGACTGAAATCGAAGAGGACTTTCCGAAGCTAACAGCGCAAGAGAAAGAGAGCTTGGTCGGAATTGACAGGTTAGATTGTATATAGTATGAACGGTCTTAGCCGCTCCCAGTCTGCAATTAAATATTTTCTTTAGCGCAGTTTCAAACAACTAAAATTATTGCCCCTCAAGTAATACGGAACCGCCTGTGCGTTGTCTGTCCTTTACTTGCAGTTCACTGTTTGGATTTCATGGGCTTCAAGAAGATGGCGCCAGAACGAAGGCCTTGCTGTTAAAGGTATGCCACTGAACATGAGCACAACCGCCTGTGCCCGTTATCTCCTCTGATGAGTACATATCCCACCTGAAATAAGTGGTACAGACCTCCCAACGCCACTCTTATGTTTGACTAGCCTAGCCTCAATTTAACCCAAGTTTGAAGCTGTGCCAGCGGTTGACTGTAAAGCCCCCTCTTTACTAATGGAATATTGCACACAAACGGCAAATATAAACTGCAAAGCACACAATAAAATAACTAAATATTTGGTTATTATTAAATCCGATTTAAGTAGCAGACAACGCTGTGCTACAGGGAAATTGCATGCATCTCCGCCCTGCTAGAGGTGTCATTGGCTGTTCAAAGACTGTGCTGCGTGATAGCATTTTATCGATAGTTTAAACGTACTTGCTACGGCAATCATGACCCTGTCCAACATTAAAATATGAAAATAAAAAATCTATAATATTATTATGTTACTTTTCTATGTACATCAGGCTAGGTAGTCAAGCACCCGTAGCAAACTGTGGGCTATTTTGCTACCTAATTTATATAGTTATAAAGCAAAATTGTGTCAGCATACTACACGACAAGGTAAACAATCCCCTAGTTGATGTTTTTGAGGAAAACGGTATAAATGAGTAGAAATATTCGGTATACTAAACAACCCGTCCCATCCCCAAAAACGGCAGCCAGAGTTTGTGTTGTGCGTCAGCTCGCGCAGGTAGCATGTAGCGGCTAACAGTCCAGCGGTTTACACCTTTCTGCACTCTCACCTATTCACATTTACACCCCTCCTAGGCGACGTTATCGACGAAAAACAAACACTTGGTTTGAATTTAAGCTTGTGAAATAATGGCTGCTTGGCTTGGTCCAAGATGGCGGGGATGGGGAAAAAATACACAGAAAAAGGTTTGCTAGCTAACTAGCGGCAGTGGCTAGGCTAACCTCTGCTCGCATGAAAGATAATCACGATGAAGGCGTATAGTGTTTATAACAAAGATGACTGATTGCAGCGAAAGCCAGATGCACCCACTAAAGTGGACGTGCAGTGGTTAATATCCAGATTAAAAACTATCCAACTGCATTTCAGGTTACAGCCATTAGGCTACCTGTGCTTGACGTGTTTCTTCAACATGTGGCTTCTGGTTTTCTTGCTGTGGAGAAAGCTGGGAACATTGTTTTGTTAGGGTGTTCTCTCACATTAGGCCTAACTACAGACATGTACTACTATTCTATTTGTCGTCCTCTTTTCTCTGCTAGTACCTGGACATCCACATAAGCATACTTAATAAAAAAAAGAAAGAAAACTTGGGATATGCTTGAGGGATATTTCTTCATAACATCTCATTGATCAAACTGCATAATACAGAACCATTTTATAAATCTGTTTAGTGTTTTAAATATTAACATAACCCACTTGCACATTTGTTTTTGGAACATACTGCTATAAATATGGGAGAAGTTTGAGTATTGAACTGGCATCAATCCCTGTTTAAAACGAATGTTAGAGGGCTGGTCTCTTTAGCAAGCATGAGGCATAAATTTACAAGTGGAAGAACAATGTCCTAATTTTGAAATCTTACGTGGAGACGCTAGTTCAGACAGACATAAAACTTTTATGAATGACTTTAAAAGATCCCAGCACGGCCTGTCACAGTTAGTATATAATAATATGATGTGTGAGGTGACTTCAGTTATTTTAAATATGACATTTGTTACGATTCAACTGTACAAATTAAAACAATGTACAAATATTTAGAATTGAGTTATAAAAGATACAGGGCTGTACTATACATGACAAATATATCGTTATCACAGTATCAGCATGCACAGTATCCATATAGCCAAGACATTTTTTATTTTAAGTATTAAGGAAGGTTACATTCCACTGATTATTCTACAACTATATGGCATGCACACGTGCAGAGGTGGAAATTATCATTTGTTTTTTTAGATTAGCATAGTAATATTAAAGTGTTTGTTTATATCTCACAAATCAAATTATAACAGTAGTCAATAATTACATTCCATATGGCATGTTTTTGTAATATGATGTCCTAAAAATCGATAAGAAATGCAAATAATAATAAAAAAAAAAATATATATATATATATATATATATATATATATATATATATATATATATATATATAACAGACATTAAGACTGTGTCTAAACATAAAGGAGGTTTCAATAGGAGTTGAATTTTTTGCATGTGTATTGTTGCCCTGGAGTGGCTTTCTCCTTTCCTGATGGAATTAATAATTTTTTTAAATCATGTTTTGATGCTCAATTAAAGTACATTGAAAGCAAAAGATCAAGACAGATTTTTGCCAACTTGGGTTTAGTTGCAAAAGTAAAAAGCAAAGTTGCTGTTGCTGCAGTTCAGTATGAATCCAAGTAACAATTGAGAACCTCATAACATTTACCCTTTTACATCAAAATGACCATATTTGAGGTGAAATTTATGGATGCAAAATCTATTTTGGAGCTGATGGTGTGCTTGGCTCAAACAAAGTCACTCAGTATTGTGGATGCTCTCATTTTTATGATTGTTTTTGGTGTTAATAGTCCTGTTTGTTGACATCGCTGCTAAACAAAACCAGAGCCAATAAACCTGCAGCCACTGCAAGGTCGTTTGATGCAAGACTTCATGCCGATTGTACCGTTTCCCCTGGAAGCTACCAGACATGAGTAGATAAGATGCATGTTTTAAATTTTACGTTCCATATATGCAGCAAAACAGATGGTCAAAGATGCCAGTGGCACTAACGTAAATCCACTAGGTACAATGCATAAAAAAACAACAAAAAGACAAACTTTCAGTTGTGGTTATTTTCTTGACAGCCATTCACTAAGCTTCCATGATGGCTTCAGCTCTAATCAATAGTTGGTTGTGATAATTTGAACCAGACTCAGTCTGATGAAAAATGTTTATTATTTGGGGTATTATATCTGTGCTAGATGTCTGTGTGTGGTGTTCAGAGAGTTAAGATTTTGCTTTCAAGTTCCTTAACGTTGCCTGCTGCTACCAGCTAGATTGCATTTGCATTGCATGTGTGTGACGGGGAGCTTTGTTTTCTCTTGTTTTTCGGGGATTATATTAATGACACAAAATGTTTTAAATGGAACAGGGAAACAGAGGGGGTCTGGTTTGATTTCAGGCACTCTTTTAAGCTTTTCATGTTATAAATTTGTAGTTTGCATCTGTTTTAATAACTAGAGCTTAACCAGACTGACATACCTTGTCAAATAATTAAATTATAGTTTATTTTTTCTAAGTTTCAGTTTGTATGTATGTAACCCTAATGTTTGTCTTATGTTTCACCTTGACATTTACACACATACACAGACACACCGTCTTACACACCAGCTTCTGCTTGGTGGCCTGTCAAGGCTAATTTGTTTAGCCGTTGATTTTGAAGGTCCATATTTGGGCGTTCAGCTGGTGCTATGCAAAGTGGCTTCAAATGGATCAACAGAGCTCTGTTCACACGGGGACAAGTTGCAATGATCATTTGTATGTTATTTTAGCAACTTTCTGATCATTCGTCATGTGCATATGATGCGCCAAACACTTGGCTCAATATTCATCTTTGCACTTGTTTAACTTTTCATTGCTGTTTGTCTTTTGCTCAGGCTGTTAGCTGCTACGATGCCCTCATCCTGAAAGCAGAGGGGAAAGTGGATGCTGACATTTTCTGCCAGCTCGGCCACTTCAACCTCCTGTTGGAGGACTACACAAAAGGTAAGTTTCAGTGTGTGAACAGTCCTGTCTGTTTTTCTTCAGCATCTTCAGATCAACTTACAATTGTTTTCATTTGCAGTGATTTGATTAGCACTTATAAAATGACTACAACTGCTGACTTGTTCTTTAACCCAGTGGTTTCCAAACTTTTTGTGCCATGGCCCCTGAGGTGACATTAGTTGTTGTTTGCGACCCTCCCCGCAACAAATGACTGGTTAATTGTGTGATACATCAAATGGGTCAAACTGTCAGAATCTTTATAATTAAGGAAGATAAAGTGGTTTATGGTGGACTTTGTTTATCTCGCCGAGATAATGCCAAATTCAGATTTTTAATACTGCGAGAGCAATAACTTTGTAGTTTATGCATTAATTTGTTAAGAAATTAACACATTAATTTCACATTTGCATCAGCATGTCAGTTTTGACAGCCATAATAAAAATCCCAAATCTGTCTGATAAATGTAGGCTATATTTTTGTTACACTGAACTGGCGACCTGCTGAAATTATCTTGGGATTCCTGTGGGGGTCGGGACCCCCAGTTTGGGTTAGGTTGCTTGAACCTTGTGAGTAACTTAAATATGAAATTCTGCCAGAACCCTTTTGCCTTGTCTCTTTCAGTAAATGTAAGAAAACGTCCTATTTGTAAATAATTTTGCAGCTTTTATTAGGCATAATGTTTGTCGTTATTATATTATATAAATATGGTAAAAATACCCACACAAACACAAAACCCTCCCAAATTCTCAGAAACAATCCTAATACTATTATTAACAAGACCAAAATGTAGTTTACATACTGCTAATGTACTGCTTATAACTGAAAGACTTTTAATTCTCACTCTGTTGACACCACACCCTCACACAATCATTTGAGCACCATAAATGGAAAACTGCACATTTTAGCTTCCAAAATCCGTTGGAATTACGTCGATAGCGAAAATGGTGGAGGATTTATGGTCATTTGAATTGTGCACATCAGTTTCTGTCACTGGCAACAGGATCAGACTTAAAGGGTTAATTTGATAAGACAGTTTGTGCTTTCCTTGAAAATATTCCTACTTAGAAGTATGCAAGTGTAGCTGAACTGAATCTCCTAAAACATTTTACATTGTCACTGTTTTCTCATTGTTCCCTCTTACTGTGTCTCATTCTCTCTCTTTTTATTTATTCTTTTTATTTATTTTTTTCCATCTCAGCATTATCTGCATACCAGAGGTACTTCAGTTTACAGTCGGACTACTGGAAGGTGAGTTTATATGAAACAAAACGTGCGACACACACAACATTAAAGCTTTTTTTGTGCAGGTGTTTTATTGGGATTGACTGAAATGTTGCCCAGCTTTTTGCATATTAGTTTCATTTGATTTAATGAACTCTGAAATTATTGGCACCCACTTGTGCACAGACTCTGCAGCTAGCAGAAAGGAAATGTTCCAAGCTTCTGTTCTCCCATTTCCAAAATGGGATAACTGGAACAGAATTTACAAGTTTATGTTGACCTTGTTGATGTGCTTCCTCTTTGGGCTCCTTCTTCTTTTTCTTTTTTTCTTTTGTAATTGTGCACCAACACTGTTAAAGTTCCAGTGTCTTAACATTTAGAGTGATTTGTTAGTAGAAATGTAATATGTTATTTATAACCAGATGACATCAGTGTAGATTTGTGAGAAAATTAAACTTGTTAGAATGAGCTGTTTACACTCAAAGGTGCCACCGTGTTGCATTGATACACTGCTGCGGTAGCTCCGAAAGGACAAACCAAACACTTGCTCTACAGCAAGTCCTCAAGCTTCTTTTACTCATGTCAGTTTGTGGGTCATTATTTATACATTACATTATTTACACATGGGTTATTATAGGGCTGGGCAATTAATTGAATTTTAATCGCGATTACGATCTGGGTTTTCAACAATCATAAAAATGGAAGAATCCGATTATTTTTGTCCTTCGCAGTTTCCTCCTTTAGCACCGCAGCCTCACAGCAAGAAGGTCGCCGGTTCGAATCTCGGCTGGGGGGAGGTTCGAACCTTGAGGGTGGTGGCCTTTCTGTGTGGAGTTTGCATGTTCTCCCCGTGTATGCGTGGGTTCTCTCCGGGTTCTCCGGCTTCCTCCCACCGTCCAAAGACATGCATGTTAGGTTAATTGGACACTCTAAATTCTCCGTAGGAGTGAGTGTGTGTGTGAATGGTTGTTTGTCTCTATCTGTGTTGGCCCTGCGACAGACTGGTGACCTGTCCAGGGTGTACCCTGCCTCTCACCTGTTAAAAATGCTGGGATAGGCTCCAGCTCACCCGCGACCCGAAATGGAATAAGCGGTCAAGATAATGGATGGATGGCAGTTTCCTCTTGTGCTGTTTTCAGTTGTAAATCGAGCGCTGCAGACACTGCAGCGCTCTGCTGCAGCCTCCTCCCACAGCCCCGTCTGCTTTAGTTTTATTCAGTGCCAGTTGCAAACACCTCACCAGTTATGGGCTGGACACACGGGAGGCGAAGTCGCTCCTTCTCCATTCATTTTCTATCAAACCTGCGTGATGAGGCAGAAATCGCTGCCCTCCTCCAGCCAAGCGGCAGGTGACATTCCCGCAAGTGAAATGTTGCGCTCGTTCACGGGGGCTTGTGACCCGACACAAGAAAATAGAAAAATGTTCAATTTTTGTGAGTCTAAATAGTCGACTAAATAATCCAGAGACACAGAGAGATAAACGTTATAAACAAACAGAACTTTTTCTCAGTTAACACAGTGAACAGCTCGGGATCACTGCCATCTTGTCTCCATGTTAGTGGAGTATCTCTCCCTGCCCTGGATGATGAGGGTGTTGTGACGAACGTCGCTACAGTACGATGTTTCGCCACCGCTGCGGACCTGTGGTCAAGTCGCACCATAAAGCCGTATATTAATGTTGGGCTACATTTTTTTGACGCGGTTTTCAACTTAAAAACGAAATGTCTCCAGACTAATGTTTTTCCAGATCACACCAGGCAGAACATAGCTGCTGGTCTGAGACAAACACGGGACCTGGTGGAAAGAAACTAGTCTGTATTACCACAGACAAACATCAAATGTCACACTGACCCCCCCCCCCAAAACACACACACACACCCCACCCCCAACCCCGCGTGCCCTCTCTCTTCCTCTAATTGTGTTAAATAATCGCGATCTCAATTTCAATCAAAATAATCGTGATTATAATTTTTCCTATCATCGAGCAGCCCTAGGTTATTATTATATACATTATTTGTACTCATTTAGTTGCAGTTTGCAATTTGGGCCACTAGATGTCACTATAATCAACACCTTTGGCACGTAAATGCTAAAAAGAATCATAATTATGTTAATGATGGGGATTACGGCAGCATATTAAGACTAGAGTAAAAGAATTCAACAGAATTTTTTATTCCATTTTAAATTCGGGTTAAATTAAAAGTGTAAATGTGCCAGAGTTTCATCTGTAGTCCCCTGTTTGGAGTGTAAAATACAAGATGTAACACAAACACAAAAATGACTCACACAGTAATAAAGCATATGAACAAAGAGTGTGTCACATGTAAACATGTGTATATATATAAACATACCCCGCCCATGACAAGTTGTATAACAAGAATAAAATGCTCAACAAAAAAGGAAGGCAGATACATACAGCACACAGATACCAATGTACATGTATTAAATCTACCAATACAAATAGAAACAAGCCTGCTGTAATGTATGATGTAAAAGTTACTTTAAACAATGTACAAGTAACAATATTTGGCTAAAATTAGAAAAAATAAGGTAATTCTTATCTACAATTATTAAATATCCAGAAACAAATGGAAACAAATATGGGATTTAAGAGGTAAGAAGAACAAAGTTTAAGAATAAAGCTTTTTAATTGGAAGAAATGAACAAATACCTTGACCTAGACATTTCTAGGTAACAAATGACACTGAGGGCATCAGAAAAATGAATGAAAAAGCAGAAAGGCTCAGAACGTTTTTGCTGCCTGCATGCTTTAGTCAGGTGCCACTTTTTTACCCAAACCAGAAACTTTCAGGACTTCCAGTTGTGGGAATGTGTGTGTGATGAGGCATGTCTGGATAAAGTCTGGGCCTGGTTCTCCAGTGTCTGCAGGTTTTGTGGTGTCTCTTAAGCACTGCCTGTTTTGCTTTTCTAGCCAACAGTGTTGGCGCACGAGTAGAAAAACTGTAGAGAGCCTAATTAGAGAACTCACTTGACAGACACACAAGGTCATCATAAACTTGTAAACTTTAGGTTGGCTGTGGCTCAGAAGTAAATCCAGTTAAACACTAATGAAAACATTTTGGTTTGATGCCCATCCTGTTTCTGAATGTGTGTGACAGAATGAGCTTCATGTAAAAAGGTTTGGTTTGGCCCTATGAATGTGCTTTTAACTGGACCAGAAAAGCTTTTTCTTTTTTCATAGCTTATCTGCATGTAAATGCAACTAAAACGAGATTGTTAAAATATATGAAATATTTTGATACAGCCTGTATGGAAAAAAAAGTTTTTAAAGCCAGACTAAACGGAGATCAGGTCAGTCGTACATGTATACGTTCAGCTGCATCAAAATGGGCCAGGGTGTATTGTGCAAGCTCCATGTCTTTTTTGCCTTTTTTTTTTTTTTATTTTATTTTTTTTATTTTTTAAGCTTTTTGCAAATTCAAGTGCAGTGTGATGCAGCCAAATTTCATTTAAGCTTATTCACATATTCCATTTATTTTGTAAGGTAACTAAAGGCATCAGCAGTTCTTGTTGTAAAGCCACCTGTTGACAGTTCATGTCAACTCGCAGCTTTATAAAGAATTTCCAGACTGCTGCTCTGTTCTAATAACATCCTGACTTTTATAACTGCGGCATAATCTGACAAAATTACAAAACTAAATCTGAACTAGTGCTGGGCAGTATGACCAAAATGATTTAACGCAGTAACTATAAAAATGATACCAATGTGATGGTATTTGTTTTCGTGTGTGACTGGATATATCTGCTCAAGCTCCCTTGCAACCTGCATAAGAATAAGCAGCTGCAGATGATGGATGGATGGACAGGCTGGGTGTTAATTACATTTTCTACTACCTGAAAGAAGTACTGCAGTAGTTTGGTTAAGAATACCCTAATGCAAGATAATTGTATATTGTTAAAAAAAAAAATCTAAACATTTTTTAATGACCACCAAAGTATGAAAACATAGGTTTGCATGACCCCATAAACAGTTTTCAGGGGGGTGGTACTGATGAAATGACAGCACTTCTAGTAAACACGTCTACAAGTGACATCTGATTCAAGTGTCCTCCATCTTTTTCAGTTTTACCTGAGGATTAGGACGGTACTGATCTCAGTTTGAGACATTCTTGGTACTAGAAAGTGTGTTTGCAGCCGAGGTGGTGCAGCAGATCGCTCATGTTAGACATGTCATTACTTTATATCAGCAAACAGTGGTTTGGTCCACGTTCACATTTTAAAACCAAAGTATCTCCAGACAACGGATATGGCTCCTGAATTTTCTGTGACATGTTGAACTTCATCTGTTACACCTTCACTTTCTGAACGTCCAATTTTACTGCTCAACATCTCCAGTAACACAACTGCTCTGCTGCATATTTAGTCTGAGGTGAAAAGGTGTCTGTATGTGTCTACCATTTCACTGCTTTTGTGAAGCTTTATGATGTGATGTATTTGCATTCTAGCCATTTTAAATGTAGTTATCATGTCCACAGGGTTAACCACCCAGCACCAGGATCTGAACAGGTTGTTTGTTGTAACTGGACAAGACATTAACTGTTCAGCACTGACGTTCTCTTCTATTATCTTCTTCGGTTCCTGCTAATAGCCTGGAGATAAATTGTGTAGTCATCTGTGATATGATGGCACCCAGTCTTTTCCTCCATATGGATGAACAGGCCCATTTGGTTTGATGTTTAACTGTTTGGAATGACCATTAAACAGAGTTGCTGAGAGCAGGATTATGATCAGATCTGACAGCTCTGGGCTCTTTTTCCTGATCTGGTGTAAGGCCTACCTTCTGCCAGATAAACGATCCATTTTCTATGAGCTATAATGTGTGACATAGATGCTGACTCGGCCTGCCATTTTAACAACTTCCTTTTGAAAGAAATTTTGTTTAATGTAAGAAAATGTTGCCATTTAGAAAACATTGAATAGAAAAATGCTTTGACACCATTAAAGTGCAGCTTTTAATGTTTTTTGTTGTTTCTCCCCCCCTCTAGAATGCTGCCTTTTTATATGGCCTTGGAATGGTTTACTTCCATTACAATGCATTTCAGTGGTAAGTGCTTTCTTTTCTTGTTTGTCTTCTGTAAGAAATACATTTTCTTTCTTGTGTCAAGTAGAATAACAACAGCCCAGTGCTGGTTCTGAGCAAATGCCCAGTTTTGACTGGCTTTGAACTGGTTTTTAACGAAGAGAACTGGTCCCAGACAGCCCAGATATGTTTGTATGTGGCGCCGTCCCTTTGTGCCGGTGACACTGCCACGGATGTGTATCTGTATCGAGAGTGACATGATTTATTGCTTTTATCATTATTTCTGTGGACTCTGCTACTTGTAACAAAGGTGTTTTCAACTAAACCACAGCTGTTTAACATTTACGCCCTGCTGTGTCTTTTGTGTGCGCAATGGTCTGTTTGTATCCCGCTCAGTCAGGAGTGGAGATGGCCTACCAGTATACACCTATACCGGGGACGAACTTTTAAATCTGCGGCTGCATGCAACGAGTAGAGTAACGCTGTAGAGGGGGATTTGAAGTGAAAAACCGTCACCAGGGGTACAAACCTGTGCTTCCGTCTGTGATCATGGGAAATGTGTGTTCACTTTATAAAAAAGTAGACGAACTGACTGCATGTGTTCACTACAATCGTATGTACTGACAGAGCAGCCTAATGTGTTCCACGGAATCTTGGCTGATGGAGAAGATACCGGAGTCCCACCTGAATGTAGATAGATTTACGCCTCGCAGGGTGGACCGGGACCTCAAAATCACATCTTGATGTCACCTCAAAAGTGATATCTAAAAAGCAAGGTTGGGAGAGTGTGTGTCTACGTGAACTGGGGCCATCCAAATCATGTTACGGTAAAAGAGAGTGCATGTGACGAGGACATTGACCTGCTGGTGGTAAGCTGCCCACCCTACTACCTTGCCAGGGAGATCTCGCATGTTGTTACTGTAATGTATATGCGACCATCCGCTAATGGACAGCGTGCCACAGAGACGATGTCTAAGGTGACGCATAAGTTACAGAGCTCCTCCCCTGATGCATTCTTTGTTTACGGGAAATTTTAATCACTGCGCTCGCTCTGCTATGCTACCGTCCTTGTTACTGAAGTTCAAGTGTATACCTGTTGTACAGAAGCAGCCAGTTATATATGACTGTACGCGTGTGGTCGAAGGGGGCGTGTGAGATGCTTAAAGGGTGCTTTAAATGCACGGACTGGTCTGTTTTTACAGAGGGCTGTGGCTGTAACGATGCTGATGACATTGCTGACAAGTGACTTGTTTCTGTTGATTCAGTGCTGCCTTGTAAATGGGTGAAAGTTTTTGCAAACAATAAACCTTTCGTGACCAAGGAGGTTAAAGCTGTAATCAATAGAAAAGTTTGCATTTTACAGTGGGGACCCGGTACAAATTAAGGCTGCACAAAAAGAGCTGAAGTCATTAATCAGACAGAATATAAAAGGCAGTATAAAGAGAAAGTTGAAAGTTCCACTGAATTGTACCCCAAAAGCTCTGTTTCCACCAATGGGTGTGGGATGGGTCAGGATGTATATTTTTGTGTTTCCAAATATCCACCCCGACCCCTCCTACTTTGTTGGGACCCCTCCGTTGGTGTACCAATCTAACCGATCCGAGCCAAAAGGGTGGTGTTTCCCCAGATTCACAGCCAGAAATTCTGTGATGGAAAAAAAAAAAACACTCAGGATAGAAAAAATGTTTTTAAATGTCCCGATGAAACTGTGGAGTCACTCTAAATATTCTTAAAGTTCAGATCTCAGATAATGTGTTGATGTTAATAAAACCTACAAAGAATATTGAGTCCATTTAAAGCCATAATTCAACTCAGAAATTCCTACAATGACGTAGATTCAACTTGTTCAGTGGTGCACGTTGCCGCGACGACCATGAGGCTATTGGTGTAACACTGGAGGAAGAGAAATACTCCATCTGCTCCTCACTGGAGCAAGATGCTTCCATCTCCACCTGCCTGAGAGAATCTAGAAAACTCTCATATTTAGTCTGTTTTTTAGCTGGTTGACATGTTTTCCGCCGCATGCACAATGTCCTCTGGTGGAAACTTGTATGCGCATGTGTCTGTGTGATCAGGTGCAGCAATGACATGCCATCATGTAAATCAGATAAATCAGACTGTTTGCTATTTTAATAAAAGGATGAAGTGTAAACCTGTTCTAGAGGAAATGTAATTTTAAACGACCATGTCAGATTTTTTTCAAAGTACATACGTGTGTGGTGACATCACTTCCTGTTGTTAGCATTAGCTGCTTCTTTCAGAGCTCGCAGCCTTAGCTGCTAATGTGAGCTGTAATACGCTGCAAAATACTTAAGAGGTGAATATAATCCACACTGGTGAATGAAAACATCTGAATGTGACATCATCTCTGCAAGAGAATCTGATGTTGGACGGAAGACAGAAAACCAGTGGTTTGTGTGTAAATATGTTTAGATCTTACCAAGCCTTGGTAAGTCACACAAGAGTAGGGTCACGTTACCAGCAAAAAGGACGTATAAAAAAAAAAAATTTATCTCTAGTTTTATGAATTGATATTGGATTTATTTAATTTGAATGAATTCAAATCGATACATCTTTTTTTTTTTTTTTTTTAACCTAGCCCTATTTCTTCTTTTTTTTTTTTTTTTTTTTTTTTTTTTACCCTGTCCTAACATACAGAACGGTGGTCTGTGTGCCATATTTTGCTTGACAGATTTGCTCTACCAAGGGAAACATGTTATATACATGGCTGCCCTTGATATTTTTATTGTAATCTAATTTTCTTTAGTCTTATATGTCAGTGCCGAACCTGACAGGGAGATAGAGGAAGACAGAGAGGAAAAAAAAGGGAGAAAAGGACAGGATTAAAATGTGGAAATAACAGTTGTCTATGCTGCCCAGAACATATCACAAAAAAAAAAAACAACAATATAAACTACCACAGTACTACATGATACCAAAAGAAAAATAGGATGATGATGATATAAAAAATTACAATAGTCATCAAACGTACCTGCAGACAAACGTACCAACACACAAACATCAGCTACATCTAATGAGAAGCGGGTGGAGAGACGAGCACGTTTGTGAGCATGCACGTGTTAACATGCATGTGTGGCCATGCAACAAGGAGGAAATGTGTACCCACAAGGGGGCCACGATCACGCCGCACCCCGAAGCATCAGCGGGGGACGGGGGGAGCCCGAGGCCCCAAAGGCCAAGCAGGTCCACAGAGTACCAAGCCCAGGACAGCCAAAGCAGACAGAGCAGTGGCCCACCCGGATGGCGAGCAGGCCCACCCATTCCCCCCAGCAGAGCCCCACCCAGGAACCCGACGGGGCCCGACCGCCCCAGGCAAAACCACCGTGGGCCACGCCAACCCAACACCAAGGCTAGGCACCCCAGGGACAAGAACATGTCCGCAGGTCCTGCCCACCCCCAACCCTCCCCAAAAAAAAAAAAAAACCCTCTTTACCCCAACCCTTACCCATTCATCCCCCACCCCTCCCCACCCCCTCCCACCGCCACCAGGGGCAGCCCAGGGAGTCTAGGGCCTGGTGGGCCCCAGACCCGACCCTCTCCACATACACACACCCACACAACCTAGCCCTATTTCAAGTTTCAAGTTAATTGTTTTTTTTTTTGTTTGTTTCTAAGGTCGTCTGACATTTATTGAATCCAGTTGCTAATACTTTGTTTGCTCCCAGCTTTCGCTCCTCAATTAATACATTTTTATTTATTTAATTTTGCACCTACCCTGCCAGGTTTAAAAAGACATCTTGTGACCATGAGTTAGTTTTGGACTGAGTCTGTTTAGCTTCCTCCTACATGCTACGCTGGCCACGTTTTTTAATTCAGTATTAATATTCAGAATAGTTCAGAATGAAAGTGTTCTCCTTTGCGTTAACATGGAAATAGCAATTCCGAACACGTTCAATAGGCTTAGTTCAATTTTGCTTTAGATCTGGGGGAGGGACATGACGTATTTACATCTACTGGAAGGAAACAAACTCCAGTTTCTGCTTCTTTTCGTTTCGGCCACAACATGGAAGTCCAGATAATAAGAACCATTTTCGCTCTTGATTTTGATTCTAGTTTTGAAACAGCAGCTCGACACTGGCATACTACTTCACGTTCATCAGAAGGAGAAGGGAGATGGAGTACCACACCGTTATAGCAACCGGCCAAAGGAACGAGCATGTGCAGAATGAAGGGAATTAATTTAAAGTGGAATGTATATACACATCATCCAGGAATTATTCAATTCAGATTTAAGTTTAATTCAAAATGGCCAGTTTTATTCTGAATTGGGTCTTTACAAGGTCATTTTTAAGAGGATTTAATTTTTATTCTGAATTAAAGGGGAATTAAAGCTGTCATGTAAACGCGGCCACTGTGTAGTCCCGATGGCTTCCAAGGTGTTTCTTTTGTGAATTGCTCCCTGTGCCCTATCTGCTTCATTCTGTTGTAATCCTGCCATACTCATACCCAGACTGACACTGTTTTCTGATAGATACTAGTCATTCAAAACATTAAAACAACATTTATGAGACAGTTTTGACCTATAAAAGCACAGACACCAAATCTCTGAGGGTGTCCTGTGTTGTCTGGCATTGGGGCACACTCACTTTGGTCCTTTTGGCCCTCATGGATTGGTTTCAGATCAGCATAACGACCAGGTGTATGGGAAACTTGAGTCCATTGGTGCGTCCCAGTTGTCTTCGGAACTCGGAAATCCAAGGACTTTTTGTCAGAAATTATGAAGTGAGCTAGTTTTTCCAAATAGCGAACTCATAAGTTTCTGAGGGCCCCGAGCTTTAAGATTTAAAGATGGCTGCGCTCAGTATCATTAGTAGTATTTTGCTGTCTTTATTAAAATCATCTAATGTATATTGTGTCCATTACGTTTCTAGTGTAAACAGAAGTGATGTGTTGTTGTTATTGATAATTATGTTATGGTGGGTTTGTTCGTGAAAAATCACGTCAATATCTTGTTTATTAATCATTATCACCAAAATTGGCTGCTGTTCTCGTGGTGGACATTTTTACAATGGGTTTGTGATTTTCTAGTTTTTGAACGCCATTTCTAGATGCTCACAAATTGGCTATTTTGGAGACATCCATTTTTTCTGAGTTGGTGCAGCTGGAGCACCAACTACCTGAGAATGATGTCACCACCTCTCGAACCCTCCGAATACCGAGACAACTGAAATGCACCACAAATCAACACCCAGGACTCTCTTCCTATGTTTTATGTAAACTTCCTGCCAGAATATTAAGAATTTCTCTGGAGCACGTCTTTGGTGGAAGGAAGTTTGTTTCAGTTTACACCAAAAGTTGTGTTTCAAGTTGTTTTTAATGCGGGTACATCTACTAAAAAGCTGTTTTTCCCCTCCACACTTTATTGGCTACAATTTATCAAAGTTGTCAAGTATACCATAACGTCCAAGGTTTCAAACCCGCAACTACAACACCAGCACCATGATTTTTGATGTGCACACGTCAGAGATAATTAGGCTTTATTACTTTTGACTGGAGCACTAAAGGCAGATGAGATGTTATGGTCAGTAAAAATGTGTTTCTGTAAAGAAAAAGTTAGCTGTGCTCATTTTCTGGCCCCAGTAGTAGTAGTAGTGCCCCCATATGTTGTGTTCCCATTGATGCTGAGCTGGGCCACGCCCTAATTACACCAACGGTTGCGGGGTGGGATGGGATGCATTTGTTGCGTTCCCACACGCAAAAACTGGGAAGGGTATCCTAATATCTGACCCAACCCATCTTACTTTTTTGGTATTCTTCTGTTGGTTTACCAATGTAATTGATCTGACCCAAAAAGGTGGAGATTGACACACAGCATTACGTTGATTGGCTGAAAAAAAATGTAATCCCATGCAACCTGGCAAGAAACAGCTCTTTGTTTAGATGGTGTAAAATGGTGTTACAAAGCACCGTTCTGTGGACGTCCAAAGAGGTCCAGACTTGCTTCCATGCCAGAGACGGCACTGTGCGTTTGCCTTGTTCCATCTCATTCTTGTAAATATGTCTCAGGAATGCCTGGAGGAAATTTTCATTACTCGTGGCCTAAAACTGAACTTGGACTCCACGATGTGATGAGAAATTTGGTGAAAAGTCAGGGTCACTGTGATCCCACAGAACACATTCTGGATATAACATAAGTATATGCTCATCATGAGAAAGTATGTACACAAGTATGCCGATTAAAAAACTGCTGCAAATGATCATGTTTTAATGTGATTTACCAGTGTTTTACCGCTGTATGTTACCCGCCTTCCCACAGTATTTTTCACTCCACATGATGAACAAATGCAGCTGTTCATCTTGGCTGAAAAACCAGCATCTAAAGAAATGTTGAAAAAGTTGAATAAGCTGTGTGAATTACCAGGAAAAAAAGCATATCTCAAACTTAGATCCAAAAAAAAGACAATCTTAGGGATTTAAAAGCTTTTTTTTTTCTTCCTCCACAAAGCTCTTTACAAAGCCTAAAAGAAAACAATACAATTTTTAAAATTTTTGATTTGTCTTTGTCTACACATTTTTGTAAATCTGTTTGTGTTATTACATAATGATTAGGCTTAGGGTATCATAGTGGCGTTAAAATGGACATAGGCTGTTAGACTGATAGAAGCACTACTGAACTTCGGCAGTTTTTCTTAAGCCTGGCACACTCATAACAATATTTGGACTGCATTTTCCTCCTTCCAACCTCCCGATCATCGTGAGATTTCCCTGTCTAATTATCATTTGGTCTGTGGTGTGTTATGAGCCGATTTGTCCCGATAATCTGCTCCGAAACGGGACGTAGCCGTCAATTTGGAACAGTGTACATGTTTAATATTTCAATGCCGATTTCTGAGGAACGCCAACAACACGTATATTCTGACTGCGTGGGTGGTGACGTGGTGCAGAATGTAGCCAATCAGAGAGCGAGCTGGCTGGGGAGCGAGGAAGTGTATAAAGTCCGTGTTCACACCGTCTCCAGTCTGTTATTTTTTTCAGTTCTGGCATTTTCTGTTAACAATAGTCCCAAGACCACCATCTTTCCCTTGTCCTATATATCCCTTTCCATGCTGTGTGTTGTGTTTTTCGATTGTTACTATGTTTCTTCTTCTTCGTTTTTTGCCGATTGTTGCTATGGTTCTTCTTCTACGTTTCAACGTTTGTCCAACTCGGAGGACTAGATTGTATTTGAGTTGCTAGACAGCAATCGTTGTGTGTGTTGTTCCATGAGCACATCACACACAGTACGATCATAACTGATTTTTTTTATCTTCACGTGTGAGGTCTCGACCAGATAAAAAATCTAAGAAGATTTAAAAAATCATTATGTGTGTACCAGACTTTAGTGAGGCTTCCCTCCAAAGACAGCTAATTTGGCATCCATCGTTATCCTGTTTCTTTTCTGAGCCCTCCCCAGCCAGTAAAAGTCATTCCTATGTTGACTCTTGTCTTATCGTTTGTTCTATCCCTTTCTCTTTAGCTTTTCCCTACTTCCTCCAATATTGTTTTCTTGGATTTCTTTGCTGAGTCGGCCCTGGTGCATGTTTAAAACAGCCAGTGTGTTAATATCCAGCTTCTGGAACGGCTGTAGCTCAGGTGGAAGAGCAGTTGTCCAGCTGGAAAATCGGTGAATCGAATTCAAGCTTCCCCTGACTCCATGCCAAAATATCCTTGGGCAAGACACTGAACCCCTTGTTGCCTTCCGATGTGTCTGTCTCAGTATGAATGTGTGTGTGAATTTGACATGTAGTGTAAAGCACTTTCAACATGAAAATAGCAAAAAAGCTATATCGGTAAAGTCCATTTACAAGGGCTGGGCATTAATCGATAAAATCGATAAATCGAATTTTCCATTTCTGGAGATTAATTTTTTTGAAAATCGGGATTTTTTTCCATAGTTAGTTAGCAGCAGACTTAGCCCTCCCTCCACACCAGAACGGTGTTTGACAGATTTTCAGTAAAGTGACCGTCACTCACGCCTGGGATTTAGCTGTGCTTATAACTGCAGTGAGAAATGCTGCTCTCTATGAGATGCAGAAATCAACTTAACCCACAAACACTAGTTAAGAGACAACCTTCATCAGGGGAATTATTTCTGCAGTTGATCCTGTATGATAAGGATCCAGATGGAAAGAGATCACGGATGCATTGTGTCGCATATTTCAATGTAAGATATGAAGTCGTTTATATGGTGGAAGAGCTATGACATTATATGCTTTATTTTTGCTAGCATTCATCTATATAAACAAATGAATTTTTTTTTAATAAGTTTATTTATGTTTTGTAAAAGAAAAGGAAAAAAATCGATTAAAATCGGAAATCGGATTTGGTTATAAAAAATCGGAGATTTTATTTTTAGGCCATATCGCCCAGCCCTACCATTTACCATTTCTGGCCCATGATGCGGTGCCTTAAAAAGAAACTTTGTTATAAAAGTTGTGACGGGCGTGATTCTGGGACCCCAGGAATGTACGCAATAAATGTCCCAGAGCCATCAAAATGAGTCTAAAAAACACATTTACATAGTAAGAAAATTGCATAGTGCCACTTTCAAATGTCATAACTGTAAAAATCTCAGTGAAATATATTGAAACAAATGGATTGATTATTGCTTTTGGTCTTGTCAGACATCTTGCATCTTGTAAATAATGTCAGGTATTCCTTAAATGAAAATCACAGAGAGGCAGTGCCGGCTTTTTGAATCCATGTGCGAACAGCGTGACAGGCCTGGAACTGTGTCAGTGAGGGGGGAGGGAGGAGGTCATGTCAGGCCCTCGAGGAGCGATTGCGTCAACTTGAGCCCAGAGGAATTCTGAGCTGCAAAATAGTGAATAGTGTTTCGCAGGGCTGAAGAGTTGCTCATTGACAGTTTTGAATCTGTTGATCGTTTGTTTTTTTAAAAACAATCTTTCCAGAATATAAATGATCATTTTATTGATAATTATTTCTTTGTATAATCTCCAGATGACTGTCTAAGTCAGAAATGATGCTCAACACATTTTAAATGTCACCCTCCTGCACATGTTTTCTGTCACAGCCTGCTCGGCTGAAGAGGTTCAATGGATTGTACCACTTAGGGAGGAGAGGAGGGATGCAGAGGGGAGGGAGGGATCAGATAAATGAGGAGGAGGGAGCAAGGGCAACGAGTTCAGTCCACTTTGTGTGTTTGTGTGTGTGTTGCAGACAATCGGCATCCAGCTCAGTGCTCTGCTGTTTCATCCAGGAGAAGAGCTTCATGCTGACATGCAGTTGCCATTGTTGTCATAGCTACACAGCAAGTGGCTTCATGTGGAAAGGAGTTTGTTTTTGTGTTTTAAATGGGCTCTTATCTCTTGGGATTGGTTGATACCAGTTGTAGGAGACGAACGGATGACGGTGTTCCAATGTGACAGCAGCCTTTCGGTGCTTTAGCTACTGCCTGCTAAATGCTACACCTGAGACTGCAGGGAAAACTTGTAAAAGACCCCTTAATTTTGTCTCTCTTCATCAGAAGAAGTTGTGTCTCGGTTGGTCTAAGCTAATCGGTGTGAAATCCTGGATAACTTTGCTCTTATTGTGCTTCATTTGGTGCTACCATTAAAATAATAAAGTTTAGCTTGTGTTTGTTTGCAACCTTTCAATGCCAGTTAAGTTGGTTTGATAGTCAGCATTAAGTGGCTGTGTGTAAAGAACTGACAGCTGGGACTCAGGAGGAATCTTCCAGTAAGCTTATGGTGTTAAACTGTGAACATGGACCTCAGGGATTGGTTGTTGAACTAACTGTCCTTTCAGACTTGGCGTGTCGCTTAACAGTCATGGTTTATATTTTATCATCTTACTTTGCTGAGACACTGATGTGATGTGTTGTAATGATGTTGTCTTGATTATAATAGACCCTATATCAACCATATTTTTAATACACATTAATTATTATAAAAACCAATATTGATAGTAGAAAGCTACTATTCATTTATTGAAATGTACAAAAATAAAGGGAAATTCATTGTATAAAGCAAACACAGGATTAGTATGAGCATGAAAGTCAATTTGTTCTGAGCAGCTTTATTGTTCAATACAGTCTGAACCCTCTTAGACAAGCTTTCTGGTTATTTCTTTAAGTAGTTTTCAGGAAGAGCTTTTATGTGGATGCTTCCGCCTTTTGTTCTGTTCCCTGTCCAGATGATCTCGCACTACTTCAGTAATGTTAAGGTCTGGTTTCCGGGGAGGATCCATCAGACCTGTTGCCACTGATTTTCAGTCCAGTTTTTGTGTCATGTGACACACCTCAGCCTTTCCTCCCTGTTGACCTTCCTTAAGAATGGCTTCTTGACAGCCACGTTTCCATAGAGACCATTTCTCATGAGGCTTTAGCCAACAGTAGATGGATCAACTTGTAGAAGAGAACAGTAGAAGGTCCAGGTGCATCCACCAGGTCATGTGTTAGGTCTTTGCTGGATTTTCTTTCTTTTTTTTTTTTTCTTTAGGAAAATGACTTTCAGATCCTGGTAATTTGCTGTCTGTTTTTTTTTTTTTTTTTACTTCTGACACTTCTTCTGTCCTCCACTTGTCCAGTTTCTGCACATCATGCTGAGATATGCCAAGTTTTCAGCGAACAGCTTTTTGGGACCTTGTTGCTTTTTTAAAATTTAATTATTTATTAAGATGCAACCAAACAAATTGTAACAAATTATGTGTCTTTGTGTCAGACTGCCCATAAAGAGCCTGCAGATCCAGTTTAAAATAGATTCTTTGCTAAGTTGTCTGTTATGTGTCAACACAGCACTGAGTATGTTGTGAATCGAAAGTTGGTTTAAATTGTTGTGTCACCTGATCCCCACCTGTTACGTCTTGTGCCAACTGATTGCTACGACTTGTTCTGTTTAATTCTTGATATACAGCTGCAGACCCTCATTGTTCGCTCATTCAAGCAGCTCCAGTATAGACTTTTTATTCTAAGTGTATATGCTGAATCCAAAAATGAGTGATCCTTGATAACTTGATAACACCATACTTTATTACATTTTTACCCCCCAAAAAAGAAAAAAAAGTCACTATTGTGTTTGTAAGAGACCTTTGTTTAGACCCAGAAATTATGATAAAGCCACTTCCTGTCAAAATTTCCATCAATCAGAGAGCTTAAATTGTCTGTAGTGTCCAATCAGGAGCAGCCAAAGATCAACCAGTGAGCAGAAAGTTCTTTGTGTGTCTGAAAAGAAGAAACATAATGCTCCTCTATGGCTGGAATAAAGCCAAGAAGACAGAAGATGGCAGGTGAATAGTAGCAGAAATAACTGGAAATGAGGAAAAAGTGGAAATATGGAAACAGTTTCTGTTGTGCGTTTGTTTCAAGGCCAATATTTTTTCTCCTGAAAGCCAAGACTTGAAAGAATGAGGTGCAGATGAGAAAAGGCTTGGTCACCATTGATCTGTGTTATTTATACAAAGTTCTGTTAGTAATAAATTCTGTTTAGTTGTTGTGGTCGGCCTTTATGTAGCTATATCTATTGATACATTCATTTTACATCATTTTAGCCTGATAATCTGACAACTGAGGCTGTCCTCCTGATAAAATACCGTCTGCAAGTTGACTGGGATTAAAAGAGTTGACCTGTTGACAAAAATGTATTATGATGCTTTTCTGAAATAAAAAAAAGATGATAAAATAGCAAAAAATGGGCTTGGCATTTTAAAGGTTAATCTACCTAAAATATAACATTAAGCTAAAAACAGCTGCAAGTATTATAATTATAATATTATTCAGAGCACTGTAAACAAGTATAATAACTGTAATTTTCTAAATAATGGACTTGATGGATCTCTATATCTGTACTTAACATTCTGCTTTCTTTGTTTTGTTTTTTTTTCTTTCTTTTTCTTTTTAGGGCAATCAAGGCGTTCCAGGAGGTGCTTTACATCGACCCAGGGTTCTCAAGAGCTAAAGAGATTCATCTGAGACTGGGACTCATGTTTAAAGTTAACACAGACTACGAGTCAAGCTTAAAGGTAAATGGTTAAAATAGTTAGATGGAAAATATTGAATGAGATTCTATAGTTTTATGTTTCTATCATGGTTTTATGAATTCTATTGTGTGCATTACAATGTTGGAACATGACTTTGTAATGACCATCTGCTGCAGCAAATCACACTTGTGCTTGGTCTCATTTAGGGTCAAATGTTTAGCATATTGATTAATAAATTTTAAATAATTATCAAAATAAAAAAAAAAAATATATATATATTTTAAGTGCAGCCCTGGCCATTTTATGCTATTGCTTGATGACCTACTTTTAATAAAGAACATGCAAACACTGAATTAATTTTCAACATGTTATTTAACCATCTTTTTAACCATAACTGGAAGTTTTTTAAAAAGAAAAAGAAATTAATTTAAGAGACCTGAGTTACACCAGTAAATACTGACAAATATAAAAAAATAGAATGAAGTGACCAGAAAAATCTGATAAATAAATATCTAAATAACCTTGATGAAAATAAAACAAACAAATAAATATAACAGAATAGCTTCTGTTGGTGGTAATAGCACATTACCAGTTTTACAGCCAGTTTCCACAGGGTGCATGTGCGCTGCGTTCTGGCTGCGCCTCAGATTTGTTCAACCTCCAGCGTGTCCAGAACACGTCAAGCTCAGCAGTTCAGACAGGGACAGATAGGAAATCAGACATGGGAGCAGTGTAAAGCATCCAGCAATTTTCAAAATAAAGGCCCCCATGCAGATTTTTTTTTTAGGGGGGCTTAGTGTTGTTTTTGTTTTTGTTTTTTTTCCCCCATCATGAAAAACGAGACGTTTATACTAGATTTTGTGATCTTGCGGATACAGTTGCTCAGACTTCTCCCGGTGTGAGTTGACATGCCGCGGAGGTTGTGCCACACAAGGACCCAGACAAGGACCCGGTGGGAGTTGGCCGTTAGGTAGCTCAGAAACTGGTAGGACTAGGCTACCACGTAAACAAACAACACTCAACAAGAACAAAACAAACTGTAGGCAAACGTCAACTCACCCTTCTTCCTAGTTTTTTCCTCACCTCGACCTCTTTTCGTGACAGTTTCCTCCATCTCTCCTTGCTGTGACACCTTTTGCAATACATGTGCTCTCTGTTGTGATTTGAGAGGGGCGGGGCTTGGTGACGGAGCATGCCTGGGTCTTTGTTTGTGATTGGTTGGGAGGAAGTAATGACTGTAGTATTAAGCTACATGATGAAAAAGGGAAAAGAGGGAAACTGTTTTTCTATTGAACTTTTTTTTTTATCAACCCTTTTTTTTTTATTATGGTAGATCCGCCTTTTATACCTAATCCTGACAACACCACCTGTCACCAATTAATCTGCTGATTAGAAAATAATCCAGAACAATGTTGTTGTTTATTTTATGAACTTTTATTTCTTCTCTTATTTTCCTCTTTTTTCCAGCTTATTTTTAGAAACTAAGTTTATAATATTCAGTCTTGCAGAGTTGTTTTCAGATGTGAGCTTGTTCTGTAAATAGAGGCAGTTCTGTTATCAGTATTGGAGTTGCTCCATTATAAGTTAAATCGGCTGCTGTTACACAGTCTGAACAATCCAACTGGATTTTCCAAGTTACACACAAGTATCATTCACCACAAAGACAATTGCATTTATCATAATATTTTGCCTCCACTTTTCCATGTAAATTCAAGTATGTTTACTGTCTAGGAAATGCCGACCATGCTTTTGGTGGTACAGTATTGAGCTAAGTAGGTTGCACGTGCTGCACGTACTCAATTTATCTTGGATGCACTCCTCCCTCTTAGTCCTGACTCACTGCCAGGAACACACACTCTCCCACCGACTGAATCTCTCACACACACAGCTGCCTCAGATATCTACAGGGAGGGGTGAGCCCTAGTTCAGACGAGCAGATATCCAATCAAGGTGAGAGGGAGAAAACAAGGAAAATAGGAATGAGGAGATGTATGTTTATGAAGGATGCTCTGTGGTGCTTCATCATTTACAGCTCGCTTCCCTTTGGGGAAATTAGAAATAGGAAAGGGCAGAAAGGCATCAAGTGACTTAAAGTAGACAGTGATCTAATTATGATCTGACCTACTTTATGTAAATGTACCAAACACTGACTTTATTTCATCAGTGACTGCAGATTCAGCCAAAGAGGGAAGAGAACATTTCCTAGAGCGTGATTTTGCAGCCTGCACTGAGGTGACGAATTGACTGTCTCTGTAGAGCTGCTGTGTATCCATAGAGAGAAGCTTGGAACTGAGAAAGGAGGTGGGATAGGGGGAGGCAGGGGAGATAGAGGGGTGGGAAAGAGACCGGGAGAGGTGGTGGTGTGCTTGCTTGTTCCTGCTTTGAGGTATTGTGTGTCATCTCTCTGCACTCTCCACTGCAGCCGTCTACTGAATAGTAATCAGTGACACCCGGATAGAAGAGAAGGAGGGGGGGCAGAGAGAGAGAGAGAGAGACAGAGCGAGAGAGAGAGAGAGAAAAGGAAAATGAGACGTGAGGAGGGAGGTGGAATGCCAAGCTGACAATCCTGCTGCATTATGTGCCTGGTTGGAGAGCAAGTGTGAAAGGAAAGGAGGAGAAGGATAGAGGAGGAAAGACTGAGATCTTCTGGAGGATGCTGGGATGTGAAAGCCGTCTAGGTAACTAGGTGAATGCATGTGGCTTTACATGGACTTTATTCTAAGTAGCCTCCTTACTGTGAATTTAAGTGTGTTTGTGGAGGTTCTCCAGGCCTGGGTGACGTTGGCTGTCTGTGTCACTACTTCTGGGGGGGCTAGATGATCCTCCTTTTTTTTGTGTGTTTTGTGGTAACAGCTATCTTTTACCTCATCTTAGATGGCAGATATTTGTCTTTTAGGATAAGAAATAGGAGTTACATTAGGTGCATGCTGGATTCTTGTGAGCTTGTTCCTGGTCTCAGGAGGCTTTCACACAAGATCTGAGGTTTCTTTTTTCTGACCCAGATACTAGCAATGCATTTTTGAAAGCCTGTGACTGCACTGGGTCATGCTGCAGCGTGGAAGCTGCAGTGCAACCTGTCACCTTGAAGCCACCTATGCATCAATGTGTTTTAGAGTGCTGCAGGTACAGAGGCTCATTTAGGAATTTTATGTTTTTCTGCTTCTATTTCAGGTTCCTTTTTCTTCTTCATATTTATTATGGTGTCACGTTATTCAGCCATTAAAATGAGCTGATAGGGTTACAGTTTGTAATATTAACTGCTCACCAGTATGTCAGCATCAGAGAAAAGCCCTGGCTCGGTAGCTGTGTGATGCACTCTTGAGCTAATCTTTTCATTGACCCTGAATGGAGATATTGGCCAGTTGTGCGCCACGCCTTGGCAACCTGACTAAGCCTCTGCAGACATCTGCTTGATCCTGCAACCCTGTCTTCAGCTCAGATAATTAGACAACATGCCATTAATACAGGATTTCCACCAGCTTGTTCAATAACCTCACAGCGAACTGACATCTGCGTGTAAGGGAGAGCCAGCATGGTGGAACATGCCTCTAACACCGCTCTGCTGGCACGCTATTTTAAAGCACACGTGAGAATGATGCTCAGGGTGAACTCGTCATAACGAGACAGTCGTCTTTGCTGCGAGAAAAAAGCCTTTTTGTTTTCTAGCTGAACTGGAGGAGAAGACTACAGCAAGATGAGTGAGCAGAGATAAGAACCCCTCCGGCTATCAGCGTCCTCTCATGTTACAGTCACCAGGGTTCATTCATGGTCTGTTGTGAATCTGCTGGGGCTTTCTGTAAAGAGGATTGAATGGAGGGAGAAAATCTCTGGTTTCCTTAAAAGTAATCCACTTCTTTGTGCTCTGGCAGCTGTTACCAAAAGGAATTGGGTGAAACTGGATTTTTATCCATAAATAACTCTGACACATGCAAGCCACTGATCATGTAGACATGTTCATATAAAAATGTTTTTTTTTTCTTCTTCTTCTTTTTGCAGCATTTTCAGCTGGCATTGATCGACTCCAATCTCTGCACCTTGTCCAAAGCTGAAAGTAAGTATTAGTGTTTTTATAATTATCCTAGCCCACAGTAAGGCCAGTCACACACTGCTGTGTGATATAATACAATATAGTATACAAAGCACTGTCTCCTTTATAACGCACATTTAAGGGGCTTAGGAATATTCTTGCAGAGCAATTTTCCTCCTTTGCTGCCGTTTCCCCTGCTGACTGCTCAAGATCAGGGTTGCCTAGGAGACTGTGAAGGAAAGGGAGCTGGAAACACATTGCACATACACACTCTTATTTCAGTTTACATGTACACTCTAGAGAGGTTCCTACTCCCCCGCCCTTCTGTGCTCCATACTGTTGGCAGTCTGTCTCCATGGAGGGTGAATGTGTAATATACCAAATGAACCTTTTATTCATTTTAATCGGTTCTCTTTTTAACCCCTTCTCTTTTTCTCTGTTCTTTGCCCACAGTTCAGTTCCACATTGCTCATTTGTATGAGATTCAGGTAAGTCATTAGTTTAAATTCCTCTTTTAGTATTTAGAGAAGTTTAAGGTAGCAGGTCAAACTGATAAACCTTTAGAAAGATTATTAGTAATTCATTATTCTGCCTCTTTTTAATTCAGTTTTTTTTTGTGATATGTCTATTTTTGTTAGTTTCTTTTTATCTTTTTGTTAGTGTTTGGGGATAAATGAGTGTTTGCTGTCTGCTTTCAGTATCTCATTTCATTCTGAAGATGTTGTGGTGCACTTCAGTTTTTTCAGTCTTATAAGTCCAGATTTACCCTGTTCCTGAGTGATGGGAACATCAGGGTAAGAAGAGAGGCAGACGAAGGGATGCAACCATTGGGCTAGTGCCTACTGTACAAGCCTGTGGAGGCAGTCTATGATCTGGGGTTGCTGCAGTTGGTCAGGTCTAGGTTCAGGTCTAGGTTCAGCAACATTATGTGAGCAAAGAATGAGGTCAGCTGATACCTGAATATACTGAATGAGCAGGTTATTCCATCTTCCCTGATGACACGGCCAAATTTCCTAGATGACAGTACCAGGATTCATGGGGCTCAGATTGCAAAAGAGTCGTTCAGAGAACAGGACATATCATTTTCACTTATGGATTGGTCACCACAGAGTCCAGACCTGAACCCCACTGAAAATCTTTGGGATGTGCTGGAGAAGGTTTTGCCCAGTGGTCGGACTCTCCCATCATTAATACAAGATCTCTGTAAAAAAAAAATTGATGCACTTCTGGATGGAAATAAATCAGAAGCATGCTGAAACTATCTGATCCAAGTATTGTATTGAGACTTGTAGGAGTGGAAGATGTTTGATCTTCGATGATACAAAATCTTTTATCATGACATTCCCGACCAGAACGGCATCACAGCCATGTGTAGATCAGCTGACTGAAGGTTTTCTTTGTCCAGCCCTGTTTAATTAGTTAATATTGGGTAATAAGCTGGTTCAGATATGCATGGCTGGTGGATGGAAAATGGTATTTCTAACTCATTTTTATTAATGATACATAATATTATTGCTTAGATTTTTGGAATTTTGCAGGTGCAATTTATTTGAAAAAAAAAAGTCAGATTGGGTTTGGTGTGAATGAATGATGCTGTTTGTTATTAAGAATATACAGAAACTACCAAGCTGGGTTTAATAATGCATTGTGGAGAGTTACTAAGGATCAGTTTTTTTTACATTTCAAAATGTGTCATTGGCTTTTGTGGAGAATCTGCTCTTTTTAGATGTTTCACATTTATCCAAACATCTCTTAAAACACTGGTAAAGGTTTCCTGCCATGGCTTGTATCTGTGCAGACGTGAAAACCTGCTGTTTCGCTCCAGTGATTTGTTGGGAAACTCTAACTTTCGTCACTGCAGGAATTGGAAATTGAATTCTAAGATTATTTTAGACTTATTTATATTGAATAGAAGGAAGGTACTAGTACAGACAAATGTTTTGTTTGTTGTTAGACATAAGCTGTGTCCACCCAGCAAGAGGCAAACTGAGATGGTGGTGTTGGCTGAGTTACACATGGTAGAAATAAATATAGCACTATAGGCACACTACATTCACAGTCCTATTCACTACAATTCCTTGTATTCCAATTAAAGTATAAATATGGACCGTAGTCCAATTTATAGTAATTGTCATACAAACTAGCTCATAAAAATAATTGCTTAACTAGGTCAAAAATAGAGGAAGAAGACAGAAAAGGAATCAGTGGCCTTGGCCATGTGATTGTTGATCATGTCAGCAAGTTTTGGCTGCGTTTGTTGTCTGTAGTCGTGGTTGGAAGCCAAAAACCATCTCAAGCAGCGTAAAAACATTTGAAGACATGTAGATTTGTGGAAAGTTGTGAATTTTTTATTTTAATTGAGCATTTCCACCAGAGCTGGGTAAAACAAAATGAGTAAATCGATTTGCATCAAATTTGATTAATTCAAGATCAAGTCATAAAACTCTTTTTTTTATTATGTTTATTTTTCCAGAAAACAGAGACGCTACTCCTGCAAAATCTTAGCATATACACGCACCTGAAAGGTTTCCTGTGTCTCTTCAATCCAAAATCAGCTTTTCTCACAGAGATAATGACAAATTCAGATTTTTAAAATGGCACCCCCAATAACTTAGTTTACCAGCCTTGTGTTTAGAATTTTTATCATTAAATGTCCAGAAACTATCAGAAACTTTATAAGTAAGGAGGATAAAGTGTTTTTGGTGGATGACAAGGCACCTATATGCCAAAATAAGCTTCTCTCGCTCAGATAACATTCACATTTTTTTCATCCACCAGTTTCACAGCAGCTGGACTGGTAAACGTAGGCAACAATCCTTCGAATATTGTATTTCACAAGTGCATAGACACGTCAGATCAGATTATTACAGTAATCTGATTACTCCCAGATGTCTGACTTTGATGGGCTTGTAAACAGACTCAATAGTTATCTGAACACAACTTTAAAACGTGCATTGAAGAAAGTGTTGACTCTGCAGAAGCCCGACAGAAACGACAGTTCCTGCAGCTCTGATGGAAAGTGCTTCATACGAGTTCAGATCATTAGATTTGCTCTGTTCTGTCTGCGTTCGCTTGATGACAATCATTAGTCCAAACAGGAACAAGCCATTAAGAGCCTCCCTCATCTCATTAGAAGCCTCAAGTATCAGTGTTTACCCTGAGGTGTCTTTATGGTGTGCAGACAGGAAGAGTCCAGACTCTGTGTATGTGTGTGTGTGCGTGCGTGTGTGTGCTTTCATTGGCTTTTGGAACTTTAAAATCTTTAATGGTTGTTTGAGTTTCCTTGCAAGATGACCGTGTTTGAGCAGATAAGAGTGTGTCCAGGGTATGCTCTCACATACCTCTACCTACTCGTCCAGACCCAAGTTCAACAAGGTCGCCGAGTTAAAACAAACTGGCAGCTCAGGTTTCCACAAATACAAAGCGTGCACACACATCCATTTTAGTGTAGACACACACACTTAAAGCTGCCAGACGTGTTGAGTCTGGCTTGTCCTCTTCCTCGTTGACCCACCCCCCCATGTGTGTGTGTATGTGCGTGTGTGTGTGTGTTTGGCCATTACAAGTGTGAGGAGGTCTTTAGACTCTTTGTCTGTGCAGATAGAACCATAAACCTCCGTTCGTCCTGTCTGGCACTAACAACCTCTCTGTCCATCTTTTCTTTTTGCAGAAGAAATACAGAGCAGCGAAGGAGGCGTATGAGAGTCTGCTGCAGACAGAAAATCTTCCTGCACAGGTGAAGGCGACCACACTGCAACAACTTGGTGAGTGTGTCACTCTGACTGATGTTCTGATGTGAAGGGTAACAAATCACACTGGGTGAATTTATCACAACAGTTTTCCGCTCTGTATGAAGAACCACTTTGTGTGGCAAAAAACATTGGTGATTTGAATGGGAGTGCATTGTGTGGCGCTATAATGGTGCTTTGTCTTTTCTTTTCATCGTTGTGCAGAGAGATGTGGTGAATCGCTCCCCCCAAATCACGTTAACTTGCCTTTGCAACTTTGTTTTGCAACCTTTTTTTCAAAGTGCTGGTTTGAGCATATGTGCTGCCACACAGCATTGTTTTCTCTCAGTCCCTTCCCCCACCGTGTATGTGCACATCTAAACTTCAGCTGCAAACTTGCTCTGGTTTTGAGTTGGTTTAAGGAACCGTTTTGCTGTTAAAGATGGTGCAGGAGCAAAAAGATTATTAGAAGTTCAGGCTGTGCTATTTGTTCAAGTATTTTACCTTAATTTCAGTCTAAGAGAAAGCTTTTCTTTTCTTTGCACCCATCCTAGCTCCTTTGATCTATCCTAAAATAATATCTGGCAGTTTAACTCTGCAGACAAATCTTTTCTTCTCTTGGGTGTTCTTTTCACACAAGCAGGACTTTGACCTGCATTTAACTCGTTTGTAAGAGCAATGAGCAGTTGAGTACAAAGACCACAGGCAATGAACACACCTCCAGAGCAGTGAGTCGCCTCCTACACTGAAATCTTCATGCTTCCATCACAGGATGGAGATGGGAACAGAGCTGGGTACAAGGCAGTTGTTGATAAACAGCCAAGGTGAAACCTCCATAAATGTTTAAAGGTTTATGGAGACACAGATGAAGAATGTCAATTATGATGAGCTTCATTAAGCTGGAAGTTTGGAGCATGGTCCAGGGCTGGTCAGTAAGGCAGTAGAGCAGGGATCAGTGTCTCCATGTGTCCTTGGAGCCGCACACCTGATTCAAATGAATGAATCATTAACACAACAAGCTGTTGGAGATCCATTTAGTGTGAATCAGGTGTATCGCAGCAGGGAAACATCCAATACCTGCAGGACACTGACCCTCGAGGACCAGAGGATCCGTGCATTAGAGTGTGGTTTGTCTGTGGAAAGCCTGCCTTGCGTTGTATCCTACCTGGTTGTGGCTCTGAAAAGAATGATGAAGGGGTTAGATGTTGTCAGGAGACAACTGTCCACCTGCTGTAAGGAAGGGCGCCATTATTTTTGTTAAGACATTAAAGGGTAACCACAAAGTTCTGTATCTAGATGTGAGATCTGACCTGGATATGACAACGCTAACTTTATAAACATTCTTTACAAAACATTTTTGGAGATTAAGTAATGAGAAATGTTCAGGATGGTATTAGTTTTTTTTTTAGTTGATATTTTTTAACCATTAAAAAAAAAAGCCAAACCAAAATAGGGATAGAAGAACAGAGGAAATTGTGATAAATAAAATTGTTCTTTCTTAGTAACAAAGAAAATAAAAACTAAGCACATTATCAACAATTTAAACAGACATTTCATTTAGATCCTTGTGGTCCAGAAATGAAGAGTAGGTAGGAGTAAAAACTTTTCAAAGTCAACTGCTTTTTAATGTTTTAGTGGTTTAATTTTAAGCAATGTTATAATAAATTAATATTCAGTGTATCACACAAAAGTAATTCCATAAACAATTAATTAAAATAAAACATTAACAAGCAACATTAATGTGCCTTCAACAACTAGTGATGTGCAGGTCGGGTTTTTTCCTGTCTTGGCATATATAAAATGGTCTTGCCTGCCCCAACCCGCCCCGCACAACCAAACCAATTCTCACAACGCGCGCAGTCGTTGGTAAATAAACGCTAAATATGCAATTGAAGGCTGATTTTATTTGGCCGGAAAAATGTGCCTGAGAACAGTGTGGAACTGGCAATTGGCAACAACAAATGACTTAAGATTGTAGGTTACACGCATTGTACCGGCGTATTTAATGACCCTCTCCACCCGCCCCACAATTCAAGTAAAAATTTCATGACCCGACCCGCAGGTCGCTGGTCGGCCTGCCCATCGCCATCAGCAACAGAACAAAGAGCACAAATGGAAGTCTCCATCATGTTTCCATTTTGTATTTGTTTAGTAATCTTGATTATCGTTCCACATGATTTCATTTGATCAATTAAGTTATTCCATTAATGAACTCCCTGGGTTGTAGGACAGTGAAAGTTTATGTTAGTTTTACTGACGTTTTTGGCCTTTATGCCCCTTGTAGACCATATTTACTTTCCCTCTGCTAAAATAACCCCTGGACACTGTGTGGTAGTCATGGATACTTGGATAAACAAATCTTTAAACATTACATTTTCTTTTTTACATTCACGAAGCACACATTTGAGGTCGGAGCATTTTCCAGTTTCCTCTCCTCCCCTGTGTCAACGGCCAGCCTCACATTTGCTCACCCAGTAGTAAAAGCCATACCCCGCCTCGCCTGCTGGGGTTGTCATGGTGACGTGCAAGGCTTGCCGGAGGTGTATGGGAGGAGGACTGGCTTTTGTGTGTGTTTGCTCGAAATTGCCCGTTACTTCTTGGTGTGATATTAGTTGTGTGTCTGTGCGATCGGTCGTGGTTGGTGGATGGGGAGGAGTTGTTTATTAAGGTTGCCACCTCCCTCTCTTTGTCTGCTTGTTTTCTTCGTTACTGTTTGGTTGAAGCTGCTTGCAGGGAAATATTTGACTCTTCCATTTGCACATCAGTCATCTCTCCTTTTTGCTTCGCATGTTCTTGGAGGTTCAGGTGCACCCTTCTGCTGTTGCACATACGACCTTATAACAGGAGCCATAAGATGTCAAATGTTGAAGACTAACTCCTGATCTCTTACTGTGTGCTTCAGGCTGGATGCATCACACAGTGGAGCAGCTGGGGGATAAAGGCACCAAGGACAGCTATGCCATCCAGTGTCTGCAGAAGTCTCTAGAAGCAGACCCAAACTCTGGCCAGTCCTGGTACCTTCTTGGCAGGTAAGATGAACTCAAGCATGAGTGTGTTTTACTATCAGCCAGTTGACAATAATAATCCTGGCTGTGCTTGTGATATAAAAGGCAGTAAATGATTCACCGTATTCGAAAAGCTTGACTCAAATATCCCTCCTTTCTCTGCTGAGGTTTGCAGGCCAGATGCTGGAGTGGTGTACTGCTCCCATTTATGACTTCGCATGTAGGCGTTTTGAACATTTTAAGCTAAAACCATCATTTCTTTGGCATTAAATACAGATGTATAACATTAAATTGTTGAAAACCTAAAAGTGTCTTTTTGCAGCTAAGATGTTGAACATAGTCCATGTTTGCTGGATTTGAAGGTTACCCTGGCAGGGTTGCTGGGTGCAGCTCTGCTATGTCTTGTGTTTGAGCTTCATGTCACACCAGAAGAGGTTCAGATGCTCAGCTGTTCAAGCTGTATCCATTCTGACCTAGTCATGTATTTCTGTTGTATCATATTACTTTATTCTACTCCTCAAACTCTCTGATCTTGCCTTTTTATAACAATGTGTAAAATAAGTTTTGAATCGGATGATCTCTGCCTTTGTGCTTCTGGCTGTGTTGAAGTAAGGATATGATGTACAGTTGGGATTATGAACGCTTACTTACTTTGAAAACTGACAGCAGTTTTGGTGCTCTTCCTGTTATTGGTGTAGCTTGACAACCTCTGTCAAAAATAGACGAACTGTGTATTTATAGCGAAGCTCTGAGCTGAGATACTGTGGTGAACTCTGATGACCTCTAACACAGGCGTTATACAGCTGAGACATGTTGAAGGTGATCATTTTAATCCTTGGTTTTTTATGATAAATCACAATACAATTAAATGTTGTGCAGCCATGTGAAATAGAAAGGATGTCATCTTCATAAGATTTTACTGATTAGAACAAAAAGAAATCATCTGGTCAAAACCTGGTAAAACCAGCTTTTTCCCCCCAGTGGTGGTGTGGTTGGTGTGGTTGGTTATAAGCTAGTGTTTTGAGATGGGCTTTCTCCTGCAAGCCTTCCAAACAAACCATACTGAGATGTAGCACTTGAGTTTTTTTTACTGTTTCTCTGAGCATTGCACATTTTGCTGGGACAATCTATACACAGCAAAAGACTAATAATAATTAGACGTATTAGTTTCATTTGTGTAACTTACATACAGGCTTAGTGAACAGGATGTCAACAACTTTTAAAATCAACTCTGCTGAATCATGTATTCATGAACTCTGACTGTAACAGGTAACCTGCCCTTTACAGTGTGGATATAAACATCATTTGATAGCTACTCTCAGCTGTGAAGTAATTTTTTAAATAATTTTCAAACTTCATCGTGGACCAATCTTTTATAAATGACTGAAATGCTGTGATTAAAAAATACTCAGGATTGAAATAAATAAAAAAAAAAAAAGTTATTTTTTTTTAAATGTCTAAATGAGAACCCTTTCCTTCAGTAGAGTCGCTCCAAATATTCCTAAATTTCAGATCTCAGATAATGTGTTGCTATTAATAAAACCTACAAAGAACAATGGACCAATTTTAAGCCGTAATATGACAGTAGATGATAGCAGATTCAGCTGTGCACGTTCTCGTGATGGGCATGTTGATCTCGGTGCAACACGGAGCAGGAGAAATAACTTTGCTTGCTCCTCACTGGAGCGAGTGTTTCTATCTTCACCTCCCTGGTAAAGTTTAAAAATGGTAATATTTTTTCTGATTTCCAGCTGGTTGTTTTCTGATGCATGCTCTCTCTCTGCAGACGGAAGTGTGATCACCTGTGTGTGTGTGTGTGTATGTGTGTGTGTGTGTATGTGCAGGAAATATATGTTGTTTTTAATCTAAGTTTGTATTTACCCCATTTATAAGTTCCAGTAAGGACTGGATTTTTTTTGAGCTGAGACACATAAAACCTTTGAATTGAAAGGGGGTGAAATTTCTTTCTCACATGACTGAACCTGAATGTGACTCACCCAAAGGTGAGAGTCAGATTTAAGGTCACTAAGTGGTGTATAAGCAGATAAAAAAAAGTTTACATAACTTGTGTCTGAAAAACTGCAGACACATACTGTACCATGACTTTGCAGAAGCTCGTCAGAGCCTTCCAAGTACGTGGAGGGTTTTAGCTTTTGTGTCTAGATTTACGTTCAGCTTGACCTAGGGTTATTATTAGGAAAAAGAAAAGGGAATTGGGAAGAAATTGAAATTATTGTTCTGAATCTTTTTCCATTCCCCCTCCTCCAGGTGCTACTCCAGTATTGGGAAGGTGCAAGATGCCTTCATCTCTTACCGCCAGTCCATCGATAAGTCGGAGGCTAGTGCTGACACCTGGTGCTCCATAGGGTAAGAGCAGAACATGTCTTTAGTTTTTGTATTGAAAAGCTTTGGTAAAGGGAGGTGTAGATAATCTAGTTAGGTTTGGATTCTTATGTAGATGCAGCAGTGTGACACTTAAGGAGGAGCCCGATAAGCAAACAGTGAGAAATGATGTATAGTTAGACCAAGTTTTGTCTCCTAGATGATGGCGGGATAATAATTTCCTCTTGTTGCAGTGTTCTATACCAGCAGCAGAACCAGCCTATGGATGCGCTGCAGGCCTACATCTGTGCTGTTCAACTGGACCATAGCCACGCCGCCGCCTGGATGGACCTAGGCACCCTCTACGAGTCCTGCAACCAGCTGCATGATGCTATGAAGTGCTACATCAACGCTACACGCAGCAAGACCTGCCTCAACACGGCAGCACTCACTCAGCGCATCAAGCTGCTGCAGGTGGGGCTGCGTTCACGTGTCCCTCTACCCACCTCCTTTGTTGGATGTTGTGGAGTATTTTTGATGTGTGTGTTGACGTGTCGTGTTAATTGCCAAGCATTGCAGAAACAATCAGCTTATTTTAAAATGCAGATTGTGCTTTTGTTGTTTGATTTGTGACCACAGAGATATGAATGATAATTCATATTCGTGCATTTTCTTTTTATTTTCACTTGATTGTAAAGCATACATTCATGACATTGAACATTTCTGTTGTATTCTGTGCACAGTTACACCTCCTATAAGCAGTAGTATTTGTAGTGCCTCTCTTGTTCAGCCAAAGTTCAGCACTAAAGTTTGTGTCTTACACAATTTCTCCTAGGCTCAGTTGTGTAACCTACATCCAGGTAGTCTGCAGAATAAGAGTAAAATGCTTCCTAGTATTGAGGAGGCATGGAGCCTTCCCATCCCTGCTGAGCTCACATCCAGGCAGGGGGCCTTGAACACAGCACAGGCACAGCAGGTGAGATCCACAGTTTGTATCGTCGGCCAACAGCGACTTTTGGCCTAAAAGAAATAATGGGAAACAAACAGGAAGAGTTGAGATGCAGCCCATAGTGCATTGATCTAATAGGTAGAACTGAGTTGCCCTTCACAGTTCCTCAGAAATATGCAGTAAGCAGTATGCATAACTCATTATGTCCAACAACTTGACTGTGTTTGCAAAGATGCACAAATCTTGTGCAATCATTGCAATATACTTGGCAACCTGCAAGGCTAATGATGATGCATGCTTCATGGGAAGATTATAATGAGTAGTCTGGATGCATGTATTTATTTTTGTCGTCTCACACTTATTTCCTATAGTCTTAAACGGTCCTAAATCTGCCCCTTCCTCTATAAATAATTTAAATTGTAGCTACACAAATCAAGCCTAAAAGGTGGCTCAACCTTTGCCATCATATCTGTTTACATCTTATTATTTAAAGTCGTTTTAATATGTGGTTTTGCCTGCTGTTAAATTTCTCAATGATCATCAACATCTACATCTTGCTTCTTCTGCAGCACCATCACCAAAAATATCATTTTACATGCTTCTTATGTGGGATTGATTTAAATGGACCAATGATTTTGCAACTTGTTTTTGTAGCAACAATTTAAACAAAATCCTAGGAACAGTATGAATATTTAGATTATAAAGGTGTTAACAAAGGCATGTAGTCATACATGCATTTGAACATTATAAGTATTGTCCTTCTGTGTCACTGGAGAAAAGTTTGTCTCTATGGTTGTTTGCTCCTCTTTGGACTCGTTTTGCTCTGTAGTTGACTTGAAAAATACAACTTGGATGTGCTCTCAATCTGTGTTTCTTTGCTGGATTTCCAGGCCTGTAAGGGGGAGGGAGGCCAGTCTGCCAGCAATCACACAGACCCACAGGCCAGTCCTGCCAAGAAGAAACGCACTGCCAGCCCAGCCAAGGTACAACAAACAGCGTTAGCATTACTGTTTCTGATTAGTGGAAGTTAAAAAGGTTAGTTCATGGTTTGCTCATGTTTTGGTGTCATTGGCAGGGTGCTGTGGACTCATGGGCAAACAGTCCCGGTCATCAGCAGATGCCCAGCTGGTATTTAACACCACAGAAACTTCAGGTATTAAAATGTCTTGTTTGTATTACAGTTATGCACAGAAATCGATGTGCCAATGGCTTGTTACTACAGCTAAATGTTTAAATAGGAATCTAATCATTAAATCAGCAGAATTTTTTAATCACGCATAGAAAATGTGCTTTAATTAACTCCTTTTCCAAAAATAAGTAAAGATGGAATAAATGTAAAATGATAGAATCCAATAATTTGTAAATCATCTAAACTTTATTTAATTAAGAATAGTATAAAAACAAAGATATAATGTCAATTCACAGGTAAAGAAAACATTGTTAAAATAAACATTTTTATTTACACCTTAAAGAAGAAAAAACTGATAATAACATGAGTAACATCTAATTGTTTTGCTACACAAAACAGTTTAATGATATATTTTAATTACATTTCTATTATTTAGACTTATATGTTTATATTTCTCATTTTATTTGTCGTATAGATATTTATGTGGAAAATATTGATTATATCTATTTTTCAGTAAACCAGTGGTATTTAGCTGCAAAGTAATATAAATATATCTAACTTGTGTAACAATCTGAGTTCCTGCCTTATTGAACTTCAGCACCTGGATCATTTACGGACCAACCGAGCAAACCTCAGTCCCCCTCAGCTGAAGATGCTTGAAGAGCTGGAGAACCAGTTCTCCCTCATGCAGCAACATCAGCAGCAGGTACCAGTGCAGCCCAGCTGATTTCTATAGATTTCATTGTTGGTCAGATTTTGGATTAAATCTTGTTCTCTTCTTCTGGCGTGTCTCAGATGAGGCAGCAGGCGGCAGCGGCGGGTGGTCAGCCGCGGCCCGGCCTTCCAAACGGTCCATCAGCCGAGTTGTCTCAGCACCACGCCGCCCGCTCCCACACATCCCCCCTAAATCACGCAGCCACCCGGCCCCCTTGCGTCACCCAGCCCACAGCCAACGGATCTTGCTTTTCGAGTCCTTCAGCAGGGCTGCTGGGACACCAGGACAAGAATCACACCCTTGGACTGGGAGGCGGCGGCCCGAGCAACGGAAACGTGCCTTACCCGCAGCAGAACTCTCTACCTCAAACCAGCACAGCCGCCAGTCACCCAGGCACCAGCAGCACTACCAGTAGTCCCAGTCAGGCAGATGAGACGTGGAGGAGCCAACAACACAACACTACCACTCAGGTGTTCCACCGGACCATCATCTCACTATCATCTTCCATATTTATCATCAAAATCCAGCTTTATGGTCCATATTTGGATAATATTAAGCATAAATTTTTGTCTTTCTTTGTATCCAGGGGCTTCAAAAAAATCCAGGTTCCCATTCGGCAGGACCCAATGGAGAACCCCCTTTTTCTTCCTCCTCTTCCTCCCCTCAGACCTCCTTCTCCTCCTCTGGCATTCTGAATCAGGTTGGACATTGCTCCGGGCCCTGCACTGCCTCTTCGTCAGCCTCCTCTTTATCCCCCACATCCCCCCAGACAACACCCAACCACTTGTCCTCGCCTCCCCACTGCGCTACTACCTCAGGGGTCCACACCAAAGACACAACGCCTTCAGGGGGCAAAAACTGCAGCAGCACCGCCGCCGCTGCTTTGCCATCAGGTCCGGAAGCCACCGTCAGCCCCGGCACCACCCCCGCGCAGGGATTGACTAATCACGTCCAGCAACGGGTGATGGACGGCTCCGCCAGCCGGTCTCAGCCCGGCTCTCCCGCCCCCGGCGTGCTCAGTTCAGACAATCCTCAACTCTCAGCCTTGCTAAAGGGAAAAGCCAATGCTACCAGTAATGACGACGACATTAACTACAGTAACCACAGAGGGTCTTCCTCAGTGAAAATAAACAACGTCCACCCGGGTCTCCACGGGGCCGCCAAGCCGATTTTAGAGCACTCGGTGGCATCCTCGCCACTTTCAGCCACTGCTCCACCCTCCCCCTGCTCAGCAGACCCGCACGCCACCAACAGCCTCTCCTGCCTTAACAGCCCGTCCAACTCGAACAGTCAGGGACCTACGCTCAATGGGAAGGGGCTGGAGGACTCTCAGAGCCCGCTGAAGGTAGAGCCTTCTGGGGGAGCTCTTAAACGTACGGCCCCTGCTGGTCAGGCACCCTGGTCCTCAGTTTCCATCTATCCCAGCTCCAGCGAAGTACTTAAAGTGTGCAGGTATGCTTGTGCTTTCTATTTGGTTTTACAGTGTTGATGTCTTTATTTTGATCACTTCACAGGTCTTCAGCATGTTGCAGCATGTTAGTGTGATTCATTGTACCTTCAGTTTGGATTTAATCTGCAGCGTTTATTTAACTTCATAAACCAATAATAAAAATTTTAGCCAGTAACGTAGAGCCCTGTCCTGTCCATGATGCAGAAAACGTGGACTATAATTTACCCATATGAGGGTGTGACCTGCTTTCCCTACCTACTAGTCTGAGTTTTTTTTTACAAATTAAGGAAAAAAAACAAAACGTATTTTGACCGCTGCAGCTTCCCGTCTGTGACATCACCTGCACTGACAGGACTCAAGTCTCCCCCAGAAAGTCAGCACAGGCTAAGAGACCAACAGAAACGCCCTTTAATTTATTTATTTAACCTGCATTAATACAGTTTATCCCATTAAGACCCAATGTCTCATGTTCCTGCATTGTTAACTGAACAGGCAAAAAATTACCTAGATCCAGTCTGCTTTCATATGTGGTCCTAAATCAGATCTGATGAGGTTGTTTCTCAAATGGACCTCGGTCTGAATTGTCATGTCACATGTAATCCAACTTTTTTTTATCATAGTAATGTAAACGGTGGACGAAACTATATTTCATGATTTTGTCACCTCTGATTTCTCAACAGCTTAAAAATGAATGAACACGCTGTGCGTAGCATCCATAAATACATCCGGGTCACTTCAAGGCCATAGACTTGTTAGACACCATTTCAATTCAGCTTTATTTATATAGCGGTATTTCATAACAAATTCATCTCAGGGCATTTTACACAAATATCAATTAAAAAAAAATCAATTCAAGCCAATTTATTGTGATCCGTCAGTATTCATACAAGCCAATTCATAAAAAAAAAATTCCGGCTAACTAAAGAAACCAAAGGCTTCCCAGTCTGATCGAGGTCGTTTAAATCGTGATGTGAACAACCCACACAAAAAAGCTTGGTTTCAACAAAAAGTGGAGACTTGAGCATTAAGACCTGCAGTGTAAACGTAGCCTAAGAGACTTGATGTAAGAGACGTTTATTATCAGCACACCTCCGCTGAGTTAACACACTGAAGCTAATAAACTTTCGTCAGTTTTGTCTCTGAACCGATCTGGTGCACACAGCAATGATTTCCCCCTTCTCTGATCCGACCTCCACTTCCAGTGGTGTTCCATTGAAACAGCAGCTCTGAGGAGCTGAAAAAGCCATTGAAAGGCGACTCCCAGGACTGATGGGGAGATCTGGACCTGGAGCACTGTGCTCAGCTGTTTTGTTCACCGTCTGCAGAAACTAACACAAAAGACAAACTGGAGTTTTTGTGTAAATAATACTTAGATATGATGTGTTTTTCCTGTGAACATCGTAGTGGAAACATGGAGCCACATAAGTTCAGTAGATGATCCTTAAATGCGGATTACTCAGTTCATGTTAATACCAGGTGTGAATGGACTCGGTTCAATCACGACTCCTGATTTCACTCGTATTAGAAGAATATGGTTTTTATGTGTGTGTTCGGTGCCATAAAAATAAAAAAAAAAAACTTGCTTTTGTTACTGGATCCCACACTTTCCTGTGGAAAGTTTTTACCATCAGTCCTAATTTGAAGTCCAGTCTGCATCCTGGACCCTGAGGCCATTAAAGGCAGAATTAGGTCAGATGTAGCATCTTTGATGGCCCACGTATTGGAAGGGTGCAACAGCTACAATAGCTCTTGCAAAACTGCAAGAGAAATGGTTGAAATCCACCTGCTAACAGATGCATCATTCATCTGGTCACTTTCTGTCATTTTTCTTTACCTGTTTTGAAAGGTTTTGCAGGGATATGGCCAATAAAAGTAACTGGTGAGGCTTTTTAAATGGCTGCAAGGTGGTTTAATATCTTGGAATAATACTTAGCATGAGTTGCCTGATCTGTCTTTAGTAAACTAAATGTAGCATGGGATGTGTTTAAATGCTGCCCCCGGGTCCCTCAGCCTCCTATCTGCTATCTCCCCACCCTCAATTATTTAAAAAGTCCAGAAACTTGTAGAAACTGTTCATCCCCAGACTGATTTCTTCCCCTCACAATGCAGGAACCTGGGGAAAAACGGCTTGTCGACCAGCAGCATCCTCCTGGACAGGTGCCCCCCGCCGCGGCCCCCTCCTCCACCCTCTCCTGCACTGCCAAAGGACAAACTCAACCCCCCAACGCCCAGTATTTATGTGTGTACACTCACACCATAGAAGGAGAAGAATTCACTATGTTGCATGTTAGAGTAACACCCTCTCTTTTCTGATGCCTCCTCTGCCTCATCTTGGATTTACAGCTTGAAAACAAGAGGGACGCGTTCTTCCCTCCCCTCCATCAGTTCTGCACCAACCCCACCAACCCGGTCACTGTCATCAGGGGACTGGCTGGAGCGCTGAAACTGGGTAAGAGGGTGCACATTTCTGTGGTTGCTGTTTTTTGCATGGTGGAGTGACGGCAGCATGGTCGACTGGTCTTTTCTGTCTCACATGGCTCTGTGGGTGTGTCTCTAATCATGGGAGCCAGGATGCTCACTTGGGATGAATCTGACATGTACGACAACAGCACCACCTGCAAGTGGAAAGCGTTACTGCACGCAACTGTAGCTCCATCAAAGCCGCCCAGCTTGCATCTATAAGAAAGCTGAGCTTCCTCCAGGCAGCTGCAGACCCCAAACACTTTTTATATGCACCACTTTCAGTTGCTTAAAAACAAAAAGGGTGAATGTGAGAATAACCAAAAACTAACTTAGATGTTTGGCCACTTCAAAACAAGTCTAAAACTTTGGCTAAATCCAAAACCTTTTTCTCTCTTGAAAGTTTTTCTTTACACCAAATCCGCTTGAAGATTTTCTACTTCAAGGCTGAAAACATACAAGTCCTTCTGTCAAAAATGTTTGTTTCCCGTCATTTTGGTTTACAGATTTTATGCAGATGGACAGAAATTAACAGGAAAAAACACACTTTTTAGGCATTCATAAGGCTGCAAGAGAAAATATGCAGAGATGCTAACCATGTTTTTCTGTCAACACCAAGAAGATGCTTCTTCTGCAGTGAAAGTGGAGCATTCAGAAAGCCTTAGTTGTACATAAACTAATAAAAACTGAGCAGTTTTACAAAATTACAACTGAAACACAAAACTCTTACAGGAAATAAAATGAAACTTACTCAGTCAACTTGACCGGACTCCAGCCTTCCTCTTGGTCCACATGGAGTTGACATGAAGGCTGATTTAAATACATGCTACATAAGTACGGGAAGACTCTGCAAGGGGGGATAAGCAGTAGAGACTGGATGGATTGCCAGCAGCTCTGCACTCATCCATCAGCTTTTGCTCAGTTGTGAATTCATCTCTTTGAAAGACTCTGCATTTCCATAAAACACCTGAGCGCTTGTTTTCATGTCAGCCCACTTCCCTCTGTGTGCAGCAGCAGCGTTCACCTCATCCTCACTCAGACTTTGGGGTTGGGAACACTGGATGCAGAAAAATCCTTCTTAACAGAAAAAAAAAGACTTTTCAGTGACTTGTTGCTCTGTTACATAATACTGTGATTTGACTGATCTGTTATAGAGAAGTGAAGTCCAAACAAACAGAAATGGAGCCGCTGACTGTGGCTGAGACCGGCCGACACCTGCGATCACAAGGATACAGTTAAATAAAAGAGAAAAGATGGGAGAAGAAATGTGTAGTGATTTAGGAAAAGACTGGAATATGTAAACACTTAAACTTGGCAGTTGTGTGGGACTGAAGCTCTGAAGATGTTCCTCAGAAAGCAGTTAAATGTGTTCTTAATAAATGAACATCACTCTTTAAATTGAATTAGGAATTATTCTTAATTTGATTTTTTTTTTCTGGTTATTCTTTCTTTGCAGACTTGGGCCTGTTCTCCACGAAGACGTTGGTGGAGGCCAACCCCGACCACCTGGTGGAGGTGCGGACCCAGCTGGCGCAGCCCACCGATGAGAACTGGGACCCCAGTGGAAGCAGGAAGATGTGGCGCTGCGAGAGCAGCCGGTCACACACCACCATCATCAAATACGCCCAGTACCAGGCATCGTCTTTCCAGGAGTCCCTGCGGGTCAGCGCTAACTCATCACACCGAGAACCTGACGTGTCTCACACATAACCACGCTGTAAACATGTGTTTCAATGAAGTTGAAATGAAACAGTTTTGTTCTTTGCAGGAGGAGAATGAGAAAAAGAAAGAGGTGGAAGCAGAGGCAGCTTCCTCCGACAGGTGACTTTCCTTTTTCTTTCCCTCTGCTTTCAAAAATATGTTTTATTTGTCACTAATAATATTTTCCTCTCAGCATGATGCGGCGAAGGAAAGGCTCCCTCAAACACATCAAGTTTGGCACCAACATCGACCTCTCTGATGAGAAGAAGTCAGTAAACTGCTCACTTTGTTCCACAGCAGGTCGCTGAATAGGTTTCTTTGCTCTGTGGTGTCATTCTAACAATCAAACGTCTGCAGGTGGAAGCTGCAGTTGCAGGAGCTGACGAAGCTGCCGGCTTTTGCCAGGGTGGTGTCCGCTGGTAACCTGCTCAGCCATGTAGGACACACCATTCTGGGCATGAACACCGTCCAGCTGTACATGAAGGTACCAGGGAGCAGAACACCAGGTAAACGTGGATGAAAAACACCACCACCATCTTTCTTTTTTTTTTTTTTTTTTTTTTTTAAGTTCTCATCCAGTTTTTGTAACTTAACTCTTTCTTGTTAGGCCACCAAGAGAACAACAACTTCTGTTCAGTGAACATCAACATCGGTCCTGGTGACTGCGAGTGGTTCGCTGTGCCTGAGCCTTACTGGGGCGTCATCAATGACTTCTGTGAAAAGTACAACAGAAAAAAAAACACAATTTTCTTTCATTTTTATTGGCCATTTATGATACATTTATTTTAAAATTGCGTATTTTTTCAGGAACAACATCAACTTCCTGATGGGCTCCTGGTGGCCGAACCTGGAGGACCTGTACGAGTCCAACGTGCCCGTTTATCGCTTCATCCAGCGACCCGGGGACTTGGTGTGGCTCAACACGGGCGCTGTTCACTGGGTTCAGGCCATCGGCTGGTGCAACAACATTGCGTGGAACGTGGGGCCCCTTACAGGTAAGACCTGATGTTGCTGTGAAAGTTGGGCTGAACAATTACAGAAACAAGTCGTAAATTATGATTATTTTTAGCTAATATTCAAAATAACAATAATATAACATGATTACTCATTGATCCGGGCGGGACATTCGCCCAGGGTGTAACACAAACCAGGACTACCCACTGAAGTTTTAGGGCTTGTGTTTAATTATTTTTATTTTACATTATTTATATATATATATATATATAGTTCCAGCAGAGTCCTGTGTCTGCTTCACCACTGCTGGGTAAAGTGAAGGGAGTTAACCCTGAAGCTAGCTGCTGCTTCACCCAGGAGTAATCACCTCGCCTCCGCCTCCTGACCTCAGTTTGAAAGAAACTGTTTCTGTCGGGAGTTTTCAACGTTAGTGGAGGCAACAGACCAGAGCAGCACGGTTACTAAACCCTCACAGAAATGCTGCACTTCAGGAGCAAAAAGACAGGACGGAAAGACGAAGAAAATTGCTGGTTTTGTTGGAGCTTTTGTTGAACGCTCCTGTGGGTGCGGTGTTTAGTTCACCTAACAACATAATCCCAGTGTCTCCCTGACCCACTTTCTCATCTACCAGCTGTACAGTAAAGGACACTAAAGCACACACAATTTTAAAAATAATGATTAAAAAAATGCTTGTATATGGAACGCACATTATACAAATAACATCTCCAACCATTTTACAGTTTTCCTTTGGAGAAACATTCATTTCGTTATTGATGACATCACCATGACGTCACAACTAATCGATTTTGATTGGCCCAACTAGTCGACTTTAAAAACCACCTTAAATGCCCATCTGAAATAGATATACATAGATGTGGATAAATATGTCTTATACAGGTTAATGTATACGGCTTACACAGAAACATTAGCTGGATTCAAACATTTGAACAAATAAGGATCATTTTTTATTTTTTGTCCTCAGCATATCAGTACAAGCTGGCAGTGGAGCGCTACGAGTGGAACAAGCTGCAGAGCGTCAAATCCATCGTTCCCATGATCCACCTCTCATGGAACATGGCGAGGAACATCAAAGTGTCGGACTACAAGCTTTTTGAGATGATCAAGTGAGAGACTACATTATTAACCCAGTTTGTTTTTTTGGTGTGTGTTCCTCACACTCACTGTACCTGCCTCTGTTAGGTATTGTTTGTTGCGGACTCTGAAACAGTGTCAGATGCAGAGGGAGATGCTGCTGGCTGCTGGGAAAGAGCTGGTGTGGCATGGCAGGACGCAGAACGAGCCGGCACATTACTGCAGCATCTGCGAGGTGAGCAGGCTGCCTCTGAAACGCTCGTCTCTGCTGCACCCGTTGGGTGGATGGGCCTTCACCTTTCTGCTCATGCTCCCTCTCTGTCTTCGTCTGGTTTCAGGTGGAAGTGTTTGACCTGCTGTTTGTGACCAGTGAAAGCAACACCAGGAAAACGTATGTGGTGCACTGCCAGGACTGTGCCCGGAGGGCGAGCACGGACCTGGAAAACTTTGTGGTTCTGGAGCAGTACAAGATAGAGGACCTCATGCAGGTTTATGACCAGTTCACACTGGTAAGTATCAGAAACTAGACTATGGAATACAATTACAGTCAGAGTTGTATAGAATAAAAATGCTATGAAATAAAAATTAAGATTATTTAATTAAACAGTATAGTTTCTAATGCTTCTTTTATTCAGGTTCAGATATAATTTCTTTAATCCTTGGGAGGAAGTTGTTCATGGGTATCAAAATATTCCATACAAAATACTCCAGTACAGTGAAAGTGACTTTTAATGAGTCTTGCCAACAGTTTTTCTCTAGGTGATTTTAATTTTTCTAGTTCTACACATTTTTTATTTCACATGTTTTAAATTATATTTATTGTCTTTTATTTTTTAAATGCTGTTTTTTATCAGGCGGGGGGCTTTGATCTTTCATCACCACAGTATTATGAGGTAAAAAGTCAGAGGTGCTCAGAGCTTCTCCAGGTTAACCAGATGGACACAAAGGCGTCCCTAAACCACCGTGAGACGGGATCTCCTCAGTGATTCCAGTCTCCCAAGTTCTCCTTCTAGTAGACATATCCTAAACGTATGGAAACATCTGGAAGGCATCCCGACCAGACCCCCAAACCACTTCAGCTGGCTTGAGCTGCAACTCCACCCCCATCCCTAAGAATTGGCCCAGCCACCCTTTCAGACGAACCTCATTTCTGACTATTTCATTTATTGCATCATTCTTTCAGTCACTGCCCACAGCTTTTGACCATAAGTGAGGCTTTTAACATAGATGACTGGCAGTTTGACAGCTTCACCTTTAGGTTTAGATCTTTCTGTGGATGCTGCTGCTCTGTTCTCCCCCCACTTCAGAGCAAGACCCAGAGATACTTAAACTTCTCCACTCCATATGAACTCATTTCAAACCTGGATTGGATCACCTTAGTTTCTCATATTGAAGACCATGTCCTCGGACACCGAGAGTCTGATTCCCATTCTCAGTCAGTCTCAAGCCCACCGAACTGAAACAAACGTAAAATGCCACAATTTTTCTTGCATTGTGAGGGAAAAGTCAAAATAAAGTCACATTTATTTACCTTCATTTTATTTTTCAATTATTTCTTTACTTTTGCATGAACACATGGTACACGGTACTGTTCCTTCATGCTACCACACATGGCTTGTTGTGTTGAAGGCTGTTGCAGCACAACAAATTCACCCTTTTCACTTAAAAAATAGCCATAAAAATATTGATTAAATTCACTCGTACAAAACCAACCAACTCACTGCTCATCAAATGGAAAAGAGTGAAATTGGAAGACCTGGTCAATTTTAAAATGGTTCAAATCAGTACAGAGTTTAAAGTAATCAATTACCAAACGATGGAGGGAGGGTGGGCTCCAGACTAACTTTTTTTAAAAGGAGCACAGCGTCCCCTAACTTAAGTTTTTAGCAGCGCAAACAGAAAATTTAGGGGTGCACACGGAAATCACCTCGCATAGCAAATATTCAGTTTTCCTCTCATTTTCACTGCATTAGTGATAAATACTTGAACAATAAATTCAGAAATTACAAAGTTTACAATTCACATTTTTTGCAGTTGACATACCACAAAAAAGCACATCTTTTGTTTGAGAGTTTAGTTTTGAAAAAAAAAAACATACAAAATTTATTTGGGATTTTTTTTTATTTCTCATGCATGTATCAATTAATTGTGTATGTAATATTTTAATATTTACTAAAGCAATGTTTTGCAAACAAAGCAGTTTTTCAGTTTAAATATTTTTATTTTCGATCTGTTTCATTTCCTCTCCACAGGCGAGTCCCCTGCCTTCCTCCTCTTGATGGTGACAATTTAGAACCATAACAGACTTCATCGGAAACTCTCCGGAAGTTTTTTCTTTCTTTCTTTCTTTTGTTTGTTTGTTTTTTCTGATATTCAGGAAGTAAGGTGGCAGTCCTCAGACTGCGTCCTGTAGCTATCCCACAAGGCAGCTGTGTGAAAGCTGTGTGTCTATGCAACCTGCCTGGAGCAGCGTGACTCCCCCTGGTGGACTGGAGGGGGATGGCAGCTCCTCTCTTGTCGTCATGATCTGACTGTTCTACTGCTGGCCCAGATGGACTTCACCAGAAAACACCCAAGATCATAACAAAAACAAAGTTTTGTACATATTAAGTTTGAACTGGCACCGTCTCGCAGCGACTACTGAAGCGATAGTTTTTTTCTTTTGTGTTTTGTTTGTGAGTTGACATCGGAGCTTCGTTCCTTCCCCTTCATGAGACGAGTAATTAGCATTAGCAGGTCTTTTGTATGGTAGACACCTCCTGCCAGGAAAACGAGAAGAAAAAACACCTGTTTTGTAATGTGAAATATGAATGACACGTTCTTTTAAACATTTCCCCCTTTTTTTGTTTCTTAATCACCTTAAAGAGGCATTTTTATTTGCTGGAAACCTTTAGTTTGTCAAGGGAGAGAAAACGATTTGTGGAGACGTCAAAGAAAAAGGGTTGCACATGGATAAAAGAGTGAACTTTAATTTGTGTTTCTTTTTTATTTGGATGTAAATTTACACTATTTATAAATGCATATTTATTGCTTGGAAATATTTGTTGATGGAATGCTGTAATTTTTTCCTCCAGAGTACCTGCCATTAAATTTGAAGGAGCCTTGTGATTTTAAGCTCGGCTCCTCGTATGTTTTCTATATGAATAAAACTGCTTAGTAAGCGATGTACAGAGACCTTACCTTGAAATGGGTTTATTGTTTGAAGGATGTTTTATGCGTCAATAAACAAAAGCGGTCTTTATTTACATGGGCTGCTGTGTTGTTTTTGTGTTACTTTACGTGTTACGGCTGGCCACATCCCTGCATCATACCTCATTAAAAGCCTCCATGATGCATCCACTTGCCCAAGAATGATGGGAAACATCTAAATAAAGTAAAAACAAGCACATATCAACCCTGAACAAAGTATTTGTAAGAAATGAAGATTTTCTGGTATTTCTGTTTATTTAACATAAGGTTTCCCTCCAGCTGGGAGGCACATGTAGTTGCTGCTTCAGAAAAAAGGCCTGATGATGACAGGATTTACTGGAGGAGAAAAGAGGAACTGATTGTTGTCAGTTTGTGAAAGAGGAACAGAGAAAGCGTTCCCTCCAGGCTAGTGAGCTTAAATAGTCTTGACTGGTTTCATCTGTTAAAACTGGCTGATGTCAGGGTGTAGATTCACTCATCTGGGGAAAAAAAGCTCAGCTTCGAATAGTATCACCCATGAAAAGCAGCATTGGTTCTTTAAAAAAATATATATACTTAAAAATGTTAATCGGTTAAGAAGGATCATGTTTAGGAGTTAGGAAACTCCTAAGCATTTTAAAAGTCCTCTTCCCTGCTCTTAACAAATCTCACCTTAGGAGCTCTCTTAAGAGCTAGGATTCTTTAGGAATAGCTTTTATCTTTACTGGGATCTACTCTTCACTTTTAGGGGAAATTCTAAGAAAACATAATGATTTTCAGAATTTACTTGGAATTTAGCCACTAGGAGCGAATCTTTGCACTAAGAAACTTTAGGAATACGGCCCCTGATGGTTGTGGAGGCCATTGGAGTCCTGTGAACTCATCGTCATGTTCTAGAAAGCAGGTGGAGATGATCTGAGCTTTGTGACATGGTGCATTATCCTGCTGGAAGTAGCATCAGAAGATGCTCCACTGTGGTCATAAAGGGATGGACATGGTCAGCAACAATACTCAGGTAGGCTGTGCTGGTTAAACCAGGCCACATTGGTACTCCATTAAACCACCAGGAGCCTCAACCAAGGCAGGATGGATCCACTTTTTCATGTTTCCTAGCATCTGAATGTGGAGCTAAATGGAGACTCATCAGACCAGCAACGTTTCTCCATCTTCTATTGTCCAGTGTTGGTGAATCTGTGTGAATTGTAGCCTCAGAATCTGCACGGTTTAACTTTAACTTATCTTGCTCTTGATCATTTTAATGTAGTGTTTGATTTTATGATAATTTTATTGTGATTTTTGCTATTTGTTGCTGCCTTTTACTACTTTTTAAGGTTTTCTTTGTAAATCTCAAAATGCTTTTATTGTTTTACGTTAAGAAATTTGAATGATCTTGTACATCAGATGTGCTGTACAAATGAACTTGCCTTGGTTGGAATCAGTGCTTATTAGACTTCCTGTTGTCTTTCTATCATCTTCAACCAGTCTGCCCATTCTCCTCTGACCTCTGACATCAACAAAACATTCTGGTCCAGACAACTGCTGCTCGCTGGATATTTTCTCTTCTTCAGACCATTCTCTGGAAACCCTAGAGATGGTTGTCTATGAAAATCCCCTCGGACCTCAGACCACTCAGACCAACAACCATGCCACGTTCAAAGTCACTTAAATCTCATTTCTTCCTCATTCTGATGCTCAGTTTGAACTTCAGCAAGTCATCTTCACCATGTCTACATGACTAGATGTGTTGAGCTGCTGCCATGTGATTACCTGACTGGACATTTGAGTTAAAAATCATTTGAACATGTGTACCTCTGGATCTACCCTGAGGTCTCCTCCCAGAACTGAAAACTGTGCAGGTACCATTCAGCTACTTGACAAAACCTCAAGTCAACCTTCAACCATGAAGTTTTGTGTTTTTAATCTTTCCATTTAACTTGGATTCATTCATTGATAAGCTTTAAAGTTGCAAGCAGACATCTTGTATTAACTGATCTTCACGTTCCTGAGAGGCTCCTGGGTTTCTAGCTTAACGTCCTGTAACTGTGATCTCTGCATGAGATCTTCTGTCATGGCCTCAGCTTGTCATTAATGCTTTACAGACCATTCGGCTGCAGGGATTTATTGCTTAGGTAATATATTAAATTCCTTTTTTTAACCCTCTATTTTACCTTTTAATTAAAAAATCTCTATAATTTTGTTTTAAAGTTTGGAGAAATGTATTTCAATGATTATTTACCACTACATGCATGAAGAAAGGTTTCCATTAGCATCCTTTCTAACCTTCATCCCAGCAGGAGGAGCAGCTCTGCTAAACATATGATGGCAAAAAATAAAACCCTCTTCCCTGCAGTGGCTTTGTATTCACATGAACCACATACTAAGAAAACGTTTGTATTTGAATTACCTGTAATTCCTCATAGCTTTTATGTTTTAACACATTATTTAAGTCAGCTTTTCATGATGAAGACTAAAAGGATTCTGCAACAGAAAATGTAAAAAATTGATTCTTAAAGGGATTTCTGATGCATTTTTATCTGTAGAAATAGAAAATGAGTATTTTATCACAGTATCTAATTTGATTTATCAGTATTTTGCTCTTTGAATCCACAGTTTAACATCAGTTTAATAAATATCTCAGAGGATGCACTAAAGTTAGTCAGAATCCTCAAAAGGCTCTGCTCATGATTTTATATGTAATATCAGGTTTGATGGTCTGTAGACGCAAACACTGGTTTACTGGTTTCTATACGGCTATCCTTGGCCTGTTTATACTATGGTAGAAGAATGTTTATATTTATAGTATATAATCTAGGCTGGACTACTGTAATGCCATTTTGGTTGCAAATACCTCACTTAATATTTTTCATTTGATCCAAAACTCTGCTGGTGAATCATTCAAACATAAAACATTGCACCAGCATCACAGCGTGCAGTGTGTCCTTACAACTTTTGAGGAAACTGGACAAGTGGAGGACACAAGAAGAAGTGTAAGGACTAAAAACTATCATAGGAAAGGTCCTAACTCAGAGGATGAACCAGTGCTGTGTTGACATATAGCAGACACCTTAGCAAAGAACCAACTATAAATTTGAGTTTTAGGCTCTTTATTTATGTCCATTTCTTTAGTTGCATCTGTGAAAACCACAGAAAATAAGCAGATTGGGTCATATTTTAGAAAAAAACAGGTTTCACATTTCCTGCAAAGAAAATCTTGTAGAAGTCTCTTTTCTATCTGTGACTGATAATGATGATGTATTGTACAAACATGCAGCCTCCTCTAATTTAAGCCTGAACTCAGTTTATCATGCTTTTCTACGTTTCATTTCAAATGCAAATTCTCCCACTCTTCACTGCATCCTCTCTGATCTGACTGGCTGGACCTAACTGAACATTTGTAGACAGCACTGGTAGATGTTTATCTATAAAGCTCTGCAGGATAAACTCCCAAAATATCTCAGTACCCTTCTTTCTGTAGTTACCATTTGCACACCTACAAGGTTTTTTTTTTAATGTTCCCTGGGCTTTGACACACTTTGGTAAAACAGTGTTTTACTACCATACTCCATGGTCACTGAAAACCCTCCAAAACGTTAAAATTGCTCATATCCATTAATGACTTTAGGAGAATCATAAAGAATACAGTAAAAAGAGGAAAATCATTGCTTCTGTTGAAAAGATTCTGCATGAACAGCTGTCTTTTGTTTTCATTTGTGCTTCATATGTGTTTTATATAGTTTATTCCCTTATATAGCTGATTTTGTACAGCTGCTATGTTGGTCAGGTCTCCATGGCTAAATATATCTTTAATCTCAATAAATAAAGGTAAATAAGGGTAAAATAAAAGAAAAAGTGGACAGAAAAAGAAGTGTCAGGACAAAAACCTACAGCAGATGAACAGGATCTGAAAAAATAGGAACAAATCCAGTACAGATCTGAACCAGGACCTGAGAGATGCATCTGGACCTTCGGTTCACTGTTGGCTGAAACCTGATCAGAAATGGTTCCACACTTTTATAAAGACTTTTGTTTTGGAAAACCCTTTAAGAAGCCTGGAGAACTATTCCTGAAGACTACTTAAGAAATGACTATCCTGCAGGTTTTAGATGATTCCTGCTGCAACATGCCTGGTTCAAATTAAATAGATCTCCAACAACTTGTTGTCAAGTTCTGCACATGCCACGACCCGCTGATTTGAGTCAGATATGTGGCAGCAGGGAAACATCTAAAACAGAGGTGGGGAGTGCTGGTCCTCAAGGGCCATTTTCTAGACCTTCACTTGATCCATTTGCTGTTCAGTGAAGCCTCATCAGAAATAATCTCCATGATAAACGTGGCTTTTAAGAAGCCATTCTTAAAGAAAGGAAAAGGCTGAGGTATGCCACATGACACAAGAACTGGACTAAAAATCTGAGGCAACAGGTCTGATGGAGGATGGATCCTCCTGAGAACCTCAACATTATTGAAGCAGTGTGGGAACATCTGAACAGAAAACAGAACAAAAGGCAGAAACATCCAAAGAAGAGCTTTTGAAAGTCCTTCAAGAAGCCTGGAGAACTATCCCTGAAGACTAAGAGGGTTCAGACTGTGCTGAATAATTAAAACTGCTATCCATCCATTATCTATCCCAGCAATCAGCAGACGAGAGGCAGGTACACCTTGATCAGGTCTCTAGTCTATCACAAGGCCAACACAGAGACAAACAACCATTGACACTCACACTCACTCCTTGGGAGAATTTAGAGTGACCAATTAACCTATCATGCATGTTTTAGGACTGTGGGAGGAAGCCGGACTACCTGGAGAGAACCCACGTATACACGGGAAAAACATGCAAACTCCACACAGAAGAACGGTGGTCTTTAAAAACTGCTTAGATCAAACATTCAACTTTAAAGCTCCTTGAAAAATAACCAACATTGCTCTGTTATCATATGTTGCATTTCCATTTATGGTTGCACACGTGTCAATAAATGTATTTCCTGTTTTTTTGGTGATATAAAGAAATGCAAAACAGCTCAAAATGCTGAGATAGCCTCCAGTTTACCCGCAACCTGTAATGGATAATGCAGTACATATAACAAATGAATGACTGGATGAATAAATGAATGAATGAATAACACTCAAGATATTTTCACAGTACTGTGAATCTGAAGAGTTAAAAGTTTCCTTGTAGATTAAATAATCATATATATATATATGTGTGTGTGTGTATATATATAAATATATATATAAGTAGATTTAAACATATTAAATTATTAGTTTTTACATTTAATAACACATTTATCCTGGATTTCTCCTCTAATAAAAACATAGTGAATAATAATGAATAGTAAATGAAAACAGGTTATTATTAGTTTGCTTGTTGCTCTGCTGTCCTCTCTGTTGTAGCTTCTGGGTGGAAAAGCACTAAACTTTAATAAAAGCTGGTGTGCATTCATATAATGTGACAAGCCTTCACAGGAACTCTGTCAGTGGTGTAAAATCATTGAAAACTGAGCTCATAATTACTATAAATGGGACCTTTTCTGGTTCTTTATGATGCCAGAATAATTTTACAATAAATCCGTCACTTAAACCTTTTTTCTCCACACGTGTGATGCTGGACGCTCATTGTGCTCGCTGGATGACATCCATTGTTCTGCTGTAATAATCATCTGTATGTCAGCCTGTAGCATGACAGTTAAGTCATTATCACAGCCACAGGTGGCTGCAGCAACCAATGAACTGACAACCGCTGCCATTAAAACACCTTTAATTTATTCTATCTTTTGAATTTTCTCTTAAAAATCTTTTAATATTAGAGCTGAAACTGAAGTGTGGCCTCATTCAGACTTCTGAGTTTATCTGAAGATGAGACACAGATAAGTGTGTTAGAACTTTTTCTGGATGCACAGCGTTTCAGGTTCATTAAGTAAGAAAATAAGTTGGTGTTCCAGTTTTAGATTGTCTCATCAGCTTAGTATGTTAGGTTTCTGTGATGGTGAAAGCATCCTCACCATGACCCTGTACTGAAAGATTTCTAATGATGTGGTTATGGTCAGACAGGTAAATAACAGACAGGTGATAATCACCTATATAACCCACAAAATGGGTGGATGGGTCAGTGACAGACATGGTCTCACTGACTCTCAAAGTTTGAATGTTCCTACAAAAGTTCATAAACCTGAAACTGCCCACCAGAGAGTAAGAAGGGAAAAGGGTCTTTCAGATGAGAGCTGTACAAAGAAAATAAATCTGGTTTCCTTCTATTTAAACCCTTACGATTACCATGACCTGGATGACTGCACTGAATATTCATCAACATGAAGGGAACCACAAGTAAACCTGCAGCCTGTGAGTGTTACAACATTAGACTCTTAAGCCTTTAAGATATACTAACAATGAACTCTTTTTGTACAGGGGGCATCATGAGAGACCTACTGTAGAGAAGGTTTTTGAAAACACTAGGAAGCAGCAAACCTAACATGTAGCATTGCAAAATGACAGCGAGAAACTTGGCTAAAAGACTCTACCAAGCCCTGGCATCTAAATCAAACACAATTCAAACCGCAAGAACTTTAATGGGAATATAACAAAACATGAGAACAGCTCTGTCCACTTAGAGCTTCCTCTAATTTCTCCACTTCAAGCAAACCACACAATGTGTCACATGAAAGCAGAGATTTTGCTGGTTATAAAGATGTCTGTCTCATCAGTGGGACAGAAACTCTGGGAACTAGCAGCCAGATTCAGAAATCATGGCTTACTTACTATTTTCTTTGTCCAGCTCTCTGTTTTGTGGTGAAAAGTTTGACTCCAGCTCTAAAAAAAACTCTGCTAAAATGTTCTCCTAAGAGTGCCTTTTTTTGTAAATTAATCATGAAGGTCCTGCAAGTTTCCATGGAGATGAAGAGGATTTTATAGTGAAGGATTCCCTCTTCCTATCATAGACTATCTTGGGCTTCACTTCTTTCTGGATCCTTATGTTGTTTCTAAGGTGAATGTGGGGCTATCCCTGGATTCTCCCGACTCTGACCATTGATAGAGGTGTCCATCATCAACATTAGCCGATGGCTTACTGAGATATGTACCTGCATAAAACACCTCTATTAAAACATCTGGAAAACTGCTCAGGTTCAGTTTTTTAGCTTCTGCATGTGTACAGTTCCACATCAGACATTACTTTACCCATTCCTAGATGAACTGACCTGCTATCCTCTGCTTTTCACTGAAAGTAATGCGGTTTTCTTTTGGGAGAGTTCACCATTTACATTTTCAACTGAGTTTAAAGTGATGTTACTCTGACTCAGTAACACATATCATATCTTGATTCTGATACTTGTGTAGTAATCTCACGTTTTAGCTTTCTTTGGAAACCAAGATTATACACAATGCCCTTGTAAATGTAAAGAGATAACATTCTATCATGCAACAGGGTGCGAATTAAAGATAGTGTGTATGAATTACTGACATCTAATCAAATATATACCGGGATTGATGCTACTGTGAGGAAACAATATTATTATGGGGATCCATCCACACCAGGAGCCAATCCACTGATGTCCCACATGGGCCACCGCCGCGGCAGCCACCCCGATCAGGGCAGACCGGGACCCACATCACAGCCATAAGGCTGCAGTGCAGGGCCCCAGCCAACCAGACAAGGGCAATCAATTCTGGCAACAACACCCAGACCGAGCAGGTAAAACCCCCGGCGTGGAGGATCCCCATGAGGAAAACACTGGAGTTCAAATGAAAATTAAATTACCTTAAGAAACAGCAAGAACAGCTAAGAATGAATAAATAAATAAATGAATAAGTAATTAAAAAAATTAATTAATAAATGAATAAATAAATAAGAGGCAATACAGTTGAGTAAAATGAAAAGAAATTAATGTGAAATAAAATAATATAAATTAAGATCAAATAAAATTTAGTTAAAAGCCAAGCTAAAAAGGTAGGTCTCAAGCCTCTTTTTAAAAACATAAACGGTCTTTGCAGCCCTGAGGTTCTCTGGCAGGCTATTCCACAGTCGAGGGCCATAACTATGGAAAGAGGCCTCACGGTATGTCTTGGTCCTCACTCTTGGAACAACTAAAAGGCTGGTACCAGAGGACCTCAGAGTCTGCGAGGTTTCATAATTTAAAAGAAGGTCTGATAAATAAGAGGGCCAATTAAGACATTTATAAACTACTAAAAGAACCTTAAAATCACTCCTGAAACACACGGGGAGCCAATGCAGCGATTTTAAAACCGGTGTGATGTGTTCCCGCCCATGGTCCTTGTTAGAACTCGTGCTGCAGAGATCTGAAGTAGCTGTAGGTTTGAACTGCACTTTTTGGGAAGACAAGAGAGCAGGGCATTACAGTAATCTAATCTACTAGAAATAAAAGCATGCATTAGCACTTCCGTCCTGGCAAGAGAGAGAAATGGGTGGACTCTGGCTATGTTTTTAAGATGATAAAATCCAGTTTTTGTTATATTTCTGATGTGTGGAGTAAAATCCAGCTCAGAGTCAAAAAGAACACCCAGGTTTCTCACACACTGAGAAGGACTAAAATGATGTAGTTTTGATAAAATGATCTCTCTCTTGCCCTCGGGACTGATAATTAAAACTTCAGTTTTGTCCGATTGAGCTGTAAGAAGTTCTCTGCCATCCATGACTTTATATCTAAAATACTGTTTAAAAGGACGTTAACTGGATCCAGGTCATCAGAAGACACGGCGGTGTAAAGCTGTGTGTCATCAGCATAGCTGTGAAAATCAATGCCATGTCTCCTGATGACATCCCCAAGCGGTAACATGTACAAATTAAAAAGTATTGGGCCTAAAATTGATCCTTGGGAAACCCCACACTGGATTTTATGGATCCTTGAGGAGCATGTATCCATACTTACATAAAATTGTCCATCTGTGAGATAGGAGTAAATCTATTTAAGAACAGTACCTGAGAGGCCCATCAGACTTCTGAGTCGTTTGATAAAATCTGGTGATCAACTGTATCAAAGGTGGCACTAAGGTTCAGTAAAACCAGGACAGAAAGTTTCTGTGAGTCTAAATTAAGTCTAAGGTCATTAACAATTTTTAAAAGGACCGTCACGGTACAGTGGTTTGTCCTAAAAGCAGACTGATATTTTTCTAAAATCTTGTGTTTATTCAAAAACTCGTGCAGTTGAATAAAAACAGCTTTTTCTTACTTTTACTTAAAAATGGTAGGTTGGATACAGGTCGGTAATTATCAAGAATGTTTGGATCTAAATTATTCTTCTTCAGACGGGGCCTCACCACCATTTACTATGTTTAAAAGCTCAGGTTCAAAGAAAACATAAAATCTTTTTAAAAGTGATGTGGGAATGGGGTCTAAAAGGCAGGTTGTTAGATTTAGTTGGGAGAAAACTCGACCAAGCATCATTGCATCAACCAGGACAAAACTCTCCAGTGTTTCCTCAGGTAAAAACAAAGCTTCATGTCTGTTAAAATCAACATGTCGTTGAGATAAAAGACTGGATCTAATAGTATTGATCTTACTTCTAAAGTGGTCTGCAAAGTCCTCGCATGCAGCGTCTGATGCAGACATAAAGGACTTGTTAAAATCTGTGTTTATTAAAAGATCAATGGTTTTAAAAAGGAATTTTGGGTTGTTTTTGTTATCTGTAATGAGGTTTGCTCTCCTGCAGCTTCTTTTTAACTAATTAATTTCCTGGCTTCTCCACTGTGTTTTTAATCTAACTCCTAATGTTTTTTTTAAGTGGGGCTGCTGAGTCAATGGCTGATTTTAGTTTGTTGTTAAAATGATCAACAATAAAATCACACGATGCAGGTAAAATCTGAGCAGGAGTTTGGTTTAAAATTTCAGTAAAATTTGCAGCCACTTTAGAAGTAATATATTGTTTCCTCACAGTTCTCACCAAGGTCTCCCTTTGGTTAAAACTGGTGATGTTAAAAAACACACAGTAGTGGTCGGACAGCCAGGTCAACAACAGAGGACACACCAGGGGACAGGCTTTAAGTTATGACCAGGTCCAGGGCATGTCCTCTGTTGTGAGTAGGCTGTGTGACATGCTGATTAAACCCATACTATTTAAAATGTTCAAAAACTCGTTGGCATAAGGACTACTGTTATTAATGTGAAGGTTAAAATCACCAGTTATTAAAATTTTATTGTATTTAATATGTATGGTTGATAAAAACTCTGAAAACTCTTTGATAAAACAGGAAAGAGGGTTTGGTGGCCTACAAATTGTACTAGATAAAACAGGTGGGTTTTTAAAAACAAATGAATGATGCTCAAATTAATTGTAGTTTTTCAATTAAATTATTTGTGCTGATATGAACTGTTGAGCAATCGAAGCTGTTCCACCGCCTTTTTTACCTCCGCTGATAGAAAATAAAAAATTAAAATTTGGGGGAGATGCTTCGGTGAGAATTACTGATGCATCAGTGTCAAGCCAGGTTTCCAAAAAAAATATGACAGTCAATGGTGTTATCTAAAATCAGATCATTAATAATAAAAGACAGTGATCTGATGTTTAAAAGAGCCATGTTGAGTGTTGCAGGAAAGTTTGGTTGTAAAGTTGTTGATATGGGTTCTGTACTGGGAGCTGTATGTATGGGACGTATACACCTGACAGAAGTATGTGGATGTGGACGGACATGACTGGTGATGTGTACTGGTATGTGATGTGTCTGAGAGGAAGTTTTATCTGGGGGAGGTGTGTACTGGCTAGACTGTCAATCTGAGAAGGCTTTGCAGGACTGGAGGGTGAGATTAATTTTCATGGTGAGAAGAGGAGAACCTGTGATTCGGATGTAAGCTGTCTGATTTGAAAAGGTAAGGTTTATTGTAGAATGTGGTGAAGTTGTCGATGTATGGAATACTAATGGAGTGGCAGTAACCTTTTAACCAGATAGGAAGTTGGCAGATGCGGCTGAACTTGATGTCACCATAGCAGGGTGAAGGAATTGGACCAGAGATGATGCAGTGTTTATTTACCTGTTTGATGCTGTTGATGATGTTGATAAAATCCATTTTTAGAGTCTCTGAATGTTGGACGTTGAGATCATTTGTACATGCATGTATTACAACAGGCTGATGGGTGTTGATGGAATAGATGGTGGGTGGACTTAGTGATGTTTGTAACAGATGCACCTGAATGAGAAGATGTGATGCACCTGTTCATGCGGACATGCCAGCTCCAGGCACCAAGAGCGTCTGTTTTTTCATGCCATAGTGCCACAGGGTGAGGTGGAGGTCTTCAGTATATCGTGTCATCAAAAGATTCGGATGATTTGGAGACATCTCTTTGAGCAGGAGACACAGTTACACATGAATACTGGAAATAGAGATGCCTGCATCTTTAATGGTATGAATTACTGCCAATAGAACTGCTAACTTGCACATCTGGAATGACATTATTAGTGAAGGTTTATACAGGTTTTAGAGCAACATACACTCATCAGCCTCTTTAACAGAAATATCAGCCGCTTGTTAACAGAAATATCTAACCAGCCAATCACATGGCAGCAACTCAACACATTTAGTCATGTAGACATGGAGAAAACGACTTGATGAAGTTCAAACTGAGCATCAAAATGAGGAAGAAAGGAGATTTAAGTGACTCTGAACTTGGCATGGTTGTTGGTCTGAGTGTTTACTGGGATTTTCACACACAACCATCTCCAGGGTTTCCAGAGAATGGTCTGAAGAAGAGAAAATATCCAGTGAGCAGCTGTTGTCTGGACCAGAATGTCTTGTTAATGTCAGAGGTCAGAGGAGAATGGGCAGACTGGTAGAAGATGATAGAAATGCAACAGGATGTTAAATAAGCACTGGTTCCAACCAAGGTCTGCAGAATAGCATCTCTGAACACACAACACGTCCTCCTGTTGTCTTATTTATCCACATCAATCACAATTAGTTTAACTAAGTAAACATAATCCATCTATTCAGTCTCTTTGTGCATCTGCTTGATTTGGTGTTTTCTGTGTAAAACAACTCTTTTTCTTAGTTTTTGGAGAATTCAAGCAGCTCTTATCATGGCTACTCACTCAGCCAGGAACGTTTTTTGGATTGAAAAAACCATTAATCCACATCAAAACTGGTGTTTAAATGAAAGACTACAGTTAATAGCGTAAGAAAAAGGCAATATTTTTAAACAATTACTGAGCAGACTCACAGAAAGTTCTTCTTTATAATCCAAATCTTGGTACAGAACTCCGAAGGCCAAACATCGAACTGAAATAATCATTTTTTCTGATCTGCGAGGATTTCACATTCATTTGGCTGAGCTGCATAATCAACATATCTGCCTGTAATTCAAAGAAACCTTGAAGGTTTAAATATGAAGCCACTTCCACCTGCAAAACTGATGAATAACACAAACATAGCCTTCAGCTGTTCCTTATACACAAACTAAAACTAAAGCGGGTCAACCAGCAGGGGTCACTGTAACTACAGAAGAAGTGAAAGCTAAAAACAAACACACCAACAAAGCAGATCAGAGCCGCTGCATCCCGAAGGTGTATTCCAGATGTCTTAGTCACTGGTGTGAATCAGCTTGTATTTGTTCCGTTCCTATTTGTTTTTACTTTTAAACTGTGTGACTCACTCTGAAATTGGCAGAGAACATATGCAAGTATTTTAAAACAGGAAATGGATGTGCAGAAGGGCAAAAATTATATTTCTTAGACTGTGTGCATCAGTGCTTTCAGCAGCCAAGAGGAAATCATAGTAATTTGTGGAAGTGCTGGTTTGTGTGAAATATGTCTGAGAGGAGCGTAGGCTACCATTAAATCAACAAACAAAATATCTGGAGTCTGACAAGGCAATGACAGCGTGGTTAAATGGGTCTCTGACAGGGAATGTCTCCAAACAGCTGGAAACTTTCCCTTTTAATTCATTTTAAGAGCATTGTGTGTATTTATGTTTGCATTTTTTACAGGGATTTTAATAAATTTAATTTCAAAGCTCCACTTTGTGTTCTGTGACTTTGGTTCAGTATCTGATATTTAACCAAAATCATGTAGTTTACTGGGCAAGAAAATGATTATTATTATTTTAAAATTGTAAAGTGCCCCAATGAATTTATAAATTCAGTTTTTCATCTGTGCAGCAAAAGATTAAAATAATATGTAAAAAAACAAAAAACAAAAACAAAAAACAAACAAAAAATAAACTCATGAAATTATATATATGTTCTAATTATATATATGTTCTTTATTCTGCAGCTCAGTAATACAAAATAACTGACTGCAACTTCAAAGTAGTTGTACAAAGTATTTTCATTTGATGCTACATTCTAATATATTTTCACTTTTACTTTACTGTGAAATAGACTTGAGACACTCCTTCATTCAGTGTTGAGAAGAAAACTGGAAACAAGTTCAGCAGTTTACCAAAAAATGTGCAAACAAAAATAAAAATACAACATATGAAAACAGAGACGGAGGCTGAAAGTGTGAGCAGCTTTCTTCTTCATCATGGTCTGAACCTTAAACATTTTAATATTCGTCAGGAAAAGTTCTCCAGACTTTCTAAAGCTCTTCTTTGAATGCTTCTGCCTTTTGCTGCCTTCTCTGTCCAGATGACCTCACAATGCTTCCATAATGTTGAAGTCTGGGTTCTCAGGAGGATCCATCCTTCCATCAGACCTGTTGCTACTGACTTTCAGTTCTTGTGTCATGTGACATACCTCGGCCCTTTCTCCATTTCCCTTCCTTAAGAATGGCTTCTTGACAGCCATTTCCACGGAGACCATTTTTGATTTGGTCAACAGAAGCTGGATCAGCTGAAGGTCCAGAGGCATCTCTCAGGTCCTGGTTCAGGTCTTTGCTGGATTGTTTCCTATTTCTTTGGGACATGACTTTCAGATCTTGTTCATCTCCTGTATTTTCTTTTAGGCCTGACTCGTCTTCTTTTGTCCTCTTGTTGTGACTCTGCACACCATATGCAAAGTTTTCAGCTAATCTCTTTGTGAATCACCTTGTTGCTGCAAAAGCCATATTTTCTGTTTATCAAACTGTCTGATCTTTGGTGGTGTTTGCGGATGAAACTAAAGAAATAGAAACAAATAAAGAGCCCATTTAATTTTTTTTTGTCAAATTGTCTGTGCTGACATAACTCATCCTTTGAGTTGAACCTTTTTAATGCTTGACTGATGTAAAGTGGTTTAATAAGCAAATAAAGAAAACATGAAGAAAACGGGTTGACTCAGGAATGCATTTTCCCGTGAATTTTCCTTAATATTTGCAGCTTCTTTCATGCTAACAGTTTTACTCATCCTGGCTTTCCTGCTGCTCCAGATTACATATTAATCACAGGGTGGATCTTGGCTGCTGGGAGGCTGCCGCTTCTCCGCTCAGCTGTTTATATACAGGACAGAAATAGGCGGCGGCTCGTGCGGTCCGTGACTCAGCCAGGAGTCAGTGCGTCCGGCGGGGCGCACGGAAACGGCGCAGTTTGCGATGGGGATGAATAATCCAATGCAAACGTTTGAATCTAAGCCGACTTGGGAGGTTTTTGGGAGGCGAGACAAACGGAAACTGTGCTGTGAATTCAGAAAAAAAAAAAAAAAAAAATAAAAAAAAAAAAAAAAAAAACGAAATGAAGGAAGAGGTGGAACTGGAGACAAACCGACTCACTGATGCGTTCAAAGCGTCCATTCATAACATTACAGCGGGTGGAAAAAGTCCCCACATTAACTACTGGTAACCACAATAATGACTAACTTCCTGTGGAAGTTATTAGTTATTTATGTAGGTCTGAGTGATAAATGTGGAGACGGAAGAGCTACAACCTCAGATGTATTTATGTTTGAAAGCTTTTTAAGAAACAACGGAAAAACGCTGAAGAAATGTTCCCTGAGGTGTCTGTAAATGGGACATTCCCGTATTAAAGCTTAACCAATCAAAGTGAAGAATTACCCCAATTAATATGCCTTAAAATGATTAAATATCCGAAAAACTGTCAGATTTGCAAATTATTCTTTTTATTTAGGCTACTAAAAATAGAAAGATGTCTATGTAACCAGTAGGACACTCACCAACTACTTTTTAGACACCTGCTCAACTGCTTGTTAGCACAAATATCTAATCAGCCAATCACAGGGCAGACTTAATGCATTTAATCATGTAGACATGATGAAGAGACTTGCAGAAGTTCAAACTGAGCTTCAGAATGAGGAAGAATACAGATTTAAGAGACTTAGAATGTGGCATGCTTGTTGGTCTGAGTACTTATGGGATTTTATGCACAACCATCTTTAGATTTTACAGAGAATGGGCTGAAGAAGAGAAAATATCCAGTGAGCGGCAGTTGTCTGGACCAGAATGTCTTGTTGATGTCAGAGGTCAGAGGAGAATGGGCAGACTGGTTGAAGATGATAGAAAGACAACAGGAATATAAATAATCACTGGTTTCAACCAAGATCTGCACAATAGCATTTCTGAACACACAACACGTCCAACCTTGAAGCAGATGAGCTACAGCAGCAGAAGACCACACCAGGTGCCTTCTGCCTGCTCCACATTCAGATGCTAGGCTCAAAATTCAGTCAAAACAAGAAATCATGGATCCATCCTGCCTTGGATCAACACTTCAGACTGCTGGTGATGTAATGGTGGGGGGATATTTGGCCCACTTTGACCCCCATAGTACCAACACCTGACTATTGTTGCTGACCATGTCCATCCCTTTATGACCACAGTGTAGCATCTTCTGATGGCAGCAACTGTGTGATGCTGTCATGTTAATGTGGGGCAAAACCTCTGAGGAATGTTTCCAGCATCCTAAACTCAAGATACTCTGCACTTCTTCCAAAAGAGCACAACCAAAGGACGACTAGTTTCACGACTAAAGGACATAAAACTTGCAAAAATTGAGAAAGAGCTGGAGCACACTGATTAATTTACAGCTTTATTTTGTCACCAATGAAGACAGAAAGTGTCAAAGTTATTCCCACACAATAAAATTGTAAATCCATCAACGTGCTCCAGCTCTTTTGCAAGTTTCCAACACGTTGTTCAGTCTATGGCAACAAAAAATTAGGTAGTTCTGAAGGAAAAACAGGATCCACCCCAGTCTGGAAGGTGGACATAATGAAGCAGCCAGTGAGTTTAATTCCAAGTTGATGAAGATTCATTTATTTTCCAGTTTCATTGTTTTTCTTTCAGTGTCAGTCTCCCCAGTTCTGGTGACTAAATAATAATAACAAAGATAAACAACACTGAATATTTTGCTTTTAATTATCATTGAAAGTAGCTGAAAATAAAGCTGAAAGCATGAGGAAATCTACTTTCCACCACTCCTGATGATTAAATGGAAAAAAGGAAGGAAACAGCACACATGGTCTGCAGGCACTCTGACCTCCATCTTAACAAACGGCTGATCTGAACACACATTACATGTCATAGTTCTCCTGTATCTGTGGAAAAGGACGCCGGAAGCTCAGCTGCCTCGACTGGCAAAGCACATCGTCTGTGCACTGCTAACTCACCATTATGTTTTCAGAAAGCCTCCATTCTCCCCGTGCCAAGGCGACAACAAGGTCTCCATGTGGTAGAAGTCCCCCAGATTCCTCTCGGATGAGTCTGAGGCTTATGGAGCTGTGAGTCACAGGAAGCATCAGTTAAGTTAAGAGTATCTCTTGATTTTTTTTGCACCCAGCAGGATGTGTGTAAAGTAAAAGTACTTATTATGAAGAGAGAGTTTTGATGTGAGAGCCGCTTTGTAGGACCAGGTGGTGAAAGTCAAACATCTTCCCAGTTCAGAGGGGCTGAACCCTCTACTGTGGTCTCTGCAGTCATCAGATGACTATATTACTTTAACCCTTTAATGCCACATGTATCATATTTGATGCAGTTTCTGAGACCTTTTGCATCACTTTATGATTAAAAATACCTCAAAAACCCTGTTGTACACAATCTGATACTTGTCTTCTGCCCCCTGGTTGATTAAATAATACAGTAATGCACTAAAACAGGTGTGACACATAACACGGTAATAAACATTTATTATACAAAAATGTTATGTTAACATTACATTTTGTTAAAGAGCCAGATAAAGACATAAAAAATAGACTTTTCTCCCCATTTTTCTTGGGTCAGGTTTTAAAGGGTTGAAAAGATAAATATGTCATGTTAGTTCTGGGTTCAACTTGGGATCATTTTCACTACTATTTGTTCCATTATACTTCCTTCTACCAGTATAATTAATTTAAAACTACTAGAAGAGACAGTTTTTTTATACAAATACAAAATTAGTCTCAAGAGCTCCTTTTATTTGGTTAAACAAATATTAAAATGAAGAAAGTGAGGAGAATTGAGTTGCACAAAGTTTGCTGATTACAGTCTGGATGCTCTTTACATCTTTTTGGTCTGGAGCACATGGCATCACTTCCTTCCAAGAAAGATCTGGAGTACTGATTGGTCTGACCTCAGGACACGTTTCCACCATTACCATGGTGATTAGCAGATTCAAATGCAGCTAACTTCATAACATTACAAACCCCGATTTCCAGCCCACTAAGACATGATCTCCCCTCCATCCATCCATCCATCCATCCATCCATCCATCCATCCATCCATCCATCCATCCATTCATCCATCCATCCATCCATCCATCCATCCAATATGCTAGGTCCAGACTTCCTTTCCCAAATTCAAGGATTCAAGGATTCAAGGAACTTTATTGTCATACCAGCTCACATTTACATGTTTATGGTACGAAATTAGAACTGAGGTCCCGGTTTGAGCCATAAGAAGGAGGGCAATAAGTGAAATAAAATAAGACATGAAGAGAAAAAAAAAAAAAAAAAAAAAATAGAAATATAGGCTAAATATAAATAGAATATAAGCTAAATACAATAGAATATAAACAGCACAATTTTAAATAAAATAAAAATAAAAATAACAGTAAACACTAAAGAGCCCAGTTTGCATGTGCAGCCTAGATAAATATGTGCAAGTATGTATGTGCATGAGGTAGTGGTAGTCCAAAGTATAACATTTCTGATATTAATATTAGTGATATTGCACTTATATGGACAGCAGGTAAACATGTAAACATGTGGACAGGAACTCCCCTGGGGGGGGTAAAGTGTTTGCAGTGCAGGTCTGTTTGTCGGAGTGGGGGAGGTGGATTCAGTTTAGGATGGGGATGGGGGCAGGGCAGCAGGGTTTGGGCTGGTGTTCAGAGGTGGGGAAGTAGGGTGGGGAAGGGTGGGGTAGGGTGGGGAGGAGTCTACAAGGCATGGCAAGAGTTCAGCAGTCTGACAGCTTCGGGGAAGAAGCTGTTCCTGAACCTGGTGGTCTTGCTCCTTATGCATCTCAGCCGCCTGCCTGAGGGGAGGGGTTGGAAAAGTCCATGTGCTGGATGGGTGGAGTCCTTCATGATGCGGAGGGCCCTCCCCCTGCATTGTGCTGTGTAGAGGTCTGAGGTGGTGGGAAGGCTGCTCCCCATAATCCTCTGTGCAGCCTTTACCACCCTCTGCAGAGCCCTCCTCTCAGCGGCGGTGCAGTTGCCGTGCCACACAGTGATGCAGGTGCAGAGGACGCTCTCCACCGCGCAGCGGTAGAAGCTCCTCAGGACAGCGCTCCCTAGTCCGGCTCGCCGCAGCTTCCTAAGGAAGTAGAGGCGCTGGTGTGCTTTCCTGACCAGCTGGGAAGTGTTGGTGTTCCAGGTGAGGTCCTTGGTTATGTGCACACCCAGGTACCTGTAGCTGGAGACCACCTCCACAGCTACTCCTCCGATGTGCAGGGGAGGAGTAGGGCGCTTATCCTTCCTGAAGTCCACCACCATCTCCTTGGTCTTCTTCACATTGATGCAGAGGTTGTTTTCTCTGCACCACTGCACCAGGTGTTCCACCTCCTCTCTGTATTCCGACTCATCGTTGTTGTTGATGCGTCCCACAACCGCTGTATCATCTGCAAACTGCACTATATGACAGCTGGGATGTCTCGCCGAGCAGTCATATGTCAGCAGAGTGAACAGGAGGGGGCTCAGCACACAGCCCTGAGGAGAGCCGGTGCTGAGGGTGATGGAGGAGGAGGTGGAGTTATGGATCCTGACAGTCTGAGGTCTGTTGGTCAGAAAGTCCAGGACCCAGTTCCCCAGTGTGTTACTCAGACCAAGGGTGGAGAGCTTCTGGACCAGTGTCTGTGGGATGATGGTGTTGAAGGCAGAGGAGAAGTCCAGGAAGAGCAGGCGGGCGTATGAGTTTCTGCTCTCCAGGTGGGTGAGGGTTGTGTGGACCACTGATGAGATGGCGTCATCAGTGGAGCGGTTCTTTCTGTATGCATACTGATGTGGGTCCACTGTGACGTTGATGGAGTCTTTGATGTGGGCCATAACCAGCCTCTCAAAGCACTTCATGACTACCGGGGTCAGGGCTATGGGTCGGTAGTCATTCAGGCCTGTCACTGTGGGACACTTTGGGACGGGGACAATGGTTGCAGTCTTTAGACAGGTGGGAACGGATGCCAGTGATAGTGAGGTGTTGTCAGCACCTCAGCCAGCTGGTGTGCGCAGTCTTTCAGTACACGCCCTGGGATGTTGTCTGGGCCAGCAGCTTTGCGGGGGTTAATTCCTTTAAGGGTCTTTCTCACATCAGCAGTGGACACACAGAGGGGCGTGTCACCAGGTGGTGGTGTTAGTCTATTGCAGGGAGGGGGGGAGTCAGGGTCCTCAAAGCGAGCGTAAAACCTGTTTAGTTCGTCTGGCAGGGAGGGGTCCTTTGGACATTGTGCATCCTTGGTGTCGTAGTCTGTGATGCACTTTATGCCCATCCACATGCTCCGGGGGTCGTTGGAGGTGAGGTGACCCTGAATCTTCTGAGCGTATGTGGCTTTGGCCCTCTTGACACCCACCGTCAGATCTTTTCTCGCCGTTCTCAGTGCTGATGCCTCACCTGCCCTGAACGCAGCATCCCTGGTTTTCAGCAGAGCTCTCACCTCAGCATTCAACCAGGGTTTCTGGTTTGGATAGCAGGTAACTGTCCTGGTGGTGGTGACATCATCAGTACACTTGGAGATGAAGCCGAGGACAGAGGAGGTGTAGTCCTCCAGGTCCACCTCTCCCTCACACATAGCTGCCTCTCTGAAGACCTGCCAGTCTGTGCACTGGAAGCAGTCCTGGAGCACAGAGGCTGCATCACTGGGCCACACAGTGACACTTCTTTCAGCTTATCCAAGGTCATCCAGAGGTGTTACCTGTCCAGAGAGGCATGCCCCGAGTCTTCCTCAGGGGCCTCCTGCTGGTGAGATGTGCAACAAGATCTTGAGATACTTTAACTCTTCCACTTGGAGCAGCATCTCATTCCCGACCCGGAGAGGACACTGCACCCTTTTCCAGCAGAGGACTGTGGCCTTGGATTTGGATGTATTGATCCTCATCCCATTTCACACTGCTTCAGTGGAGGTTGGAGATCACAACCAATGAAGTAAACAAGACTATTTCATCTACAAAAGCAGAGACCCAATCCTGAGTCCACCAAATGGGATCCTATTAACACCTCAGATGCACCTAAAAAATTCTGTCTGTAAGAGTTACGAACAGAATCAGTGACAAAGAGGAGCCCAGCTGGAGTCCAGCCCTCACCAGAGATGGATCTGCCTTAGTGCTGTGTAGAATGTAGGCGGACCAGACCGATCTTGTTGGTTCTACAGCTGTCAATGGTCTAAACAAAAGTTAAGACAAGTTAAAAGTTTATCATGGTCATTACAAGTTGGTTTTAACCCCTTGATGCCTAGAGTTGCAAATTAGTAACAAACCACTTTTCTTATATATACAGAAATCCTTTTAATTTTTATTGACTTGATCATTTTATTGATATTAATTAACTTTTTTTTACATGTTTATTTACATATTGTTACGCAGGGACTCTTTATAGACAAAGGGCAGGTTAACCACTCTTTATTAAACACTGAACACAAGGTAAAGGTCTTACTTAGACACTGAAGTAGTTGGTTGAAGAAAGGCAGGAAAGGCTTGGGCAGACCAGGTGAGGGCGTGACAATTATTCATTGTCATTCATTTATTTTTAACTTATTTAACATTTATTTGTAGTTTAATTTACCATATATTTTGTCACCTGCGTGCAAGCATTTCATGAAGTGACAGACAGTTAAACACTGAAGGATTAAATGATGACTGGGACATGGAAGTAAAGTTCAAAGCTTTTACTTGTTTGTCTTCATCAGTTGTCTTTCTTTACAGTGCTTTTCCACTCTCTTTTTAAACTAAAAGCAAACACAAGGAAATGTTCTTTCAATATACAATTAACTCAAGGAAATATTCTCTCAATGTAGTTATGTTAATCACAAACACTTGCTCACCTGCTTAGTTATAGATAATTGTATATGAAACTATAAATCTTACCACATACCAAATAAAGACAAAATATGCATCGATGTCTATTTGCAAACTTGAAACAAGGCAAATTGCACAGGGGGATGACAAAGAATCAGCAGAGGCCCAAATGAAACCGTTTGCTGTCTCAGACATTGGTTCACAATGTCTGGTCTCACCTGAAACTAACCATGTGACCCAAACTGAGCAAAAGAGAGACAGAAAAATTAAACTGAGGTCTCTGCTTTCTCCACACAGTCAACGGGTGGTGCTACAACATTCTACACACACATGAAACATTAATACCATACCATACCTTTTTATTTTATTTTTAAAGCACCTTAGAAAAAACATAACAGCTGACCAAAGTGCTCTACAATAAATATAAAAAAGAGAAAAAAGCATAAAAAGAGCACAAATGAAGAACAAGGAATAAAGTGCAAATAAAAGATCAAATAGAGCAAAAAAACTGCTATTAATGATCACATAAGTGTTACTGGACATTTAAAAATAACACAAGTACATACAAATATTAAAAGATTAAAACAGATGACAGGTAACGCTTGAAAGCCAAGTAAAGTTAAAAAATGTGTTTTTAAATGACTTTAAAAAAAAACATTATTCATGTTTATTTCACGTTCTTTGTTTACTGTATTTATTTACCTGTTTTGTTTTAACTGTATGTATTTTGCCTTTTTAATGTATTTACTTTTCTGTGTGTATTTTGATAACCCTAACCCTATAACTGAAAATAAATTCAGGCAATTGTCGACAATAGTCGACAATGGTGCCTCATTTTCTAAAGCTGGATTCATTTTTAGTAAAACAAGTTTACTTGTGAGACATTAAAGACAATTAATGATTCATTTAACCACTTTGCAAATTATTTTTGACAGTGCATGCCAAGTGGTTTATATAAGAACATCCCAAATAGTCTTGTCTAACAAACCATCTGTCATGTTTGGTAACTTGTTACCATGACAACCACGAAAAGGCAAAGCTGCATGTTGCAATGGGGTGGAGTGCTCTTAATATGAGTTTAACATGATGAGTATAGACCGTATATAAAAGATGGACGGAGCCTCCGTGACGTCACCTGTAGGTTTCTGAAGAGCAAAAGTGAAGCTCGTTGGGCAGTTCCTACCATCGCCATCTTGGCAGTGTCATGCCTGCAGTCGCACCCGGAAAATACAAAAATGGGCAAAGTGGCGGAGCTGAGAAGGAGGCTGTGAGCGTGGGGGTGGATGATTGACATCTATTAAACTCTGAGCTGCCTGTAGCTAAGAGCTAACCGAGCCAACTCGAATCTAACGTAAGCTAACTGGCTAACGAAGGTAGGCGAGCTAAAGCTAAGGTGCACTGTTAGCTAAAAACCACGGTTGTGCTGCACTCTCCCTTCTTTCGTGGATATTGGATACATGTCAATCAAAAGAACACGCCTATAATTATGCTGAATTTCATGATTAAATCACATCCAAAGGGATGAGTTAGAAAAAAATTCACCCCCCGCACAATTGTCATGAAGGTAAACTTGACCTATTAATCCTAAAATGGATTTTTGTACCAGGCTTTAAACATGTTTACTTCTGCTGTGAAGTTGTTTTTTTTTAACATGGGAGTTTATGGGGATTTGCTCTGTTTTGAAGCCAGCCTCTAGCGGATGAGGGGGGAACTGCAATTTTTTGCACTTCCGCATAGGCTTCACGTTTTACAGGCGGAGGTTGCCGCTTGATTTTAACCTAAATAAAATTAAGTTTATAAAGCACTTTTCATACAAAAGCAACACAGTGTGTTTTACATTTTAAAACCAATTTTTGAATCAATATAAAACAGGGTTGTCAAAAATAACAAGTTAACAGTGTTAATTAATTTATGTAATCAATTGCGTTAATATTTTTATTATAAATTAACACATGCGCGGGATGACAAGCCCCATACATTCGTCATTTCTCTGTTATGATGGCGGGACGTGGAGAAGCACGATGGAAATAATCAGCCGGGTGGTTCTATAGATGGACTTGAGAATAAACACAGCATTAATACAGCAACCCATGAATGTCGCCTCTGAGGAGAATGGGGGTGTTTTAATACACTTTCCCGGTGAGAGGTTTCCACACCTGCACTTTCTCTGCATTCTTTTTTAAACTTGCAACAGTCCAGCTGCGTTTTGCACCAACATGTCTGCTCGAGTGGATCTCTGGTTGTCTGGATTTGTGTAGCGACGGCTGTGGGTGATCAGCTGATTGGCTTTTCTCTCATTGCGTTTGTTTGTGTTATAGCTAAAAGTGAGGAAACTAATGGTTCATGATTCACACGTCACATATTTACCCCAGTGTAATCCAGATCATTCGTTTTATCAGAGTTTCTCTGTCACATCTGATGGTTTTGTGACTGATGTTATCAACATGGAGATGGATGGTGAGATGATGTTATATGAATTCTAAATTATGATCTAGAACATGGTAGAGATGATTTAGAACAACAGTACATTACATGCTGCATTTACTGACTATTGGACATCTGACGTTTACCCACGGGACGGTCAGTTAACAGTAAATATTTGTAGAATTGGCTCGCTCTGTTGATACAATACAGTAAAAACGGGCAAATTTCAGGCATAGTAGCGAATGGTGATTAATCATGATTAATTTGTAAGCTGTGATTAATCATGATTAATTGATTTGAAAGCTGTGATTAATCTAATTGAAAATTTTAATCATTTGACAGCTCTAATAAAAAACCTTAACACACTCAAGTATAAAATATTAAAGTTCAATAACACACACCCAGTTATGCTCTTTTTCACACACACACATCATCATCACACTTACACCCACACAGTGCACCTATACCCTCCCCCTCCCCCACCCCTCATTGCACAAAAATATACTCTGACTATTACTTTCTGTGTCTTTAGACAAAAGGAAACTGAAAATTAAATATGTTAAACAAAATAAGTAACTATAATAATCCAGATTTGTTCATTAAAACAATCAGATTACATATCTCTATCTTATTAATTCAACTGTAATCTCTAAAGTATGATTATGAATTTGAATTTCCCCCAAAAAAACTTAATTGTGGACATAAGCCACATAATTTTTTAGCTCAGTTTCCAGAGGCAAGTTAGCTATCTACTCGGTCTGAAGGATGAAGACAGCAGATTATGCTGGTCAAATTTAAAAAAACTCCTCCCAATAGAGCCAAGTCCTAACACAAACCCAAAAGGAACTGGGTCATGTCTGCATGAATCATGAAACAGCCACTTACAGGATCCCAGACATGGCCCCATTTATAACATAAATGATACATTCAGGGACACACGTACCAGTGGAGATAAAATGTACTAAAAACACAAAATGGAGACAGCCTTTATTATTCTAATAAAGGTAAAGGGACTGCTGTAAAAATGTAGCTCATGAGCTGCAGCAACAACAGTGTGGAACCTGGTAGGGTGTTCCTTGCTTCTCTGCACGGGTGGATGAAGAATGGTGCAGCTTCTGGGCAGAACTCTTGAATTTACTGTATACTGAAATAATGGCATAATTTTTATAATCCAGGATAAAAAGCGATATTTTGGCAGTGGTCAAAGGTAAAGTCTTATGTAGTTATCGCCATGGGGGGAAGCCCCCCTCTTTTTATTTATTTTTTTGCTTTGTTTTGACAAAACAGCAGCCAGTCAAAGTAAAAAAACAACAAACAAACAAACAAAAAAACAAACAAAAACAACAAAAAAACATTTTATAGTATGTTTAAGCTTCTAAATTACTTAAACCTCTAAAATTACTGTAAAAAAAATATTGTTTTAGATTAATAACAATAAGAACTGATGTTAATTTTTTTTTCCTAAGTCAATATTTTCATATTTTAACAGCTAGCTGATGGTGGTGCAAAGTAGAGATTCAGAGAATCAGCCTTGGTGACTCTCTTTGGATCTGCCTACACATCTAAACCTGCATCATCACAGAAGATTCCAGCTGAAGAGACACAGGAAGAAGTGAACAGTTAGAGAGAGGTAAAACCCACTGACCTAGTGGAGAGCACATGCAGAGGAGTATCCCCTATTGGCTCATATGTGTTCTTAGGACCAGTGACCCATCAGAGTGTGTTTTTTAACAGCTGAGGACATTGTAACAGCACAAAGGAGCTGCCTCACTCCATAACGTGTAGACCAGCTTCTTTTCTTGCAGAAAAATCTTGCAGTCTTGAAGAAATAAGAATGCCATCATACAGGAGTTTTCAGTTTTATAGACTTTACAGTTTAAATTGTCTGTAGTTGTTATATAAAACCCTCCCAGATGGTGAATTAAACTTTTATGCTCTTTGTTTTGCCCAATTTTAAATCACTTTCCAATTTCTGATACTCTATATTCTTCTCACATGCTTATCTGTTTGGGTCCATTCTCAGTTGATTTGCGACAGATATGAGTGAGTGTCCCTGTAAATTTACTAGACAGCAGACAAACTGAGGGTAGTGTATGTTCGTTCTTAGGCATAAGTGATGTTCACTTGTTTTTAATCACTTTATCTTCACTGGCTGTCTAGTCATGATTCACTTTAATATCTGACTTTATTTTTCACACATATTTATTGTTGTTCTTTTAAAACAAACCTGTCCAGGGATCAGGCAGCTTTTCAGATATCATCATATATTTACTATAGGAGTCATTCAACTTTTTAAAACTTAGAATTTCAGCATCAGTAAGTTACAGAAAATGCAGTTTATTTATATCATAACTGACAAATTTCCTTGTAAAGCATTTGATATAAAAAGGCAACACAACAATATTTAATTTAAATACGTCTAACCACCTCTAGGCTTATCCTTACTGGCTCTGGTGGGAAATAGTGTAATTCTGCATGCACAAATTCATGTTAATTTCCATGCTGGTTTACACCTACAGAACATGCTTACTCTATGCCGAGAAATTAGCATGCAACAAAAAATGTAATGTTGAAAGTAATTTCCAAGAAAACAGGACTGGCTGAAAAGTGTCAAACTTTAGAAAAAAGAAGAAGAAAAAGTGAGTTCAGAACTTCCTTGAAAAGTTTAACAGTGCAAACACACTTTGAAGAAGTTGTTCTAGTCCTCAAACGTAACTACTGCTGCAGTAATTGACCAGTAGCTGACGCCAAGATGTCAGCTAGTCTGGAGATAGTGGAGTGGAGAATACACGAACTAATCATTCAAGCCAAGCCAATTTTATACAGCACTACAACAGCAGGAATTGAACAAAATGCTGAACATAGAATAACAAAAACATTAAAGAACATAAAAAGATAGAAAATCAGATTGAAATAAAACAGAAAAAAGAAATAAAACAAAAAAGCAATAAAAGCAACTCTCATAGCTACTGGGGGAAACCATAGACTGTATATAAAAGAAATGCAAATGAAAAAAGCATTTATTCTTGAACTTAAAAAATAGTGAAATTAGAGCCATGTCTCTCTCTGCAAAGACCGTCATAGTCATGACCATTAAAATGATAACAAACATCATGACTCAGCAAACTATATCAGCTCCAGCTGACTTGAGTCACGAGTCGAGCAATGCTGACGATATTGAGCAGACCGTGCTGTTGAGTAGAGATGTGGATCTCATAGTTTTCTATTGTTATGACACATAAAAAACATAAATGTTAACTGTTTTGTTATTTTTAAGAATCAGTTTTGTGGCTGTAAAACAAGTTTATTTCGTGTGTCAGGTGGTTAAATATGTCTTATCATTAAATGTTACTGACCCTGGTACCTTATCAGAATGTCACACGACAGGTTTCATGCAGCTGAAATGAATGAATACCATTTGCTGACTAAAACACAGTAAATTCTTCAAACAATGCAGAATGCATGTTAAATTTAGTTTTATTCAATTCAGCTTTATTTGCATATAGCGCCACTTCACAACATGCCATCTCAGGGCACGTCACAGACAAATCAGTTCGAGCCATTTCATAATAAATAATAGCCTAGTTGAGGAAAACCAGCAGATTGCATTGAATCTTGACTTCGTTCCAACCCCCCATCCTTAACGTTTTAAAATGGTCAGATAACTGTAAAATGATTTAAAAACAAAAGAAAAAAAAATCCAGATGTGATACTTTTAAAGTGAAACAGCTGCTCAGTTGATTGAGCCGATGAAAGTTTTATATGTTGCCAAGTCATTCTGGTTGAAACATATCTTCTCTACTTTCCTCATTGTTTAGCTGCATGAAGCCTTCAGGTAAGACGACATGGTGATCACCTTTGATTTTAACCTTCTCCTGTCTTCTGACTTCCAACAACTCATACCACAAACCACAAAGATGTGGGAAGATGCGTCACTCTGCAGAGTGGTCGTATTGTCGCTTACTGAGCTACTGGAAGAAGACTTGGCACATTTGCTGGAATGATTTCTGGTGTAAGTTATTAGCCATCAGTGGGTGTGGACCTCAGTCCTGAATCAGAGAGAAAAAATGTTAGGAGGAAAATAATTAGCTAACAGCTTCATGGAAGTTCAGGCTGGTTGAGGGTTTTACAACAGAACTGAGACTCAGAAAACAATTTGACTTGGTGAAATACTTCAAATAAATAATATTGATAAAAAAAGAACAAAAGAATCTCAGCATTAAAATAGCTTCAGATGGAGCATTATTTAATCATAAATGTGAACTAAATTTGACTAAACAAAGAATAGAAAATACCTTTCAGAAAACACTACACTGATAAAAAAAAAAAACAGCTTTAATGACCTGAAAAAACCCAAAACAACAACAACAACAACAAAAAAAAAAAACAAACAAAAAAAAAAAAAAAACAGAATGAAACAAAATATATTGAGTAAATAAATTACATTTGAATTTTATGAAATTGGAAAAACAAACAAAATCAATAAAAAAATGATGAGGTTTTGGTTTTAATGTTTTTGTCTCTGTTGGTATTTATAATGCTTTGTTATAATATAGCAGTTGTGCTTTCTAAAATTGTGCAAACATATCTTACATATATTTTTAATATATTTTTCAAGGACATTACTGAACTTAAATTGTATGTTTTATGAAGTTTTTATTGTTAAATGTGTCATTTACTGCGTTGATGTTTCCTTAAATATTGTTTTGAATCTGTTTTGCTGTTTTTTACTCAAATTTTTTAAATGTTTTTGCTGTTATTTTGGTCTTGTTATTGTATTTCTCTCCTCGTTTGCCCCCTGATTTCAGTGATGAGCATGCAGGCATCTAAATCTGAATTACATATGTTTGCTTGTTTGTTTGTTTTTTATAATGAGGTCAAAAGTCTAACAACTGATATCAGTTGATGCCAATAAATTACTGTTGATGTGCAACATAATTATTTTTTATTGTCACTAAATTAATAAAAAATTCTGACAGAACATAAACATTTCTAAAATATTCTTGTCTGAATTTATCAACAGTGTTTCACTGATTAAGCAAATTCTATCTATCTATCTATCTATCTATCTATCTATCTATCTATCTATCTATCTATCTATCTATCTATCTATCTATCTATCTATCTATCTATCTATCTATCTATCCATCCATCCATCCATCCATCCATCCATCATCTCGACTGTCTCTGATGAAGAACTCGGCTAAATGAAGCCACATGGTGGCAGTGTCCACAAGTGATGTGTGCTCATCTTTACCCTTGTGACAACAAAAGTCTTACTTCAAGGTAACTTTGCCTCCAGCTTGCAGGTCTTCACTGTGAAAGGTTTCATACAGGCAGAGTCTCAGTGGAAACATCCACCAAGTACAGATTACAACCCAGCTGGTCGTAATCTTCCAAAATAACTAAACGTCTTCCTGTGTTTTTGCTTGAGTCACTACGTCTGTTCAGACATTTAAACAACAGAGAATTCAAACCAATAACCATGTGATGGCTGATTTGTGCCAGTGGTCGAATCCTCCCACAGTGGTTCCTTTTAGTCACATGAATCTTCAGCATGGAACGTTCTGCATATTGAAATAAGAGTCTGAATATGAGTGATAACAACCGTGAGTAACGATGACTCATTTGGAATCCAGATGCAATAATAAAATAATAATATTTGGCTAACGACAGGAAGAGATGCATAAAGGCTGTTTGTTTAGGTCATAAAGAAACGCTCTTTCTGCCAGGTGCTCTGCTACCTGGGCAGCGAGGGAAACTCCACTGCTCCAACGGATGAGATGCTTGTTGTGTTGAAATAACTTTATCTCATCACATCCTTCCACCTGCCTCAGACTTGGAGGTCTGGCTCTGGTTGGGACAGAATGCTCTGTTTTTTTTACCCGCCTTGGGGGTCATCAACCCTGAGTGATTCACCACAGAAACACTGGTTTCACGTTGTACAGAGCTGAGGCTTGTTTTTCTAGGATGAGTGTGTGTGTGAGAGCAGATACAGGGGTTGTGTTACATACTTTTAATGGCATACCACAATATTTGGTCATCTGAAGTGCCCCCAGAAGTAATCAGATTATCTGGCTTTGCCGGATAGTTCGGTGCTTTCCACCTACTAATACAGCATAAGTCACTGGCCCTTGACTAACCGGAGGCCCTGCACTGCTCACTGCAGGCTCCATATGACAGATGTTGTTTAGAGGCTGACCGGCCGGCTTCGACCTGCTGTTGTCCCGGTGCAGAATGACGCAGGTATTGCACAACATTTTCCCTGGTTATGACTGTGACATCACCAACTCCTCCTAATGCTGCTTCCTAGTTCCCCTGACGTGTGACACACTGACGATCGCACTGTTGAGTGTAAACACTGCGAACAACTCAAAAAGCACACACACACACACACACACACCTTAACTGCCTCAAGTCCTGCCATAACCACGGAGGCACCTGTCGCATGTGACGTCATGAATGACTCAGGTGAACGCATGCATGCGTGTGTGTACAGGCTTCTGCTGACTGCGGGATGTTTGCATAATCAGCACAACAGCACACCTTGGTCACAAGGTAACTTTCCACTGTGTCAGACAAAAAAGACCTCCGTTTCATTCTGGAGTAGTCTGGGAGTGGCTCACTTTTTCAGATGGGATGGACTGGGAGCAGCAAAAGGAGGAGTTGGAGTCCTACTGTACATTCTGTTTGCATATGCAGCCACTTAAAGGCTCTTCACTAAGTGCGTTTCCATTACTCCTAGAATTGCGCAAAAGCTAAATATCGCAATAAAAAATCAGTAATGGAAACACCTACATTTCGAAAAATCTCTCAAATATCGCTAAAAAGTTTTTACGTTCTCATGAGGTGGTCTTTCAGACGTGTTGATATAGAAAATAAATCTCAAAAAGTGTAACGGAAACATTTTTTTTTTGCATTTACGCTTTACCGGACGTGACGTAGATGCAGGAGGAGACGGAAATCTCTTTTACAAATAATCACAGAAAAAAATATAATCGTCATCCCTGATAGCAAATAACGGCGAAATGCAAGAGTTTTAAAAAGATGTAGAAATCTCTGTCCTTCTCAAAGTGGAGTCTTGAGATGAGATTTTACAAGAATAACGGCTAATGCGCTAAACACCATTCAATGGAAACACCTGCAAATCGCAGCTGCACTTTATTGAAATCTTAGAACTATCGCTTTTATTTTGCGAAATACTGTAATGGAAACGCAGCTACTGTTAGTTTACTGTTAATAGGTTTATCATCAAACAGTCAAAGGTTTCTTCAAAGGTACAGTTTAATATATTTTTTCTTCCTGTTGAGATTTAGTTGAGGGGTTGAGTCATGATGTAAATGTGTAATAATGTGAATGAGTGAAAAACTCAACAGTCAGACACGTCGTAATTTCAGCCTTTGTCAGACTTGATAGAAGTTAAATCCGACGTGTTGATCAGTGGCGTCAGCTTACATCCGTTGCTGTACTGAGGATTCCCAGAACAGAACCGCTCTGTTCCTGGACCAGCATGCACTAGGGTGGACATATAATTGTTCTGTTTTTTAATCAGTACAAGAGAAACAGCGGTCAGGAAAATGTTTAAATGCATGCTTGCTTGCAGTAGAGGAATAAACCTTTGAACTTGAATGAACTCCTTCTGCACATGTAAAGAGCTTCACCATGGTGCATCTGTGGCTCTTTTAGATTGTGTTTTATATTGAAGAAAAGCCAGATCAATGAACATGGCCAATCCTGCCAGGGAAGAATTATCTCCAAAGTTAAAAATAATACCTAAAGACTCATCTCCACTTTGCAAGGTTTTCTTTTTCCAGTTAGTGAACACTACCCTGTGAGCACAAGTTTTTTCTTTTATTTTAATGAAGCAGCATGAAATCTTGGTTTTAGGAATCTGTCAGGAAAGCAGTGGATGTGAGACAGAAACGGCAGGAGGTAGACGGGTGCAGGTGAAAGGGTTTAATCAAGAAAAACTTAACTTACAGAAACAAAAAGACTTGTGGCAAAACTCTGGCATAACATAGACCTGGGGTGCCCAAGTCCAGTACTCGAGATCTACTATCCTGCAACTTTTAGATGCATCCCTTCTCCAACACACCTGAATCAAATAGCTGAATTCCCTCATCCACATGTCATTCAGTTCTGCAGAGGCCTGGTAACGAGCCATTTATTTGATTCAGGTGTGTTGGAGAAGGCATGCATCTAAAAGTTGCAGGATAGTAGATCGCGAGGACCGGACTTGGGCACCCCTGACATAGACCAAACTACCACAGAAACTGACATGGCAAATAGAAAGCAGGGAGCAACGAACTGGCAAAGGAGCAACTGAAACCAATGGCTTAAATACACTGAAGGGTCAACAAGAGACAAATCAGACCAGGTGAGATAATGAACAGGAAACAGTAAAGCAACACAGAACAGTCAAGGGAAGGAGCTACCAAAACAAGACAGGAAACAGAACTAAACATGACAAAACCAAGAACATGAACCATGATCATGGTAGAATCTAGAAATGAACTTCTTTTGTACCTGGGTTCAGGAGTCTAGTATCTGTTGGCTGTTTTCTTTTCATCAGCCTCAGTTGTCCTAAAACAGTTGGGATGCTTCAGCTATGTGTTGGTTTAAACAAGATATCCACAAAGCTGACATTCAGACTGTTTTGCTCAGGCCTAGTAGATAAAATTTGCATACAAATTTCAATAAAATAAAGCAAAAGAAGCTGATAAATCTTCTTTTAAATGTTCAGTGAGCTTGGCTTAGCATTACCCCAGCTCTATGTTTGCAACACTCTTACGTTACTGAGGCCATTCATTCTCGAGAACATCGTCATCAAGTTGAGAAAGAGTGAGCAGCGCTTACTTCACGTCTTCTGTTAAAAATAGCCTTTTCTGTTCAAAATGAATGAAAAACATGAACAGAGCAGCAGTCATTTCCTCACTTTACAAAGACATCCATTTCATAGTGAGTACTTCACTGCTGGTGTGTCCAAGCTGTACATTATATGGAAATAAGATTAATTGGTTAAAATGTACAGGGAGGATAAAATCTGTTCTGTTATCTACAAATAAGATAATCCATGAATTTTGCGCAAATTTACTCAATTATTTGATTTTTGGCAGCTGAACAATCATAAAATAATTCCAGTTCCTTTCATGGTTTCCATGAAGGCACAACCTCAAAATTATCTTCAACCAGTTTGGTCACTGGGAATCAAACATCTGCTCTTTTTTTGTACTATTTTCCTGCCTTTAGAAGTCTTCCTGTATCTTAAAAATAACCATTTGTGCATGTTAATAATCACTTTTCTCTGGACTATGACGGTTTGTAAATTCCTGGTCTTTTTCCCGTTGCTGTTAATTCAGAATTCCTAAACTGCTTTTTACTAAAACTTCATTTTTGATGACAGCATTCATGAATTGAGCCAGAACTCAAAAAGTATAATAAATCACACTCTTTAACACACAGTAAAAATCGTGAAACAGAATAAATCCTTGAACTGCTTTATGATTTCTGTCGATTAAAAACCCCTCTGTACTTCAGCGGAACATTGTTTTAATAAGGGGTGAGCTGCAGTTCACCTGCCTAGGAAACGTTAATGGACCTGTTGTTAACCTGGTCGACACAACGGAGACCCATCTGTTCAGCTCCTGTAAATGATCATAAGGCCAGGCTGTAGCATCTAAATATAGACAGGACAAATTAAATTCAAATGACTCAGACACTTGATGACTGAGACAAGTGACTTATCCCTCCTCAGTGCCCCTCTTCAGCTGATCCGAGCTATGGCTTTTAGCAAACATAAATGCAAGCCAAGCCAGGAGTCACTTATTCCGCTCCGGGTCGCCTCTCAAACCTTTAACTGTTAAGAGGAAGTGGGTTGTGTAGGGGTGGGGGAGTGAAAGAAAGATGGGTGGAGGGAGGGAGAACATAAAGGCTAAATCAGTTGGTGGAGGAGAGGAAGCTCTGTCATATCTAGGAGGAAGGAGGAAGTGTGAGTCAGTGTACATTCTTGAAAGCTGATTCAGCGCTGCACAGGAAGTGGGAAACGCTTACTGCTGAGCATTAACATCGGGAGGAAAGAACCTTGTCTGGAGCAGTGCAACTGTAAAAAGAGTCCCCTAGCAAAAGGTAAATAAAGAAAACTAAAACAAATAAATATTTTAGCCGTGTTACCTCAAGCATGAAAGTGACTCATGGGACGAATAAAAGCATGAAGGAAAGCAATCGCAGATGCTTAAAACCAACTAGGGCATGGCAGAAAGGAGAAGAAAGCCAATATCAACGGGGGAGAGAGCTGTTGGACAAGAGGAGGAGGGCAAAGGGTAACGAGCTGGGTCTTCCTCTTTTTCTTTGGTCCCCTGAAATTTCTCCTTCCCTCTACCGCTCCCATCACTTCTCAGATTTCACAGTTCCAGGCATGGCAGCTTAACCCTTTCCTTTACAAAAAAACTCTAGTTTCAGTTACATCTGACAGCTGTAAGTCACCCGAAAAGAAGAAGGAAGAAGTGATTACAGAGTCAAAAGATGTAAATGCTGCCATTTCTACATCCGCCTGCACTTGTTGCAGTCAAGTTTGACTTTTTGGTATCACTGGGGGAGATTTTCCACACTGACCTACAAGTGAGCTCTAAGCCAAGGTTGGTGACATCATGGTGGCCCTGTGGGAGGCGTCAGTGGTCCGCACAGTCGTTTAGAACATGTTTTCCTCCCCATTTATACACCCATGGACAGTCTGTCCCACCCAGGCTCTCATGGTCACTGCCTCTGTCCTCGTGATAAAACGCCAGCTTATCACCAGTTTCCATTCAGCATCTTAGTGATTATGTAACGTCAACCCAGGGAGGAAGTGCTGTCTGCTGTGAATGAAGAATGTAGCTGTGTGTGTATGTGTGTGTTTGCGCTAGAGACAAGAGTGTGACGACATGAGTGGAACGAGTTTCCACATGACAGTAAACCCACCAAACATGTATGACAGTGGAAAAAGTGTGCTCAGCTGATTAGTGCACGGGCACACTCGCGCAGATTGACTCCTTCCCAAAGTCTCTCACACTTCTTACGCACACACATCGCTCTCACACTGTGTCTCTGTCTTACACAAAACCATGTTGTATTGTACGGGTGGTTGCTAGGAGACAAATTCCAAACCTCTTGAAACAGAGGGACTTACTCCTCATTTCTAAGCCGCTATGTCGGGAGAGAAAAGAGAGTGAAGGAGAGGGGAGAGATGGGACTGGGGTGAGGGAAAGGGGGCTCAAAGAGACAAGAAAGCTGCTCTCCCACGCACAAAAGCTTTTACTCACAGCAGGAACAGTCCACAGACTCATCAGTCTCTGGGTCGACGTCGGGAATAGCTATACACACAGTGCAAAACGACTCTGCAGCGCTGATTTTCACCGTTGTGAGGGATGGAATATAAGAAAAACAGCTGTGGACAAAAAAAACTTTTAGGATTTTGAAAGAAAATGTTATTGTGATCTATTATGTATAGTGGAAACAATGCCTGAGGACTGTTGTGACCTCTCCATCCAGGCATCCCAGTGTAGCTTTATTGGGTTTACGCACTCACAGAAGAAGCTGGTATTTAAAAATGATCAAATTAAAATATAGTACAGTATATAGTATAGAGTAAACATAGTAAAAAAGAAAAAAGTCAAGTTTGTTCCGTGGATGCTCACCTTGTATGTTGTAAAACATTCTTTTGATTGAATTAACAATAGCAAGGTGTCCTTTTTTTATTCGGACGGTGTGTATTATCACACCTTTTGTCATTTGACAGCACGTTACCATGGTAACCGGTCAACAATCCATCTACTTGCGCTGAAGTGGCAGAAAGGATGAATTCATTTAAAACATGAGCTGAGCCACTATAGTATTTTAATGTTCATTTGACTGTGGAAAATCTATGCCACAGTACCAAGTTTCTGCAATATTCCCATTAAAATCTCACAGTGTTGCAGTGCAATAAATAGCATGTACTGTATGAGTGGTATCTCCGTGCTGATCTGTAAGGATGTTCTATACTATTTAATGTAATTCAGGATAAATAAATATGCCCTAATATCACCTAGAAAAAATACAAATGAATATAACAATAATCTAAAATTTGGTTTAAAAAAATCATATAAATATGAGTATAACTCTCTGGTCTAAGAAGCAGGGATTGATGTCTACTGAGGACAGTGACTAACAGATCTCAGACTGGCTCAAATGAAGCAGACCTAGTGCTTTACAGACTAGCTCCTTTGCAGGTAAATGTTGGAGGCTGGAGATGTAGCGTCCTGCCTCCTATCAATATTTCCTAAGCCTCGGAGCACCACCCACTAATTAACAGCAGGGAAAATGATATGCTTAGTATCAATTAACTAAATCAATAAGCCCCAGTTGCTAATCACGAGTTCTTGTTTGAATTGACCTTTCACCATACAAGGAAAAATCACAGACGACTAGTTAAATTAATATGAATATTCACTAACTAGTCTACAAACTACATAATACATAATATGAATATTAAAAAGAAAAGAAAAACATGAACAGAAAATATGTAAATATGATGTTCAACCAAAATTCATATGGTAGACAAGTGTAAAATTGTAAGAATAATTAAACATAAATTAATTCAACTGTGGTAATAATTAAAAAAATTTCAAGAGAATGAAGACAAGATTTCTGGATCCAGTAGAGCTAAATTTGATGGTCTGTTTAAGAAGCAGGCCTAGTTTAAAGGCGGAGAAGAAAGGTTAATTCACTATCGCCAGGTTTATGACACCAATCACGTTTCATATCATTTATGAGAAGGAATTGGTGATACGTTTTAGACTGAGGTGACCCACTTACGACTGCTTCTGGTGGACAGCTTTGGAATCCAGAGAGTGTAGTTCCTCCAGTCTGGTGTCAGAGTGGTGGATAGCGAAGAAGATCTGCCAAAGTAATCACCGCAGTGATTTGAAAATAAAAAATGTCTTACTATTGAGGGCCGGGAAAAATTAATTACCCAGAAATAGTGGGTAACTATTAATAAACTTGTGGAGTAATGTGGAGCACAGAAGGTCATGTCGGAGACTAAACTTAGTTACAAAAACAAACCAAAAGGTAGGACGGGTCAGATATTAAGCCCCGTTCCCACTGAAAGGGCGGTTATGTCGCATTTCTTTGCATCTCAACATGCAAAAACTGGGAAGAGTACTCGAACATCTGACCTGACCAGTCCTACTTTTTGGGACCCTTCAGTTGGGGTACCAAACTAACTGATCTGCCCAAAAAAGGTGGCGTTTGACACACTGCAATCTGTTGATTCATCGAAAAAAAAAAAAAAAAAAAAATCACTTCCTGTGTGAGCTGGCATAAAAACAACACAGGAACGGCTCCTTGTTTAGAGATCTGTCCTCTCGTGGTTTACGTCCTACCTCACAGGGAGATCATTCAAAGTATCTTGGCGAGGGGGAGTGTCCAGGGCACATGGGCTGACAACAGGGGTGCCTCAGGGCTCGGTGCTCAGCCCTCTTCTCTTTTCACTATACACCTCCTCACTCGGTGCAGTCATTAGCTCTCATGGTTTCTCCTACCACTGCTATGCAGATGACACTCAGCTTTTCCTTTCTTTCCCACCTGATGACACAACCGTCTCAATGCGAATATCAGCATGCCCTGCTGATATCTCCGCATGGATGAAGGATCGCCACCTTCAGCTAAATCTGTCCAAGACTGAGCTTATTGTCTTTCCAGCCAGTCCTTCTTTACCGCCACAGATAAGTGTGCAGCTTGAATCAATCACACTAGTGCCTACATCTTCCACCAGGAATCTTGGTGTCATGGTAGACAACCAGCTGACCTTTAAGGACCATGTTGCCTCGGTTTCCCGGTCTTGCCGATTTGCTCTCTACAACATCAGGAGGATCAGACCCTACCTGACTGAACACACGACCCAGCTCCTGGTCCAGGCTCTGGTCATTTCACGCATTGACTACTGCAACTCCCTACTGGCTGGCCTGCCTGCATGCTCAGTTAAACCTCTGCAGATGATCCAGAACGCAGCAGCACATCTGGTCTTCAACCAGCCCAAAAGAGCTCATGTCACTCCACTGCTAATTGCTCTTCACTGGCTTCCAGTTGCAGCACTCATCAAATTCAAAGCTCTGCTTCTGGCTTACAAAACAATAACCCAAACGGCTCCGGTCTACCTCCACTCCTTAATCCAGAGCTACACTCCCTCTCGAAACTTACGCTCTACCAGTGAAAGATGCCTAGTGCTCCCACCACAACGTGGCGCAAAATCAGTAGCTAGACTCTTCTCCTCTGTTGTTCCCCGGTGGTGGAACGATCTACCAAACTCTGTCCGATCCGCAAAGTCTGTATCCACTTTTAAAACCAAGCTAAAGACTCAGTTGTTTAAGGAGCATTTCCACATTTAGCTTAACTAAATGAGTTAGAAAGATTTGTCCAGCTTTTTGGCTCAACCAAGTACTGAAGAAGCTGTGTGCACTTATGCCCAAGTTGATATTATGTGATGAAATCGTGATCTTGTATTTAAATAAAATGACTAAAAAAAAAAAAAAAAAAAAAAAAAAAAAATTATATGCACTGCACTAGCACTACATGACAGCACCTGGTCCAACTGGACTCAAAAGTGGTCTGACTATCACTTAATTATGACTTCCCATCTTGTTTGAATTCATGCTTGTGTTGTTCTTACTCTCAAATGTGAGTCGCTTTGGATAAAAGCGTCTGCTAAATGACTGTAGAATAGAATAGAATAGAATAGAGCAACAGATTTTCTTTTTGTTGATTAAATCTCTGTTTAAAATGGTGGTACGAAGCACTGCCTAGAAGAAAGAACACAAACTGGATGACCTCCATTCTCCTCTGTTTCTGAGTTGTGCTTTGGTTCTACTTTAAAGGGGACAGCTACAATTTTAACTGTTCCACACCAGTAGGTGTTGCACTCACACTCATTCACTCACTCCAAACTTAGATTGTACCAGTTGCCAGGTACGCCTAATACTGTATGTGGACATAGAGGAGAGATGTCAAGCAAGGAGTTTTTCGTGGTATTTTATGAAATCCTTTCTGTGTGCCCATATAACACCATTACTCACTGTAACAATCTTCTTGTAAAACATGTTTAGATTGCTTAGATCACTTGGATTGCTAATTTAAAAAATGTAACGTGAATGTGATGTCACGTGAGCTCCACCTCATGTGACATCAACCTATTAATGCTATTGGTTTAGAATCCTTTAGCGTAGACGTTGGCACTGCAACCAAATGTAAATATTTATATGTTTTGAACCTGTCAAAAAGTATAAAACAATTATTTATCTTCTATAATATATTTTTTCATTCAAATTAATACTTTTCATCTGCTCCCCTCAAGACGTTCTTTCGATGTATTATTTTTTAAAAATGAATTGTTTTGATGAAAAAGTTGTAGCTGCAATGGTTTCTTGCTACTACACATCTGAAGCATCTATTGCTATCCGGCTGGTACTCCGCCTCTCAGGTGAGGTTACGGTTGGCTGTGGGAACGCAAAGAGATTACAGTTTACAAATGAGGCTATAATCACCAGAAGTAAGTGAACCTGCAAAAATCATGACTGAAACCCAGGAACAATTATTTCACTTATAGGAGGTCTAATATGTCTTGAGTATTCCTACTTTATACCTAAAATGACACATGATCTATCCTTGAGGGACAAAATGACAACATTTTCTGGCATTATTTCCCAAACATGCTGAGATACCTGAAAATTTTAGTCTGCTGGTGGCTATGGAGGAAGGCTGAGAGGATCAGTGGAGCTGTCAAGACCTATCCTCAACATGAATGTCTGTACATACCAGTCCTCCCAGCAGGTGTTGAGATATTTTAGTCTTAAAAAAATAAAAATAAAAAAAGAACTTATGGGCTGACACAGACAGGACCCGAGCCATGCCACTAAGATTATGGTGCGTTAATAAGAAAAGAAATTACCCCCCCAAAAATGATCCCAAATTGTTAAAAACAGCCAAATATCTTAGATATCAAAAGATAGGAGAATATGCTTCTATCATTAAGCCAGTCCAGATGTGTAAGTCGGTCAAAGGAGGAGGTCTCAAGCATGCAGCCACCTTTTGTTGGTTTTGATTGGTTTCTGCTTTAATTTAGGATTTTGAACTTGAAACCATTAAGCTGGCCAAGCTGCAGGGAATGCTTCTAGTGCCCTCACTGGACATACTAGACATATAAATAAACATCTTGTGAGGTCATAAACCAAGAATAGATCATTTTGAGGGGTTACAGGTCAAAACAAAATTGAGAATCATGGCTCTGAAAAAGCCAATCCTCCCCCTCCCAGCAGTAAAAATCATCACTGCATGTCAGTCATAGTGGTATTTAGGTGCTTTTAATTGTCATTACCAAGGTAAATGATGGGCCTCTGCATACTTTAGCACAGTAGCATTCTCCAGACACATTCATACAGAACAAATGGTACATAGAGACATTTCCATCCTCCTGTCATATGCTCTTCTTTTCCATCATGCCATTTCGGTGCTATAGACCCTCCCTCTGCATCCTCTCAGCTGCTTTGTGTTTCTTTTTCTCTCAAAGTGTGAAACTATTTCAAAACTTCATGTATGCTGACACAGACTGGTTCTCCAACCCATAATGTCACATGCTGTGGTGGCAAAAGATCAGCTGCCTATCTGTCCATCTGCCTGACATCATAGGGAACTTGCTGTAGTTTTGGACCGTCAGGGTTTTCCTGCAGAAAGGAATCTAAACAGAAGGCTGATCTCATGCTTGACTCAGTGTTTCTCACTGGACTCTGAGCCTGTTCTTGACCTAAATTTAGGGGCTGATGTGAGAGAAGATATAAAAGGTTGTCCCAGAATACTAGTAGTTGACGCTTCACCTCTGACTTCTTGTCACAAACAGAAATACCAAAGGATCACCTGCTGTGGTTCTGTCTGCCTGTGTGTCACCCGCACAATGGATGTCAATGACAAGACTACTATTTTTAGGTCAGTGAACCAAGGTTGACACACTCATTGCATGCATGACTGAATTATTCCATTCAGGCTGTAAGGGTAGTGCACTTGTTGAGAAAGAAGGGGGTTAATTATTCCATAACATACTGTGTACACTAAATCCACCTCTTCTCTCTATGCCAGATTAAATCCTGATTTCCCCTAGTGTCTTGGCTAAAACTGCAGTATCGTCAAAGCACATGTAAATGTTTGCAGATCAAGACATATCATTTACCTCAGTGTTGTTATACCCCTTACTCTAAGGCAAAGGCAAGGCAAATTTATTTGTATAACACATTTTAAATACAAGACAATTCAAAGTATTAAAATACTGTATGGAAAACTATAAGGATATCCAGCTAGTGGCATGCCTGAGGGTGTAGGTCTCATTTTGACATTGGTAGGGACATAAAAGCAGCCCATGGAGGCACCTGGAAGATGTCTTTTGTTGCAGTTATGAAAGACTTTTATTTGTAATATCATGTTATTGAGTGGATGGGAAATCTGAAAAAGAAGTTTATAATGCAAAATATTCTATTCTATTTTTCTTTTGTCTAAAGCAGGTTTATTTTGTTATATATATATATATATATATATATATACATATATGGTTCCTATAATTATATAAGTTAAAGGCATCTGTTGCACATTTGTTTCACATCACTATTGTCCAGACAAGAAAGCCGTTTTCACTTTCGTGCAATCATTAACATCACTAAAATGTTCTTTAATCACATGGTACAAGAAATTTATGACGTAAATTCATCAGCTTAATAAAACCTTTAAGGAAAATATGATGAATTGCAAACACAGTAATAAACCATTGCTCAAGTATATTATTCTTATAGCTGTAATAATTTTGAAAAGGAAATACCGTATGTGATGACTTTGATTCATTGCAGTTACATAGAATTGGTGATTTTAGAAGGAATGTTCATTTTAACATCGTTTTTATTATAATTTTAATTTATCTCTGTACCGCTTAGTCCATTATGGGTCGCGGGTAAGCTGGAGCCTATTCCAGCATTAAGAGGTGACAGGCAGGGTACCTTTTTTTTAACCAGGTAAAAAATGTTTGATAACCAGTTCTCATTTGCAAACACCCTGAACAGGTCATCAGTCCATCGCAGGGACTGCATGCAGGGACAAACAACCATTCACACTCACTCCTAGGGAGAATTTAGAGTCATCAGTTAACCTAACATGCATGTCTTTGGACTGTGGGAGGAAGCCACCCAGAGAGAACCCACACATACATGGGGAGAACATACAAACTCCACACCGAAAGGCCGCCGGCCTCAAGGTTTGAACCTCCCCCCAGCCGAGATTTGAACCAGTGACCTTCTTGCTGTGAGGCTGTGGTGCTAACCACCACACCACCGTGCAGCCCATTTTAAAAACTGAATTTAAAAACGTTTTAAAATGTTGTCCATTTCTGCAGGGATCCGTATCAAACAACATTGCCACCATTATCACCCATATTAATGACAAGTTAATTAGTTAGAAATGATTTATTTGTGCCTTAAACTTATGTTAACTCATTCTAAAATAACTCCTGATTGGTTTCTTTACTCCTGAAGTTTTGACTGAGGACACAATCACCGTTAGCACCACACTCGCCTATTAGCTAGTGCTAGCCAGAAGCGCTAGCTCTTTAACAGAGGAGTGTCATGTTAGCGAGAAATGAAAAAGAAGACCCAATCCTAACTGTTTAAATGGGTTATAAAGCAGACTTGCAGCAGTGATGTCGTCTCAGCTGTTTGTGGGACGGAAAATGATTGGGACAACATAGGAGTTGCTGAATATTGGCAGGGACATGTCCCTACCATCCCTACTCAATCCTATGCTCATGGGCGTGCCTCTATGTAGTGATTTGATTAATTATCTTTAATACCTGAAATGTTATAGATGGTCTTTGGCCTCACACAAATGTTATATATAAATGATATGCTAAACAGCACAGGACAACAAGACTACATAAATGTGTTTTGTTAGCTGAGCAACTGACAAAGTGATTGTCAAAATAATTCTTAAAAAATGAACATAAAATTAATTCTAGCTTGTTTTATCAGAAACAAGTGACATTGGCTGCTGGACGACATATGCACACAAAGGATATTTTTGACAATTGTAACAATGGTAGAATTTTTGGGCTTGTTTAAGTTGTGCAGGTTTGATTTTAAACTTTGTATGGTACTGGAGCCCGGAAGTTTTAGGGTTTTTTACGTTAGATGTCAGTTTGCTTTAAAGTCCTGCTGCCTTTTATGAGATTTCATGCACAATCATGTAGACAACATTGTTAAGATGTGTTGGGAATTGTCCGTTATGCTTTCCAAGTCAAGTTTGATCCAGCTGTTGGGATGCTCTAGCTATGTGGTAGGTTCCTCCTCTGCCTGACTCACCAGGTCTGGTATGTGATAATGGAGCAGTGAACACGCTGTTATTTGCCTCACTCACCAATACTTGGAATTTCTGGTGGTCAAACCAAAGTAGAGGCTGGCACAGTATTTAAAGCATAAACTGCAGTAATTAACTCCCTCTGGTCTTCGGTATATCTGGAATATCACGTTACAACTCATGTTTAGTCACCAGCTTGGACTTAAGGTTTTACGTAACTGTCATGATTCACTTTGCGTCATAAACATCAAACATGTTGTTGCTCAGTCTTGGAGTGGTTGTCTGTGTGTATAGAAGATGGTTATCTAAACGTGTGTGTGGTCAGCCATGTTTATATCCATCAAAGCCTTTATTTCTGTGGTGCTGTCCTCTCTAGTACTTTAAGTCTGGCCCAAAGTCAGAGCTAGAAAAAGCTGATTAAAAACAAGAAGAAAAAAAGTATTTTATGTTGAAAGCATTAAACTAAATATGAACACTTTAATCAAGATCAGTGTTTGGGTGTGTGTAATTTCAAGATGAAGAAAGGAAAAGGGCAACATTCAAAGCTTAAACCATAAATGGTTTAGATTATTAGAGCTTCTTTCCTCCTTTGGTCAATCTCATTGAGATGCAAGGTCTCTTTTTCAAGAGCAACCTGTTTTTAAAAACTACATCTTAAAACATACTATAGTAATAATTACACTTCATATAACCAAGTAAAAAAAAAAAACAAAAAACAAAAACAAAATACTTTATTATCATTAATAAAGACATACTAGGTGACATACAGAAAAATGGCTTCAAATTCCAGGAAGCTAGAGAGAATATGCATGTAAAAGATGATGGTTAAGATTATAAATAAGGCCTCTACAAGAGGATCATATTCATAAATATTTTAAAATCCACAGCAGACTTCACGAAGAACAGAGCATGTGATATGGTTCATCTGTCTCACTAAACTTGAAATCTTTGCACAATTTCTGGGTAAGAATCCTCCAAACAAGAACGTCTATAAACTGTGAGACCCAAGAAAGGGAGTGTTACCTAGTTCTTACCATGCAGGTTACCCAAACTTTTTCATGTTTTTGCCCTCACTTAAAACCCTGAACCATCTCTGAATCACTTTTATCCATCTATTTCTATTTTGTCCTTCTGTCTAGGCCCTAGACTCTAGGGAATTCCATCCCTTTACTGATGGTCAGCACTAAAGAGATGCCTTTCTCTGTTTAGTTAGAAAAGAAATTGAGAGAGAAGTGACTAAATAAATAAAGAAAATAATATGCCCATAAACCAGATTACCACTTACCACAATAATTCCAGTCAGCCACTCACTGTATGGTGGGCTCAGCCTCAGAGACTGGGTATGACATCTGGATGGAGCTGTGGGTGCTGCTGCTCCTTCATGTTGAGAAGAGTCAGCCAGGATGGATGATTAGAAGGCAATTCTGGATGCCTTTCTGGAAATTTTATGGGCGGGTACAACTGGTAGAGTAGACCCACAATGTGCTAGAGAGATTTAAAATGCCATCTGGAAATACCTCAGGATCTTCCCAGGAGGGGCTGGCAATTTGTAGGGAGAAGAGAGGATGCTGGTCTACCCTGTTGTCACTGTTCTGTTTGAATGGATAAATGGTAAAAAAAAAAAAAAAGAGGAAGGAATACCTTAGTGAGTATGTGAAATACACCAATCCTTTAGACATTTCATTGCTTTTAGATTTATTCCATAAAGATCAACATTGATACTGAAAAGCCTTCTAGCACAGTCCTACTGATGGTCATTAGGTACTTGTTCCAAGACAACTTAGGTTTCACCAGACTCTCATTAAAGGTATCTGGACAGTCAAAAAGGTGCCAGAATTCTCCCAAGATCCTAAGAAAGAAATCCTTCCAGTTCAGTTCTTACCTTATTTTATTTCACAGAGATGAAATTCCAAAACAATCTGTATTTCTTAATCTTCAACCCTTATTATTTTATTTAATCTGGAACAAAGCTTTAAGGATTTTATGCAACACTGCAAAGTATTTTTACTTGAATGTTTATTTATATTTTACAGAAATTAACTAAAATATCAGTTTACAATTAGAACTGTTCCTTGATCTTCTCCTGACTTTAAAGCTCTCAGTACAGTATGAGATGCAGACCTTGAGGGATGTGATTTCACATCAGTGCAAGGACATTTTACACAATAAAAGGCTCTGAGTTCTGCTTTATTTCCTCTTCATCCACTCATCATTATCTAGTACTTTGAATCATAGCCTTCAGCCTTGATAAAACAGAATCTTTTAAAGTGTTAATTTCCAGCAACAACATCCAGGTAATTTCTATTGTAGTCTACTTTCTTGGAAAAAAAGAGATTTTAATTTAAATGAATACATTTCCTTTTTTTCATTGTCACCCATCCATCCATCCATTTTCTGCTGCTTCTCCGGAGTTGGGTCGCGGGGACAACTGCCTAAGCATGGAAACCCAGACTTCCCTCTCCCCGGCCACATTCACCAGCTCCTCTGGAGGGATCCTGAGGCATTCCCAGGACAGCCGAGAGATGTAGTCCGTCCAACGCGTCCTAGGTCTTCCCCGGGGCCTCTTTCCAGTGGGATGTGCCCGGAACACCTCACCAGGGAGGCATCCAGGGGGCATCCTAACCAGATGCCCGAGCCACCTCATCTGGCTCCTCTCAATGTGGAGGAGCAGCGGCTCTACTCTTAGCCCCTCCCGGATCACCGAGCTTCTCACCCTATCTCTAAGGAAGAGAATGGCTACACTGGGGAGAAAACTCATTTCACTACCCACAGCTCATAACCATAGGTGAGGGTAGGAACGTAGATCGACCGCTAAATCGAGAGCTTTGCCTTTTGGCTCAGCTCCCTCTTCACCATGACAGACCGATGCAGAGTCCGCATCACTGCAGACGTCGCACCGATCCGCCTGTCGATCTCCCGCTCCATCCTTCCCTCACTCGTGAACAAGACCCTGAGATACGTGAACTCCTTCACTTGGGGCAGGACCCTATTGCAGACCCAGAGAGAGCACTCCACCCCTTTCCGGCTGAGGACCATGGCCTCAGACTTGGAGGTGCTGATTCTCATCCCAGCCGCTTCACACTCGGCTGCGAATCGCTCCAGTGAGAGCTGAAGATCACGGCCCAATGAAGCCAACAGAACCACATCATCCGCAAAGAGCAGAGACCCAATCCTGAGGCCACCGATCCGGATCCCCTCAATGCCTCAGCTGCACCTAGAAATTCTGTCCATAAAGGTTATGAACAGAATCGGTGACAGAGGGCAGCCTTGGCAGAGTCCAACCCACACTGGAAGCGATTCTGATTTACTGCGGACCAAGCTCTGACACCAGTCGTACAGGGACCGGACAGCTCGTACAAGCGCGTCCGGCACTCCATACTCCCGGAGTACCCCCCACAGGAGTCCCCGGGGGACAAGGTCCACTTATCCACAACCGGAATGAAAACCACACTGCTCCTCCTCAATCCGAGGTTCCACTATCCGACGGACCCTCCTCTCAAGCACCCCTGAATAGACTTTACCGGGGAGCCTGAGGAGTGTGATCCCCCTGTAGTTGGATCACACCCTCCGGTCCCCCTTTTTGAAGAGGGGGACCACCACCCCAGTCTGCCTGTCCAGGGGAACTGTCCCCGATGTCCACGCAATGCTGCAGAGGCGTGTCAACCAAGACAGCCCTACAGAATCCAGAGCCTTAAGGAACTCTGGGCGGACCTCATCCACCCCCGGGGCCTTGCCACCGAGGAGCTTTTTAACCACCCCAGCGACCTCAGCCCCAGAGATAGGAGAGCCAGCACCAGCTACCCCAGACAATCAGCTAACTACCTGATCATGATGTTATTTTATATCTGGCGCTCAGAATTATGAGAGAACTGGAACATTAACCATATATGGTATTGTATCTTTTTGACTTTTTATTTTTCTTATGTTTTTATGTGCTTGCGTACATTCTTAGATGAGTACTCACTTTCATTTTTCTGAATGTCGTATTGTTTTTCTGTGTGTCTTTTTTTATTTTAATGCATTTTGTTTTGTTTTTTGTACAAATAATGGCCTCCCCTATTTTACTGCAAAATACATGTATCTTTGGGTATAAGTAACGTTACCTTGACGCATAATGAGAAGTGCAATGCAAAAAGCTGTAATGCTAATCGTTGGCTGACGCTCACAGAAACAATATTACTTCAACAATAGAAGTTGAATTTCAAAGTGAATATAATGGTGTTGCCTAGGAGTATAAAATTGATGCCATGTTTACCATCAGATGTCTGTCTTTGTTTTTATGTGGAAACAAGATGAAGAAATGACAAGATAAATTTTAATGACAGCTCATCTCTGCTTTGCTCTAAACAGAATAAAAATGATCTGACTCTGCAACAATTGCACAGTCTGACCTTGAGCTCAACTTTCTGGGACATCTTCTTCTGGGAAGACAACAGTCTTAGTTTTTTCCACTTGTGAATAAGCTTTCTTTCTGGACCAAAATAGTTTGGAAATGTCCTAATAACCATTCCCAGACTGATGGGCAGCAACAGTTGCTTCTTTGAGATTATGGCTGGTGTTTTTCCTCCTTGGCACTATGTTATTGCACACCCAAATTCTGCAAAGCAACAAACTGACAAAACTTCTGCTGAAAACACTGATAAAATCAATTATTCATGTGTATTTGATTTGCAGCCCCTTGATGGTTCTTAACCCTCTTAATTCCTGCAGAAGCAGTAGGGATGGACTAAATTTTGGCTTAGTTTTTGGTTAATAAATAAATAAACAGTGGAATATGTTGTGCTGTAGTTCATCTGATGTTATATTTATGGCATTTTAAGACCTGGTGGACCTGGTTTTAAAAAAATTTCTGAATATGTCAAACCTCAGAATTTTCAATGATATAGTGTTGAAGGTTTTCTTTTTTCCTTAAAACACTATCAAACACTGCATGAGACTGTATTTCTGCATTTAAACCCCTCGATTCCTGTTGTTGCAAATTTGTGACAAACAACGTCTGGCCTTTATTTTATTTTTTATCTAATCTGTTTATTTAATAGTTTTTTTTTTTTTGCTTTTATTCACTGTAATTTATATTCATTCATTATATGTACCGCTTAGTCCATTATGGGTCGCAGGTAAGCTGGAGCCTATCCCAGGATTTAACAGGTGAGAGGCAGGGTACCAGTTCATTCACACACGCACTCACTCCTCGGGAGAATTTAGAGTCACCAATTGACCTAACATGCATTTCTTTGGACGGTGGGAGGAAGCTGGAGAGAACCCACGCATATACGCGGAGAACATGCAAACTCCACCCAGAAAGGCCACCTCCCCCCAAGGTTTGAACCTCCTCCCAGCCGAGGCTCAAACCAGCAACCTTCTTGCTGTGAGGCTGTAATGCTAATCACCACACCACCGTGCAGCCCTGTTATTTATATATTATTTTTAAATTATTTTTTTAATAATAATCTTTCATTATTAATTGTTACTTATTTATTTAAGATTTGACTGATTTTTATTTTAGTCCAGTCCTTTTCTTTTTGTTCATTTTCCATCCATTCTCTTCCGCTTATCTGGAGTCGGGTCGCGGGGGCAGCTGCCTAAGCAGGGAAACCCAGACTTCCCTCTCCCCGGCCACATTCACCAGCTCATCCGAAGGGATCCCGAGGCGTTCCCAGGCCAGCCGAGAGATGTAGTCTGTCCAGCGTGTCCTGGGTCTGCCCCGGGGCCTCCTTCCGGTGGGACGTGCCCGGAACACCTCACCAGGGAGGCGTCCAGGAGGCATCCTAACCAGATGCCCGAGCCACCTCATCTGGCTCCTCTCGATGTGGAGGAGAAGCGGCTCTACTCTGAGCCCCTCCCGTATCACCGAGCTTCTCACCCTATCTCTAAGGGAGAGCCCGGCCACCCTGCGGAGGAAACTCATTTCGGCCGCTTGTATTCGAGATCTCGTTCTTTCGGTCATTACCCACAGCTCATGACCATAGGTGAGGGTAGGAACGTAGATCGACCGGTAAATCGAGAGCTTTGCCTTTCGGCTCAGCTCTCTCTTCACCACGACAGACCGATGCAGAGCCCGCATCACTGCGGACGCCGCACCGATCCGCCTGTCGATCTCTCGCTCCATCCTTCCCTCACTCGTGAACAAGACCCCGAGATATGTAAACTCCTCCACTTGGGGCAGGACCCCATCGCAGACCCGGAGAGAGCACTCCACCCTTTTCCGGCTGAGGACCATGGTCTCGGATTTGGAGGTGCTGATTCTCATCCCAGCCGCTTCACACTCGGCTCCGAATCGCTCCAGTGCGAGCTGAAGATCACGTCCCGATGAAGCCAACAGAACCACGTCATCTGCAAAGAGCAGAGACCCAATCCTGAGGCCACCGAACCGGATCCCCTCGACACCTCGGCTGCGCCTAGAAATTCTATCCATAAAAGTTATGAACAGAATCGGTGACAAAGGACAGCCTTGGCGGAGTCCAACCCGCACTGGAAACGATTCTGATTTACTGCCGGCAATGCGGACCAAGCTCTGACACCGGTCGTACAGGGACCGGACAGCTCTTACAAGCGAGTCCGGCACTCCATACTCCCGGAGTACCCCCCACAGGAGTCCCCGGGGAACACGGTCAAATGCCTTCTCCAAATCCACAAAACACATGTAGATTGGTTGGGCAAACTCCCATGCCCCCTCGAGGACCCCAAAGAGGGTGTAGAGCTGGTCCACTGTTCCACGACCGGGACGAAAACCACACTGCTCCTCCTCAATTCGAGGTTCGACTATCCGACGGACCCTCCTCTGCAGCACCCCTGAATAGACCTTACCGGGGAGGCTGAGGAGTGTGATCCCCCTGTAGTTGGAGCACACCCTCCGGTCCCCCTTTTTGAAGAGGGGTACCACCACCCCAGTCTGCCAGTCCAGGGGGACTGCCCCCGATGTCCACGCGATGCCGCAGAGGCGTGTCAACCAAGACAGCCCTACGGAATCCAGAGCCTTAAGGAACTCTGGGCGGACCTCATCCACCCCCGGGGCCTTGCCACCAAGGAGATTTTTAACCACCTCAGCGACCTCAGCCCCAGAGATAGGCGAGCCAGCACCAGCTACCCCAGACTCTGCTTCCTCATCAGAAGACGTGTTGGTGGGATTGAGGAGGTCTTCGAAGTATTCCCTCCACCGCCTCACAACGTCTCGAGTCGAGGTCAGCAGCCCCCCATCCCCACTGTACACAGTGTTGACGGAGCACTGCTTTCCCCTCCTGAGCCGCCGGATGGTGGACCAGAATCTCCTCGAAGCCATCCGGAAGTCATTCTCCATGGCCTTTCCAAACTCCTCCCATGCCTGAGCTTTTGCCTTAGCGACCGCCGAAGCCGCGCTCCGCTTAGCCCGCCGATACCCATCAGCTGCCTCTGGAGTCCCACAGGCCAAAAAGGCCCGATAGGACTCCTTCTTCAGCTTGACGGCATCCCTTACTGTCGGTGTCCACCAACGAGTTCGGGGGTTACCGCCACGACAGGCACCGACGACCTTACGGCCACAGCTGCGGCTGGCCGCCTCGACAATAGAGGCACGGAACACAGCCCATTCAGACTCAATGTCCCCCGCCTCACCCGGGACTTGGTTGAAGCTCTGCCGGAGATGGGAGTTGAAACTCCTTCTGACAGGGGACTCTGCCAGACGTTCCCAGCAGACCCTCACAACACGCTTGGGCCTGCCAGGCCTGACCGGCATCCTCCCCCACCATCTGAGCCAACTCACCACCAGGTGGTGATCAGTTGACAGCTCCGCCCCTCTCTTCACCCGAGTGTCCAGGACATGCGGCCGCAAGTCCGACGACACGACTACAAAGTCGATCATCGAACTGCGGCCTAGAGTGTCCTGGTGCCAAGTGCACATGTGGACACTCTTATGTCTGAACAAGGTGTTCGTTATGGACAATCCATGACGAGCACAGAAGTCCAACAACAAAACACCACTCGGATTCAGATCAGGGGGGCCGTTCCTCCCAATCACGCCCCTCCAGGTCTCGCTGTCATTGCCCACGTGAGCATTGAAGTCCCCCAGCAGAACGAGGGAGTCCCCAGAAGGAGTGCTCTCCAACACCCCCCCCAAGGACTCCAAAAAGGGTGGGTACTCTGAACTGCTATTTGGTGCATAGGCACAAACAACAGTCAGGACCCGTCCCCCCACCCGAAGGCGGAGGGAGGCTACCCTTTCGTCCACCGGGGTAAACCCCAACGTACAGGCGCCAAGTTGGGGGGCAATGAGCAGGCCTACACCTGCTCGGCGCCTCTCACCGGGAGCAACTCCAGAATGGAAGAGGGTCCAGCCCCTCTCGAGGGCAGTTGTTCCAGAGCCCAAGCTATGCGTCGAGGTGAGTCCAACTATATCTAGCCGGAACCGCTCAACCTCGCGCACCAGCTCAGGCTCCTTACCCGCCAGAGAGGTGACATTCCACGTCCCTAGAGCTAGCTTTTGCAGCCGAGGATCAGACCGCCAGGGTCCCCGCCTCTGGCAGCCGCCCAGCTCACAATGCACCCGACCCCTATGGCCCCTCCCGTAGGTGGTGAGCCCACGGGAGGAGAGGCCCATGTCTCCCTTTCGGGCTGAGCCCGACCGGGCCCCATGGGCAAAGGCCCGGCCACCAGGCGCTCGCCTCCGTGCCCCACCTCCAGGCCTGGCTCCAGAGGGGGGCCCCGGTGACCCACGTCCGGGCAAGGGAAACCTTGGTCCTTGTTTTTTCATCATCATAAGGGTTTTGTGAGCCACACTTAGTCTGGTCCCTCCCCTAGACACCTGTTTGCCATGGGTGACCCTACCAGGGGCATACGCCCCCGACAACATAGCTGCTAGGATCGTCAGGACACACAAACTCCTCCACCACGATAAGGTGGTGGCTCAATAATATCATTTTTCCTGATATTTTCCTGTATTCATTTGGTTTTTATGTAATTGTAAAAATTCAAATGTTTAGGGGTTTCTTATAGCTATGTGTAAATAAAAAAAATGAAAGAAAAAAGATTGTGCCAGATTTATGAATATCCACAAGACTGTTGTTTTCTCACATCTACTTGTTATTTATGCACTTCATTGCTTCTAAACTCATACAACAGATTTACTTTTCAGTCATTTGTCAGACTTTCAGAGGCAGAACATGCTGGTAGCACTGTAGACATTCAGACTATTAGCTAAGATAAAAGTAAAAGTCAGGAAAAACCCTTCCCAAATTAGTGTTGACCATAAAATAAAGCTAATTTACCAAGAATTTAGCATTTTTATCTCATGAAACCAGAAACAGAATTTATTTCTTTGTCTTCAACTCCTTGTGACCCCTTCAACTACAAGCATGTAAATACCCTGCGGTGCTTTTTTGCATGTGAAGGCTTGCTGATGGGGGAAGTCCTGCTGTAGAGGTCATTGTGTGACAATCAAATGACTTATTACGGCCATGACGCAAACAAGATGCAGACTGTACGTTTGTTGCTCTGGGGTAACGGGGCAGCTGATGTCGTCACCGATGCCACCTTCAAATGACAGCACCTTCACCTTCTGTCCTGCCCTGCTTGAAAGTGTTTATGTGTGCGATAGAGAGGGACAGATGGCCCTGTCTCCCTTTCATTTAGCCGTTTTTCACAGCCTCCCGCCATCATCACTCTTTTTCTCAGTATTCTGTTGTTTTGCATTCTAACAGCGCCTGCAGTCCTCACACCACGCACGTCATCAACAGCTTATCAAAGCAACAATAAAACACCCACACATCCCTCCCATTACAGGCCATTAGGAGCCATTTGCATTGTTAGGATCCTCATAGTGATGGATTTGCTCGGCTCGTGTAATATTGTCACAAAAACAGAGTTTGTGAAGCTGAACTTAAGGGCTTGAGTAGTGAGACACGGGCAAGACCTGTATTTATGATTAAAATGAATCTGGCAGCCAGTGTGGGGGAAGTATCATAATAAATGCACATCCATTATAATTATGCCATTCTAGTTTTCTAAAGCAGTATTTATGAGGTCATTTGTACCAACAGGTCTGCTTGTTTGACCAAGCTCCGGTAAACATCAAGTATTATGCAGTGCAGCTTTTACTCCATAATGAACATTGTGTTAAGCCATTGAAATCATGTTAAGTCCTTTATTTACTTTCACAGCCTTTATGCAAGTCTTTTACATATGAGTAGACCTGAAAGCAACACTATTCATGTCATCTGCTCAGTTTGTCTTTTAAATCACCATCAGAACATCTTACATAAAGATTTACTTCACATTTTCCATTTTAATACAACACTCAAATCTGTGTGTATACTGTAAGCACTATTAAGGGATGTAATTCTTCCTTCTGTTCATATTGTATAGTCTAATCTGCTGCACGGCATCCAAACTAGTGTGCAGATTTGCTTATTGTGTTTCCCAAATGTTGATTGTAAACACTATAAAGGGAATATTGAAACAGAAGATCAAGGTTTCCTTTTTTCAAGGATAAAAAATGTTGAAAACAAAATTGCTCTGTTAATTCAAGTTTGCATCCTGGAATGTGTTCATTAAGTTGGAAGTGATTTCATATAGTGTTGCGAACTGTAGGCTACTATTCACATAAAATACAATTAAAACCATGATGCGTATGGTCTCAAGTCAAAGAGCATTGGGCCTTTTGTTGTGGTAATAGCTGCACCTCAGACACCACACAGCTCTGCACCTTAAGGATCAAACAACCTGATCAACTTATCTTACAATACCACACGTTCCCATTAATATTGTTGCATCAGTTTGCAATGGGAAATTTGGAGCTCAGAAATGCAGCTTTCTCTTCCAGCATTGTCTGGTTTCTCTTTTTAACTTGAAATCAGCTGTAATGGACTAGTGACCTGTCCTGGGTGTACCTTGCCTCTCACCCGCTAATTGCTGGGATAGGCTCCAGCTTCCCCACCATCCTGAGTTGTAGAGAAGCGGTAAAGGTTGAAATTTCAATCAGGCCTCATTGCAGTACTGAAACAGCACTGACCAAAGTGTTGAATGACACAAGGCTGAAGGATTCATGTAAAGAAGCACTACTGAACTTTGATGCGCCCCCTAAAGACGGCTAATTCAACATCTGGTGAGGTGTTCTGGGCATGTTCCAATGTTCCTTCCACCACCACCCAACAAGCTAGAAAATAAATGTGGGGACATATGAGTACTGTCTAGCATCAGCTTTTGAGAATGTGATGTAAATAATTGTTTTCAAAGTTGGAAAAACTGGTGAGACTGAAGGAATTTATAGCCACAATGAGCTTTGATAATAATTCACTGATGTGGTGTTTTGTTACCGTAGTTGATGCTTTTTGAATGGGAGTCTGATGAATGATGTTTAGATAAGGTAAAATCTCTGTATTCACCATATACAATATAAGTTAATGTATTTGACATATAGAGACAGCATCTCTTTAACAGCATTTTTTAAACACACTTTGTATTCAGTGTGAATGCTTCATTTAGGGATGAGATGATTAATGTCTCTTGCTATATGCTGTGTGACTTGCATCCTAGTTCACGTTGTAATCGTGTTAAACTTCTGTATGTTGGTACGAAGCTGTTCTTCTGTACATGTCTGTTTATAGTGAATGCATTAAAATGTACAGCCTTTGTGTCAAAATATGTAATTTTTTTCTTGTATTCATCTTTGTATTGTTTTATTTTTTCTTTATTCTTATCACCTCTAGTTATAGATACTGTATGTCCCTGACGTGTGCAAACACATATGATAATGAAGCTTTTTATAATCCTGATATTGGTCAGCTTAGGCTACAATTACACTCCTCAGTATATTTGTAAAAATATATTTTTCATCATTGTTTTTCTTAGAAAAAAAAATTTAAATGAAATAAAATTAAAAAATCCCGCAAAACCCAACAAACTATTGTAGTAATCGAGCCAGACTAGCAGGTGCTGATAATGTCTACATTAATTACATAACAAATATCTGTCTTTCACATAAAAATACTGCTTACATGTAGATCAGAGAGGAAAATAAAAATAAAAAGTTTCTGAAAAGTATCCATGTCAGTGTGAATAGGGTCAACTTGAGGATTTGTCAGAGGAATGACACCTAGCTCATGTATTTGCCTGTAATGGGAACCAAACATGGCCATGCTTGAACATGTCTTGTTATCTCAAGATAGCATGGACTGTTTTCTCAAGATAACTCAATAATTTATCTTGTTATCTCGAAGTAGTTTGTTTAATTATTTTCGATAGGCTGTGATAAAACAAAGTGATCTTTCCTAGTTAAACTTACACAACTAAACAAACAGAATACCACGCTTGTCCCAACTTACTGTTAAAGATTCTGACCAATTAAAACAACTGCTAACTGAATTAAGTGCCAACCACTCATTTTGAAGATCACCTTCATTGTCTCATGATCTCAAGAAAACAAAAGTTACTCTGTCTTTATCTGAAAACAGCTGATTTCTAGACAAAAGTTTTTTTACTTATGTTAAAATGAGCTTCACCGTCTCAAGACAATGGAATAATTAACTAGTCATCTTGAGATAATGGGAACAAAAATATGAAAATAATTGCAGGAACAACTGTTCTCAGCATCTTTGGTGTTTGTATGGGAAGAAGTTATTCACCATATTTTGACATTTACTTTACACAAACTTATTTCAAACTTCACCAAAAATAAGTTAAATGGTGGACATGTAGGTGGAATTTAACCTTAAAAGAAAGGCCAGGTGAGTTTATTTGTAAAACACATTTCATATATAAGACAAATCAAATTGCTTTACGTAAGACATTAAAGGCATTACTGCAGAATAAAATCCCCTTAAAACATAATTAAGGTGATTTGCAAATTTCAGAATAAAATCATAATAAAATCATAACTAAATTAACGATTAAAAGCAAGTAACAGTCTTAGTGAGTTAAAAGAGGTATACAACAAATTTATTGCAATTTTCTCCTAATAAATAAGCTGTGATTAAAAAAACGGGTAACATTCTAATGAACAATTATATACTGAACACTCATTTTTCCACTGACTTTTGCTTTGGTCCAGATCTTTGAATCCATCCATCCTGCAGGATTCGTCCTTACTGTGACATGAAACATCACGAGCTTGGATTAATGAACTGTAATGACTGCTGTGGGAGCATCATAATGAGCTCAAGGAGAAGCACATGAGAGGCTTTCACAGACACAGTTCTGGTTCTGGTTCTGGTTCTGGTTCTGGTTCTGGTTCTGGTTCTGGTTCTGGTTCTGGTTCTGGCTCCAGCTCCAGCTCCGGCTCTGGTCTGTAGTCTCAGAACCTTGTCACTTTCTAGCAAACTGGACTGGGTTCAGAACCAGATCCAGAACCAAAGTGGGGCAGACTTCACCACCTGGAAGTAAAACATAAACATTTTAGAGATCTGCTCCTGAAAGTTGACGGTCAAGTCGTCAGGCTCCATTAAAACTTACAGCTTATCAAAATAACTTTGTCAACACCCTGTTGTACCGCCTCTCTGACCATCACGTTCACTCCACACTGGTTTTATGGTTCAAAGACTTTTTAAATGATAGACCACTCAACGTGTTTTTAAATGGTTTTCAATCTATCATGATGATTTTAAAGACAGGGCTTCCACAGATCTGTGTTCTGTCTCCTGTTCTGTTCTCTGCCTACAGCAGTGGCATCACTTGCAGCAGGGAGGGAATAACACTTTTTCACTATGTGGATGACATGGCCTTGGTAGCTTATCTGGCTGATTTCAAGCAGTGAGACATTATCAGCAAAAGGTACACACCCTCGTCCAAACCCATGCTAAAAGCTTATTAGAGACCAAAGAGCTGTGCTGAGGGTCCAGGCAGGGAAACTCAGAACACTTGGTCCCACCACTCAGCATTCATGGTCAGCTGGTGGAACCAGCGAAGAGTACATGTGTAGACATAGACTGACTCCTGCTTGTCCTTTTATGACGACTGGTTACAAAAAGGCACAACAATGTCTCCATCTGCTCAGGAAATTGAGAACTTTTAACATCAGCAAAGACATTTTAACCCTCGTTTAGATCACTCATTGAATCCACTGTAATGCATAACATCTCATCCTGGTTTAGCTTCCTCACCACTACACCAAAACAAAACTCTCCCACATAATAAATCAGGCCAGTAAATCCCCATTTCCACCAACAGGTCCAGGTTGGTACAGCATGGTTTGGTGTGGTTTGGTTTGGTAAATCCTGATCTCTCTTGCATTTCTACAGCCAACTGTACCTTTGCCCTTTGACCAGACTTTGCCAGTCTTTCATGACTTTAAAAACCAAAAATGTGTTTATTTAAACACAGAGTTGTTTCTGCTTTGTTCTTACTCTCGAGCTGCACATGAAGTGATGACTCTTTGGTCTTCAATCAACAGACCGCTGCGTGTCAAGCCCCATCCTTTTGGTTAAGATAGGTAAGACTGGGATACCAACAGAGGGGTCCCAAAAGAGTGGGGCAGTTCCAGGTAAGTATTTTAGTACCCTTTCCAGTCTCTGCCTGTGAAAAGGCAAAAGAAATGTGTACCAACCCGTAGTGTACTGAACTAGACCTGTTGCTGGAAATGGGGGTAAAGATAACCAGAAGAGCTCAACTCCCTCTAACTGAATTGTACAGGCATTCAGTGGTGAGGAAAGCCATCCTCATCACTAAGGACCAGTCCCACCCTCTTCACCACCCTTTCATGTTACTGCCACCAGGCAGACGGTGCAGAACCCTACTGGCCTGCAAAAACATCTACAAGAAATCATTCATACCCTCTGCAATATCTGTTCTAAATTGCACAAAATTGTTGATTTGAATGATTTTATAAAAATGTTTTTTACTAGCTTGTGATTTGTTGGTGTGAAACCTCTTCTTAAAATGGGTTTTGATGTGAAAGAGCCGTATCAAAGACACATTTCTGTTTTCCCAGTGGAATAGACAATAAAGCTGTAAAAAGTAAAATGTCTTCTCTAAAAGCAAACTGGATGTAGTGCAAAGTGGTGCATGTTCTAACCACTTAGCATGCTCGTGCTAGCTGGTTAGCATGCTACTAGTAAATGTATCTGCAACTTAGTATTGAAGTTGCAGAACACCAGAACTGTTATTTCTTCGCATTTTTATATTATTAGGTTATTTTAAAAAATGTCTATCTATCTATCTATCTATCTATCTATCTATCTATCTATCTATCTATCTATCTATCTATCTATCTATCTATCTATCTATCTATCTATCTATCTATCTATCTATCTATCTGAGCTGCTCAGAGTAAATATTAACGTTGAATTCTGCTAGTTCTGTTTTTGCATGTCTGTGATGGACTGGTAACCTGTCCAGGGTCTCTAACGCACACCCGTTAATTCCTGGGATAGGCTCCAGCCTCCCTAAAACACTTAATTGGAAAAAGCATCATAGAAAGTAGATTAATGGATGAATGAAAGTGGATAACTATTTCCTGTTTTCCTGACAATATAGAAGAAACAATTGATGGTCTAATACTTCTTTTGTGGTGTTGTAAAATGAAAGGGGGCGATTAACAAATCATTCTGCCAAAGCCTCCTACTCTGGTGTGAATCTGCTCTTCACCTTCTCCTCATCATTGCTCTGAAGCTTAAAGAATGGACCAAAGGCCCCTGCTGAAAAATCTGACTGGTGTTTGAATCATTATGACTCACAGTTTTTAGCTTACAGCTTTTTTCAGTCGCTTTGGTAAGTTTCTCATTCACCCTCGACATTTGCAAAAAAAGTAAGCGCATTTCTTAACAGTTCTTACAAATAGCAAAACACCATGGATTACCTGCAAAAACCGGTCTCTTGCTCAATGTCCTTAGTTCATCTCTCAAAAGTGTACATCTGTGTCAATAAACATGTCAGTGCTATCAAAATGATAAGTCCTTGTGTTACTGTGTACAGATAAGACAGTCAAATTGCTTATTCATGTTGTCAATATAATTGTATTATGGAGGGACGTTCTGATGTAACTATGGCTAAAGGTTTGATGACATTTTATTGTAAATTGTAAGTAACACGTTAGTATATGTGGGAGATTGATTGCAAGAAACTGGACAAGCTTCACATTTACTCTTTTACTGTTTGTACTGTAATTTGTTGACAGACCAACTCATTACTATACAGAAAGGTAAAGACAGCATTGTGTAGAAAAAAAAGTAGAAATATGAACATTGGACAATCTCCTCAGAAAAACTGTACATGCAGTGCTGTAGGAATTTCAGCTCAGTCTTCCTCATGATGTTTCTGTCTGTTGGGCCACATATTTTCATCCAAATCACAATCTTCTTTTGAAATACAGTATGGAAAGAATCTTTTAGTGTCTTATCCGCCACGAAGCCTCACTTCTCTTCTTCTCTCTGGCTGTTGAACCCGTCCAATTCCTTGTCGTCTCATTGTCAGACATTGTAACATTGTGTTGTGCTCCAGCTACTGTATATATATATATACTTGCCAGTTGATGGCTCTATTTTAGAAACCTGGCTGATCATTGGTTAATCTAATGTTTTGCACATGTTACTTTATTGGAAAGTCAAGATTCCCTTTGGAGCAATTTACCAATTAAGGACAGGGAAAGGAAAAAAAGCCTAATGGAAATGTATAGAAATATGCTTGACAAATTACGACAACTTGTTCAACCATTTTGCATGTGAAGATGAACTAATGCCTAAATGTTGTGGGGGTGAGACTATTCAGCAGAGACCCATTATAATACATTTTGATCAACATAAGAATTGTACATAATCATTTGCATGGATGACCCCGAACATTTGCAACTTGTTAAAAAAACGAGAAACTGATTTTCTATGTGCAAAACAGACCCAGTGATGTGAAAATTGAACAGGTAGTTTTGAGGATTTCAATTCTAATCTAAGAAATTAACCAAAACGACTGAGGAAAAACTGTAATAACTGTGCTTTCTGGGTTCAAGCTTTGACGACTTTGGTTAATAATGACTCTGATCCCTTTCTAAATGAGCACCAGGTGTGTAAGTCTTGCAAAAAAAGTTTAATGAATCTGAATTATCTATCAAAACTGTGGAAAATTGTTGATTGCATAGGACATTTGTGTTGTCCTTTTGTGTAATCATTATGAATTAGAATATTTGTAATGGTATATCGTACATAGAGAAAATAAAGAAAAGGTATGAAGACACACCTGTTCTCTGCTGCATTTCAGTAGTTTTTATTTAGAAGTCAAAATCTACATCTGGTTCTTTTAAGCTGGAATCATGTTTTAATATTGTCTTTATTTCTTGCATTTTATCTATTTAATTTTAGCATATTCCTTCTGCTTTTATTTCATTAATTGCATTTCTTTTAATCTTTATTTATTTATTTATCTGCACCCTGCTGTAATAATATATGTAAAGCACTTTGAATTGTCTTGTACATGAAATGTACCATACAAATAAATTTGCCTTTTGCCTTTGGTCTCCCAGCAATCTATTTTATTTTCAGGTCATGTTTGCAAATGAGAACTGGTTCTCAAACATTTTTACCTGGTTAAATAAAGGTTAAATAAAAAAAAATAAAAATAAATTTCACCAGTTTTGCTGTGGGGCTGGAAAAGGACAACACCATCAAGAATGCACACATCCAATATATAATCCTGTCCCTTTTTAAGTCTTTTGAACGGTTCAATACTTCTAGTTTCTTTCATTGTGTCTAGTGTGTGAAAGTTTGGGAAATGGCTTCAGAAACCATTAGACAGACAGTTTAACTGGAATAAACATTTGATTAAGAATTTTCCTCAGATGGAAAAACAAAGTTACGGATGAAGAAGTTGATTTTGGGCTTTCTTAGTGTGTGACTTTCACAGCTGCACACACATGTAGGGATGCAGGATGTCTTCTGGAGGCGTTGTGTGAAGTTTTGGTATAATCCCAGGTGTGTGTGTGTATGTGTGTGTTGTCTGCAGGGAAGACAGTGCAGTCTCACTAATAAGGAGCCAGTCTGACAGCAGTCTGACAACCTCCTGACAGACAACAACCCAGCTTTGTGCTGAGTTACTAGAATATTCCTGGCATTTCTTGCTTAGGGTTAACCCCTGGGACACAGAATCAATTTAGATTCTGCAGATTCTGAAATTTCTTTCTCCCTTCAAATATAAAATTCAGGCACACAAACGACAGCAGGAGTCATTCAGTGTTATTAATTTGAGATATTTTTATTTTTTTATTGAATTATCAGGGTCATACACTTGAGGCACCTTGACAGAATAGATGAATACTTACTTTTTTGAGCACTCGAGTTATGAAACAGCTGCTTATATTGCTAGCCAGAAACCCAGCAGACAATGTAGCTGTAGAATTGAACCACACAGAAATCTACATTGTATGCCAGGTTCAGGACAAAGCAAAGGTCTGTCCAAAGAGGCTTTTTTCACACATGCATTAACAAACTTTACCTTTGGCATAACCTCTCCAAACCAAGGATTTTTAATACAAAGAGAATTGAGCACTAAGAGGTTGAAACTGTGAGAATCAAAAGAAGAATGACAAAAGAGGAAAGAGTGGAGAAAAAGGGGAGAAAAAAAACACACAAAAAAGCCTTGACAAGGGCCCCTTGTGGAGTTGTGACACAGAGAACATCCTGTGTGTAGGGTCACAGGATGGAGCCCCCCGGACACCGCAGCCAATGATTGGAATGCGTCACCAGCTAATAAAGAAGAAGGAACGGCCACATTCGACCTGGAAGTAGGCAGAGCTGTCAGAGACCCAGTAGCCAGATGTAGCTGCTGATTGCTACACAGGATCTACACTGCCTACTGAGCAACTGACAGCAGCCAGAGAGGCATGAAAGGCCTACGGGTTTGGGAAGGCGACGCACGTCTGCAGACGCCGTCTGAGAAGAAAGAACAAACAGTTCCGTCATAAGCACACAATAAAAAGCATAAAATTAAGGAAATGTGCAAAATCATATGGTAAAGATGGGATGATACAAGCAGAGAGGGGTGAGCACGGCAAGAGCAGCACACTGAACGGACAAGATCAAGCACAAAGAAGAAGAAGAGGAGCCTGAGGGAGGGGAAGGATATGGGAGATTATCTGCTGACGAACATCTCCAAGCCTGGCATTATCAGTCGCAGATTCCTGTCATTCTTTCCCATTAGCCCTGAGGCATGACAGGCAGAAGCCACCACCATCCCGGCTCCAGCACTGAGCCTGACACATAATGGGAGCACTACGTCTGTCCTAATAAACCAGATACAGGTGATGGAAAAGGAACGAGGAGAGGACAGGAGGTAGAAAATGGGGACAGGGGGAAGACAGCATGGCTGATGCCTTTGTCTCTCTGCATACCTGAGGCCTCATGACCCCATTGATCAAACATACTCCTACCAGCTGATGGTCACTTGACTCCAATTTCCTTTTATTAAGGGAAATGTGATGGCTTCTTTCTTTCCTCCCTTACCACCCCCTCTCTCTCTTTCCTCGTCTCTCCTCACATTCTAGCTTTCCGTCACCATCCATGCTCCTTCTCTGCAAGTCTCACTTTTCTGAGATTTTGCACTAAACAAAATTTTGGTGACAAAGGGAGAAGTTTCAGCAGGCCGCTTTGCTTCAGGTTGCATCATTTGTCTTTTTCACCCTAATATTAGAAATATCTGTGATTTTATTTGAATCTATATTCTGTGATTTGAAAAAGGATACAAGGATGTGGCCTCAGGGTCTGTTCTGTGCTGGAGGGAAATAGTTCTCTCAAAAGATGATGGGAAGGAATGCCAGGGGGAAGAAAGTGGTGAAGATATTTTTAAATTAAAAGGCTACCTTACCTGGAAATAGCTGTACTGTAGGTCACATGGATGTTCAGCAAGATTCCTGGAGAAGGTTTTGCAGAAGTAGCCAACCTGTGAAGAGGAAAGAAATATTTAAAACTTTAGTCACAAAAGTTATACATGGTAATCTGTGCAGATGACAAATCATCATCAGCTTTATGAGTAAAAGTGTAGTAGTAGCAGGTCCAGACCTGAGAGCCTGAGTAAGCTCACAGACCTAAAGATAAGCTGATAAGGTCTTATCTGTCTTTTTTCCCACACTTTGGTGATGCTGCTGCTTACAGACAAGTCAAATGTACATAAACCAATCAGCTGTTTTATTTTCCATTGAAACTGGAGCCTTTGAATGGTGAGACAAGGTCAGAGTCTGAGCCAGACAGAGAACAGAAAGTGTCTCACACATAACCATCTAAGCAGCAGCAGCTTTCATAGTTTTAAAGGCGAAGATTCGTGTGATGACACGATATGTTGCAATCACCAGCAGTAGATAAGCTTCATTGGCCATCAGCACCACAAAGGAAGCCCACGTTAGCAGTGACAGAGGAGCAGCGCAAACTCGGGAGGAAGGGGTAAGCTCAGGGATGGGTGAGGAGGGGTGAGACCAGGCGTGCCATTCCATTCCTGCTTGCACTGGGCACTTCTATTCCTGGAGTTTGGCAGTTGATGTGGGTTTCCTCTTAGCTGCCTAGAAGATGACTGAGCCTGACCACATCCACATTCACACACTCACACACACACACACAAATACACAAACACACACACACACTAGCAATACATTTACAAAGTGACAACTGTGGACACACATGCAGAAGACACACAAGACTAGTACATCATTACCCTGCTGTAGCCTCAAAGTAGGGGGTGACCAGTATTCAGATATGTGTATGTGTGCGTGTGTGTTAGTGTGTTTGAGCAAACACAAGTTGCACTTCTCCTGTGCATGCACTGTTTTTTGCTCAAGTATGTGTGGGTGTGCATGTGTGGGTGGGTGTGTAGGATGTGTGAGCTGGGTGTGGATGCATTCCCCTTCTCAGTGTATGTGGGTGTGTACAGTTTGTTCGCCTCTCCATCTTTAAAGTTTCCTGCTTCCCCAGCTCAGAGCTTGTTATCTTCAGCTCTTCCTCTCAAAGAAATCTGGAACTGTGTCAATTTTAAAATAAAGAAAATTAGACCCCCAAATAAGAAATTTTTTAAATCTATTTTCTATTTTCTTGCTGAACGCAAAAGCTACCTTGTTTTACATACTTAAATAATACACTTCTTTCAAAAATATCTGCATTTCAGTCTGAATCTATCTATTCTGATTTTGCACAGCTGCCCTTGTTTGCAGTTTTTCATGAAGTGAAAGTAAACAATCAGCCTTTTGCCCTGATCAGAAAGTTTTCAAAGGAGATGATTTTTCTGCAAGATGAGACAAACCAATTAAGTCATTCCAGGAGGACATCAGCCAATCAGATACCACTTCTGAGCTCTGCAGGTTACAACAGACCCCAGTCTGAGAGTCTAAATGTATTTTATATTTGAGCGAAAGCTTCCAACTGAACAGAGAGAGCCAACAGCTCAGGTTCTGTGGAGACAGAGGTTATGGATGCTTAGAGTGTGCACTGCCACCTCAGTTTGCTCTCCTAAGTCATTTGCTGTCCCATAATGTTTCCCGTGATCCAGTGTCAGCCAGACAGACTGCTAAAGTCACCCCCCCCCCCCCCCCCCCCCACACACACACACACACACACTTTCTGTCCTTATTATAAGCTGAGGAGACGAGCCAGAATTTACGTGTAAAACAATCCCAAATGGTTCCTCTGGGTGCTGCTAGGTGGCTCCCAGTGGAGGGGAATACTGAACCCAGGCCCAAAAACAGAGAGCCAAGGAGCTTCTACAAAGGGAGCCCCAGCTTTGCACGTCCTGTACCCCATCCCCAGTCCTGGATGAGGAGAGGGATGTCGGCTGGTTCTTCCAGGGGGCTGGACTGATGGGAAAGAGCTGGCGGAATGACCAAGAAAAGCTAACTCCCTCCTCAAGCTGCTTTATAAAGACCTGGCAAATGTGCAGAGAGCAAAAGAAAGGAGGTGTAGGAATGGGGTAGAGGGGTGGGTCGGTTAGAGAAGGGATAGAAGGATGAAAGGTGTCCCTTTCTCCAAAGTCAGTGTAAGAGCTCTTCGCCTTTGTTGGGTCAAAGGGTTTATGGAGAACTAGAGCTGCACCCTGGCAAACATGGCTATAAATCTGCTTCATTAGTCCCGACACAAGGCAGCGTGGAGGCTAGAATGTTATAATGTAAGCTCTGTTTGAGAGAGCTACAACCTGACAACTGGTATCTTAACCACCTCCACCCTAAATACTAACAGACTCATTGATAAAAAGCTCAGGGGCTTAAGGATGATAAGTCAAGGGCACATTTGTGGGAGACTTTAGTAGAGATGATGCCAGAATAATTTGATGTTGCTGCTGGTTAAAAAACTGGCTCTTGATTTTAATAATCCTGCTGATACAGAGATTTAGTTCTTCTTGATTCAGTGTTGGATTCGGCTTGGGTAATAACCTCAGCTCTTTAGTGACGTCCTCCCACTGCAGCCACTTTGAATAATCAGCCAGGCTGAGTCATTGTGTTAACTGATTACCTTTGGAAAACAAAAGGAACACCTTAAAAACGCAGTTCTGCGGGCCTTGCCCATTGATCCTGGTTTTCCATGACGTGCATCCGTCTGTACAATCTCATGCATGCGCTTGCACACACACACAACCGCTGCTGCTTATTGGAATTCAGAGTGGGGCCCAGGTAGGGGAAGCTCTGCCCATATATGAGCAAAGGAGGAAACAAGCCAGGTGTGTGTGGTTAGTACACCGTTGGAACCAGTGATCTTGAGTACACACAAAAAAGCGCACATACATACACGAGACCCATGCATGCACACAGAGGCTCTATGCTCTTGTGTTGTGCATGCACACACAAGGCACTCAGCTCTGTGACGTTGAAATCATGCTACAAAGCTTTAAACTCTACAATCTGCCTGTGAATGACAGACTTGTGTGAGTGACTTGTTGCTGTATAAACACAGACAAGTCATGTGAAAAGGAAAGTGGGAAACAGAGGAATGAGTTGAGTCATGGTTAAGATTGCTCTTAACCCAGTTTTTTGTTACATAACTGTCAGGAGAGCTATGGTATGTGACAAATTCCTCCTGCCTGACACCACACTGTGGCTGAGACTAAACCCTGACACTGGTGACTTCCTTCAACATTTCCCACATCCCTGAATCAGGTGCATCTGCCATCTTTGACTGCAGAGTCAGGAAGACATGACAGGTAACATGAAGCAAAGTTAGATTCCAACATTGATCAACACTGACGGCATCTTATCCTCCACACATCCCTCCTGCACTCCCAGTATTTTTCCCCTCTCTAATAAACATGCTATAGGTATAACAGTTAGGGGTAACGGCTGGGATAGGCTCCAGCCCCTGCATTAAAATAAGCAGATAGAGACAATGAATGGATGGATGGATAGTTAGGTGTAAATCACAATCTCAGTCACATACTATGTTGATTCAGTGGACAATAATTTAATATTTGCTGATATTTAGATTAGATTCGATTCAGGACTCAGAGATTGATATGAGACGATATCATGAGTTGATTGAACGTCACCATTTCCTTTCATATCTAATCACAAAAGCAGCTATGGTAACCAAATAGTTTTCTTCCTGAGCTCAAACAGACATTTTAAAGACATTTTAATCAGACTTAACCACGTTCTGTTTTAAAATGTTCACATAATGTAAAAGATAACAAAGTAAATAAAAACAATTCCATGTTTTTTCTACAAGGCATCAATGTTCGATTGATGTTTCCAATTTGAGTCGATCCTGCTGGTTTGATCAATCAGTGTATCGATGCATATCTATGTATTGTTAACACCTCTAATTACTGGAAGGCTGATGGCTCGATCTTCAGCTTTGCTAGTTCAAAAGTCAAAATGTAAAGAATAAGAATCAGATCATTAATGTGTGTCTGAATGAGTGACGGTGGCTTTTATTGCTCAGCGAGATGAGTTGGCCACAAGAGCAGAAAACCGCTCTTTGATGGGAAATTGAAATCACCACCATAGTGGGACATTTGCTCAATTCTTCTCATCCGATAACAATTTCAAAGCCATCCAACAGCTTCACCTGCTTGGTGCCATTTTCATTACAAATCGAGATAAACCACCAAAGTAAATCAACCTTAATGCAACAGTGGCTGCAGCATCATCTTTCAGGCCATCTCACATCTCCAAAATGGACTTTTCTCTCTTTTATCTCTTGCATGTTTGAGATGAAAGATCCTGACAACACTGTTTTGGGTCAGACAGCATTTGTGTGAAGCGATCATAAAATGGATTGCTATATATATATATATATATATATATATATATATATATATATATATATATATATATATATATATATATATATTGTAACAATCTAGCTGTGTATTTTGTAACAAACAATGCATATTAACTCAAACCCCTCACTATTTGCAGGGGAGAGCTCAGTAGAGACGGAAACAGGAGTGGGAGGAAAATAGAGATGATGTACTTGATTAAAACATTGTACAGGACAGGTCTTGCTATAGCAATTTATGGATTAGCACCATCCTTTGTCCCTGTAAGCGTTGTGGCCAAATGAAGGTGAACAAGATGCGCAAAGTAGGAATATGATGACTTGCTGACAAATCAAAGTTTACATTGAATCTCTGGGGGCAAAGAAAGTTGTTGGCGCATTTTCAATCACTTCTGCAGTTGATGCAAAACAGTTCATTTCAAAATAATTTTATATTAAATGTAAATCTACATCCCTCATTCATCTTATTTCTTTTTCTTCTTTCCTTTTTTCTGTTTCCTTCTTTCCTTCCTTTTTATTTGACGTTTTCCCTTCCTGTCATTTAATTATTTAATTTCCTCTTATTTTATGAAAATATTATCCAGTCCAATTTTATTTGTAAAGCACTTTAAAAAAACAACACTGTTGACCAAAGTGCTGTACACAGCAAAGGTAAAAGATAACAAATAAAAACAACAAGGTAAGTACAGTATGTAAAATACATCAGGAAATATTTACTTGTTTTATAAAATATACTGATTATGATTTTAAAAATCTACTGAAGTACTAGTTAGCTCATCACTGACTGTGATCAGTCGTTGCAAATTAGTTAAACTTACAGTTATTCTACTGTCACATGATTTGAGTCAAACTAGATTAATTCTCTTAGTGTGTTTCATGTTTGGCTGCATTATTATAGCTTGCTATGATTCAAACCAAGGTAAACAAGGAAGAAGAGGCTGTAAAGTATGGAGACAAACGACGTCTTGGCAATGTCTTAACTTTTATCTAGCAGTGCTCCAGTTTAACCAATTTAAAATCTACTTAAAAGAATGTGAGCAGAAGTCTTCTAAATACACAAGTCTGTCTTCTCTGTCATGGTTTTTTCCCTAGAAGGAACGAGGTCGTCCTGCTGAATTAGGCCTACTTCCTGCCAAGTAGAACAAGGCAGGGTCCGCTACGTAGGCAGAATGATAAGACAAAAGGGCAGATTCCACGCTAATCTCTGCCGTGGAATTTAATCTTTTCCATCAAGATACCTGCGATGCATCTCACCGCCAATCTTCCCACTATCGCCACCCTCGCACCGGAAACGCTGCCCAGATAAGCCCTCATAGATCCTTGCGCTCGGACGTGACATTTCCTTATCACCACTCCTCCCTCTCTCTGTGTCTCTGGCTCTATCAAACCTCCAGGAACCATAAACTACAGAGCTGGAGGGCCGAGAGAAGCGGCTTTGAGAGGGCGGGAGGGCGAAGTAAAGGGGACTGAAGTAATCTTTGATGGAGCTTAAGGAGTGGCTGTCATTGTTTTGCTCGCTTTATGACCAGCACACACCAATTCTTCCAGTTCGTGACCTTTTTTTTACATGACATGTAAAAGTAATGATAACTGGAAAGAGCGTTGTCTTAGTCAGAGAGAGTGGGGGATAATGTGAAGAACAAAAGCTGGGCAGAGAGCCACCACTTTTAAAGACAAACACACACACACCACACCACTGCTCGGTTTGTGACTAAGCCTCATTCAGGCAAACACATGTCATCCAGAACCACGAGCTCGGATTCACACAACCCTGCATCTCACACACACACCGATGCATGACATGCTGCAGCGTTTAAAGAGGAGGTAACCAGGAGAGACGGGTCTGCGCGAGTCCCGGCTCATCAGTCGTCACTCTCCTGCAGCCAATCGCATCAGCCGCTTGCAATGTCCATTCATAAAGAAGTAACGCCGTCCACGCTGTATGACACTTTTTCCCCACCCACCCTCGTTTCATTCATGCCCTCTGCTGCCGAGAGACGAAGTGAGCGTGTTATCTGTGTCAAACGAAAGAGGAGGAAGAGGAAACTGACAGACAGTGAGAGGTATTAGTTCCCCTGAATAAAATAACCACTAAGACTTGTGTTAAGATATTATTAAAATAGGCTAGATGATACACACACAGCACCACCTAATCCAAGCGGTGTAACGGTGAATCAGCTCTTCTGTAATGTGATCACATTGTGATGTGACGCTCACACCGCCACAGATGACCATTCAGACTCCAGGCTGTGAGCTGGAGGTGATCATTCCCCCCGGCTTGAAGAAAAAATGCAACCCGGTCACATAACTCAGAGCACATTCAGGCGTTTCCTCTTGTTTTTCACAGCTTTTGGTGTCTCTCAGAGTTTGCTGACAGTCTACAGACCGGCACCGAGAGCCCACTGTTCTTCTCCTCAGTCTATTAAGGATCTGGGAGCAGTTTCTCAACCTTAACTTGTAACATATGATACACATCAACAACAGCAGCAGCGGCAGCTTTCTGGGAGTCTTTTTTCTTTCTTTTTTTCCACTTACCCGTCTGGGTGAGTTTCTTCCCGACGCTTGGTTTGGAATGAGGGAACCCCCCTCATGTTCCTCCTCCTCCTATTCCAATTTCCTCCTCTCTGGAGACACTTTTCTCTGTTTCTGGGTGTCCTTTGCTCTATCGCTGCTTCAAAAAGGGAATCCGGCTTTTCTTCCTTCACTTTAACTTTGCTTGGTCCCGCTTAGAGCGAGCGAGCGAGAGAGAGAGAGAGAGAGAGAGAGAGAGAGAGAGAGAGAGAGAGAGAGAGAGAGAGAGAGAGAGAGGACGGAGAGAAGCTATTGGGTAATGACTTCTCACCCACGTCACTATCTGCAACTGTGACGACAAGTCACACGAAACTCGCTGTAACTCCCTAAAAGATTTTATCCTCGTCTTTTTTCCCTCTTTTCCTTCTCCTGTTGCATTCTTCTGCGTGTAATCAATAACAGGCTTAAAGTGACAGCAGTGTACTGCATAACCAGCTCTCACTCTATCACACAAACACACTTTCTCTCTCTCTCTCTCTCTCTCTCTCTCTGACACACACACTTACATACAGACAGTTTGTGAGGCTCTCTGGGCTAAAGGTGCTTTCCCAGAGCTCTGGAGACACCACAGCCGTTAAACTCCCAACAAGCCCCGCCAAAGCTGCACTATCACATGTTTCACAGCGGTCTCCCTCTCCTCTTTCTCTTCCTCTCACCCTTCACCCTCCCTCCTCTCCCTCGGCCTCCCTAACTGACACCATCCGACTCTCACACACACTCCCGGCTCCGCCGCCGCTCTCTCTTATAGCTAGTTAGAGGGGCTGAGCCTACAGCGGCGGAGGGCAGTCTCCTGTTACATAGCTCTCAATTGAGGTTAGAGAGAGGACATCCATTCAGAAAAAAAGAGAGGAGGGAGGAAGGAGGAGGGGAGAAGTAAGGGCAGCCTCTCGGTCTCTTGCTACATGTGTGTGTGAGAGAGAGTGTGTGTGTAGGGGTCTTCAAAAGCAGGATACTCCCCTGCCAGAGATTTGGGGCGTCTGTAGAAAAGGGAACCCGTATTTGAATAAGGAGGAAGAGGATCTATGACTTCTAGCCTTACCTGCATAAACAAATACTTCATGTGCATCATGTCTCAGTGCTTCATAAATTGCTGAGACCACAAAGAGAAAGTAAGAGAAAGAGTTTTCAAGACTGAACATGCCCTTAAATAAGCAAGAGACCTCACAATAACCTCAGCTGCTAAAAAGAAAGTACCTGACTTAAAACCACCACCAGACGATGACAACGGCATCATCTGGCGTCGCTCCTAAACATCCCGACCTCAAACTTCCGTTGTCCTCGTTGGATCAGGGCCCTCACCTACATCCTGTCATTTAACCCTCCAGCCAACCACACCTATGAGCGGGCCAACCCTGCACCGCTCCCTCCATCCTCCTCTCCGCCCTGCTTTTCAATGGGAGACCTAAACATCAGCTGGTTTGTTACGTGAATCACCGAAGGCACACGCTACGCCCAAGCTACGCTCCCGTTACACATATTGTGGAGCACAAACACGCAAGTCACACGCACAGGCGCTTAACTGGAGCGAGACCGCTGCTTTTGTCAGATTCCAGTCACTTCTGTTTAAATAGCTTCAGTGAGTCATGTAACAAGCGGAATTAAGCGATGTAAGAGTTACTTGTGCACATTTCTACTCTGCATGGTGCACCTAAGGTGAAATGTCATCCCTGAAATTAACTTAAATGTGAGTATTGTGAGAAGTCACTGGTTTATTTGAATATTTTAAGTTCAAAGAAGATACATTTTGGGTCATACTTGAAGAGAAAATGGCATAATAAGGGGTTTCAAGCTCAGAGAAGATCTAATGAACCCCCAAATTGTGAACCTCAGGTAGCGAAGTTCATCCCTGCATCACTACAAGGATTTTTGTGTAATGGGGATGAGAGAGAGTAAGGTAGAGAAGAGAGAGAGAGAGAGCGAGAGAGAGAGAGAGAGAGAGAGAGAGAGAGAGAGAGAGAGAGAGAGAGAGAGAGAGAGAGACTAATCCAAGTTGAGAAGACTTAAGTTAAACACTTAGCAAACCTGATCAGTCTGAACTTACACTTCCAAACTCATTTATCATGTTTACATCCATTAAAATAACCGATGAGCCCAGCGGTTTTAACATCAGAGGGATCAACGTACATACGTGCGTGTGTCATGTGCGGACAGAGATGAGTGGGTGTGAATGAATCACTCAGACTGAATGGGTTTGAACGGGTGCCACTGAGCTGCAGCAGCAGGCTTGATGACTCACGAAGACGGCATCTCTGCCTCCAGACCGACCGATAAACGTTAACCTGCCGGAGGTTTTCCTCTCCGCTCCTCTCTCACGGCTCCTCTGTTTTTGTTGTTAAACTCTTATCTGCAGCGATGCTTTAGATATCCACAACACTTTGATTAGGGATTGGGTTGTGTTATTCCACAGTATTCGGTTGTTCTGGTTGTAATTAGGTTAAGATATGTAGGAACTCTTAAAGGACTGTTAGGCGACTGACGTGCATCACAGATATGTGTGATTCAATTACTCCTGAAAAAAGGAAATCAGATATTTACAAAGACATGCTTTTACTGCGTTAGCCTTTCCAAATCAGACATATACACAATTAGATTCTTGATCCAATACAACTATAACAGGTAGTTTTCTAACAAGGAAAGCTTCTATTTTCCAAAATGAAAAACTAAAATAAATTAAATTAAATGAATGAAAGTAAATCAGATCAAATTAAAATTTATTAAATAAATAATCATGGTGTTCATTTTTACACATTTCACCCAAAACATTCTCAAAGTAAAAATAATTATATTTATATCATGTTTATTTTCTAAAATACAGTTTCACAATCAGAATATGTAGAAACATAACTGGAAATTTTAACAAATTTCCTTCTACAACTTTTATTGACTGTGTTCAATTATATTATTCAATTATAATATATCAATACAATGTTTTGTTTTTATCATATTTATATATGCGTTTAGTGTTTTGTTTTTACAAGTTTATTTTTGATCCTATGAAATTCTAGCTGTCTAAGTGTTTTTTTTGCTTCTAGTGTCCCAGTTAATGCAATTTTTGGTCAGCAATGAATTTTAGATGATGATTACAATTATATTTAAATCTCTCATAAAGCTCAGTTTCATGCTTATTATAGAACAAGACTAAGTTGTCACGTTTTAATTATGTAGATATTCAGCAAGTCAGGAAAATGAGCTAGAAATAATAATAATAATAATAATAATAATAATAATAATAATAATAATAATAATAATAATAATAATAATAATAATAATAATAGTAAAGTTACAAGAAGACACATTTACCTGTTGTGTTATTTTTTTTTTATTGAAATGAAAGAATTATACCTGAATTCTGAAATTGTACAGCCAGATTTATGTAAACAGAACTTGAGGTTTAATTTGTCTCTGAAAAGACATAAAAATATATAATTTAGCAGCTGAATTTCATGGGAGTCCCAGTATGACATTAAAGATTTGCATCAAGTTTGTCCTGAAGAGTAAAGTTTCACAGTAACTAAGAGGTTTGCCATTTTAGAAAGTGACTCAGTCTATTGTGGGGACAAACTGAGCACCGCCTGCTCGCTTTCTCTGGGTGGAGACAAGGGCGGAGATGTGTTTCAACACACATGCACGACACAGGCGGGGGCCTTTCCTTCATGCTGTCACACACACACATACACACACATGCACACAATGGAGGAAAGGAAGCTGGGGATTCCAGAGATTCCTGTGGACAAAAAGGTGTGAACTCAGGCAGCCGAGCAGCCTGGGAATTCTACCGGGTCGGATCGGGAGGCAGTTTAATGGTTGACCAGAGCCACTGGTGACACACGGACAGATGAAAGAGATAAAGTCAAAGAATTCAAATAGCAGGATAGAGGTGAAGACAAGGAAAGGGTGCAGGAGAAATGACTTAAATGCCAAAATGAGCAAAATTTGGAGGGTGTATTTTGAGAGTGTTTGAGAGTATTTAAAGATGCAACATAAGGACAACGTAAGGACAATGTGTTTTAAATCTTTCTCAACGACCTATTGTCTTAGCTGGGCTGTAGTTTCATTAGTTTTACCCAGCAAACATGGCCAGAGAGATAGTGGGAGACACAGAGCCGAGCAGAGTTTCCACAGTCAATTTCCATCTTTTTGTGAAGGGAAGTTTTGAAACTTTATGGCAGTAAAATGCAGTTATAGTAGATTTCCTCTCAGCTGGGGGAATGTTTTAAAAGTGCAAAAAAATGAAAAGCGTATCAATAATTCTTAAAAGAAATAAAAGGGCCCAGATTTAATAATGCTTCGTGCCTGACGCAAAGCCATGTTAAAGTGACAGTAATTAGGCAGGTTGGTGAGTTAGCTCCTGATTTTAGTGCCTTGCCGTGTTGCATATGCATATATGGGAGCTTCCTTTCCTAAGTGTTTTCCTTATTTTAAGCGTTACACTTTCTTTATTTACTGTTTAAAAAAAGCACATATTAAATTTACCATGTCTTGTTGTTGCTTAAAGGTGGTAAAGATATTCAATGATGTGTAAATTTATTCTCCTTGTTATTCTTTACTGACTTACAGAAATTTAATGCAATCTGGACTCTTTAACTAGAATAAGTCATGCTAACCCATTACACCAAAGCATTTTGCAGGCTGTTAGTCATTTAAATCATGTTTGTTTTTTGTTTGCTTCAATGAATGCAAAATTTGTGCATCAAGAATATGTCTGACATTGTCCGTTAATGACGCGGGAGCAGAGATGCCCTGCATGTTTACAGGGAATATTAGGTCTTTACAGATATCCAGGGGTGGCTGCAGAGATGGCGATTAGGTAAGTCCCAAATATTTTTCTCATTATTGTCGTCTGGCAACATGAAGAGGTTCAATTACTCTTCTTTCTTTATGTGTTCTGTTAAGACCAAGACAGTCATTTCAATAAAAAACAGAGTGAAAAGACAAAAAATCTATGAGAGAGAGAGAGAAAAAAGAAATTATATTTATTTCCATAAGAATTCTCTTTGGTTCAAAAGTCAAGCAAACATGAAAGGAAGGTCTTTTGACTTAAAATGCCGCCTACTCCATGTTAAATAGAAATAAGCTTGTTAATACTTGAAACAAGTTAAAATAGCTGCCAGAAGTTAGAAGATTTTATATGAAAATAAATCTTAAAGGAGACATGTTCTATCTTTTCTATCGTCAAGCCTTGATAAAAATGTCAATGACATTTTGGTCAAAATCCTAGAGAAATAAGAGCAAAATCTCTCTTTTCAATCAAGCCTTTAAATCTCTGTTCACGCTGACTTTCTTCCAAACATGAAGTAACCAGCCTAAGTGTTAACACTAACAACAAAGTCAGTTCAGACTACCACACACCAAGCTGCTGGAAAACTGAACCTTTGTTACTTTTAACCAGTTTATTTAAACGATTGAAAAGCCACTGATGAGCTTTTCAACAAATAAGAAATCAGAATTCCCAACCTCCAACTAGAAATAATAATAGTAAAAAAAAAAAAAATAATAATACAAAAAAAAGAGGATTTCTTAGTTTGGATTTAAAAGATGTAACAAAGATTTATCTCCATTTAATGGCTGACTTTGCTGTTTATATCAAAGGAAAAAGCAGGAGCTAATGAGTCTGAACTTCCTATACTCCTGAGGTGCAGTGAATGCATCATCATGTGATGTAGAAGTCGGGTGAGGTAAAGATGGTGTAGCTGGATTTGTTCACTCGTGGAAGTGGGACGCACAAATCTGCTGCAAATCTTAAGCACTCAATAAATAAAATATTTCCAAACCTACGCAGCCCCCTAACAAGGTGCCTGGGACGTTTTTTTTTTCTTTTTTTTTCTTGATTTATTTATTTAGGGGAGTTTTTGAGGAAGGAGAAACTAAAGACATCCGCATTTATTGTCTGAGACACGGACAAAGTTTTTCTTTCTTTATAATATGTCCACTCTGAAATATGTAAGACTGCTCGACGAACATTACACAACACACAATCTGTAAAAATGAGCAAAAAGACACTTTTAAAACAATCTTTTCAAATAAATAAATCTAGATTTATTTAGTCTAAATATGAGATTCTTCTTATTATAATTTTTTAACACTGACCTCATTACAACACACACAAAGGCAGCAGGAGACTTGGTGATATGCACCTGTCTCTGCCAAACTTGAAACTCTCAGCTCGTGATGGACAAGAACAGACGTAACAGTGACGTCATTTCATTCACTAAAACAGCTCACTGACACACACACACACACACTGAGGAAACACACTTACAACCAACCAAGGCCAGCAAGATAGGAATATGGCAGCCGAACCCTCCCTCTACCCAACCCCCCTGCTATGTGCATGTGCGTGCTTTTGTGTGTGAAAACGTTTGCGCGCATGTTCCAGACCACACTGACTATATTAGGTTGGTCTGTTTGCAGCACCGGGAGGCGGCGCGCACACGCAGATACAACCGTGAGGTCACTGTCACGCTGGAGAGGCGTGACTCTACGTCTTATCTTGATCCACTCCGCTTGTTGAGCGTGGCTCTCCACTGCCCTGCCGTGACGTATGTGTGTGTCTTTGTGTGTGTGCGCGCCTGCGATGACCCTGACACACAGAGATACCCTAACATCTCTGAGCTCGGAAATACACACAGCAGCTTGACTTGTGATGCATTTAGTCAATAGCTTGAGTTGTTCATAACTTATACAAGTGTCTGATTACTCAAAAACAAGTGCCTCCATTGTGACGCAATGTTAGTTATGGGTTAAACTATATTAAGCAATAGCTTCCATAACAGTACAGTTAGTAACAGAAGGAGCATTAAAGGATCAGCTATTTTGACCATTATTTCAGCCTGTCAGTTATGCTAAAATTGTAAAAGTTTCACCAGGAATCGTTATTAACAGTTTTCGGTCATCTCAGCTCTGAATTTCCAGTGTTTTCATTTGTTTTCTTGTCAAATTAATACCTTTTTAATCACTAAATGCTATTTTTGAACACTTTTAATATCTAAATTTGGTTGTAGGTTGCATCTCTTCTTTGCATGCAAACTCATAATTATGAAGAACATGTGTACTTGAAGCCACTGTGTGCCATTGTGGAGTTTTCCTATTCAGTTGCAGCTTATCAATCAAAATGATTCCCCCTTTTTTAAATAAAAAAATAGCCATGCATTTTTTTGGGATAGACATAAAAATCAATTTAACCCTAAAGTTTAAGAATTTTGTGGCTGCTGTGGCAGCAATTACCTTCAAACACTGAAGTGTTTCAATGACTTTAGAGGAAAATCTCTGCTTTAAAAGCCTCTTCAGTTGGGACTAATACTTCAACATTCCAGAGAATGAATTTGTGCAATCATTGCCAGTAACGAATTGAAAATATGCAAGAAACAAAATGAAAATGAGTATTGTTATTTAGCACAAGCATGCTGAGTGGAAAAGGCAAAGATATGGAAGGAAGAAGTGAAAAAGATGAGCAGCCGCCTCATGCAACACTGTGATTTTTTTTTTTTTTTGGCGTATTTGTCTTGTATTTAGTCATTTGCATGAGTGGTGTATTCAATTTCCCATTAATTTGATCATTACACAGCACAACCACAATTTCTGATAGAATATAACAATGCAGCTAAGATGACTAAGATTATAAAACTCCACATGGCTTTCCTGTTATCAAATAATCCCAGAATTAGAAATAGAAAATGCTGTTTATAACCCCAACCCTACCTGAATTAGCCCTTCAGACCATGTGTGGTGTGCATGTAAATGCAGCTCAATCCATGGGTTAAAAAAAAGTGCAATTCTGCAATAGCTGCAAAATAGATGCATGAAATGAATTTAATTACTTCTTAAACTGTGTGCTTAAATGTTAGTTCACTGCTGATTACTAAGAATACAAATATGTTTTATAAATTTATAATTATCCTCAAGCTAAATGCAGTAACAACAGAAACATTGGTCATGTATCCAACATGCATGTGAGACTGGTTAGAAACTGCACGGGAGTATTTAGACTCCTTTAAAGGAATCCACTGGTGTATCATCTCTACCCCTCCCCTTCACTCCTGGTTTCCTCCCTGTCACTCCACTCCTCCTTTCCTCTTCCTCTTCCCTTCAGAGGTGTCAAACAGCCAAACTCTCCCTCTTCTCTGCAGCCGCACAACGTGGGCTGTGTGAAGGCAGTTACTCTGCTGCTGGCTGGCCCACTCGCAGGATATAGAAGCTGTGAGCCCTGCCAAGGCGGTGAGGGGTCACACAGTGGAGAATGTGTGTGTGTGTGAGGATGACTGTGTCACACATGAGCTCCCGGCTGGCAGGTGGCGGTCTGAGCAGCGACACCAACAGAAGACGCCCTCTCGTCCTGGAGCTTCAGTGCGAATGAGGCTTCTTGTGAAACATTCCACTCTCCCCCGCCGCTCGGAACCAGCCTTTCCTGCTCTCACTTCCCCGTCCTTCCTTTTCACTTGTCCACACGCCAATGTCACCCCCTTAGCATTTCCCACCTACGCCCAACAACCCCATCTACTGCTGCTCCACACCCCTGGGCAGGTCCCCCGTACATGACATACGCCCCCAGACTGGTGGACTCCTTCTGGGCTTCCTGGAGAACCACCTTCCATTATCAGAACAACCGGTCCAGCCCAGAAACACTGCTGTTGAGCTCACTTCGTCACTGGCAGCTCTTTAAAACGCTACTCAAATGGAACTAAAATAACTTCAGATGTGTGTCAATGATTAGGCTGAAGAAAGGCAGCCAGACTGATATTTATCATGGGAGACAAATCAACCACTTTCACCTACTTTTGCTTTCTTTTTTTAAGTATTAAAAACTGAAAAGGAGAAGAACGAAACTCCACATATAGACTAACTCTGATTATTCTTTCATCCACAAAAAACCAATATAAGTCCTTGCATGCACAGAAAGGGAGCATTAAACAATATTGTTTTTACAATTTTAAGGCATTTTAATGACCAAAGAAAACCTCTGAGATATTTCAATCATTTTTAACACAAGTGATCCTGATCTGTACCAAAATCTTCATGGATTTTTCCTTTGTTCATGCTCCAACTCTGCACAAAGTTGGATGAAATTCAGTTCAGCTTTAGCATTTCTTTTTTAAGAAGACTTCACCTTGGCTGCACAATTATGCAAGAAAATAACCAAGATAGGAGACTGAAAAAACTATATGTTTTTGTGATGAATATAGAGAAATTTTAACAGCCTTAGCTAAGATTTATTAACACTGAATGTAGGTTTTTGAACAAAAAATACCCGTGAGGTTTGTCTTCTGCATTGAGCTCACTAATTTGCTATCTCACTACAGTTTCCAGAGGTGAATCATCTTTGTACATCTACAGAAAAAGTCCAGATCATATCTTCTCCCCAAGCACAGTTCATCTGAGAGAATCAATCAGTTATTTTGTTGTAATAATTAAAATAATCCCCCTTAACGGCCAGTTTGTTCAAGTTCCACACATCGAAACGTGTTTATTAATCCATCAGACTTGCCAATGATGAACACTCCTCATCGCTTCTGTCTAATGGACTATGCAAATGTATGTGCATGTGCAACTGTGGAATGTCAGCATGTCATTCACAGAAGATTAAATGGACATGCAGCATGGAGCTCTGTTTTCTCGGTTCCTTCTTTCGGATAGCAGGCAGGGTGAGAACGAGCGAGCAGTTCCAGCAGATGGGGCCGGGTCTGATGCCGCCATCTGTCTCACAAGTGCAGGGAAAACGAGGCTGAGAAGGTGTCATGCAGAGCTGCGATGGGAACATGCCGCTTAGATTTAAATTGAAAACAATGCTAAGGGTTAAGATGGAGTCTGCTGTCCTTCATCAGCACATCCACCTGCCTTGTCTGGAACAGTTACTTCTCCAGGATGTGTACACTCCTCATCATAAAGTTTCATCGAACGCTGGCAGGGAGAGGACTCTCGCAGCGAGCTTCTTCCCTCACCGGTCTCTTGTCTGGGGGCTCAGCAGCAGGGCTGACTCACAGCTCGGCCCACTCTTTCCCTCCCACTCCTCCCTCCCACTCAAGCCCCAGCCGTACCCAGCGTGGGAGGCAGCGCAGCCCGGGACCAGAGCCTCCGGCTGGGCACACATACACATATATAGCCAGCATGGGCCCACGGCTTTGGAGCTTTGGCTTTCATTCCCTTCACCCACATAGAAACAAAACAAAAAAACACTCACACACAACACACACGCTGCCTACGCACACAGAACCCACAGTGATTTTTAGACCACCTCTTTAATGATGTCATGTGCCTTACATCTGAGGGGAGCAGCGGCAGGGGAAACACGTGGGAGTGTGTGGGCTGGGCATGCTATGTGTGCGAGTGTTTCAGTCTTGCTGCCAGATATCTCTGTCTTTCTTTTTTTTTAACATTAAATGCACTAAATGTTTCATGTAGACATTTACTGTTGGCTACTGTAAGTAAAGAGCACAGCAGAGTTCAGTAGGTTGGGGTTATTTATAAAGCACAGCACAGGGGAGGATTTGGATCCAATGAAAAGACACAGATGGAGTGATGATCTCTGGAAATAGTAAGATGTTACTAAATTCTGATGTGAAAGTGGCTCTCCAGTGCAAAGTGAAATTAACAGAAAGCACAAACTGATCCTGGTTTCTGCAGCCTTTGGTCTACTTTTCAACCTGCATCAAGTGTAAATAGCAGATCATGTGTGAATCTTACCGCCAGGGACTTGAGGCCTCCATCACCAGCCTGTGCCACCTTTTCACTGATGTGCATCACGAAGAGCTGAAGCTGTGAAAAGACAGGTGGCAGAAGAGCGTGTTACTCAAATCACATCTTATCACTGACACCTTTACAGAATTCTAAAAAGAAAAAAAGGAAGAAATATACAAAAAATGGATGGAATTGCACAAAGTAACACATCGTAGGATGCCTGAATAATATTCAGAAGGGCCAGATTGCTCATTAGAATATTTCACATTTGTGTGTGGGCGAGCTTTTAGCAGTCCTTCTCCTACTAGTTCCCAGTGCTGTTCCAGAAACACTGTTCTCTGTCCAAATTCCAACCAGGATCGTAACCCCAGTCTGTCCATTAAACAAAAAATTATTATTATTATTAATAATAATAATAATAATAATAATAAATAATGAAAAATAACTTAATCCAAGCACAAACTTCTGTCCAAGTTTCAGTTCCAAAAAATACTGTATGACAAACATTGTCAGCTTGTAGATAAAAAAAAAAAAGAAAACAGCTACTGCACAGAACTGAATCCATGCAGGACAAATAATGTCTGATATTTATAGAAATAGTCAGTATTAATCTTCCCCAAATGATAAAGATGAAGATTTACTGATCATATTTCCAAAAATTTTAAAGCACCACTCTACTTTTCTGCCCTGAACATGCATGAAAGTGACCGAACATCAAGTAAGCAGCAACCCCCCCACCCCACACACTGCTGCACATACGCTCATGTGCAGTGAAAACATGCATCTCAAGATAACTTACATGATATATTTGCAGCTTGTGTGAGAAAGTGACTGTTTTATCTAAGAAGTTTTTTGTTTGTTTGTTTTCTAATTTCCTTTTAATCTTAATTAACGCCTGACACAGAGTTTAGATGGACATCAGCTTATCCAAAGCGCTGACTTCCAGCTGCATGTATCACAACTGCCCCCTGTTGGATGCTGCTCCACTGTATCTAAAAGTGAAAAAGCATGGTTTTAATTATAATTCTCTGAGAGGAAAAAATCTTTAAATGAAAAAGAAAAAAGTCAGCATATATAATATGGTTTATGAAGGAATCTGACTGGACATCAGTGGAGCTGAGACTTCTCCCATCATTTACAGTCAGCATGATGTTCGCACCAAACACCACATCTATCAGTGATTTCTTAGAAAGCCTCTACAGTCACAGCAGGGCAGTCACTCAATGTGCTGCCTGTCCCTTCCTCGTGCGTCTCTGCGCCTTTCTTCCCCCTCTCCGCTCCCCGTGTCTGTCCCGCAGTCACGGGGTCTCCCCCGGGGTAAACGCATTCCAAAAACACAAGAATTTCCTCCAGCCCAACTCACATACCTCCCCCCCCCCCCCCCCCCCCCTCTCTCTCTCTCTCTCTCTCTTTCTCTCTCTCACACACGCATGCACACGCACGGACTTGAGCTCCCACAAACATGGTAGCGCGCACGATGGTCTTGCCAAAGCCGAAAGGACCACACACTGCTGCAATGCCATGTTCAGCAGGCTCCCAAACAGCATTTAAAAGAATGTAAAACAATAAATTTAGCAAGAAAAACACGCGCATTTCTAATCAAACTAAAATTAAATTAAATTTGAGCTTTGGGTTGATTTTTTTTCTTATACAAAACAAATACCCAAGAAATTTTCATCCATAATCATTAGTTTTAATCAGTTGTACCTGGAATCTTTTGTTGGAGGGAAAACAACAACCCTTCCTCGAGTGCAGTCCACAATCCATCCGAAAACACTCGACAGACCCCCAGACACATCTCCGATGAGCTGTGCGCAAAAAGTGTTCGCGCAATGAGCGACAGCCGCAGGTATAAGCGCGGAGAAGAAGAGGAAGATCGATTAATCTGTGGCTCTGTTAACAGGCGACTCTATTACTCATCTGATGTGTGTGTGAGAGTCCCTTCTTCGCCTGGTTTGGTTTTATCTGCGGGGCTTTTCGCCTGATCGCTGGGAAATGCCACTGACTGACTGTCTCTGATGCGCCGTGGAGGCTCACTCTGCCCCAAAACGCAAATCAGCCGGCCGCAGCTTCTTCCTCTCTGTCGACCAAGAGTCGACCTCAGTCCGCAAGAAATCCCCCACTGCCTCCCGCCTCCCCCCTTCAGGCTGCGGGGACGGTCCCCCCCTCACTGGGCTGTACGGTCGCGCACATTAATATGTATATTGATGCCACTATTGGTGACAGCACCTAAAAGCACCTGCAAGTTGCAGATAGAAGTGAAAATGAAAGAGAAGAAGAGTCAGTTTTGAAAAGAATAATGCAATTGATTAACTAATGACTTTTAAAATGGTATGGGGAGAAACAGAAACAAAAACAAAAGGGAAGTTTCCGAAGCAGAAAACTCTTAAAACCTTCTTCATTATCAAACGTAATTTCTGTTCATAAACACTGACATCTCCAACTTTTGCTAACAATTATTTTTAGTTTTTCTCTGCAATAACGCAAAAGTTGTAAAGTCCATGAAATGGTTTCCAAAGCAGAATCCAACAATCTTCCAAATAAATAACATCCCAGTAAAACTGAGCACACAGTTCATTTTAATCCCAGCAGGTGAACGTGATCAGCTGGCTGTCAGAGATTTCATCCCCCCACTTTCCACATGAGGAAATTTATCAGCACCTTATTTAATTGGGGATTCATGAAATGCAAATTTTCTGGAAACCCCTCTGTTCCCGCTGCAGGTACTAATCGCTCCTCATAGACACTTTAACGCTTCAATGATGAATTTAGAAAATGTCACAGTTTGGCATTATCATAAAAACCCTTTAAGGACAAGCGTCTTCCTCCTCTTGTGCCATTTTGTAAACTTAATTGCTAGGGGTATAAAAAAACTAAAAACAAAACACTTAACTTCAACCAATTTACCACAAAGCGCAAATCAGAAAACACATAATTGATTTGAATTTGCAGCAGTTCTTTGGGCTACTTAACACATATCAGCAAAAAATGAGAGAAACACACACACACACACACACACACATGCATGTTTTACTCAAATGTGAAACACACACACACACACACACACACACACACACAAAAAAACCTGACTGAGAGCCGTCCTTGTCTGTCTTTGGGGAAATACACCTGCAGTGGGATTGTACCTGCTCAGCTAAATCTAGCATGAACATTTGTATAAATTTCCTGTGAAATGTGCAAGATGATCTGTCATTGCTCACCTGCTCCTTCCCCCTTCTGTTCCTGCTCTTGCAGGCTGTCTCATCACTCTCAGTCTGAGAGTGAGAGTGATTTGCTGTGTCGATGTGGGAAATTAACAAATGTTTTCGCTGCCTCCTTCGTTCCCTCCGCTGGCACAGGTTGAGGAGGTATGAGGTCTCTAAACCACTCTGACAATATTACCAGCATGATGACTGTGGGTTCATATTGTGTGAAATTCCCTGAATAAATTACTGTGCCCACTCTTTCTCTTATCTGCTTATGAGTACAGTTATGACCTCAGTTTCTGGTATTTGGGATGGGTTTTTCTTCAATGCAAAACTTCCCAGAAATATTTTGTATTAAGAGTTTTTTGTAAGCTTTATGGTGAAATCAATTAACCCTTTGCATGTCATTCTTTGCTATTATATGGAAATGAAGCATCAGTTTAAGAATCCCCTTTGCATTTAGATGTTTTTTCATTACAAAAGGCTCAAAAGTTGATTTTTACAAATGAACACTTAAATTTAAAGCCTTAAAACCTCGTTAAGTAGATAATTAACGTATAAATCAGTTGAGTTTAGATACTTTTACTTTGTTCCCGTGATAAAAGAAATAAAGCCTACCATGCAAAACAATTTTAACAAAACAAAAATCTGCTACACGGCATGCAAAAACTGCAGTGATTGGGGACAATCCCATACTTTCCCCTTCATGTTTCTCAGCAGGAAGGGGAGGAGGGGTGGGGGTTGCATTTCTGTATCTGTACCGATCTGACTCACAGCGAGCAGATATTGATTCAACACAACCACGACCCTCCGCCCCTCCTCTTCCTCCCGGCCACACGTCACACACACTGCAAGCATGCTGCAGGACATCGAGCAGGGGGAAAAGCTGACCCACTGTGTGTCGTCGTCTCCCCGCCAAAGAAAAAACAAAAAAGAAAACATGGATAACAAACACCTGATGCAATCGCAGCCCTTTTAGAGATAACGGTAAGGCTTTGAAGTCGCAGATAACTTTCGTAAGGAGGGTGTTTCATGCCTTTCATGATGTCAGCGCAAAAAGTTGGAGCCCATGGATGCAAAAAAGTTGGGATATGATATCATAGCATTCAAAGATAGCATTCTTTCCATGGCTCATGTTGTAAATGGACTTTGCTTGAGTTAAATACTTTGAAATTGGGTCTTTTGCTGTTTTACAAGCCAGTTCCGTCTCTGATTGATCTTTCACTCATGAAGGCGCAGTGCTGCTTTATCATTAGTTGAGAACTGGTCAGTCACAGACCCCCACCTTCAGTTTTTAAATCTCAAGTGCACCGTACAAGTACACTAAAGTTTGCTGGTGAAGTACCCAGTACTGGTATACGTTGGCTCCCAGGCCCATTGTGTATATTAATCCAGAGGTGTAGTGTGTGTTTTCACTGTCTCCTCCCTGGGAATTCCCCTCTGTTCCAGGCTCTAACAGCCTGTCGGAGCCGCAGCTGTACGTGTGTGTGCGCGCGCGTTGAGGATGTATGCACGCTCAGTTATAGAGTGCACGCCAAGCATGCGTGCGCTGTGAGCTTCCCATCTGATTCCCAGGGTTCTGCGGAGTTAAACCCTCTTAAATGTCCCCCTGGCTTTTGTCCTCACGTTTCAGCTGAATTTCCCTGCATTCATCCCACCATTCAGACTCTCTGTGTTCGAGCGCTCAGGAATGCGCTGGGTTTGACAGGCGCCTGAACTGCATGTACGTGTGTTGGCGTGTGTGCATGTGTGTAAATGTGCATACAACATAAAGAAAGGCAGAGATTTTGGAAACCTTTTTTTCCCTTCTTTTTTGTACCTCCTCCGCTTTGTGCGAAGGTGACTTGGGAACACACAATCACCTTACCTTTGCACACACACGCATGCTGTTCACCTTTCTATACACACACACTCAACACCCCCACACACTTCGAGTCACATGTGCTCTCACTCAAAGAGAGCTCTGCACCCACTCACCCTGACACCCACACAACCACCCACACACTCACGTGCACTGCCAAATAGCTCTCACTCTTTACCCTCCCACCCACCCTATCCCCTTCCCACCCACCCACCATCACCAGCGCCGAGCACACAAAATGTATTGTGCACGTGCGTACACTAACAGGCAGTTTTAAGTGCCGCGCACGGTTTGGTTTCCTCTTTTGCTTTGCGAGCGACCCGCAGTGATAAAATAAACACAAATACGTGATAATCACATTCCAGACATTCTCTCCTGCCGGTGGGAAGTTTCAACTGGTTTTCTGCAAGAGTTGGTTTGCATGTGTGTGTCTTTGTGTGTGGTTGCATGTCTGTGTGTGTGTGTGTGTGTGTGTGTGTGTGTGTGTGTGTGTGTGTGTGTGTGTGTGTGTGTGTGTGTGTGTGTGAAAAAGCAAAGAAGGAAAAAAAAGGAGAAAGAAAATGAGAGAGAAAGGGAACAAAGAGATCTGGGGCGAAGTCTCACACATTCCTAAGTCCTGCCAATATTCTACCAGTATACTAGACCATCTGAGCTCAACACACACTGAGACGCACACACATTCACGCACACACATACGGCAACAAACAGCCAGATCGGAATAAAATCTCCTCATTTGCATTGCATCTGTGGCATTATTCTAACACAAACATTTTCACATAGCTTCTGCAAATCAAACCATTTCACACTGAAAGAAAACAAAAAGTTGCTCTCATCGTGATTCCTCTTCACGCCACAAAAATCAAGATTGCACGCGATCAACAAACTGCCTGAATAAGAGTAAAATAATAATAATAATAATAAATAAATAAATATAAAAAGAAGAAGGAAACACAGAAATCATGCAAGTGTCTGAACTCGCCTGAGCAGCCAGGAGAAAGCAGTCATACCTCGTGTCATTACAGACTTTTTTGTAGAAGACAGAAGCGGTGAGAAAGAGGGAGAGATGGTGAGAATCGGAGCAGAAAGAGATGGGACCTACCTGAGCACATGGCCCGCATGGCATGCATGCTTCCTCAGTCAACACGCTTTGTTTCTCCACCTCCTCCTCCTCCTCCTCTCTGCTGCTACATGCTTCTCCTCCATCTGTCCGTCTCTCTGTGCCTCTCTTCTTGTCTTTCTCCCTCTCCTCTCCCTCCCTCTTTCTATTCTATCCCTCCCTCTCTCTCTCTCCTCCCCCTCTCTCGTGCTCTTCTCTCACTCGGCTGCTGCTCTCTCCAAACTTCCACACACTCTTTTCTAAAGCAAACGGCAACAACTCATTTTTCACCCTTTTCTCCGGATCCTGCCGCTTAGCGCAGTTGTCCTTCTTTATGTGAGAAGTGAGTGATCCATAAAGGCAGTCTTAACCAGAACCCCCCCTCCCCTCTCCCCTCCCCTCCCATCACCGCCACCCCTCTTCCCACGCTGCTGTTTGGTGAGTGTGCTGCATCTTTGCCAGTCATTCACCTCCACGCATCCATTTTTAACTTTCCTTTTTAGTCCACATTTCTTTCCTCTAACTTTTATCTGTTTTTTATTTTTCTCTTTTGTGTAAAATCTGAACTAATATTTGTCCTCTGGAGCGCAACACCTCATGCAATGAAGCCGACATCTAGTCAGCTTCCCCATTAACTCTCTAAAAACACCTGCACAGATTTCTGTTGTCTCAGCTGCAGAGGGTGAAGGAGAAAGAAACAGAGAACGTGAATGAAAGAAAAAGAACTGTTTGCAAAGATCCTTGGAAATACAAAATATATATATATAAAAAAAAAAACATAAAAAATGATGGAGAAATCTGCACACACATTTTTCATAAATTATGATGCTCAAGTGCAAAAAACAGAAACGATTAAGAGAAGATATAAATGTAAAACATGTTAGCATAAACAAGAGAAAACAAAATAAAGATACAGAAAGGACTAACAGAACATTTTAAAGAACAAGACGAAAATATTAAATTTGAGAAAACGTGATTAAACAGACAACAAATAAAAAAACAATCAACCTTAAAAACAAACAAAATCAAAAACATAATTTGTCAGAGAAAATAATAAAAAAAATGACAGAAAAAATAAAAATAAAACATTAAAAACAAACAAAAAACAAAATAAATCAGAAAACAAAATTAAAGGAAACACAAAAGCAATTTAAAAATAACATTTTTGAAAACAATAAAAATGTGAAGAAACCAGAAAACAAAATAATCAGACAACAAAACAGAAACACACACTCACACACACACACACACACACACACACACACACACACACACACACACACACACACACACACACACACACACACACACACACACACACACACACACACAAAACAAACAAAAAGAAAAACAAACAAAAACACAAAAAACATGTTGTGTAAAATTTGATATTGTGTTATACTGGATTGTTTATGTTTTATCCTTCATAGTTTTGCTATGTTTTGCACATCTGGGCCACCGTACTTAACAACATATTTAGCTAACAATCCATCATCTTGTTAAAACAGGACACATGAATCATTTATCAGCCAAATATCCAGATCTTTATTATTTTCATTTTCAATTAGTCTTAAATGCAATTAATTATAAATATTAAATACAATTGTTGTATTGGATTTTTAAAAATGTATTTGTTTATCTTTCACAAGAAAGCACCATAAAAGAAGACGATACTTGAAAAACTACAACTAGAATGTGGTCATGGAAGAAACATTATAATTGCTGCAGGAGTCTTACCCTCTGATATTTTATCCCAGAACAGAAAGTCTAAATCATTTTAACAAACACAACTGAGACAGAACGAATATGTAAACAAATCTTGAGAGCTTGAAAGAGTGAATGAAAAATAAACACGTAATTTCTTGTTACAGCATCAGCTAGCATGACTGACATTTGACAAAAATGACTCACGAAAATGTAAATATGGTTCTTGTGCTTCATCCTGCAGATGCTGAAGATAAGTGATCTATAGTGAGTAAATGGTTTTCATACATGTCGTAGCTTCAGGGATACTTTTATTTAAAACATCTTTCAGGTTGTAATAAACAAAAAGTGTCCTTGGACAGAGCCTCTACATGAACTCATTCACCACTGAACCTGCACAGACACAGTGTGGAAGCATAGAGTGTGTATTTGTTTACTTGTGAGTGGACAAAATGCTTTGGAGGAGTCACTGAGAGCTTTAAAAGCACCAACCTGTCAATCTGTAAGAAGCAATAATGCTTTGTCCACTCAAAGATACAGTAGAGTGCAAAAGTGTTGATCCAGCCCTCATTTCTTTATATTTTCCTTCCAAGCTGCCAGACTCTTGTAGTCCTTTAAAGTGGTCTTGAGCAATATTCTCGAGGCTTTCTGAAGGTCTTTCAAAGTTTTTCTTTGGACAATGGCTGCTTTGTCACTATTTTTCAAGACCAGTTCTAATGCCTGAGCATCTTCAGAAGAATTTGCCTTTGTTTTTATAAAGCTGTGATGTCCTTAAGAAATAGGAAAAAGTCCAGAGAAGACCTGACACAGGACCTGGGAGATGCATCTGGACCTTCAGCCGACCCATCTGGCTGAAGCATCAAGGAGAAAAGGCTGTGGTATGTCACATGACCCAAGAACTGGACTGACAATCAGTGGTAATCCTACTCATTACGAATTAAAATAATCTCTATCTTCTTTACATATTGACATTAACAAATGGAGCTTTGGTAAATTTATATTTGTCAATGCATATTTTCTGTTAATGTATGGTGTTGCATCACTCCCACTGTCCTGGATGTATAAACTCACTTTGGAAGTTACTTTGCTGGGAAAAGGAAAGACGTGATGCAAAGGAACATGCTTGGTTGTGATTCAGTAGAAATAATCATCCCAAATAAACTGAAAGTCTGGAAGAAAATAAACTTCTTCAGGAATTACTTTAATCTCTGAAGATATTTGTATTATTATTATATAGACATTGTGTTATTTGCTTGTATTTGTACTTGTACCATTGCTCTTGCTGTTTTTGTTTTCTGATCCGTTGGTTTTATTGGTTCATAAAACAGCTTGTCACAATTGTTTTGACATGTGTTCTATTATTATTATTATTATTATTATTATTATTATTATTATTATTATTATTATTATTATTATTATTATTATTATTATTATTATTATAGAAATCTTATCTGGGAAAACACCTGCCAGTCATTTGAGTTTATTATTTGCCACCTCAGAAGAGAAAAACCCTGTGAGTCATATCATGTGAATCTTTTGCCAGATCCGATTACAGTTTGCAAAAACAAGTTGTTTGATGTATTTCTGTCATGTTTGTAACACGTCTGCCTTGGGTTAAGAATTTTGTTCACATAAGCCAGGTAAAGGGGTTTTGCAACCTTTTTTGAGGCAAGACATGCTGTTTTCCTAAACTTAACCATCTAGTTTTAATGCCTAAAATGAACCAAAAGCAGCAGTGAAAGAGTGAAGTTTAAAGGCCAGCTAAGGTACTCGGTCAGATGTGAGTTGGTCTCATAGACAGTGGTGATGTCTGAAACACCTTTTAAAAGAGGTAACAATGCCTTATAGAGTAGGTTCTCCCATTATTGGAAGGTTGGCAGTTTGATTCCCACATCAGTTGTTGTGTACTTGGGCAAGATACTTTACTTATATGAAAATTCGATGGTGGTCGGAAAGGTCCCCAGGGCAGCTGTGGCTGCACACCAAGTATGAATGAGAAGTGGATGAATTAATGCATACAATGTGAAGCACTTTAGGTGGCTTGAAAAGTGTGATATAAATATAATCCATTATTATTATTAAAATAAAATCAGAATGGGAAGGGAGTTGCAGAGAGGCTATGAGCAGAGATGGACAGTGTCCATGTAGAACGTGTTTTTTTTACATGGCAAAAATCTCGCTCTTCTTTGGCTCCATTCTGAGGAACTCTTAAAGATGCACTACAGAACTTTTGCAATTTTCCCAAATGGATGCTAATTCAGCATCCATCTTGCATCCTACCTGTACTGTGAGCTCTCTCCAGCCAGTAAAATGCAGTCTTATCTGAACTCTTGTTCTGCACATTTGTCTCTTTCGTTTCCTTTCTTCCTCTGATAATGTCTTCTTGCGTTTCTTTGCTAATTCAGTCATGGTGTGTGTTCAGTATGGTGTGTTTTGTATCCATTTGTGTGAAGCGAAACTGGGCTGTAATGATATGCAGCTTCCTGGATGAAAAAGTTGTATAGTGCATTCGCATCACTCTTTTAAACTGAACCCTAGTTTGTTTGCTTGAAAAGTCTGGTTCATTTGGGGAGATATGAATATGCAACCAAACTCTAATGCACTCAGGTTGCTTCAAGTAAACTGAATGCATGAAGTGGACCTCAACTTATGTGGAGGAAAGGTAAGCTGACCTGCATTAATGAACAGATGAGCATATTTTCCTGTTCATTGTTTTTCTCGTCTGACCACGGTTCTTGTCATAGAATACATGCACGGGAAAGTAATAAAGTTTTTCACTTAAATATGACCACTGCAGAAATGCTGTGGAAGCTGAAATGTTAAAATAACAAGGTTATAAAATCTTTTTTTTCTTTTTTTGAGCACAGCAACAGTCTGGAAATGCGACCATGAGTTGACAGAGTCTCAAGGTTCTGCTTTTCAGTCAGTATTTCTGATGTGAAACAGCAAAATATATAAACAAAGTGAGCTTTATAAGATTATAAAGGTATAAGGTGAATAATAAAGTGTGTTGGTGGTCATCCTAAACTCTGTCACTGCAGACTGTAGTTGTGGTGAAAACTTTGGTTCTCTTTGTCACTGTGCTGCCCTCCGTGCACCCCCACGATGCCCTGCTGACTCTTCTGGTCTGTACAATCAAGTCCTTTGATTCTTAATATCATAGGGCCACATTTCCAGGTCCCCATGATCACATCTTCTAAAATCTTTTCACCACCTGAATTTCCACACCAGTAGATTTTTTTTCATCACTACTCCATATCCTGGTCAAAAAAAAGCTTTATTAATGCATAAAAAAAGGTTCAATGTGAGTGACAGTCATACAATTTATCCTGGGACCCAGCAGCCATGAGAAAGTAAGAAAACACATACTTGTGTTGACGCTGCAATCAGAAATTCCAAATGTGGTTTAGTAGAGCAGCACCAGCCCAAACACAGCTCAGTGGAGGCTACGAGGGGGTGAATGTTGTCCATATTCTGCTGTTGGCTTTTCCATTCCCCCTCCAAATATTATGCCATGTTTCCACCGGGTGCATAATATTATGGAAGGGAAGTGCATGTGATATCTGGGTGCTTTTTCATGTACGAGTCTGGTACCAGCATGCACTGAAGAGCAGATACATTGTGTGTCTCGTCAAACATGTTGTTTTTCCTTCTATATGTCTGATGTGAGACAGTGTGCTTCAAGTTTTCAGACACTGTAGTTATGTAAGAAGGTCAAAAAACGCCGGTTGCAGCTATAGCACACACATGCAAACAGACATGAGAACATCACTTCTGCAAATGCATACAATACACGCAAAAACCTGCCACAGATACAAATACACACGAATGGCAACATTTCTTCATACTTATAGGACTGCTCTAAAAGCAGCAACTAAATGACTTAATTCACAGACCATTTCTATCAATAATGTTTACTGATTACTGATTAAGCTGATTACTAATAATAGGATTGCATGTCCTGTTTAGATAAGAGCGCCATGTTTTGAGGTACATTGCTGCTGTTAGGGTCGGGCGGATCGATCCATATATCAACAATATTGATACCAAGGCTAGTATCGGTATTGCTCGATACCAGAGTGATGAAATCAACATTTTTCTTGCAAAGGGCTTTGGGGGCAAAAAAAAAAAAAAAACCAAACAAAAAGCCAAAAAAAAAAAAAAACCCAAGAATGTGAATGAAAACCAATATTAGAAGGTTTTGCTTTAGTTTAGTGCACTTTATTTTTTCTCAAACAATTATGTGATAAATCAGAATAACAGTTATTTTATTATGTTGTTACATTTTATATGTTGTTATATTGTTTACAAACAAAAAGCTTCAATTTAAAATTTCTTAGTTCTGGCATTTAATTTGTTAATAAAAAATGTTTTATTTGGCAAAAATCTTTGTACTGTTTTTTATCATGACCACAATCATGGTCGATAATTAAAGGAAAATCATTAAATTATTGTGAAATTTCAAGCAAAGAGTTTTGGTATCCGTGTCGGTGATACTTGCCCTGGATTTACTTTCTTTACGAAAATGTGCAGTAGTACCCAGTCCTAGCTGCTGCCATTTTTGCCCGGTTAGCTTTGATTTGGTTAAAAAGTTTAAAGAAATGTGATGGAAATCTGAAGAGGTGAAAAGAACAAAGAGCTTCAAAAACCTTAAAATAGATAAATCCTAGAAAGCTTGTAAACAGTTTTGCAGAGACTGTGCACAAGACCCCATAAGACTGTGTAATTTGACCCCCTGCAAAATCTTAACTCCTTTACAGCACTTTGAACCTTCAGTAGTCCTTAGCTGAGGTTTTGTTTTGTAGAGTCAAACTCAGTGGGGGATATTGGTCGCGATTTATTTAAGATTTGCAGTAATTTTGAAAATTGTCCAATTTGACAGTTTGTTCATCTTTTTGCAGAAAAATTGGACTAAAAATGCCCTCAGAGGTTAGTCTTTAAGTATGTGTTAACAAACGCGATCTTGAATTGTAGTATACAGAGTAAGCTTGTCTTATCTTTTCTTATCTTATCTTATCTTATCTTATCTTATCTTATCTTATCTTATCTTATCTTATCTTATCTTATCTTCATGAGAAATACGTAGAGAATATGATGCTCCTCTTCTTTGTTTCTGCATTAAGAAAATGAAAAACAGATTCTTTTGTGTTTGAAAATGTTATTTATACCAAGCAGTTGGATTGGCAGGTCAGCTAACAATTTACACAATTATTGGCGCCTCATCCAGTTTTTCATTTTGGTTCAAGAAACCAGAACAGAAAAATATAAGTCATTTTTCAGTTTTGATTTTTTGTTTCAAAGGAAAAAAAAACTAACTTCCGGAAAGTACACGGACCGTACATGTCAGAGTCAGTGGTTATATTTTTGGTGTTTTTTTTTTCCATATGGTGCCTAGTGGGCACCTGATTTCCATATTACCTGCACCTGTGACTCATTTGGCTTCTTCTGCTACTGAAGCTCCAGTCTTTCCACCCATCCATTAGTGCTAATGTTTGCCAACAAAACACAATCCGATTTGTGGTTCTTGACATGTTAATTAAGGGAATTCAATTCAATTCAGCTTTATTGTATAGCGCCAACCCACGACGACGTCATCTCAGGACACTTTACATTTAACATTAAGAATAATAGCCTAGCTAAGGAAACCAATGGACTGCATCAAATCTTGACTTTGATTCAGTTCCATATCCTAAATATGCGTGGTGCGACGGGAACAGTGGAAAAGAAGGGACAAAACAAGCAACATAAACAAGCGTCAATTAATACATGTATCCCTCTCATCCTCCAAAAACAGTTTCTCTCCAGTCACGTGTAAATAAAATCACTTACTTTAATTCCCTGTCCTCAGTTTGTTTGTGGATCTTGCCAACAAATGATACCTTTACAGGTGCGGACTGTTTAGGATGATAACTGCATTTGCTCCAGTGTACCTGAACAGCCAGTATGAAAGGTTGTGGTGCTGTGGTGATGTTGAAACCTGATGAGCAAGAATAATAAGCAATGTAGTTGGACATGATGTCGGACACAAGTGAACTCACACCAGAACTAATATCGCAGGAAAATGGGCTACAGTAAGGGTAGGGAGTTTTAGTCCTGCAAATTTTAGAGGTTTCCCTGTGTCTACACACCTGATTCAAATGAATGAGTCCCTTAGCAGAACTTGATAGGCTGTTGGATGCATTTCATTTGAAGTGTGTGAGAACAGGCAAACATCCAAGACCTGCAGGACTGTTGCTAACTAGAGCATACATTTAATGAGAGGGCTTTCCTTTAACATGACTCTTTTTTAAAGATTAGCAGCCAAAATAGAGACTAATTACTATTTTTACTATAATTAATAACAAAAAAGCCTGGTCTTTGGTACTCCATATATTTAATTTCACTGCTTTCCCAAAACTGCGTTACATATTCAGGAAGATGAATACCATGGCGGGATTCAAAGCCTCTTTAAAATATTAGGATTTTCTAATTTAGTTAATAGAATCCCAAATTTTGACAAGATTTAAAGATTAGCCTAATAAATTTGCATGGGTACTTCAAATTCCTGTTCAAACATGCTCACTGTTAAGTGTGACCACGTTTTAGGTTTAGACGAGTTGTATCAGAGATAGAGAAAATATCACCACTTTCAGCACAGTGTCATGTGAATGATGTAGTCACAGAAGTCAAATCTTTGGATTCTTTATCATGATATGAGGATTTTTCAAAATGATGTATTTATGTAAGAGATGATGGCCACATCTTCAGCAAAGAGATGGGACTTCTGCCAGTGAGCCACACAAAGGAGGATTATGAAAATGTTAGTTCCTAACTTAAGCCAGGTGGCCTGTAATACCTTATCCTAGCAAATGACATTTTAAAACCTGTACCTAAACATTTCATTCTTCACTTTTCATAGCTAAAACTCACCAAGCATCAACTAAAGAACAAATACCAAAATGGCAAACTAAGCCTATGAAATACTCTACAACAGAGATCTGCCTTAATAGTCGTGTGGAGCTCCACATACCAAGAGGAACAAACTAAACTGTATTTCTTTACACAGTTAATGTTACATCCGCATGCAACAGAAAAAAAGCGAGACTAATTTGTGTCCTGAGAAAGGATTCAATACATTAATATTCCTGGTGGTTGCATGTGAGATGCTCATGAGACTGTGTTGAATAATTATGGATCTGACTGTGAGAGCACAGATGCACCAGCCTGTCTGCTCATTTTCTTCATCAGCAACTAGAAATTCGACACACAGCCTAAAAAACTCAGAAGTGAGTTGGTTGTACTGTTTGATGGGCACGGCACCTACTGTTTGAGCCCACACTGACAACAATTAAAGTATTACAAATGACTTCATCTCCTTTCTGCTTTTGTGCAGCAGATTCCCACTGAATGACCATCCTGGAAGCCCACCTCTTTTTCTTCGCATCCGTCCTTCTTCCCCCGGCCAGCTGTGTGTGTGCGCATGTTTGCATGTATGAGTGTGTTTCTACATGTGTGGGAGTGTGAGGGTGAAGGAGGACCACTCTGCGTGGGCTAAACAGTGCTCGGGCTTTCTGTGCTGTGGTGTTAATAGGCCTTTTTCTCCCCTCAGCGGGACACAGAGAGCTGTCATTTACATGGAGGTAATGGAGTGATGGAGAAGTGGATGGAATATGTGTGGGCGAACGATGATGAGGGCCTAGCACCTCGCTCTCTTTTTCTTTCAGCCCCCCCCTCAACCCGACTCTTGCTTTTCTTTAGCAGCTTTCTCTCATCCTCTGTCTCGACTTAAGGCTTTTTCTCTCCTTTTCTTACATTACTCATCAAGAGCTTCAGTTCAAACATTGGCAAGTTAACATAAAAAAAGTCGTCCAAGTCCGATCCTGGTCAAACTGACTACAGAAAGCTAAGAGCGACAAGAAAGAGTCGATAGAATTAAATGCTTTATTGGATATCCTTACACAACATATTAACAGCCATTTGATAATCAAAGGCATTTTTGTCTCGCTTGGCAGTGGCATTGCTTTACTGGGCCTGAGCACCATCCAAACACATGGGAGAATGAATTCACTCAGTGGGAGAGTAAAAAAGCCAGTGTGGAAAAGAAGGCAACCATCCAGCCAAGCTGCTACCATGAATTTTAGTTGTGTCGCTTAAATGACAAGATTTTCACTGAATGGCTCCGTTTATCCTTCTGACGGTCTCAGCAGTTAGAGGAAAATCAAGAAACCAGTTGGAAACTTGGTGAAATAAATCACAGTTTATAAATGATTTTTTGACAAATTCTTTATAAATTACTAATTTACAATAGATAAATATGTGATCCTCCAAAAGTTGGAAACCTGTCTAAATTGTGATTAAAACAATATGTATTTTTTGTTTATTGTCATTTGTGTGACATTTATTTAAGACATCCAAAGAATTTACTTTTAATGTCTTCACTGAAAAACTAAATTATATCTAAAATATGATGCAACCAGCTAACTCATACTAAAAGGTTGGGATAGAGAAAAGAAGAAAAGTAAATGAGAAAAGATTCTCCAATCAGCAGATTTACTGGTTACAGGTGAGGGTGTCAGGCTTGGGTATAAAAAGGAGCATCCACCAAAGATTTATTATTTCCAATCAAAGATGGGTGGTGACTCAAAACATTTATAGACTGGATTTTTTTAAACCTCTACAGACCACCATGCTCTGAAGATATTCAGGGAATCTTGGTGTGTAAAGACCAAAGATAAAAACTATTGTTGCAGTGTGGATGAAGTATGGATGAGCATCAGCATCCGTGGAGGGCTTCATCTGTGTGCAGGTACCATTGATGCTGAGAAAGATGTTGGAATTTTGGAAAGACATGCTAACATGAAGGTGATGTCTTTTCCTGATACTACTTTACTGTCCCACTTGCAGTCCACATCTGTCTCCTACTGAAAATGTATGCATCAACATGAAGAGGACAATCAGACAACAGCAGAAGTCTTGTACTCAGAACAGACACAGATTCCTTCGATTAACTAAAACAATGAGTTGCCTCAGTTCCCAAACCATTAAAAGGATTAAAAGGAATTAAAAGTCAACTGATGGAACACAGTAGGAAACAAAGGTGGTATTTATGCATTTTAAAATGTAAATAATATCACCAATCCCTCCTATCTCCACCATCATTTTGCATGTAAAAGACTCAAAATATCTCTTATAAGGTCAAAAGACTGTGTTTTGTTTTATTTAGCATTTTAATGCCTCCGGTTCCTTGGTCTAGTCTGTCAGTACGGCTCATGAGGACTCCCCCACACTTTGCTCTAAACCGTTACAAGTTTTCTTTTAGTTTTGATGCAGCATGAATCTCAGAAATGCTAAAAGACTCCAAATGACAACATCAGCTGTGGGGAATTTAGAGCCTTTTTTAAGCTAATGGCATCAATACATATTTTTAATCTTTCCACGGACATTTTGGGGGAAAAACCCCTTCTTAAAATAAAAAAGCTGCATTCTTCTTTTTCATTTACAATCATTTATCAAGGTTCATCAACACGTTTTTAATTTAAAATGCCTTATTTTTCATGTCTCCTCAGACTTGTCAGTTCTTAGAAAAAAAAGTGCAGCTACAGCAACCTAAAGCATATTTTTTTTATTTCATGGAAACTAAACAGAAAGTACAGCTACTCTTATTTAAAAAGTCTGTGAATTGTTTTTATTTTAAAAACCTTCAAACAGCTGAAAAGGAGCAATTGTTTTTTCTTCTTTAAAGATTTCAGATGCTGTTTGTGCATGATGATGTGAAAGCAGGGCTGCCAAGTCCAAAGCAGGTACTTTTACTTTGACTAGAGTTGAAGTCTTTGCTGAGGGGATTGTCCATGGGGAAAGTCTGGGATGGTGATGGTGACAGTAAATAACGCAAAGTGGTTTCACAACACTTATTTCCCATTGCTTACAGCAATCATTTAGATATTAATGAATCTTACTGGTCAGATAAAACTAAAATTTCCCCAGATATGAAACAAAATTGTGTAGGCAGTTTGTTTTTCTGTGGAAAGTAGGAATATTTAATTTTTCCATTTTATTGTCAGTTACAAATATTTCTAACGTTTAAGTTTGGATGATGTTGAACATAAATACAGAATTCCTGCAACAGAAAGACATATGGATAAGCACACTAAGAGATCATCTTCAGGAGGTACGGCTGTGTTTGGACTGACGGAAATCAGCAGCAACAAGTTTAGTGTCATGAGACACAAATGGGGGACCGATGGGGTTCTCCCCTCCTTTTCCGAGAGAAAGGTGGTCTCATTAACTTGTCACTGACAGGAAACATATTCACCACAAACCAACGTATTCTCCCACCAGAGCAAACACATACAAACAGACAACACACCACCTTCTAAGCACAGAGTGACTGCAGCAATGATCAGTTTTACACGTATTCATGTACTGCAACTTGGATTAAAAATAAAGTGACACAATGAGGGAAATGCCAATAAGAGTGTGAAAAAATTAAAACCAGCGCATGCACGTCCATGTATGCGAATGTGTGTGTGTTTGCATGTGATTTCCCTGCACCTTGAGCAGGGAATTCCCCTCAGTTCTTTTTGCTGCAAAGGGGCTCTTGCTTGTGTCCCTGCAGAAAACACACCTCTCACAATGAGTGCTGGGAATTTTTCACTTCCTTTCAAACCTCCTTCTCTTCCAGCTTCATCGCAGCTTCATCTTCATCAGAGGTCATCTCAGATTCTTCACATTTACGCTTGTCTACATATGATGACCTTACTGTAAATTTAGACTGATGATTCTTCATCATGCCAGTAAATAATAAAGACTGTATTCAGTTTAAAATCTGAGTAAAATAAAACCAATGAGTGAGAAAACAAAAACAAAAACAATTGCAAGTCAAAATTTTTTTGACATTTTACCTTTGTGTAAGACTAAAATCTGCTTTCTTAAATTGCTAACATTATAAGTCATGTAGAAGAGAAAGAAATATGTATGAGTTAGTAAAAAATAAAACAAAACAAAAAGAAACAACAGAATAATATTATAACTTTCCCAACAAAAAAATGAATGATTAAAACAATCATCAATATGAGTAATCAGTTTCCCCAATTTACCACTTTTCAACCCTTCTTCATCTAAACACTATCTGTAGTTCATAGTTTTAAGTAGTTTTCACTCAGCCAGACTCAAAGAACTTGTTTATCCATCCATCCATACGTTCGTCCGTCCGTCCGTCCGTCCGTCCGTCCGTCCGTCCGTCCGTCCGTCTGTCCGTCCGTCCATCCGTCCATCCATCCATACATCCATCCATCCATCCATCCATCCATCCAGGCTGTGGGAGGCTGGAGTCTATCCCAACAGTTAGCATGTGAGGGGCAGGGTACACACTGGACAGGTCGCAGGGCCTTTTCTGGCCATGAAAACACAATAATTATTATTAAGCTATAATAATAATAATAATAATAATAATAATAATATTCAAGAGATATTTTGCTCATGATTCCATGAGGTAAGGGCTCTGATTGGTCACAAATGGGGATAGTTAGAAGGCACTAACTATGAATCTCAGTGGTTGGGAAGAAATTCAGCAGCTCAGTAAGTCAGAGATACGTGTTAGGGACACTGGAGGCTTTGAGGGAGAGCAGTAAGATTTTAAAATCAATATAAAACCAAATAGCAGGCCAGTGAATGGAAGCAAGCACTGGGCTGATGTGTCCATACTTTTGTACTAGTTTCAGCAGTTGTCTCAAGCTGGAAAAAATGAGACTGAACCACACGTTGGACTGGAGCATCTGTCTAAAGCTACAATCGAATTACAATAAAATTAAAAACAGATTTTACCTCAGTAGAAAGTGATCTCCTACTATAGTTAACAGCTCACTGGCATCAGGCATTTCCCCCCAAGTCACTAAAGATAGCTGCTATTAAGCCTCCTAAAGAAAAGGACTCTAGATGACTCTATAATGAACAACTATAGACCTGTCTCTAACCTTTCTTTTATTTCCAAGATTATTCAAAAAGTTGTATTTTACCAGCTTAATGACTTTTTAAGTGAAAGTGGAAATGTTGATAAATTTCAGTCCGGCTTCTGACCTCATCACAGCCCTGAAACAGCTCTGGTCAAAGTATTAAATGACATTAGGTTGAATACTGATTCTGGTCAAGTATCAGTCCTGCTTCTGTTGGATCTCAGTGCTGCGTTTGATACTGTAGATCACAGAATCCTGTTGCACAGGCTGGAAAACTGGGTTGGACTTTCTGGAGCGGTTCTTAACTGGTTCAGGTCCTATTTAGAAGGCCGGAGTTATTTTATTACGATTGGCAGCTATGAATCTGAGCGAGTGGCCATGACTTGTGGAGTCCCCCAGGGGTCAGTCCTTGGACCTCTTCTGTTCAACTTGTATATGCTCCCTTTGGGTCAAATATTACAGAACTATAGCATTAGTTATCAAAGTTATGAAGATGATACACAACTTTATGTGTCTCTGTCACCAGATGACTGCAGTCCAAAAGACTTATTGTGTCAGTGTCTGGAGCAAATAAACACCTGGATGAAAGAGAATTTTCTACAATTAAATGAAGACAAAACTGAGATTATTCCATAAAGAGAAGAGGGTCAGCATTGGTAAACACCTGGAGACTCTGGCTCTTAAAATCATTGACCAAGTTCGTAACCATGGAGTGTTGATAGACTCAGATCTGACTTTCAGCAGCCACATCAAAGCTTCACTAAGAAGCTTTTTACCAGCTCAGAAACATCAACAGAATAAAAAATTTAGTCTCCCAGAAAGACCAAGAGAAACTCATCCATGCATTCATCTCCAGTAGACTGGATTATTGTAATGTTCTTTTAACAGGACTTCCTAAAAAGAGCGTCAAACATCTGCAGCTCATTCAAAAGTTTGCTAGAGTTTTAACCAGGACTAAGAGATCTGAACACATCACACCAGTTTTGAAATCTTTACACTGGCTTCCAGTCAGTCACAGAATAGATTTGAAAACCCTTCTGATTGTTTACAAATCCCAGAATGGTTTAGGCCCAGAATACATCTGTGATATGTTCAGAGAATGTAAACCTAGATCCAAGCCTTAGATCCAAAGACTCTGGTCAACTAGTCCAAACCAGAATCCAGACTAAACATGGAGAAGCAGCATTTAGCTGTTATGCTACAAAGAAGTGGAACAAACTGCCAGTGGAGATTAAACTTTCACCAGATGTAGACATTTTTAAATCCAGGTTAAAAACATCTCTTTTCTCATGCGCCTTTGCATGAAATCTGCATGTTAACATCTTAACTTATCTTGCTTTTAATCATTTTAATGTAAAATATTATTTTATTGTGATTCTTGCTATGTGTTGCTGCCTTTTACTATTTTTTTATATCTGTAATGCTTTTATTTTATGTAAAGCACTTTGAATTGTCCTGTACATGAAATGTGATGTACAAATAAACTGCCTTGCCTACTTTTAGTTTTTGAGCTGACTAGAAAAGAAACATAAGTGACAGAATTTGGGAGGCAAAATGACCTTTTGTTGTTGAACTTAAAGAAATTTTGGACTGTTTAGAATTCATCAGCATAAAAAAGGTGATTTACAATATGACTCTGACTAAACAGGCCAACACAGCAGTTAAGAGAATGGAAGCTGACTGACTAAAAAGGTCAAATTATTACAGAAAAATAATTACAGAAAAAGTATGAAAGATTAAGGTCGACCATTTGGTTTCTCAGTTGTAGTTAAAATTTTCTAAATTTCTCCCTAGCAATTTTCCTAAAAAAATATTAAGTTCCAATCTTAGTATTATATATATATAATAAAGTCTGTTAGTTAATTTCTTTTGCCATTCCTAGTTGGCATATATCAGTTACTGCTAGTAAGACGTGAGAATATGCAAAATAAGTCTGGTCCTCTTTGTACTTTTAGGCAGCTCTATTTGAGTTATCTTGGAACGTAAGTAAGGCAACATCCAATAACCTCTTCTGTTTATCAGTTAAACATTTCTATTCACATTTTAGTTTATTTTGCTCTTTCTGGGAAAAAAACACAAACAAAAAAAACATAGTAATCTAGTAGAAAAGACAAGACCTGCTTCAAGTTGATTGAACATTTTCCAGAGGCCGTTGGTTAATACTAGCGTTTGCCGAAAGTCTCTGTTGTGGCCAATAAAGTTTATTTTATCGAAACTGCTTACATGTGAAATCACAAACAAACCCTGCAGACATTAAAGTGACATCAGAGAATTTGGATAATTTCTTGTCTCATCTGCTCCACCTCCTGTTCTGGGATGTAACTTCATTATCATCAAAACAAATCTGTATTTGTGCAGCAAAAAGCCCCGTTTCCACCAACGGGTCCAGGTCGGCACGGAACAGGTCAGTAAGCGTTTTTTTTTTCTTTTTGTGTTTCCACAGGAAAAAAGTAGGACAGGTGTCAGAATATCTGATCACACCCGTCCTACGATTTTAAGTCCCTTCTGTTGGGGTTTCAATCTTAAAAGAGCGGAGCTTGAATTTGTTGCAACTTGTTGATTGGCACTAAGAGTCATTACTTCTGAGTGACTTGGTACTAAAAACAAAGCAGCAATGCTGCCATGTTTAAAAATACAATGGATATTTTGCTGTTTAAAGCCCCATGCCAAGAGGAAAGAACACAAACTGCTGGATGCCCATTATTCTCCTTCTTTGTTTGAATCCAAGCAAGGCGTTGTACTCCTATGGCATCATGCTATTACTTGGCTGATGCATGTACCGTTTTCCAGCTGATACCCTGCCTAGTAGGTAAGGGTTCGGTTGGCAAGGCAAGTCATAGCACAATTCAACAATAGCATGATTCAAAGCGCTTTACAGAGACATTGAAACATCAGAAAATAAGAAGCATAATTTAAAATTAAGAGAAACAAACGCTGGTGGTGGAAATGAAACAGATCAGATTTTTTTTTTTTTTTTTTATGTTTTCTTTTAATGTTCCTCATGACAACAGAATGATGGTCTGGCTGTTGTACTGTGCTGAATAAATTTACTCTGCCAAGAGGAGCCTTCTGAATATGGGGCACCCCTTGAATCTTAAATGTTATTTTTTATTATTATTTCAAAATATGTTTTTGCTTATAACCGCTGGACTGGATAAACAGAAGGAAAAAGGTGGATAGAAGAGACATAGGAAGAGAAAAGAAAAAGGGAGAACAAAATAAAAGGTAGAAAACAAACCACAACAACTGCTATCAAAGCTAAACAGAGAAACAGATCAGGATTTACCAAACCAAACCACATCAAACCGTACTGTATCAACCCAGAGCTAAAGACACCACTGAAGCAACAAAACTGTCGAGCATTAGCACTGGTTAATGTTACAGGATCTAATGAGAATAAATATATGTAATAAAATAAAGATTTTATTTTACCTGTGTTTTTCAGCCATTTGAAAAAGGCAAATTTGTTGAATCAGTCCATTCCAAATAAGCAGGGAAACTTCAGAAAGGCTGCAAACTTTTGTCATGAAATTTACACAGATAATCCACCATCTTTAGATGTGGATATTCTTTCTCTTGTTATTCTAAAACTAAGATGACTACCTGAGATTATCAATGTTTGACCATGTTTTTTTTTCTCTAAAAGCAAAGACACAACACAACACCCAACTTTTCCTGGGATTTGTCATGTAAGTTAAATATTCACCAGATTTCTGTCTGAATTTATTTACAAACGCTGTTTCCATCCATTTTTTTTTCTTTTTTGCAAAATATACAGTTTCATTAAAACTTTCTAATGTCAAATCTTAAAATAAAGCATGACTCATAAGTCTGAGGAGCTTGCTCATTTTAGTCTGAACAAACATATAAAAACAGAGACTAAAGATTAAAAAAGAAAAGACATCATATCCAGAATCGTATAAAGGAGCAGCATATAGTGAAAAATTGTTCAGCCTAACTGTAAAGATAAAATAAAGAAGCTTTAGAGAATGAAGGTAATTTTTAACACATGCAATAATTTTATCTAATTGAAAGTAACAGAATGACAAATGCAAGTGTTAATATTTTAGTATATTTGTATTAATGCATGTTAATGCAAAAAAAATAAAGAATAAAAAAAATTTGAATAGTAAAACTAATTATACAGAAGTACTTAAATACAATTGTTTTTATTGTATAAGTTTTATGTATATTTTCACAGCTGGGAAAATAAAACAAGAAAGAGCTAATCAGAGATGTTTGCTGTGGCTGTAGTTGCTTGTTTCAACTGTCTAAGTGATGGATGAACAAACAGACCATAATGAGATTGTACTCCTCCATCTGAGAACATTTCTGAATATTTACAGGCAGGCCAGCTGGGAAAGATGTGGACCGTGTGGCAGAGACTGAAGTGTCCTCGTTCCTGACAGATCCATCAGCGTTATGATGCAGCTGGTTGAACCTTCACCGCTCTGATGGGGAGGGCACTCGAGAAAAGTTGATGAGATGTCCTCTCATGGTGGGTCAGGACACCGAGAGGCTTTACAGAGCTGAGTGACATTTGGATTCTGGTAAGTGGATGTGAGGTTGTTGCTGAAACAAAGAGGAAATTTTACTTGCAAAAGGGGGAGGTACATATAACTGATAATGAGTCCAAAAAGCCCTGCATCTATTCAGTTTTTTTTTCTTCTTTGATTATTCTGTTTAATGGACGGTTACAAGAGATGTGTTCTTGTAAAGGTAAGAACCAACATAGAATATTCGGTGTTGTCTTTCCATTTCACTCTAAGGAGGATTACAACAGAGATCTGCTGTGTGATAATTATTCAAATCAGCCTGTCGTGCTTTATTTCGTTTCTTTACCCCAGCTTGATCTCGCATCAGAGCCCAGTCCAACCCAGTGGTTTATCTGGTTTTATATGAGTTTCAAGAAGAGAGTAAATGAATAGATACATTGGTGTGCACATGGCCAGGCGTGTGTTACCGTTGATGGAATTCCCCAACTTGATGCCAGCCAAATGACCATGAATCAACATTTTTTCTTTTATTTCTTTGCCAGAAGCCAGTATAATAACTGTTATCATTCCTGTGTCAACATACAAACTGTTTGGATGCAAAGCAAACAGGTGTTTGGGGTTCACCTGTGCCTATTTAGACTGACTGAACAAAGTTAAAAACACACACCTGCCTGTATCAGGTGTTACAGTCAGAGATGAGGTTCAGACAGTTCTTGGTAGAACAACATTAAATGAAATTAAAACTACTATATTAAATTTCAGCAACATTTAAATTGTCTAAAAACCTTGATTATTTTACAAAGATGTAATTCAGATCTAAAGCAGAGTTCAGTGGATCTATCGGCAAACTGAATAATCAGCAGTGCTGGTTGGATATTTTCTTTGTGACCACATATAATGTACATATTTTAAAAAACATTCATTTTTAGATGTATTATTTAATTTTTTCTTTCACCCTGTGGTCTGACAGCCCTTAAATTTGGTTGCACAAGAGTGTGTAATGCTTATCTTATTTAAAAAAAAAAACAAAAGAAAACAAGGTTGACAAACACATTTAATTTTCTTCACACAGACAAAATCTAAATACTACTACTACTACTACTACTACTACTAATAATAATAATAATAATAATAATAATAATAATTGTGTACTGTCATGGGTCTGAGTAATAAAATTAAAACACATTTTAACACTATAGAAATAAACTTTTTGTTTTTTTTACAACAAAAAAGAAAAGAAAATTGTGGCAGAATCTGATGATCCAAGTCAATCAGAAGGCTAATGGAAAAAATTATCACAAAAACATTTTTATGTAGCAGTGTCCTGTAACGTGTTGATACTTTATTTTTAGTGTAGTGACTTTGATGATATTCATAAATAAATAAATGAAGGGATAAACTGTTTATTTTGAGCATATTAACAATAAAGAATGTGGTAGCAAATGTGTATTGTACATAAAACAGATAATTTCAATGGAACTTGTCCAAAATGGGCATGGAAAAAAGTATAAAACAAAAATTATATCTTGAATATTTGACTTTTTACATGTTTACAAGCAATCATGTAAAAGATTAGCATAATCTGAAAAGAGGAGTTAACAGCACACAATGTGTCCAATCTGATGCCGCAAGCCAAAAACCCTGGTAAATATCTGACGGTATTTCTGAAAAGTTTCTTTTTAGTGTCCAAAAACAGCTTTTACTTGTGAATGAAAGTCACAAACACAGAAAAATCTGTGTGTCATAAAACCTGTGTACATGTGGTTGTGACCTTGTGTAACTCCTTATCCTAGTTTTGACGGAGTTACTGGGGCATTGACGAAAATAGTCAACTACAGCAGCAGCAGAAGAAGAAGTTTATACCTCATCAGTTGTTTCTGATTTATTTGACATAAAAACAGACAATGCTTTAATCTCTCTCATCTTTGTCAGATCTAAAGTAGCATACATATACAAGTTTGTTTTGCTTTGCTTTAGTACAGGTGCATCCCCAAAACAAGCAATGAAATCCCTTCCCATTGCTGGTTGTAGCAGGTTGATGCACAAAACCCCTGAAACTGAATAACATCTACTATTACGGCAGGGAGGGCTGATTAGTCGGGGACTTGACTTTCTTACGGCTGTGAGCTATAAGTGCCCGTTTACAGCTGTTTACTAGAGATGTGTAAGAACATAAAATGTCCTTGACATCTGGAAATGTTGGTGTGTCAGTTTGTGTTATGTGTGGCAACTGTAGCTCAGGAAGAAGAGCGGTCATCTTCCAGTTGGAGGATTGGTTTCCCAGACTACATGCCGAAGTGTCCTTGGGAAAGACACTAAACCTTTGTTGTCTCCAATGGATTCATGGGTTGTATGAATGAGTTTATAATGGGTGAAAAGCGCTGCATAGACTGTTAAAGTGTATGGACTAATAAGTGCTAATAAGTGTATGAAAGAATGCGTGAATGTGGCTTGAAGTGTAAAAAGTGCAGTATAAATACAGATTCAGCACAAATTTAGTTTCAAATAGTTGCATGTTGACTTTATTTACTCTTAAGCGTTTTACCTTTTCATTCGTAAGTATTGTGTGGAAAAGAAAAAGAAGAAAATCCATTTTAAGATGATTCTGAAACATCATCCTGTGTAAAACTTTTACAGTTGTTTAGAAATGTGATTTTAATAATGGTCTGGATTAACTTGGAAGGCATACCTAAAAGGGATAGTGGAAACACAGAGATTTCCACCCCTTAACAAATCCTCAAATCTTTAATATATGCTTTTTGTGAAAGATTTTTAAAACATCAAACACAGCTAAGTTAACGAAACGAACAAGAACAGGTGCAAGTTTCAGAAAGTCTCCATCTGTAGCTTAAAAAGCAATGAAAAATAAACCAAAACTCTAACTTACTCAAATCACGTGTTTTTTCCCTTTAAAAGTGAACATTAACTGAAGCTCCTGACATGTAACCACATGATTGTATAGATTGCACTGCAGCCTGATGACTGACTGGATAATTGCATGAAAATGAAGGTGCTGTCATTTGTAAAGCATATATATTTACTGGGAACTGACATGAAATGAACACTCATTAAACTGATTCTTTACCAACTTGTCTTAAAAGTTTTTTGTTTGCCACTTCTCCTGCAGAGGAGATGACTGCCTTGCTAATAAACACTATATAAAGTACAAAAGGGGAAAATATGTCATATGAAGAACAGCCAACCTAAAGATGTCTCAACTTACAGTGAAATTAATTTTTTCCAAAAAATAGTGGGCAGTTACAAAAACCATAACAGCTCATGATTATTGACTAAGTCATTAGTGTTATTTCTGGGAACCTCTGAATAAAAGGCTAAATTGTAATAATTCAAAGGCTGCATATGAAATTTGGATGAGTTATTGTTAGGAATGCATCACTGCCTCATTTGTTTCCATACACAGAAAATCCCCTCCATGACTATTAGAGTTTTCAGATGCTTAATTTTAATAAAGAAATCACCATTACTTCATCTCAAGACGAGGAGAGCATCACTTTTTTTTTTTTTTTTTTTTTTTGTTTATTAAAAATCCATTTGTTAGACAGCTGGCACTGACATTCTCTATTTTTCATCTCTAAAAACTGCTTTAATGTTACATCAGTTTTGAAATTCAAATCTGCATGGTTTTACTTTTTCCTTGGTTAAGATTTATGGTGAGTCATTAAATGAAATGTCACATGTCAGAGAACATTGGGTTAAGTCTTCTTCAGTAATGCTGTCTACACAGACTGCTTAACAGCTCACATCTTTAGCAAGCAAAACTTTGGGCAGCATTTGGAAGTCATGATGTCTGTTACTGAGACTAGTTAAGCAGGTAAAAACATAAATAAATCCAATAAGTTTAAGGGTGCATTCACACCAGCCCCTCTGGACTTAACCCTAGTGTCTTCGCTTGGATCGAGTGTTTCGTTTGTTGAGATGTTCTTTTCCTGTTTATCATTTGGTAATTATGTCACAGAACATTGGGTTACAATGGGTAATTACAACACACACATACACATACTATATATATATATATATATATATATGTATATATATATATATATAGTATGTGTTTGTCAGTGGCTGTAGCACAAGTATGAGTGATTTACCACTTTGCGAAATACTGAGAAAATTGTTGTTGTTCTAAAATCTATCCTCTTCTGTTCAGAAACATCATTGCTTAACTATCCCAAATCCCCATTTTAGCTTAATTAACTTACAGAAATTGCATCTTGCTATGAGTTGTGATGCACAAACTCTGAGATGATGCAGAGACAGCGACCAAATGTGAAATCCCACCCGCTTCAACAGTGCACTGCCATTTCCCTTCATTTTCAGATCCTGAAAAATCCAACAATAGAACAAAAGAAATAGAGCTGTCCTTCACCAATTTCACAGCACAGGATATCACATTTAATGGACACAGAAGGGAACCAATATGTGACACTAGTCAGGGATGAAGGAAAATGACTGATTCATAATGTCTGAATTAGATGTCAATCATACAGGCAGAAGTAAATGAATAACATACTGCTTGCTCTGAAATGACCTGATGCATTCTTAACTGTGTCCTGCAGCTAAGAAGATGAGAGAAGGTGGTCACTTTCTGCATTTTATTTTTGGGGAAATGGGGGGAAAATGATATTTTAGCGAATTTCCTAAACTTTGAACTTTCCAACATTTGCAAATTAAAAACTTGCACTCAATTCAAGATGAGAATTTCAGAACTGCAACTTCTCTGTCGACCTTTTTTTCACTCATCAAACAACCATTTGTATCAGGTTAGAATTTCTTTAGATGTAAGACTCTTTTCAAATTCTTACTTTTACCTCTTTTCCTCTGTCTCCATTTCAAAAGGTCTTTTTTTTAAATCTCTCTAGGTTAATTGAAAATAAACATGTAGCTTCTAATGTGATATTTAGCCCCTTACCTTACAGAAAATTTAGTTAGAAAGTGATAGCGAAGAAGAACTCCTGCTTTAGTATCAGTTTTTTAAAATGTACAAATAAAGCTAATTGAGGTCAAGCTTCTTTATATAGCGTAGCACATTTTATATGGTATGAATAGGCTCAGTATACTTAAAGTTAAGAATCGTGGGACAAAAACAATAAACGTAAAGTACAGTGCAAAGGTTTTGTTTCTTTATTGATTTTTGCTTCCAAGCAGCCACACATTCATGTAATGTTTTAGTTTTCCAGTATTCTGAAGGTCTTTTACAGTTTTTCTTTGGAAATTTTCTGTTTTTTCCCTTATTTTCAGTATGTCTTTGTACCTGACCATTTTCTGAGGAATGTGTTTTGTGTTTGTTAAGCCACGTAACTCTGACCTATTCAAGCATAAAAAAGGCTCCTAACTCAAATGATGAGCCAGTGTTGTGTCTACAACAGACAACTTAGCAAAGAACCAATTTTAAATAGGATCTTTAGGCTCTTTGTTTTGACTAGCAGCCTATCACAAGGATGTACCATTTGTTCCATTTCTTTAGTTGCATCTATGAAAAACAGACGATAAGGCAGGATAGGATTTTATCAGCAACAGGGTAATTCCTAAAGAACTGTTAGTGTGAAAATGTGGCATATCTCAGCATGGTGTGCAGAAACGGGACAAGTGGAGGACAAAAGAAGAAGTGTCAGGACTATCTGCAGCAGATGAACGGGATCTGAAAGTGATGAGCTTGAGAAATAGGAACGAAACCAGCAAAGACCTGACTCAGAACCTAAGAGATGCTTTGAATCAGTGAGTTATGTTTTCACTGGAGGACATTGCAAGTCTAAATGTTTAGGATCTGGGATGTATTGTCTCACATTCAATATAATCCATACACACATGATCATCTACCACTGTTACCTCTCCCACCTCTTCCCCAGGGTTACATATTACACTGAATAATGTTGGATCCTTCTCCTCCTCCCCATGTACTTAACCCTGTATCTCACCTGTGTGTTTTCTGTGAGTCAACAGAGATAAGAGCCAGAGAAATTCCTGCCTTGGTGGCCGGATGCTGCAGGGTTTGGCCGTTCTGTGGATGTTATATGGAGGAGGCAGAAAACTTGTGGGAAAACATCTCCCTGGAAATGAGGCATCATCCACCTTTGTGTGTCAGTTCTGCCTCTTCTCCCCAGCTGCTTTCACACCTACGCCGTCCTCCACCTTCGTACGTCCCAGTCCTGTTACTCTCATCTGCCTCCTCCTACCTCTCCATCCTCCTCCCTCCTCCCTGCTTCACATCAAAGATAAAAAAAGAGCACGGAAAGTGGATGTGTCTTTTAGATGTGGTGTAACTTTAACAGAGCTAGAGGAAGGTTGTGGCTCGAAATCCACTTTCGATTTTTAGATTATGTAAGATTACATAACTGCATCTGTAACCATGCAAACATTTTGGAGGTGCATGACCTCTTGCTTTCTGTAACAAAGCTCGAGTTTCAGAGCTCCCCAGATATTTTACAAAAATGATGATGGGCTGAAGATCCTGCCTACTTTGAAAGCAGGACATAAACCCAAAAACTGAAACCTGTTCCTTGAAGATAAAAACACATGATGACGCACATCGAGGTGTTTAGATGAGCCTGGGAATGGGAGATGTAATGTTTGGTTTTACAGGCACAGAAGACTGATTTATTTTGTGTGTCTGTTTTGCCTCTTAAAATGGTTCAGAGAGAGAAAACATGAGAGTTCAGAAAAGAGAAACTCCCTCTTCACACCTCTCTACTACAACCCCAGTTCCTGACAACACGGGATGCTGTGTAAAATGTAAATAAAAATAAAATACAATGATTTCCAAATCTCATAGCTTTACTTACAATAGCACATAGAAGATGAAAAACTGAATGTAAGACATTTTTTTTATTTTATGAAAGATTTTTTCTCAAATTGAATTTGATGGCAGAAAAACTTCTGAGAAGAGTTAGCTCCATGTCTACCATGTGCACCTCAGTGAAACACCACCCCTTCTTTTAACATCAGTCCTTAAACATCTGGAAAATTAAGAGAGCAGTTGTCGGATCATCGAGAGGAAGGTTGTCCTATTCTTGTCTGATATATTGCACTTTATGATGAGCTGAGTAGCTTCAGGAGGTGAAAGGTCTGCAGCCTCCAGTCCAGCACCCAGACTTCATTACTGAAAAAGCCATGCAGTTGTAGATGCAGGATGTGGTTTAACACTGTCTTGCTGAGATATGCAAGTCTTTCCAGAAGAAAACATGATTTAGATGGGAACAAATGCTGCTGTAAAACCTGTTCAGAACCTTCCAGAACTTCCAGAACTCTTTATCATTCTAACATTAATGCTCATCAGAGATGCAGGATTTTAAAATGAGTGCTAATTACAAGCAGGACTGTTCCATTTTTATTAAGAAGCATATAGCATTCATAATTTCCAAAAAGAATTTCAAAATTAGATTAGTCTGACTAAAGAACAGTTTTCTGAATTGTCTGAGTCCATTTTAAATATGCTTTGTCCCAGAAAAGATATTCACATGGGGCTTCTTTGAAAAATAGGGCTTTGCACAGTGAACTGTGTTCACAGACAGTGATTTCTGGAAGTGGTCCTAAGCCCATGCAGCAATTTCTAGTAGAGAATCAAGTCTGTTTATGATTCAGAGCTGCCTCAGGCCTCAGATATGGATTTTCAGCTGTATTTCTTGCTCACAGAAATATTTTCAGGTTCCTGTAATCTTTAACCATTGTAATATTACTATCATAGCTAGAAGTGGCACTAAAATGCAGCCTCTTAAGTAAGACCCAATGCAGGCTATTCTGCAGTTTTTAGTAATTTATTGTAATTAAACGGTTTTTCAGGGGCAACAAAGGAAATTGTTCGGTCACTTGGGTCTGAGTCTTTGGAAAGACTGATGATAGAACTTTCTAGGGGATCTGCTGGTAAGTGCAGGAGTTGTAGGAGGATGGGGAGACAGGTGAGTAGCAGAGGTCAAAATTGCACATGAAAACCTAGCCTGAAGCACAGAGGAGAGAGCTACTTCTCAGATAACTGGAAAACCCAGAGAAAGCAAATGATGCTCAAGAAAAAAAAGTTTTCCCTTGATGGAAAGACATGAATCTGCTTGATTTCTGCACCATAGGAGCACACAGTCAGGCAAAGACAGTGTGCACAAGCTGGTCCTTTTGCAAACCAGAACCCAAACTCTACCCTAAGAGGTAGATCCAGTTTGACTATCCCAACCTAGACTCAGAAGAGGAAAATCACCCAAATCTACAGAGAACCAGAGTAGGACCATAACAATTATGTACTGTAGATGAGGCTATTTTACTTCGAGGACCATTATTTTAAGTTGTTTCACAATTTGTATGCAGTTCTTTGCAGATTGTTGAACCTCTGCTCAGCTTTAGTTAAGCTCTGCCTCTCTAAAGTGCTCTTTTATTCCCTAGTTCAGTTACTAACCTAGTTAGTGGCGACATGCTCCTCTATTTGTTTCTTTTTAATATCACTTGATTTTCCAGCCTTTTGTTGCCCTTATTTGAACTTTTTCCCAATGAAATAGTGAAATGTCTCACTTTCAGTGCTCCACTGTAAGTAAAAAATTGGCTTATTTACAAATCATTGCAATCTGTGTTTACCTAAATATTACACAGCTTCCTATTTCTTTTTTTTTTTTTTTTGTAATTACAGTTGTATATCTATCACTTCTGTGATTTATTTCTATTATTTTCTTGGTCTGTATATATTTCTTCTTTGCATCATGCAGCACTTTGTAAGCCACACAGAGTCTTTTAGTCAAGTAATTTAAAGGCTGTTTGCTACAATCAGAATACAATTGTTGGAGAACCACCTGTTGCACCTAGATATCAATAGCCCCATTCACCACAAGAGCTCCACGCTGTTTCTCTTAACAGCAGATTATAATGAAAATTGTAGGTTTTGGAGCCAGAAAAAAAAGGAAGGAAGGGGAAAAATGAAGAGTGCTGTTTGGTTTCTAAGCAACAGTTAACGCTGGGTGCAGTGAGAGCTGAAGGGTGGGTTCCTGAGTTCCCATGTTTCTGCCTTCGTCTCCACATTCTCTTCCTGAGGAATTTGACCTGCCTGACCTCCCTGAATATGTCTGGATTTACCCTCCCTCTGACACACAATCACAGCGCACTGTAATCGAAAACTGTTAGGAGAGTCAATCTCACTCCCTCTTTTATCACCTCCTGATCGCAGAGGTGGTTTGGTCACAAAGCTGTGGTTACTGTTCTGGACATGCAGGTAGATTTGATACTTGAATAAAGTGAATAAAGCTGCTACATACTGCATGAAGTAAGGTAATTTCCTGAATACACTTGCAGCTACACTGAGGACATTTTGATTCCATTGTCAGTGTAATTGGTGAATTTATTTAATTTTAATTTGATCGGTGAAATTCTGATTCGATGTCTTACAAGTTTTAAAATAGTGGTAAAATAAAGTTCTATCATGATATCAGTTCAAGTGTGAAGGACCAGGAAGGTTTTTCAATGAGAAATACAGAATTTTGATCATGATAAAAAAAAAAATATAGATTGCTAATTATAATTTCAATTTCAACAATTAATTAATACAAAGATAATTAAAAATGCAAAGTGTTTTGTTTTAAATTGAAATATTAGACAGGAATTGCATACTGAAATAATAAATCATTAATAAATAGGCTACTATGATTTGTAAATGTATTTTCAAATGTTATTTCTCAAAGGATAAATAAATAACACAGTTAATAAATTTAGTTATAAATACCTTTCTATATCATACATTTTAAAGGGTAATTATCTTTTCCATATCCATTTTCTTTTCCCCCTGCATTTTTAAATCCTTTTTGAAAGTGGATTTCTCCATTTAGCTTTTGAGTGACACTTTGGGGCTTTGAGTAGTGAAAGCCAAGTTAAACCAATCAGAGCTGCTCCTCGAACCTGCTCTTTCATTGGTTTAACAGCAGCACTTGCGTCTCTGTCTTGAAACTGCGATTTGGTGAAGTAACAGCTCGACCTCATCAAAATGCTATATTGCTATTTTAAAGACCATCCTGGTCCTCCAGACTGAGTAATGAATCTGATTGGACTGGTCATGCCTGCAGGGATCGGGAGATCTTTTCACATGCTTTGCTCATGCCAGAGCCGCTGCAGATATAATATCACATCTTAGTGTGCAGTACTGCAAAATTCAGTATCAGTCCAATATCTAGTTAAAAAAAAAGTCTTGTATTGTTCATACTGATACCGATACTTTTTACATATCAAAATTAATGCATTAATGCAAAGAAATTAATCTGTAAAATTAATGCATATTTTTTTTAAAACACATTAATGCATAAACAACAAAGTTATTATTCAGACCAAAGAAATCAGAATTTAGTCTTTTCTAACTGAGTAGCTTATTTTTGGCATGTAGAACCAAATCCACTAAAAACCCCTTTATTCTACCAATTAAGAAGATTCAGACTGTTTTCAAGCTTTACATTAAAGTATTGACATAATCACACTAGTACTGATTGATCTCTACTAACATTGGTATTGACATTATGGATATTTATATCGATCCGCCCACCACTCCTGTCTTCTTTATTATCTTCCTGTTTTAGGTATGAAATGGTTCTTTTTTGTGTTAAACATTTTGGCAAATGTGTGTTAAATATTTTGCAGTTGTTGATTGAATGTTTAAACATTCTTTGGAATATCTGTTCTTGTTTTTAAGACTGTTTTTGTTAGACGTTAGTAGCTGTCTCAACTGCGTTTACTGTGCGCTGTGGTTGTGTTCAGTCCTCAGGGACCCCCTGTGCTCTTTCGGGGACCTCCTTTGGGGGTCCTGGACCACTGCTGTAAGACAGGAATGGTGTGCAACTGTTATTGCAAATGCATTTAATTTGAAAATGAGAATGTAAGTGATTAATTTGTTAATTAGAAACCAGTACAGCTGGTCACTGTTTATTTTTCTAAAGTTATTAATCAATGGTTTGGGGATTAAACATGATAAATGTAGGCACATGATCACATGTTTGATTCAATACTGTTTAGACTTTACTCCTAAGTTTGGAAATGCAAGTGTTTGTGTCTTTATTGAGCTCTGTTGTCACTTACCAGCCTTTTTGGGTTTACTATTAATATTAGCACAAGTGAGAAGCGATGAACTCATTTGTTGTCGATATGGAATTGATTTCATGAAAACCGATGTTGAAGTCAAGATTTTCATCACTGTTGTAATGACTTGTTACAAGGATATTTGTGCATCTGTAGATAATTCTAAAACACAAATACTTTCATGCCCGAGCCACTGCAGATGGAGCATCATGTCTCAGTGTTTTTCTTAATATCTACCTGTTTCAGTTGAATCCAGTCTGGTACCAGGGTGTAACATCAGCCCATTGGTGGAGACAGAGAAAAATATGTTTTGCTTTATAGCACCACAGACAGACATTATTATAATGATAATTAGTAGAAGAGACAGAATATTAAAAGAAGAGGAATTAAAGAATAGAAACCTAAAATGAAAAAAAAAATCTAAATGTATGAATTTCTTGTAACTGTGTGTAACTGTGTGCAACTATTTTATTATATTCTATATAGTAGAATATGAAAAATAACACCTCAACAACATATCAGTTTTAGTACCTTGAAAGGAAGGAAACATTTTCTCGCTGCTCCTTGCAAACTCATTATTAAGAGGACCAGCCCGCCTGCTTATTCATGCAGTAATCAGCCAAACATGTGGCAGCACTGCAAAGCCCAGAATCAGGAACAAAGGTCAAGGGCTTCAAGAAAAGTTCACAACAAAAATCAGAAGTGAGAAACGTAATTTTGATCTTTCAGATGCAACATGTAAAAAATAACTGACAGGCTGCTCTGATGACTGAAACACCCAGCTGATCAGCTGTGCTGATGTTTGGGTTTAACTGCTATTAACAGAGGGGATTCTTGGGTCTCTGGGAGCTCCAAACAAAATTTCACAGAGGGCCCCTTCAGCTGGCGTTCATTGCCCTTTAATTATGATATTCTGTCAGAGATGTTCACAAGTCCTTTTCTGCAAGTCCAAATCAAGTCTCAAGTCTTTGACCTCAAGTCCGAGTAAAGCCTCAAGTCAGTTTTAGTTCTACTGAATAATCTGCCTGCCGTCTGGTCTGCTTAGAGGATGCATTATAATCCAAGGAATTTGTAATCCGTATTCACACTTTATCTACCAGCATTTAGTAACAGCACTGATCTTTAATCTTTAAACTGACAAATGCTCTGTCCTTCTCCTCTGGATGATTTCTTTGCTTTACCGAATTCAAGAAACCTGTAGATGAACATGGAAATGTATTCAGATTAGTAAACATGCTCTGAGCATAATGTATCCAAGAGTAATGTGAACCAAAATCCATCTGCACCCACGGAGAAGTTTAAAATACTAATACTACAGTTCAAAGCGTTTTCCTGAGTGTAGAGAGGAGGGTCAATATGCTGCACATTAGTGCAGAATCACCAACTGTTCAGCATGTTTAAGATGTTTCCCTGCAGCAACACACCTGATCCACATCACAGCTTGTTGTATTGCTGCAGGTAAAAACGCAAAATCTGCAGGACAGTGGCTCAACAGGTCCACAGTGAGTGATCCCTGTGATCCCTTTTGTTTTTTTTTTAATGGGCTTGAAATAACTGTGTGAGACAAGTACAGAAATTAATATTAAAATGTTTAAAAGTGAATTAAAAAACTAAATGTTTTACCTAATTTAGATTCAATACTTGCAGGCCAATGAATATACCTTACTTTTTCTGATAAACAGACCCTCAAAGTTTTTTTACAGTGGGTCTGATCCCAGTTTAACATGATTATGGCAAAGTCAGCAGTGCAGAAACTGTGTTCAGTAAATGTCTCATTCGTCTTCTGAACATATTCAGCGAAGCCAGTCTGATGGTACAAAAGTAGTAACTAGCTAACGTACATGCTGTGGCTCTAAGCTAATTGCTAACAAAGATGCTAACAATAAGCTTTCATAATACAGTGACTAACCTCTTAAGTTGAGTTTTAAGGTGGATGAAGGTGGATCCAGAGTCCTCTATTTTTATATCACAGATTATTCAGTTTGCCTCTCTTATTTAGGTCCCTTTTTATTAGGTTTTTATTACCCTACAGTTACAGGAGCTGCAGCAACAGCTGTGTTCACAGGCACTGCAATTGTTCTGATTGATTGCGTGTGCACTGCGGTCACATCTGTGTGACATTACGTCAGAATTACGAGGGAATGCAGCAGACAGTAGATCAGTCAGAGAAAAGATCGGGGAAAAAGATAAGATTGTTCACGAGTCTCAAATCACGAGTCCAAGTCAAGTCTCAACTCACTAGAAATGTGACTTGAGTGTGACTCGAATCTAAGTCCCAGACTGGAGTCCCCATCTTTGTATTGTATACTTATAACAGTGACAATAGGGTTATCTTAACTGATTGTTTCAATGAGATCAGGGGACAATTGGCTCTGAATTTCCTCAATTTTAATGAAAAACAGACAGAGGTCATGCTGTTTAAATCCAGTGGCTCCAGACGTGCCCCTTCTTTTGAATTTTCCTCTCTGGCATCACATGAAAAATCCAGCATCACAAATTTGGGTGTAAAAATGGACCCCTGCCTGAAACAAGTGAATGTTGTGGTAAAGTCCTGTTTCTTTCAGTTAAGGTGGCTGTCAAACATCAAGCCCCTCCTGTCAAGATGTCACCTAGAGACTTTTATCCATGATTTTATTACCTCACTTCTGGATTATTGTGACTCTGTTTTTATTGGAGTTAGCCAGGCTTCCATCTCACGCCTAAAGCTTGTATGAAATACTGCTGCAGTTTTTAACTGGTAAAAGCAAACGCGAACTCTGCTTTTAGCGTCCCTACGTTGGCTTTCTGTTCATCTACAAATCCTTTTTAAAATTATATTATTTGTTTTTAAGTCTCTCAATGGTCTTGCTCCTCTTTATCTGTCTGAGCTGCTTCACTCATATGCCATCATGTCCTCTTAGATCAGCTGACCGGATACTTTTAACTGTCCCAAAAACATTAAAACAGCATTAAATTCTTCATCTGTAACTTTTGAATGTTTTTTGATGGCTGGTCACACCTCTGTGATACCATCAGCTGATAAAGACACATCATGACACGTGTCAGATGACATTTTCTGAAGAAGACTGAAGTGCCAGTCGAAACATGTTAAGGTAAAATTACAACTCCTTCAAAAAACTTTTTGTCTGATCAAAAGAATTATTACAACTACAGTTGAAATAGACAAAATGAACCTAGTCATGCTGATACTTAGGTTAATTGGGCAATCTAAATCCTAGGAGCGAGTGTGAATTGTTGTCTATACAAATAAACCTACCTGTCTATTTTTAATTTATAGCATTTTCTCATGTTTTTCTCCTGGATGAAAATGTTGTCTCTCTCCGTTTTTTTTTTCTCCTTTCTTTTCTGCCAGTGTACACTGAGATAGCTGCCCTTTATTTGGCATTTAAATGATTTTCTTTAAAGATGAACTATTCCAACTTTAAAACTCCATGTTTCTGACTCGTTTGATGGAAGTGTGACATTTATTATGTACATTTCTGTAGCTACGCCCACAGAATCCCGAGGCTGACAAACCACACTTCACAACTTTTGCTTCCAGGATGCTGTGTGATATTGCAGCTTAGTTTCACTTAACACACCACGTCACACGCTAGTAAACGGATATCAACACCCTGGCCATTTTAGACGCACACACTCACAATCATTAAAAAAAAATAAATTAATAAATAAAAAAAAAACAAACAAACAAAAAACTACAAATTCACTATGAGCTGTACAAACAAAGCCTGCGTAACCATAACAATGAGCTGTGCAAGGCCAGAGAGCTGCATTTATCTGAAATGATTAACAGGAATGTCAACAATTCTTGCACTCTGTGTTCTATGATTGAAAAACTTACAAATCCTCCTATACAGATAAGACCAGAGCTCCTTTCCACTGAGAAGTGCAAACAATTTGCCAACTTTTTAGCCAAAAAATTAAAACAATTAGGCAAAATATTAATTCCACACAGTCACACAAGAAAACTAGTCTGTGCCTAAAACCCGGAAATAATCCTGATGTTATGTTGCAATTTAAAATGGTTGATTTAAAAATCCTACAAGAAACAGTTTGGCATTTGAAATCAACAACATGCACTCTGGACATGATACCATCCGACTTTGTAAAAACAGTTTTTACCTCAGTAGAAAGTGATCTCCTACTGATAGTTAACAGCTCACTGGCATCAGGCATTTTTCCTAAGTCACTAAAGATAGCTGCTATTAAGCCACTCCTAAAGAAAAGGACTCTAGATGACTCTATAATGAACAACTATAGACCTGTCTCTAACCTCTTTTATTTCCAAGATTATTGAGAAAGTTGTATTTAACCAGCTTAATGACTTTTTAAATGAAAGTGGAAATGTTGATAAATTTCAGACTGGCTTCTGACCTCATCACAGCACTGAAAAAGCTCTGGTCAAAGTGTTGAATGACATTAGGTTGAATACTGATTCTGGTCAAGTATCAGTCCTGCTTCTGCTGGATCTCAGTGCTGCGTTTGATACTGTAGATCACAGAAACCTGTTGCACAGGCTGGAAAACTGGGTTGGACTTTCTGGAGCGGTCCTTAACTGGCTCAGGTCCTATTTAGAAGGCTGGAGTTATTTTGTTATGATCGGCAGCTATGAATCCAAGCGAGTGGCCATGACTTGTGGAGTCCCCCAGGGGTCAGTCCTTGGACCTCTTCTGTTCAACTTATATATGCTCCCTTTGGGTAAAATATTACAGAACTATAGCATTAGTTATCAAAGTTATGCAGATGATACCCAACTTTATGTGTCTCTGTCACCAGATGACTGCAGTCCAAAAGACTTATTGTGTCAGTGTCTGGAGCAAATAAACACCTGGATGAAAGATAATTTTCTACAATTAAATGAAGACAAAACTGAGATTATTCTGTCTGGTAGCTTTTAATCATTTTAATGTAATTTATTATTTTATTGTGATTGTGTGTTGATGCCTTTTACTATTTCTAAATATCTGTAATGCCTTTGTTTTATGTAAAGCACTTTGAATTGTCCTGTACATAAAATGTGCTATACAAATAAACTGCCTTGCCTTGCCTTGCCCTTGTATCCCTGTTTTTAATGGCTATGATGAATATGGAGATCTGCTGGACGCAGTGGCAGAGGTAGACTTTCATACGTAGAGGGATCATTTCCTTTCTATGCTTAGAAAGGAAATGATTGTGTTCCTCTCTCTAACACACACACACACACACACACACACACACACACACACACACACACACACACACACACACTGCTGTAAAAACTGTGGTCACAATAGAGAGGGATGAGAAATAAAACATCTTTACATTAATAATCTGGATCACCAAGAACAAATATTTGCAACAAGTTAAAAAAGCTCCATAGAAACGTAAGCCGATTGTTTTAGGGCACAATATGTGGCTCTTGATGTGGTAGTAGGGGGGATTAATGGCTTCTTTCCCTGGTTTACTGTCTAGTGGTGGTAGACTAGATCCTTGTGTGACTAGCACAATGTTGGGAGCTGCCAGGGCTGCAGGGTTGGGGTCTGTTTCAGTCTGATCTCTGTCCTTCATCTTTTCAAAAAATTCAGAAACGTTTCCCTTTCCTTTTATTCTCATATATTCCTACACAAATATATTTCTCCATATTTTCATGCTGTAACTTTCTTGAAAACCAACTAGCATTTTAGTCTGCTTGTCTCCTTTTTGTTTTAAGTGGAATATGTAGTGCTACCTTAGTCAGGATTGAGTAAATTGGAAACTAAGGTATCCTATGAGCATCTTTATAGTTTTTTTTTTTTTTTTTTTTTTTTTTTTTGTTTGTTTTCAGCTCAAATGTGAAAATCTTGATTAACTGAGTTGATAGGTAAATACGCTCTAAATACTAAATATGATTTAGTTTCCCCACATCATCTTGAAACTAATCTAGTGCTAACATATAACTAGATTATTACTGCTATGTAGCTTCATGAGAATATTTGGATAATATTTTTACATAAAATTAGTAGTTTTACTGGTACAGGGACAAAATCTCTTCTAGAAATGTGCCGCCAAATGTCAATATTTTAAAAGGATGAGTAGCTAGAAAACTACTTTAAAACATTCTTCAGACTGGTGCAGTAACACTGGTGATCCATTCATGTCTAGGATGAGGTGTCTGTACTCCTCCACTAGTGACCTGTCAGTCCCCTGAGGTAACCACTGGGGTGTCCAGTCAGATTCTAAAGGTGCCACCCTGGGCACCCTTCTAGCCCTGCCCGGGCTGGAAGAACATTGCAGAAGTTGAAGTGAGGCATATTCATGGTCTTTGGTTGCAAACTAAGTCAGATATAGTCTATTTTTTTTTTTTTTTTTTTTTAATTTATTGATTTATTTATTTATGTTGTTAAGCATAGAGTGATGCTATTGGAAGATGGAAACAAAAATAACACAAAATGGTAATGGCTCATCAGTTACAACACTTGAATCTCTCACAGCCTTAGTTGAATAAAGACTAAGAATATTTTTCTCATTAGTACTGTTGGATAGACTGACTGGCTCTGATGTTCAATAGTGTGAGAGTGATTTAGTTAAAGGTAGGGCCGTCACATTAGAAGAACTTATCAGCCAGTGATTTGGTTCCAGAGTGTCATATGTTTTTTATTGTTGAGTCAGGGTTGTTGGTTGTAAACTTCACTTTGTTAATGTTTGTGAAAGGCTATGATATAAATACTTTCTTCAGAATTCAGATAAAATTCTTAAACCAAACTATAAAACTCTAAACCATGTGTACTGTCGTCAGAGATGGAACAAATGTTGGGTACCATGACGAGTGAAACTGCCACATGTGAGGTTATGGCTTCAAGGTTGGGTCGGCAAAACACAGGACAGAAAGTCTGCACCTTACCTCTAATCACCCTAACATTAAATTTTTGTCAGTTTGACTTTGAGGAGCCTGTCCCACAACAACAACCATCATACCTGAACTGGTGGCAGGCCAAGGTCTGTTGCAGCAGATGGCAGAAACAACAGGAAGCTCAGGCACACTTTAGGAGACACTACACTGAAGGTCTGGGGCAAACTGTGTAGGCTAGCTAACAAGAACCAGGAGGCCAGTGATACATCCAACACCCACCTCCATATGCCACCAGCAAAAACCATGTGAGACAACCAAACTATGATGTATCCAGGATCCAGCAAACAAGATTTGATGTTTGATGTTTTGAAGGAGAGCTGATATTCATACCCAGAATGTATGATCATCTGTGATCAACTGTTGGGACTAACATGTACAGCTAACCATCATCTGCATAACAGTGATACAAGGAACTGATGCATGTTGCATAGAGAGGGTTCCCCACAACTTTTGCGGTATAAGAGTGGTGTCAAGTTGTAAATGTTCTTGTTTTTGGTTGCATGTTGTAGAATGCAAATGTTTTTTGTTTTGTTTTTTTCGATGAGACATTAAAAGGATGTCTACTGAGATAGCGTTCAATCCAAGAATACACTTTGCTTAAGATATCCATTACTGAGTGTATGGATTGAAGGATCCTATGATTTACTGTGGCTTTGGGTGTACCAAAACTGAGTAGCTAAACATAAAAAAATATAGCTGCATTTGGTTAAGCAGATGGTTCGGTAATGATTTGGCATCAACAATACAGAACAATGGACCCAAAATGCCTTGACTCAACAGTCCAGACTGCTGGTGATGGTGTAATCTTGTGCATCTTAGTATCAACAATCATGGTTTAAATGTCACAGCATCTCAGAGTTCTGTTGCTGACCACCTGTATATTTATATTACCACAGTTTACCATCTTCTAATGGCTGGTTTCAGCACAATAATGCACTCTGTCATGAAGAAAATGACTCTCAAACCAGTTCTGTGAACATGCGAGCAAATACATTAGCAGAATACAGAGCATGAACACAACACAGTTGCTAGGAATATACTAATTCCATGACACAAAGAACTGAAGTTGTTTGAGAGCACAGGAAGGTCTTGACCAGTATTAGCTCTTCTTGGTATACTGCGTTCTGAGTTTGCATGTTTTAGTATGTTAATGTGTCTAAAAAATAGCAATAAAGGGTTTTTCTGTGTATGCCTGTAATGGGATGAAAGATAGAGGTGTATGAAGGATGATAAGACAGAACGCCATCTGAGAGCATGGCACACACTCCATCTGGACACTCAGTCACTGTGAAAAAGGGTGTGAAAGAAGCAGAAGAAGAAGGATACAGAGAGAAATAGAGAGCGAGAGAGACTGAGAGATTATAATCTTTGAATAAAAGAAAAAAAACAACCTGTTTGATATACACTAACACACTGATGTTCTTCTTCTGAAGAGTGCTTTCAATTTTGTTTGATTGGTATAATGGCCATTGGCTTATAAGGTGGTTATTTATACACCACTGTTGTTGAAAAGTAAAAGCAGGAAATGAGATAAGTTAAATGTTACCTGAACTGAGCCTAATTTTTGTAGTGGGAAGAGTGCAGGCATCAGTTCAGTTAAGTCTCAGAGTGATGAAGATTTTGTTTTGTTATTTACATGTTCAACACATTTCGTCATGTAGACCTGGTGAAGGCAACTTGCTGAAGTTCAAACTGAGCATCAGAATTAGGAAGAAAGGAGATTTAAGTGTCTTTGAACGTGGCATGGTTGTTGGTCTGAGAATTTACTGGGATTTTCACACACAGCCATCTCTAGGGTTTCTAGGGTTTCCAGAGAATGGTCTGAAAAAGAGAAAATATCCAGTGAGCAGCAGTTCTCTGGACCAAAATATTTTGTTGATGTCAGAGGAGAAAGGGAGGCAACACGAAGTCAAATCAGCACTGGTTCCAACCAAGGTCTGCAGAACAGCATCTCTGAACACACAACACGTCCAACCTTGAAGCAGATGGGCTACAGCAGCAGAAGACCACACCGGGGGCGTCCTGTCAGTTAAGAACAGGAAACTGAGGCTACAATTCACACACACTCACCAACACTGGACAATCAAAGATGGAGAAACGTTGCTGGTCTGATGAGTCTACATTTCAGCTCCACATTCACATCCACCCTGACTTGAATGAACAGTTCAGGCTGCTGATGGTGGAATTGTGTGGAGAGTATTTTCTTAGCACACTTTGAGCCCCTCAACTGAGCATGGTTTAAATGTGTTCTTAAGAGATGGATATGGGCAACAAAAATACAAAGGTAGGCTGTAGTGTTTGAACCATTCTTACTACTGAGCATCTTCTGATGGCTACTTCCAGCAGGAAGACTCCAACGGCCTCCACAGCCACCAGATCTCAGTCCAGTACAACAGCTTTGGGATGTGGTGGAACGAGAGATTCTCATAATGGATGCAGCCAACAAACCTGCAGCGACTGTGATGCTGTCATGTTAATATGGAGTAAAACCTCTGAGAAATGTTTCCAACATCTTGTTGAATCTATCACACCAAGAATGAAGGCAGTTCCAAAGGTAAAAGACAACTGAGGCTGACGTTTTCATGATATACCTAATAAAGTGGCTAGTGAGTGTATAGGAACATTTTCATTAATAGAATTTTCAAAAAAAAGTTATTTCTGCAGGAAAATCTACAGTTGAACTTTGTAGACAGTCATAATTCTATCTACGGTATAAAAAAAGCATTCACATTTATTCTACTTATTCATTGTATGTCAAACCTCTGATCCAAAGATACTGTACACATTTTTAATTGTTTTCAAGGCTAAAATGCACGTGCAATAGCTGTTTGTTCATTAACCACACCCACACTCAAATTACATAATCCTAAATCTTGCAAACTCACAAAAACATGCACACATTATTGCAGAGGTGTTGAGAGAGCTGACCTGTGGCCTTATAATCAGTGCTCAATGTGCTCCAATGCGTTATATAAGGGAGCAGCGAGTGCTAGTCAGATCCTCCTACAGATGCCTGAACAGTCACGACTAACGCGGATGTTCCCCATCCATCCACTCAGCCTGGCTAACGCAAATTTCACCTTAGCCTCTGCTTTGCAGTCCCACACAGATACACACATTCACAGCATGTATGCATTCACATATATGGAGTCGGCATAAACATATGTGGTCAGGGGTGATGTTGGTGGGGGGGGATACTCCCAAATGTTACAGGACAAACACCTACAGAGTTAAACGCTTATGCTCAGTGCCCATGACAAGATTGACTCCGGCTTATTCTGCAGTTCCCTCAAGTCCCTCATCTTTTCAGATGTATTTTTCCGGTTTCGAAGAAAGGGTTATCTCACCACTGACCTGCAAGTAGCCTTTGGAATCTCAGCACCTCCGGCTCTGAGAAGCCTGTAGCTGAGAATAGCAAGCAGATCCTACCCACCATCTAATGTTCTCATGCAGCTCTGTCTGCAGGGAGACAGATGAACCCTGATGAATAAATATGAAGATAACCTGCACCTCTACTGCACTCTTTCTCTTCCCATTCCCCATATGGTTCCACTGAAGAGAAGGTTAAAGAAGAAAAAAAATCATCTCAGATTTTCAAAAGAAGCCTCTAGGCCATTGTGTTTTTGTGTGTGTACTGGTTTGTGTGCTGCAAGTATGTGTGTGCATTTGTTTGTGTATGTGTGTGTGTTTCTTTGTGTACTGCCATCTGAATGTGAGCATTATTGTGTGTGCATGTGTGTGGGCGGCACTGTGTAGGAGTGTGCAGTAGCTTTTTGACAGAGCCTCCAGTAGCATGTATTTGTGCATCTTTTGTTTTATTCTCCATCTCTTATTCGAGCACTGCAGTAATCACACCTAGCAGGGCCGCTCAAGTGCTCCTGCCCTTGAAGGAAGAGAAGCAAAACAGGGCTCTTTATGGACAAATTTTCCTAACCCTGCCAAAGTCATTTAAGCTAAACACTGACAGTAAAGAGGATCAGCTTGTATCTATCAATTAAAAAAATCTTTGCATTACAAAGAAAACACGTGCAAGTCTGCAAGCTAACAAGATCAGCTCTGAGACAAACCATCTTAAATATTAAAGCAGATTGTGTTGCAAAGGTGAAATCTGTTTTGAATATGAAACACTTTGATAACAGCAGTGGCTTTCACTGTTACGGCTCGCATACTGACTTCATAGGAAAAAGGTGTGGGTGGGGGATCGATCCATTCAGGGACAAATTGTTTTGACTATTAGCAGCTTTGCAGGGACAAAAGAGACCAGACAAAACAAAGTGCGAACAAATGTTTTACATGAAGCAAAGATGACTGAGAGACAGAGAAAATTTAATTACAAGAAAGCTCAGAAGTTAAATGTGTAGTTCAGAACATGACCACTGTGTTTTGTTTAGTTCAAAGCTAAATGCAGTACTAAATGTATTTATCTCTTATTTAATCTCATTGTATAGGATGTTTTGAAATTTACTGGTGAAATTTGCACCTGATCCTAAGATACACGATAAACACAAAGTGTTTTCTCAAGAGTCAGTGTTTTGGTTTGTCCCATCTGGACTACCACAGTGCATCATGGCAGAGGGACAAGGGATGTAACACAGAAAAGCAGAGAGGCTACTTTAAACCAAACTTAGGCACTTTGATATGAGCAGCATGTCACATTAAAGTGCCTTTTGCACAATACTTTACACTACAGCTAGGTTACTAACAAATCAGCCTTTCAATGTGGCATTTTTTGCTGAACCCTACAGCAGAACGCTCCTCAGTTTTAATTGTACCTAGTCAACACTAAACAGGAAACACTGACACCATACAAATATACACACAAGCCTTTAGGGTGGTGTCGGGCAGTGTCTGATGGATAGGGCTGTAGATAGGACTGCTCAGATTGCCTTGTTCCCAGTGCTGCACTGTTGTCTGCACATTAATTTATCTGCTAACTGTTAGACAATGAGGGCCTTAGGGGGCATGGGGAGGAGCTCTACTGCCTTTCAGCACCAGGGAAGAATCTGCTGCAGTTATGTTTTCATATACTTCTTGCTGGTGTTGTTCTTAGTCTGTTTTCCCATAGGTACTCCTGATGGTTCTCTGCTTTGTTTTCTTATTGAGTCCATAGGATGGTTATGTTTAGTTTCTTTACTTTCTCTGCCTTAATTCATTGATGTACACATTGTAAAAAATTAAGCATTGAATTGAATTGAATTTAGTTTAATTCATTACTGTTTCTGATCCTTTTCTTATTTTGTACCCTTACACTGCATTTTCCCAATTAAAGTCATCTCATCTCATCTCATCTTTACAGGTTTAGCAGCTGGTTTTCTGGTTTTTCGGTTTTGATTTTCATTGTACAGCTGTTGTTTTTGTTGGTTTCTATTTTCTGTATATTTGTGTCTTTTCTCTTCTGTTCACTCTCTTCTTTTATTCCCCCATCAGGTCCAGCATTATTTATAATTCAGCAATAAAAAAAAAGAATTTTAAGAATAATACTTAAGTATCAAGAGAAGCCTTGTATCCACAAAGCTTCCTTTCATATCTATAAAGCTCTCACTGACAAAGTAAATTAGTTCAGCACAGATAACCAGCCAGCCAGGCCATAATTCTGCTGCTATGATGCTGGTCAGGATGAGGTGAAGAAAGAAACAAAAAAACATAAGACATAAATAGGCCAATGAAGGAAGGTTGGTGGATTGATTCCAGGCTTTCCCTGACTACATGTCAAAGTGTCCATGTGTGTGTGTGTGTGTGTGTGTGTGTGAATGTGACAGTGTAAAGTGCTTTGAGTGGTCAAGCTGAGTAGAAAAGTCCATTCACCATTTAACTGTAACTTCTTTTGTGTTTGCATAAGTCTCTAATTTTATGTTTAATATCCTTCATTTATCAGTCATTAAAAAAAACTGTTCTGATTTATTTGACATAGATTTAGTTTGATACCCTCTACAGCACTAAGCCATAAGTCACATGATCAATCTGTTTCTACACAAGTCAACAATTCATTCACCTGTACTGATGAATTCTCTGGCATTATTTTGTGATGACTGATGCTCAGCATATCGTCACTCAGTAGCAGCAGAGCACAAACCTACTGTGCGTGTCTCCCATGTCTTTAAACTGACTTTTTATTTCCTCTCTCTCTTTTTGATGGATTTTATTTGCTCCTCCAAATGGGTTTTCTTGCTGAGATTCATGAATGCTTGATGAACAGGCTTAATGAGCAGGCTGAATGTGCTTCCAAAGGTTTCAATGAAAAGAAGAGTAGAAGTTCCCAAATACAAAAGTATTTATTATGCAAAACTGACTTTGAAAATGTCACATCATGACTCAGTTTATCTAAATCAGTCAGTAGAGCATTCAGTTCTTGATATGGTCACCTATCTGTTGTGAGATCCTTGGTAAGCTCTGAATGTTGCTTATATAAAAGCTTTTTTTCAGACTCATAGAGAACCTAACAAGGTCTATGAGGACTTAATGAGGTTAAAATCGCACCAGCAGTCTGATCTAGAATTAATTAATCACAATTCTTTAAGTGGATTATAAAGAAGTAACATACAGTATATCACGGTAGTGCTGAAAAGGATGTTCTCAGTCATCTGTTTTCTAAACCTGCTTAATCCAAGTGAGGATTTAGAGTTAGAAAACTTTTTTTTATTGGTATTATTCTATTATCCTATTATCCCACAACTAAATAATAATTCATTCATTAATTTTCTTTACCGCTTTGTCCCATTCAGGGGAAGCTGGAGTGTATCCCAATAATAAACAGGCAGGAGGCAGGGTTCAACCTGGACAGTCCATGGCAGCTAATTAAGAATCTCATTCATAATAGGAACTGCTTTTGTTGAACATCTTTTATATATATATATATATATATATATATATATATATATATATATATATATATACACTTGTGTGTGCATGTGTGTGTGTGTGTAATATAAAACGCAAACACAAAATGATGTAAATGTATGTCTGTGGATGTAGCTTTGAAGGCTACAGAAAGCAGTTTATGAATGCCAGCCAGATTAGAGAGACAAAGACAGAGACACACACACTGCCTCATGTAGAGAGATGAGAAGTCAATGATGTGTTGTGTAATAATGAAAGCATATTTCTGCCTCATTTATGCTGCCAAAACTCCCAGGATCTCACAGCGTCTCTCAGCATCCACGCTTAATGCATCCGATCTGTGCAGCACCTCGCTGCTCCGACAACACCTAACACAATCATTTACAGGAACATTCTGGGACAATGGAATTATTTTCACCCCTTAACCATCCTGACATGACTCAGGGTGCATCATAAAAACAAAGCTTTGTGGAGTATGAAGCGTTAACATGCCATTCCTGCCATTCTAACATCATATTCTCCCTGAACAGCTGTTGTAAACATCTGTTTACTCTCAGTAAAATGTCTAAATTATTTTCCGGGATGCCTCACTGGTTTTCAGAACATTTTCCTGTTTGGTGCAGTGATGGGAAATGCGGGAGCATCCATCCTTCCAACATCTACAGCAATGTCAGATTTGTCTCTGCAAGAAGAGAGGGTCCATCTTTGGAGTAGAAGTGTCATGACACGTTGGATTTGTCCTGGTTAACTGTTTTTATAGATTTTACATTCTAGTTTAGTTTTTATTCTAGTTAGCTGTTACTTCCTTGCCTCCTGTATGTCTTCTTTTGTATTGACTTCCTGCTCCTCTGTCATACTTGGTTCTTAGTTACTGATAGATTACTAAATGGTCCCTCAGTATCATCTCTCTGGTTGTTTCTTGCCATTGTCGCTATTTTTGTTTTAGCTTCCTACCAGTCAGTCATCTGTTCACTGCTGAGGTTTATTTCTTGTTATGAGTTCAATATCTCGTTAATCCTGCCTTGGTAGTGGCTTTTGTTATTGACCCACACCTGTAGTCCTGCATTCAGGTCCTACCTCCTTGCCATTAACCATAAATTATGACAGAAAGAGCAGGACATACCCCAAAGTTGAAGCAATGTAAAAAATTGTCATAACATTTAAAAATCCATATCACACACATTTCTGAGACGTCAAAGCAATTTGTTTCCTTTGAGATGGGGGATGGGGATAGGGACAGCTTCACCTGGAACATTAACACATTAAAGGATTTTAAAAGCAATGCTGCACCGTTTGACTGGTGCATGTTTGAGCTCTGCACTAAGATGTAGTTTCATTGCATCTCCCACAAAAAATCCCATAAGCATTGACTTAGAAAAGCTGGCAGTGTGTGGCCAACTAGAAACGTCCAGGACAAGATGATGGTTTGAAAATAGGTTTCCCTAATGCAACACTCCTGTAAAAGTATCAGACTGTGCCTCCTGGTCTGAAATGCCAGGATGTGGAGTTTTGTGAGTGGGACCAGCCCATTCTTGTTTCCAAAGAATCACATATTGCCATCTGGTCATCTATGGCATCAGTCAGGATGAGGATGACCTTTTTGCTTCTGTGGCCTAATGCACTGACCTCAGCAATATGACATACCTGCTGGAAATGTCATCCTGAAGTGTTTTTCTTCTGGAAACTGTCAACTTCCTGGCAAGATGCACAGAGGTCAGGAGAGTGATGGGAAGGCACAGCACCCACAAAGCAGACTGAAGTTGGAGGGCTTCTTTGGAAGGCATCAGTTCAACTCCTGTCTAACTCATCGGTTAAGCCTAGTTTTAAACTCAACTAGGTAGGATTTTGGCACTAAATCATAGTTTAAGAAACAGATTTTGATTAAATGCAGTACTTTCATGTGCCAGGTAGCTTAGAGGTCGAGCATGCATGATCGCCCTCCCTCTCCATATTCTGTCTGCATTTTCATATATAAGTCACTAGAGCCCTGATAACAGAGTGCTTAAGTTTAGAATATTAATTCAATTCACTGGATATGGATGCAGAGATACACCATTTTACTATGCTTAGTGCCTTGAAACCTCATGCCAAAGACTTCCATCACAGAACTTGGCTCCAACCCAATACCATCACAACCCAAATTATGACCTAAAAAGTACAACAACGTTGCAATTGCCTTTTTGGATGGAAAAATATTTTTTATTTTTAATTTCATTTCATTAGCAAAATTCATAAACATTGGGGTTTTTATAGGTAAAAGAAATTTAGTGTATTTTTTGTATTTTTAGTGTATGAAAAGTTAATAACTGCTTATTTAACATAATTTTTAGGTGTTAACTAGAGGAACAACCAAACTTATTCCTATACTGCTTTGTTTCATTGTTATTTCCCATAATACCTGCAAAAGGAGGAAAGAACTTGTTGAAAATGGTAAGTACTTATATAGCGCTTTTATCCAAAGAGCTTTACATATATGTCACATTCACCCATTCACACACACATTCACACACTGATGGCGGAAGCTGCCATGCAGGGCGCTAACTACAACCCATCAGGAACAAGTAGGGGTTCGGTGTCTTGCTCAGGGACACCTCGACATGAGCGCTCCGGGCCGGGATCGAACCAACAACCCTTAGGTTACAGGACGACCACTCTACCCATTGAGCCCCTAGGCGAAAGTGAGGGTGATGAAAAGAGAAATATATCTTTTAATATCTTTTATTTAAAAAAAAAGAAAAAAGGCTCAAATTTAACCACAACTTTGCTTCATTTATTATGTGAAAACCAATAATTGGCCCTTCTCTTTCCTTTCTAACATGTGAGGGAAACTCATCAACAGTTAAACTCTCACACCGAAAGGGGAGGATACAATATCAGCCAAGGCAAAGTATTTAGATGGATAAAAACTTTTTGGGATGAATTTGTTGCACTTACAGTGATGTAATGAGTTAATGTCAACATTGCACACGCAAATGAAGATGCTGAAAGGAAATGGTTGCCCAGTGAGCAAAACAGTTGTTGCACTTACAAGAACAAAGCATGGTTAAAATAGAAATTCAACAGTTGTATGTTTAGATGTTTGGTCCATGCTGGATTCATTTTTCCACTTACTCTTTAGTTATTTGCTGTACTTGAAATAAACTTTTCAAATAGAAACACATTTATTCAACTCACCTTCTGCAGTCGAGAACGCTGAAACTGTAAACCTCAGGAAGTGTTAAGGAACAAAATAAGCAATAAGGGTTATTTCACAACAATTCTTACTTGAGGCCCATTTTATTTGTCTAAATTCAGCCTCATCGTTTCCTCTCTCCTCCATCATCCTGCCTGGAAAGCAGATATTACTTACCTAAATGTTTTAAAACATGCTTCATTTCCTAAAATACATCTGGAGGAGGGAGCATCCAGATGAGAGGAAATTGCTGGAGAAGCTATTAGATAAAATACAAACGTTTGCAACAGCAGTGACATCTAAATGGAGCAGGACCTGTCTGTCCAGCACAGTTAATGGAAGTGAAAATAAAATATATATGCAACAGAACAATGCTCCGACACTGCAACTGCACCTTACGTCATGTTTAATTGATCTTTATGTATTTAATGGTAGTTCTGAGGTAAGGATGTATCATTTGGTTAAATGCTTGTCACTCTGACTCCTCACATCTGAAGGGGTCTGGACTGAGACGTGAGTGCATTAGTTAGTCTTGCACATTCAGAGCTGCCTCCGCATAATAGTAGCTGTACATGTTTAGAGCACCAAAAGGTCCAGAAAGCTTCTTGGTTGACGCAAGAAGCATTTAGAGACTGGAAATAAATTCAAGTAAAAGGATCAGTGAGTTGTGTTTATAGGATCATATTGTGTTTGTAGTGTTGTGTTTTTTTTATTTATTTTTTTTATTATCTCACTGTATGAAAGCCAATGTTAAATAATAGCATAATATCTGGAAAAAAACAGATAAATTCAGGGCTGCTAAAAATTCTGATTTGTAGATCCTTATATCATACAATCAATGTGTAAAAACTTGCCATTTTAAAGCACGCACAGTGCAGCTCAGAGGCTGTGTCCTGCAGGAAAGGAGGCACTGAAAGCAGTAAGAAAGCATAAAGCTAGGAGAATGTCAGTCAAAAGGAGCAGCCTTTCAGAGCGCTGATATACCAGACAATTTCCTGTGAGTCAGACAATTTCATAACTAGATTAGAAATATGTACTTAAAAGTGCTTGAAAAGAAAGGTTTTGTACCTTTTCAAACCTGAGAAGAAGCATGCCCACTTGAAGAAGCGGTGATGGAGCAAGAGGATTGTTGAAAGTCAGTAGAACTCTCCATTAATTATACAATTAGTTAGGTCAATTTTCCTGAGTGCAACCACATGCAACACAATGATTCCCTCCAAAGGAAAATGTTTTTGCTCACATACCTTTTTGCACAGTGAACAGCATCAACACAGCAAGAGCGGAGATCCGTTTGGAGACGGCTTTCTGAGGTGTTATGACTTCTGGCTTTGCACCCTACCTTCAAGTTTGGCCAGTTGGAGCAGGTAAAACCTCCTTAGTCATTATATCGCAAAATACTAGACCTCAAACAAAATACTCTTTCAGACTAAAACAAAACAAGGGGGCATAAAAAAAAAAACCAATCAAAAAGGTTGATACCTGTGTATAAAATCAAGTATGGTAACAGTGAGCTTAGGAAGAGGATCTGGAAAGGGAATTTAAGGACAGCTAAAGAATGCACAGGCCAAGCAGAAAGAGTCTGGACTTGAAGAAAAGCCCTGTTTGCCTTATGCTGTTGTTTAGTTCAGGGCGATGACATCTCCAGTTCATTTGTGGTATGTGAGAATTCAGTTCAAAGGGTATGTCCCATTCTTTTACCATGTCTCAGTGGTGTATGTGTATATGTGGGCTTGTGTAAGCATTTGCATGCTGTGAATTGCTGCTGTGCAGGTTGCATGTGGGAGCAGAGAGAAAGCACCTGGCTGAGAGGTGAGTCAGAAACACAGGTAATCACTGTGACATTTAATTCTAATGAAGTACTTGGAAGATAATGGCACCTACTGGCATTAACAGACATGCACACGCTCACACTGCTTCCGAATACAGACAAACACACAGACACACAGACAAAAAGCCCTCCCCGACACTTACCACTGTAAAAAACTGTTCTTAAGACCCTGACTCATGCACATTAAGGCAGAAAATGCGGAGGACGTTGAAGTGTATTGAGGCCCCAGACAAGATGACAGTCAAAAGGACACTTACACAGCCAAACAGTGCCAGCACTGACAGAAGGCAGACGGCGGGGACGAAGGAGGAGGGATGGCGAGGGGTAAAGAGGTGACTAATGCAAGAGATGCTGATTAGCTTACTTGAAGACACTGTAAGAGTTCGAGAGAAATGGAGAGTGAGTTCATAGTTTTTGTAGCTGAGAACACCTCAAACTTTCAAAGTACTTCATTTCAGAGGAAGAAAAGGGGAATATTCACAAGTAATATTGCAGTCAAAGAAAGAGTGGGCAGTTTCACACGGCAAAGCATTTCCAGCACTCTTTGATTGCCACTTATTTGAAAAACTGAAGGCTAAGATGCAGTAAATAAAAGTGGGGTTTTCTCTGTTGCCAGTCTGCATTTGTATGTAAAATGATACAGTCATGTATGTGTGTATGTGTGTGTGTGTGTGTTGTTTAAGGTCATGTCTGATGTCACCGTGTTTCCCCTGCTTGTTGTGGTTGTGTCTTTGACTCACTGTGGTTTCCCTCTGTTTCTGAGTGAAGATGTGTACAGCTGTGTGAGAAAAATAAAAAGTTTTCAAAAGAAACAAGAAAGAGATTGTCGAGGTTTGCAATTTGACTCGTGTGTCGGCTTCCTCTGTCATTAACGGCAAGGATAAGACATTAGGAGTCATCCGCCAGACCAGAGATTCCAGCTCTGTTTTTATTTCTTGATATTTTTTGGTTTTTTCTCTGAGATTTTTTTGTTTCCTGTGCCCACACATACCAAATAACACAAAGTACAAAAAAGCCCTCATTCATTTAACCTCTGTCAGAGAGTTTTGATGTTTTTGACACACTGTAAAAAACGCCCATGTGGTTTTTGGGAAATTCTGCCTTTGAATTTTTTGTTCTTTTGTTCTGTCTCCTCAACACCACCACCCCCAAATAACAGTCACTATTTGCTGATTGTCAGCTTATGCATAGACTACAATAACTTTATGAGTGACTATGATTGAGTATTATACAGCCTGCATTCGCCAAAGATAAAGACAGAGAGAGGGGGGGGGGATGCATATTTGATAAAGAAATCAGCCAGTGCAGCACAAGAGCCCTTGAAATTTTGCTTGTTGCTCCGGTAACAGCGAGGACTGATTCAGGTGAGTATCAGAGTGAATGCACATAAACTCTGCTTGATTCCTTTTTCTTCTCTGTTTGTGTCTGGGTGCTCTTGCAAGTAACACATAGAGTTTCTTTCTTTGACAACTACACAGCAGGTCCAGATCCTCAAAGCTGTCATTTAGTCCAATTTATTACTTTCATTTGTCTCTGCACGCCATTATGGTTTTCTATTCACCACTTTCATAAGCTCAGCCTCATTCCTTTCATTAATACCAGAAGCTTCACCTGGCTAATGTGCATCGATCATGCACGACATTTATTTATGCATCATGATATTCTTTGGGAGTGCAGTATTTGTGGCCTCAGTGGCGCATCTTTTATTTTTCTAGGGATGGAGGGGGACTTGATCCCCACCTCACCCCACCCCTCTTCATACCCTTGTATCACCATTGAATATGATGCTTTCATTGGTTTGAAAAGCAGCAGTCTTTTCACCACGCCCTCGCCATTGTGCTTGTTATTTGGCGATGAATTGAGCGGCTGAAAAATACATCTTTAAAAACTGTCACTTTTCAGGCATGGACCTTTTTTTTTTTTTTTTTTTTAAACAATGCTTCAATTTCACTTTCAAATAATTTTTTTTTTTATTTTTTTTATTTTTTTTTTTATTTTGGGCAAAGCTCTTGTTTGAGCGGTGGAGGTGAAACCCATTATAAGATGTGTTGGCAGAGAGAATGAGTGAGAGGGGGAGAGTGGTTCTATGGTGCTCGATGAGTGGGCTGTCATGCATTCTTTTAGCCTTATTCACTAAGCGTGGGCAGCTAATTCGTGTTTGCATTCACCAGGTTTACCTAAGGGGGAAATGTTTTATTATATGCAGTCTTTGAAATCGATGACTAATTGTACTTCATTCTCTTTTCAACTGCTCATCTCGTGTCCATCCATCTCCCTCTGCTCCATTTTCTCCTCCATTACTTCTCCCCTTTCGTGTCTCTTTGCACTTTCTCTTGAGAGGGTAACCTTGTTTTGGGTGATGGTCTTGCAAAGAGGAAGTTCTGTGCAGATAAAATCTGTCAAGACATACGGTAGGACTATAGCTGCTTTCAAAGACTGTAGCGTACAGAGAGAGAGATTACAACACCTTTTCAAATGGCCCAAGAAAAATGCTCAGAAGAATATTACAGCCATGACCTGAGAAGAAAAGAATAGATTGAGATAAATTGACAGGGACTGTGGCTGAAATGAAACAAGACCGCTGAAAAAAAAAAGAAAACTATGAGAGAAAGGAGTACATTCTCTCAACATGAGTCACATCTGAGTGAAAGCTTTGTAATTTAAGCCGCACATGGTGAAGGAGAAAGAGAACAAGAGGGATAGATGGAAAGATGCAGCTGCAAAAAAGAAACAGAAGTAGACATTATCCATCACAAAAATCACCGGCTTTAACCACAGCGCTGTAGGTGGGTTCAATTAAGTCAGTAGGTGTACTGGACCTGATGTGGCAGTACCTATTAAAGTTGATTTAGACGTACAGTAATTATACACTAACAGAAAATGCAGAAGTAGACTTATGTTGACATCCATAAACCATGTGAAACCTAAAGGGCTGCATATGCCTGTCAACCCCATCTTTGTCTTTCCTGTTTGAAACCAGTTTCCATCAATTCTATGTCAATAATTAGTATAACATAATATACAATTAAAAATGAGACATTCTTTTCTTCTCGATGGGCCAGGAAAATTATATGAACGATCATGGTTTCAAACTTCCTCCTCAACTGTATGCATACTGATAAAAAAGAGAGCGATGCAACTTACTTTCACACTGAAGTTATAAAAGGTAGAGTTAATATTTGCCTGCCGAGCCCCTGTGTTAAACTATGAAGTGTCCAGATAGTTGGAAGAGGATTTTTATAGTGAGAGGAAGAAAATTAAATGCAGCAAGGTTGATGTACTGACATTTAGTGGTAAAGCTGCAAATAGCATTTAAATAAATACTATTGAGTCTACAAAAAATAAATTAATTAATTAATTTTAAAAAATAAATAAATAAAAATTGATAAAATAATTTTCCTGTGACTCTATATGAATGAAAACACTATTAAAAATATCATTTTGCATTTCTGCTACTATATTATTGTAAAGGTTGAGGATCTCAAACTCAGGACCTCAAGGAGCACCACTCTGCAGGTTTTAGATGCTACCCTGCTCCAATACACTTGGCTCAAGCCAAATGGATCTAACAGCCTATTAGGTTTGATTAATGACTCATTAATTCTGAGTCAGGTGTGTTAAAACAGGGAAAGATCTAAAACCTGTTGGACGATGTCCCTCAAGGACTGGAGTTTGAGATCCAAGCTTTAATACCATGTAGTATTTATGACATAATACCCTATGTGTTAAAGTGTAACTGCTTTAATCACATTTGGAATTACTTAATTTTATAATTAATTGCAGTAATAAATGCCACGATTAATTAATCATAAAGATCCCTCAATAGGTTCACTTTCTGTAAAAGATCATGTCAGAATCGGCAGATTAGTGCAACTTCCTAATGGAAAGAAAACAAAACAACATCTGTGTGTTACCGCAGAAGAGATTTCCCTCTAAACATACGGATTAAGTCATCCTTGATGGATTTTTCTTTGGTTATAAAAATAAGCCCAAGGTGTTCCTGGTGGACTGCTCACCAGCATGTAAAGCATGACATAAAAAGATGCAGAGAAATACACTGAATATGCGTCACCACCTGCAGGATAAACACCAGCTTTTTACTCTAAATGTTCAGTAGTTTAATTAAAATATGTTAATGTTTATCTTAAACAGTGTTTCCCAATACAGGTCCTCGGGACCCCTGCCCTGCATGTCTTAGACGTGTTCCTACTCCAACAAACCTGATTCAAATTAATGAACTTCCTAATCCAGCTCTTTGCAACCTGTTAACGAGCAATTCATTTAATTTAGGTGTTAAAGTAGGGTTGCATCTAAAACATGCAGGGCAGGGGGTCCCAAGGACCTGGATTGGGAAACACTAATTTGACATTTGTATTATTATGTACAATAATACAAATGGGAATAAAATACAACGTGATGAGTTCCGCAGCATTCACTTAACGCTACATTATACAAAGGAGAAAAAAAACAGAATATGTCTTTATTAAATGAGTTTCGCTGTTCAAACTTCATTTGATTCCAGGTGTCTGGTCTTGGTTCTTTATTTTTTGTGTTTCAGTGTTATTTTTTGTATCAAAAAGCAAAAAGCAGCTATTCTGCTAGTCTTCCTGTGTTTCTAAATTCTCTAAATTTTTTTATAAAAAACAAAGTGGTTTCGATAAAGAAACCTGCCAAGTCAGGCATATCCTAAGATGTTTAATACAAATACTTCCCCTGACCCAAGGTGCGCCCTATTCGGGCTTATCCCTGACTCCTGCCCTTCCAGGGGGAAATATTCCATCAGTTATTTACCTTGCTGATTACAAGGCGCCTCATTCTCCTCTCCTGGAAGGGTCAAGACTATTATGGCAGGGCAACACTGTTCCTTGACAAAACTTAAAGGATAAGAAGTGGAGTCCCACTTTCTTTCATTATCTCATCCACTAGTTGTTTTCTGTTGGTTCATTATTGCTCTATGATCATGTGGTCCACTTCAACCTGCACATCTCTTTTTATTTTATAGGGTGTTATATATATATATATATATATATATATATAATATATATATTGAAGATTATAAACATTGTTCCTCAACATTCCTGAATTTGAATATTTTTACTGAACTTGGGGATATATGGGGAATTTAGTCGGGTGGGTGGGGTTATAATCTTTATAGGGTAATCACAGGATTTAAACTGGCTGTCTACTGACTTACCCTCACAGACTTGTTCCCCTCATGTTCTAAATCAGGTAATTATGCACCTAGTTATTTTTATTTTCTTCACATTTCTTTGTTTATGAACTCTGTATTTGCGTTATCTTCTGAAAATGCAACAAAAACTTTTAAATCCAGAGAAATCCAGAGTTAATATGTAGGATTTATTTATGGTTTACAGAGCAGAGGAGTTTTGGTTGGAATGAGTCTTCTTGTTTACTTATTTTTCTATATTATTTTGTCATGTTTGTATCAAAATATAGAACTAAATAAATCTTAAAGACCTATAAAAAGTGTTTATGTGATTTTACACCTTTATAGTGTTCGAAAAGTAATTAATGCATAATAATTGTGATCATTATAAAATTGTGATTGTTTCCTTCTAAAATGTATAACTATCCCTAGTCCTGAGGTAGTTTGGGACAGTTTTATTCAGTGGTCTGAATACATGCAATCTGGGTCTGACATGAAAGGTAAGGCACTGATGATGGCTAATATACAACAACAATCACTAGGATTTATGTATTTATATATATAATCTAATTCAATCTATAATACCCTCTCCTTTTCTTTATATAGAATAATAGACTTTATGACTTAATATAACATTTTATCGGTCTCAGTTTTTTCAAACAAATGTCTGGCTTTTGTTCTAATTGGTTTTATTTGTTTTTATTAATGTGTTGGTATTTCCTCAGTGCTTCACCTTCATGACCCTCATGATCCTTTGAATATTATTTAGAGTACAAGCCTACACAGCAGAATTGTGGTGGGACTGTGTGGGATTAGATGTTTTTGTTTGTAAAGCACTTCCCGGTGCAGTTTTGTATGAAAAGTGCATCACAAATAAAATTGGATTGGTGGCCATCCACTTGTCCACAGCAAGTGGATGCAAGCTGTTTTATAAACAACTGACAGACCATTAAAAGCTTCGGTGTGAGTCTGCATCAGCAGATATTCACTAATTATTTACTTTATTCTCCTTCACTTCTCTCATATGGCATCTGGAATGTGAGTAAGCTTATACACGTGTTTGTAGATCTGCAATAAGTGTAAAATGGTTCAACCCAAACATGTTAATGGCTGAGTAAAGTTCAGTTTCTGAATGTATTTGTGATTTTATGAAAGCATCAGCTGACCTGCTGATGTCCTGTTTGTTGCTCATTTATGTGTTTATTTGCATACAGAGCAGAAAACTGAGATCTGATAACAAATATGCACTGAGGATGCATTTTCACCATCAGATGTAAACTCATGCTCAGCACTGTTCACTCAGGACACGTGATGATACTAAATGTGAACTGGACCAGTAAAAGCTTGTGGCAAAACAGACAGCCTCTTTATAAATGAAAAATTATATACATTTTTGCTTTTTTATGAGTCTGAAGCTAAAAACCCTTTTTTCTGTTTAGTTTTCTGTTTTTACTGTAAATCTGAGTTTAAGTTGTTATTTAAGCATCTTAAAAATCCTTTGTGAGAATGATACAATCAGCTGGATTTGTGCACTCAGTATCACCACATAAATAGTATGGACAGTGTCTCATATTCAGTATTTTCTTTATTTCAACTTTACTGACAAGTGCTCGAACATAGTTATGGAAAAATCTTCCATGGCATCATATGTCGACCACGTAATGTAGGCCTATATATAACAGTGAGGCGTAACTACCAAGCCACATCAGAGGGCAGCTGCATTCAATATCTGTATCCCTTAAATCAACCCTCTCTATTCTGTTATTTCCCTTGCTGATACAAGGAAATTGTTTTCATCACTTGTCTGTACTGTGCGTTATTAACTGTTAGGCATTATCTGTTTTTTTTTTTGTTGTTTGTTTTTTTTGGGTTTTTTTGTACGCACTGATGCCAAGCCTTAAGCATCAAAGGTCTGAAAACTAACATTTGGCTGAACACTTCAAATCTGTGCAGTCCACATGGCCAACTGTACATGAGTCATATTGTATTTACCATGACCGGTCTGGAGTCCTACCTCTTCTCTGACCACCAGCTACTGTTTAATTTACTGTGGTCTGGATGATGACAGTGTTCTGGCTGCACACACACACATATGTGCACAAACCTGCACGTGTTCTCAAACGCGCTTGACAACTGGTGTTTTCAGAAAGAGAAAAGAAGGTCAGTATTCCTTTTTGTGGTTCCCTTTTCTTCGTTTTAAAGGAACAAAAACAGGGACACATGTTGTGAGTCATTGCAGTGTGTCATAATGATCCATCATGGAGGAGGACGGCGTCCTGTGTCAGCAGTGATGTGGTACCACAAGTGGCAGATTTATTTTATAACAAGCGCTGTGCCTCCTACTGCCTTAGCAGTAGACAGAAACAAAGCAGAAGATCTTGTAGCAGAATAGATGTACCTCCAATGGACACTTACACAGTGCTCTAATACACAAGTGGTTAGATCCAGAAAATTCTGTCATGGAAACATCTGACTAACACAACGTGGAGAGACAGACCAACAAACGCTGATTATGACTAGTACAGCCTAGTGAGGCACAAAGCCGACTCTAACAGCATCCTCAGAAAGCCCTCGAAATGTCCCATCACCACATCTGATGCTGTAGCTGTAACACTGATGCATCATTTAAAAGCAGAGCCTACTGGAGAACACTGACTCCATATTCATTCTGTATGTGGAGCTGAAATGGCAACTCGGACAACACTTTCCATCTTCTGTTGTCCAGTGTTGGTGAGTCTGTGTGAATTGTGGCCTCAGTTTCCTGTTCTTAGCTGACAGGAGGCACCAGGTGTGGTCTTCTGCTGCTGCAGTCCATCTGCTTCAAGGCTGGACGTGTTGTGTGTTCAGAGATGATGTTCTGCAGATCTTGGTAGGAACCAGTGCTGATTGGACTTCCTGTTGTCTTTCCATCATCTCCAACCAGTCTGCCCATTCTCCTCTGACCTCTGACATCAACAAGACATCCTGGTCCAGACAACTGCTGCTCACTGGATATTTTCTCTTCTTCGGACCATTCTCTGTAAACCCTAGAGATGGTTGCGTGTCAAAATCCCAGCAGATCAGCAGTTTCTGAAATACTCAGACCAACAACCACATTCAAAGTCCTTTAAATCTCCTTTCTTCCTCATTCTGATGCTCAGTTTGGACTTCAGCAAGTCGTCTTCACCATGTCTACATGACTAAATGTGTCGAGTTGCTGCCATGATTGATTAAATAAGGACAAAAAAGGAGGAAGATGTTGCACTTGTAAATCTTTTGTGGAGAGGGAACAAAAATCCAACAATTACAAACATTTAAAAAGGGCACATCTCAGTATCAAAATGAAAGAGAACAAAATCATCATCACGTTCACTTAGTGTCATAGTATTTAGGGTAAATATCCAGTACGTCTATCTTTGGGCCAGTTTCTTCTAAAGATCATCCTCTTGTTGATGTCTCCACCCTCTCAATTCCACAGAACCTCAGTGAATATAATGAGACCTGATTTGGTTAGCAAAAGCGTAATCCACATTACCTGTGTGGATTACTGTTTGAACTTTCTGGTGATTTCAATGTTATATGCTTTCTGGCCTGAGATTACTCATTTCAGTGTTGCACAAAAGTGAAAACTGGGCTGGTCTGTATGATATGATTGAGAGTATTGAACAATGACTAATTAGTTGAAGCTGACACTTGTATAGCATTTAGAGGTGTTTCATTTATTCTGTGATTAACCTTGTCAGACCTGAAGACGCCCTGATGAAGGCTCTGTGCCGCAGAAGTGTACTTTTATTTGTGATGTGAGCCTAATAAATGACTCAGTGTGAGTACTTTGTTCTCCGTCGTTTGGATACTGAAATGTGTGCCCTTTGTTCATTTTTGCAGTGATTGATTAGATATTTGTGTTAACAAGTAACTGAACCAGTATGCCTAATAAAGTGGCAAGTGAGTGTATAATTAGCATTTGGGCATAACTTAATATTTCTAATACTAAATTTATCTAGTTATCATTCTCAACCTAGTTGACATTAAAACATGAATGTAAGAAAAATGTAGGGAACTTTTATTTATGGTGCATGCAGTAAAATTATGTGTCATTGCGAACTCTAAGTGCAGTGCTTCTAATCTATGACCATAATTCTGCTGTGATGTCCATGTCATCTATGATCATTGTTTTCTGTTAATGTTTAGATGCTACAGAGTTTTTAAATTTCTTTGTCATCTGTGCACTTCCTCCATTTCTGTGCTCTCCTCTCCCCACAGACAGCACCACTATTTCTGATGTATAATCCCACCCTGCTTTTTAACCTGACAATATCACACCTGATTAGCTGCATGACATCGACACAGTCACTCAGAGACCCGAGTCGTTTCTGTGCAGTGTGGCTATTACTCTGCCATGCATGAATAAATATGTTTTAAAAGCATCTCTCTGGCAGGAAAAAGATCTAGATGTTCACATAGAGCAGTGGTTCCCAACCTGGGGTATCTTGGATCCCCATGGGGGTACCCCAAAGAACACAGGGGGTCCCTGAGGTTTTGACTATTCAGAGCCAGTGTGATTAAAATGAAAGCCACGTACACACACAAACAAGTTGAGGTGTATTTGCTCAAATTAATGTTTAATCATTCAGGTGTTTCATTTACATGAAACCAGTGTTTTGGGAGCCTGAAAACATGGTTACATGAAGGGGGCCCTCAGAGAAAATAGGTTGGGAACCACTGATATAGATGACCTGGCACAGCTAGCTCAATTGTGACCCGTAGGAGCAAATCTTCTCCAAAGAGCTCAGAGCTCATGTTTTGCTTGTAAAGATCAACCAAAAGCCCAACAACCTGCTGAAAATTAAAACATGCACTACAAAACTTCAGAGTGCCAACCTCTCATCCAAAAAGGAAAGAAAAAAAAGCTAATTAGACCCTCCAAATCTTCAGTAGTATTCATCTCCACTCTAAATGCTAATCACATGAGCAGGCAGAAGACTAGTTGCTGTGTTGCTGGCCATCACTGAACTCTAAAGCATGCCTACCTGCACAACAAAGTCTGATTTTTAGATCTTTTTTTACTTGAAAAAGATTTAAAGTTTTCATTCTTTTTAGGAACAAATGTTCTAACAAATGGCACAACAGCTGAGAGTCCATTTGCCAGAACTCTGCAGTGGAGTGAACAAGTGACAGCTCATGTACATTGTTATTCAGCAAAAAACAAACAAAATAAAAACTGTTAAAAACCTATAGGCATTTAAATACTATATTCTAAAGATACTAATATAAAAAAACTGGATACAAATGAGCGCTGTAGGATCATTAAATACAATTAGTTTCTCATTGTCTGCTGGAATAAAACAAGATATTCCTTCCTTATGATTTAGCTGCTAGAATGAGGTAAAATAGGTATGATGCTGTAAATGCAGGAATGTTATAATCACTGTCAGAGAGAGCACACGATGTAGAGGTTGGATTATCACAGCTGACAGAGGAAAGAAAACCGTCATTATCTCCTGACAGAAACTATTACCTTTCATATAACTTAAACTGTGTTACTGAAACCAATGCCTCGCAGGTACATAAAGCAGATTCTTAAACCCATGATACGCTGAAATCTATTATTTACTTCCTGAAAAACATCTTAAATTCTATTTTAGGGGGTTCCCGGTGAACTCCACAATGCTGTTCTTACAGACATTGAATGAGAATAGAAAAGGATTCTATTTCTAAAAGACAACAACATAGTTGATCTGACAACTGAAGTGCTCTGACCTGGTTTGAAAATAGAGCTGGAAATGAGGGAAATCCCTAATATAGAAACTGGACACCTGTGGCTGAAAGATTCAGGAACTCAGATTAATTAAATCTGATTGCCAAAGCATGCAGGGATCTCGTTCATCCTCCAGTTTGTCCTCTATGTATATGACTTACAGTCATTGTTACACAACTGTTGCAAGTCATTCCAAGTTCGTGACAGGGCAGAAGTGCAAGCTTCTGGATCAGGTCCACCATAAGCGCCTGTCTGCCTGCCGCCCCAGCAGCAGCGCAGTCCCCAGAGTCGGCTGGCAGCTTTGATCTGCCTCCAGGGAAAGTGTATCAAAGGGCATACAGGTGATAAAGCAACACACTGTTATAGTTCTCCCCCACCCAGTCTTCCTGCCTTCCCCTTATCTGTGTGGCCTACATCACGCTATATTCAGACCATGTACCGAGTGGAGAGGCCCACGCATGGTACTATAAAGTCCAGCTTATTGTGGGGCAAAAAAATTTTAAGCAAGTGCAGAATGGACTTTTAAAGCCAATATTTTCTCTGGATGGAATGTGCTTGAATGTAAACCTTTCTTTGAGTTTACATTGGTACATTTAAAACACCAAGCCCTATAAATGTAAGAAGAAAAGGGAAGACCTTTTGTATCCTTTGACTTGTTCTAACCCCTACAATTACCGGACAGAATCACGCTGCAAGCACGTTTATGTGACGTAAGCACGAGCAGCTTTCGTTTGCTGTATGGCACTATATCTCTGATAAGGATCCAGACATCAAATGTTTTTCATGCAGTAACTTAGCAACTCATGTGCCCGGAACAGTAGACCGAGGATTTGAGGTTGGCAAGAAGTTTAACCATCTAATTGCTGACATCAAAGAGGACTTTCACAAGCCATGTGACATCACGCTGCAGTACACTGGTCACACGCAGATGATATTGACCTAAGCTACATAACCTCCAAACGCTTGAGGCCAAAATAACAGAGCTGCCTCTGCTGAGCACAGTTAAGGCTGAAGGATGACGCAGCATTATGGTGCTGAAGTGAAGGAGGAGAGTGATATTTAAGAGTTTATAAGGTGATTGCCTTACCTCCCTTCTGTCTGTCATTAACTGAATCAAATATGAATGACTGATAAACATCACAAAAATCACAAAAAGACTTACAGTTTGTAACATTTCAAAATATGAAGAACACAGCTTGATCTGGGTTGTGATTTTTACATCTATAAACCCACAGTCTTTCATGGCAGGACCTTGAAAACACAAATGTCTTGAAATGCCTTTTTCAGAAGCACAAGGTCTTTCTCTGCTGAGGTTTTTGTGCTGCAGAGAAAAGCAGTGATGGGAGAGGGAATGCTTCAGCTTTCTCCTCTAGCAGAAGTCATATATTTCTAAATGAAAGGCCTTTCGCAACAAGGCTGCAATCATGTTTGTCTGAAAAGGCTGTCTGCCCTTTGGCCTCGCATATCTCTTATAGTCAAGCAAAAGGAAGAAAAAGAGAGGGGACGAATGGAAAACAGGGCATTGACAACCTTCTCACTCCTTTTTCTACACCTCACCTTTTCCTCCTAATATGGAACCTCTATATCTCTATGTTCCTTCTCCTGTCGAGGTCATGTCAACGTTTATCAGTTTATCCATCCCGCCATCCATCCTTCTCAGGTATTTGAGCAGGAATTAGCGGCTAATGCCAGAGTATTGTTTCCCACGCTGAACATTGAGGGGTTAACAGAGCAGCGTAGGAGTAGTTTCGATCCATCAGGTAGGTCAGGTTTCTTTTAACATGACTGCATACCTGGGTGAAACTGTGTGTGTGTGTATGTGTGTGTGTGTGTGTGTGTGTGTGGCATGCATTTGCATGTTTCTATTGAGAAATGTGAAAAGGTGGTTTGGAGTAGAAATCTTTGTTAAGATCCCCTGAAAGCCAATCAGTTCTCTGCATTTGCTCCAGTTTCATGTGTTTATGCCATGTAGGAGGCTGCATGGCCCCAGTGGCCAAAGGAAGAAGTAGTAGAATATATTTAAATCACTCATATCCCACATTGTAAATGAAAGCCGTTTAGCTAATTAAAAATAGGTTTTTGGAGGATGATAATTAATTCTGATCTTGACCTCTTATCGATCGTGTTATTCGAACCAATATGGGGAAAAGTTTGATTTACTGTTTTTATTATCAGTGAAATAGAAACAAATTATTTTTTCTGTCTTTCTTGAATTTTCATTTGAATTCATTTGAATAAATATGTCATACAAGGATAGTAGCCTACTTCCAACAGTCTGAAAAGGCCCTCATTTGTCTCTATAAGCTTTAAAGAATTAGTTTTACAAGCTTCCCAGAGGACAATCTGATATTTAAAGAACAACAAATAGAGGTCTCTTACACATTTGACTAATATTAAAGCCAAATTTCCCTAAAGAATTCCAAAGGGATTAATAAAGTATTCTGATTTCAGTTAAAAGTGAAACTTTCACAGCTTTTTACATCAGACAATATTTTATTGTCTGTATTTTGAGGATTGCATTCATGCTTTCCATACTTTTGACCTTTTTCTTCACCTTCTGAGGAAACTCTTCAGTCTCCTGACAGCTTTGCACTTCACAGACACTGCTAGAGGGCAGTATGGATGAACCATAGATATATTTTACGTAAATAGCATAATCTGTTTATAGCAGCTAAATAACGATCACTGCAGGTCTTTGTGCTTGGAGTGGATGGATCATGGCTGACTGATCTTAACCATTTCACAATCAAATTGTCAATCAAATGACAAAAATCTTTAGAAATCCCATGTTGGGATTGTTTAGTGACTCATAATTGGTTTAAATGTCTTAATTCACTTACACTGTATGTTCCTACAACATTCGTAGATACCTCCTGTCTTTTCATGCCCTCCCCATTACAGTAACAACAACTTAACATGCCTATCGATGGTAAAGTAAAGTAAATTAAAAGTTGTTTTAGAAGGATTTTGGATAAATGTTTGGTTTAGGTATCTTTTGAAAGCTAACTTTTTCCCCAAACAGTCAGAATCACTCTATGTATTGCTACAGAGCTACAGATGTTTGAGCACAATGAATGAAACAGCAACATTCATTCCCTTAATGCCTGGCCCAAGAAATAATGGACAAAAAATTTCTATTTTTTTATAGGGCCCTTTAACAAAATGTAAAACAAAAATAAAATTAAAAATGTGAATATATATGGTGTGCTTATATATTTACAGTATATACTTTATGCTTTATACACAAAAACACACACTAGACACACCAAAGTCTGGCTGTGTGAGATGAGATCGCCTCATTGGACATTCAAACCTACACATGCAAAAGCGAATCCTCATTTTCAGATTTTTTTAGATGTCTTTTAAAGGGTCAGTCCTCAAAATATAATTTATGGCTGACACAGGATTATAAAAAGCATAGCAGGGGCATGCAAGATCTTACAACAAGGACTTTGGTTGCTTGTTTTAACCTGTTGACACATCACATGCTAATTTAAATCGCTGCAACAAGAATTTTTTACATCCTAAATTCTACAGTCATTTAGCAGATGCTTTTCTCCAAAGCGACTTACATCTGAGAGTAAGAACAACACAAGCAAGAATTCAAACAAGATGGGACATCATAATTAAGCGGTAGTCAGACTGCTGTGAGTCCAGTTGCTCACAGGTGCTGTCGTGTAGTGTTAGAAGCAGGGCCTTTTTTTTTCTCTCTGAAATAGTCCTTTAGTTTATTACGAGATTATTTCATCACACAACATCATCTTGAGCGCAAGTGCACACAGCTCATTCAGTGCTTAGTTGTGCCGAAGAGCTGGACAAATCTTTTTAACTCATTCTGACGAGTAGAAGAGTTAAGCTAAGTGCAGAAATGCTCCTTTTCTCATGCCAAATGGATTTATAAGAGAGAATACGGATATAGAATAGAAGTATACTGAAAAAACAAGTTTTATTACTTTTCAATTAAACTACCATTGTTTGCTTGGAAAAATTTATCAATAAAGAAACAGAAGCTATTACTGACAAGCAGCTTCAATGGTGTGATTTTTATTCTGGTAATGATTGTATCTGTTGTAAAATAATTTGAATGAAAGGAATCTCAGGTATGCCACATGTGCACATACTTCACAGCACTCTTGCATGCAGCAAAGTCATGCAGAAAACAGCTGATGGCTTCCTGTGATTGGTCAGACATGACAAAACAAGCCACTTGGCTTTCGTGGTGATGTCAAGTCCAGAAAGAGATGTCCAGCTGACAGCAAGGGGCTTCAGAGAGCTTAGGAGCAAAGAAATAAAATGTCTTTTCTGTGGTTCTGGGCTTTGTATTAATAACAATACAACTCTATAAATGCATTTGTGTGCAAAGCTCATTATAACTTTTAATATAGGTTTTAAAACTTAAAATTATATTTTTTGTTATAGTTCAGTTTTGAAACAAGCTTATGCAAACCAAAGAAAATCCTGGTCTATAAAGCATGTTGTGCTAAGTGGACATTCATACTGTAGTAACCTGCTACATAGTTGCTTGACCCCACTTATGCTCATCTCCCGCACAGTCAGGTTCCAAAAGCTTGAGAAAGGAAACCACAAGGTGTTAAAACAGAAGATCATTGTCCAAAAAATGGATAATTCTATCCTCTATTGGAAGATTAACCAGCAACTGGCACTAAAGATAAGAACGAAAGGCAGAGCAAGAGGGTGGGGGTGTTACAGTTTCATAAAATTCTGACACACTTTAATGATCAGTGTTCATCCAGGGTTGAGTCCATGCTCTGTTTCGCCTTTTCAGATCTTGAGAGGAAATGTGACATACAGAAAGCTCAACTAAAAGGCAGCATGAATAAAAAGTTTCATTGCTCTGTTGTCACGCTGCAGAATCAGCCAGTCAGCCTCTTTTTTTCCTACAGTCACTTTCAGACACACTGAAAACCGCCAAACTGGAAGGTAATATCTCAAATGTATTCTGTGAAAATTTGACTTTTCCATACAGAGGTGAGCATTACTGCATTATATCAGCTTATCACCACATTTAGAGAAACAAACAAAGCTTAACGCTCCATGCAAATCTCAGCTGGAAGCGAACAGAACCAGACTAGGCTCTGCACCAAACTGACTCAGATTCTTTTGCAGCGTTTAAATGTATATGCACACACAGAGACGCACACACCTTGTTTAATCCCTTTCATGGCGGGTAGCTGTGCAGGCGGATGCTGTTTAAACAGAGCGGGCCCTTGATGTGGGGCCTCTAGGGGCCAGGGTTTGTGTGTGTATGTGTCTTTCACCCTGGATATGTATGTGTGCCTCTCTGAGTTTTCTGGCCATGGGAACAATGGTCCTTTAGAATGTGAGGTTACTGGTGCGCTGACCCCTGGCAAATAAGAGCCATGTTCTGGCATTCCAGGCCTGATTGGCACTTTGAGCCTGCAGGGAGCTCAAAGGAGACACAGGAAATGTGACCAGTGTAATTGGTTATATATTAGCGGAGAATTCTCCCCCCCATTTAAATGATGGAACATTCTTCAGTGACACTTAGGTGGATGGGGCCGGGATTCCACCAGTTACACGGGGAAAGGGGGGAAGAAACAAGAGAGTAAAGAGCATGGAGAAGACAGAAGCAAAGAAAGGCAAAGTGAGAAAGGGGGGAGACAAAGGGCATGGAAGATAGAAAGATTGAAAGATTCTTTCTCATCTTCAGAGAAGAGAAGGCACTGAAGATGGAGAGTGGCCATGAAGAAAACTCTGAGGTGTTGGGGTGTGTGTGGTGGGGGTCATTTCTTGTGCATCTTGTGTATTTACCCCTGGTGGTGGAAGTGAATGGGGCTGTCAGGTCATGATATGCTCTGCACTCTCCCTCTGAAGCATGGCGTTGGAGAAGGTTGGGGGGGGGAATCAGTAGCTTGACCTTTGGCTCAGAGAGCTTGCTCACAGTTCATGAAGGCTTCCATCTCACACGCCTGCACGAGTGCCCTGTGCATATTTACGTCCTGATTCCTGCACTGCCTGCAACCCACTCATGACTAACCAGTATCTATCATTACAGCACACACAATGGGTTTTTAGGAAGTTTGAAAGCCTGTGCATGGATCTGAAGCCCCACATTGGAGGAATGAGTTATTATCCCCAGAGGCCGAGCTAGGTGAAGCTTCAGAGACAGCTGACCCTCAGCTCCACCCTGCATTCCTTTTTTATTCAACAGCTAAGAGGATGGAACGGGTACTGATTGGTGCTAATGTAATCGTCGGGGTGATCTTATCTGTCCAATCAAATAAAATGCTTCTTGGGCTACTTTAGATAACATTAGTCTGGAAGAAACCCCCACAGCTCACAAGCTTACTGGATAAGTGAGTACCAACACACAAGCACTCAAACACACACACACACACACACACACACACACACACACACACACACACACACACACACACACACACACACACACACACACACACACACACACACACACACCTTGGTATGTGGCCTTTGGCTAAATGCAAAACACACAGATCTTGTTGTAAACTAACTAGAGGTTGTCAGATTCTGTCTGTCAGGCCGTTAAATCCTATGGGAACCATGAGAATCTTGTCAAAATGGACCACCCACTCCTATCAACACAGAGCAGAAGTTCACATAAAGCTGATGACAGGAACGAAACACATGAAAGAGGGGATCTTTGTGATGATTCAACTCCACTTTTACTGTCAAAAAGACTGTAAAAGTAAAGTTGAGATTTGCCTTGAAGAGTTTTGTATAATAAAAAAAAATAGGAAAAACATGTCATATTCAGAACTGTGTTTTTATTCATCTAAAAGGGCATAAAAACAAGAACTCTGTGTTTTCATGACCTTAGAATGAGAAGTTTATGTCCGAAGACACAGCTGGTGGCCTGTTTAACGTTGCACCTCAATATTACAGAACCAGAGGAAAAATTTATTGATTTGTAGAATTCTTTAAAAAATGTTTTAAGCGCTCAGAAACGTTATTTATTTAGTACTTATGTATGTCTCCTGTAGTGAGTAATATAATGAACTTGTATTCTTTTTGTGGGTTATCTGTAAACTTTACTCTCATGTCTGGGATGGTTTTAAAGATATCTTCAGAGATGAGTGACATTTTTTTATTTGTGCATAATGGTTATGTATGTATTGGTGAAAGAATTGGGAGGGTCTTAAGTATTCATGTGTTTTTCCCCACATTTTCATCCACAATTAGTTTGAAGCTGAACTGATGGGTATGTTGAGCAGCTTCTTAAGTCATAGACTGAAACATCCCGATCATCCCGACAGCAGTTAGAACGCATCATGATGTTGAGTCACTCAGACACTTTACCTCCACTTCACGCATACATAATGCACCTCGTATGTATGTATATATGTGTATATATGTGAAAATGTGTAAATGTATAAGTGTATGAATATACAGTATATGTATGTGTATGGGTAGATATATTTATATGTGTGTATATATGAGTATCCATACATATAGACAGATATTACATAATTGCACATTTCCATAACCTTTCCCCCAGAATGCACGCTGTGTGTGCTTGTATATAGAACACCAATTACTGTGGTAAATAGTTTTATTCTGTTGCATTTGTATTTAAAAATTGTATTTTATATTTTGTTAATCTTCTTTTCTTAGTATGTTTTTCTGTAGTTGAGCTGTAGTAACACAAATTTTCCTGTTGTGGGATTAATAAAGTTTTTTCTTATCTTATGTTAAAACAGAGATATGACCAAAAGAAGCTGGTTATTGTAAGAGTTTCCTTCAAAGATGGTGTTTCCCTGTTTCTGATCTTTCCCCTTCCAGTTCTACAGTCTGGTCGTCATCCACTTCATCTCCGGACAGCTTTGCATCTAATTCCATGCATCAGTTATGAGTGAAATCCTCTTTGCCTTATACAGGCTCCTGATTCTTTCTCTTTTTTTATTGTGATAAGGCGTGCATTTACAAATCAACAAAAATGAACTCAGTCTGAGGAGAAGAGATGTGTTATACTAACACACAGAAAACAGAAAAGAGAGCTAAACAAAACAGAAAGGAGGGGCAGGTAAGGAAACGACTGAGAAAAATGTAAGAAAATGATGAATAACACACACATCCTTAGAATGGCAAAAATAAAATAAAAAGAAGAAAAGTAAAATACAAAAAAGGATGAAATAAAAAATAAATAATAATAATAATAATAATCATTGTCGTCATCCTCATCTCAGCCAGCCAAGACCATTGGAGGCAGGTTCTATTAGTTGTGGTAGATGCCATAACAACAAGGGCACTCCAAACAGCCCCACCCATATCAGTACCCCGATCTCAATTTGAGGTACACATTACAAAATACTTGATAGCAAATCAAAATCCACTTAATTTGTTTGGCCCTCATCAGGGTGCACGACTAAACCAGCACATCAGTTTAAATATACTAGTAATAGAACATGGACCAGAGTTTGTTTTAGATGAATTAATTCACACAATGCCAAAGAGGAAAGACATCAGCAATGATCTGCATGAAGCGCTTGTTTCTGCACATCAATTTGGGAATTTATGTTCACAAGCTTTGGGCAGCAGCCAAGCAGCTAAACACAGATTTCTCCAGAGAGTGTCTGAGCTCAGCCTCAGACACAGGCTGAAGAGTCAGACATCAGGAAGGCTGCTGCTTCTTCAGGCTGAAGGAAGCCAGTTTAGGTGGTTTGCGAATCTGATTAGGATTCCTCTCTGTCTTGGAGGTTTTCCAGTCACATCTAGTTTGAACTTGGGTTGCCACAGAGTTTCAGAGGAAAGATTACATACTGGATCTCAGACCCCTGAGCTGAGAGCTTTTTGGGAATACTCTAAGAAGAACCAGAAAGCAATACCATGCAGAAGGAAGTCTGGAACAATTTTCTTCACTTGTTGCCACAATGATCTGACCTCAGATAGGTGGACAAAAATGGATGGATGAACTCAATGATTGCAGTAACAGAATCCCAAGAAAAACCTTCAAATATTAGTCTTCTTTCTGTGTGATGCTGAATGACACTTTTCCATTATTTCTCAGTTCATTTCTGCATAACGTAACAAATGTTTTTGTTTTTATTATTGTCATTTTTTCAATTTAATAATGAAAACCATTCAGGCACATTTAATCTGCAGCATTGACTTAAATAGAAAATGTAAAAGTGCATGTATAACACCGATGCCTGTCCTTGCTGATGTGGTTTCCTGATTGCTTTAGTTTTGTTGAGACAAAAATAAGTTGATTGAAATGGTCAAATGACAGGAAAAGGGAAGGATGAGAAAAGAAGAAAGAAAGGGGAATTTTTAAGGAGGAATTAAATGAAAGTGAAGAAGTTTGAACAAACTGACCGGCAAAACCCAACTTCTGTTTTTATTCAATCGCTTATCCAGTCAACAAAACTGTCTAATTTCCAAAAACATTCAGTATGTATCTGTTTTACTGAGCATGTTTCATAACTCTTATCATTATTAAATTGGTAACATAATGTTAATAAAACTCAAAGACTTTTGTTATGCTATCCAGAAATGGATTAAGAAAGAATCCATGGTCTATTTTTCTATGGTGTCTGCCTAAAATTATCATACGCTTTGTTCCTGCACACAACAGCCAGCATTAAATAAAAAATAATAATAATAATAATAATAACATAAAAAAATCAAATAATAAAATAATAAAATAAATTAAAAAATTTTTAAAAGCAATAACTAAAACTCCACATGGCATGATGTCAACTTCCTGTATAGATGCTTGAAATCTTGTTTGAGCTTGTAATAATTTATCCAAAACAGAAAAAGGATGCAATTTGTTAACTGATTCACTAGCAGTCGTGCTACTGACATCATCTGCACCAGCAAGATCAGAAAATTCTTAAAGTCAAACCCATATCTTGATGTATTTGCCAAATGTGCGTGGTATGCATGCACATCTATTTGCACCGCCTGCACAAACATGCTTCCTTTTTTAACGGTTCCACTGCATATTTCTGCTATACTACAAACACTGTTTTCATTCAAACCTTTAAACCGTGACTCTCACCCGGAGAATTTCTAAATCTGTTCGCCAGTGTCCACACATGCATACACCCTTCTCGTTCTCTTATGTTCAAATGTAAAGGGGGCGAGTTGATTCCCATCCTGTGTTGTTAGCCATGAGAACCAAAGTGCATTCCTTTGCATTCCATGCTGAGGTGAACACCAGGATTGAGAAGAAGCATGTCTGTGGTTGTCAGTGACTCACTATCAGACTACTTTGGATCATCTGTCTTCATTCAAAGGGGCTGCCACAGTTGGCACTACTAGCTGTTTGGACTCGGTGCAGGATTTTCATAATTTTTCTTCTTCCTGTAAACCCTCCAGGGGGTTGTTTGTCAAACAGATAAACACTGGCTGGTGGTGAGACTTGTCAGGAATATTGATCTGGCTGAAGGAAGCCACCCTCAGGCTTTAGACAAAGCTTGTTGGTGAGTGAGTTAAAAGTTTATGCTATGTGATCAATCATGTTGATCTGATAGACCAAGGCAAGATGTCTCCTGCTTGACCGACCCGAGGATTACTGGCATGCACACATGGACTCGCCGCTTGTAGAAAACAGTGAATGAAAACACACTCGTAAACACAGACACAGGGATTACGCAGGCATTTAACAAGCTCTTTGTGCAGGTCAAAGTTGACTGTAGGCCCCTCAGGAAAAAAGGAGGGGTGGGCGGAGGGTGGCTGGGGAGGCAACGGAGGGGAGAGTCGAGGAATGCAGGGGTACAGGGGGAGCAGAGACATCGACTCAAACAAATACTGTAAATCTTCAACAGACGTGATGGATGGAATGAATTTTACTCTTCCTCACACAGTTACTGTGTGTCTGCAGGATTTTATTGGAAAAGTGATGGAGATTCTCATTTTTATTAAGCAATGGAAATTTTGTTACCAAAAACACATCAGAGAAGGATCAAGTAAAAATGCAGTGCTGTAAAATATCATGTTTTATCCTGTCAAAGCAACCTTAAAACAGCTAGAGATAAGACAAAGACCAAATCCATTTAATGCTCCTGAACTGTGTCATAGATTGCCAAAGGGCAGCAGATCACAGTGCAGGGACTGAGACCACCCAGGAGCCTGAACTCCACACACAGATTATTTCATGTTTGATGTTGCAAGAAGCATCTGATATATAGGTATATATTTATATATACATATATATGTATATATAAACACATATAACATGACATATATATATATATGTATATATATATATATATATATATATATATGTATATATATATATATATATATGTATATATATATATATATATATATATATGTCACTTTGAAATAATTGGAAAAGTGTGTCCATTTTTGACTGGTGCTGTATGTGTTTCAGTAAAAAATGTTGTAGATCTGATAATAACGAACGTCTTGAAATTATTGGATGTCTTCCTGCTGTGCATCAACAGGTGGGTCAAGAAGAATTTTTCTGAGCTAATAGCACCCTCTTGTGTACATAAGGGTTCATTATCATAGGGGACGATCATTCTCAGACTTACCAAGAGGCGGCAAGCTACTCACAGAACATGAATATGGACAGGAGGAGGTCCTCGGACAAAATGAAACATTACCAAGAATGTCAGAGGTCATGCAGTTAAGGTCCATCATAACACTGTGCTTGCTGACGCCGGCCCACGGATGGCAGTGTTGCACATTTTATCATTTTACACATCTCTGCCTTAAATAATATTAAATCCATGCAAGCTAAAATTGATTAATGTGTAGTTTCTATGATCTTATTCAAACTGGACTGAGTGGATAAGCAACAAATTTATGGTGTATAAAAATGCGTGTGGTATATTGTGCGCTCTAAGTGAAGACAATCTACTGCAGGGATCAACAGTAAATAAATTCTTGTGGTAGTTGTGTTTTCTATGTTTTTTTGGATAAACTATAAGATGTTTTTCCTCCCCTGGCTCTTTACAGTCTTATTTTGAACACATTCTGACCTTTATATCTCAGCGGTACATTCCTGCGGTGATTGTGTCTGAGGAAAGAAAACAACCTTCAAAAACCTGCTGCTCCCTGTCTTCGCCAGAGCTGAAACGCTGACATTTCAGCCGAAGTTCAGGTGTGTGGGGGCGTTGTGTTTGCTTTACTATTTAAAGAAAACAAACAGCTGGGCAGATATTCTGGCAAGCAAACATGAAAGGCTTCCATTATGCAGTGTCTAATGTTTAAAAAAAAAGCTAGGAAAGCCTGCCTTCACAGCTAAAGCTGAGCAAGGTGAGCTGAGCTGCATCAGTACCAGCTGGACATGTCATTTTATTCATATCAGCTGCTTAGGCACAGACTTATTAACTGTAAAAGAATGTTTTGCACAAACTGTAGAATTGATCAACTTATTCTTAGCAATGTGTGTAAATACATCACCATGCACTTTGTTAGTTAGATCCAACTTCCTAGTACCCATGTTGGACCCTTTTCTCCTTCAGAACTGCCTTCATTCTTGGTGTGATAGATTCAACAAGTTGTTGGAAACATTTCTCAGAGGTTTTCTCCATATTGACATGACAGCATCACACAGTTGCTGCAGGTTTGTCGGCTGCATCCATGATGAGAATCTCCCGTTCCACCACATCCCAAAGCTGCTCTACTGGACTGAGATCTGGTGGCTGTGGAGGCCGTTGGAGTCCAGTGAACTCATTGTCATGTTCTAGAAAGCAGGTGGAGAAGATCTGAGCTTTGTGACATGGTGCATTATCCTGCTGGAAGTAGCATCAGAAGATGCTCCACTGTGATCATAAAGGGATGGACATGGTCGGCAACAGCTCTGGTTGTTAAACCAGGCCATGTTGGTACTATAGTGCATAAGAAAATATCCCCCACACCATCAAACCACCTGAAATGTTAATCTAAGACAGGGTGGATCCATGTTTTCATGATGTTTCCATCAAATTCTGAGCCTACCATGTGAATGTGGAGACCAGCAACGTTTCTCCATCTTCTATTGTCCAGTGTTGGTGAGTGTGTGTGAATCGTAGCCTCAGTTTCCTGTTCTTAGCTGACAGGAGGCACCCGGTGTGTCTTCTGCTGCTGTAGCCCATCTGCTTCAAGGTTGGTCGTGTTGTGTGTTCAGAGATGCTGTTCTGCAGACCTTGGTTGGAACCAGTGCTTATTTGGCTCCCTGTTGTCTTTCTATCATCTCCAACCAGTCTGCCCATTCTCCTCTGACCTCTGACAATAACAAGACATTCTGGTCCAGACAACTGCTGCTCGCTGGATATTTTCTCTTCTTCAGACCATTCTCTGGAAACGCTAGAGATGGTTGTGTGTGAAATTCCCAGTAAATACTCAGACTAACAACCATGCCACACACTCCCCTCATACCAATCAGATGAGATTCTGTATGGTGGTATCAGTCGGAGGTAAGCCCACATCACATTTGGTGGCATGAGGAGGACCAATGTCATATTAGCCAATGGGTAGTAATGTCATGGCTGATGGAGGTCTGGACATTATCCATTGACCAATTATGTACTCGTTCACGCTTGATTTGTGAAAGTTTAAAGAGATCTACAAGTGTGTTTAACTATGAAAATTTAACACTCTTCATAAACATGTCAAATCATTTTTTCTAATAGTGTGAATAATTCTGTGAATCTAAATATGAATAATACTTTACTAAAGTGGAAGTATAGAATGTTCCTGCATGCCATGATTTTCTCTCATTGATAATTCCTTCACAAACTAGTCACTCATGGGCGTAACACACTAACGTCCTTAAAACAGCCAAAAACTCTTCATATCATTGCTGTCAAACCCCAATAAAAGTAAGCTTTTATCATTTGAGAATTATAAAACTTTTATATATGAATGTTCTACAAATAAAACATTAAATGGAGTTGCACCACTTTCAACGAATGAGTATGTTAAACTAAAATCACTCACAGGAAGGACCATTAGAGCCTCCACAAGAAGAGACTATAAAGTCCCCCAAAGATGAACCAGTTTTGGACAACCTGCACTGTCAATGAGGGGTAGAAACACCTGAAACACCATACCATCTGGAATAAAACACAACACTACCACATACACAACAATTTGTGAGCATTTGTCTGCTTTTCTATTAGTGTTGCGAGCATTTGTCAGCACACCCTGCAGCACACAGATAAATGTACGTACACATAGCTGGATACATCTGCCTTGCATTTGTGTTGTTTTAATAGTAAATAGTATTCATTTTGGTTTTTCAATTTAATTTTGTAATTTTTCTATTACACACCAATGCACTTGAAACGTGTACTCTTGCACATTGTATAGTTTTTGCTGTAACTGGTTTGTACCTTCTTGTTATGTGTATCGTTGTGACCTGCCAAGGGACAATCAGATACAAAAGACTTGCTAGGTTAAATCTGTAGCACATTTATATGTGTGCATTTGCACTTATGTTCATTAATGTGCAATTGTCTCATTTAAAATAAAAATATTCAAATTCAGGTTACTCATCCTGTTAATTCCAGTGGAAGCTTAATTTTTATTTAATAAATTATGACAAGGTAATATATGTAAAGTAAGTCACCTAATTTAATATATGCAATTTTAACATGTGATCACCTCCCAAATCTAATTATTGAAAAGAAATTTGCAGCCAGTCAGGTCAAAAAGTGAAACAGTTTTTGTGGATGCACAGCTGACTGCAGGACTCCAGGGGCAGAAAAACGGTAGCTGTCTGTCATGAGTTAACCTCATAGCTTTTGGATGCAGTAATAGTAACTTCACTCTTCCAAGTCTGACTGTGCGTCTGCAAAAGTGAAGTCAGTGGAAACACAGAGAAGGAAGTGACTGTGAAGCGGTTCAGCGGTCTCTCAGCTGGGGGTCAAGTACCAGTCTCGTGGGGCTATGGCCAGGATTCCACAGGTTCCAGGATGTCGGCACTCTAACATAGGAAGCAGGAAACCTGCTGTTCACATTAGCTGGAGACCTTCAGCGTAACATCACTGGGGAGATAGAACCTCAGCGAACTTCACGAGACCAGAAACGGATAGTGTGTTTTAACTGAAATGATGCATCAACACAAAACCCTTCAAATTCCTCATTTGGAAAAATACACTAGAATACCTCACAGTAATCCAAAATTGTCTGGGGTAAAGAAATATTCACTATTTACCTAACAGGATTTTCTGCACATGGTCAAGAATTTATGGGTCAAATGGTTTTCTAACAGAACTGCTGTATTCAACCCCTCAGAAACAAGGATGACGTTTTTGGAAAAGCACAAAGAGTATTTTGGATTTAAGTGTGTTTCACACATGATTGTCCGCGATCATCTCCTGAGATTTTGTGAGATGATGAAAAAAATGTACTTACTATCACGTGAAAATGAGATTTGTATGATTTTGTGATCTCAAGATAATGTTATAATTACCTAGTGATCTTTGGATCAGCACCAAAATAAAAATGAAAACATTGCAGGCATGTCTGCTTTCAGCTTTCCGTATTCTTACAAACACGCAAGGATGATGCACCACTATGAAGATGTGTGCAACACACTCGACACACTCACACAGCCTTTCTTCAGAAGCTTCACTATCTCTATGGTTGTTGTCGTTCCGGATCTGCAAGGCCCCTGAAAATGCACCAATTATGCACCTAAATGACACAAGAGATGGACGAAAGTGTTCACCTGCCCATTTTATGCACATTTTAGAAAATATACAATCAAAAGGAGTTAATTATTGATTATTTTCTGAGCTTGGTGCAAACCAACGAATGCCAAAAACAAGCCATGGTAGAACTGAATGGCAGATTTTCACAGAGCAAGACCCAGCACATCCCAGGCTCCCTGGATCCTCTCCCAAGACCCCCACATCTACATTTACACCACACATAGGCTAACCTTGACATGAAGAATGCCTCAGCTGGGTGCACTAAAAGAGCGAGGTGTGCAGTGTAAGTTAGCACACATACACTCCTCTGCTCCTGCCTGGCTTTGTGGGGTTTTACATTATGATAAGTAATATCTTCAACAATATTCATGGCTCTTCATTAGCAGCAAAAAGTTCTCTTAAACTCACTTTCATGCTGTTGAGGAGTGAAAATCAGTTATGGATGCAGTTTTTCTAAACCTTGCAGCTCAGATTGGACATCATCACTTTCAAGTTTGTTTTTGTTTATCTTCAGCATGCAGTCGTGACAGTCTGTGCTCCCTATGCTGCAGATTTATCTTTCCTCCACCTCTTCTCAATCTGCCCGTCTGCCATCCACAGCCCCATTACTGAGCAGCTCTCATGGCTCTCATTTGTTAAACCAGCTGTGGAGCTGGCGTATGACTTCACCGACATTTGAGTCAGACACAGATGTCCCTGGAAAGAGGCTTGAAGCTAAGTAGACAACCTCTGGAACTGATTTAAAAATAGCCACTTTTGTCTCTTTTATTGTGCAGCCAGATATTTTTTTATAAATATTCCTCTCCATGATTAAAACACATAGTGTTTTTTGTCCATCTGAAAGTACCCTGACCTTCATAACACTACATTATTTCTTGATTTTTGGTCCAACACCCTGTTTCGTGACAATGTTTCCTTCAGAAACTCTAAGTCATGAGCATCAAAGCTCCTGTTAGCCCCCCATGTTTGAATTGTTGTGTATAACACATGTGTTTCAGTGTAGGATTCTTTTCATCTTAACAAGCCATAAGCTTCCATCTTCAAGGATGCCTGAGGGGGTGAATGGGTAAACCTGCTCACTGGTGCCTCTTCAGGAAATCAACCCTCAAGGATTTTGCAATTTCATTTTCAACAAAGATGGAAGATTTTAAGGAAAGAAAGAATTGATTCTCTTTCTCCAAATAACTGTGTATTTCAGATTGACAACTTATATTTAACTTTCAAGGACAGTGTTTCAGCTTTCTCAACAATGCTTTACACTTTCAAGTCACAATATTAAAATAGGTAACTGTAGCACAAAAAATAATCAAACTGGTTTTTCTTTACTGGAAAAACAAAGCTTGTCATCACTGGAGGTAATCTCAATACAAAGAGATATGGAGATGAGATTCCCATGTTCCATGTCTCTACAGTCTGAGACCGAACTCCATCCTCCAAGATGACAATGCTCATCCCCACATAGCAGAGTTTATCGGAGACACACCGCAGAACTCGGGAGTAGGGAGGAATGAATGACCAGCAGTCCTGACCTCAACCTCATTGGACACTTGTGGGATCAGCCTCGTTGTGCTGTTCATGCCAAAGTGACTAACACAAGTTTAATGGGTGAAACTCACACATTAAACTCTGCTTCTCATCCCACAAATGCATTTTTCTTATAAAATGTGGCTCCATTTAAAAGGGAAATAAACAGACTTTCCAACTGCATAAGATTTATAACCAAGAAACATTGTTATTGTAAAGAAATAATCCAGCAAAGAGAAAATTACCTCACGCTCTGAGCTACATTGTACCTCGTTCAGTCAGTTTTAAAGCTTATAATACAGTGAATAATTTGAATGTTTTCATACTTTAATCAGGTTGTATTTTGCTCAGCTCTGGTCCCAGATGATATCAAAGTGAACCTGCTTCTCACGGTCATTTGTGTAATGGTGTGAGAAAGTCATTCTTCTGGATCCACGGCTGTAGCAGTTACACTCCTGTTGTCTCTGTGAAATGTCAACATTGGTACAGCACAGACTGTCTGCCTCGCTGCTCCACAATGGGAGTGTTGTTTCAGCGTCAAAGACATGATAAAGTCTTCAAAGTATGAGACACTTGAAAGCTTAGCTCGGCTGTGTTTTGGAATATATGTACTTTTTTGCAGAATACTCAAAGCTTTGTTCTGAACTCTGAAAGCAACATCTGACAAAGACCAGTCTCTGTTATTTATTTATCCTCTTCATGATGATTAAAATATGCTTTTTGTAAAAAGTCCTGTCTTTAATCCAACATGAAAAAGAATATTTTGAATCACTGGAAATGTGCAACAACTTATAGTGATTATTCAGTTATCCAGAGCCCTCTCTTCTTACACAAGGGTCTGATGCTGTCCTTTGAAGGCTTATTAATGAGTCCCTGCGGCTATATCTAGTGTGCTCAATAAGACTTGCCAGCTTTTTAGAAATAGAAGAATGGTCAGCATCAAACTGATAGAGCACATGTCTCAGATTAGGATTCCAGTTTCCACTTATGTTAGGATGAGAGGAAACAGATAGAAACAGCGATTCTTACATTTACTTTGCCTTTTGTTCCATTTCAGGCAGTATGAACCCAACATGTTTCATGTAAGGTCTCATCAGCTTCATTTCCTTTGTTGAACTCATTTATCCAATCCAGCCATGCAGCAAATTCCTAAGCAAGCTGGGAGGGTTAAGGATTAATACTTTGTAATATTCCTATGAAAAGTAAAGTTAGATGTCAAGACCACATGTCTGCTTTTCGCTTCTTCCTCTTTCTTTTTTCACTGTATTCGGTTTTACATTAGTTGGTTGCATGACTGAATTATACACTCGCCAGCTTGATTGATGACAACACAAACATCTAATAAGCCAATCACATGGCTGCAGTTCAGTGGTTTTATACATGTAGACATGGTGGAGATGACGTGCTGAATTTAAAACTGAGCATCAGAATGAGGAAGAAAGGAGATTTAAGGGACTTTGGTTGCTGGTATTTCTGATACTGCTAAACTTATTTTTTTATTTTTTTATTTAGCTAGCATTTGTGTGATGCTATCATGTTAATATGGAGCTAAATCTCTGATAAACATTTCCAACACCTTGCTGGATCTATGACACCAAAAACTGTGGCAGTTATGAGGCTCAACCCGGTACTTGCAAAGTGGACCTGATGAAGTCACTGGTGAGAGTATAGTTATATATAGCAATATAGCATCTAGTTGTTAAGTGCATTGGCACAATCATCATATATTAAAATATAACCAGAATAAGTAGTTCCTCTTTGTTCTGTGTTAATTGTGACTTTATTTAAGGCTATGAGCATGTGAAGCATGTGTGTTTCTGTAGGAGTGTGAATGACTCTGTTTACAGTGTCAACATGGCTTTTATTTTCTCAAAACTGCCTGTGGATCTGATTTATAATTAACCTGATATCGGGGGCTCATTCATCAGTCATCGTCACACATCAGAGAAGTTTTGGTGTCCAGTGTTTGTCTGGCTGCAGGAGGAACTGGCACCAGGAGATGTCGGTTAGAATGAATGGAGAAGCCAAAGGACTCTGGGCATGCTTAGTAAAAGAGCAAACATTTTTAACCTTAATCCCCACAAAAGCAAGTTTGACCAACAGATTTGCCAAAGCCTTGGGACATTTCGTACCAGACAGGATGTTGATACCTCCCCTACTTCCTCAGATGAGTTCATGTTGTTGTTGTTTTTTTTAACCAGAAAGGCTTTTCTGATTATGGTTGCTTAGAAACAAAACAAAAAAATTGTGCAATTTATTTTCACCAGAGACTAGAGAGTATAGAGTTTGTTTTTATTTCATAGTGTACAGTATGGGTTCATGTGGGAGTGCAAGCAGAGAAGAACTGACAGAACTGTAGCAACAGTTGTTTGCATTTCCTTATTTTCAGTTGTCAAAGACTGGAGCATTTGCATGTGTGAAGTGGTGACATCCATCAAGACGCCTCATAAAATGATGATGGGCATAAAGAAGAGCCCTTTGATTTACTATCCATGTCCCAGCCAATAGTTATATCAATCTGTCATCAAGCTGTCAGACACTGTATAATGGAGTTTCAACATTACATACAAGAATGTAACACTTTACAGGGAGTGGGTATTTCTTTCAGTTTATAAGTTTCTGAGGAAATTTTGAAAGTGATCATGTTGGTATTAAAATAGTTAGCTTTGTTAGCTTAAAGACCAGCAACAAAGTAAATTATGGTAACATGTTAGCTGTATTAGTGAACCTTCAACTAAAATAAACTTCTGCTAGCTAAAATACATGAATAATAAATACTGCTTTAGAAAAAAACTGTTAGCTATAACAACTATATTTAAAGTAAAAGAAATAACTCATAGCTAAAAGAAGCATATGTTAGGTAAAAGAGGCCTGCTTTCGACAACAAAATTCAGAATGAGAACTGTATGTTAGCATTTTAGCTAAAACACATCGATCTTGGCTAAAAAAAAAAATATTTTAGGTTAAAAAAGTCTGCTTTACATCATGTTTGAGCCATTAGCTAAAGGAAACTATTTTTAGCATGAAAAAACATTGTAGCTAAAAGAAATCTGCTTTTACCCACTGTAACTGTATTTTAGCTAAGAGAAACAGCTGTTAGTAAAAAAAAAAAAAAAGTTAAGGAGACCTAGACTAACAATCTCACCCAACGGTGGTGAATTTTAGCTAAAAGAAATCTGAGAACCACAGTAACATTAACTAAATTCTGCATTCAATCTGAAATTCAAGAGCTCAGTTGTCATTGTAATCACATGATTCACATGTGTGCACTTTTACAGCTCCTTTTTAAAAATAAAAAATCTTATGTTTGTACTGCAATAAATCATCATCATTCATTTTGAATGCAAAGGCTGAATTATGCTGACATTTTTAAACAAATTGTGACAGTGAAGGAGAAACAGTGGCAGGCAAGTTTAAAACCATGTTTGTAAAAAAAAAAAATGTTTTGTTGTTTTATTTATAGAAATATTTTTTCTTAACTTCTTCAAATTTAATCTACATGCAAATTAAATTGTAGATTTTTCTTCATTTTTTTTTAAATTCTCAGGCATAAACAAACTACATTAAAAATGTAAATAAATAAATAATAATAATAATAATAATAATAATAATAATGCAGTACGGAAGCATTCCTCTGCAAACCAAACAAATCATCATCCAAATGTTCACCATAGTATCTGTCAACACTCCATATTGTAGACTCTGTTTATATAGAATTGACATATCCTTGTTTTATTGAATTTTCTGAGCTCTTGGATGTGCTTTTATGTGTATGAGAACCTTCACGTCTGGATCTTCAGCTAATCGAGCACTTGGAGTTATTTGGACCCGTAGCTGTGCATGAAGGGAATGTTATTCTAAAGCTTGACTGTGGAATGCGCTGTTCAAACATTATAGACTTCCCCACACACTGTACTATGTTCCCTTCACATGCTGATTGAAAAGATGAGGGGGGCTCCTCAATAATATAAAATTATATCTGTAATTCATTTTTGCTCAAGTGAGTTGCTTCCTTTGGTTGGTGGAGAATTTGACCTGCCAAGGGAAGACAGATGAAAATGAGCTTATTTGTAAACTCTGGCACATTTACATTTTAAATTTAAAATGAAATGCTGATTAAGGTGCACTGTCACTTTTAAATAAACTGAACACATAAATACATGAAAACAGAGCACAGATGTGGAAATTCACATATTGGCTCCAGAATATGTTGGTTAAAGACAAGCAGTGGACTCTCCCAGCCATCTGTTGCAGTATGAGGAGAATCTTTCGGTAGTGAAAGTTATGTATTTATGTTATGTTTTGTAGATTTTGTTTACCTTTGGTTTCTGTTTGCTGCTACGTGTTGAACTGAGTTTGTCAGTGACTGTTCTGCAGAGCGATTATCATATTGTAGTTGTATGGTTTAATACACCTGTGGTGCCCTGGGTTTGTTAGCCTGACCACAGCTGAGTTTAAACTTGTTCTAAGGTGGCTGGACATGGTAGAGGGAATCACATGATGAACAAACTCAAAATCAGCATTTAATCAAATCAAATCAAATTCCATCCTCAACGATCTTTTCCACAGTTTTCATTTTATTTTTTCACTTTCATGATCATTTAAATTTTTTACTATGTTCCCATTGACTACTTGATCCAGTTTAAAGTAAATGGTTCATTTTGAAATTAACATATATTACCAGTCAAAAGTTTGGACACACGTTCCCATTGGCTGGAGTGGAGTGCAATTATAAAAATAAGTGAATATGAAAATATAAATTAATCACTGAGTTATGATCCATCAATTCATTTTCTGTACTCACTTATTTCAATTTAGGGTCATGGGGAGCTGGAGTCTATTACAACAGTTACTAGGTGAGAGGCAGGGGACAGGTCGCCAGTCCATCGCAGGGCCGACACACCGAGACAAACGACCACTCACACTCACTCATAGGGACAGTTTAGGCCATTTCCAGGTAAAACCCCCAATTTTTTTCTTTTGTGCATTTTAAAAAATGCATTTACACAAAAGCATAGTGAAAACTACCTCTGACTACCTCAGTACCTCCAGACTGAAAAGGCAAATTGGAGTGTGTATCCCAGGCCTGTGGTGGGCAGTGAAACTTTGCAACAACCCACCTAACATGCACCACATCCTCATCAGACCTGAGGACAAAGCAACCGCTTATATAGAAGTTTATTGGCTATCTAGCAAATGTAATATTTGCATCTTTACTGACAGCACAAAAAAGCAGGTTGTCTTATCAAGATTCAGCAGCACAAACAGAACACGGAGGTCCGCCATTGTTGTTGTTGTGCTGTTCCTAAGTGTAAACCAGGCAAATGCAAGATGAGGTGACAGATGTCACTGTCGTTAAGATTCTAGTTGGTGTTGACACGCACAGAAGAAAATTTCACTCTGGAGCCTGTTCTCAGACCTTTGCAGTTATGTCCACTCAAAACTCTGTTACCGTGGAAACGAGAAGTCAAAACTTAACTAAACATTCGCATTTTACTGTCTCATCATGTAAAGAGTAACCAATTAGATTAAGCAGGACTGCACAGTGATGTTGTGGCTAGCACCACTGCCCAATTTAAGCCTTACTGGTTCGAGCCTCGGCCGGGGAGGGGTTCGAATAGGAGCCTTTATGTGTGCAGTTTACATGTTCTCTTTGTGTATGTGTAGGCTTCCTCTCACTGTCCAAAAACATACATGTTTGGTTAATTGAGTAGTAATAGAAAATAAAAAAACTTGATCCTGTTTGGGGTACTGTTGGGGGGGTCGGGTAGCACCCCCTATTATGATGGTGGGGAGCACACTGGCTTATATTAAAGCTTATAAGGTGCTTGGTTCAAAATTAAAAAAAAAAAAAAAGCTAAATGAGACTTCATTGTGATTTTTGTTATCTAACAGAGTTTACTTAAATACTACTGGTGTCTTTTTATGCATGATAAAATTGAATTAATTAATTTACAGTGTTTTAGAGAATATTTCAAAACATCTTGATATGTTTTTCAGGATAAAGCCAAAATATATTCCAATATAAGTTTTAGGCTTTATTACCCAACCCTAGGTTGGAGTTGCTGAATTCGCAGTACTTTTACTTGTACAGGGCATCGTAGTACACATCATCTGGCCAGATGTTTTGCAAATTTTGCAAAATGTGGGTTCTTATCTTTTATTGTCACAAGATGAAATTCTCCCAGAAATTCTCTGGGAAAAGCCAGAGGCTGCTCTCAAACCCCATGCATTCAGTTGAGAGTTTCTCTGCATCTCATAGTTAAGTGTGTTTAACTTTCTGTTTTATCTATAAGTTCAGCATTTCTCTCACGCTGTTTTCTTTTTTAGAGGAACCTTCTCTGACCCACATTTTTCCATCCCGGGGAGACTTTTCCCTGCTTGTTGACTGTGACCTAAACTGTTGTTTTTCTGAACCACTCAGAGAAAAGAAATCCCCTCCTCAAACGGAGACATTTATGGTTTTGTCTTATTAAACCCACAGGACAGACAGAGAATGGCTGAGAGATTACTCATCCAGGACAGTTTTCTCCAAGAATCTTGTGGGCTGATTCAGGGCATCAACACCAATATGCATGATATGACCTAAGGGAGTGCCCCTGCTGAACTCTTTTAATGAGGCTTTTTTTAAAGGGAAGAACATATGCCTGTAGGTATGCTGGATAAACATGTAGCAAGTAGTTTTTTATGCATTTATCTATTTCACATCTATAAAAAATAGGATTTTTTGCAGCAACAGCCTGATTTTTAAAGAGATATTAGCTAAAAAAAAAAAAACTTGGCATGGTGTGCAGAAACTGGACTAGTGGAGGACAGAAGTGCCATGACAAAAGTACTATCAACAGCAGATGAACAGGATCTGAAAGTGATGTCCTGAAGAAGTAGGAACAAATCCAGCAAAGACCTGAACCAGGAGATGTATCTGGACCTTCAGCTCATCCATCTACTGTTGGCCGAAGCCTTATCAAAAATGGTCTCCATGGAAACGTGGCTGTCAAGAAGCCATTCTTTAACAAAGGAATCAGGGAGAAAAGGCTGCGGTATGTCACATGACACAAGAACTGGACTGAAAATCAGTCCCCAGAACCTGGACCTCAACACTGTTGAAGCAGTGTGGGATCATCTGGACAGAGAATGGAACAAAAGGCAGAAACACCCAAAGAAGAGTTTTGGAAAGTTCTTCAAGAATCCTGGAGAACTATCCCTGAGGACTACTTAAAGAAATTTGAGAAAGCTTGTCTACAAGGGTTGAGACTGTGATGGAGAATAAAGCTGCTCAGACCAAATATTCACTTTCAAGTTCCTCAGATTTAGACTGACTCTGTTTCGCCTTCATATAGTGTATTCATATTATGTTTGCATGTTTTTTGAGTCCTCGTATAATTTTACAGAAAACAGGAAATAGAATTAGAAATTTTCTTTTTACATGAACAAGACACTGCCTTAATATAAATCAGAAATTAAAAAGTTATATCTCCCTTTTAACATATTTAACAGTATAAACACTTATTGCACCAAGTTTTCTGTCCCTTTAAAGGCGAAAGGGAATAAAACTACTGCGTATAATTGCTAGTGATGTATTTGATTATAGCCATGAACTCAAATAATTCAAGAGTTTCCACGTGAACCAACATTTTGCACTATAAATATGAAGGCATTAAAGTTGTTATGAGATCTAAGGGTACTATAAAAATACTGAAGTTAATGGGAACACAATGTGAGGCTGGAAGAAGGAAATCATAACCACTGCTAATAAGAAAAATAAACATTAAAAAAAACTGATAAAGGAATTTATCCAAGCAAAGAGGACTTATTCGATTAAATTTATAGAAAAGGAAATGTTGTATTTAGCTGCAATTAGCCAAAAACTCAATAATCTCAGAGGCTTTTTACATTTATGAGCTTATTAAAGATGCTTATCAAACACTTTTGGCCTCAAAATGAAATAAAAACATCTGCTGTCCTTTTTGGATGGGATTGTGGTCCATAGATCTCTTTACAGTTTAACATTTTATTATCATCTCTGTCTGTGTTCTATTAGAGATCTGCTATTTCCTTCCACCTGGAATAGGATTTCTATGGTGACATGTATTTGGATTAAGAAACATTCAACTGTGTGTGCATGTCTGTCTGGCTTGTATTCAAGGTTAACAGTCCCACTCGCTTTCCCAGCATGGAAGTCTGCAAGTCATTATCCAGTCTCTGCTACAGTGAAACTAACAACGCCCCTGAGTGCAGAAACAGCTACAGACATATAACTAATACTGTATGCATTTTTCTTTCTTAAGACTTCTTCAGGGTATTTCCTTTACTTCTACTTTTTTCTAGAAGTTTAATTGACAATACCAATATTTTTCCAGAAGAAACCCACATGTCAGGGTTCCAAAGCTTCTTTAAGAATTTCCTGGGCTCTTCTCAAACACCACTAACATACCAGCAAGTAAACTTTACATGGAACTGATTTGGGATACGTGGTGCATCGCTCCAATACACTAGATGAATCAGGCAGCATTCTTTCCCTCATCTTTATAAAAAAAACTAATGCAATGCAGGAATGTGCTTTGTCCCGCTGAGTTTGGGGATGCAACCTAGACTCCGCCCACATTAACACGCTGTCACAGCCATCTGAACAGTAGTCTTGCGCTGGTTGCTCTGACATAATGCACTGAGGTGGCAGATACTAAAATTTGTTAGTTCATGTTACATTTGAGAGCAGAAGAATATTTAGTCGTCATTGTGGGGCTCCTCCAGAATTCGTATGCAGACTTTTCTAATATCCCTGCATTGTTTGGTTTAAGGATATTTAAACTAGTATTTTTCAAAAACAAAATAAATTTATTCAGTTTTTCTGAACCTATTGTAATTAGATTAATTTGATCATTAAAAGAAATCTTGTCTTTTTCCTTTTTCCTCTCAGAATGTAGAAACACTTAAACATTGTACACACACACACACACACATATATACATAGTAATATATATATATATATATATATATATATATATATATATATATATATATATATATATATATATATATATGCCCATCTATATTCGAAACCATGATTATAAATGATTATAAGATTTGAGCACAGCATACGGTCAGTGAAGTTTTGTCTTCACTGACAGAAGGTGCATCCAGTAAGAAAAGCTAACTTCTGTTAGTTCCTTTAGTTCAGAAAAACTGTGGCCACAATACATCACAGTGATAAAAATCATATTAAAAACAGACTTATTTAATCAAACTAGAAAAGAACCACTACTGCCTGCTGCACAGAGCACAGTTGTTAAATAGCACACAGCAACAAAAAAAATAAAAAAATCTGCTCAGAATCTGTATTTATTTCTCATAAACTATTAACATAATTCCAAAAAACCCTGAAAATAAGTAAAGAACACAACCGGCAAGGTTTATTTTGATGGCTTTTTAGACTTAAACGTTTATATTTTAACCAACAGTTAACAACACGTAATTTACAAATTTATTTATGAAGATAAATCCCCCCACTGGTATCTATTCTCAGGTTCCACTTTAAATGAGATTTTCTATTATATATCCTTTAGAAAATAGATGCAGTTGGACCTGGAAGCCCCATATGTTAGGCTCATTAGTTGGAAAGTCATGGCCTGTGCACCATCATGTTGGGTTATACTCATAGTCTGTCCTCGCACACCAGAGGCCCTCTATGGTCTTCCCTCTCATATTAAAGGCTCCTTATTGACATGATGAATAGCCTCAACCTCAGGGTGCTGCACTCAGGGAAACTGAGTCACGGCCAGGTCACCAGTCCGGCCTGATCTACTTATCTTATCTTATCTTATCTTATCTTATCTTATCTTATCTTATCTTATCTTATCTTATCTATTTTTTCTAATTTGTCCTTCTCTCCTGCCACAGTGTTATGCACATAGTTGTAGATTAAATAATCTGTAAAAAAAATCCCCTGTTTCACTGACTCTGGTTCTCAGATAGCAGTATAAAAGAAGCAAAGAAACATTTAAACATTGTCATGCAGAGCTGTTTCATTTTAGCTGATTCCTCACTTTGGAAACACACGTTGATGTGTTTGACTGATGTAGTATAAAAGTTGTAAATTGCATCTTAAACGCGCAGGTAGGTGAATTTAGACACGGAAAGTCCATTTTTACGCTCCCACATGTATACATACCTCTCATGGACAGGATCTTGAGGTGTATTTGGGGAGAGGAGGGTGTCTGGATGACCTTCAGCTTGTACTGTATTGGTGTACAGCTGAGTGTGAAGAAGATGGGAAGAAAAGATATACTTTGAAGGCACCCAACTGGGACAAGAATGCAGGGGGATACAGGACATGCTCCTTGCTTAGAAAGTCTTAGAAATCCTCCAGGAAGAGCCAAAGAGTGACTTCAGGGAGAGGGATGTCTGGGGTTCCCTCCTGAACCTCTTGCCTCTGCGACCCGATCTCGGATAAACAAAAGATAACAGATTAATAAATGGTCCTTGCCAATATCATAGTACCCGTTGTCTGTGAGTCGAATGGAGTTTTGCTGGAGCAGCTAACACAAGAAGGCCTTTTTGAAAGGAACTTGCCTTTTCTTCTACACTCCTCTGGCTTTGTTGTGTGTTTTTTTCTGAAATAATGTGGTTGTGCTGTGGTATTGCTCCATTTTAATTTGACCCTTAAGAATACTGAACTTTCTTTACTTTCCCTCAAGAACACAACTTTAAAAGCAGGGACAAATTACAGCAATCTTTCAATCTCCACTCCCTATTTTGTGCTGTTTGCACTGGGCGTGCTCAGCAAGGTTGGATGGGTCTCTGCTTTCAGCAAAACACTTGTAGCTGGAATTTAAATCTACACCAAGATCTCAGTCACATGATAACATATATACATCCAACCCATGCACATACGTTCACGTGCATGCTTTGCAGGAAAAAAACAGGAGAGTTTATTAAAACAGAGCACATGATCCAGAAATTAATTATCTTTGAAGCTGAAAAATGCATGAAATAAAGATCAAGGAAGTAACTCTCCTCTGTTTGACTGGCATCAACCTCCTCATGTTGCTTTGTCACATAGTTTTTATGTTTCACTCCTGCTGTGCTTTGCTAAGTGATGCCATATGGGAACTGATGGTTCGTCTTACTTAAATAAGAGCTGACACTTTTATGTCCTGACCAGGTCCTTTTTTTCAGGTGCGTCCAGCTGCTTCTGAAGATGCTTATGTACGTGTTTATGCTTTTTCTTTTAGTTGTGTCATGGTTTATTAATGGCATGCTGTCTTGTAACGCCATAAAGAATTCCTTTACAGAAAGTGAATTTTGTTTAGTCGTGTGCGTGTCTGTAACGTGACTGATTTCCCTCTGACTGACCTGCCAGTGGGCCATTAAAAGAGAAGGGAGCTCAGAGGCCAATAAGCAAGGTGAAAGGTCATCGTGTTTATGAACGCAGCCCTGGAAGTGGAAAGAGCTGCGTCAACAAAAATCCACTGGGGCCTGGATGTCACTGTGGAGTAAGACTGGTATTTCCGTAGGTATTGACATGCATCTAAAGATGAGCTTATGAGCAGGTTCTGTCCTCCGAAATGATGGTTCAGCCTCTAATCTGTATTATATGTCACTGTGAAAGCTAACAGTGCATATGTAGTTGAGCTAGTGGAATCAACGCCAAGGTGTGGCCACGTCCACTGAACCTTGCCTGTCTTAAACTTACAGATGTAGCACATTGCCATTCAGCCACACACCACTCACTGTTTTATAAGCCACATGCGAATTATCAGGACCTTCTGAGCTCTAAATCAAACAGAGATCTTGAGATGCCAGTGAAGTTTCAGATGTGTTTCACTCTCTCTAGAAAAGCCTTTGAAAAGAACATGTGAGCCACAGATGGCTGTAATCTTTGTGTGGGATGTTGGACTGAAGAACTTATTTTTAACAGGGGCAGGGCGGTGCAGAAAATCCAAAATGTGCTCAGAAACAAAGTTTACTCTGGGTTTTTTTAAAAGGAATCTTTCCTCAGCTGATCTCTACAGAAACGTAGAGCTGCCACCCAAATGAAAGAAAAGTTGGGACTTTAACACGTTTTAACATGATGCGTTTTATTGTAAAAACATGAAACTTCTCATGTTATATGATATGTTTTGTGGTGAAAACAACATGGAATATAAACTGTATTCATCTTTGAATAAGGAAAGTGAGATTAAGTTGTTCTTCATACTAGGCTAAGAAGTGGAGAGATTAGACAACAGTGACGCTTGAAGGACACTGTGATAAAGTTGCCCTCTTAAACCAGACGGGACTACATCTTTGTGTCTGCAGTTTAATTCTCCCACTCCCAGCGGTCTATGTAGCCTATATAATTTTAATTTTCGTTTTCAGAAGTCAGCTTAGCCATAGACATAACAACTGGTACATGTTAACCAAAAGCAACACACCGAGATACACGCAACCATCGTCTCACGTACCACGTTGCTCATAACTGTCCCACATTCCTGTATGTACAACAATAAACCAGAGTAGAACAATTAATCCTTGACTAAAAGGACTGAAATGTTTCTGCTTGATGAGAATAATCTCCATAAAATGTATTTTACGCCAATATTTCTATGTCTCAACATTTGCATTCCGTACTTTGTGTTTCATGTTCTTACAATAAAACGCATCACGCTATAACTCGATATGTTTCACGTTTTTACTATAAACTATCACGTTATAATGTGACAAGTTCCCAATATTTTTTATTTGGGTCACAGCTCTGTACTGCCGAAGGGCTCTGTCTTATATTCCATGTACAAAACACACAGGCTGTTTTGAATACGCACTGCAACTGATTCAGCAAAGAACCATAGGAAAGCATTATTGGAGGAAGAGAGTAGAAAAAAGAAAAAAAGGCATAACAAGAGATAAGACAAGAGTCAAGATAAGACTGTGTTTTACTGGTTGGAGAGAGCTCACAGTACAAGTAGGATGCAAGATGGATGCCAAATTAGTCGTCAATAGAGAACGTCAACTGAGAAAATTGCAAAAGTTCTGAAGTGCATCTTTAAGGCTCTTTGTTGCTAGCAGCCTGTCACAAAGACTCATCATATGTTCCCATGCTTTCAGTTGCATTTATGAAAAACAGCAAAGATAACACAGCTTGACTGATGGAAAATAGGATTCTTGCAGCTACAAGGTAAGTCCCCCAAAAAGCTGTTAGCTAAAAACATGCCTGCTTGTTGACTGTGACTAGACTGTTGTTTTTCTGAACCACTCAGAGAAAAGAAATCCTATCCTCAAACAGAGATATTTATGGTTTGATCTTATTAAACCCACAGGACAGACAGAGGATGGCTGAGAGATTACTCATCCGGGACAGTTTTCTCCACAGAGACACGTGGGCTGCTCCAGGCCACGGACACCGATATGCATGATTTGACCTAAAGGAGAGCCTCTTTTAATGAGGCTTTTTTTTAGGGAAGAACATATGCCTGTAGGTATGCTGGATAAACACGTGGCAAGTAGTGTTTTTTTATCTATTTTACATCAGGAACCTATTGAAGACCAACACACTGTTGCTTTCTCCCACGTTGCTACTAATGATGTGTAATAAACAGTTTAGACAACCAACTCAGTTCCCTGGTCAGTGATCTGGTCTCATGTCATTTATAGTACTAAGAACCAAAAACTGGACAAACTGGAGGACAGAAGAAGTGTCATGACTAAAAACAATCTACAGCAGATGAACAGGATCTGAAAGTGATGTCCTGAAGAAATAGGAACAAATCCAGCAAAGACCTGAACCAGAACCTGAGAGATGCATCTGGATCTTCAGTCCATCCATCTACTGTTGGCTGAAGCCTCATCAGAAATGGTCTCCATGGAAAGACAGAAACATCCAACGAAGAGCTTTGGAAAGTCCATCAAGAAGTCTGAAGATAATTGTTTAGACCAAATATTCACTTTCTGGCTCCTTAGAATTTTGAAAAACTATTTTTTTCTCATATAATGTATTTAAATTAATGTCTGTTCATTTTTTTAAATGCTCCTCCTGATTCTCATCTTCCTGGTTAGAAAGAAATAAAGGGTTAGTTGAAAATTAACAAAACACCTACAGAAATACAGTCTTACAGAATGTCCTGCAAGTTTCACTATAACTTAAAAACTATCAGATTACACTGAATCGAAATTGTTGAATACACTGCATTATATCACCATCACAGAATCCTCTTACCAGGAAGGTACAGTCCTAGTGTAAATATCCTAGTATGTAAAATTTACTTCAGACATGTTGCACTAATATACGAAATGTGATCTAGAGGAAGATGTTATATTAACATTTTTAATGTTTAATATGAAGTAACAAATACAGAAATATCTGAAGGCTCTACAGCATGTTGCCATTGAGAAGCTTCCAGGACATTGTTATGGCAGGTGCAAGTTCTTAGCCTCGACTACTACGGATGCAGATCTTTAATGCTACCAGTAATATATTACTGTTGTTTTTTTGTTGTTGTTTGTTTGTTTAATAAGTTGGTTGAATTTTAATGGCTGATGTCAGTTACAAGGTCTGGGATTAACTTTTCTGACCACAAAACATAAAACATGAACTGGATGTGAAGTATTATCCAACATCCAGTGATGCCGGATACACACGACCTGTGACCTGCTCCCTTAAAGAAATCATGTTATGAATATTAGACGGCTGCTTGCACAAGTGAATACCAACATATGCTTTAAACACACCATAAAGCTGTGCTGTGAGTTGCCCTCGTTTATGTGCATGTGAATTTGTACTGCTGCTCGATTGACATTACAGGTTTGTCTGAATAAAATGAAAGTGTGTAATAAAGAACTATCTGGACTGAGGTAAGACGAGTCCAGATGGCAGTTCTGGGAATGATTTAGGACTGCAGTGACTTCAGAGTAAATCATGGAGACTTGTACAGACATTCAGAAAAGATGCAACTGTCGTTGCTATGTGCAAAAGTGCCAAAAAACACAAATCCAGACCCGTCTTGGTGAGTTTAGGCTATCAGAAAGTGTAGCACCCCCCCAACTTCAATGCAAAGTTGCCAGAGATACGTCAGCGAGTGATTTCTGTCCTGCAGCAGTTCTTTTCGGCCAACATCAGGAGGAAGTCTTGTGTCCACAATAGAACATGTGATCAGTAGTGCTGCTACCCTGAGGTGAAATATGCAACAAAAACTCAACGACATATCAGAAAACTCAACAGTAGGAACTACAAAAGGCTAAAACAAAAATTATTAAAAAAAAAATTATCATAATTAGCTTGAAGTAAGAAGTTTTTATTTGTTTGTTTGTTTGTTTGTTTGTTTTAAATAACACTTGAATTGTTTTTTAAAGTTTTGATAAAACAATGAGGTCTTTCTTTGTTAGAGTTCAGGAAAACAATTACCAGGAAGTCACACATCCAGGTGTTAACTCACTGTTAGGAATTCAGACTTCAGACAGTTACCTATGAAATCAGCTGCTAACAACCCATTGTTTAGATAATCTTATGATCTAGAGGAAAATATACCTTATTTTATAAAACTTAGACTCTAAATTACCACCTGATAACCCACCAAAAAATGAAAACGTACTGGCTAGTTTGGCAAGTAATGAAGGAAGCAAGTCATTTCAGTTATTTGTCCTGGCATTGCTATCTCTGTGCTTCCCATTAAAACTATTCCATAACTTATCATACATCTATTGGCTGCACACTTTAATATAAAATGTTGGCAGAGAAGCATAGGCACTGTTTGGTCCACTTTAAACGATCCTTGTCTACCAGATAGTCTGGTCTGTTTGAAGCAGTGTGAACACATGCTGGTACTGTGGTGTGAATGTAAGAAGTGAACTCTGGTCCGGTGCGCTGACAGTGTGAAAGCAAGCGGACCATCCAGTGAACCAAAGAGAATAAGTGATGTAGGACATGATGTATCTCCTTGTAAAAAATGTGTGAGGTTTTAAGACCAAAGTAAAAAAAAAAAGAAAAAAAAAAAGAAAACACATACTGCATAAATTCATTGTTGCTTCATTGTTTATTTGTGATAACAAGCCATTTTTGATCCTGACCAATCACAACCTGGATTTTCATCTTCTTTCCTCTTGATCAGTGGTTATTACAGGTGATACCTCCCCCTAGTGAGCAGCTGTTGTAACTGCATGACATGGTCGAGGCGGTTTGGTTCACTCAGTAAACTGTAGTGTGAAAGCAAACCAGAACCAAAATGTGAACATTTTTCCTATCCAACTATCATGGTGCGAATACATCCTAAACATTGTGTTTTTGGATTTGTAGTTTTGATGTTGAGTTTTCTGTAGTGTTGGGTTTAAGTTGTGGTTGGTTTGGGTTTACAGTATTGTGTCCGTTGATTGTTGTGTTTTTGGTTTTCTGTAAAACTGCTGTTGCATTCATGGATTTGCTATTTTTTTGTAGCACACTATTTCTTTGATTTTTCTCGTGTTTGTAATATGCTGTTACATATTCCTGTTTTTGTCTGTATTCAAATCAACGTGCACGTGACACAAACACAAACTGAGTCCATCACAGATTTTCTGACATGTTGCTGAGAGCTCGTCCAGTCTTCACAAGGTGGTGTAAATAAACACCTGACGTCTGTTGTTCCTGCTGGCGGTTTGGAGGAAGAAAGAACAGAAAGTATGTGGTCCAGTGGTGAAAAGTAGCTCAGACTGGGAGTGTGCAGAGTGGCTGGTTTACAGTGAAATTTCTGGTTGTTGTCACATTATTTTTAGCTTCACTTTATCAGAAGTGGAATATCTTTTCATTCCAGCTGTTTCAAATTCAGTGTTGCATCACACCTCTGACGAATAGCCAAGTACAAAATGAAGACAAATGATCATGAATAGAACAATAATGACTTTTGCATTTGCAGAGAAATGCATGAACAGTCTTCTGTTTCACTTAGAAAGCAGTTTTAAGTTGGCACCTACATTATAAGTATGCCTTTTGCTGTGAGACTGGATGTGGTGCAGACTCAGTGGTTCACTTTTCTTTACTTAGGCCTTAATTACAAGCCAAACTGGGAAACTTTCATGGGGAAATGGAAAAGCACTAGACTTCAAGAACCATTAAAAGAGCAAAGACACTCATTATGCTATTTAAGCAATAAACATGTTACTGCACAATTCTTTTGAAAGGTCCCTTTTCTCTCAGAGTTTAAGGACAAAATCTTGCAGGTTTAGCTCAATATTTCCCTTTACAACATTTCCGCCTGTAAAGTTTCTGCATGCCAAAAGAAAAGAGTAGCAACCTTCTGGAAAAAGACAGACTTGGGTTTCATTATTGGCTTTATGAGGAAATAATCTTAATATAGTCATTTCTCTTTTCGAAAATATATCCAAAATATTGAACTCTTATCACTTTTCTTTTTAAGTTCTGATCAGCCACCTCAAATTATGCACTTAATACAAATTAAAAACATTTTTCTATAACTCTAGAGAAAAGGGGGAGTTGCAGAGTGAGGTGGTCCGTCAGTCCCGGGGCAGGTCCTGACATTGCGTCGCCAAGAGGCTGAGGTTTATGTGGACATTTCTGGGAAAATCTCCAAAGCTCACATTTGCCAAAGGGGAACCTGGGAAGAGACAGAGCATTTCCCCCCCTGTGCAGTCCCAGCGAAAGGTCCAGCAAGCTTTAGACTAAATTCTTCCTTCTGCGTCCAGAAGATTCTCTCGCACTCCGCTGGAAATAAACAATATCCAAGGATTCATGGAAGTTATTAAGTTAATGTTGTGCGTTTTTTGGGTAATGTGACGTGTCCGAAGCTTTTCTCCGAAACACTGCATCCACTTTTTTCGGACCTGGGAAATTATTAAGGTCTGGATTTTTGTAAACCAGCCATGATCCAAACGTATGCCCCCTCTGTCATAATTGAGAACGGAAGTGTTATTGGATTGAAGCTGTGGATGTAACTTTACGCGCTATAAACTCCCATCGAGTTTGAAAGTAACTTCAGACCGTGAGGTGGACTTTCTCCATCAGCAGAAGGCATGCTCTGAAAGTTGTCTTTGCAAACGATTATGTGGCAATTTTGCGCACTACACGGCTTCATTTGGAATTAACTTGATTGACATCAAATGCTTTAAAGACGCGGCCGGATCGAGGCTCCACTACTGGATCGAAATCTGGATCTACCTTCTTATTTTGACTTCTTATCACAATGAGGGCGTTTGTGCTCAGCTTAGCTCTGATTTTCCTTCTTACTTGGACCGATGCCGACAAGCAAACCCATTTTAAACGGGTGCCTTTGCACCGGCGCGTGCGGACGGGACATGTCCAGTACGACGCATCGGACAAGGAGCGCTTCGTCAAGCGCCCGCGCCCGCGCCCCGGATTTGGTTCTGCGATTTCTGTGATCGGCTCCGGGAAGGACGGAAATGTACAGGCCGACGAGGGCGTTTTAGTTCCTGTAAGGACAGGGGCTTTGCAGGGCAGGAGAATGGGGGGTCACGGTTTGGGGCCAAGGAGAGGGGACGCCGGACAGATTGGCCTGCCCCGTCGCTGGAACGTTCTGCAAGATGAGGGCACTCCAGGAGCGAGAGCCAGGATCACCCGGATGCCCAACAGCGCCGGGTCACCAAACCTGCTGGCCAGTTTCGCAGGGAAAAACCGGGTCCTGGTGATCTCCTCGCCACACGAATCAGACGGTTACTACCGGCTGATGATGTCTCTCCTGAAGCCTGATGTGTACTGCGAGCTTGCCGAGAGACACGTCCACCAGATTGTGATGTTTCATCAGGAGGGAGAGATGGGGGGCAAGGTGAGAAGGATCACCACAGAGGGGAAGATCCTGGAGGAGCCGCTAGACACAGCACTCATCCCCAGACTCATGAGTTTCCTCAAAATGGAGAAAGGTGAGTGAATGAGGCTGCACCTGGATCAAAGCGTCACATTCATAACAATCTTAACTGGCGCTGTTTCTACCTGTAGGTAAGTTCGGGATGGTGCTGCTGAAGAAAACCCTGCAGGTGGAGGAGAAGTACCCCTACCCTGTGAGACTGGAGGCCATGTATGAGGTGATTGACCAGTCACCCATGAGAAAGCTGGAGAAGCTTCGCCAGAAAGGTTTTGTCCAGAAGTGCAAAGGAGCAGGTGTGGAGGGTCAGGTGGAGGAAGGCACATACACAGGTGAATTTAACAATTTTTTATTTCTTTTTCCTTAAAGTGACAATTCACAGAAAACAAAAAATCCTGAATGGGTTGTCATTTTACTTGGATTTTGAGTTATACCTATATTAACCATTCCAGAAAAAGAAAAAAGAACTTTGAGAAATGTTTCATCTTTCCACTTGACAGCATCTCTGAAGCTGCTCAGAATCAATTTGTTCCACTGAGTTACGAGACAGTTTCAGGAGAAAAGGGCTGATGTTGGTGGGGTCATTGGATCAGTTATGGAAATATTTTATTTTAAACTTTATATATAGTTGTCCTGCACTGCCTGAGATTACCTTTGGCTTAGACAGCTATAAACAGCCTGGACTTGGCAAACAGTCCCACAAGAGAAACTGAAATAAGTTATTTTATTTTATAAATTACATTTCCTGAAACTGTTGTAGACAAAAATCTGACATTTCTGTTTGTCAAAGCTGAATAAGTGTCGAAGATTTATTAAATCTATTTTCCATCCGCCCAAATCCCATTCAGTATAGAAATAAAACACATATTTTATGTTCTTGACAAATCTGGACAAGAATAACACAGTAAGTTTAAAGACAATACATTATGTAAACCACTATATTAATGACCACCTGTGAAGCAGAATTAACATGGTCAGGGTGTTATTTAGTGTTATTTATCTGGCTTAAGAAAGACTAACAATCAAGAACACAGCCAGCAGTGTTTAAAGTTGATGGTTTTCAGCTCAGTGAGTCATGTTTTATCACTCATGATGTTAGCGTTTGCACTATGGGATGGCTTCAAGAACAAACTAAAATCTGAAAAAATTGGAGGAATTTTAGTATAATAAATATATAGTAGTATATTAGCAATGTCTGCAAGCAACCCAGCTGCAGACAAACAGGTTTAAGGCAAGGCAAGTTCTTTTGTATAGCACATTCAGTGTACAAGACAATTCAAAGTGCTTTACATAAAACATTAAACATTACAGCAGGTTGCAGAAAAAGCATTAAAATGTTAGTTTAAAAACAAACTTTTAAAAGAAATAAACAAAATTAAATAAGGGCAGAAAAAGCTAAAATAGAATAAGATAAAAGATAAGGAATAAACATTCCAGTGTGAGGAATTAACAGTTGTTTTAATAAAAGGCAGCAAACAGAAAAGTTTTAACCCTGATTTAAAGCAGCAGAGTTTCAGCAGACCTGCAGTTTTCTGGGAGTTTGTTCCACATGTGAGGAGCATAAAAGCTGAACGCTGCTTCTCCACGTTTAGTTCTGACTCTGGGAACAGAAAGTAGACCTGACCCGGATGACCTGAGGGATCTGGTTGGTCCATAACGAACCAGAAGATCCTGAATGAATTTTGGCCCTAAACCATTCAGGTCTTTGTAAACTAACAGCAGAATTTTTAAGTCAATTCTTTGACAGCCAGGAAGCCAGTGTAAAGATCTGAGGACTTGAGCAGCAGCGTTCTGGACTAACTGCAGCTGTCTGATGGACTTTTTAGGGAGACCTGTGAAGACAGCATTACAGTAGTCTAGTCTACAAAAGACAATGCAGAAATCCTGCTGAGTCAACAGTCCTTTAATCCTCCAGATCTTCTTTAAGTGCTAAAAGGCCGAATTCACACTTACCTTAATGTGATGCTAAAATTCAGTTCTGAGTCCATGACAACTCCCAGATTTCTGGGTTTGTTGTTGATTTTAACTTAGCCGTTTGAAGCTGAGTCCTGACTTTGAATCTTTCTTCCTGGGGTCCAAAAACTGTTTTTTCAATTTTTTTCTTCAACCAGAGAGAGATGAAGCACAATCTATTAGTTGATGAGAGTTGGGTTTGAAACTGTTCTGAAACTGTAATTAGACTGATTCTTCATTTTGGTGGCGCAAAGAACCAGAACTTCTTTATCAGTTTGTTCAGTCTCTTTTAGTCTCTGGCTCTGATGCTGCAAACCTGGTTGCACTTTCCACAGCAGACTTAAAGAATATATGCAACATCTTGCTGCAGGCGTTGAATGATCTAGGTTTCCTTAAGAAGTAGAGCGTGCTCTGTCCTTTCTTGCAGATGCTTCTGTGTTCTATTTCCAGTCTAGTCTGTCGTTTAGCTGAACTCTGAAGTACTTCTATTCCTCCACCATCTCCACCTCCTCTCCCAGGATGTAAACAGGGCTTTGTTTACTCCTGTTCCTCCCGAAGTGAACAATCATCTATTTTATTTTGCTTGTTTTCAAGATGAAGTGATTGTTTCCACACCATCTCACAAACTGACTGACCAGTTCTCTGATCATTAAAAAATGACCCTGCTGACAGATAAGTGTTGAATTATTAACATGCAGAAATGCTATTAATAGATTAAGTCCAATTACATTTCTTGAATGTCATATGATTACAAATGGGATTTTATTCGGTTTTTTAATCAGGCAGTACAGCTGACTCCACCAGCTGAACATGCCTCATACAGCTTATCCATGAAATTCTAGCAATTTTTTCATCTGTACGAAAGTTTCGTAGTTGATGCTGTGTTCCATAATCTATCTGTATTTATGGTGAACTCCTCCAAACCTCTAGAGAGAAGACCAATGCTCTTCAATAGAAAGCCCACACAGTCCCCAACAACAACCACCAGCACAACGACCACACAGCAAACCACAACAACCACCACCACAACCACCACCCGACCCACGACTACTACTACTACTACAACCACAACCAGAACTACAACAACCCCCAAACCAACCACTACCACCACCAGAAGAACCACCACCACCACAAAAAGACCCACCACCACCCAGAGACCAACCCGGCCCCCAACCACAACACTGTGGCTTCCAGCCCCGAGAACCACCCCTGATCCCTACTCCTACAACCGCAGGCAGAGGTATCCGGCTAAAACCACCCCGTCTGGAGACAACCGCACCGACAAGGACAGCAGAGATCCACACAGTCGGAGACCAGTTCCTGCTACGCCCAAACCCCCCAAGAACAAGACCCCCAAGAAGAAAAATGAGGGCGATAAGGTGAATCAATAATTTATGAATTTTAGTCAAGTCGTCTGCATGACTGCATGCATTGAGTTACTGCCATGTGATTGGCTGATATTTGTGTTAACAAGCAGTTGAACAGGTGGACCTGATATAGTGGCTGGTGAGAGTGTTTATGAGGGCTGAATCATTTTTTAAATCGAAATTACAATTAGTAAATTGCGAAGTAGTGTGATTCATTTTTAAGACCACCTGACACCGGATCCAGGTTTCAAACCTGCATTGTCCACACTTCACAAATCCACTCCTTTAATCCTAACTCCTGTCTTCTTTCATGTGCTACAGGTGTTTAAACATCATGTGACAGCTACACTCAGCCGTGAAGTCATATCACATTTTCAAACCTCATCATGAACTCATTTTCCATAAAAACCGAAACGCTGAGACAAATAAACACCAAGGATAGAAAACAGTCCAGCGGCTGAAATATTCTGAAGAAGTGAATAAAGAATATTTTACTGAGTGAAGTCGCTCTAAATAATTTCAAAGTTCAGATCTCACATAATGTGTTGACGTAAATAAAAACCTACAAAGAATATGCGATCCATTTTAAGCCACAAGTTCTCAGCATAACACCAGTGTTTCCATCTTCACCTCCTTTTGTCTGATTTTCAGGTGTCCGACATGCGTTCCCTCTCTGCTGCTGTTCTCCTGCATGTCTGTATGTATGGCATCAGGGCAGAACTCAGTACAACACAGAAAGCATGTAGAGAGAGAAATGAGGCTCTGTGGTGTGAATAAGATAAGTAACATTAGATTGTTCATGGTTCTGGCCTTATATTCATTATCTTGACCGCTTGTTCCATTACGGGTCGTGGGTGAGCTGGAGCCTATCCCAGGTACACCCTGGACAGGTCACCAGTCTGTCGCTGGGCCAACACAGATAGACAAACAACCAATCATTCACACGCAACCTCTCTCCTAGGGAGAATTTAGAATACCTATCATGCATGTCTTTGGATGGTGGGAGGAAGCCGGAGAACATGCAAACTCCACACAGAAAGGCCACCACCCCCCAGGTTCGAACCTCCCCCCAGCCGAGGCTCGAACCGGCGACCTTCTTGCTGCGAGGCTGCGGTGCTAACCACCACACCACCGTGGCCTAATATTTCTACATAATGTTTCTGGTTAGGGAACTTAAATTAAAGTATTGCATCTGCTGCTAACACTAGCAAACATTTTTAACAAGCATTATCAATAAACTGGGTGTCTGTAAATGAATCTATTACTATGATCTTTTAAATATTAATTAAATCTTCTGTGCGCAGATCTTAAATAACTACGAGGACAAGTATGAGCCCAGCAAGCCAACTGTGAGCCACCCAGAGACGGAAACCTTCCCCGACGTGAGCCCCACCAAGGTCAAGAGCAAGCCCGATAAGCTCGACAAGAAGAAGAAAAAGAGCGACAAGGCCATCAAGAAAGCAGAGAGAAAAGGAGGAAAGGTTGGGAAGGATGGAAAGTTTGGAGCAAAGAAAAATGGAAAGAAGCTGTTAAAGTACCCAGAGACTTTCCCAAAGCCCACTAAGAAATCAACGCCCCCTCCGAAGGGATCTCTGGCCTCGTTCCTGGATTACTTTGAAAATAGGAGACGACTGCTGGTGAGAGCATGACGTAATATTCACACTTTATTAAGAGCTTGCTACCTTTACTTCAGGCTTCAGCCAGAAGGAGACGATAGTGTTATTTAACTGACCTACAAACTCACATACTAGATACCCCTCAATAGTTTAAGATTTTCAGAGTAGTTTATTTAAAACACATGTTATGCATTAGTTTTTGGTGGGGCATGTTGAATGACAGGTGACTTTCCAAGGAGGCACGCATTTGTTTGGATTTATCACTTAAATGTCACTTCTAGCTGCAATGACAGGAGACAGCTAATAACTAAAACTATGCTAAAGGCTAGATCTGTTTTCTTATATTTACGTTTGGATATGAGCTTTAGTGATCCTTGGCCATGCAGTAAAATATACTTTTCCTCCAACGTCCTTCGATGGCCTTCACTAGAGATCACACCAAACAGTAAAAGGTCTTATTTGGAACACCTAATAATGAAGCTGGAAGTCTACTAGAAATAAAAGATCTATCATTTTATGACTGAATGTATTCTCATGGATGAGGCTCTTGTTAAGACAGCAAATAGGCATTCAGACGCAAACTATTCAAGTAAAGGAAATAATCAGCATTGCCTGTTCCACATGAGCAGCTATCAAGGCTAATAGAGAGAATAAAGTGAACATCAGAACCATCTGCAGAACGCATCTGACTACAGCAGGAAACACTTAACTAAACATCCTGACTTCCACTTTTGACTGACTTCAAAGATTTCTGTCAAAATTTGTCAAGCTGGACGTTTTCAAAGAGGGAGTTTGTTTTCTAGAACAAAGTTCTGGAAGTTGATGAAAGTTTTAAAAGCCACAACAGTTAGCGTCTGGAAAAGTTACTAAGTTTTGGTCGATTTTTATTGGTCAACTCAACAGTAAGTACCTCTTTGCTAGTGGGGAAGAAAATCATCCACTCTTTGTTTTCCATAATACCATTTTTTAAAAATCACACAGGAGTGTCATGTAATACTTTACATACACCCTCCTGCCGTAGACAGCCTACACAGCTGTGTGCTAAGAGACTGCATGTCTCTGTTTAGCAGATAATACAGATTCTTATCAAATCACGGCTGTGGGCAGGCAGGGAAAATATGTCCCATCCTCCTCCTGCAGGTTAATGTAAATGTCAGCTGTACAGTACACTGTATGTGTGTGTGTTTCATTGCAAATGAAACCTCTTCACCTTCCTCCCTGCAGTTGATAACATCCCCCAGTGAGGAGAACAGCATGTATGTTCAGCAGAGGGATGAGTACCTGGAGTCAGTGTGTGAGATGGCCATCAGAAAAGTCTCCATTATCACCATCTTTGGTTCCCTGACCAACTCCACCATGAAAATTGACCACTATCAGATAGGTAAGTAGTTCCACATGCACCTTTCATAGCAGTACGGAAGGTTTGATGAAACCCTACTTGCTAATAGTTTGGGAACCGAGGATGCTAATTAATTTGTTTTTTCAGAGAAATCCATATCTATTCTTGCTGAATCTAAGATTTTAAAGTCTCCTCTACATGATGCTCCATAGCAGGAGACAGATGTGGACTGCAGGCAGGCCAGTCAAGCACACACACTCTGGCACCGTCCTTCTGAAATAACCTCGGACCCCCTGTGGAATCATATGAAGTCCTCCACAGACACTGATGCTTCCCCATACCATCACAGCTTTCTTTGGTCACAGCTTGGATGCACTTTCTCATTTTGGGCACACAGAGGCAGACATTAGTTTTTCCCAAAAGCAGCTGAAATGTGGACTCATCTGACCAGAGAACCCTTTTCCACTGTCTCTCTGTCCATCTGAGATGAGCTGGTGTCCAGAGAACTCGGTGCTGTTTGTGTAAAGAGTTGATATATAGCTTTCTCCTTGTCTAGATTACATTTGTGGAAGCAGTGGTGGATTCTGTTGAGTGAAAATGGTCTTCTAAGGTCCTCCTGAGCTCATGTGGATGTATTGATGATGGTGGTACGACAGTTTGCATCTTTGGCCTTTACGCATCAGGACTCCTTGAAACTTTTCACATCGCTCTGCACTGTAGATGGTGAAAAACCCAGTTCTTAACAATCTTGTATTCTCTCCAAACTTGATGTTTCTTGGATCCAGTTTGACACCAAGTGGTGCGCCATTATGCAAGGTCACTTCTTGCAGAGGCCTTTCAGTGGATGCTCTCTTTACATCCAAACATGACACAGTCCTGACATTTCCATGTGTTTTAACTGTAATTAAAGAGTGTCCATTTAAGGTCATCATCCTGAACATGGGGATAAATTAGTCTCCTGCAAGGCGGAAGATCAGTTTGGAGATGTTTAAATCATCACACTATTGCTGACCCAATGCAATGCAGCTCTCTGTTGTAAAACTACTTCCAGCTTGCTGAAAAGCAACAAAACCACTGATGTTTTTATTAAATGTGCTGCGTCATTCGTGCTTGGCAGCCGCTTCACTTTTGGAAACATTTTATGGCTTTCTGTAGTCCGAGGCTTCGGTGAATGTGTGTGTTAACTTTATGACAAGCAAAGCCTCTTTATGAATGTGTCACTCCACATGACAGTGAAGTTTTATCCACATGGAATGCTGGAAAAACCGTCCGTGGCGACGTCACCCACCCACCCCCGACTCATGGTTAGGCTTAGTTAGTTTTTTTTTCCATTTACTGGCTGGATGGTCAGTGTGTATGTCCCAGTCTGTGTATTATTCATATTGAATCCATTTACACAGCTGCATTGTGGTGACACACACACAGAAACCAACTTCTGATGATGTCATTTTCTAAATTTAAGTATGAATCCTTTGTTAGGGTTAGTATACGTCAAGGTTAGTGTTGAGGCTAATCAGTGTTATGTCTTTTGAAGTGATGGAAACATGTCATGTGTATATGTGTGTTTACATGTACGATGAACACACAGCTGGTCCTTTCAGCGTTGCTCCCTCAGTTAATGTGACTTCATCATTGGGGTACAGCACGTGTTGTGTTTTGAACATGTTGGAGTGTGTTTGCCGTGTGTTTCTGTGTGGGTCTCCGTCATGTTTTCCTTATGCTGATTTCACATGCACATAGCACAGTAGAGAGTGGGCGAGCCATCCACCACAACAAGTCGTCCTGTGGTTTGTGTGTCATGCACACATCCGTGGAGAGACGGGTGATTAAAGGCTTTTGCTCTGGGCTGTACAAACGCCACCTACAGTACATTTCTAAGGTATTCGACCCTGCCAGATCTCAGTGAAAGAAAGCTGGTCTTTGTCAAGTTTGTCACTGATTCACTCTGCATGTTCCCTCTTCACAGCAGAGTTTACTTCGATGTCTTTACAGACGTGTTTTTCAAGACAACATTGTTCTGAAGTCAGCGATGGAAAATGGAGTTGATTCCAGTTATAGTTTATAGGAAAACAGTTGTGAATTATTTTGCTTGAAGAAGTCTGGAGGTTTTGTTTTTATTACAGTTATATAAGAGCTTTTGATGTGACATTTGACAGCTCCAGCTGCAGTTTTTGTTGTCAGATTTACTTTCTTTCTTTCTGCAGAACAATGCAAAAGCAATTCAACAGTTTACTGAATACTGAGCACAATCAACACTTTGACTCTAAAGACATTCAGACAAAAAAAACCTCAGCATTTACTTTCAAGGACTAAAAGTCTGAGTAAACAACCTCATTTACCAAATCTAATGTCTCTTTGTTTCTCCAGAGAATGACAAGCCTATGAAAGGTCTTCGTCAGGAGGACTTGGTTAACCAAGACCTGATCACAGAGCTGAGGAAAGAGTTTGGAATGATGTTCGATGAGTTCTACATGGTCCTCACTGACACCGATATGAGAGTCAAGGTATGCACATAGTTGCTCCGTCGACCCATCTCTGGTCCAGGAGAGCTGGACCTTTTCCACCACAGAAATCAGGGCCTAACCAAAGATATTTTATCCTCAAAAAGGACCCTGGTGTCAACTTCCCTTGAAAGTGCAGATTTAAAATTCTCTTCTGTGTAAAACCAGATATCGTAATTTTGATTTAATAACACAAAAATATTTACTGTGTCCAAGTGTAAGAGTGGGGTTGGATGGGCAAGTGCTTCATTTTTTTCAATGGATTCATAATTATTGTCAGTTTGTCGTATCATCTGATATTACAGTACAAAATATTTCAATTCGGATTTGATCATTTTTCTGTATTTTGGGCCCCAATATGTTCATAAAGTAGGTTAAAGTGAAAAAGCAATGATCAGATCTTGTAGGTGAAGCTGCGCTAAACAACAGATATAAAACATGAATGTAGTACTGTATATTTTTATGTGGTATATGCTTTTATATATACATACATATATACAGAAATCTGAATATAGATACAATCTGTTGATATGAACAGAGACCTACATGGAAGATCATTAAATATAAGATGCATTTTTACTTTTATAACAGCAGCTTTATTCATGTAACCAAACCAGTCTGAGTATATACAGACATACAGTACCAGTCCAAAGTTTGAACATGTTTTACCATTAGATTAGATGGGAAAGTGTGTCCAAACTTTTGACTGGTTCTGTATACTTGCATTTGTATAATCAAGGTTTTCTCCACCACTACATTAACCTGTAGTTGCTACTGGACAGACAGTTAAACTGTGGATTTTCACTACATTGAGTAGCTAATTGACATTTAGCTTCCTTGCAGTTAGCTGCAGAGATGAAGCTATTTTTCCCACCTTTCTGCATCAGCCCTGCCGAAAGCAGTGTTACTGCTTAAATGAACGATTATTTGGTGTGGACATAAAAACCTGCATCAATTAATTCTCAGTACTTATTCTGGAAATAAACCCTAATTTGCCATTAAAGACACTGAAATTACTTTTCTTTGCATTCAAGTGATGATTTAGTTTTATGGGGACATCAAACATGAGTTCATGGTGCTGCTGTTAGTTGGACGGTCACAGGTTCACCTTCATCTCTCTATCTCTTTGAAGGTGACTCGTCTTCATGTTGCCAACACAGTGGCTCTACTCAAACACAGTTCTAATCCATACAGCTTGACAGTTCAACAGCTGTGTGTGTGTGTACTGTAGGCCTATGTGTGTGTGTGCCAGAGTAAATCTCAGGGCTGTTTTTGGACAGATTCATCAAAGACGCCAGTGTTCACTTCCTCTGCTGACAGAAGCAGAAACAGGGGAGTCTGTGAGTGTACACGGGGTATGTGTGGGAGACAGAAAAAGGCGAGAGTGCAGTGGAAAGAAACAGTAAAAGAAAACGAGCTGCACCACAACTTCAAGACCAAGGAAGGTGTGAGAGTTTGTCACATTTCCATACATGTGTTAGATATTTATGCTGTCACTGTTTAGTGTTTTGTAAGTTAATGCAATGCTGTGTTATGTTTGTGCTCCTTCCCAGAGGTTTTGCAAATACTGTTTGGGATGTGGCCACATTCACGAACAAGCTCCAACCTTCTTTGGAAACTTCACTGTTGTTTTATGCGGAGGAATTCTCTTTTTATATCCTCTGTGCTCCGTCCAGTCTACTGATTCATTTATCCTGCTGCTTCATTACATTTCAGATCATCCTTTTGCAGAGTATGACTAGTTCTTACTTATTTTTTTGTTTCCAGCAATCTTATGAAGTTCCCATTGCCATGAAAGCTGTGTTCGACTATATCGACACCTTTTCCTCCCGCATCCGAGAAATGGAACAGCAGAAGCGAGATGGAGTTGTCTGCAAGAAAGAGGACAAGCCCAGATCACTGGAGAACTTCCTGTCCAGGTAAAGTTGCCTATAAAAATCCTGAATCTGTTACATAGTGCAACAGTCTGTATTTTGTAAATTGGCTGAAGGGATTTATCCTAAATCTGCCACATCTGTTCAGTCAGTGATGGTAGGTGATTAGTCAACTCATTCTCACTCCCAAGTTGTAATTAAAGACACACTACGTAACTTTTTGACCTTAAAACTCTTATTTCCTGATTTGTTTGATGGCACAGTGACATCTGTTATGTACATTTCTGGACACATAGCTGCCCAGCAGTGTCCTGAGGCTGAGAAAATGCATTTTACAGTTTTTTCTTTCTGGATACGCCACAAGACGTTGCAACTGAGTTTTTTCTGAATGCACCACGTCACACACTAGCAAGCAAATATTAACACACTGGCCATTTAGAATGCAGACTGTGGCTGAATAAGCAAAGAAATGCGAGAACACATTATCAGAAAAGAGAAAGTAACATAATATTAATGGATTAGATTTATATAGCGCTTTATCAAGGCATCCAAAGCAGAGGTTAGGGTTTTTTTGAGTACATTCCCAACACCAGATATTTGGTGTTGGCCAACACCGTGTTGTTAGCATGTATACATGCTGTTAATTTTCCATTTAGTCCCTATTTTTCAGTAGCTGGGAAAAGCACATTAGCAAGATTTTCAGCAGGATGTCGCTTGACTTTGTCATGACTTTGGTTAGAACATTATATATTTACAGTTGAGTACATAATGATGTGTGATGTGATACGATTGTGTTGTTAGCGTGTTAGCGTTGTCCATGCTAACATGTGACAGACAGCTTTATCTGTGTTTAGTTCAACTACAGGATTATCATACAGTTTCTTCAGTCTTGTGCTGATAGTTTTTCTTGATGGGGATGTAAGCACAACAAATTCCATCAAACTTTGACTTCTTCCACCATCAACTAAAGTGAATGGAAGCATGTCTTTAGCTAGCATCTACGAGATGAGATTAACTAGTTGCTCTTCACATCTAACATCAAACGTGCTTCACCTGGTGACAAAGGTAACCACTGACTGTTGATGTGTGGATGGATCTGCTGCACGTTTCACTCTCAAATGACAATACGCTAGCTTTACCTGGCAGAGGTTAAACTGGACCAAATTTTTTATTTATTTTCTTGAACCTTTTGTCGGTTTTTGTCTAAGGCTTTGCATATATTTATATTCGTACTTCATTAACACAGAATGGACACACTTTGTACCAGAGCGTTACGATAGCGAAGAGTTCAGCTCTTGTTGGTCAGCAAACCACTGGGTGTAAACCACTAATGCCACCGTGTGGTGGTAGAAACACATTTCTACCAGGTGCTGGTTAAAACAAAACAGTTGCATAATGAGACAATAGCTGTATACTATTAGATTTTTTACAATTAAATGGCTATTATTAGAAAATCCAAGTTGTATGTTTATTATTATATTATTTGGACTGTTTACCTTTTAAAGAAAATGTGGAAACTGCAACATTTTAATGTTGAATGAATCATAAACGTAGTGATCACTCAGATTTTGGGTGGCCAAATCAAGTCGTTCCAACGTCTATTAAACATCTGTTCCTTCACTCGGTAATCAGCTGGACCAGAATTTATGGTGATTATGAGCAACATTTGGCAGATTGCAGCTGTCTGTTTGTGTGTCCTACAGTGATTTAAAGTAACACAAAGCCCTGCAGTTCTTCAGCCTGAATGATTAGCGTCACATATTTTCACAAGATGTCTAAAGCAGACAGGCCGTTTTTAGTTTCCATGGAAACCACAAAGATTTCCAGCTACAGCGTGTTCCGATCTGGCAGGTTTTTGACCATAATTCGGGGTTGTCACCCTCTGACAGTAATTGTATGGGAATATGTAAAGTACAAGTACAAACTGCTTGTCTTTGCACAGAGCTTTCACTGCTGCAACAAAGTGACACTTAAATACAGGCTAAAGTTTTCTGTGATTGCAGGTTCCGATGGAGACGTCGTCTGTTCATCATCTCCGCCCCCAGCGACGAGGAGTGGTCCTATCAGCAGCAGCTCTACGCCCTGTCCAGCCAGGCCTGTAATCTGGGTGAGTCACATGAAACCAACCAATCATCCATTTTTCCCAGAGTCTCACTATGAGCAAAAATGCTGCAGCAAGAAACAAAACTTTTGTCCATTTAGCCGTTAGTTTACCAGCTTTTGTTCTGTTCAGTTTTATGTTATAAAGTTTGAATCTAAAGTTAAAAAAGTATTTTTTTAAAGTAAAATATCTTTAAATTCTAAAGATTGACCTATCATGACACAAAAATCATTTGTTGTTTACCAGGTCTTAAAATGTTGTAAAAACTACTTTAGATGAGCTCCATAAAGGCCACCCTTACTGCTTCCATAGTTATTTAGAGGGTAGCTGCCAGGTGCAGCTGATCATTGCACTTTATTAACTGATCATTACAGGTGTAAATGCCTCTATAAAATTTAGTTTCATTCACTGAGACTAGAAATATTATCCAAGAGGCCTCGTGTTGTGTACCACATTTTTAATCTACGAAAAGCAGATGTTTTGTCAGCTTTCTGTTCTGCGGCACTGAGCTGTGCATTAACACAATGCCAAGGACCAGACCAAAGTGGAGGTGTTTGGTCAAAATGCAGAAAACTAAACTTAGCACAAGTAACTCATACCTCATACTGTCAAGCACTGTGGTGGAGGTCTGATGAGCCAGCCACAGGAGCTGACACCCTACAGTCATGGCGTGGACTATGAACTCTGGACACCAAAGCATCAAATGTGAGTCCATATGTCTGACAGCTAAAGCTCGGCTGAAACTGTCTCATGTAACAGGACAGTGATCCCAAACACAGCAGCAGATCTACAACTGAATGGCTGAAAAAGAAAAGAATCAAAGTGTTGACATGATCCACTCAAAGTCCAGACCTCAACCTGATTGAAATGCTGTGGTGGACCCTTCAGAGAGCTGCAGAAAAGAATAAGCTGAAGTAAAATAAAAATGAAGAGTGGACCAAAAGTGAACCATGGAAGTGTAAAGATAATCAATAAAAATGAACTACTGATAGTCCACCACACATTTATAATTATCACCATCATCATCATCATCATCATCATCATCTGTGCAGATGAAATATTAACAAACTTCCATACAACACTAAAATACTGAAGAATTTGTACATCTAAGTGAAATCATTCTTCAAAAAGACTTTTTTTTTGCTGGTAAGTGATTATAGAACTACCTACTGTTGTTGCAGAAATATTAGAGTCCGACCTTGTGAATTTATTCATCACACAAAGAGGTTGATTACACAGACTGTTTTTATTTACTGCGGCTTTTTGATATCATCTGCTTGTGTTAATGTATATGCGCAAAGGGATGTGTAGAGGGATCCCAGATGACAGAACTGAAGCAGAACAGTTCTCTCTCAGATTAACAAGGCCTTTTGTTTTCCTTCCCCTGACGATGGCCTTTTTAGTCCACCAGTTACTCAACGTTTCCACAGTTACTTAAAGGTTATTACTGTATACACCAAAAATACACATTTATCTGAGCTTTGCGAATCTCAACAATCTGACATGTCTGGCAGATTTATGAAGGATAAATGTTAACTTTAAGCAGCCTGTGCATGACGTCACTTCTCAGTAAAACTAAATAGATTCTGTCATCTGGATTCTCCACCCCAGCTCAACTTTGTGCTCCAGAGTTGTTCACATAAATTTAAGAGCTCTGACTTTTCTCTGCTCTTCTTCTATTATTCTCAGAATAATTAAGACGGTCAGAAAAATGAAGCCATTTCTCATGTTTATGACTTTGACTTTTGCACTTTTGATTCGTAAGAAAGTCCCAAAAGAAATTACAACCCCAATTCCAAAAAAGGCTGGGATGCTGTGTGAAGTATAAATAAAAACAGAATTCAATGATTTACAAATCACATAAAGTCATATTTTATTCCCAACAGAACATAAACAACATATAAGATGTTGAATCTGAGACTTTTACCATTTCATGGAAAATATTAGCTTGTTCTGAATTTGATTGCAGCAGCACATCTTAAAAAAAGCTGGAACAGGGTGGTTTAGTACCGTGTAGCATCAACTCTTTTAACATCTGTCAGTAAACATCTGGGAGGTGAGGAGACCAGTTACTGGAGGTTTAAGTGAGGAATGTTGCCCCATTCTGGTCTGATGCAGGAGTCTAGCAGCTAACAGTTCTGGACCTTCATGGTGGATTTTTGCTTTCATGACTTTACAAATGTTTTATATTGGTAAAATGTCTGGACTGCAGGCAGCCCAGTTCAGCAGCCGGACTCTTCTCCTGTGAAGCCATGCTGTTGTGATGGATGCAGGATGTGGTTCAGCATTGTCTTGCTGAAATCTGCAAGAACTAACCCTGAAAGAGACGTCTAGATGGGAGCAGATGTTGCTCTGAAACAGGGGTATCAAACTCCTGGCTTTGAGGCCCGCAGCCCTACAGGTTTTAAATGTTTCCCTGCTCCATCACACCTGACTGAAATTAATGGGTCGTTGTGCAGGAGTTGACAAGAATCTGTTGAAATCATTTGATTTGAATCAGGTGTGTTGGAGCAGGGAAACAACTAAAACCTCCAGGAAAGCGGCTGGAAACTGGATGTTGGAAAAACAGTTTAGCAAAAACTTTAAAGGGAACTTTGACTGCTTTTGAACTGAGATTAACTGGAAGGGTGGTAGGTGTACAATGTACAGTTGTCTGTTTTACACTCACAAGGTAAATAAAGGCCAGGCTGGACTTCTTTTTCCTTCAGAACTGCCTTCGTTCTTAGTCTCATAGATTTAATTAAAACAAGATAGATGTTCAGACACTGGTTTTAAAAAATAAAACTGGTTTACACTGCTAAAGACTTCCACTGCCGTCTCTATGGTGGAAATACTGAGCCTGTTTCACTTTTGAACGTACCCAAAGCGAGCATACCTGAAGTTTGCACCAACCACACAGAATCTGGATGGAAAAGCTTAAACCTTTTTTTGTAACTGATGAAAGTGTCTTACAGATTTATCTGTTAAACATTCTGGTGCTGTGTTGGAGCTGCAGCTACACGTGGAGCATACCTTCACCCGACGGATGCAAAGAGACATTTAATGGTTGCAAACAAAAACTAACCTGACATAACTAATAATGGGGCTATGTTGACATTTGATGTAAACCTCAGACCTCTTGTGAAACACACCTTATTAGAAAGTGGTTCCAGAGAACATCAGCATGTGTTTGCATGAGCTGTGACTGAAGAAAAAAGCCTGACTGGCCTTATCAGTGGGTACAGATCAGGCTGTATGGGGACACTTTTCCTTCCACATGTGTTGATCTTGGCCGAGTTGGCACCTCGAGCTGTTCCTCCCCCTCCCAGCCCCAGACAAAGCCTCATCCTGCAGACTGAACTGAAGGCCTGAGAGATTTCATCCTGGTATTCACCACTTGGAGCTCACCAAGTAAAACCAGCATTCTCCCATGTTTAATCCAGCCTGCCTTGCTTCAGAGGAAACAGGTTCTTGGCAGGACTCTCCAGACCACCGCCATGCTCTCCTCCCTTCACCAGGAAACCAGTGTTTAGGATGGCTCCAATAACAAACAAGGGTAGTGAAATCAGCTCGGATCAGCAGACAGGCCAATGGATCAGAAAGAGTTGGGATGAATGTCACACAGTATTTCTGTTCTGTGATATTTACATGTCTCTCATGTGTACTGTGTTTGTCTTGGTGATACAGGATTGAGGCACATCGCCATTCTGAAGCTGGTTGGCACAGAGTTGGCAGATATGGGCGGAGTCCTGGAACTTTATCCTATCAATGGTGAGAACTCTGTCTTATAAAAACATTAAGATGGAAGTGTGTTTCAAGGATGTATGAGGCACTCATACACACTGTAGTTCAGAAGGGACTACGAGGGATGAGTATGGGGTAAGGTAAGTGTCACATTAGACTTATAGTACCAGTCAAACATTTGGACAAACTTTCCCAGGAAATTTAATGGGTAAGTGTGTCCAAACTTTTGACTAGCAGTGTATGTGTAGTTTATTTGGGTTGAATACGAACTGGCGGCAACTGGGAATGTCCTTGGAGTAGAGTGTGCAGGCATCTAAAGTTCATTTAGCTTCATGGTGGAGAAATTATTTTGCTTGAATGTTTGCTGAACGATGAAGCAATCCTGAAAGAAAAAAAAGGACGAAGGAAGTGGTAAACTTTAAAAAATCATATGGTTTATATCATACGATATAGACTACAAAGGATAACAGTGCTAAGATGTGTTTTTGACAGTGAGAGGCAGCATTGCACTCTGCTGTACCAGATACGGAACAAAATCAGCTTACATACAGTTCATGCATGTGTATGCAGGTTGGGTAATTTTTGAAACCATACCTTATTCTTCTTACAACGTTGTTTTGAGAACTCACAGAAAGTAAGCAAGACTTTCAGATGTGTACCAAATGTGTTAGTTTTGTGGTGTGAAAAATTAACCAAGTAACCTGACTAATCTGCATTAAATCATCTGGATCAAGATTTATCAACCTTTACCCTGGGAACCCTCTGCCTTGTATATTTTATTTCCCTGCATCAAAACATCTTATTCAAATGAACGCCCCATTGAAAGACTTCTGCAGAATGTCAAACTTTAGGGTTCTTCCTTTGTTTGAATCAGGTATGATGGAGCAGAAAAACACGAGCCATGCAGGGTAGTATCATGGTCTGGGGCGCCAATGGAAGATCAGCATGCAGAGCATTAGCATGAAACACACGCTACAGGAAGATCAGACTACGATTTAACCCGTTGGTTCCAGACGTTCCAGAAAGTAGACCTGACCCTGATGACCTGAGGGATCTGGTTGGTTCATAACAAAATATTTAACTACTTTATATTTCTATTTACATTTATAAATGGGAATATAAATATTACATTAAAATCTGCAGCTTATCAGCACCTCTTCTGAGGAAGTAACATCAGTTAACCATGGAGCAGCTAAATGGGACTTTTGTGAGACTGAAAACTCAAACTTTAAATTAAACATGCCTCACTAACCCACAATATCCCCTTCATCTTCTCACTAGCTTCCTTTTGAAACAGCTGTTTTTGATCAAGATATAAATAAAAAAAACTTGCCTCAGATCCAAAACATACCAAACAGGCCAGTGTTTCTGCAGACCACTCCTCACCAGTATGATTTCCCACTCACATAGTTAGTGGTCAAAAGAACTTCTTATCAAGAAGTTACTTTTCTCAGAAATATGAGTCAGGCTTGTGCAAGACTGTTGAAACCTCAGCTGAGGTTTGAGTTCAGCATTCAGAGGTTTGGTAAAATCAAACAAGTCTGCAAAGGAAAACATGTCTGTGCTCTCTGTGCTGTGAAAATAAATTCTCCTTCATTCCTGACATGAACCCCTGCTCCATCCAGGGAGTGCCACTGTGGAGCGTGAAGGGCTCTCAGCCAGCTTGGTGAAGGACATGAGGAACTACTTCCAGATCAGTCCAGAATACTTCTCCATGCTGCTGGTCGGGAAGGACGGCAACGTCAAGTCCTGGTACCCTTCACCCATGTGGTCCATGGCCATCATCTACGACCTGGTGGACTCCATGCAGCTGCGCAGGCAGGAGATGGCCATCCAGCAGTCGCTCGGCATGCGCTGCCCAGAGGACGAGTACGGCGGCTACGGCTATCATCAACATGGATACGAACATGGTTATCAGGATGGCTATCACAAAGGTTACGGTTACTAACCTTGGTGTCTGTGTCCTTGTCTCCTCCAGTTCTCCTCTTTAAATCCATAATCTGTTTCATCTTTCCAACCCAATCTCCATCTGGCATCATCACAGATGGAGGAAGCTCCTTGACTGTTTTGTAGCACTTAGAAGTCTCAGAGCTGCTTCTCACCAACACATTTCCTTCCTTTACAGAATATGACAACAGGCTGCAAGCGATGGTACACCGTAAGGAGCTTTTCATTCGAGCTGGTTAGTCTGTATATCTGTAGGCTAGTCTGGAGGAGCAGGGATTTATCTCGTGCTTAAGTTTTTTCCAACGTCAAACATGCTTGTATATCATCTGTCATCTCCTCTCAACTCCCAGATCAATCTACATTGTTAGATTTCCAGCACAGGTAGATAATGGGCTAAGGCTAAGATGTATTTATTAGACATCTGTCCCCTCTAAAGTGCAATTACAGATCCTTTCTTTTTTTAAACATAATTTCTTTTGTAAAGTTTCTTTTGCTCTATGATGTTCTTATTTATACTTTATCTGCAACAATGAAAAAAAAATGTGTTTTTACTACCAGCTCTGCATGCTGTGCATATAAACCCAGAATAAATTAATTCCAACAAGCCTGAGCTACAGCTACCCCTAGTGGCATCATACTGTAAGGTCAAGAGAAATGCTTTTTTTTTTTTTAGATGACCAAGGAGATTATTAAAAATTAAATCTATGTATTTTTTATAATTACAAACATAATCAGGATTTTCAGATTAAAAACACAACTATTCATCTAAAATGTGTTTTCTTAGCTCATGTTTTTTTGTGTGTGTGTGTGCAGCATGTCATCACAACAAATGGCTTTCATACAGGTTTTAATTTTAAGAGATACTCCATATTTCACAGTACAACATGAGAACCTTGAAGGCCAAGTATGAAAATGAAGAGCAGTTTGTACTAGAAATTCAGACTCAGGCCTCACTTATCACTGCAAGTTGCTCAAAAAGTCAGGATGTAAACTCTGACCGGGACACTGACAAGACACAGATGGTGAGGCGGTGAACTGAAGCCAGGCTGCAGGAATTAAAACTTGCCTTTGTTTCATGTCACATTACAGATCTGCTTTGTAACATACCAGCAGAGGCATTTGTGTTAGCAACATCAGCGCTTTTTCTCATTCTCTTGGTCCTGAGGGGCGGAAAAATAAAAAGAATGGGGGAGCAGCAGCTGTCGAGATGCAGAATTCCTGAAAATTATTTTCCTTTCAACAGCGTTAAGGCTGACAGTTCCCAGATATAACAGAAGTTACTATGAAGAACTTTGAGCCTCTTTTATGGGCTCAAATTTTATGGTTTTAAATGACTGTAGCAAACATCTTTGTGTTGTAAACAACTGAATTCTGGAGATAAATGTAAAGTTAATTTGGCATTTCAACCTGTCATTAAACCAGTTAAACAGTGTGTTGGTGTTTCTGGATGACCGAATGGAGGAATGAGAGAAATCAGTGTTCAGGGACAACACAGATTTTCTTCTTGGTTAACCCTTTGAGCCCTTTGCGTATTTTTTAGGCCTCTACTTAAAAGTTGCATACGCGTAATGAAATGACTACATCTGCAACACAAGGTCTGTTTGAAGATGTGTAAATATCAGTTTATATGTTACTGGGAAAGAATGAAAAAAGATGGCACATAGCACAAATAAAGTTTCAGGCTGGACTAAAAAAGAAAAAAACAACACAAAAAGCAGGATGGATATAAATAAGGATGCAGCTGTAGCTCTAAACCTAACAATTAAAAAAAAAAAAAAAAAAATTCTTTCATCAGTATTTTCTGGCTATTCATATGATGTAGCAGTGCAGATATTTACTATTTTCAGAGTTTGTGTTTGAACTAATACTGGCACTTAAAACCACTAATTTCTTCCTTTTTCCAACAAACATTTCAGTTTAGTTGTTAAAAATGTAAATAGACATGTCAGCAGTACCTGAATGTATCATTAAGTCTGGCAGGTTTTGATGTGCAAAGCAAAGAAGATTTTAGAATATAAAGTTAAAAATACACAATGAACATGTGTGTAAGCCTTCAATAATGTATTATTTACAATCACAATTTGTGCAGAGCCCCCCCCCCCCACCCCACCCCCCCCCCCCCCTCCCCTCCTTTTAACCCTTTTAAATGCAAAGTTTATTAGGATATAGAAGAGACACTCCCACTTCACCACACTTTAAAGGCCTGATAGAATTCTAGCTTAAAAGTGGGAACATACCAGCAGCCAGATAGCAGCAGAAACATCTGGAATCACTGGAAAGAAAAATCATCCCCAACAGGAAGCTTTAATGGACAATGACAGCAAACGCTGTACCAGTTTTGTTTCAACACACACACATTGGTGGTTGTTCTGTCATTACATAAACACCAGTCACGCTCTGACAGGCACGTTTCAAAAATATACACCATGGCCTCAAAAACACTTTTCACCCCTTCACAGCTCAAATAAATACTTGAGAATATCTGTGACTCTGCTGCATCGAGAAGCAGAAGTCCTCGCTGCAGCTAAGTGTTAGCAGCAGTTTTGTCTTCAGTAAATCTACTGAACTCTACAAGGAATCCTCCTCAGATTCACTGTCTGTGTTGGTCTTTGTCAGGAGCTCTACCTCCTCGCCATCCTATAACAGAAAACACAAAGAGGACGTCAGAGAGATGAAAATGAGGAACAATGCAGTACGAGTCGTGATAATGTTTACAGTTCAGACTTGCACATACCAGAGCAGAGATCACTGCTTATGTAAGTACAGCTGACTGCAGAAACATTGTCTTAAAGCATCCTGAATGCTGGTTTTGTCAAATGATGCAGAAGTTATAAAAACAATAAATAAAAACCTTTATTTTACTAGAGCAGAATGACAGTCAGGACATTATTTAATCAAGCCAGGACTGCTGCGCTTACGTTGCAGAACTGGGTGAATCATGAAAGCACCAATGCAGAATAGGCTCTTCAAAGTTAAGTCACCTGTGATGTGTCTCTGAGGCGGCATGACAGGTAGAAACCGAGGAAGAGCGGGCCTGCTTCAAGCCGGTGTCGCAGCATGACAACGTAATGTAAAGATGCTTGATGGATGTGACTAGCATGCCACATGATTTAAAAGCAGAAACAATCAGAGCTAAGTTATAAAGAATATAACATGACATCATGTGATCATGATGCATAGCATTATCGTGACACCTCATTAAAATTGGTGAATGAAATCAGGTTTATTGGAAATTTGGCTCTAATAATATACACTCACAAGACCACTTTATTAGGTCCACCTAGCTAGTACAAGGTTGGACCCCTTTTACTTTAGAACTGCCTAGATTCAACAAGGTGGCTTTACTCCATATTGACACGACAGCATCACACAGTTGCTGCAGGTTTGTCGGCTGCATCCATGATAAGAATCTCCCGTTCCACCACATCCCAAAGCTGCTCTACTGGACTGAGATCAGGTGGCTGTGGAGGCCGTTGGAGTCCAGTGAACTCAACGTCATGTTCTAGAAAGCAGGTGGAGATGATCTGAGCTTTGTGACATGGTGCATTATCCTGCTGGAAGTAGCATCAGAAGATGCTCCACTGTGGTCATAAAGGGATGGACATGATCAGCAGCAATACTCAGGAGGCTGTGGTGGTTAAACCAGGCCAACCAGACCAAAGTGTGCCTAAAGTGTTGATCCAAGGCAGGATGGATCCATGTTTTCACAATGTTTCCACCAAATGTGAGGTAATCTAAGCCTACCATCTGAATGTGGAGCTGAAATGGAGACTCATCAGACCAGCAACGTTTCTCCATCTTCTATTGTCCAGTGTTGGTGAGTGTGTGTGAATCGTAGCCTCAGTTTCCTGTTCTTAGCTGACAGGAGACACCCGGTGTGTCTTCTGCTGCTGTAGCCCATCTGCTTCAAGGTTGGACGTGTTGAGTGTTCAGAGATGCTATTCTGCAGACCTTGGTTGGAAGCAGTGTTGATTTGACTTCCTGTTGTCTTTCTATCGCCTCCAACCAGTCTGCCCATTCTCCTCTGACATCAACAAGACATTCTGGTCCAGACAACTGCTGCTCACTGGTTATTTTTTTTTTTTCAGACCATGCTCTGGAAACCCTGGAGATGGTTGTGTGTGAAAATCCCAGTAAATACTCAGACCAACAACCATGTCACGTTCAGAGTCACTTAAATCTCCTTTCTTCCTAATTGTGACGCTCAGTTTGAACTTCAACAAGTCGTCTTCACCATGTCTACATGACTAGATGCATTACGTTGCTGCCATGTGATTGGCTGATTAGATATGTGTATGTACTTAATAAAGTGGCCAGTGAGTGTAAACTGATGTTTCACTGTTTTTACAAAAGAGATGAAACATTGACAGCTGCACTGAGCATCAAGGCCCATTTGAGTCTAGCTGAGTGTGTACATGCAGGGATTGTAAACATTCTCACTGAGGTATTTCAAGGGCTGACATCTTAGTTTCACTGCCATGAGACCAGAAAGGGGAAATGCTTTGCATTTTAAAGCCAGCTGCTGACCTGCTGGTTGTTTTTGTTAGAGCTCTACCGAAGAAGAAAAAAAAGAAAAAGAATGCATCTGAAAGTGTGCATTTCACAAATAACAGAAAAACTAAAGCACAGTCCTGCCTCTCAAAGATCTGGAGAGTTAAACCACTTCAGTTTTCAAAATCTATGAAACTACAAACAGTTATGTCAGCTATGGCTCCAGCAGGAGTCTGGATGCTGTTTTCACTGCAGGGAATCAGGTTTCCTCCTGCACTGAAGAAATCACGTTATAAAGAAATAAGAGCCAGATTTCCTACAGAGGACTTGGTATGTGTGTGGGAGGAGAGGAAGTGGCTGCATGTTGGGGTTCACAGAGGAAAGAAGTGTGTGTCTAACTGTTGGAGATTTGTGATTTGGTTCTTACCCCTCTGGACCTCGCGAACACCTCTCCATTGATGACCCGCAGCTTCTCCTGCTGCAGGCTGTATTCCAGGTCCTTTGGCCTGCTGGCGTTGTAGATAAAGATAGCCAGGAGGACCATGGGGGCCTGCAGGAAGAAGTCCAGCGAAGGACGGAAGTCGAAGAGGAAGAGGGAGAGGCCGGTAACCAGGACAGTGGTGATCTGTCCGGTCAGCACGTGGAACATGTTGTCTCTGAACTTTAAGATGAAGGCCACAGATAAACCCAGAGCAGCTGGGGAGAGGACAGAGCGTAATGTGAGGTTCTCTTTACAAATCTCTCATCTCAGTCACTGACTTCAGTACAAACTCACTGATATCAAAGGGGAAATTACATTTATTTCAGAGTTACTACTACCAGTTAATATCTTGTGAAATAGTACTTTACCATTTAGACCACCAAACCGTCAGTATTATGAGCATAACTGATACAAGCATTACAAAGAAAACTATAATACTGTACAACATTAACATTTATCAAAAATTACATAACTATTCCGTTCATTAAATGTCTCTTTTTCTCATTTTCCACCTTTACTTACCAGTAACAAGCACCAGACCCAGGGAATAAATGTTGTGACCATGCAGGAGGCCACAGTGAACGGTGAGCCCTCGCGCCTCGCTGCCAAGCCCAAGCGTCAGACCATTAAACACCACACCAAAGGCGTATCTACAAAACCATAGAGCAAGGGTTTGATATTAAATCCAAAGTCGGCCATGTGACCTCAGCTTTAGTGTTTTTTGCTTCACAATCTGCTCCTCACAATTTACTGTTCTGAATAAAGATGCTCTCAGTAAGCTGGTCGCCATCTTTGAGGATCTTCTCGTTGTAGATGTTGGCCATGGCGGAGATGAAGCACTGGAGGAGAAGCAGGATGTGACCCACACCCAGAGATCGAAGCTTCTCCACAACCTTGTCTCTCCAGGCCTGACCGGGAAGCGATGACATCCATGTCTCAGAGGCACTGCAGAAAACCAATCAGATTCATGAACCTACAAGCCCATGTGAAGTGTGGTTCTTATTAGGGTATTATTATTATTTATCATTCGCTTGCTAAATTACACTGTGCTCCAACTGATTCTGCTTATAGGATATCAGTTAAACATTTGGGTTTTTAGTTTTTCTGTGGAAGATTTCGGCTGTGTCGTTTCTCCTGTTTAGATCACAGATAATCTCCGACAGGTTTGACAGTTCCCCAGGTGAGCTTAATTAACAGAAAACTAAGGGCGTTGTTCCACATTATTAAGCAAGTCCCAGTTTCCATTCAGTCTGGTGAAGAAGGATCTTTCTGCAAACTAAAAGCATGAAACAGCTTTGTGACAGGAAGGAAAACAAGGGACATTACAGAAAAACTAAAGCAAAATCATCATATTGTATACAAAATGTGTGTGTGTGTGAGATTCAGAGAGCAAACCGATTGGTTCACATAAAGGTAGATCAAGGAGAGTCTCAATCAGGAAAATGCATCGTATTAGGAGAGCAGCTGTTTAAAAGCCACTGATGAGCAGCAAGCTGGTATTTGAAGCTGCAGGTGAACTTCAGTGCAGGATCCTCTATGCAGCTGTGCATTAAGCTTTATTTAACCCTTAACCAAAGCTCAAAAAGAGTGAAGTGGCTCAGAAATACATGAAGACATGAAGGTTTATTCACTGATGAATGCTGTGCTACACTGGATCCTACAGATGGATGGGGTCTGGATGGCTGGTGGATGGCCTCCATGTCCCAACAAGGCTGCCACGTCACCAGCTGCAGAAGCCTCACAGACAAGCGCTGGTAGGAGGCTTGAGAGAGCTTCATCTGGAAGTTTCAAGAAACATTCAGTGCCCAGAAAATCTGCTTCTGCAGGTGGAGTTTTGTCGATTTGCTGATAAAATTTAGCATAATCTGGGATTTTATACAAAATTTATCCAAAATCCCTTTCTTGGTTACCAAAGTGATAATTACTGCCAGTTTTATTGACTTCCTAAAAGCAGCAACAGTTGCCCCCAGATGTGCAACTTCTGGAGACTTCAGTGGAGACTTCTCCAGACTGTCAGCAGAGAAATTCAGGTGCTGATTTCTGATGTTCAATCAGGGGGTTAAGTCATCTGATGACGATGCTGTTGGACTTTATTCCAACTTTTCCAACACTAACTCATTTGGGAGGTCTTACACATCCAATCCGGCCTGGCGACACCTTGGGACTGCTCGGTAGAAACTAGTCGCTGAAGAGAAGGGTGTTTGGATTACCACGCTCAGTCTGTTGCCATGAAAGCCAGACAACAGTTTCTCATAGAATATAAGTTTTTTTTTGCTCCAACATGGTTTGCAAATGTTCACCAGTTTCTCTTTTACCTGCTGTTTTTCATCTGCTCTAGGAGCTGTTTGTAGAGGAGGCAGGAGTTGGAGGGGGTGGAGAGGGGATTTGAGTGAAGGCTTGGCACCGCGATGGAGTTCTGGCTGCTTCCCGATCCTGTTGTCAACGAAACAATGGCCAGGAAGAGGATAAGCAACGCTGCCCACTGAACCCAAGACAGGCGTCTCCTGTAGGAAAACAACGAGAAATATAACTTTGACTTATGTTTAAAGGGGAAAGTCCGATTTGTTTTTGTTTTTTGTTTATTTGATTGGGACAGTGCAGGTTAATGAACATCAGTACAAAGAAAGCACAATGCAAACATGCCGGATACAAAAAAGAACGCTATACATACAGACATAACGTGCAAAGCAGTCATAGCAAATATTGTATGAAGTGAAAGAGTTAAAGTGCATATTTCAAGTACATGAGGTTGAAGTGTAGTTTTAAAGAATAGAAGATAAAACAACCATTTACCATCCAATCACACAAAGTATGCAGACAAGGAGAGTGTGGCGCATGTATACATACATATATGTAAACATGCCTCGCATATACATAACAGGAATAATTTATTTATGTACCAATAAAAGTGGAAAATTGAAGAATTTACTATACTGAGACAATTCCTAAGCATTTAGTCACTGTGAACTTTTACAGAGCTGAATAATTATGAAGAAGATGATTAAAAATGATCAAACATTCAGCATCTTCTCTCCACTGCAGTGTTGGGACATGGAGCACTTACTTCAGAACAATTCGAAAGAGTACTGCTGTGGTCAGGATGACAAAGTTGGAGAACAACACGGCCATGGCCTGGAAACAGGAGGAAAAAAACAGTATTAAAAGACTGCATCTAACTCCCTGCTTTAAGAGGAAGATAACAAGTTCACAGCGCATTGGATAACTGAAGCTAATGCACCAAAATTTAAGATTCACAACACAAAAAAAGTTCCCAGTCTTAACTTACAGGCTGCAGGTAGGTCATCACATAGAAGATGATGAGGTTGTCCAGAAAGTAGAGGAATGCAGGGACGGCCCACTTTAGGGACATGAGGAAGGAGGAGCTGGAGATGCATCCCAAATCTCTGCAGGATCGCCCCTCTGAGGACAAAAACACAGTCTGCTCTGGTTTGGATGTTTACTAAGGAACATTTCTGGTTTTGCATATCCCAAAACCACACACACACACACACACACACACACACACACACACCCACATACCACAGTCTTTGTTATAGACAACTGTATATTTATGCAGGGGCTTATGTTGTTTTACAAAGTCACTAGGATTTTCACACACAACCATCCCTAGAGTTTACAGAGAATGGTCTGAAGAAGAGAAAATATCCAGCGAGCAGCAGTTGTCTGGACCAGAATGTCGTGTTGATGTCAGGAGTCAGAGGAGAATGGGCAGACTGGTTGGAGATGATAGAAAGACAACAGGAAGTTCAATCAGCACTGGTTCCAGCCAAGGTCTGTAGAACAGCATCTCTGAACACACAACACGTCCAGCCTTGAAGCAGATGGGCTACAGCAGCAGAAGACACACCAGGTGCCTCCTGTCAGCTAAGAACAGGAAACTGAGGCAACAGTTCACCCAGACTCACCAACACTGGACAATAGCAGATGGAGAAACGTTGCTGGTCTGATGAGTCTCCATTTCAGCTCCACATTCAGATGCTTTGTGGAAACATCATGAAAACACAGATCCATCCAACACTTCAAACTGCTGGTGGTGGATTAGTATCATTTATTTGATCCACTTTGAGCTCCTTAGTACCAACGTGGCCTGGTTTAACCACGACAGCCTACTTGAGTATTGTTGCTTACCATGTTAATCCCTAGACGGTCTGTATCTATGGTTACCTGTACGTACTCGTGTTAATGTATCAATGTATTATATGTTTGTCTTCTCATAATTTCTCTTATTTGGAGTGCATACACGTATAAACAAAACAATGAAATGTAAAAATAAAATTGCCAATTTATGGAGTCAATGCTTCTGTTACTTTGATTATTCCCCCAGTCAGCAGTTGTTATTCGCTTAGTAAATAAATAAAAAAACTGATTTAATGTTCTCTTCATTGGCTACCATTAATTCAGCATTTAGTAAAACTGCTTTTTGCTCTCATTATTATGTCCATTTTGCTTTTGGTGCAAATGCTGATTTTACCTGCAAATGAATATTTAGGGGAGAAACATCATGCATGTGAAAAGATGGGAGTGAGAATCTGGTTTGTTTCATAAAGCCTGCAGACCACACATGAACACAGATTTATAGAGTTGGTACAAAAAAAGTTGCATAATTGCACAATTATTACAACATACACAGTTTTAGTCATGAAACAGTTGTTTGACTGCTGGTCCTAGAAGTACAACATTATACAAAAATCTGACAGGTGGCTCTGTTCAGGTGAAACTGTGGTCACTTGATTTAAACTGCAGTAAACACGCAGCAGGGGAACAATGAACAATCAGCATTAATATGGCCTCCATGCTAGGTTCAAGAGTGCACTCTACTGGAGACCTGTGGTTGTAAACGGGAGAAAACCAGCAGAAGTAGGTTTATCAGAAGCCTTAAATCATCACACAGCTGCCACGTTGGATGCTTTTCTTTTTTCTCCATTAGATTCAACTATTCTGGTTCAGCTTCTATCTTATCTGCAGATATTATTTTTAAAAAAATACTGGGACTTATGGTCTTTATTCCAAGGAACTACTCCTGTTATCCATCCATGATGACTGTACTGGACTGGGGCAAAAAAATAAATAAAAAAGACTTGTTTGGAATAAACTACCAAGTCGCAGATGGTGACACCTGCAGAACCAGCTGAGACTACCGGGACGAAGACAAGTGTGACGGCAAAATGGAGGTTGGAATGAAAAAAAAATAACTGGTTTAATTTGAAATAGATCAACACTCATGAGAGGACAAGTTCATTTTAAAACATTGACATTGTTATTATAAGGACATTCCTGAAACCTTCAACCTTAAACCAAAGCCAAAATACCTTTACAGGTAAGAATAATATCCACTTTTCATGTTGAGAAACCAGCGTCTTGTAACTCACTCGCCTACAGACTTTATTAGCTCCTCCAACTCAGTGCATTCAACCATTTCACTAAGTAAAGGCTTCATAAATTTTCCCTGCAGCCATTTTCTGTGTTATTGAACAGTGCAGGTAGTGTTCAGGATTAAGGGACCTTTCATCAGGTAAAGACACAAACTACTCAGGTTTCTGACTTTTGGAATTGTGAGAATCAGTTTCATCATAGGGTTTTACCACCAAAGCGGCGTTATTGCTGATCTCTTGCAGTTTAATTTTCAAATGCTAAAGATCTGATTTCAGACCTGAAAAGCTGCTTCTACACAAGCACTAACTCTTTGCTGGGCTAAGAGCTGCTTACGTTGGGGGCTGGATTAAAAATAAATAAATAAATAAATTAAAAAAACTAAAGAAAAAACATATTTACCAAAATACTTTAATCTCCATGCTTAAAACCTAGAGCCTGTGTAGTGTTTGGTCTGTTGACATCAAGAGAGAACAATAGAAAATGTGGAGTCAGAGCAGCAGTGGAAGAACATGAGGTCAGTCTTCCTCCAATTCTCCAGCTGTTTACATTTTATATGACCAGTCATGCCTGAAAGCTGCCCTGTGTGTATTCGTAATCACCACATCCAGCTGAATTTTTAAATACTGGCAGTCATCACCAGAAACTCAGAATACATTAGTGAAATGATCAAACCTGAACCTGAAGACAGTTTTAAAATGATAATTGTGGCTCTCTGGGAGCAGAAAACCAAGCCAACTCTTAGCATGAACCAACTTTGATGTGGCTCTAGAACCAGCTGTAAACCACTACCAAAACTGCTTTGGTTGAAAAGAGGGAATATAATCCCAATCCATGTAAATTGTTCATTTCAAGACATTTTACATTTACATTAGAATTTACATAGAGAGAAACCCAAAAAATTAGTTAACATATTTATATGAACAGACAAAAACAGAACCTTGATACTCAAATCCAACCAAAGACACTGACAGAGCTGTGACTTACCTCTGACTATGACCCTGACTGACATAACCAGACAGAAGAGCAGTTTGAGCGCCTCAGCAAGCAGATTGACGGATGCAGGGAGGAAGTCATACTTGTTTTCTGAAAATTAAAAAAACAGTGAACAACCTGAATTTTTTCATATTAGTTCTACTGCAGAAAACAATACATAAATGAAATTGTTCCACCTGATTTTTCACTGAAGGTTTTCTATAGCTCAGTGTAAATTATCCCACCATACATGTTGTCACTCACCGGCATTGACGGAGAATTTGAGCAGCAGAATGCGACTGGTCCCTAATGTGATAAAGCCCAGGCCAAGCACCAAAGTGTAGGCTGAAGAGCGGGAGCAGAGCCTGGGACAGGACTGGCAGCACACCATGGCTGGAGCTGGAACTGGATGCAGTTTAACCTGCTGAATCACATTAAACATGCAGACAAAAATCAGTGGTGTCAGTTTGTTTTTTTAGGTTTCTGATGCATTTCTGGCATGGACTAATGTTTCAGAAGGTCTTTTTTATTGAGATATGCCAAATTTTCAGCAAATGGCTCTATGGAAATCATCATGTTACTGCAAAAAATATATTTTTATATATCAAACTGTTGTTATCTTTGGTATTGTTCATATATGCAACTAAAGACAGGGGAACATTTTGTGTGTTTGTGACAGGCTGCTAGTGACAAGAGATTCCATTTAAAATTGCTTGTCTATGTCAACACAACACTAATGCATTCCTCAAGTTGGGAGCCTGTTAATGTTCGTATGATTCATAGGTTAGAGCTAAGTGTCTGAAAAATGTCAGGTACAAGGACTGGATGGATAATAAATTAGAAAGCAGTTCAAAGAAAAATTCTTAAAGACCTCCAGACAGCTGAAGAACTACGGTTCAAGACCTGGTAACATAATATAAAGAAATGAGGACTTGATCATGACTTGTCATTTAGACAAGCAACATTGTCACTGGACAATGATCCTTTTCTCGTGATAGTATATTTAGCTTACTGGTATTAATACTTTTACATACCGTTTGAATCGCTACATCACTTCGAGTACTACGTTTGGCTCGGTGTCTTATGCCCGTAGCTACTTACAGTCTCCCAAATCATTCAGCCATCACATTCTGACACAAGATTATTTGTGAACGTGTATATTTTCCTTTTTGTCACAGACCTAAACTGGCGTGCAGGCACAAAATATGGGAAGTAATCCCACAGGTCTGTAAACTCAGAGCTAAATTAGCATTTTAAGCGTCGCAACCGCTGTGCTGACAAGCAAAAAGCAGTTCGTATTAAATTATTTAAATACTCTTTCATTTATTTATTTATTTATTTATTGCCTATGCTAGCAAATGCGAAAATGACTCAATTTTAAAACAGCTTACCAGTTATCTTCCCTTTTTCTGAGACATTCTACCCAAACACTACAGAACACTTCCTATTTAAATACGCGCATGCGCTCTGTCTCAGGTGACGTCTTGACGTAATCTTACTCGCACTGCATAATACGCTAATTCAATTACATTTTATATGGAAATTCGAATAAACTCAGAGCAGTAGGACAGTTTTAAGACAATGATCTGATTTCGGAGTATCAAAGAAAGACATTAATTCTCTTTAAACAGAAGTTCAGATGGTTCAGAGTCCCATGTGTCAGTGGTGAGTATAAAAATTAATTTAAGAGTAAAGTTCGAAGTCTAATCGTAAAATTAGATGGGACTTTTTTTCCCCGACCAAACCCAAGCTGAAAACCTCATAGAGACTCGTTATGGTACAGATACAACAGTTGAAAAAGAGTCACTGTTCAAAAGCGGGTAGCTTTGGTGACAGTAACAGCCATTTTTACTAGGAATTTATTTGTTGCTGTCTTTTGATGGGACACGCTGTGATGGTAACAATGAACACAAACAAACGGAATAAATGATCACTTCACCAGTTTTAATCCATCTTCCATTTAGGGAATCTTAAATATGCAAAGTGGATTGTGGGCGCTTTGAGAAAGCCATGGACACACAGAAGTATTGAAATTTCACCAAAGAATGAAATTAGTTATTTAAAGTATCCCTGACATAAAAACAACGTTTCAGATTTAAAACCAAGAAATGTTTCATGAATAACAAACCTCTTATTTCACAGGGAGCCAATGAAGAGAAGCAGGTGTCGTGCCAAGGCAGTTATCCCCGACAGAAATTGTATCCCCTGACGCGGGAGCGCGCAGTCGTAGCATCTAGCGTTAGCGTCTCCGTTGTGCTGGATTTCACCATGTAAACTTAACTTAAAATGAGCAGCGTGTTTGTTGCTCAAGTTATTGTTTGAGGATTGTTGTTCTGCCAGCGAGGTTCTGCTAAGTTTGACTTAGCTTTTAGCGCGATATATATATATATATATATATATATATATATATATATATATATATATATATATATATATATATATATAAGTTTCGCGAGGAAATATTAATTTTAAAGACTTGACTATTAATTTTAAAGACTTGACTACACCCACTCACAATAATCATGTAACCTAAAGCCTTCCCAACACCACTTTGTACAATGTTTGGCTAGATTTAAAAGCCCTTCTAATAATTGTATGTATATAGTACCTGGAAGTGGCCTGCATCTTAATTTACGGACAGTCTGCCATTTGCTATCTCTTTAAAGCACAAACATTGGGTTTATTTATTTAGCATGCAGGGGTGATAATTAAATCAGTGCTTTTTTCCCAATCCCTTAATCTTGAAAAATAATGTGTAGTTTCACATTTTTATTTAGCATATATTAAGATAGGCTCCTCATCTTTTGTTATTAAGTAACTTGTAAAACGTGGTTCCTTTTTTTCTCATTTCTGCAGCATACATGAGGAATTTATGTTTTCAATTACAAAAGTTAGACGGGGGATACAAATTCTGGCAGGCACCACCACTCAGCCTGCCAGAATCTGTATCTCCTACCTTTATAGCATATAGTATATTTATTCTTTAGATGATTTTAACTATTGACACCTTAGATCATACCTAATCTGTGGTAAACATGGGACATTTATGTCTTCAGTTACAAAAGTTAGTGAGGGAATACATATTCTGGCAGTCACCGTTTCTCAGCCTGCCAGAATCTGTATCCCCCACCTTTATAGTTAATTGTACATTTATTCACCAGATTATTTAAACTATTGACACCTTAGATCATACCTAATATCTGCAGGAAACATAAGACATTTATGTCTTCAGTTACAAAAGTTAGATAGGGGATAAACTTTCCAGCACGCTGAGAAATGGTGCCTGCCAGAATGTGTGCCCCCAGTCTAACTTTTGTAATTGAAAACATAAACTCCTCATGGATGCTGCAGTAATTATATATGCAGGCATTATCTATTGTATCCTACCAACTTGTGTTTTAAACTATAGATGCCTTAAATCAAACATAATTACTGCAGTTAATATGAGGAAGGTTGGTCTTCATTTACAAAAGTTATGCAGGGGGCTCAGATTCTGGCAGCCGCTGCTCCTCAGTCTGCCAGAATCTGTGTCCCCTCCCAGTATAGCTTATATTGTATCCTACCGTCACATAAGTTGTTCTATAGATACTTTATATCAAACATAATTACTGCAGTTAATATGAGGAAGTTTGGTCTTCATTTACAAAAGTTATCCAGTGGACACAGATTCTGGTAGACTGAGGAGCACTGGCTGCCAGAATCTGTGCCCCCTGTATAACTTTTGTAAATAAAGACCAAACTTCCTCATATTTATTGTGATAAATATAAATTATCTGATCAATCTACACATTAAAAACAACTAATGTTAGGGTATCATATAAGCTATAGGGGACACAGATTCTGGCAGACTGAAAAGGCTGCCTCCAACTTTAGTGAAGAAAGTCTCAATTTCTTCCTATTTTCTAAAGTACTAAAATATGATCAGGTGTGCAAAACACCTTGTATTGCAACACAGACTGAACTTGAAAGAGAGAGGACATAGACTGTATGCACAGAATGATGGTGGAACTTCTACTACTAGCTAGCTACTGGTACCTTAAAAAATACTAAAATTGCTGGTACTATGTATTATTTTCTCTAAAGGAAGTTGTGTATTGTGAAAGATGTATCATCCAAAAATAGGCTATTTGCTATGGAAATGCCATTTTTTAATTTGCTATATAAATACTGCAAAGTTCTGAATGCCTGTATGTTTCATATTAGTCACTGAGCCCACTGATTGCAGGTTTTCTGAATAGTGTCCTATCTTGTTAATTAACTTCTTAACTTCTTCTGAATTTCTTTACAGCATATAATCGACTCATAACAGACATAGAGACATAATGACAATTTAAGTGATTATGGAAACTGTGATTGTGGAGCAAAATACTTCAGGCTACAGTGTGATTGTTTTACTGTTTAGTGGGTGATCTGAATTACCCTACAGTAATATCGACCCACCCGCAACCCAATCTCGGATACAATAGATGGATGGACAGAAAGATAGCCTGCCTATGAAAAAATCGAAGCAAGTATTGGGCTAAACGCTACGAGAAACTTGGTAAAAACCTTGCTGACACAACAACAACGATCAAATAATGATTTAAGGAACCTGAACGCTGTTTTTTTCTTTTTTACGTGCTGAAATCCATAATAGCAAAGACGTTTAAACGCTACTGAAGGGGTGCGCGCTCCTGCGTCAGGGGATACAATTTCTGTCGGGGATAACTGCCCTGGCATGACACCTGTCAGGATGGAATATGATTTAATTAGCTAGTTGGCATAGCAGGGGTTCATTTACAATAACAGTTACAAGCGTATGAATTGTTTTTGTTAATGTTCCAATATTACAGAAAGAAGATAATACAAGGTGAAAAATAATGGGTCAAGCACTGAACCTTGGGCAACTCCACAGTTAACTTATTTTACTGTATGGAAGACTTTTAGTTTACATTTACCAATTCATTTAACAACAAAATTATATGATTAGATCTCGGAAAATGATGTTGTTATCAATAGTATTAAATGAAGCACTGATATCTAAAAGAAAATAAGTACAGACACAAGGTCATCATTTTAGTCATTGAGCCCACTCAGTTTATTATTTAAATACATTAAAGGACTTGTTGGTTTATTTCTAATTCATTCAAACTTGAAATTTGTAAAAAAAAAATAAATAAATAACAATAATAATAATAAAAAATTTTGTGGCAGCATGAAGGTAAAATGTATGGAGGATCGAAACTACCAAAATTTAAAATAAATACATGCGTGTCAATAAATTATACAAAAACAAAATAGGCTTTTACATTAAGAAATTTATAACACATGACACAAACTTATGCTTCTTTTGACATTTTCAACTGTTTTAATTTAACTTTGTGTTAATAGTCCTATATCCCTGACCACTGGTACTTGACGATGAGAGCTATATTGATTAATCAAAAAAATACCCACCAAGTAGTTGAATTTATTTATTTTTCCTGTATATTTGTTCTTACAAGTGAGGGAAACCTGTATGATGACAGAATTTAATTAAGACTCGGATATTTCAATCCGAGAGATGCGTATTTTTCTGCAGGCGTAGTGGCTGTAGTGGACTGGAAAAAAGGAAGGGAAACAATTGTTTGGGAAGGTTCTTCAAATTTTAGTTGCAGCCTTCAGCAGACATTCACGGAACATTTAGACAAGTTTTCATCTCAGTAATCCAGGCAATGTTCTCTAAGCATCACAGCCAACTTTACAGAGCCTTCAACCTGTTAGTTGTGCAGGTCTGCAGCTGGATCAGCCTCTCAGTTACTGCATCCACACCAAACAATAAACAGTCATCAGGGATTGTGTGATATTTCAGCTAAAACGTGCCAAAGGTCCTGTACAGTTTCCTGTTGAAAGTCAGGCATTTCTGCCAAAGTTGTACCATCTTAAAACCTTTATTTTCATCCCAAAGCCACACTCGGTAGACCCAGACAGACAGGATCGGTTGTACAGCTCTCCCTGCACTAACAACCTGTGACCTGATCAGTGTTGATTGACCAATAGGTGAGGATCTGCCCCAAGGACACACCCCCATCATTTACATAATGGAGCAGAAGTGCATACAGAAATATAAAAAGGAGACTGAGACACAGAAGTAAATATGCTTGGAAAGATAAATAAATGAATAAACTGAACTGAAAATGACAGGAAAATGTAAATAAATAGGAATATTAACTCAAATTTAAATTAAACTGTTGAAAATGACTAAAGACATATAAAATTGTGTCATGTTTCATAGGTTTCTTAATGGAAAAACTTTTTTTTTTGTACAATGTGTTGGCACGTCAATTTGTTTATTGAGCCATTTTTTTTATATTTCTGTATTTATTTTTATTTGGTTATGTTCTAATGTATTTCCAGCTCCACACTCATGTCCAAACATGTTCATCTCTGACTTCCAAAACACAATAATCACAATACCCAAATGTCAAACTCTTTGCCTAAATATGGTAGTTTTATTTATTCTTATCATTAAGTAAAGCCTATGGTTTACAGCTGCTAATCAAATATAAATGTTAGAAGTAGAGATTACTACTTGAGCTACTTGAAAAACCTCTACATACTGTAGGCTGTAAATAAAGAAAGATTTATTTGTCCAAGAGAGTCTTACAGAAAAGAACAAGTATATTTGTTAATAATATTTAAGTTTCTAAGAAAACAAATTACAGAACAAGAAAGTAAACAATTAAAAAGTAAAAACAGGCATAAATAGTATAAAGGTAAATATAGTAATAATGTAATTAAATATAAATTATTAAATTTTCTTTCTAAGAAACAAAAAACAATCTGAAATGTTAAATGTGTAAACAACAAAAGACATTTATATGAGAATACTTTTTTGTGCTGATGAAATAATAAACGATGTTTAGAGAAATCATTAAAAGTATTTGTTTACTGTACGATGTACAAATAAACAGCGTGAGGGTATGTGGGTGATGTTTTACTCTAACTATGGTGTGGTTTTGCAGGATGATCTTACTGGGACATTCTGAGGTCAGAGTATTTTTCAACACTCATTCAGTTTTTTGTTTTTTTGTTTGTTATTTTTTCAGGGAGAATGGGAATTGACACCCTATGGGATGACTCATGACAAGACACATATGGTTTCCATTTCAAGAGGAAAAAAAACATGCAGAGGCACAGTTCATTGCCCCGGACGTAACGTTTGAACGTGCATGTGTGTGAGTGTGTCAGTGACAGATAAAGCCCAGAGCGGACCTCCCCGTCAGATCACAGCTCACAGACTCTCAGTGCACACCACTCTCACCTGGAGGATTGATCCCAGATATGAGGCTCTGTCTCTGGGCTGGAGCCCACTGTCTCCTGCCTGCCCTGGTTCTTCTTACGATCCTAAATGTCAAAGCGGACCAGAATCAACCCAAAGAGAGACACTACTACATCGCTGCTGTGGAGATAGACTGGAACTACTCTGGCAATGACACAAACAGGTGGGATACGTCTAGAAAAATCTTCTTATACAATAACAAAAAGAAAATTTTACTCTTTTATTGTCGTATATGTATCTTTTTGTATTTATTTATTCTATTCATGTTCTACTAAGTTAATTTAAGATGTCTTGACTCAGACTCGATACTGAAATCAGTCCAGTTTGTCCTTGTTTGGTTTTCTTTAGCAGCCTGTTCCTCATCTATGGCGTTATCACTATCACTGTGACACAAACTCCTTCACACACACACACACACACACATTAGGTGCAATACACACTTCTGTATCAGGAAACAGATTGCACTTTGAAATCCATGCACTGCTGTGTGGAAGTTTGTTGCAAGATGATTAATGTTTTGTTATTTTCCATCATTGCTCAGGTTTGGTCCCACCTATAAGAAAGTGGTCTTCCGGGAATATGACCGCGACTTCAGACGAGCTAAGACTCATCCAGCTTGGTTAGGTAAATGACGCTTGAGATTTGTATGAACACACTGTCTGTCTGGATGTAATTATGAAGAAACACCCTGTCTCCAAAGTCACTTCCCAGACACATAAACGTTTACTGTGTAGGAAATATTACGTGCTGCAGGTTTTCCATAAACACAGGCTGATGTAAAGTGGGAAGAGTCAAAGAAAAAATTCAGTTATATTCAACTGGTTCAAAGAAAAAGATTAAATGGTTAATTTTTTTCTGTTATAGAGGCCAAAAATGAAAAGTTTTTTAGTGATTGTGAATATGGCTTTGGGGTTTGATGCTTTCAAAGGGGAGCCTCAAATGTAGCTTAGACATCATTTTTATCTGATTCATATGTTTCATAACTTGTATTTGCATGTATTTTTTTTAAGTTAGAAGTACAAAATGCAGAACCAAAGTTTTGTACTTGACAAACTGTTTTGTATTTTCAGTATTTCAGAACTGGTTTGGACTTTGACTCTGAGCCACGTATCAGATCTAATTTCTACTTTCTAAATACATCTGTACTTGTAGATGGGATTTTTAATTATACATCTGATCTGTGCTTCAAGACACAGATTTAATTTGGACTTGAAAATTTGACCTGTACTTGTAAATATTGTCCCTAATTGTATGCTTGATTGGAGACATGTAGATTTAAATTTGTACTTGTACATCCAAAAATACTGATAGCAGTTACAAAACCTACATCTCTATCTTTGCTTCGTATCTGAAGGTCTTCATGGATGAGTGTGGATGCTTTATCACCGCCCTCGTTCTTTGTCCCCCGCCACCCCCACATCCCTCTCAAATTTTGTGCCAAAGCACTTTCCAGGAAAGAAAACAAGTTATGTATTAATTCCTTTAGAGGCAAGCACTGTTTGAGAGAAAATACAGCTAATGGAAAGTCTAAATATACTGTACATCATTGTTATTGCAAAGATGTTATAAATAGGAAATTCCATTTGCTGTTCAGTAATGGTTGTCAAATCAACAACTAAGAAAGACGGTAAGTCAGTCTGAGTTTGTCGCAGTTGGCTGCATGCACCAAAGCAAAGAACTGTTGTGTATTCTGAATAAATAAACTGTGGCCCATCTTTCTCTGCAGGTCTGCTGGGACCCACGCTGAGGGCGGAGGAGGGAGAGACGATTGTGGTCACTTTCCGAAACATGGCGACTGGAGCATACAGCATTCACCCGCATGGGGTGGCCTACGGGAAACAGTCAGAAGGTGAGAGCTGCAGATGTTTCTAACCTGAAGACAACAGATTCAACACAGTCCATCTGTCAGTGTCGCTGGGGGTGCATCATTGTAAGAATTGCACAATGTTAGCCAGTACAACAAACAGTGTTGTTTGTCTTTTTCTGAAATATTAACTAGGACAGGCAGATTATCAAAGCACACAGTTCTGAAGTCCAACAGGAAGCCCTTTGGAAATCACTGTCTGCTTCTTTGCACAAAATGAAACTTTACTGGAATGTGGATTTAGGAAATTGAGACTAAGTGCTCCTTAATTTGCACTTAATACATGAATGAGATCACAGAGGAAACATGCCTACAGCTTGGGGGGAGTCAACATCATGTTTTTATATTAAATTTGAGGAATTTCATTACTCAGATGTGGAGTGATGCAATAATCTCTTGCACAGCAGTGGAATCTAATTAATCTGACCATCCTGAACTGTTATTATTAATAATAATTCTATTAATCTGTAATACAGACAACATTTATCTGTTTATTCATTGTCCCAGACCAATATGCATGTTTGTTTTTTTGTTTTTTTTCTACAGGAGCCAGCTACTTTGACAACACATCGCTGAAAGAAAAAGAGGATGACATCGTACAACCTAATGGTGAACATGTTTACTATTGGGAGGTGACACCAGGGGTTTCTCCACAGCCAGATGACCCCACCTGTCTCACCTACACCTACATCTCCCATCAAAACGTGGTGCAAGACTACAACTCTGGCCTCATTGGTACTTTGCTCATCTGCAAACCTGGTAAGAGGCTAAATGAGTCATTTACATCAAAGAAAGTTGCTCATTTCAGATGAATTTATGATGATATTTTATTACTTTTCGTGCTTCTGTCTGTTTGCAGGCAGTCTGGATGAGTCGGGGAAGCAGGTGGGCGTCCACCAAGAGTACGTGTTCCTGTTTGGGGTTTTTGATGAGAATGAGAGCATGTACAGTCCAAGCGGTCACGCCCCAGATGAGCATGTAAAATACACCATCAATGGATACACAAAGGGATCCCTGCCTGGTTAGTGTACAAGGGCGTAAATCACAAGTTGCATTAAAAGTTCTACGTTTGTTGCTATGAATTCTCTCTCTTCTGAGATTTCACAATGACAAAAATTTGTGGTAACCTTCTGAGTTCCTGCCACATTACATCAAACATGCCAAATTAATGTTTAGTATATTCTTTATACGGTGTGAATATTTCTCCTAGCACTGTGCATATGTCTAAATGCTGACTGGAACATGAAATGTTGTGAGGAATGTCCAGTCTAAAATACACAAAGTGACCCTCGCTTTCCTTCCAGATGTCAGGATGTGCGCTTATACCTCTGTGAGCCTGCATCTGGTGGGTATGAGCTCAGAACCAGAGCTGTTCTCGGTGCACATGAACGGACAAGTTCTGACTCAGACCGGCCACAAAGTGTCATCAGTGGGGCTGATCAGTGGATCCACGGCTACTGCCAGCACGGTGCCGCTTCACCCAGGCCGGTGGCTGCTCTCCTCACACACCATCAAGCACATGGAAGGTAAATGATCCTCTAAACTACAAGACCTATTTCTAGTTATTTTTGTGTTAACTATTACTGCCACTGACAGAAATAAATGTATTATTATTATTATTATTATTATTATTATTCAAATATCCCCTATTTATTATTTTGACACTTTGAGACAGGTGCCTTCACAGTTAATGATTATTCACTTATTTCTTTGTTTTCTATGTGTGGTTATTTTCAAATATGTAAATACTTACTGGTAGTAAAGTAATGGAAATGTTGTAGGAATTTAATGAGGGTATGCTTCTTCCTACTCCTTTTTGGATATTGTGGACTAAGTTGTTCCTTTTTCTTTTTTGTTGTTGAGCTGTTATTCTCTCATTTTTTGGGGAGCTTTTATTATGTATTGCTACATGTCCGAAATAAGTCTTCAAATCCCGTTGTCAGTCTCAGTTATCTATTATTTATTTAAACTATTTTGTCCTATTTTGCTGTTTGGTAAGTAAGCAAGCAAAGTTTATTTATTTAGCCCTTTTACAGAAAGAATCATAAAGTGCTTCACAGTGAAATAAAATAAAACGTATAAAACAAAAGATATAAAAACGTATTAAGAGACACATTACCACATAAACAAGCACAAAAACAATGGAAGTGTCGTAAAGACCCACATCTAGTAAACATCTTGTATAAATCAGAGTATAAAGCATGCATAGACACTGCTTGACAGGAATCTACTCTGGTCCTTAATTTGGTGTGAGGGACGGCCAGTAAACACTGACCTGAAGGCTTAAGGGAATGAGACTGGTTATAAACTGCAGGCTTGATTATTTAAGACTAAAACGGGAGCACCAAGATTTTAAAATGAATCTTAAAATGAACTAGAAGCCAGTGAAATGCTGCCAAGTAGTGAGATGAGTTAAAAGTCTTCTTTTTACTTAATTTATTAACTAGCATATTTTTTGTTTGTTTTTATTTTTTATTTTTATTTTTTTTATTTGAATTTATTCCTATAATGTCCTCTAGAACTGTTTAGAACGTCATGGTTTTCTACGTTTTTATCTGTTTCTCATGTTTTTTTCTTCTCTCAAATGCAATACATTCTTTTTAGTATATTAGAGTTGGGGTGAAAAAGGATAGTATTAGTTTTTATATTTGTTTTTAATATTTTTATTAGTCATTTGCATTTGAACTTTGCAAAGCACTTTGTGCAACATTTATTTTTGTATGAAAATTACTTTACAATTAAATTCTAGTTGACTGATTAATGATCGATTTTACTATCACTGCAGTGGGCCTGCATGGTTTTGTGGATGTTAAGGAGTGTGACGGCTTTGAGAGACCTACACGGAAGATGACTATCGCACAAAAACGACAAAGCACAGAGTGGACGTACTATATCGCTGCTGAGGAAGTTGTCTGGGACTACTCCCCCAACATGCCGGACCATATAGACCAGTAAAAGCCACTAATCCTCTACTTATTTACATTATTAAAGGGAGTCAAATAAAACCTGTTTGTTTATTAATCATTTTAAAAGGCATTTTAATTCAACTGGTGTCTCAAAGTTGAATAGAATTTTCTTTTTTCTTATAGAGACTTCAAGCAGCAGTACCTGAGGCGTTCGTCAACACGTATAGGAGGAAGGTACAAGAAGGCAGTGTACACTCAGTACAAAAATGAGTCATTCACTGAAAGGATGGAGAACAATAAAAGGAAAAGTGAACTTGGGATTTTGGGTCCAGTGATCAGAGCACAAGTCAGAGATGTCATCAAGGTGAGACCACATACAACTGAAAAACCTTCACACAAAGCTAATGCAGCGTTAAACTGGACTGTACGCATTGTCATTTAAGACTGATTAGAGACTGTATGTCCTCATGCACCCTGCTCTTCTTTTAGATTGTTTTTAAAAACATGGCCTCTAGGCCGTACAGTATCTACCCTCATGGACTGGCAATAGAAAAGTCAGAGGAGGGAGTCAACTATCCAGATGGAGGTACTGATGTCCAGTCACTCTAAAACAAATTTATTAAACATGGACTGAAATACTCTGATCTAGACAACTAAAATAATTAAATGTTTTTATGTGTTTGCCAGGAAATCATTCTCATGGTGTTCAGCCAGGTGAAACTCATACCTATGAGTGGAAAGTGCTAGAAGAGAATGAACCGTTGGGTGGAGATGCTCGATGTCTAACAAGAATGTACCACAGTGCAGTGAACACACCACGTGACATCGCCTCGGGACTCATAGGACCCATCCTCATCTGCAAGAGTCAGTCCCTCAACGTCAGGAATGTACAGGTAAATAAAATTATAGAGGTATTATTATTATTATTATTATAGAACAAAATTTCTATTTTCTAATTAAGAATTAAAAATATTTAACTGGAAAAGCAAAAGCAGAAAAGTTGGAAAACCTATATGGAAAATCCATCTTGTTGTGAAATGAAACGCTTTAAGGCTTTATCTTCCCACAGATTGGCATACGTAGACATAAACATGTATGATATCTGATAATTGAAAGATATTTTTTTACTGACTCTTAGAGCACATTCACACTGACATTGGTCCATTCTCGACAAACCCAATTCTGCTTCTACGAGTAGTATGGTTTGTTTGGAGTAGTGCAAACACTCGTTCACTTTATGGTGTGAACTATGTTCACTTTTATATGGGTCATATTTCACTTGCAAGTGAACCGTGGTGCACTTTGCTTACAGTGTGAAATCAAACAGACCATCCAGTGAACCAAAGAGAGGAAGTGCCATAGAGTACGTCGTATAATCCAATGTGTTGGATTATATCACCACCTCTCTTGCTGCTCATAGCGGACACATTCTTGTGAAAATGTATTAGGTTTAACACCAAAGTAGAAACAGAAACCCCAAAGCTCCATAAAATGGGATTTTCTTCATTGTTTAGGTTAGGTTAGCTTTAGCTTTATTAATCTCAGAAGGGGAAATTGGGCTGCCATGGACATTCACATACAATACAAATAGAAACAAATAACAAAAACACTCAAGCTGGACACTACTACAGAATTTTGCAACAATAGTGCCACAATGTAACTTTAAAATACCAGAAACACAACAATAATTATCAACACCAAATTCATACAAAGCGTTCATTGAAAAGTGAAAGGGGGCATTACCAGTTACCCACTAACAGAGCTTCTAAGTTCATTAAAGACACTGTGAAGATGATGGTCCGTGAGAGAAAGAACAGCTTTGAGTTTAGTCATAATGTCCACTGAGTCCAGACTCAGTCCAAGCACTTGCAGTGAAGAAGCTTTAATTGGCCTGGAATGAAAATGGTTCATGCACTGCAGTATTTTCTTCTTTCTCCTGCTTTTCTAATTCTCGCCAGTGGTCCTTTCTGAGAATATCACCACCAGCAAGCAGTTGTTGTAACTACGTAACATTATCCATGCGGTTTGGTCCACATGAGGGAAGTCCAGTGTGAAAACAAACCAAACAACATGAAGGTGCCAAATTTATTGGCATTCCCTGCACATTCAAACTGAGTCCCCTGGTTTATCCTGTTGTGAATGTGTCCTTGATATGCACAACTCAGTGTTGGGAAAGTTACTTCCCAAGTGTAATATATTTCACATTACCAGTTACTTTCAATTTTAAGTAATACATTTCTTTACAATATTACTCTCTGTATAAAGTAATAAGTAACATATTACTTTTCAGTTACTTTTCACCAGAATAAGCATTTAGGACAAGGCATTACGCAATGAAGGTGCGCAATATTTTGTCATGGTGAATAGTTCTCATTTAAATGTAGTTCCTCATTATTATAGTATGTGTGTGGCAACAAAGTCTAATGAGGTTGATATATTAGTACAATAAACAATGTGTATTCTGAGATAATGTGACAATAACAAACAAGAAAATCATCAAACACAACTGACTTAACAAACAGAATTGCTTTTTAATCATTGAATCACCTACACCACCTGTAATGTCTCATTTTAAATTAACCATCTGCGGAAATATGATTATACATTACTAATAGGAATTTTTTAGAAATTAGTTTTTTACCTTGTCACTTGATCCAACAGGGATTTTGCTGATAAGCTTCTGAAACGCCGATGACTCAATTGTGGAAAGCGGCAGCGCATCCTCCACGACATACTCAGCTACTAGCCTTCTCACATCTCCTGGGTTCAAAATCTTCACTGCTAGTCTGGAGAAATCCAACTTGAGCTGTTTAGATTTTCTAGCGCCGTCATCTTCTGTCTCTTCGCTAGCAAGAGGCCGTTTAGCCTCTAGCTTATGGTTGCTGTGTACTCGCTCCAAGTGTTTCTTGAGGTTACTTGTGCTATTTTTAGCCGTTGACAGTTCTCTTGGCCTTCCACCAGCACACAAAGTGCATCTTACTGTAATGTTCTTTTCGATTTCTCTGATGTATTCAAAATAGTGAGAGTAAACCCACTTAGAAAATGTCGAGTCGGTTGCCATCATTCCTCGTCCTTTTCTTCTTCTTCTTCTGTTAATTTAAAGCCGCCGCCCTCGTCTTCTTCTTCTTCTTCTTCTTCTTCTTCTTCTTCTACTTCATATTTATTTTCGGCTGTTGCGCGATGGTTGTTTTATTATTTATTTGTCTGATGTTTATACTGACAGTTGGGATTGTAACGCATTACCGGACTCATTTACTGTAATAATATTACCAAAATATAGTTAGTAACGCGTTGTATTACTTCGTTACTGCCAAACGTAGTATATTAGAGTAACGAGTTACCTTTGTAACGCGTTACCCCAACACTGTGCACAACATATGAAAGAATGCTTGTATGAAAGTGTTATCTTTTATATACAGTTTTCTTGCTTTATTGTAACGTGGGTCGTCTAAAGAAAGGCACACTGTATATTTGATGACTGACCTGTAATGTATTTGTGACCTATTATGAGCTAATATAATTCAAGAATAAAATTTAAAGTTAACATTGAAAAATATTCTCTAAAAGTTATTAAAAGTGTAAAAATGCATATGTTTCTGCAGCTGAAAGCAGACAAGGAGCAGCATGCTGCCTTTGCTGTGTTCGATGAAAACCAGAGCTGGTACCTGGACGATAACATTCGCCAGTATTGTGACCGATCTCAAGTCAACAAAGCTGACCCAGATTTTTACCAGTCTAATGTCATGCACAGTAAGTTTTGTTGTAACTGCACTGATTTTAATTACGGGGCAGCTAGAATGAATTTACTTATTTTATTGACCCAACTTATAGTCACTTTATGGCCATGGAAACAAACTTCTTCTTGTTAAATGGTTTAAAACATTTCCCCACGATCTACCTGGGTTACTTTATAGGTCTAACTGGGCGTAGCTTGACTGTAGCTGGCTGGTCCAACAAGGCATTTAACTGCACTGTTCGGGAAATGCTGGACAAAGACCCTCTTATTGTGTTGTATGCTGTTTATTATCTGAATGGAGTATTTATTAGTCATTTGTTGGCTATTCATGACTACAAAAGCCATGTAAAAAAATTTTAGCACAGTGGCTAGTTAGCCAGTTAGCTAGCAAAGGCCAGTCTGAACACTGAGCACTTAAGATGCACAAAAACCCTCAGTAACTATTCTCACTAGCATTTCCATAAATCACAGTTCACCAGTTTTTATTTTGTGTACACACACATAATAAGGCACAGTATATGTAGCTAGCACTGTTCTCTTTTATAAACTACAACTCCTGTAAGGTGGTGCACGTGAACCATCAAATCCCCAATACCACGTTAGCAAGAAGAGGAATTAATTATATGCAAACTTGGTTATTAATGTGCTTAATAACATTATTTCATACAATCAAATCTTGAATTCTTCGTTGGATTTGTATGTATGGAAGGATCTGTGATGTTGCTATTTCCAATCAATAATTGGAAATTGTTGTGTTAGATTGTTTAGTTTGCTTTTGGAAATAGATGATATTGTAATCACTGCCCTTACAGGCTGCCAGCAGCTGGCTAATCAAAAAATAGCAGAGTTTGGGTGGGCAAGGGTGTCTTCACGGGAGGCTCAATTAATGGGCTACATAATAGGCAGTATGCATAAGAATTTATTGAAACTATGAATCAGTGATTACCAGTATTGTTTTTACTCCAGCTAAGTTTTCATCTTTTAGTTAGACTAATACCCATGTACATATAATTACAGCAATTAATGGTTATTCCTTTGAGAGTGGACCACTTTTGGGCTTCTGCAATGGTGAAGTTGCAACCTGGCATGTGTCTAGCATTGGAGCTCAAGACTTCATTCAGACTGCAACCTTCTACGGCCACCCATTCGAGCTGAATGACAGGACAGAAGACTTTCTCAGCCTCTACCCAATGACTGGAGAGACCATCACTATGAACATGGACAACATTGGTGAGTCAGAACTGACCTAAACTTGTTTAATCTAGATATTTACATTTCTTGAGCTCTACATGAAGGTTTTTTTCATAATTTTTAATTTTTTTTAATCTGTTCTTGCACCAGGTTATTGGCTTTTAGCATCCCTGAATACCCATGAGACAACAAGAGGAGTACGTGTTAAGTTTCGAGATGTTAAATGTTTTCGTGACTACCAATATGAGTATGAGAGTGAAGATTCTACATCAAACGAATTTACTGTGTGGAAGCCTGCAACCTTGGATGCTATAAAAAAGGAAGAGGCCACACCGGCACCTACAAAAGAAATCCCAGTGGTAGTAGATACTTATACCGAAATATTTGCAGATGAATTGGGTCTCAGATCTCTGAAAAACAAGTCCATTGGCTCAGATGTGGAGCACCTAGACCTCTCTTTTCTTGATTATGATGTAATCGATGTGCAAGATGGCGATGTGAAAAGCAGTCTAAATTCTTTGGAGATAAAAACTAAAACTGAACCCTCTCAAAATCCAGATGCACTAAATGAAACACAGCATTCAAACTGGAAAAAGTTAAATGGCACTAATCATGAAGGCTCTAATTATGTCTCTGACTCACTGAACCGAACCGTTTACAATGCTACAGCATCAGTTGCTGGAAATGTATCTGCAGACACCACCAATCTTACTGCGACATTACAAGAAATAGGCAATCTAACAGTGCCGTTGCAGGGTACCAATCTGACAATACTTTTACAAGAAACAACCAATCTTACAATAACACTGCCAGGAAATTCAAACTCCATGTCAAAAAATGAAACTGTCAATGTAACCCTACTCAGTGATGGCCTTACTTCTGTGGACGTAGTCATTGCTGAAGACTCTGAAGAAAAACGCACTAGAGGAGATGTGTTTGCTTACGATGTGCCTCCGTCCAAGCCTGACAGTCTGAACAATACCTCAAACAGCAGTGTATTCAATGCCACTCTGGATACAATGATGGAGGACTGGAATAATACAGCAGAAAAACATGTTAACATGTCAGATTTTGGAACAAACCACTCCTTATCTATTCCACAATTTGATGTTGATGAGGTTAACGTCAGCAGTACAGACACACACAATCTCACCATTGCTGAGCCAGTTGCTGAGAACACAGGCAACAATGGCAGTAAACCTGCCATCGCTGCTGATGCTGAACATTCCTCTGAAGTTGTGACTGTTTCAGCTAATTCCAGCCTTGAAAATGCCACCCATGTTCTGCTCAAAACTGGACTGTTACCAGATATAACCGTGAATGTATCCGGGTCAGATCTATCAAGTAGGAGTAGCTCAGAGAGTGAAGAAAATGTCACAGCGATTCTTGGCAAGTTAAACAAAACATCTTCAGTGGAAAGTGTTTCCAAGATACATGAAGTTTCATCCAACATGTCCCTCTCTGGTGGTACAGTAAAACAAAGCAGTTCAGAGAAGTTAGGTGCTTCAGACAGCAGTGAAGAAGTCTTTATATACCTTAAAGAAAACAAAACAGAGGCTATTAAAACATCCTCCTTCAAACCACAAGGCCATAACTGGACCTATGATGGAGCTCACTACATGGTACCTGAGGAAATTCCTGACCACATCAAGAAATACTTTGAGGAAGAGACCCCTCCAACTCCACCTCAAAAAAGAACCAAGAAGGTGACTCTCAGAAAAAGACCCAAGAAAGGCCAAGGTATGAAAACAAAAAGGAGGAAGCAATACAAACCTCAAGCCAGGAGTGGTCTACCGTTCTCCCCGCGTGGATTTCACCCAGGAATGACCCCTCGTGGGTCACGGCCCCTTTCCCCACAGCCCGTTTCTGATGAAGAGAATCTGAGTAACGCATCTGTGATCATTGGCATACCCCGACATGATTTCAGCGACTACCAGCTGTTTGTTCCTGGAAATGAACCAGGTCATCTAGATCCGAATGACCAAGATGTGATCGCTAACGAATATGAGTTTGTGATGTACAAAGACCCCTACAGTAGCAACGATGATATCAAGAATCTCAACCTGGATGAGATCACCAAATACTACTTAGAGTTATCGGGCCCAGATGTCAAAACTTACTTTATTGCTGCAGAGGAGGTTGAGTGGGACTATGCTGGCTACGGGCAAAGGTAAGAACCTTAAAAAAATGTCAATAATGAGAGGATATGACTACTGTTAATATTTTTTTTAATTTGCACTGCAAGAGCCTAACTATTGCTAAAGTAAGATTTTGTTATTTGTACAGGAGGCAAGAAAAGACACTACTTAACAGTCGAGAAACTAAATTCACCAAGGTGGTTTTCCGGAGTTACTTGGATGGTAGCTTCAGCACCCCTGACATCCGTGGGGAGTTGGACGAGCATTTAGGAATCCTGGGTCCTGTTATCAAGGCAGAGGTTGGACAAAGCATTATGGTAAGGTGGCTAGCATTAGCCATATTCCTGTAAAGGAGTTTTAATTTTCTGTCTTGTGTTGCATCGACATTGTTCATATCATTCAGGGCCATGCTAAAGTTTATTTAAAAGAAAATGGCAGCATTAATAGTTTGTTGAGTAAAAAAATAAATAAACTGATTTCCAAAAGGTATTAAAGTAAAGATTGAATTTGGATTTGTGTGTTTACTTTTAATTTAGCAGACTGATGCCAGTCTTCTCTAAGACTTTGTTAGCAAAACGGAATGCAAGAAGACATTACTGAAGGAAACAAGGAAAAGAAAGACAGGAAGTAACAGAGCAAGAAATAATAACATCAGTACCCAAACACTGATTGAGCCTTTGTGTCCTCTAGGTGGTGTTCAGGAATAATGCCAACCGTCCGTACTCTATTCACCCCAATGGGGTTTCCTATACGAAGCAGTTTGAGGGTCTATCCTATGAAGATGACTCCAGGTACTGGTTTAAATATGACAATGAGGTTCAACCCAATACCACCTACACGTATTCATGGAAAGTCAGCCCTATGGTTGGACCGTCCCCAGGAGAGTCGAACTGTCGGACATGGGCCTACTACTCAGGTGTCAATCCTGTGAGTAATGTGGAAATAGATCAGATGCCATGCAGCACAAAATAAATATAGAATGTCAAGAATGTTAAAAATTTTTGTTATAAATATTTAACATTCATTTATTCTGTGGTGCACAAAGGAGAAAATTCAATAAACCCCTGTGAATTCTCTCTTAGGAGAAGGATATCCATTCTGGTTTGATTGGGCCTTTATTGGTGTGTCGAGGGGGGACCCTGAACAACAGCTTGCCAAACTCAAGGGACTTTATGCTACTTTTCATGACGTTTGATGAGTCGCAGAGTTGGTACTACGAAAAGAACCGCGAACTGATGCAAAGGAAGAGTCGAAAGCAAGCTCTGAGTGCCAACCACAAGGACAACCTCAAGTTCCACTGTAATGTATTATTACATACCAGTCTAGGTTAAATAATTGACCTTTTGTTTTAATATAATAATCAAGTATCATATAACTTGCTAATTTAAGCATCTACATGCACTGTTGTTGAATTCTTTATGAAAACATGACCATGGAGCTTGACCAGTAGCCTACTATCTTGTTACTGGGGTATTAAAGACTTATTTGTTAGACAGGAAAAAAAATGAAACAGTGTGTTTTTGTCTGTCATTTCTGTAGCCATTAATGGAATTATATTCAGCCTGAAGGGGCTGAGGATGTACACCAACCAACTTGTGCGCTGGCACTTAATCAACATGGGCTCCCCTACAGAATTTCACAGTGTCCACTTCCACGGGCAGACATTTATTCACAAGAAGACCAAAAGCTACAGACAGGCTGTCTACCCTCTGCTTCCTGGTGAGATGCATGCAGAGATCAGCTCCTAAGCTGGCTGTGTTTAAGCATCAGAGCAGCGACAGTATGTTTCTAATTGTTCGCCGACTTTCCAGGGGGGTTTGCAACTTTGGAGATGTATCCATCCAAACCTGGCCTCTGGCAGCTGGAAACAGAAGTTGGCTTCCACCAAAAGAAGGGCATGCAGACCCTCTTTCTGGTTCTAGATAATGGTAATTTTTTTTATTATTATCATTTTATATTATTCTGCTGTATTTACATGATGGTTTTCCTTTTGCTCTGACATGTTGTGTTTTTTATTTAAATATTTCTTTCTGCGATTCCCAGAGTGCTACCGTCCCCTGGGCCTTGAGTCTGGCAGTGTGGATAATGACCACATCACAGCAATCAACACGAGAGGTAACCACACCACCTCTTCCTGTCATCCATCTGCTTTGACAACAAAAACACTGTTCCAACTAAAATGACTGGAATGGATGAATTTATCCAAATGAAGTCATAAATTCATGAGAATAATGACAACCATTCCATTTTTTAAAGGCTACTGGGAGCCCCATCTTGCCAGGCTGAACAATCAAGGAAAATACAACGCATGGAGCACAGAGACAAACAACAGCTGGATTCAGGTATGAGGATCTAGGTTTTATCTGCAAACAGTGCAGTCACTAACTTTATATCCAGACTTAATCTGCTTCCTGTGGATCTCCCTCTGTAAAGGTGGACTTCCAGCGTCCTGTTGTGATCAGCCAGGTGGCCACTCAGGGAGCTAAACAGATGTTCCAGTCCCAGTATGTTAAAAATTACTTAATCTCATACAGCAATGACCGTCGAAAATGGATCTATTACAAAGGCAACAGCAATGACTTCTGGAAGGTGGGAGGAGAAGGGGGGTTTAAACACCTTATTATAAATTAAAGTAGCATGCGACCACTTTTTATTTATCTGTGTATGTTTGTATTTCTCTATCTAGATATTCCCTGGAAACAAGGAGGCCTATGAGACCAAGGTAAATACCTTCTTCCCTCCTGTGATTGGACGGTTCATTAGGCTCCACCCTCTCACCTGGTACAGCACGGCAACAGTCCGAATGGAGTTCTACGGCTGTGAGCTTGATGGTAATCCAGAATATAAGTAAAAGAAAAAGTAGTTTGTTTTGGGTGTTTTTAATGCAAAGTTATACATTTATGTAATTTTTTATGTCATTTCTGGGGAAATTCATCCTCGATCTCAATATAAACGGGATATCGACTGTTCTAACATGAGGACAACACACTTGTGGAGGGTCTTTTCCATGATAGTCCATTTCCACTTATAGGAACTGTCCCCAAAATGTTCATTACACTCATCATCATTCAGTACATTTGGGGAGGGACACAAGGCATGAGGGGTTGTGGTTGGTGTAGGTTTTCCATTAAAACCATCTACATGTGGAGCTTATGGCTGACCCGTGTTTCCGAAAAAGTCTTTTCATGGGTTTACAGAACTTAAGTAGATCCACTGCTAAATAAACTGCTGTTTTCTTCCCTGACACAAATGAACATGCATCAGCTATAAGCTCCAGATTTATATGGTTTTTAATGTAAAACCTACAATGAAGTCAGAAAACCTGTGATCTCTCTTTAACTTCATGTTCTCCAGCAAACAAAAACAAAACTCCTCACTCTGACACATTGCTGATTTTTGTGACTGCAGCTGAAGCATACTTCATCCTTCACTCATTCTCATCCTTCCTAAATAGTTATCTATAGACCTTTTTCATGGCAGAAATTTTTACTTTGAACGTTAAAGCTGTATTAATGAGGGCTGCACCCCAGTCAGAGCAACTTCTGCTTTTGGGCATGTTCTGCAACTGATGAGCATGCACAAGTGCAAAAGTGGAAATGCAACCCTCATTGATACACTTGAACTCCATATACTGAAGTATATGGTAAGTACTTTCAGTCAAAATGTGTCTGTGTCTCTATGTACATAAATAAGCCGGATCTCATTAAAAGCTACTTCAGATTTACCTCTTCATCATTGGACTTCCCTTGGAAGCTCCAAATGAAGCTTATAGATTTGTTAAAATCTAAGCATAGTTGACATTTTGGGTGTTATAACTACAATGAGTTCCTGTAAAGGCAACATTTCTCATCTTTCAGGCTGCTCGGTGCCTCTGGGGATGGAGACCAGACAGATACAGGACCATCAGATCACAGCCAGCTCCATAGGCAACAGCTGGTTTGGTGGATCATGGAACCCTTCGCTGGCTCGCCTCAACCTACAAGGCACCATCAATGCATGGAGGCCTAAGGTAGTAACTCTAGTACCCAAATGGAAAATTCAAATTAATAGTAATTGTCAAGTCTAAATAGAAAATGTGAGATTTTGTTTTACAATAAGCAACCTTATGCAACAAAGACACACAGCCTGCAGATGCCCTAGAAATATGCAATTTAACCAGAAATTCATCACAATGTGCTCCAGTTTATGATGTTAAAGTTTACTTTAACAACTATCATTATCTGCCTTGTTTTCCTCAGCACAGTGACATGAACCAATGGCTTCAGATAGAACTGCCCAAGATCAAGAAGATCACCGGCATCATAACGCAGGGAGCCAAGTCTATGGGGAAGGAGATGTACGTCATCTCTTACACTCTGCTGTACAGTGACAACGGAATACACTGGACGCGTTACACAGACGATGAGGAACAACCTGTTAAGGTAACAGGGAAATTTGATTCTGTTAACAACTTCACCAGAGTTTAATTGGACCTAGATTTTTAGACTATTTCTTGTATCTTTCTCTCTCCAGATCTTCCTTGGAAACACAAACAACAACGATCATGTGAAAAACTACATCTATCCTCCCATCTTTTCTCGCTTCATACGAATCATCCCCCAATCCTGGATGGGCTCGATCACCATGAGAGTAGAGCTACTGGGCTGTGACTTTGAGTGATGGATATTTATACTTTATAGGAAGACAGGTTAGGTCAGCCATGTCAATAAACACATATGAAACTACAGTACAGGTCCAGACATAAGCACTTCCCACCTCACATATACAGCCATGCTGAAACTATATTACATGCATGAATATATCAAGTCACAGATCAGAGGCTTTTTATAGAAGTTAACTGCTACATGAACCTAGAAATGTGCCACTAGGAAATGTGATATTCTCTTTTTGTTGGGTTTGCATGTTGCACTTAAGTGAGATGTGAAAAGTTATACAAATATTTTAAGGTTAAATGATCTATAAATCCATATGAGGAATTTGAACCACTAGTTGTATTTGATTTTTTTTTATATCAGTTGCACTTGAAAATTGATTTATGTAAATATGTAAGTATAGATAATGCAATTTATTTTTTAATAAATATGATTCCATCCTTCTCACCCAGTGTCAATCTCAGTGATGTTTCCTGACAGAAATGAATGGATTCCAAATAAAGAACCTTGGTATCCTGAGTATGAGTCTGCGAAAACTGTGATCTTCTCACAGTGTCTTGAAGGTGTCACTTTTAGCACCTCTACGATGCCGGATTTTATCGTTAAGCAGCCCAAAGGCCCCCAGAGTCAACAGACACGTGCAGCTGCAAACGCACGTTGTGTTTACCCATTTGCTGATCATGTTAAACTGGGCACTCGAGGTGTGAAAGCCTCAGCATGGTTTTACTGCCTGCTGCTGATCCGTGAAGGTAAATTAACTCATGGATAACATTACTTGACAACTGTAGAGCTTTGGGGTTAATGATGAGAGCCAGCTGTCCATCTCTGATCTATTTTAAAAATGTAAATCATCATGGAAGAGGGGTCTTGTTAATATAAAGTAAGTGTTTATATGTGCACTGTGTGGGTGAGACTGTGATGATGTGTGTGAAAAAGAGTATAATCAGGTGTGTGTTCATAAACTTTGATGTTTCATACTTAAGTGCATCATGGTTTGTGTGTTTTTTGGTCTTATTTCTTATATATTGCAGAGTGCAAAGCAACTTGGGCTCCAAAACTGCCGTTATTGCATAACAGCAAGTGTGAATGTGTTAATGCAGAATCATGCTGAATGAGAGCAGATTTTTTTAACTGTTGAAAACTTTTCAGAATTCAACACCCTGTGTTGAAAGCATGCTTGGTTTTATGTTTCAAAAGTGAGATTCTGTAAATAATATATTCTTGCTGAGTCCTGTCCTTCGATAAAGCCAAAAGTTAAATTAACAACAAATAACCTAACTTTATTTTCTTAAAATAGGGACAATGTGTGGACATTAATTACGATGGCTTTAAATGTGTGCTCTTTGGGGGACCCTGTCCCAGACCCCAGGCTGGGAACCACGGAATTAGAAGACACCATATGGGATGATGTCCCTGTGTGGATTTGAACCTGTGACTTCAGAAACCATAGCCAGCCTCACAGTTGAGAACACAGTTATGAATTCAATCATGTAACTTGCAGTGATGTCAATGTGTGTTTACTTATAAACAAAAGCAATGCATCTGACTGGCTTTAATTTTTTGTTTGAGAGTTTTTGCTGAATTTGAACTTTCCCTTCCCCAGGTAACTGCAATACTTCCATTCACCTACTTAGATAGCAGGCCAGCATAAGACACTGGTAGCAGGAGACAGAGTTTAAAAGTTGTCAGTGGTGAGAGGAATGCATTTGGCTGGACACTTCATACTGGTGCAGCCTGCTAAAGCAGTTTCCAGTTCCTTATGCACAAGATTGTCCAATCACTGGGCTGAATTTCTGCATTTGGTCTGAAGGACTTTTGTCCAATCCAATGGCTTGATTTAAACTTGTACAAAACTAAATAGCTCAAAATTGTATAAAAGTTAAAAATGAAAAAAGACATTGCACACATGTGCTGAATCTGCTGAAGAGTTTAGTATTTGAATGGTTGAAGTGGCACAAAAGGTTAAGGAGTCATTAAGGGCCAAAGTTTTGGCGGAAGATTAAAAATAAAGAGAAACAGGAACTCAATATTTATTCATTCATTAATAAGTTCATCCATGTGACTTCATTAGCTAGACAAGCTGAGATATGTGTCGGAACCTCAGGAACTATCATCTGACAGGTTGGGCATCATCTGCATAGCAGTGGTATGACAAGCTGACTGGACCCAAGAACATAGTATATTTTGCAAAGTGGTGCTAATACAGAACTTTGGGGTGAACCAGTTTAAAGTGGATGGGAGTTGGATGGTTGTATTTGTTATAGAAAAACAACTCAGGTCATTTCCAAAGGTTTTCAAGCAAGTTATATTCATTGAAGACAGTGCTTGGTACTTCTATGACTCCTGTTGTAACAACTTTGATAGACCTAAAGCAAAAAGATTTTAGAAAAGGTCTAATTAGTATCAGAGTCAGTCATGAGGCTGTTTTTAGATTCAGATTAAGAAAACTTTATTTATCCTGTACAGGCAATGCATTTGCAGTTTGCCACAGACACCAGTCAGCATTCAAAGTTCAAGGTCAGACAGCATACAGAGTAGCCATGAGGTCGTTGGAGAACTCAACAAATAAATACATTACTGCCTTAAATTTATGCTCTGTAATTTACAGTTTTGATCACACAGAAGTATAATGTAAGATTGTACAATGTTTTAAAGCTCTAGCTTTGGCTCTAGCTCTATTTTTAATAAGAAAACTTTCTACATCTTTCCAATTACCTTTTATACATCACCCCTAAGATGGTTTATTGGGCAGTGAGACGTTGAGATGCTACTCACTAAAATTTTTGTATATTAACCGTTTCTTGCTGGTATGTCAAAATTGTAAAGCATTATTGTATTATTGTTGTATCCATCGGGGGGCAGAAAATAAGTATCACGTTATGTTCAACAGAGTTTTGAGACACGTTTTTACATTAAGTACATTAAGGTGCTGCAAAAGGTCTCAGAAACTGTATGTGTCACATGTGATTAAAATGGCCTTTTAGGGTTAAAACAAAATATTAAACATGGGGCAAAGTCAAGCATTTAACTTACATTTGTGATAAAGTTATATGTGGGAAAGAAAAGGAGAGCACTGAATGTTCAGGATATTATGCATTCAAAACCCCAAATATTCAGCAGTGGGCATTTAGGATTTTAATTTAATTTTAATTACAAGGGAGGATGCTCAAGTTTATTCTTTGTGGATGTCTTTTTTTTTATTTTTTTTTTATTTTTTTTTTTTGTATCTGTGATGTAAAAATAAACTTCAATGACCCCCTCAGCAGCATTTATAATAGAAGGAGCTAAAGAGAAAGAATGGAAATCAAGAAGAGAAAATGAGGATTTACACATTCTAAAATGAGATGAGGGGATGTTATGTCTCAGTCTTACAAATACTGATCTTCTAAAAACTTCTGGGTACCATTAAGTAAGACTAAGACTACATCTGTCACTTTCTATAAGTCCACTTTGCAGAAATGAGCTGTCTTAACATTAAGAAAAAAAAAAAACACTTAAGCTGAGACGATTTTGACTTTAATCATGTAAAATAATCTGTCAGTGCGATGAGGTTTTACGATTTTTTTTAAATAGGAAAACATATAGATAAGTGAGAAACATCTTAAAACGAGCACCCATTTAAAGTCCCTTATTACGTGAAAAAAAAATCCTCAAAACTAAACAAATGGGCGTGAAATGTGATCTCAAACAGCATCTCAGTAAGATGATTTAACTTAAAATGGATGTAAAATAATTTAAAGGTTTAGTAACTACTGCGCCTTCCAAAAACGTCCCCTTTTGGCCGCTGAGAGTATGAGGTTGGGTCCTCGGGTTTGTGGCTTCGTGATGCGCCAGAGGGCTATTTTAACAGATAAGCTGAGATCCAGGATGCGTTTAGTGCATTTATTATAAACAACAGAGCTATCACAGCCCAGCAACGATGGGTGGATAGAAAAATGAAAACCAGGGATTTAAACAGAGAATGAAATGATGAATGAATGAGCGAGTAGCGGTCAACACAAAAATATGGCTACTGCCCAACCCTGACTCCCTCATCTGTGTCACAGGTGAGTGCGCACCTTTACACACACACGTGCACACGCCCACTCCCACGTGAACCACATTCCGGAGCACACATACTCACTCAACTTTACAATGCACCACATCTTCATCTGTATCTCCTACAGTAACTAAGTAAGAAAAAAAGATATACTCTTAAAACTTTAATATAATCTTACTCTGCTTTAGCATATTTAAACAGGCAAAACAAGAACACAAAAACTTTTTGGCTGGATATAAGATTATAAGACTTTGTTAGACAAATCGTTGTTGCAGTGCCGCTCATGAGGACTGTGCTATAGCTGAACGCTTTGACACAGGCAGACAAGTTATTCTTGAGCTTTTTGTTTTGTCAGCTGCTGTTTCTGTGTCCCGTTGTACATCAAATCCACCCGAGTAAAGACCATGATGCAACTGTGGCGATCCACCAGCAGGTGTCACTGTGAGCTCACTTAGGCTGATCCTCAGGCGTAGCCTAAACACCTTCCTGACAGTTGGATGAACTTAATTCTGAAGGACCTTCATCTGATAGGAGCTGCTGAGGTTCTGGAGATCATAAGATATGAAACAGTCTAAGTTTGTTGTAGTTTTCTGATCGAGACATTTTACTTTGAAAACATGCGGTAGGTGGAACAAGTATCCCACTTTTTAAACCAGTTTATTTGTACAAATTTACATCAGAATGGTGCTGAATATTTGTATCACTTTGTATCAGTGTAAAAGCTAAATTAAATGTCATGTTTATATGGAAATAATGCAACTGTGAAACACCACAAATCCTATGATTTCTGGGTGTGTTGGGGTTTGGATTGCTATATAAGCATTTAAAACAGTCAGTGCTGAAATAAATAAATATAGTAATAAAAATTAAAAGTAGTAGTTCCTATAAAAGTGGTCAGTTTATGGAAAAATGTTGCCCAATTATTAGTTTTAGTTGAAAGAAAACAGCAATTAAATGAGGGAAAGTTGCTTATTTAACAATGTAAAAGATTGAATCTGAAGGCAGGATTGCGTTTGACTGTTGAATGACCACACTTTCCTTTTATGACCCAAATCTCAGAGCTCAGCGGCCGCTTCCAATCCGTCTGTGTGGTCATGGTGCGTCATGATCTGCCTGGAGATACCGTATGAAACCAACCTGATCATCATTATAAATATCTCTATATCACTCTGCCTGGCAAGCGACACGGAAGTTGTTTACAAACATACTTTTTATGAAGAAGGGAGTGTAATTTCAACTGGGAAAAGCTTTATGGGCCGCAGCGCACATGCAAACACGCACGAACATACACCTCCTCCTGCGCGCTCCGCTCCGCTGCGTCACCGCCCCGCCGCGCAGCGCTCCTTAAAAAGCGGCACTTCTCTGCCGGGAGGGTTAGTTCAAGACCTGCGGGGCAGTTACCAACACGGACTGTCAGCTTCCACATATTACTACACACACTTCTGAGGAGGGTTACTGGACCATCTGACCCGACAGAGTGGCAACATGAAGTCTCCCAAGCTGAAAGCACAAGGTACTTTCATGCTTTCCCTCACCTGTTATTATTTTTGTTTTTATAACAAAACAGACCCTATCCGGTCTGATGTTGAATAAGTTATTAATGTAGGATATTTTAGAAGAAGATCATCACCACAGTCTTGCTCAGAACTAAAAGCGCGCCTCATTTTGCAGCGAGTTTCATCAACGAGGAGGACCTGAGCGATGTGCTGTGCGAGTTCGATGCGGTGATCGAAGACTTCACGTCGCCGGTGGAGAAGCGACACTTCAGGTACGACGAACACCTGAAGACCATGAAGAGGAGGAGCAGCGCCAGCGTCAGCGACAGTGGCATCAGCGACTCTGAGAGTGAGTGGGTCTATCCTCAAAGCTACGATCAGAATTATGAAAGTTATTTATCACTTGGTAGGCTTTGTTATCACTGCAGGATCATGCAAAAGTCACAACAGTGTCACGATAAATGACTCCACCCAAAGTGGAGGTCACTTCTGTTCAGCTGCTTTTCAGCTGAAGTCTCTCTCTTCTTCATCACTTTATAAATGTTCATCCATCCTTTATTTATTTAGTATTTAAGCAGCATGTTTAAAGTGGTCTTGAACAACAGGTCTTTGATATTTTGGGGGGACATTTTGTGCTTTTTCACTCATTTTCTCTCCTGTCCTTACCTCTTTTTTTCTGTTTGTTACTTAACACTGACCTCTAATCATTCAAGCATAAAAAAGCTCCTAACTCAAGGGATAGACCAGTGTCGTGCTGACACATAACTGATAACTTAGCAAACATCTGTTTTAAATTGGACGTTAATAGCAGCCTGTCACAAAACCACATAAGTTGATTCCATTTCTTTAGTTGTATCTATGAAAAAATAACACCGATAAGACAGTTTAACAGACAGAAAACAGGATTTTAGCAGCAACAAGGTGACTCCCAAAGAGCTGTTAGCTGGAAACCTGGCATATCTCAGCATGGTGTGCAGAAACTGGACATGGGGAGGGCAAAAGAAGAAGGACTAAAAAAAACTACAGCAGATGAAGACGATCTGAAAGTGATCTCCTGAAGAAATATGATCAAATCCAGCAAAACCTGAATTTGGACCTAAGAGATACATCTGGACCTTCAGTTGATCCATCTATTGTTGGCCAAAGCCTCATCAGAAATGATCTCCATAGAAACGTGGTTGTCAAGACGCTGAGGTATGTCACATGACACAAGAACTGAACTGAACTGAAGATCAGTGACAACAAGTCTGATGGAGGGACGGATCCTCCCCAAAACCCAGACCTTAACATTATTGAAGCATCATCTTGAAAGAAAACAGATCAAAAGCCTGAAATATCCAAGGAAGAGCTTTGGAAAGTCCTTTGAGAAGTCTGGAGAACTATTCCTGAAGACTACTTAAAGAAATGACAGAAAGCTGGTCTGAGAGGGTTCAGACTGTGTTAAAGAACAAAGCTGTTCAGAAAAAATATTCACTTTCATTCTCCCTAGAGTTGGATCAACTCGGTTTTTGCATGTTTTAGTAAATCATTAGTCTCCTTTAATGTTTTACTGGCAAGAAGCAAAAAGTTGGGCGACTCCAGACTTTTGCACAGTGTTGGATCTTATCGTCCAGAGAGCAGCTTTTGTGATTGACAAGCTGCTGCATACTTTGCATGCATGCTCATATGCACAATCTCACTCAACTCAAAGAGTTATGGAAAATTCTTAATCAACATCCAAAGATTATAGAGCAGATAAGACTACTGCTTCATATTTCTGGCACATCTTCAGCTGTTCGGCAGCTTCTTTAAAGCTTTACTGTCATACATTAAGTGTATTACTCCACCATACAGCGTTTAAAAAAGTCTGCTTCCCCAGCTGAGGAGCTGGCCCCAGGCAGGCAAATGGGACAGCCTCATATGCTGACACAGTGAGAAAAATATCCCACAGGCTCACATATGCAAAGATGGTTTCCCCACACACATGTGAGTGGGTTGGGATTTCCAACGGAAGGCGTGAAAGGAGCTTTAACTCTCAAGTTTTCTGAAAAGTCTGTCTGTGGAATCATTTAAGGGCAGAGAGACATTTTTTTGGTTTCTTTCAGTCTAGTTGCATAATAACTGGAGTTCCAGTGGTTTTCTGAGGGGATCATTAGTGCTTACACTATTTAGCAACCCATGTTACAAAGCAAGTGATTAAAAATACAGGGAAGGTGTCTGAACCTGTCTGTGGCTCTAATGAGCTTGTTGATTTGCGTAAGGGATCAGATTCCTGCATGAGTCCTGTCCTCTCCATGGAAGTCTAATGAAGAGAGAACTGTCCCACGCAAGGATTACCTATTGTCTCGCAGCCTGATGGATGGATGGACTAATGAAGGGGGAGATAAATTACAAAAACTGCCCCCTGGAGTGTTTGTGTGTCAGGAAAGGAGGAAGAAATGGAGCAGTGGAGGAAGCAATGCAGGGAGAAAGAGGAGGCAGGAGACAGTGAATGACAAAGATGAATATGAGAGGAAGCTGGAGGGTTCAAGTCAAATACTGATGCTAAGTTGTGTGTTTGTTTGTGTGTGTGTTCTGCTAGTGCTCCCTGTTGTGTGTGGTGCCTCCTATCACGCTATGTGTTCAGTGCTGAGTGCTGGGAGAGATGAAGGTCAGAGAAAAGGGAATAAGTAGGTGCTTGACATCTGAGACGCTGGTGAGTTCTTCTGGAGTTTTGCAAAGCAAAGCCAAAATGAGCTCTAAGAGCAGGACTGTCTCCTGCCTGGTTTTCTTTCCTTTGTCTTTTTTTTATCAGAGTAAATAGTCTAAGCTGATTGATGAGATATGGTTTGACAAAATCAAAGTGGCTTGTGGAGAGAGTTAGGTGCTGCAGAGGACTGATCATGCTCCGTGAATATGCTGCAGTGTTACTGAAGAGCTGAGGACAAGTTTGATGAAGCTCTCAGCTTCAGAAAATATGCAAAGTTACAGTATAATAAGAGAAGCTGTCACATGCAGGTATTTCATGTCTAATAGTGTGTTTGCACACCTCTGTGAGAAACTGAATGCCACGTGAATGTGTTGCATGTGCTTGACAGGCCGTAGAGGAAGGGTGTCATTAGAGGAGAATGCAGCGGTTACTCTGAAGCTCTGCTCCACTGACACACATCATCTTTGCAGGAAATCGTAAGCTTGCTGAAGTTAATTTGTTTTGTCCTCTCTTTCTTTCTGACAGGTGCAGAATCGCTCAACAGAAACAGCTTCAGTTTCAGCGATGAGAGGCTGAACTCCCCGACCACGCTGTCCCCTGCCACCACCTCGCCTCCTCTTATGTCACCCAAACGTGAGCGTAACACACTCACCGTTGTCATAAGAATGCACTAAAACATTTCTAAGTTTTTTTTTTGTTTAATGCATGTAAATTATTTCATGTTTCTGCACATCTTTCAGATCTTTGAATTTTATTTTCATTTCTTTATGCCTTTATTTCTAGAGCTCTTTCTGCTTCCCAAAAGCTTCTTCTAATATTTCACCTGCTTTTGCTCTTTTGTTTGTGGTAAAACATGCTACCAAGGAAGCAGGAAGGCTCACTTAACATGGATGGAAGGCAGTTTTGAGTTATGTTATTAAAAAAAAGAGAGAAATCAGATCCCAGGTTAACTGCCTTTGAAAAGTAATTAGTTATATTACCATGTTACCTGCTGAGGAAAGTAGCTCATTAGACAAGCTTTTGGTAAAAAAAAGTAGGAAATCTTCTTTATGATTTCTTGTGCTTTTTGGTTGTAAAGAGGTTTTCTGCAGGCTAATGATGTCGATGACAGACATAATGTCCACTATAGTGGCATCCACATTATTCCATAAAACCCATTATTAAAGAAAAGGGGCAAAAAATCAAAGCCAAATATGTAAAAATTGCATCAAAGTTATAAATCTTGCAGAAAAATGTGAGCCCTAATATATTTAGTCTCACTGTGTGGTACTGACCTCGTTATTATCCTTGTTCTGAAACATCTCTATTTTGTTTCCCCTTCAGCAAAACTGGGTGATACCAAAGAACTGGAGGACTTCATCGCCGACCTCGACAAGACATTAGAGAGTAAGTGTTAATGGATCTGGCTGTCAGGAGTCCCTGATGAATTAGCCGTGTGCTGGCGCCACCCGCTCCCAGGGATTAGCACGGGGGTTTGTTCCCCATGCCCGCTATGCTAACAACCACTCATAAAGTCATGCAGTAGTCACTCCCCTCTGCTTTTCAAGAAACAATCATGTGTCAGGACTATGAAGAGGTTGTGGCATGTTACATGGACCTTGAGGCCTCTCAGGTTACACTGGAGAAAGGCAGGGTATCCATTTTCATCCATCACTCAGCTGTGAAGAAAGTTCTGCTACCTGCACTGTGCAAGACTGCTTTTGTGTTTCTTTTTTACCCCATTTTTTATAGGTAGCACATAGTATAAAACAGATACAGAGTTTTTTCAGATCCTGTTCATGAGATTTTGTTGGATGTATCAAAAAAGCTCGATTTGACTGTCACGCTAAGAAGGCAATGTGGGGCTGTTTGTAGTGTACAGAACATTTACTCCAGGCCCGTGTGTTGGAACATGTATACTCGAGTATGAGGAATGTGCGTTAGTGCAAACCAGAACTGAAATTCAAACTGTAAATGTCAGGAATGGAATGAGACAGAAGTAGGAGTTAAGCACACTCCATATACCGCCTGGCTCTGTCCTGTTTTTGGCCTCTGAATGTTCGTCTTTCACAGCTCGCAGGCGTCTCTATAAATCTGAACATTCAGTCAGCCAGTCAGCCAACTTCTCTGTTAGCCCCCCAAGAATGGCACATTTATTAGGACCACCGTTGTTTACGATGACCGGCCTGTACAACCAAACGTCTGCCGCTCTGAGAATAGAACCAGCGACCCAGGAGCCGGCAGTCTACTTCTAATCAAGTCTCTCTGTCTGTCTGTCTCTGCTTTTAGACATGTGACACTGGAAGTTCAGTCATCCTGGAGTGTAGCCATCATGGAAGGAGGGAGTGGATGTCTGGAACCCCCGCCATCCCCCTTTGAACAGTTAAAATGCATCTGCCCCCCCCCACACGCACACACACACACAAAAAAGGCACCCAACAGGATGCAGCTGGATGCCGCAGCAACTGCCAAGTTCCTCCACCACAGCATCAGGTTCAGCCGGCGCTCCGCTGTCTCCAGACCACACAGCGACCCGCTGTGAGGGGCTGCAGAACGGGGCAAAATTATCTCTGTTACCATGACGACAAGAACTGAAAAGTTGTCAGGAGTGACGATTTTGATCGTACAGCAAAGATTAACTGGAATATGTCATCAGATCTCCAAATCTTCCCACCACACAGACCAGGCTACGCTCCCTCATCCAAAACTTGAGCTGGAAGAGTATTTAAAAAAAAACAGGAAAAAAGAAAGAAAAAGGCTTTTTATAAGAGAAATATATTTGTAATTTTATAGAGCTACTTATTGTAAATGTATCACTCTTTTGGTGAAATATATTTTTGTATCATATGTAAATACTATTTGTTTCAAATTGTATTTGCCTCAGTATTGACAGGACAGTCAGATTAAGATTTGACACATGTTGACTGGAGTAAAGTTGATTAAATGTGAACTAAAAACTTAAAAACTGGAAAGCAATATGTGTATTTTATACAGCTAATACCTGCCAGATATAATAAACAATGGAAATACTGTTCATCTAATGCAACTTATTCTCCACCTTTATCTCTCTCTTTTGTGCTTTTTCTATGAAAACTTCATTGAAAACTTCATTTTTCCGGCTGGTTTGGTGACTCACATCTGAAATGATATGAACTGCATGTGTTACACCAGTGTGGAAAATAAACACTGTTTCCATTCAAAGGTTTTTTCAACCAGAAAAAAATAAAATAATCTGGTCCTTTCCAGGTCTGGATATGATGCAAATTCAGATGAACATGTGGCATATTACAAGTAGTTTGTGAAAAACTAAGTCCACACAATGATTCAGCAGCTTGTAGAAGCTCATTTAGCAGTAAGTAATGGTTTTCTGTATGACGTCATCAGTCTTTTATATCACCGTTGAGGGATTTTGTTCCACTCTTCTTTCCAATGTTTCTCCAGTTCATTGGTTTCTGCAGCTCTCTGAAGGTCCCACCACAGCATTTCAGTCAGGTTGAGGTCTGGACTTTGACTGGATCATGTCAACACCTGGATTCTTTTATTTTTCGGCCATTCTGTTGTAGATGTGCTGCTGTGTTTGGGATCATTGTCCTGTTACATGAGACAGTTTCAGCCAAGCTTTAGCTGCTGGACAGATGGACTCACATCTGACTCTGGAATACTTTGGTATTCAGAAGAGTTCACTGTCCACTCAATGACTGCAAGGTGTTCAGCTCCTGTGGCTGCAGAACAAGCCCAGATCACCATCCCTCCACCATCGTGTTTCACAGTTTGTATGAGGTGTTTGTGCTTATATGCTGTTTGTTTGGTTTTTTTGTGTGCATTCTGACCAAACATTTCCACTTTGGTATGGTCTCTTCAAAGGATATTGTTCCAGGTGAAGTCTGTAAACCTAAGAGAGGGAGTGAGAGAAGAGGCTTTCTGCTGCAAGGATTGCATGATAAATTTATCATGCTGAGTTTGAGATGTTAGCTTTTGCCTTTTTTTTTATTTATTATTTTTTTTATTGTAGTTTCTCTGAGCGTTGCACAGTCTGATCTTGGGCTGAACTTACTGGGACGGCCACTCTTGGGACGATTGGTATCTGACTTAAACATTTTCCACTTTGTGAATAATCTTCCTCTCAGATGAATAATGGACTCCAAATAGTTTGGAAATGATCTTCCAACCCTCCCTAGATTAATGAGCAGAAACAGCTGTTTCTCTAAGATCACTGCTGATGTCTTTCCTCCTTAGCATTGTGTTAACACACACCTGAAAATCGCAGAACAGTACACTCTAATCAGGTTCATTCATCCATAACACCTGGCTGCTATTAACCTTTTAATTTCTATAAAAGCAGCCAGGGTGGACTTAGTTCTTTACACACTACCTCTGAATTTAGGCTTAGTTTTAAAGTTGTTAAATAAAGAATGACATGATGTAATATGTCATGTGTTTTCATATTTGTGATATTTCATTATGTTCTCATATGTGTAACATTTTATTTTAAAGGAGGTTTACATTTTTTTCTCATGACTGCACAGTATGTGCTTTACATTCTTGAAAATTGTTTCAGTACCCAAACAGCCTGTTTCAAATAGAACTTGTTAAGTCTTCATATCTGCAGTCAGATGAAATAACTATGCAGTGATTTCCTCCAGATTCCAGTCAGCATGGTGGGTGTAAAGCTGCTGACTGACTGGACTGGAGCCACTGCTGTTCACCCCCTCAGAGCTATATTAACCCACCAAGATCACAATCACTGAGTGCCTGACCTGCCCTTTCAATTTTCAGCTTCCTTTCAAGGAAGTTGTGAACATGGTCACTCAAACCAAAGATCTTATCTGTCAGACTGAGGTTTAACACACTTGTTTCATTATATGCAGAACTTCAGTGAAGTCACCCAAAAAGAAAAATCCACCAAAAAAAAAAAAAAAAACTACGAAGCAAACTTTTGGACGTTCACTTCTTTCCAAGAATGAAACTCATGCATGCAGTAACACAGAAACACTGAAAATGGATATCACAGGTCTGTAACCTTCCGTCCTCATTAATCACTCAACAAAGCAGAACTTATGTAACATCTTTAGTACCCGGGTCTATTTCTAGAGGAGGAGGGAGACAGGAGGGTGTGACCCTGTTTGGTGGCAGCTGAAGCTAAAGTCGTCTGATGTCAGAGGCACCCCTCCGTCTGCTGACCACCAGAGGTCAAATGTCTCAAACTGGGGGTAGACATAGAGACCGTCCAGCAGGTGCAGACAGTGAAGCTCACAAGCAAAAGAAGATCTAATGCTGATCCTACATTTCCCATGATGCAATTTAACTCTCCAGCAAGCAAATGCAATCTTACCAGTTATATGCTTTAGGTCTAAAATTCCAGGTTCTTGTTTAATTTACTTGAGTAAAATCAGTTGTTTCTATGGTGTCTAACAACCAAGCTCCTGACTCTCAGCTCCCAAAACTCCTGCAGTTGATTTGCATGGGTTTTTCTTTCTGGTGTTGGCATTTATTTGTCATATAACACTGTGTGTTTTAGCTGCTATCAGAATAATCTAGTTTTTCTCTGATCTGGTGATACAGGTTGCAGTGACTTGGTGTATGATTGGAAGTTTGCACAGAGCATTTCTTGTAGACTGGATTCTTTCTGCAGATATCTAATGTCTGCCTTTTTTCTATCAACTCATCTCCTCTGTGCAGCTTCCATCAAAACTAGACCATTTTTAGCAAAGTGTAAAGGAGAACCACTTCTGGGATGCTTCTGAAACATGACATGGCTCGTCCGGTGGAAACTTAAGCTCTGTCTGGAGTGGCCATGATTAACTCGCAGCCAGAATTTGATGCAGCCCAGTTCGATGGATTCCTGGCATCACTTTGAAAGCCAAGACAACTTTGCTTTCATCGATACAGTATCATGTGGCTAACTTTTTTGTTCTTTAGAAAGCTCCTCCATAGGCTTATTGGTACTTCTACTGACCAGAAAACTCATTTTCATATGTAAAACCAACAAAGCACAGCTTTGAATATTGACTTCATTGTGTCTTTAGAGCAAAGGGCGAGGGATGAAGGTCTGAAATAAAAGTAAAAGTGCTTTTTAGGGGATTTTTTTTTTTTCTTGTTTGGTTCAAATGGCAACAAATCTCCTTAACTTGATTGTTCTGTTGAGGTTCTTCAAGGGTCTATTCTTGGACCACTTTTATTTAAATTTTACATTAATGAGCTACCTGATTTTTTGTCAATGTGTCAACCTCATGTCATGACACCCACCATGCTGGCACCAGCCACCAGGTCTTTATGTACAGTCTCTATTAAGCAAATGAAAATGTACAATTTGCACATTTTTAAGACTACTTTGTATTTTACATGCTCTATATTTTCTACAATTCATATTTTATATTTTTCTATATGTTCTACCTTTATTTTATGTTTACACTGTAGAGAGGACAAAAGCTAAACATAATTTTGATCTGTTTGTGTATCATGTATGTACAGTCGAATTGACAATTAAGCTGACTTTGACTTGGCTGAATAATAAAATAATTTTTAAGGAGGCTGAAAATTTCTAAAAGACATCTTTAATTCTTACAGCTGCAGTGAATCAGGTTCACGATTGGCTATTTAAATTATGCCTTTTATTATATATTACAAAAAAACAAGAACAAAACTGTATGTATGATCTGCACAAATCAAGCAGAAGTTTTGTCACATTCGAATGTTTTCCTGGGAGGAGAGGAAATGGACATTGTGAATGAATTTCATTATCTTGGGGTTTTACTGGAGTCTGCATTTACTCTTTAAAGGTTTTCAAAAAAAGGTTCAATTTAATTATTTAATATACAGAACTTTTCACAAATAAGACCATTTTTGACAGTCATTTTTGACAGTTGTTCCTCTACTGGGGAAACGCATCTTAAAATAACAGAATCACTTTTCAAAGCTCTAAAAAGTTCTTGACAGAGAAACCATCAACATTTCATTATAACATCCTAGAAAAATATTGCATTGTTAGTTGTAATAACTTTATAAATCTGAAATTTGCTGGTTTCATATACAAGGTTCTCCATGGGCTTTCTCCTCCTCCTTTAAATCATTTTTTAAACAGGAACCTGGCAGTGGTACCAGGACCACCACGAGACGGGACCGTGTGGGACTGCATTTGGACAGGCTGTGCTGTCAGTAAAAAGAAGCAAATTCTGGATCAGTCTAACTCTTGTGCTAAGAAATATTCCACATATTCCGTCTTTACGACTCATCAAGGCTATGAAAATACTGCCTGTAACTGAGTACAAGAAGTAGCTGTTCTAACAGGAAGCAAACCTAGAGGAGAAAAAAACATTTTTACACATTGCTTTTTTCCCCCATCTTTTCCAACATCCATTCATATTGTCTTATTATCCATCCATCCATCCATCCATTCTCTTCCGCTTATCCGGAGTCGGGTCGCGGGGGCAGCTGCCTAAGCAGGGAAACCCAGACTTTCCTCTCCCCGGCCACATTCACCAGCTCATCCGAAGGGATCCCGAGGCGTTCCCAGGCCAGCCGAGAGATGTAGTCTGTCCAGCGTGTCCTGGGTCTGCCCCGGGGCCTCCTTCCGGTGGGACATGCCCGGAACACCTCACCAGGGAGGCGTCCAGGAGGCATCCTAACCAGATGCCCGAGCCACCTCATCTGGCTCCTCTCGATGTGGAGGAGAAGCGGCTCTACTCTGAGCCCCTCCCGGATCACCGAGCTTCTCACCCTATCTCTAAGGGAGAGCCCGGCCACCCTGCGGAGGAAACTCATTTCGGCCGCTTGTATTCGAGATCTCGTTCTTTCTGTCATTACCCACAGCTCATGACCATAGGTGAGGGTAGGAACGTAGATCGACCGGTAAATCGAGAGCTTTGCCTTTCGGCTCAGCTCTCTCTTCACCACGACAGACCGATGCAGAGCCCGCATCACTGCGGACGCCGCACCGATCCGCCTGTCGATCTCTCGCTCCATCCTTCCCTCACTCGTGAACAAGACCCCGAGATATGTAAACTCCTCCACTTGGGGCAGGACCCCATCGCAGACCCGGAGAGAGCACTCCACCCTTTTCCGGCTGAGGACCATGGTCTCGGATTTGGAGGTGCTGATTCTCATCCCAGCCGCTTCACACTCGGCTCCGAATCGCTCCAGTGCGAGCTGAAGATCACGTCCCAATGAAGCCAACAGAACCACGTCATCTGCAAAGAGCAGAGACCCAATCCTGAGGCCACCGAACCGGATCCCCTCGACACCTCGGCTGCGCCTAGAAATTCTATCCATAAAAGTTATGAACAGAATCGGTGACAAAGGACAGCCTTGGCGGAGTCCAACCCGCACTGGAAACGATTCTGATTTACTGCCGGCAATGCGGACCAAGCTCTGACACCGGTCGTACAGGGACCGGACAGCTCTTACAAGCGAGTCCGGCACTCCATACTCCCGGAGTACCCCCCACAGGAGTCCCCGGGGAACACGGTCAAATGCCTTCTCCAAATCCACAAAACACATGTAGATTGGTTGGGCAAACTCCCATGCCCCCTCGAGGACCCCAAAGAGGGTGTAGAGCTGGTCCACTGTTCCACGACCGGGACGAAAACCACACTGCTCCTCCTCAATTCGAGGTTCGACTATCCGACGGACCCTCCTCTGCAGCACCCCTGAATAGACCTTACCGGGGAGGCTGAGGAGTGTGATCCCCCTGTAGTTGGAGCACACCCTCCGGTCCCCCTTTTTGAAGAGGGGTACCACCACCCCAGTCTGCCAGTCCAGGGGGACTGCCCCCGATGTCCACGCGATGCCGCAGAGGCGTGTCAACCAAGACAGCCCTACGGAATCCAGAGCCTTAAGGAACTCTGGGCGGACCTCATCCACCCCCGGGGCCTTGCCACCAAGGAGATTTTTAACCACCTCAGCGACCTCAGCCCCAGAGATAGGCGAGCCAGCACCAGCTACCCCAGACTCTGCTTCCTCATCAGAAGACGTGTTGGTGGGATTGAGGAGGTCTTCGAAGTATTCCCTCCACCGCCTCACAACGTCTCGAGTCGAGGTCAGCAGCCCCCCATCCCCACTGTACACAGTGTTGACGGAGCACTGCTTTCCCCTCCTGAGCCGCCGGATGGTGGACCAGAATCTCCTCGAAGCCGTCCGGAAGTCATTCTCCATGGCCTCTCCAAACTCCTCCCACGCCCGAGCTTTTGCCTTAGCGACCGCCGAAGCCGCGCTCCGCTTAGCCCGCCGATACCCATCAGCTGCCTCTGGAGTCCCACAGGCCAAAAAGGCCCGATAGGACTCCTTCTTCAGCTTGACGGCATCCCTTACTGTCGGTGTCCACCAACGAGTTCGGGGGCTACCACCACGACAGGCACCGACGACCTTACGGCCACAGCTGCGGCTGGCCGCCTCGACAATAGAGGCACGGAACACAGCCCATTCAGACTCAATGTCCCCCGCCTCACCCGGGACTTGGTTGAAGCTCTGCCGGAGATGGGAGTTGAAACTCCTTCTGACAGGGGACTCTGCCAGACGTTCCCAGCAGACCCTCACAACACGCTTGGGCCTGCCAGGCCTGACCGGCATCCTCCCCCACCATCTGAGCCAACTCACCACCAGGTGGTGATCAGTTGACAGCTCCGCCCCTCTCTTCACCCGAGTGTCCAGGACATGCGGCCGCAAGTCCGACGACACGACTACAAAGTCGATCATCGAACTGCGGCCTAGAGTGTCCTGGTGCCAAGTGCACATGTGGACACTCTTATGTCTGAACAAGGTGTTCGTTATGGACAATCCATGACGAGCACAGAAGTCCAACAACAAAACACCACTCGGATTCAGATCAGGGGGGCCGTTCCTCCCAATCACGCCCCTCCAGGTCTCGCTGTCATTGCCCACGTGAGCATTGAAGTCCCCCAGCAGAACGAGGGAGTCCCCAGAAGGAGTGCTCTCCAACACCCCCCCCAAGGACTCCAAAAAGGGTGGGTACTCTGAACTGCTATTTGGTGCATAGGCACAAACAACAGTCAGGACCCGTCCCCCCACCCGAAGGCGGAGGGAGGCTACCCTTTCGTCCACCGGGGTAAACCCCAACGTACAGGCGCCAAGTTGGGGGGCAATGAGCAGGCCTACACCTGCTCGGCGCCTCTCACCGGGAGCAACTCCAGAATGGAAGAGGGTCCAGCCCCTCTCGAGGGCAGTTGTTCCAGAGCCCAAGCTATGCGTCGAGGTGAGTCCAACTATATCTAGCCGGAACCGCTCAACCTCGCGCACCAGCTCAGGCTCCTTACCCGCCAGAGAGGTGACATTCCACGTCCCTAGAGCTAGCTTTTGCAGCCGAGGATCAGACCTCCAGGGTCCCCGCCTCTGGCAGCCGCCCAGCTCACAATGCACCCGACCCCTATGGCCCCTCCCGTAGGTGGTGAGCCCACGGGAGGAGAGGCCCATGTCTCCCTTTCGGGCTGAGCCCGACCGGGCCCCATGGGCAAAGGCCCGGCCACCAGGCGCTCGCCTCCGTGCCCCACCTCCAGGCCTGGCTCCAGAGGGGGGGGCCCCGGTGACCCACGTCCGGGCAAGGGAAACCTTGGTCCTTGTTTTTTCATCATCATAAGGGTTTTGTGAGCCACACTTAGTCTGGTCCCTCCCCTAGACACCTGTTTGCCATGGGTGACCCTACCAGGGGCATACGCCCCCGACAACATAGCTGCTAGGATCGTCAGGACACACAAACTCCTCCACCACGATAAGGTGGTGGCTCATTATTATCATCTTCTAAATTAAATCAAGAACTGCAATGCAAATCCAGTTAATGTCTTGAATGGTTCAGATGTCTGTCTGATGTTGCTAGAAAGCTAACAAGCCAAACATCTAAAGTACCCAGAGATTTCACCAAAAATACACAACTGTACAGAATGTCAACACACTTGGACCAAAGCTGTGAGTAAGAAGGAGATCATTCATCTGTGACTGACTGCATTAGTGCAGATCTGACCAGCCTTTGATTTTATTTTATATAAAACATCATAAAAGCTCAGCCCGCATGATGAGAGCAGCTCTCACAATCTATGGCTGCTGTTCACAGCCTGTAGATCCTGCCAACCCGCTATCACTCCATGCCAGTCTGTATTAATCTGATGGCAGGAAGCTGGCACAGAAACAACCGTTTCCATGTTGTTTCTTCAGTACAGTTGGCAGAAACTGAAGCTGTGGGTACAGTCCCACTGGGAGTCCACCTATCGGTGATGCTCTGCACCATGGGTATGATTTTTAGAGAGACCATGTTGACACAACACATGATCTCCGCTCTTGGCAGCAGTGGGCATCTTTTTGGCAGCATGCATCAGTTCTGTACAAGTGTTGGCCTTGGCAGTGCACAGCCAGCATGCACACAGCAATGGAAGTGTGGGAAAAGCAGGGAATACATGTGCAGAGTACACAGCTGGTGGAGGGACAGTTAGAAGAAGATAAGGAAATGCAACAGGTAGGTTAAGGTAGTACCTTCAGTATTTAAAAAAAATTAAGGTAACTGATAGATGATGAGGACAGATGCAGCAAAATAGAAAATCTTCCAGCTGTATGTTAGTCTTTACGTGGAGATGGATTCCCACTGAGGGCTGCACAAGTGGTCGTTCCATGAATAGGCTGGGCAGACACACACATCTGTGTGTGTCCACATCACAAAGACACAGAGCCAAATATCAGGTTCAGCTTTCCACTGGGTCTCTTCACATCACTGGAGTCCAGATGTCACCACTGACAGCACAAAGAGAGGGAACATTAATGAGCATGTGCAGATGTCTTTCATCTCTTCACTTTTTTAGTTGCACGTTGGGATCTTTGAGGTCTAATTTAACACTCAGTGGTCAGCTTTTTTCTTCAACATTTCTGGTGAAACGGTGTTTTATTTTGCAAATATATGAATCAGAATTTTGTGTTCTTCAAGAAGTAACCAAATCTACTCATATTTCTCAGCTCTGGAGAAGTAACTGAAACCCCAACAGGGCGAGATTAAACAGATTTTTATAAGCTTGGCAACTAAGTGATTTGTAGATGAAAAATGTGAAATAAATCTAAAGTACCACAATGAAACATATTTATTAAGGTTCTGTGAAACATTTTTTTATGTATGTAGACACAAAGAAACTGAATTTAGGACATACACTCTCAGATTTTAAAATATCTACAAAGGACTGAAACATATAGTACCAGTCAAAGGTTTGGCCACTTAGCCATTAAATCTAATAGGTAAGTGTGTCCAAACTTTTGACTGGTACTGTATGTGATCGTCATCCATAAGACTGGACTTCATTTCTTGTCTGATGTAATACTTCAATTGCTTATTTTTGTTTTCAGTCTCTCTCTAGTTGGGTTTAGGCACCTAAACCACTCACTAGAAATAGGAAATAAAAACAACTTTGTTTAGGTTGAAAAACTATTTCTACTTCCTTTAAAATGAATGAGCTTCCATTATCTACCCTTATGAATCTCCTTTTGTACCATTCTATCAAGACAATGCTTCAGTAATGTTTAGGTCTGGTCTCTGGAGAGGATCCATCCCTCCATCAGACCTACTGCCACTGATTTTCAGTCCAGTTCTTGTGTCATGTGGCATACGTAAGACCCCCCCCCCCCCTTTAGAATGGCTACTTGACATCTACGTTTCCATGGAGACCATTTCTGATGAGGCTTTGGTCAACAGTAGATGGATCAGCTGAAGGTCCAGATGCATCTCTCAGGTCCCAGTTTAGGTCTTTGGTGGATTTGTTTAAAGAACATCACTTTCCGATCCTGTTCATCTGCTGTAGATGGCTTTTTAGTCCCGACTCATCTTCTTTTGTTCTCCACGTGTCCAATTTCTGATCACCAGGCTGAGACATGACAAATTTTTAGCTAACAGCTGCTAAAATACAAAAACAGATTCACCAAAAAAGTTCAAGTTCAAGCCTGGACAGAAAATGAGAGAAAAGGAGTCAACCCTGGAAAAGAATTGTTCAAGACCACTTTGAAAGACTACAGGATTACATGAGAATTGTTTTTGTGTGTGTGTGTGTGTGTTTGTTTGTTTTTTAATCAAGCCAGATTTTAACAAGGGTAGGACTCACAGATGTGAAAACTGATCTCCAACACCATCAGACTGATTGATTTCACATCTGGCTTCCTGAGCTGGCCCTACTGAAGCAGCTGCACGTCTTCAGTCCATGAAAACATCTTAAAAAGTGCAAATGAAAACTTTTAAAAAGAATATTTCATGGCTAATAACTGTGACACTAACTATGACTTGGCCTGTGTTTAATGAAGACTCAGCATCATATGTCTACAATGGGAATGAGGTCACAGTACTGACAGCAGGCAGATGCTTCACACACACCCCTACACACACACACACACACCAGACAGTGGGACATCTGGACATTGTGTGGGTGTGTTGGAGCTGACAAAGCAGTGAATTTACTGTTGTGGATGTACATGCAGCTGAATGGAAAGCTCAGTAGCAGGTGCTAGATAGTTTTCTAAAGACTCATTACTTGAGGGTAAAAAGTAGGACGTGACTTTTTGGCTTGTTTGGTTACCAAGAAACACTGTACACCCCAACCCACTAAGTAACACTGTCCGACAGGGCAGCAAGGCTAACTTTTAAAATCTGGACAGAACACATAATACAGTGTTATGACAACAGAAGTGCGTCTGGAAGTTATGTAATAGATGTGCTGTCTTGGCATCTCTGACTCAGTGGATGAGCTTTGTTAAACGGTTAAAGCTGTTTATGAGGTTTTGCTCATATTATAACACGAACTGGTGTCTTTTTGCAGTACATTGTGGCTCAGTTATTATCAGTCATTAAATTTTACAGACATTTGTAAAAGCTTCCGAAAACAGAAAAAGAAAATCCTACATATTTTTTAATATTTTTAATTATTTTCAAAGTAAGAAATGAGAAAACTTTGACATAAACTGGTCTCATTTTAAAGAAATTAAAAACAGATGTTGGACTTTAAATGATGGAATACATCAATAATAATTCAACATGACTGCCACTATCATTTAAGTGAATATCTCCTTATATTCAACTCTTTTCTCCTTGACAGGGACTTCTGTGACTTACTGAAGAATTGGTTGAGTGTAGACATTAAGATCTGGCCAGAATAAGAGCTCCCTCATTTTTGTGATAAAGCCCTTCCTGGTTCTGGGTCTGCTGGAGGTTTTTCTTCTTGTTAAGAGGGAGTTTTTCCTCTCCACTGTCACCCACTGCCCTGTACTTGCTCAGGCTCGAGAAATGAAACAAAAAGAAGATTCAGTCCCACATCTCAAAGATTCAACACAATCCACTGGTTCCCTTAGCTAGACAATTAACTTTTCTGAACTGGCGTATAAACAGTTATTATAAACTGGGCTAATGCGGATCCTTCTACTCTACAGTCATTTATCTGGCACTTAAGTGGCATTAAGGGTCTTGTCTAAGGACCCAAATGGAAGGTGTTAATATTCGTTACCTGTGGGGTTCAAACTTGGGTCTTCCACATGGGAAGTGGAGGCCCTGCAACCTGAGCTATCCAGCCACAGGATCATATACACTTCCATGCAAAAATACACACAGTTGAGATTAGTCTCCTTTGGAGAGTGGCTGGTTTCAGTCTTGGAGGTTTATGGTGAGGAGCTTGAGCATCTGAGAGGGAGAAATGGGAGTAGATCCAATGCTTTACTGCATTAAAAGGAGTCAGCTGAGATGGCTGGTGCAGCTGAAAAAAACACTACCTGGTACCCTCTGATTAGAAGTTTTTAAAGAAATTGCTAATTGAATTCTTGGCTCTAACTGAATGTCATGTTTTGGAATGTGGCTGTCACAGAGCAGAAGTGATGGATCATAAAATGGGAAAATGTTGGCTGAGGAGATGGGGTGAAATCACTGCGATTTGATTCCCTGCCACCATTCACAGCTGTCTCCCTCAGTTCCCTCAAACACTTCCTCTCAGATTGATGTAGTCAAATTAAAAAGGTTTTCTTGGGAATATTAATCAGGACAAGGGTGTAGGTTTGTGTAATTTCTTACTTGTTGATGTTACAGATGAGAGAATCATGCAGATGTAAATTAACCAGATAATAGTGGTGAATCACACTGGACATATTGGTGGCCTGTGAACCATTTTGCAGACAGACTCTGAGTCAGTGTTTATGGTTCATCAGGATAAAGCGAGCATGACCCTATATTTCCAGCTGATGAGTCAGTGGACTCTTGCACATATGACGGATGTGGTAACCCCAGGAGGAAACGCAGTGACTGCATTCCACATTTGTCAACGAGCTTAGCAAGCATTATTCATACAGTGACAAAATTAGCATTGTAGATATGGAAACAGAAATTTGGTAAACTTGGAAGCATTAGAGAAAACACAGAGACACACCAGTTCAGGCTGTCTGGCTCCCATCTGTTCCTCCATTTCCTGCGATTTTCCATCTGTTTTCTGGCATATTATCCATAATATACTGAACAATAACTTTATTTCAAACAGTTATCTTCACATTTATTGACATTCGAGTTGTAAGATGCCGTTTCAAATGGTGAAGTTTAAACCCTGTTAATGTGTGTTTAGGCACAAATGTTTGATAAATAACATTTTTATCTGTGTGATTGAACAGAAAGTTATTGTGGATGAGAACTTTGTCCTGAACAGGAATAATATTCAACTTGTTTATCCACAAAGACTGTGATGGACACACTCTGCAGCTAACATGGCTTTCATGTGTGTGTGTTGCAGATGGGGCGGTACAGAGTCTGTTTAATGGAAGCCATGATGTTAACCAAGTAGTTATTAATCCCTATACCTAACTAGGCATTAAGTCAATGCAAAAGTGAGATCTAAAGTGAAATAAAGTCGAGAAAGTTCTTGGTAAAACCAGAGATGAGTTTAGTTTTTTTTTGAATGATGCTTGTGTCTGTAAATCCAGCCTGCCTTTTTGAGACTAGTTGCCAAAGATAAATGATTTATTTTCACATTTATTGATTTATGTTTACTGTATTTATTTATTTTTATTATAGAATTGTTTCTTAATATATTTTTAAATAATGACATTTATTATTTTTCATGAAATTTTTCTTTATTTATTTCCCCTTTTTGTCTATTTTTACATTTGTGCACATGATGATACTATTGATTCTAGGAATGTGAACGCCACTCAACAAAAAGCCCCAAGAGAGAGAGACACACACACACAAAAACACACACAGACACAAAAAAACAAAACAAAAAAACTAACAAACAAACAAACAAAAAAACTAACAAAAAGTAGCGAAACCATCAAAATTTACCAGACAAATTTAGAATAAAAACCTTGTTTTACCACAACTACCTGTGCACACACAGGTTTCCAATAAGATGTTGCTGATTTATAACAGTATGAACAGCCAGATCTACTAAAGTAAGTAATTTTAGGGTAAATAAGCTTAAACAGAATCATTACGGAAACACTTCCACCACAGATAGAGTGGCATGAAAAGAAAACTCACTAATGTCCAACTAAACGACTGAAGTATCGCTTAGTCTCAGTGGACGTCATCGTTTCATGTAATTTGCCTCCTCTTTATTCCTGAGAGGCCCCAACGTCTGACACAATGACCCTTCTCTGCTTTCAGCAGACCTTTCTGTGGTGCTAACAGGGAGTTTCAGCAGGAGAAAGAGAGCCGGCACAGTTCAGGGATATACATGTACTCTTTCTATCAGCGGGTGCAGAGAAATAACAGTAATGATCAGTTTCCATAAACCAGAAGACATCAGACAATAGTCTGGGATACTGGAAGTATGGGTGTGGCTAATGTTTAGTTCAAAAACTGAGCCAGTGAGAGCTAACCTGAGCTCCACATACACGGGTCCATGAGCTGATAAATACCTCAGTCACATTTTCTGACCCCCTCAAGTAGCCTGACTTGAATATGCTGTTGCAATCTTCTGTATTTTAATAGAAAGAGGAACATTTGCTGTGAGCCTTTGCAAAGTTTGATTTATTCTGTTCTGGTCCATTTGGTTTATTCTTGGTGGACAAATAACATTTCTGGGGTTTGATTGTGGCCCAGATTTGCCAAAGAGGATCGTAATGATCAGACCATCATTCCATAAATTATTAGAGCCCAATATGATCTCCCTGTGTGGGCCAGATTTGAGCCAGAATTGAAATGAACTGCAGCACACATTAGGGCAATTTCTGATTTATTTAAATGCCTGTTGACGCGTGATCTCATATTAGCTGTTTTTTTGTATATTTACCATTTATTACCATGTGATATATCAAAATTATTGTAGTGTATTATTGTATTATTATTGTATCCACCAGGGTGCAGAAGACAATATCAGACTGTGTACAACAGGGTTTGAGCCCCATTTTTACCATAAAGTGATGTAAAAGGTCTCAGAAACTGTATGTATCAAATATGATATATATGGCATTAAATGGTTAATTTGGTCAAAAAGCTTCTGCGAACTTCTGGTGAACATGTTTTGGTGTCAAATGACTCATTGTGAACTTATAGTGCTAACTCAATCTGTAGGACAGGGTTAACACCAAACCTACAGTTTTGCTTGTTGCATGGACCCTGGCAGTAGTATTTTATTTATTTTTTTTTAACCTGTCCTGTCCAGCATCATAGCAGCAAAATGATAATCTGGTTGCTGTATCGTGTTGAACAAATTTGCTCTGCCAAGGGGAGGCCTATGGCTCCTCTTGATAATCTGATTCATTTATTTATTTATTTACTTTGAATCATGGAATCTATGTAATCTTGCTGGACCTGACCGGAGGGGACAGAAAAAGAAGGAAAATAGCAAAAAGAAGCAAAAGGGAAAGAAGAAAGAGGAGACAAAAACACCAGAGACAGAAGGCAACGACCCTTCAATCCACACCATCACCAGACAACAAACTGTTACACCCACACACAGACACACCAAAAAATTTCCTACAGCTTTTCCTGAAAAACAGAGCTGCTAGTCATTAAGAGCTCTTAAATAATAACCAAATCAAAAAGACATATAACAAAAGAAGCACAACAACAACCAGATACTGACTCACAGGAAAAGAATAAGAGAAATAATCTCTTAGTGTATAAACCCACTGGACAACTCATTGACAGTCAACATGCAGAGGATGAGGAATGAGGAGTGATCAGTGATGAGGAGTGGTGAGTGAGATCATGTAAATGCAACCTCGCTTCTATGGAAGCTAGAGGCAGACCAGGGCAGCCCAGAGACCCTGGCCCTGAGCAGCAGCCCCGGAGCACCAACCAAAGCCACCCCACCCCGAAGACGACTCCAGCCCCACCAGATGTTGCACAAGGGAAAATATACTTAAAGACCAAATTATTGTTGCACATTTGATTTATTTTAAATAAAATAATAAAACTATTTAAAATTGCTCATCGTGGCCTGTTGATGTTCAAAAACAGAAATAACTAGTTTTAATTTGGCTCTGGTTTGAATTATTTTAGCTAAAAAAGTCAAGGAAGACTCAAAATTTAGGATTAAAGAGACAAACTTGTATATTTGATGGCTCTATTATCTTTTACAATCCAGGTTTGCCGTGCACTGTGACTTTTTCTCTAAAAGAAATCAAACGATGAAAAGAGTCCAGACAGTAATTTAAAAAAAGGACCACATGAAGAAATAAGCTTTAGAGATTGAACACTACATTACACAAAGTATGCAGATATCTCAGTGTCATGAGCAAACTAAACACTGTACAAATTATTGAGGAAATTGTGGAAATAACAGTAATAAAATGGCTTTTCTCGATTGCCAAAGTTCTAAAAGTAAAAACCTTATAAACTGAGCATGTCAGCAGACAAGGGTCATCAGTAATTAAAACAGTTGCTTACTTCTCTAGTCCCTCCTCCTGCTTTCACTACTCCTCCCATCCATCTCTTTTATCTCACTTACCCTCCTCAAACTGAAACCTCCTCCTCTTCTCCACCCTCCTCCTTTATCTGTGCATGTCTCCTTTTCCCTGCTACTGTACACTTGTCCCCATCTGTTTTTTTGTACTCTCAGTCTCTCCTATCAACTCCTGCCTTTCACCACTAAAACCACTTGGCTTCTGGCATTTAAGGGTGGGTTGACTTAACTTCTCCATCTAAATCCCCATACCTCTGTCAGGCTTTCTGTTCTTCCTCTTGGTCCAGGTTAGATAAGTGGGTCAGGGTATAGCTTTAGGCTAACAGGAGTACCCTTTCATTAAAACTAAGTGTACACGTGACCAGAGTTTTGCACTTAGGTGGAAAATCTCTTTTCTCACCTGACACATAAAAAAGTCTTTTGGAGCAGAAAATGTGTTAATTCAGCTATTTTTTGTTTTTGTTTTTATTAAGTTTAGCCACTACTATTTATTTTTATATAAATAGGTGTAAAATTTGGTGAAACACGTGCAAATATGTACAGTATATGATACAAAACAGTGTTAAACTCTGTGTAGCTTTGAAAGTGATTATTTGATCCGAACAGCTTTCTTCTTTATCACAGTCTGAACCTTCTGAGACAAGTTTTCTATAATTTTTCTCAAAGTAGTCTTCAGGAATAGTTTTCTGGGCTTCTTCAAGGACTTTCCAAAGCTTCTCATAGATGTTTCTGCCTTATGTTCACTTTTCTGTCCAGATGATCCCACACTGCTTCAATAATGTTGAGGTCCAGGTTCTGGGGGGTATCCATCCTCCATCAGACCTGTTGTCATGTGGTATACCTCAGCCATTTCTTCCTATTTCTTTCCTTAACAATGGCTTCTTGACAGCCACATTTCCATGGAGACCATTTCCAGTAGATGGATCAGCTGAAGGTCCAGATGCATCTCTCAGGTCCTTCAGGACAATGCTGTAAATCAGGGGTGCCCAGCTCTGGTCCTCAAAGGCCACAATCCTGCAGGTTTTTGATGTGTCCCTGCTCCAAAACCACCTGACTCAAATTGATGAGTCACTGTGCAAAACTTAATAGGCTGTTGGATCTATTTAATTTGAGTCAGGTGTGTTGAAGCAGGAAACACTGGAAAATCTGCAGGACAGCGGCCCTTGAGGACCGACTTTGGGCACCCCTGCTGTAGATAATTTTTTAGTCATGACTCTTCTTTTGTCCTCCACTGCTTACCATACTGAGATATGCCAAGTTTTCAGCTAACAGCTCTTTGGGAATCATCTTACTGCTAAAATCTTATTTTCTATCTGTTAAACTGTCTTATCTTTGCTGTTTTCAGGAGATGAAAACAAAAACATAGGTTCAAGTGAGGTGACAGTGACAAGCTGCTAGTAACAGAAAGCATAAAGATCATTTTAAAACTGGTTCTTTGCTAATTTGTCTGTTATATGTCGACACAACGTTGGTTCATCCCTTGAGTTAGGAGCCTTTTTATGCTTGAATGGTTCATAGGTCAAAGTTATGTGGAAAAACCACCTTAAAATCAATCAGGCAGAAGGACTGTACTAAAATAGATAAAAAGAAGCCAATATCAAATGAAAAACAAAGATAGCAGAGAGCCTGAAAGGACTACTGCTCAAGACAGACTTCAGGAAAGTTTGGCAGCTAAGGAGTAAAATATAAAGAAGTGAGGGTTTTCTCATTTTTGTAAAGTTTCAAACTTAAAGGGCTGTACATGGTTAACTGTGAGTGGCAGGATGATTGGTACAGAAGAGTAGAGAAGTTGATATATGGCCAGACTTGATGAGGAAACAATGAGCAGATGTGCAGAGGGAGCTTCCACGCCCACGAGAAAGTCAGGCATACACACACACAAACAAAGGAGGCAGGCAGGGAAAACTGTGCCATAGGGAAGAAAAAACTGAGGGCATGTTGAGAGTCATGACACTTAGACTATTTGTTACATCGAGTTTTGAATGGTAGCCATAATTTCAACAGAAAGGTGAGCGGTTTCTGCAAAGCACTTGTGTCAACACTTTACCTGGAGTTACCTCTTTAACAGCCACCTCAGGGCAAAGTCTTCCATTTATACAAGACTGCAAACGCTAAAGGAGTGTGTTCATTCCTCAGAAGGAACTGATCTGCATGTCTTTATGCATGCATACATGTGAAGTGAATAAGTAAAAAATTTAGCTTTCCTTCTCTGCAGGCTCTTTCTTGTGTTAAAAAAGTTAATCTAACTTACTTTCTCTGTATGTGTCGGGGCATGACTCAGTCTTTCACACCGTCAATAAATCACACATGAAATGAGGTATGCAGTTGCTAGGATTTGTCTTTGTGTCTAATACAGTTTCTTTTTCAAATCCCCACTTGATCAGCTGGATCTTGTGGGTAGAAAGTTTCCAAATTATTGTCAAATCAAAATATTTCATTGCCGCTCTTGTAGAAGCAGAGATTTCGATCATCCTGTCCTCACTCACAGTACAAACAGTCTGACACAGCTGAAGACGAGACCTTAACAAGACGCTGCATGCTTCAGCCTCCCTGAACTTTGCTGTGCATCTGTCATGAGTGGTAAAATAAATAGTTAATAGAGTGTAAAAATTTAAATCTACACTCTGTACCAAAGAAACTGCATCATATAATGAAAATGCATTTTTGTTGTGTTATTTTGTACATAGTTTATTAGTCAGAGGTTAGAGAAAGTTTCAGGGCCTTCATCCTGCAGGCGAAGGTTGAGGTCTTAAATAAAATGTTCTATTTAGTTTAGTAGTTTGCTTTGGGCTCATTATTTGTTTAGAAAATGATCACAGTTTAACTAAAAATGAAAAATTTCACATATATGTATTCACAAAGCCTTGGTATGGGATGAGTTGGGAGGTTGTTCAAGCCAGCCACTGTTTTCCAATGGCTGACAGTGTGTTGCCCTCAGTGCTCTAAGGGACACAATGAATACAACTCCTTGTTTTCTTGTGACACCACATCTGCCTTATTAGCTCTGCATAACAAAAAGTAGTGGTCAACTTTTTAAATTATGATCATGGTTATTTAAGGCTTAAGTAACCTCAATCTGTTTCATGAGAAACCCGTCTTCAGGGTTTCTCATGAAGTCACAAAAAAATGAAAAGCAAGCCAAAAATTTTACAAAAATCATTTCATTGGGATCAAAAGGAGCTGAAAGCATGCCAGGGTTTGAAGATCGCTCAGTTTTGATATGTTGTGGGTAAATTAAAACTCATGGGGCCATAAACGCCAAACCTGCCACTTCGTTTTACTCTGTAAGATTGCAGTTTCTAAGCAAGAAGCTAACAACAACATTTGAGCTGAACTAATTTTAACTAGGGTCAAGATTTCTGCTTCATTCACAAAGATGTCCTCACAGTCTTTGTGGCATCTAGGGTATGGACTCGCATCTAAGCTTTCAAAATACTCAAGCATTGTCCACCATCACCCTCACTCAACAAATTAGACACTTTGGTTTTGTTTTATTACTACTGCATTCGATGCAGGTACATGAGCCTGCAAAAGTCACATGACTGAATACAAGCAACACTAAAGTTATATGAAGTAACAAAAATCTCATTCCAGAGAGGAAACCTGTGAGCTATAACAGCATGAAGGAATGATCATTGTACTTTATAGACTGTGTTAGACCACAGTTTCTAATATGAATGACTTTCTTAGAAAATGAAATGTAGGAGGTTTGACTGAACCTCAGATGTTACCCCACACAGCTGGACTGAAATGCATTTTTTGGTTTGTACATCTCCTTGACTGTGAAGTACATATGGTGTAAATTTTGTCATCCTCACCAGCCTGCAGGGATCCATCAGATCTCTCTGCTGCCCAAATATTTTCAATATGTGTAAATATTTGCAGGCTATAAAAATGAAGAACAGAAAAATAAGAGGAGAGTTTGCAGGCCAAGCTGAGTTATTCACCCCTGTAGACTGATTACATGTCCATAGAAGGGAGGTGTCGGCACAGCTGACCCAGAGTCTTGATTCCCTTTAACCATAAGCTGTCAGTTGTCTTACAGATGGTAAAATCAAAATGTTATGTCTCTTTTTGCCTAGATGTTATTGTCAGTTGTAGATCCTCTTTGAGAGTGAGTGGGTTAATAACTCACTCCAAATTAATACCTAGCACAAAAAGAGTCTTAATGACAATGGGACACATTTCAATAAGAAAATACAGTAAATATTGACACTGAGATTTAGATTTCTCTGCTTGCTTAAATTTGTTTTGGCTTCTTAAAAATGCCTTTGCAGTTTTTCTCAGTGACGTGCCCCCTATCGACAGCTAATTCAACATCCATCTTGAATCCTACCTGTACTGTGATCTATTTCCAGCTAGTTAAAGACAGTCTTAGCTTGACTCCTGTCTTCTCTCTTGCCCTATCCTTTCTCTCTTTCTTTTCCTCTTTTTCTCTAATAATGTCTTCTTGTGTTTCTTTGCTGAAGCAGCCATTGTGCACATTCCAAACAGTTGTTGTGTTTATATTCTCTTGCTAGCGTGTGACGGGGCGCGTACAGCAAAACTCAGCTGCAACGTCACGCAGCGTTCCAGAAGAAAAAGTTGCTTAGTGTGGTTTTTCCGTCTCAGGGTGCTTGGAGTCCGGAGCGCAGAGTTTTAAGGTTGGAAAGTTACGTAGTGGATCTTTAACAAGTTTCAAATCTCATCAGATTGCAGAATTCACTGTTTGTTATCACTGTTTTATTTTTTCTCCAGACTTATACTCTGCTACATGCAGAGATGGCCACATCTTTCTGTTCCACAAAACATTTCACAACTTATTAATGGCAGCAGCACGTAAACCTGCAGTAAAATTGGTCCACGGCATCACCGAGGCAACAAACTGAAGATTTGATTCTGTCAGTTGGCAGAGAAGGAAATTGTGCTCATTCAGGGAGGCATTTCCTGACTGTTGAGGTAATTAGGCCCCATCAGGACCCAGGCACACAAGAATAACCAAATCTAACAGTGGCCACACTAATTACACACCATTAGTGCTCTCAAGCTTTGAAGATTTGCAAGTTGCCTAAATTTATTCTGCGTAGGAGTGAACAGGAAAACTCTTAGTCTGAGTCAGATGTTTTGTTTTTGTTTTATCCTCCAGCCCATTAGGCTGCAGATTGTCACCAACTATTATTAGATAAAAATAAATCTACAGTAGCAGTTGTTTGTGTAATTATATCTAGGGAGGGAAGTGAGGAGGTGACAGAGCAGGAGAGAAAATCTCTTTCCTGATTGTTCCAAAACAGCCCTGGCCTTTGGTTGACTTCCCGGGTCTCATTGGAGTAAAGGTCAGAAAAGAGTGATAGTTCTGTACCGTCACTGTACAGAAGTAGAATCCTGTGAAGGATTGTTTTGAAGGTACTGGGTGAACTGCATGATGTTTTTCTGTGATACAAGAAAGTGGAAGATTTGGCCTTTGTGGCTCCACAAATCCCCCTCTAACCTATCACGATTTCTGGTATCATTCATCTTCATTATGGTCATTATTGCGTCTCTTCTCAGGGCTGTTGTTGGGGATAAAAGCCGGCTTAGGCAGTGTCTGCGGACACTACAGTTCTGAGGTCAACGGCTCCACCCTTGTTTTGTGCTGGTGAGTAGACGGCAGTATGACACATAAACACAATTAAAATGACACAGCAAAGACACTTAGCCAGAGGGGCCTTTGCTGCTGTGGGGCTGTAATACAGAGGGGGACATTTATCTCCATAGGTCTGAAGGAGTAGGATCATCACATATTATGTTTGACATGCACTGGAATGCAGCTACAGAATAAATTGAAAAAGAAGACAAAGATGGGGATGGTTTAAGGCTTTGCCAGGCCAGACTGGGTTTGACGTGGTGGTGTGAGAGAAGGAAGTGGGGAGGAAAGACGGAGAGAATGGAAGAGGGAGGAGAGGAATCTGCAAAACAAATCACAAAACAGTCCAAAACACTATCGAAACACACAGGAAGCAGAAAAAGCTGCAGAAACACACACAACAAGAAAAAAAAGTTTCTGATGTCAGTCACAACATGTCGCTATGGCAACAAGCCATGTGACCGATCCACAGGAGTGCACAGTCAGGAAATGCATAACATCTTCACACGTGACTGTGAGCTGTCCTGTGGAAAACACCACACATCTGTGTGCACAGTGTGACCCGAAACCAACCCAACATTGGGGCTGATTACCACGCTCTCCTAAATAAAATAAAACAAAATAAAAAATGACTGTTTTGTCATTTCAAGTTAACCTGCTAAAATGGTTAGACTTATAATACAAGTACAAGGCAGGATTTCCATCCTCTCACAGTATAGTGTGAAGTCTTTACTTCGCCTCTTTATAAGACTCCTATGAAGTAGCTGTTGTGAAAAATAAGGGTCCTGAAGCAGTAACCAGCAATACTGCAGAGACCCCCTATTCATCATAGACGTTCTTGCTCATTTAAGAATAAATGAAGAAAAAGATCTAACTGATTCATGATCCCAATGCATTATATACTGATTTTTGTCCATTTTATTTAATTTTTTCCTGAAACTTTCAGTCTCACACTGTCCTGTGAAACAGTCATACTCATTCTTAGTTTTAAACTAAGAGTCCTTAAAAAGAGGTTGTTCTGTTGGAGTCAACACATGACAGTCAGTACAAAGACCCGAGTTTCTCTCTGTCCTAAATTCACTTTACTTTTCAGTTTTGGTTTGTGTGGTAACGTATGTGTTCATCTCCCTTGAAGAAGGTGGCATTGTGATTAATATGGCTGTGAGCCATTTTTGGAAGTAGAATGCAGCCGAGAAATGAGTCGGTTATTCATATTCTGTCTTAAAGTCTGAATGTGTCCAGTTCTCAGATAACTGTTGTCTAAATGTTGTTCAATGTCCTAGAAGTGGGGAAAAAAGGTTTGGGTGGATACAGAACTACAGCATCTTTTCTCCTTGATCATTGATAACTGGTGATAACAGGTTAATGGTGACGTACAGAAGATACATTACGGTGTTCAGCCACAGTATTTGGATATATAAAAATATATCAAGCTTCAGCAGCAGAATTATTTTAAAAGATCTTTTGTGCTTATGAATTATAAAATCACATTCCATGCAGGCATTTACGGACATCTGAATGCATGCGCACAAACAACTAACATATGATCCAGACTTTTCCATCTGGCTTTAGTCTCTAATACTTGCTGAACTTAACAGCTGCTAAGAAACTCAGACTTAGACTATAAGGAAATAAAGTTTCAAATACTGATCAGCACAAACTGGAAAATCCTCCATGTTATATTAATGTATAAAGAAAACTGTCCTGACTTGATCTGACTGATTAGAAAGAGGAAGAAAAGGCAAAGCTATTGTAAAAAGATAACATGAACAGTGCAAAAGAGGTCACAGAATCTTCTGTACTTGTGTTGCCACAACAGCACGTCCTCTCCGTACGACTCTAGACAAACCTTGTTAGAAGGGAAGCTCCTGTACATGCCTCATAAATCACCATTGGAGCAAACTGATTGATTGAGATAACACCAAATGTTTCAAAAACAGAAAATATCAATAAAAAAAGTCCCCAGTACAGGCAGCTAAAGCACAGCATATAAACTGTTTACTAGTCGTCAAGGACGACATCATTTTCATATCTGCTCTGAGAGCTGACCACAGCTGCTTGTGCCATAACCACATCCTCTGCATGACGTAAGACTCATCGCAGGACTGTATGAAAGCTCCAACTATCTGAATGGGAAGCATTAGTAATGGAGCCTTCACAGCCTCCAATGTCTGACTTAATAATGATGTGTGTGTAATATAAGACCTTTCTGGTCATGGACAAGCTGGTTTAAACCATTTTTTCCCCTGCATTTGAAAAAGAAAGACTTGTAAAATAGAAGAAACAAATAATTTAGCTTGACTTTAATGGGGGTAAATCTGGAGAGCCAAAGTCTGTGTTAGTGATTCAAAGAAATCTAGAGCTACTAATACAAAATAAAACAGTTTTCCGCTCTTGTGTCTGAGTTTTTATACATGTTCATACAAACCACTGCTATCTGGTTTTGCTGTTATCGTCACATATGTCTGACTTTGGCCTGACCGGGCTTACCTGAGTTATTCAACAACTAAACCCAGATGAGAAAAGGATTTTTCTATTGAGTCAACATGTGTTAATCTGTTTAAACATTAACTGGCATTCACAAAAAAAATGTACCGACACATACATGTGTGCTGGAAGAAAAACGTCCACCATTTACAGTGTGTCTGAACTCAAAGTGTAGTCATGAAACATCACACAGTAACAAGAATGCATTAACCCCAGAATGGATTTTAACCGCTTGTCTTCACCTCTGCTGCGCCAACTCACTGAAATCGAATGCATGTCCTACTTTAACATTGTTAAAGTTGGAAGATTACTGATTTTCAAGACAATCATAAACAATCTGACCTAACTCAATCCACAGCTAAATGTTTGCTCGGGCCTTGGCCAGAAAGTTTTATTTAAACTTCAGTATGTATTGGCTGTACTGGGTTCATCCATAAACTGCATATAAAAGCTGGACATAGCCACCAAGCCGCTATCCATGGGTTCATTGGCTTTGGTAATGGTTAAATGCTGGACTCAAGGCTTTAAAACCAAATTTAGGTCCTGTATCCAGAGCTGATTTTTAAATGGTGGATCTGGCCAGAAACAGAAGAAACTATTCAAGTTAATATAAGTCACTTGTTAAAGCAGCTCTGATCATCATATCTTTATTCTCATCCAAAAGGGATTTAACCAAATTCCCTTATTGGAGATTTTTTTTTCTATAATATAGACACCGGACTTTTCAGAGCTGTAAGACCAGTCTGGTTCAAGAGTTACTGTGCTGTTACTGGAAAAGATGGAATGTCTTTGTCTTTGACTGTAACTGGTATCAGCTCTTCACATCTTGACATTTGGTCGGGAACTCACTGCATGTTTTAAACATTCATGGTATCCACAAATCATGGTTTGTGGATGTGCAGCATTTTTCAAAACTAGTAGTGTAGTTGCAGGACTTGTTGCCATGGCAACAGAAACTCTAATTAAGTCCTCTTAATGTGTAACAAAGACATACAATGGCAGAATAACGGAAGTCTAAATAAAGAGAAAAAAGGAAGTGAAAAAGGGTTATGTCAAGTTTGGATGTAAGCACCACATCAGCTGTGCTCACAGTTAACAACAACAGGGAGACATCATTCTACAGCATTCACATATCATGATCATAATCATGAGGAAGGGAGGGATAAACATCCACCTCCCAAACTAAGATGTACATCAGTTCCTCTGTGCATTGAAAACTTAGGCTAAGGGCTTTTGGCCAAGCATCTATATGTGATGAGCTGGGATTAATCCTTTGGCTTAACCACCTTGTGATTTGTTAGTATGGCTTAGAAAGAAATAAAAACTAAAAGTAGTCTTTCAAAAAGTGCTGATATAGCCTGTATTCTCCCAAAATCAGCGAGCAGTTTACACTAATTAATAGAGACTGCAGTCTTTTCATTCTCCCACTCTTCTATCACTGACAGTCCAATTTAACCATTAAGTCGACCAAGTCAACCACGGGCAGCTTCAGTCTCACATCTCATTACCCTCAGGGTCAAATGAACTTAAGTAAAAAGCCGCTGAGTGTTGGTATAAAACAGTAGAATCTCAGTTAAAGAGCAAAAAGCAAAACTTTATATGGAACCTTCAAGAACCTTGTAGGTCTCCCTCAGGAAAAGTTTAGACTTGGACAGATACTCTCATGCAGTCACAGTTGGATCAGCTGCTACTAAACAAAACTCATGAGCAGAAAGAAACACACAGAGCTAGACCATCCACGTCCCTGTAGCCAGTTTCAACAACTGGAAATCAGACCATTAAGACCTCTACCTCAGGCTTGTGCCCAATCCACATAACTTAATTGGATTCCACCTGACTACATTCTATGGACTAGATGCCATACACCCTTCCTTTCACAGGGTGGTCAGCTCACCCTGTGAAAGGAATCCAAAAGGGTGAAGTCCTCAGTAATTACAAGAGGTGCAGAAGAGTCTTGCTGCTCCTCCACAAGGATCCAGTTGAGATGATTCGGACTCTGTTGGGTATTTTCACACGACCTCGGGGCATTTTCCATGGATAGTCTTGGAAAAGTAGAGCACAGCCCCCATCTACAGTATATCCAGTTGCTTCCTTTTGACTGCTATACTGCTTTTGGCTCCTTCCTCACCAGAGATGAGATGTTACATATGCCAAGATTAGACCGAAACCCCCCCCCCCCCCCCCCCCCCCCCCCCTCCGGACTTCAACCCAGTTGGCACTGGGAGCATCACTCATGCCTTAAACCCTCACCTTAAAGCACCTGCCTGTAGGATGGCATTTCCTGCAGGTAATATATTCTTCTAACAGCACATTCAGTTGATATTTCTTAACAAATTTCCAGATAAAACACTGAAATATGGGAATTTCTGGTCAAACTCCAAGTACATCATTCATGGGCTACGTCTATTTGGAATATGAGAGCAAACCTGCGGTATTGGCTGTGTGTGAGCCTACATGATGTGCTGAAATAAGGTGGTGTAATCCCTTCTTTACAGCAGTTGGTTTTTCATCACTACATCAACAGTCTGACCGGCTGCCCGTTCATCTCCGTATCAACATTTCTGTGTGTCAGGTGCTTCCAACAATCTGTCTTTGGATCTGTCAGCGGTTGGCTCATAAGGCTCCTCTCAAAATGTACAACTCAATTAAGGCTTGGCAGGGGCGATGTCAGGTGGTTGCTCAGTCTGTGTGTCCAGAATGCAGATATTTGCCAACTCAGGATAGACCTCTTTGAGCCAGATGAGGTAGTTATTTCTTTATTTTTACTACTGTCACACTTTCTGTCCACAGACATGGGTAGACACAGACTCAGAAACCAAATGGTGATTCATGAGCTTTATTGACTTTTAACTGTTATTACTGCTTAATCTATTAGCCATAAATCTTTGGGAATGCAGCCAACTGTCTCATTTTACAGCCACAAAGGACTGAGGCTATGCCTCAACACACGCTATGCTTCTGTTAGTGTTTTACAAGCTAAATGATTCTAACACACTAACAGACATAACAATAGCTGGAAAATTATTTCTTTTATGCCTCTATTTTTAAAAAAAACTTTACCTCCACTTTATCTCCATCAGAACTGAAGAAATGTACACATAAACAGGGTAATTAAAAGAGCCATGTCTGGCATGCACATATTTTTAAGGAATTTTTACCAGTCGGATGTCATTCGTAAGCTGCCATCATCAGCAATCATTCACAGTGACCAGTCAATTTCTCCATGTGGCGTTCCTCTGAGATCAATAATGCTGCAGCTTAGCTGCCAGTCAACACACACGCTGGTCACATTTCCCTGAGTTTGTGTGTTTCCGTCTTGTCAACACCAGACTCAATCATGACGTCAGATGCCAAAATACTTTAAAAACAGTTTGGAAATGATGATTCATCTGCTGCATTGTTGCTGATTTTTTAACAACTGCAAAACAAACAAACAAACTGACTCGCAGAGGATTTAAGTATGTAAGATGGGGGAAACGTAACTCTGACTAATGCACATAATGTCCTGTTAGTCTAGACGTCTTATCTCTCTGTTGTAATCACACAGGGATTTTTCAAGTAGGCAGAGCAGCTGTGCATTACAGGTAAGTGTGTGCATGCCTGAAGTCTTTGTAAGAAGGGGTTTGTCATTTGCAAATTCAGGGTGATAAACCATGTGAGTAAAGCAGTGTTGTGCCGGACGCTGGGAAGGAAAGTGGAACTGTAACAGCAAAAAAAAAAAAAAAAGTGGTTTAGATGAATGTTTATATATGTTTATATATATATATAGAGAGAGAGAGAGAGAGAGATGTTGGTCTTATTTGTTGTAACAGTTTTGACTGATTTGATCTTTGTTTTTATTTATTTATTTTTCTCCACTGCAGTGTTTTCCTTATAGGGGTCCCCTGCATTGGAAGCTGTGCCTTCTCTGATTGTACATGTCGGGTAGTTGTGGCCCTGCACTGCATCCTTATGGTTGTGGTGTCGGCCCGCTCTGCCTGATCTGGTGGTTCCTGTGGTGATGACCTCTCTAGCTGTGGGTGGGGTAGCTCTAGATGTGGACAGACCCCTAGGATATCGTTTACTTATACTGCTATTTTTTAGAGACAGGTTATTTTAAAGTAGGGTCAAGTGGTGGGGGGGGGGGGGGAGACTCTATGTCGGTTTAGCTTGTGTGTGAAAGAGAGTATGATTAGGTGTGTGCGTGTTTTGACTTGCTTTGTGATAAACTTTGGGTGTGTGACTGCTTGTGTTTTAATGATGCAAAAACAGAAGTTTTTATCATGTGAAGCACTTTATGCTGTTCTTATGCTTGAAAAGTACTTTATAAAAAAAGTTTGATTTGATTTAAAATGATCTTCTGAACCTTGATTTATCAACAAGTGATGAATAAAGTCATCTGAGTGATAATTTCTGGTTGCTGCAGCATAAAAATCCAGCAGAATTATTAGTGTATGTTCTGCTGAATACATGCTGAGCTGAACAGAGAGAAGTTAAGCAGTGAAGATTGTTATTGTGTGGACTTGTTTGGGCTTTATGTAACAGTAAGGGTTGGCTGGGAGACAGCTCAAGTGAATGGTTCATTCATTAAATGGAAAAAGTGACCATGAGGAAATGAGAGGGAAGCCGAGCGCTCTGTGATTCTCAGAAGTTCTTTACTTTCTAAGAGGTGAGTACTTCTGGTCTCAGGCTGAACAATAAACACAGAAAAACAACAAACAATACGAAACAAGCCAACGTCATTACGTATCATATGATCCACCGACAACATTACTACAAGGGGGCTTTTTTGTTTTACATGTTCATATAGTGCAGTGTGGTGTAGTGGCTTGTGTGTGTGTGTGTGTGTGTGTGTGTGTGCGCATGTATGTGGAGGTGGGGGTGTGAGGGGGTGGTACTATGATACTAATGTCTTTCTTTTCTTTTTTTTTTTAAGGTCAGTCTACTTGTTAAATATGTTTAAGTCGTCATAGGGAGGGTTTGTTTGGAGGATTAAGGAAAGCATAAATCAGATGTCATGAGGAGAAATGAATAACTTGGACAGCTGTGAGGCACACAGTCATCAAGATTTCCAGCATCCCAAAATCTTTACAAGTGGCTCCAGATATTTTCCTTCAAAGTAATGTTAAAGTTCAACTTATTAAGCGACATGTTGGTTTTTAAATTGATTTTAATATCAGTGCTAACTAAATTATGCAGGTGCTCGACACCAAGTGGGGAAAGCTAATAAAAATAGTTAAAAATGTGAACACGGCCATGCTTCCAGTGTTAACTTCTCAGTGTAGTACTTACATTCCACAGCCACTTTACTGGACCCCTTTGTTCCTTCAGAACTGCCTAAATTTGTGGTGGCATAGATTTAGCAACATGTTGGAAACACGCTGCTTTCACACAGACACTGTTCTGGTTCTGGGACCAATCTCAGAACCTTTCTGGTGAACCTGTACTGGGCCAAAATAAGCATCCCTGCCATGAAAAGCCCCCCCAACACATTGTATTCATTACTAAACTGACTAAACTCCAAGAGATAAACAGACTTGTGATCTGAACTACCCTTAGGAACCTTACTCATAGCCTCCAGCCAGGAAAGTCTTATCTTGACTCTTGTCTTATCTCTTGCTTTCTCTTCCTCACATCCTTTAATAATGTCTTCTTTCATTTCTTTACTGAATCAGCCACAGTGTGCGTACTAAATGGCTGGTGTACTGACATCCACTTGCTAGCGTGTGACTCGACTGCAACGTCACGTAAGATGAAGAAGAAATTATGAAGTGTGGTTTCTCAGCCCTGGGAAGATTCTGGGTAGCAATGGCTCCAGAAATGTACATAATAGATGCCACTGTGCCATCAAACGAGTCAGGAACACAGAGTTTCAAGGTTGGAAAGTTACATAATGCGTCTTTAACAAGCAGCTGAACGGGTGGACCTGATAAGGTAGCCTGTGAGGATATTTGTGTCCTGTAGTTTTTTTTATGTCTCTGTATAACCCCTCCTGTTTCAAACACTGTTTAAGCATAGTTAGCTTCAGAAAGTTCAACAACAAGATCATGGAAAACTGGGCCTTCACTCTGAAAGTACCTTCTGCAAGAGTTTAGGAAAACAAAATCTTTGTCCTCATAAGTTTTTATGAAATCACATTTAATATAAATAGTTTTTTTCCAGTTTGTATTTTCCTGGAAAACTTTTAAAAATGATGAAGATTTCTTCTGCATTTAGGGGAGTGTACTTATCTTGTGTTCATTGAAACACTCTGTGATGGCAGTGGTCTCTTTCTGCAGGTTAACACACCCTGCCAAGCTGCAAAAATAGTTAGATAAAAATCATCAGTTCAAGGTGTTGACTCAGCCTCCAAACCCTCCAGATCTCAGCACATTCGAGCGTCTGTAGCATGTGGCTGGGCAAACACGTCCGATCCACGGAGGCCTCACCTCACAACCAACAGGTCGCCACTGACGGCTTGGTGCCAGATGCCACAGCGTACCTTCAGAGGTCTACTGGAGACCATGCTTTCACAAGTCAAGGTGGGTTTGGTGGTAAGAAGGGGTGGGGGGTGGACTACTCAATATTAAGCAGAGGGGTCACAATATAATAGCCGACTGGTATACAATTATAATGTTTTAACAAGTTATTGTGTCATTAAAAGCCTTGATCAAAATTTAAAAAATATTAAAAGTAACTAAATACTGGACTGGACCAGTTCTCCTGAATGTGGTTAATAATCTAAATATCAGGCAGCAGACACGAAAAGAAACACTGAAGGGATCAGATGAGCCAAGCTGATTTATTAAAATGTTGAACATTAATTTTACAGTTTATTCTACCATAAATTTATAACATGTACATTTAAATAACTATATTATAATCTACAGAGATCTGAATATGCTCCTATGTGCATTTTTTGTCTCTTTAATATTAGGTTCCAACAAATGAACATACAGTGAAGGCAAAACATTTCGCTTTTGTTCTTTTAAACTAATCAGCAGCATGAGATGAAACAAAAAAAAAAAAATAAATTGATTAATAAAAACAGGGAGCATCTCTCTGTCAGAGAGAGATCAATACAGACTGACAGATGGTCAGACTTTTCCATTGATCCCTTCGATCCTGCATAGTGAGGCCTCAATGTGAACTATTACAACCAGGGACAAACTCCTATGGTGTTAGATGTATGTGGTACATTTCTAAGCATGCAATTATAATCCTTAATTGACATTACAAACTTTCAGGCCTTTCTATGAATTAACTCTGTAGAAGCTGAGGTGTGTGTGTTTGAGAAAAAACAAAAAGAAGTGGAGGTCTGGTGAGGAAGGGTGATCTGAGACTCCTTGTAGGACTAAGAACAGAGTGAGCAACACAAGACTCAGCAGCCAGGAAGGAAAGGGCTTGTTGACATAGATGCTGTACGACAACACACGCGCACACACACACACACACACACACACACACACACACACACATACACGCATGGCAAGGGGTTGCGCAACAGCGGCAGCCTTTAAAGAGTGTGTGCAGTCAGGCGGGAAATACACCGGTCACAGTTTCAGCATTCCACAGGAGCTGAGTTAAAGCTCTGCACATCCAAGTGCTGGTCAGCTTTGGGTCTTCCTGCAAGCGTCTGAGTGTTTTTCGTGCTGATAAACGAGGAGGAAATCCAAATTAAGTTGCACAATGTCAAGTTTGTAACCCTTCCCTTCGAGATGCTTGCAAACCAAAATAGAACAGACGCGAGCGAGTGCGTCAGCTCCGAGTTGGCCAATTAAGAATAACAGGTTGAGCTGTGTTTGATCACCACACGGGGTCTGAGGAAGGCTCCGGAGGCAGATAATGTCCCCACTGCAGAGTGTTTCATTTTATGGTCATACTGAACAAGATCACAGGTTTTCCCAGACCACACTGTACACTCTCTGTTACCAGAGCATTTAATCATTACTTAATCCTGTCATGCTAACATGTTGCTGTCACAGCTTCCTGACAGGCTTCTGTAAGACATTAAAAAGAACGGTCTGACCCCTTCAGGCAGACTCCAGACCTGATCCAGCTCCGCTATGCAGTCTGATGGAGAGATTGAGTTAAGGACACATTGTGAAAAGTTGCTGCCAACGTTGGATGTTGTGATTTTGTCAGTGGAAGCAAAGTGTGTGTTGGTGTTTGTGTCAGGCACTTGACAGCATTGTGGATGTGAAGATCTGCTGCAGTATTTGGGGGATCTGCTTAGTGTCCATGGCAACAAAAGATCTTCCTGCAGGAAGGGTCCTCTGGAGCCTGAAATGAAGACATGAAAAGTTTGAGGATAAACTGAAACAATGAACTTTAGCATCAAGAAAATTTTCCAAATGTAGGACACAGATTGGTGCTTGTTTGCTGCATATACTGCTGTGAGACCTTTCCACTTAGAAAGTACAGTGTGTGTCCTTCACATTGCGGAGCTTAGGAACAAAAAACACAACATTCATTGCATTTTAATCACTGGCATTCAGTTTTTCCTTTATTCAGGCCAGAAAGGGGTACAAAATTTGCATATTAAGTCCCTTATCCACACCTGTTCGTTGTGGTTAAACTGACCTCATGGCACACAGCATCCTTGTGTCTCACTTGAGACACAGTGTAGGTATAAAAAGGCTCTGCACCAGTGTGGTTTAGGTCTTATTTGTCTGACAAAAGCTGCACTGCAAGCCTGGGTGACTCCTTGTATTCTTCAGTTCCTTTTTCTTGTGGAGTACCCCAGGGTTCTGTACTGGAGTCATTGTTATTATCCCGTCTACAAACTCCCCCCTTGTCTCTAAACTCAGGAAATATGGTATCTCATTCCATAGCTACAGCAATGACTCTCAGATTGACCTGCCACTAAAACACAACAACTCTGTTTAACTAAAACCTCTGTTTAACTGTTTCTCAGATATTAAAGCTGGGATGGTCCTGAACTTTTCAAATTCCAATGAACACAGGGTATGTGGACCAGATATAACATTCGAGTCATGCAACATGTCTCAGATAACAAAAAAAAAACAAAAAAAAAAACAATAAACGTAATTAAACTTAAGCACTTGTTATTGGTTATTTTTTCCATTTTAGTTCAAAATGGAGTACAAAATCTAAAACTGGACAATGGTCAGTTATCCTTTTTTTCATCTTAGCCTAAGATAAAAAAAGGAAACAACTGGGTTTTCCTTTGTTTTATTTTCTGGTTTAAAAGAAAAAAAAATGCCTGAACGCACATTGATCAATTATTTCACTAACATTTAAAACTACTTCCTGTCTCTGAGTTTATTCCAGAGGTGTGGCGACATCTGTCATCCTATCTGTAATACCCATCTCCATTTTTAATAATTTGTCCTGCACAGTCGATCATCATGGATTTAAAACACAAAACCAGCAACAACAATAAAAAGTGTTCATGTGCTTGTTTGCCTGCAGGACTTGTCAATAAATCACTCTCGCTCCCATTTCCACACCATGACATGCTCTGTCCTTGAATTCACAGTAAATCTGGCCTCTGCTGCTGTTTTTCCTTTAAGAAATTCAAAATTCATTCTTTCTCGCTGCTCCTGCTCGTTAAGAGTCAGGAGAAAAGTGCATAACAGTTATTACTGTGAAGTTGATGACCACATTCTAACCACAAGGCCAGCGGCTCTTCAAAGGCTCTAAGCTGAGACGCATGAGGCTGAGCGGAGGGGACCCATGTCTGGCTCAGAGTGGCAGCAGGAGCCTGGAACTGAATGCCAATGAGGAGGAGGAGCAAACTTAAGAGGGTGCTTACCCCATGTTTGTTCTGCCTTCAAAGCTCGGGACTTAATCTGAGTGGCAACAACCCGGCTAAACTGCATTGCACGTCATTATTATTTTTTGTTGTCATTCATTAGTTTGTCATTCTGTTTGTTATTTTTCCTCATCTGTTTCTCTACTGCAGGGGTGCCCAAGTCTGGTCCTCAAGATCTACTATCCTGCAACTTTTAGATGCAACCCTTTCCCAACACACCTGAATCAAATGAATTCTATTCTATTCTATTCTATTCTATTCTAAAGTCATTTAGCAGACGCTTTTATCCAAAGCAACTTACATTTGACAGTAAGAACAACACACGGGCTCGAATGACTCGTTACCAGGGGGCAGCAGAGCTGAATGACGTGTGGATGAGGGAACTGAGCCATTTGATTTAGGTGTATTGGAGAACAGTTGCATCTTAATGTTCTCGGTTAGTAGATCTCGAGGACTGGACTTGGGCACCCCTGCTCTACTGTCTGTCTGTCTGTTTGTAAGTATGACCTTTTATTAGCATTTTTGGGGCTTTTACCTATGTAAAGTAGAGCCGGCTGGTCCGTCCTTTCAACTTACGAGAGACTGGTATTCACCAGTCTAAGAAGAAAGATACGAACAATTCTACGGTCTACGAACATGTTAATGAAACTGACGGAGGGTTTTTGTAATAAACTTCTCAAGTACAACTGAAGAACAAATTTAAGAAGAATCATGAGAAGCTACTGATAAATGAGGCCCAGTGTTCTCTGACTTTACCCGACTCATCTCCCCTCCTTACCTTTCAGCCTGATCACCCAGGGAGCCGATGAAGATAGCGAAGGCGTTGACCTGAGGGTCAGACATTAGGACCTGGGCGAAGTGCTCGGGCCGGATGCCGTAGCGCTCCAGGTTGGCGTCGCTCAGCACCACCACAAAGTGCTCGTCCGCCTCCTCTCGTGCCAGCTCTTTGATACTGGCCTCTGTGCCCTCCAGAGTGTAGTCGCCACTCATGCAGAACTGGGAGTGGGCATGCATGGTCTGTGGGATGGGCAGATAAAACCGTTTGTTAGCAGCTTGCAGGGCAGACAAAGCTGCAGATTTCTGATAGCATCACACATGGTGAACTTTACTTCCTGGTTATATTCATGTTAAACCTCGAAGTATTCAGCTCACACTGACAGCAATGACATTTTGACAGACTTCCAACAGCTTCAACAAGACACGCAATGTCCAGATTTTTCAAGAACTTTATTATGTTTTTTATATACTGAAAAAATAAGCATTTCACATGCTGACAAAGCTTGATTTACAGATACACAAGGATATTATTAGCAAACATTAATTTACAATGAATATAGAGCCCATACTTGTGACATGGTGCTCTGTCAAGATGAAAAATACACAGATGAGTCACCAAAATGCGCTTGGACCATTGAAGAACATTTTGATACCACTGAACTATGAGTGAACCAATTCCCTTGGATGAGAATCAACCCAACACATACTTAGTGTCAGGATGCTTACCTGTTGGTACAACACAAGACTCATGGTGGCTTTCACTTTTCGTCTTTGGAACATCAATTTTCCAGATGTCCCAAGAGAGCAGTCTCCTGCAATCCAGTTCTTGTACTGTCTGCAGAAATCTGTTCTGTTTTTAATGTTCTCAGAAAGAAGTGGCTTCTTTGCTGCCATTTTTCAAATTCCCCGGAGAATCCTGAGGCGTTCCCTGGCCAGCTGAGTGAGACAGTCCATCCACTGTGTTCTGTTTTAGGTCTCCTCCCAGTGGGGCAGGCCTGGAAAACCTCTCCAGGGAGGCATTCAGGAGGCATTCAGGAGGCCTCCTAACCAGAAGCCCGAGCCACCTCATCTGGCTCCTCTCCATGTGGAGAACCAGCCATTCTACTCTGAGCCCTTTCTGGATCCCGTCTCTAAGGCAGAGCCCGGCCACCCTGCAGAGGAAACCCATTTTGGATGTTTGTGTTTGTGTTTTTTAGGTCACCCACAGCTCGTGATCATAGGTGAGGGTAGGAACTTAGATTGAGTGGTAAATAAAGAATTTATTTAACCATCTTCTCCATGACAGACCGATGCAGAGTCTGAATCCCTGCTGATGCTGCACCGATCCTGCTCCATTCTTCTGTTACTTGTGATTAAGAACCTGAGATACTTGAACTCCTCCACAAGGTCATTGTCCAAATGTCTTCATTTAACAATTTGTGCAAAAGCACTTGCACCTGCAATTCTTGTGCTGCTCTGAATTTTCTGGTAACCTAACAGGGATCAGATGAACAAACTGATGGCTGGAGTTATTTCTTCTGATGTTCGAAAGCACAGGGCTTTTTTTTTTTTGCAAAAGAATGCAAAAAAAAAATAAAAGAAATAAATTAAAAAATGGGAAATATGTATTTGAATGCAACAGGGGTTATACTATAAAAGGAAACTATTTTCCATTTTTAGATAAACAAAATCTTTGTACAGTAGGGGTGTGAGATACTGCATGATTTGGTATCAATCCCATAGCAAGTAAATAAAGGGCTAGTATCATCGATACCAATACTGATATTTTTATTAGGACTGTCAAAGTGTTTGTGCTAATGCAAAGAGATTAATCTGTGGAATTAATGCATTTCTTACACGTTATTGCATGAACATCAGTTATTACTCATACCATAAAAATCTGAATTTGGGCTTATCTCAGGGAGAGAAGCTGATTTTGGGCATGAAGGTGCCTTTGTCCCCTTTTGATTCACCCAGTGAATCAAATGTACCAAAAACCACTTTATCCTTCTTGTTTATGAAGGTTCTGACAGTTTTCAAGCCTTACATTAAAGTACCAATGTCATCACACTAGTACTGATTAACATCGATACTGATGTTAATATCGATATTTGGTCCAATCCAGCCACTACTACCATACAGCGAATGGTATAATAATCTGGTAATTTTCTGTCCGGACATTCTCTGTTTTGTTATGAACGTTTTTCTTAGAGTGTGTGTCTACTATGGCGTGAGTAACTGTAATGATCAAACCTGTCTGGAGTGATTGTGACATCTGGGAAATCACCTTGAGGACTTTGAGTCTCTGCTTGTTGTTCTTGGGAACTTTGTCCACTGTTACCAGCTCTATGTCATACCCATCACCTGAATGGCCCACGATGTCGTACTGTGTAGAGAAAGGACATGCAAGATGTAAGAAAAGTGATAATGTCTGAAATGTTACACAACATTTATGTAACCTCATGTTGTGACATGATCAAACAGTCCTTCAGACTAACTGTGAAGACGCAATGCTGCAGAAGCGTCAGGTCGTAACTTACAGAGGGACATCCTCTGCAGTATGTTAACCCCGTCAGAGGTGTTCATACCTCCCATAGAGCATCCATCATAACTGGCTTACATAAAGCTTGGTCAGCCTGGCACTGGAGGCCCCAGGCAGCTATTCCAGGACCCAGGTATCACTTCTATGGGGCACCTTTGGTGGTTAAAGGCATGCGACTCTACATGTATGTTCCCTGTTCCATTTCTGGCATGTGTGTCCGATGAAGGTCAGTAATATGACATGAAACTACAAAGGCACAAACTCTCCAGGCTGACGTTGCTGCATGCCCCCTCCGCTTACGTGCACTGTTTCCAGCAGAAATATGACTGTTGAAGGTGGGAAACATTGACACAACAGGTGGGGTGGGTTCACACTGAAGGTGTCTGTGTCCTTTTTTCTGTAAGGAGGGGTTATGCAAAAAGCGCAGTTAGACTGACATGTGATGTGGCACGGTGTGTGCTGCATGATATGTGATCACTATTGAGTTGGGTTGAGTGTCATTCAGGGGCCAAGAAGTCTGACTCCCTTCCACTTTTTTTGCCCACACTCTCGTCTCTGTGTCTCCTCTCGTTTCTGTCCTGTCTCCGTCATCTCCGTCATCCTTTCAGCGACTCCACTTCCATGACTTAGACAGACTACTTCTTTTCAATGAGACAAGTCAACTCATTCTTACTAGTAAAAGCATGGACGCCAGTGCAAACAACTATTTTACATGGAGAAGCAGACAGCTTGATGACATGGATTAGCACCGTGACCCCAATGTGTTTAGAGCCATGTGACCACCAGAGGAGAGAAATGTGTGTGGTAACATATTTTAAAGTGTTTGCAATAAGCATTAGTTATTAAAACATAAGTCTTTACAAGATGTTTTTTATGTATAATGTGTGTCAGTAGTATCATGTAAACATTATAATGAACTGTTTGGAGAATGTTTAAGAACTTTAAATGCAACAACATGCTGCACCTGTAGTAATAATTGTGTACATTTGTTGTTATTATTACTATATTATTATGTTATTCTTTGTTCTTGTAAACTGGTGTATTACCGCATGAGCATGTCTTCTAATTTAAACATAAAATTTAAATAAAAATCCAGATTAATTCAGGAAAGTAAAACCACATGATTCTCTGTCAGAGGAAAAAAGTGGGTAAAAAGTTCACTTTTAGATGGTTGATGAAACAGTGGTGGGGTGTTCTCACCTTGAACTTGTGCTCATAGTTCTCCAGAGCCTCCATGACCATACACACCGCCTCCATGGAGCGTTCCAGCCTGCCGTCCACGCCATTGAAGCGGTACATGCTGCCCGAGACGTCGGCCAGCACCCTCAGACGCTTCGGCTTCTGCTGCGGACTGCCAAGCTGTGAACCAAATGTTTAATAATTAAATGGAGGTAAAATACACTTTCTGGATCGTGTTCTGTTGATTTTGGTGCAGCTTTCCTTAAATAACATTCAACACAAGGTTAGGATTTTAAAACCGGGTGCAATTATTCTAATTTAAACCTTCAAGACAGACCAAAACTATGCAACTCTTGGAGCTAAATAAGTCAAAAAAAAAAAAAACACAAGCCATGCATATTATGGTTAGCGTGTTTGTATGATTAGTGTGGGAACTATCTGTGTATGTGGGTTCACTCAAGCATGTGTGACAGCACAAGAAGTGACTAGAAACTGTGAGTGAGCTCGAGCAGGAACACTGGGTGTAATAATAATCTCACATTTACACCACTGGAATGTACCATCGAAAAGATAAAGGTTGAAATTATGTGTGTAAGTCTGGGAGTGTGTTTAGAGGTGTGGCTGATGAAAATGAGGATAAGTTTAAGCATGAAAATGTCAAGAGCAACACACAAACACACACCTCTGGGTCCAGCTCTCCCCTGCGTTTATAAATAGCCTTCTCTCCAGTTAGTCCATCAATGATTTTAGTGTCATCCAGTTCTCCCAGAGACTGGTTCTTAAGCCACTGACGCTCCTTCCCTTTAGCCTGAAACACCAACATAAACACACATATGGTGTCAGCAAAGGAGTAAAATAGAAAAGAAGTTAAAACACAACAAAATCTCAGAAAAAGAAATAAAACATGCAATACAACAACAAACTATAGCAAACAATGACAGAAGCATTGAACAAATAACCAGGGTGCGAACCACAGGGGAGCTGGGGGAGCTATAGCTCCCCTTAATGAAACATGAGCTCCCCTAGAAACAGGATTTATGAAATGTTGGGGGAGCTATATAATACTGACAATAAAATGTATGTTGATTGCTCACAAATTCACTGTAGCCTAAAGTATGACTATGGATGCTATAATTATTGTGACCACTGAAGCGTGGCGGCACTCCAAGTTAAACTTCCTGTAGATCTGCGTTAAATACAAAATAAAAGAAGTAAATGCGTAAAAGGTAAGGTAAGACCTGCTTTAACTATTTACAATATGGGAAATTATCATTGCTCATTATATTGTGTATGGCAAGCATCGCTGTTTACGTGTGTGATATGTGGGGAATATTAACTATGTAAGTTGATCACAAAAAGAGTGGTAAAAATTTTTTTTGCAAGGGACATTTGCACCTGTTATGTATTATTGTTGCATAAGAGTTGTTAACCATTATGTATTGGTATGCTTATGTTCTGTGGGGCAAGCTGTAATATCAGCTGGCATCATGTTCTTACTTGCCAAAAAAAGATAGGAAATGCAAAAAAGGGGCTCCCCCTAAGCCCACGGTATGGTTCGCACTCTGCAAATAACAGCGTTAGCCACTGAAATCAGTCTGATAAAATACTAGACTGAGCATGCTCAGTGAGCAAATTCTCTTTTAGCACACGGCCTGAGTAAAATGATAAAACTGAAAGAATAATGTGGTTCAAAGCTAAGTTAGCCAGACGTAGCTAGCTATGCGTACGCAGGTACGATGAAAACGTCTGAAAATATTCAGTTCAGAAGGATTTTCTGGACCGTTTTCCAATGAAAACTTGTGTTTGGATGTACAAGAAAAATGCATGTGCAAAAAATATACATATATATTTTTTTTGTTTGTTTTTTTTGTTTTGGTGTTGATGAAATTTAAAACACAGTTCAGTTTAATTCAATTCACTAAACTTTATTAGTCCACAAGGGGCAAATTAAATGGCTTCACAGAAAGCATGACATTAATAAAATATTACCAAAATATAAATGAATAATTAAAAGAAAAAATTCACGTTTCACTTTTTTTTATCTTGTTTTCTGTTTTGTGGTGTTTTGTCATTTTGTTTATCTCTTTCTTTCTTTCTTATTAAATTAAGTTTTCTCATTCCATCCACCCATCTACCCATCCATCCATTTTCTTCCGCTTATCCAGAGTCGGGCCGCGGGGGCAGCTGCCTAAGCAGGGAAACCCAGACCAGCTGAGAGATGTAGTCCCTCCAGCGTGTCCTGGGTCTTCTCCGGGGTCTCCTCCCGGTGGGACGTGCCTCGAACACCTCACCAGGGAGGCGTCCAGGAGACATCCTGACCATATGCCCGAGCCACCTCATCTGGCTCCTCTCAATGTGGAGGAGCAGCGGCTCTACTCTGAGCCCCTCCCGGATCACCGAGCTTCTCACCCTATCTCTAAGGGAGAGCCCGGCCACCCTGCGGAGAAAACTCATTTTGGCCACTTGTATTCGTGATCTCGTTCTTTCGGTCATTACCCACAGCTCGTGACCATAGGTGAGGGTAGGAACATAGATCGACCGGTAAATCGAGAGCTTTGCCTTTTGGCTCAGCTCCCTCTTCACCACGACAGACCGATGCAGAGTCCGCATCACTGCAGACGCCACACCGATCCGCCTGTCAATCTCCCGCTCCATCCTTCCCTCACTCGTGAACAAGACCCCGAGATACGGAAGCTCCTCCACTTGGGGCAGGACCCTATCACAGACCCGGAGAAGGCACTCCACCCTTTTCCGGCTGAGGACCGGAAGGTGCTGATTCTCATCCCAGCCACTTCACACTCGGCTGCGAATCGCTCCAGTGAAAGCTGAAGATCACGGCCCGATGAAGCCAACAGAACCACATCATCCGCAAAGAGCAGAGACCCAATCCTGAGGCCACCGAACCGGATACCCTCGACACCTTAGCTACACCTAGAAATTCTGTCCATAAAAGTTATGAACAGGATCGGTGACAGAGGACAGCTTTGGCGGAGTCCAACCCGCACTGGAAACGATTCTGATTTACTGCCGGCAATGCGGACCAAGCTCTGACACCGGTCGTACAGGGGCCGGACAGCTCGTACAAGCGAGTCCGGCACTCCATACTCCCGGAGTACCCCCCACAGGAGTCCCCTGGGAACACGGTCGAATGCCTTCTGCAAATCCACAAAACACATGTAGATTGGTTGGGCAAACTCCCATGCCCCCTCAAAGACCCCAAAGAGGGTGTAGAGCTGGTCCACTGTTCCACGACCAGGACGAAAACCACACTGCTCCTCCTGAATCCGAGGTTCGACTATCCGATGGACCCTCCTCTCAAGCACCTCTGAATAGACCTTACCGGGGAGGCTGAGGAGTGTGATGCCCCTGTAGTTGGAGCACACCCTCCGGTCCTCCTTTTTGAAGAGGGGGACCACCACCCCAGTCTGCCAGTCCAGGGGGACTGTCCCCGATGTCCACGCGATGCTGCAGAGGCATGCCAACCAAGACAGCCCTACAGCATCCAGAGCCTTAAGGAACTCTGGGGGGACCTCATCCACCCCCGGGGCCTTGCCACCGAGAAGCTTTTTAACCACCTCAGCGACCTCAGCCCCAGAGATAGGAGAGCCAGCACCAGCTACCCCGGACTCTGCTTCTTCATCAGAAGACGTGTTGGTGGGATTGAGGAGATCTTCGAAGTATTCCCTCCACCGCCTCACAACGTCCCGAGTTGAGGTCAGCAGCCCCCCATCCCCACTGTACACAGTGTTGACGGAGAACTGCTTTCCCCTCCTGAGCCGCTGGATGGTGGATTAGAATCTCCTCGAAGCCATCCGGAAGTCATTCTCCATGGCCTTTCCAAACTCCTCCCATGCCTGAGCTTTTGCCGTAGCGACAGCCGAAGATGCGCTCCGCTTAGCTCGCCGATACCCATCAGCTGCCTCTGGAGTCCCACAGGCCAAAAAGACCCGATAGGACTCCTTCTTCAGCTTGACGGCATCCCTTACTGCCGGTGTCCATCGGGGGTTACCGCCACGACAGGCACCGACGACCTTATGGCCAAAGCTGCGGCTGGCCGCCTCGACAATAGAGGCACGGAACACAGCCCATAAGGATTCAATGTCCCCCGCCTCTCCCGGGACATGGTTGAAGCTCTTCCTGACAGGGGACTCCGCCAGACGTTCCCAGCAGACCCTCACAGCACGCTTGGGTCTGCCAGGCCCCCCTCCATCTGAGCCAACTCACCACCAGGTGGTGATCAGTTGACAGCTCTGCACCTCTCTTCACCTGAGTGTCCAGAACATGTGGCCGCAAGTTCAACGGCACGACTACAAAGTCGATCATCGAACTGCGGCCTAGAGTGTCCCGGTGCCAAGTGCACATGTGGACGCTCTTATGTCTGAACAAGGTGTTCGTTATGGACAATCCATGACGAGCACAGAAATCCAACAACAAAGCACCACTCGGATTCAGATTAGGGGAGCCATTCCTCCCAATCACACCCCTCCAAGTCTCGCTGTCATTGCCCAATCGAAGTCCCCCAGCAGAACAAGGGAGTCCCCGGAAGGAGTGCCCCCCCCACCCAAGGACTCTAAAAAGGGTGGGTACTCTGAACTGCTATTTGGTGCATAAGCACAAACAACAGTCAGGACCCGTCCTCCCACCCGAAGGCGGAGGGAGGCTACCCTTTCGTCCACCAGGGTAAACCCCAACGTACAGGCGCCAAGTTGGGGGGCAATGAGCATGCCCACACCTGCTCCGCGCCTCTCACCAGGAGCAACTCCAGAATGGAAGAGGGTCCAGCCCCTCTCGAGGGCAGTGGTTCCAGAGCCCAAGCCGTGCGTCGAGGTGAGTCCAACTATATCTAACCGCTCAACCTCGCGCACCAGCTCAGGCTCCTTCCCCGCCTGAGAGCTGACATTCCACGTCCCTAGAGCTAGCTTTTGCAGCCGAGGATCAGACCGCCAGGGTCCCCGCCTCTGGCAGCCGCCCAGCTCACAATGCACCCGACTCCTATGGCCCCTCCTGCAGGTGGTGAGCCCATGGGAGGAGAGGCCCATGTCTCCCTTTCGGGCTGAGCCCGACTGGGCCCCATGGACAAAGGCCCGGCCACCAGGTGCTCGCCTCTGTGCCCCACCTCCAGGCCTGGCTCCAGAGGGGGGCCCGATGACCCACGTCCGGGCAAGGGAAACCATTTGTCTCATTTTGTTATTAAATTTTATAAACCTTTTATGTTTCTATTATTTTTTGTTTAGTTTTCTAAATGTTTGTGTTTTATTGAGTTGTCATTCTTTCTGAATTATTGTTTTCAGGTTTTCTTCTTGTTTTTCTTGTATTTGTAAATTCTAGACTGTCTTTTCTAATTTGTTCTGAAATATTACTGTTTGTATAATTTCTGTCTTCGTTTTGCTGTTTTTTTCTTTGTAATTTCTTAGATGATTTTGTTTTCTGTTTGAGTTCTTGTATTTCCTAAAAATTAAACTGTTATTCTATTTTGCAAATGAAATTCTATTTAGTTGTGCTTTTTGAAATGTTTATTTTAAATTTTACTGTGTTTTATCTTGAGGTCACTGTCATGAACACAGTAGATAAATAAACACATTACAGAATGTGTGTGTGGAGGCTTCATTCATGACTTCATTTTGGTGGGGCTTTCACAACCCGTGAAACATACAGGAGTTTTATGATCACACTAAAATTAACTCAGCCTGCATGTACATGTATTCATCCCATCTTACACCACCTGCCAGCAACTTTCCTGCCGCCCACGCCTGCGGAACAAAAAAAACTGGAGGCTGGGGTCGCTTTGAAGCTCTAACCCCATTTCTCTGGAAACCACTCTGCCTTCTGCTGTGGACGGTCGGCAGGAGGGAGGAGAGAGGAAGAGCAATATCACTCTGTCCAGTCCTCAGTTTTCCCTCCAAGGAAGGAGAACTAATTTACAGTAAAGATGTCTGACAAAAGAAGGAACCCAATCTGCCACTCCCCTCCCTCTTTATACAACAGATGACGTGTGCACAAACAAAAGAACAAAGATAACATGAGACACAGCTCTTCTGACTTCACATCATTAAAAAGCACTGACATACGCAACAATAGCGGTCACCTTTCTGTGTACAGACAGCTTGTGAACACAATGTAAAAAAGATACCGGGCAAACAAAAGCATCAACTGCAACATGAGTTATATAATTCATACTGATGCAACAACTGAGAGCTTTTTTTCCCCAACACATTTATTGCACAATAACACAATAACATGAGAATGTTAAAAAAAAAACATAAAGCCACAAGGAAGGATTTTGAATCCACCATGAACTTGGATACCTTGTGCACTACAATAATTCTGACATATTACACGGTAATAAAAATGTACATGACGCAAATATATCTTATTATAGGGACAAAAGACTTCAGATTGAAAAAAATCATTTCTTGAGTCAGATGTTAAGGGGTTAAATGGACTATGTGGGAGTTTTGTAAGTGTAATATATTCCTCTGTCTCTTCTCCCATGGAGTGTTTCTGCATGACCACCATTTCCTGAGAAATCTTAACAGGTTAGAACACCTCTGAAACTCTTACCTAATGGGAAATATGTGTTAGTGATATAATAATATACCTTTAAGATGCTACACAAAGTCAATTTTTGTATCTGAAGAACCGGTCCATTGTTGATGGATTTCCCGCAGGCAGATGGAAAGAAAACGAATCAGTAGGGGGGGGGGGGGGGGGGGGGGGGGGGGGGGTTGGACTCTTTAAATCACTCCTGAGGTATGATAAAGAAATAACATGACTTCACGGCGTCTCGCCAGCGAGAAAGAAGCCCTGGGCGACATGGACGAATACAAACAATAACCAACTTTCATGTTCAAAGCTGAGCTGCAAACACCTGGATGGAAAACACAAGCGCACACTCACAAACAGAAATTCACACCTGGATAAGAGAATAATAGAGCAAGACTCAGTGTCACTGCTCTGTTATTATGGCTCCATGCTGCATGATTTTCCTCTCCTCACACACACACACACACACACACACACACACACATCCTACAACACTCAAACAAAGGGAGGAAAGTTGTAACCAAAACAGTGAAACAGAGACAATATCACATCCTTGAATTTTTTGCCACCACTCCCTACACACAGTCATGTCAACCAATCAGAGGGCTCCTGGGGGACAGCGTCCCTTCTTTCAGACCCCAACATCACGTACGTCATGCAGTGATGTTATGCCAGCTATTGTTTGGACAACAGCAAGAAAATGTTTCTCCTTAAATCATTTCATCACGCAGTGTTTTCTTTCTAGAGAAAAACCTGACCCCCTGTTGCTGGAACTGAAAGAGGAAAGCTCGACTTTCAACGCAGTGATTCGTCATCGTGTTCAGGAAAGCACTAAAGTGTGCTGATAAGAGGAGAGACACTGACCTGTAAATTGTCCAGGATGATGCGAAGCGACTGAACTTGTCTTCTAACAGCGTTGGAGAAGCGCTCGTATGTGGAGGCATCGTACTCGCTCATGTCAATCTCCTTCAACCTGAGACAAAAACAAGCAACATGTCAGCATGACATGACCTCATAGGCCAAGCATCCCGGGTGTTAATTCATATTCTGTGTTTACATCATTGGACACAACACATAGAAACTTCTGCTTCCACTACAATGCAAACCAAGTGGTGCACAGCAGCTTCACTGAGAAATCTAAAGGATAAATCTGCATGTTCAAACTGTAATAAAAACAGTAGTTTAATGTCTGAAATAAATTTGTGAAGGAAAATATAACAAGCGCTATCCTGAGTTTGTTGATTTCAGGGTGAACTGTGTTCACAGGCAGTGATATCTGGAAGTCTTTCCACTTCTATGATTTATTTTCAGAAGAGAATTGTATCTGTTTTTGATGCAAAGCATCCTGATTACCAGCATCCAGTTTTACCTTCACCAAACATTCCATGTATTCAGAGATTCCTCCTGGTTGGCTGAATATGTTGATGATATTATACACTGCAGATGGTGGGATCTTCAAAGTCTTCAAAATCTAACATTTTTCTAAATTTATTCCTTAATTTTTAGACACACTTTATTGTAGATCAGTGAACATCTGTCCTCATTCACATCTGAGAGACTCTGCCTCTCTGAAATGCTCCTTTTATGCCAGTCACATTACCGCCCTGTTGCTAGTTTACCAGTTTTTTTCTGGTTTGCGCCAATTACTGTCCCAACGTTCTTGAAATGCAATTCAAAATGCACTAATATTCTCCATGATTCTTATGTTCTACTGGGAATAAAATATGAGTTTATTAGATTTGCAAATTGTTGCCTTCTGTTCATATTTATATTTTAAGACGACTTCAGTGAGAAGTCCACAGCATGAATTTACATGTCCAAGTTTGTACTGCGGCTAGCAGGTTGAGCTTCAACAAAAACGATTTGTTTGTTTTGTTAGTTTTTGTCAGAGACAAATCTGTAAAGGAAGATATAGACATTTTGCCACAGCAAAAAATAAATAAGAGATGTCAGGAATTTACTTCAGCTATTGTTAGTACTTGATGGCTGGCAGATAATGAACATGTTTTAACATATCTTAAAGGTGTTTCAGAGCAACAGTATTTTAGTCAGTAAACAGCATGTTTCAGCACTAATTCTCATATTTACATCTAAAAACTTTCAGCTACAACTAAGACATCTGACCTGCGACAAAATACTGATCATATCCTTTAAAAATGTGTCAGAATTCAGTGGTTTTCCTGTCCAGTGTGAAAGCACATAGCAAGGCTTTCTTTGCATTAGCTGGCTCAGCAATATCTTTATCTTTCTTCATTGTTTCTCGCCACATTCCCATAAAAGGGATGGCTGATTTGAACAGAATGCAGCCGCCTACTTTAGTCAGGAGGAAATCACAAGAGCAACAATAGCAGCACCATGCACACGTCTTTGTTTCATTACAGTTTTTATAGTGTAGTTCCTTGTTACTGCACGGCTACAAACTGTGGTGCTATGAATGTGTGGCTCAAAAGGTTTGCATGGACAATGTTCTTCTTCATCTTCATCACTTGAATCTTTACAGAATATCAGCAGGAAAATAATCAGTAAATGACTGATGCTTTCTACAGCCAGTTTAAACCAGAAACTCTAAACATACAGCCCCTTGAAAACAAATTCACTCCCTTTGTCATTTTATAGTATTTTGGTGCTTTATAATATATAGAATTATAATTGATTCTTGAGGATTCATATGTGCAAAATGTGGTGACTTGTGGAAAACATATTTATTTGTCAAATATCCCAAATAATTGCTTCAAGTTCAATGGGCTTTAAAAACACTCCACATGTATTTGTATTCCACAGATGATCAGTCAGATTTAGTCACAGGTTTGAGTAGGCCACATCTAGTCCTGTAGACACGGTGGAGACGACTTGCTGAAGTTCAAACTGAGCATCAGAATGAGGAAGAAAGAGGATTTAAGTGACTTTGAAAGTGACATGGTTGTTGGTCTGAGTATTTACTGGGATTTTCACACACAACCATCTCTAGAGTTTCCAGAGAATGGTCTGAAAAAGAGAAAATATCCAGTGAGCAGCAGTTGTCTGGACCAGAATGTCTTGTTGATGTCAGACTGGTTGGAGATGATAGAAAGACAACAGGAAGTTCAATCAGCACTGGTTCCAGCCAAGGTCTGCAGAACAGCATCTCTGAACACACAACACATCCAACCTTGAAGCAGATGGGCTACAGCAGCAGAAGACACACCGGGTGCCTCCTGTCAGCTAAGAACAGGAAACTGAGGCTACGATTCACACACACTCACCAACACTGGACAATAGAAGATGGAGAAACGTTGCTGGTCTGATGAGTCTCCATTTCAGCTCCACATTCAGGTGTTAGGATCAGGATTTGGTGGAAACATCATGAAAACATGGATCCATCCTGCCTTGGATCAACACTTCACGCTGGTGCTGGTGTAATGGTGTGGGGGATGTTTTCTTGGCCCACTTTGGGCCCCTTAGTACCAACGTGGCCTGGTTTAACCAGCACAGCCTACCTGAGTATTGTTGCTGACCATGTCCATCCCTTTATGACCACAGTGGAGCATCTTCTGATGCTACTTCCAGCAGGATAATACACCATGTCACAAAGCTCAGATCATCTCCACCTGCTTTCTAGAACATGACGATGAGTTCACTGGACTCCAACGGCCTCCACAGCCACCAGATCTCAGTCCAGTAGAGCAGCTTTGGGATGTGGTGGAACGGGAGATTCTCATCATGGATGCAGCTGACAAACCTGCAGCAACTGTGTGATGCTGTCATGTCAACATGGAGAAAACCTCTGAGGAAGGTTTCTAACATCTTATTCAATCGATGACACCAAGAACTAAGACAGTACTGAAGGAAAAAGAGGGTCCAACCCTGCAACAATAAGGTGTACCTGATAAAGTGGCCAATGAGTATAGCTGACTCTAATTCTACTTTAATTCAGTACTGAGAATTTCAACCCACATTACACTGAAATAAACACAGCCAAAAAGCTCATGTCCAAAACACTCACTTAAACACAAATTAGAGTGTAAAAAGGGTATATGTTACATTCGAAACCACTCAAGTGAACTGTATGTTTATGGACATTCTCAGGTATCATAGAAGGCAAGGCAAGTTTATTTGTATAGCACATTTCATGTAGAAGACAATTTAAGTGCTTTATATAAAACATTAAAAGCATTACAGCGGGGTGCAGGAAGCAATAACAAGTGCATTAACAACAAACTTCAAAGAAATAAAATAAATTAAATAAAAACAAAACAAAACCAAAAAAGGCTCAAATAAAATAGATAACATGCAAGAAATAAAGTTCCAGTGTGGGGAATTAACAGTTTTTAACCCTGATTTAACCCTGCAGTTTTCTGGGAGTTTGTTCCACATGTGAGGAGCATAAAAGCTGAACGCTGCCTCTCCATGTTTAGTTCTGACTCTGGGAACAGAAAGTAGACCTGACCCTGATGACCTGAGGGATCTGGTTGGTCCATAATGAACCAGAAGATCCCGAATGTTATTTGGTAGAACACTGAACCTTTGTCCAAGTCTCACTGTACAAGCATCATCATCACTGTTTCAAATATGATAAATTACCCTGCCAATAAAAACAACCCCACAGTATGAATTTTCCACCACCATGCTTTACTGTTGGGGTGGTGTTCTTCAGGTGGTGAGATGCGTTGGGTTAGTACAATACACAGTCTTCTTTAACGGTCAGAAAGTTAATTTTATGTCCCAGCTGAACAGAACTACTTGCTTGGTCTGTGCGATAGTCTGTCCTTTCTCTGCAGGCTTATTATGATAATTCTTTACATTTTCTGGGTTTAGTTGCGTTTTTAAAGGATATTTTTACTTTTAATTCAGAAGCTTACAGTGAAATCTGTTTCCCTTTAACATCTGGTTTTCCCCAGTTTGGACTATTTTGTGTAGGTCAATTACAGAAAATCCCAAAATATACCCATTAAAATTAGATATTGCAATGGAACTAAATAGGAAAACGTGGGAACCCTCGAGCAGCTCGGGCGTAAATCAGAGGTTACAGAGGCAATCTAGAAAGGTTAAAGGTGAGCAACCTTCTTGACAATGAGGAACTATGGTTTTGGGGTCAGCATAGTTCTCTAACCCATTCATCTTGCTTTATATGTGTGAAGCACTTTGTGCATGTGTGTGTGCTTCAAAAACACACCTGCGGACATAATAAGGCAGGTGGTCTGAGCCCCCTCAGTCTGGGCTTATCTGTGTAATCTGTGCAGGTACTAAAGTATCTCTTACACAAAAACACAGAATCTACCACAGGTATGGGTAAGAGTCCTACCTTCACCATGTTTAAAGAGAGTGATAAGTGTGTGTGTGAGACAGAGAAAGAGGGAGGGAGTCGGGTGAAATCTCTGCCAGGTGTTTGAAACCTTTGGTGACAACTAGACCGCGACCACCACAGAAATTCAGAGATGTAACTTCAAAGTGCTGCAGAGATGGAAGGATGATGGAAAGCCACCAACTTAATGTCTCACAGGCTGCAACAAATCTGTGTGTGAAGGGTTGTTTAGCCTGAGAGGAGTAGACTGAGATGTGTAGACTGCACTGGCATCAGCCATGCAATCAAAGATGATGATGCATGCACACACACGATGCACACACACACACACACACTCAGACATGACATGTGCAGTGAGTAACTGAGCTAACCAAATTATCATCAGCACCTGGATTTAAAAGAGACTAAATTTCAGCAGCTTGTTTAAAGAAACAAGGTTCTCGTTTAATATTTTTTAACACAACTTTGCATTTGCAACTTGAAAACACCTGTGAGGTCATCCTTAAACACATGATTTTGAGAGGGCAAAAAAGTAAACCATCACCCAGTCATGAAAATGGATGACGAATCCCATTTATCACAGAAGAGAACAAGGTAAAGTCTAAGTAAAGCAAATTCAGAAAAGTTCATGTAAATATGCTATATGTGTTAGTCCATACCGAGTTTAAACATGCTTAAAGGTGGAGAACTATTTTACTGGAGTTGGACTGTTTTTTTTAATCAGTTTTCTATTTCGGATTTTCAGCAGTGCAAGTTTATGCCTCTCATGAACTGGTTCAAAGTTCAGTTCTCACAGATTAAAATGGATCATTCAGTTCATCATTTCAATTTGGAACTGGTTCAAAGTTCAGGTCTCTGCTGCAAAATGTAGACATTTTATATCTTCTCACACTTCTCACACGCATCAACTAAAACACAACTAAAATCTTCATATAACCAGGAAGCTCAGACATTTAGAAATAGGACTTTATGTGATCTGCCCACAGAAAACACATGAAAAAAAAACCTTAATTCACTTTGGAGTTTTTTTGCAGCAGAAATCTTAATCATAAATCTGTATAAAAAGTAAAAAAAAACAGAAAAAGATCTGCTGCAGTGTTTCATGTTTTCCATTCATGTGTAGTTCCAGTAATTAGTCTCCTCCTGGTGTCACATTCACAACACAATCCAGTTATTTTTGACCTGCACACACAGTCTCTTTGTTCCTCTGCATTCACACCACATCAGCGAACTAAACAGTATGTACCAGAGTGGCTTCCTCCTCACATTCCTGAGCATGTATATGTGTATGTGTGTAAGGATGCATGGGAATGATGTGGTGAGCAGACACCCTGGCCAGTCGCTGCAGCTATTTCCTTTAAATTCCTGAACCTTGACTCAAACATGGGAGAGTCGCAGAGTGAATGACAAACAGCGAGAAATAGTCTGCTTTCTTTTTTTATTTAAAGTGGAGGCGAGCTGACATTTCACACACAACAGCCACAAAAACAAGGACTCAGGCCAGCACTCCCTACAACCAAACATGCTGGACAAACAGAAGTCTTTCATCCCTTCCTCTCCAAAGCCACAGACAGCAATGGTCTGGGAAGTTACTGTCTTATTTTCCCACTTTATTATGGATTTTATTAGAGACACAGAAGGACTAAACAAGAAGACTTTTATTTTCATGTTTGTGTGTCTGAATGCACTCACATGGATACCTCTGCCTGCTTTTGCATGTGTATGTTTCACATACTTGACAGTTTACAAATGAATAATAGTCTGATTGATGCTAATCTGACATTAAGTAAACACAGGTTTACACATGCATAAAACAGGCTGGAAAAGTCCTGACAGGATCATCTTACGACAGGGAAAGAAAAAACACAAGCAGCTCTTTTATTCACCTGCTGAGTTCAAGAACATTTAAGCTGACTGACATTAACTCCGTGTGCTTAGTGGGAGTGTGACAGGTAGGTAGAAGGTGAAGAAATTCCAAAGAAACAAGGGTTGAGAAAGAAGGGAGAAAACGTGGGACAAAAAAAGGGGGAGATAGACAGATGGAGTGGGAGGAGAGGCAGAGATGATGTTGCCCTCTGAGTGTGAAAGCAGCCAGTGTAAGCTGGAAAGAGGAAGGGATGGGGGAGAGAGAAGAGAGTAAAGACTGAAGTGAGAGTGAACAGAGACGGCCTTCATGGTTGAGCTGGTGAAAGGGATGCCCTCTCAACCCTGAGTTCTGAAGTGAATGCACACACACATACAAACACACACTGTCCAGTGGGATCTAAAATTATTGAGCTCAGTCATCCAGCTGGGGCGGTACAGCCGGCTGTTGTTTGCCCAGGATGGGGCACCATACCTAGGATGGCTGACTGACGCTACAGATGGCCCACACACACACATACACATTCAATGCACACACACTTGTTCCACATTACACATATCTTGAACTTCACTTCTGGGAAGTTTCCAAGGCGGAAAAAAACATTCTGTTCCAAACATCTGAACACCTCCACAAGGTTTCCCACCTGTGGAGCTCCGTTTGGTTATGGACTATTAGTTAAGGGCCATTTTACTACATTTTGTCAGCAATCTTACCACACATTACCTCAACACATCCTACCTTTCTTTAAAGGCCTTCTCAGCCATCTCTCGAGCTGCTCTGCGGACCTCTTCAGGAACAGCCTCTTTCTCAGCCTGGGAAACCTGGTAGACCTTGTGCCCTGCATCCAGGCGATAGGGGCCCCCTTTGCCTCCCAGTCCTGCAGTGTCTCTGCCGCCTGAATGGAAACCAAGCCAAGTGTCATGATTGTGACTGCTTTACGTTATTAGAGTATAACCTCTCTACTGTATATCTCCTCAATCTGACACCATATGTTGTTATTATCTCAAAAACTTAAAATGCAACTTCTTCATGTTGGTATACTTACTAGCATTAATGCCACCATGTGATGAGAAATAAGAGATATTATGTTCTGCCTCAGATATTCAGAACTAAAGGGGTCACACTGCCAGCAATGCAAAGTTTTTCTGCTGATGATCCTGTACCTGAGAAGCGATATAACTTTAAAATAAGTTCTAGCATCTGTAGATTTTTCCCGGTTGACCTACATTCCTACCCTTACCTATGGTCACAAGCTGTGGGTAGTGACCAAAAGAACGAGATCTCGAATACAAGCGGCTAAAAATGAGTTTTCTTCGCAGGGTGGCTGGGCTCTCCCTCAGAGATAGGGCAGAAGCTTGGTGATCCAGGAGGGGTTCAGAGTAGAGTCGCTGCTCCTCCACATCAAGAGGAGCCAGATGAGGGGGCTCGGGCATCTGGTCAGGATGCCTCCTGGACGCCTCCCTGGTGAGGTGTTCCAGGCACGTCCCACCGGAAAGAGACCCCGGAGAAGACCCAGGACACGCTGGAGGGACTACATCTCTCAGCTGGCCTGGGAACGCTTCGGGATCCCCGTGGACGAGCTGGAGAATGTGTCCAGGGAGAGGGAAGTCTGGGCTTCCCTGCTTAGGTTAGGTATCACTTGATCATTAATGTAAAATGATAAAAATCTTTTGTGGTTGTTAAATAGTTGTTTTTTTATGGATTTAATTATTGGATATTTATAGAAAAAGATATTTATATTTATATCTGTTTTGTGTCGTATGACTATAGTCCAGTCTGTAATGATTGTTGATTCGGTACTTTAGTGCAATTATCTGTGCAAACTGATAATAAAGAATTATCTTATCTTAACTTCTAAAATTCTTCAACTCTCAGTCACAGGACATGGGAAAAAAGTAGCTGTTTCCAGTTTTGGTTTAGAGAGTTTTTAGCATTCACTGCGGTTTTGTTAAAATGGCTCTTTGTAGTTTCACCACGTGTGAAATGTCAACATTTATTTTACAGCAGGAGCAGCTCTATCTGTTGGATTAGTAATCAGTGCTGGAAAAAACCCTAATTTATTCTACATTTATATCCTGGTAACTGTTTCCTTACATATCAACATTGGGGATGAACCGACCAATTGCTTCACCACTATAATGACTTCTCTTTGCTCGTGGCAACAGCTTTGTATCAGCACAATTTATACTACTGTCACTGCAGAGGTTAAGCAGGTGAAGGTTTAGTGCTTTGCCTGAAGGCGAATGAGCGCTTACTGCGAGAACAGAGCACTCACCGCAGCCCTCAATAATCAGCTCCTTACAGGCCACAAGTCATAGGAACAATTGTGTAAAATATCACAGATTTAAGTCAAACTTTGGTGGACAGATGGAAAATCTACATGTTGCATATCTAGTATAAAACAAATGTTACCTGTGCCTCCCGCCCACTGGTTTCCCCCAACGTGAGGGGCGTTGTTTGGATCAAACTTGCCATGTTTTGGAGCAGAGACATCCAGGCCGCTGTCCCTCTGGATTGTGATCTGGAAAAATGGATTTCTACCTTTTAATTAATATGATACAGGTAGGATATATGAGGCTAATTGGTCAGGTGTAGCCAACTAATTAGTAATAAAACTCAAAAAAAAAAAAAAAGATGTGAAAAAATAAACAATCACTGATAAACGACTCCTGGGGAAATGTTTAAAAGCAAACACTGAGGCACAAATTTCTCTTGAATCCACCTTTTTGTATCTAATTGAATTATAATGTGGGCGCTATTAGCATGCCTTAACAGTTTGATACCTACCACACAGAGAAAACAGAATTAAAGGAGCTTCTATCTCAAAGGTCGAGGTCTTTGCAGCAAAGACAGAGCAGGCTCTGTGTCTCTCTGCGGGAGAGTGTTGGAGAGGGAAGGAGTGGAGGTTAACGCTAAATTTTTAGCTCTGTGCTGCCATTAGAGCCAAAATCAGCATTCTGGCTCTCACACTGAGGCGAGGCGGTCAGCCAGAGTCTGGCATGCATGAAGGAAAGACAGAGAAAGCGGTAGTTCAGTGTATCCTCTGTGGTTCAGCTGCATTCTTACAGGAATCTGCATGTATCAGCAGTGGATGAAGTTTCATGTAAACTCTGGATGGATGGCTGGGAAGGGCAAGTTAGAATCATTGATGTTCTTTACTTTTCTTGGTTACTGTAGATCTAAGCAGATGTACAGAAACTTATCTCGACTTGCAGCCGTTCAGCCAAGACGGACCCCTCCTGTCCCTGTACCGAGTCACTGTCCACACCTCAAACTGATGCACAAAGGAGCTCAGAGCTCCAACGTGAGGCTGCTGTATCAGCAGACCTCTATATTTAGTGCAGATTAGCAGAATCAGTCTGATGTAAACCACAAGAGATTATTAGGACAAGATAATACTCAAAGGAGCTCTAACAGTATTGTAAATGTGGACAGCTGGGTAAAACTTTTTCATTGTAGCCTAGCACAAAATCAGAAAAATTCAGACAATCAATAATACTTTATCTGACATTTCACAAATACACAGAGTGGTGCACAAACACACCATGAACACATCTTTGATCCGGCTGTATCAGCTATTGACAACATGGCTACATGATGAAATCTTTACTGAGCGTTCACAGGAGGCCAGTAAAAGTAGGGCAGGGTTTTTAAATGGGAAACATCCTCAGTCTCTCATGCAGCTGCAGTATTTTTTCATTGTAAACATACAAGATTTGATCAATAAAATAATAATAATGATAATAATATTAATAATAATAATAATAGATTATATTTATATAGCGCTTTTCATGGCACCCAAGGTGCTTTTTACATTGTATGTATTATTTGTTCACTCCTCTATCATACCTGGTGATGGTAAGCTACATGTGTAGCCACAGCTGCCCTGAGGCAAACTGACGGAAACGTGTCAGCCAATCCACGCCAACGGGCTCTCCAACCACCACCGAACATTCATATCCACATTCATACACCAGCATTGCCAACACTGGTGGCAAGCAGGCTTAAGTGTTTTGCCCAAGGACACAACAACAGATGACTGGGGGAGTGGGAATTGAACTGTCCACCTTCCAATTATTGGACAACCCGCTCTACCACCTGAGCTGAATTATTATATTAATTATAGACCCATAAACAATTCAAAGAGTGGACATGTGTTTATACTTGTTTGATAGATCTACACTTGAGTCTACACTCACCAGCCACTTTATCAGGTCCACCTTACTAATACCTGTTGGACCCCTTTTTCCTCTAGAACTGTCTTAAATCTTGGTGTTGTAGATTCAATAAGATGTTAGAAACCTTCCTCAGAGGTTTTTCTCCATATTGACATGACAGCATCACACAGTTGCTGCAGGTTTGTCGGCTGCATCCATGATGAGAATCTCCCGTTCCACCACATCCCAAAGCTGCTCTACTGGACTGAGATCTGGTGGATGTGGAGGCCGTTGGAGTCCAGTGAACTCATCGTCGTGTTCTAGAAAGCAGGTGGAGATGATCTGAGCTTTGTGACATGGTGCATTATCCTGCTGGAAGTAGCATCAGAAGATGCTACACTGTGGTCACAAAGGGATGGACATGGTCAGCAACAATACTCAGGTAGACTGTGGTGGTTCAGCCAGGCCATGTTGGTAAGGGCCCAAAGTGGGGCAAGAAAATATCCCCAACACCATTACACCACCAGCAGCGTGAAGTGTTGAGCCAAGGCAGGATGGATCCACGTTTTCATGTTTCCTAGCATCTGAATGTGGAGCTGAAATGGAGACTCATCAGACCAGCAACGTTTCTCCATCTTCTATTGTCCTGTGTTGGTGAGTGTGTGTGAATTGTAGCCTCAGTTTCCTGTTCTTAGCTGACAGGAGGCACCCGGTGTGTCTTCTGCTGCTGTAGCCCATCTGCTTCAAGTCTTCACCATGTCTACATGACTAAATGTGTTGAGTTGCTGCCATGTGATTGGCTGATTAGATATTTCTGTTAACAAGCAGTTGAACAGGTGGACCCGATAAGGTGGCTGGTAAGTGTACATTACAATAGCTTGATTATCTTAATGGAATTAAGTAAACCACATCAAACTAGTTAAAGTCCTATTTTTCTGATAGATTCCAGTTTGTTCTTTTAAACGATGAATCCTTTAGATAGCAAACCCTGTTGAACATTGGCAAATTTAGTCTATTTCAGATAAAAGATGACCAATGTGAATGAATTGTGGGGATGTCTGATTGTGGCTTAGATTACACAGTGAAAGGTTCAAAGACCACCAGTGACATGGCTGTGTAACAAGTGATAACCAGAGACAAATATCTGTTTGAGTGTGTCAGAACTTCAGGATCTTTTAAAATGACCATCCTGCTGTGTCTAATGTTATGACATACACTCTGTTTTCAACATAGGATGGAATTATGTGTTGGTCAGTTTGGCTCTGGTGCTGTTTAAGTAAAACCAAAACTAAGCTGTGTGTGAATGGAAACCAAATAAGTTTTCAGTCAGTAGCACAGCAGTATTAATACACACAGCAGTCCATCATCTCCTTTTACCTACTTTACATTGAATGACGCTTAAAATCTGATTCAGATTCAGCAGGTATTATTCACTGCTTACATCAGGCATGAAGTCATACCCAGAATGATCAGAGGCCTTCTGCACAGTTTGACTTGCAGTCAACTAACATGATGGCTGAAATTGCTCAGAGTGAAGCTGCCTTTAGTCACGGACTGCCTTACAGTATTATATTAATAATATTATTAAACAGCCCTGCAATAGACTAGCGACCTGTCCAGGGTGTACTCCGCCTCTTGCATGCTAATTGCTGGGATATGCTCAAGCCCTCTGCAGCCCTGAATGAAGTAGTATAGAAAATGAATGAATGAGTATTATTAATCATAGCATGGCATGAATTTCTATTGCTATACAGATGACATTCAGCTATACTTGAAGAAGATGGTTGCATTTCCTGAATCTGGTTTCTGCTGAAGTGTTTCATCTTCACTGTCACCTGCAGTCCCATTTATGCTCAATACAGGGTCAGAACTGAACCACAGAGTTGATGCAATCTATTTTTATCTAGAGATCTTTTGGGAAATGTGTACTTATGATTAGATCTATATAATTATAATGCACTGGACTAAATTGAATTATGTAGTTCATAACTGAACTGAATTGGACTGAATCGGACTTCTGTGATAATTTAGTGCTATATAAATAAACAGACTTGTTTCTGTGTAGCTACAGAGACCTCAAATTACTCCCTTTTTAGTAAGGATCCACAGGAAGTGTGTGTCCTGGAAGAGCCAGTGTTAAGCTCAGTAACCAGAGAAACCCTGGTCCCATAGTTCTGTGGTTAGGTAAAGGGTCAAAAGTTTGAGTCACTTGCATTGCTGCAGATCACCTTCAGCAGCTCACCTCAGCCATGTGACTATCTGGTTACACTCAGATGCAAATGTGTCCAAGCATGACTCACACACCACATACAGCAAGAACAGAGAAACAGAACATGCGCTTGGCTGAACGCATGCCTGTTTCATGCTGGGAAATGAAGACAATTGCAGGAATATGGCTTCAAATACTCAGTTGTACTAGCAAGATGTGTTTATGATGTGACTATGATCACTCGATAAACAATCACCTAATCATCTGAACAAACAGTGGCTGCTCTGTGAAGTCTCTATTTCAAAAATTTAACCATCAGAAAGTTAACTGAGCAAGCAGAATTCTAAAACACTGTCTAGTTTTAATAATCCACCATTGTCATCACACTGTATATAGATGAAACTGTTAGGCTGGTGACAGAATAACACCTGACCTTGTCATCATGCTGGTAATGGACTCTTTCTGTTCTTGTCAAAACCAGTAAAAATGTGACTAATGCTCTAATTCTGGGTTAAAGAAGATATGATGAATGATGGTGTCGAGCGTGTCCATTTTGAGCTCTGAGGGGCTTTTAACGTCGATTCAGGTTCCCACTCAGGATGTGAAAGATTCACCAGGCATTAATGCACCGCAGCTGCAGGATGGGGATGGTTTGTGTGTCCAATGTGAATGTCGGGGAACAGATCCAGAGAGCAGAACTATTAGATTTAACTAAAAGCTAAAAAAGCTGGGAGGATAAGGAATATGTAAAATAATAAAAAGTAAATGAATACATGAATAAATGAACAGAAAAGGTGAGTGAGTGATCAAATAAAATGAAATTAAATACAATAAAAAAAAATTAAAATAAAATTAAAATACTAAAATAAAATAAAATAAAAAAAGGATATATTTACATTGATTTGGGCTTTTATTTAATTAATTTTAGAGTGATTACAGATGATTATAGTCGGTCCTGTGTCTGTCTTCTGCAAAGCACCGGCACGTTCAATGGGTAGTCTGTCTAAAAATGCAGAAATGACTTTGTTGGCATCTTTATTGGTTCAAATTGGATTAGGTCAGCAATGGGTAGCCAGTGGAGATAAATGAGTTGTGGGGGGGTGTGTCCTTTTTGGCTTACTGAACACTTGCTGTAGTTGTGGAGCTGGATGTCTGGTCCTAAGAGTCGGGTAGCATATTTAGTTAAACTGAGCTCGATTTTTACTATGCTGTTAATAGGAAAGTGACATAACTTGGAAATAGATTCAACATTGTCACAAATGAACAAACGCTCATAAAAAGACTTTTTTTTGCATTGTGACTGATAGTTGGCCAATCAGTCACCTGGTTGGTCAATCATTTAGTGTTTGTGGGTTTTTATTGAAGGTGGTATGACAGCTGGGTATCATCTAGATACAAGTTATGTTAGCAGATAAGTGACCAGAGGAATTGGTAAATTTTGGAAATAGAAGGAACCAGCAGCAAAAATTTGAAGCTGGTGTCGCACTGTAGCTAAAAAAATCACCAACAACTGATAAAGACTTTACAGATGAGCTAATTTAGACTGCAGATAGTTTGTTGTTAACCCGTATTGTGCTGAACAAATTTACTCTGCCAAGAGGAGCCTTGGAGAATGCAGATTGTGTTTTAACACTTACATATTGACTAAGGATTGGGTGTTTCTACACCTCATGGAAGCTCCATTAAATGCCTTTCTCCAAGTTGGCTTATACAAAGTCCAAAGACTAGAAACAGCTGCTTTACCATGAAGTTCTGGATATTTTGTACGTTGGATTGAACCAGGGAATTTCTTTTCCACCCAAGCTGTTAAAGCGCTTCATCGATGGAAAAACCTGATCTCTTGAAAGTTGTTCAGTAGTTTCTTTACTGTAGGTTAAATTTAATGCAATTTAATTGCAGTGGGCCACGTTTTACTTTAAATAGGAAAGGCTAACTAGTGTTAATGTGTAATTATCTTAATTCAGACGGTTTCTTTCTCAGGTTATTATCAGCTTTACTACTTGTCTCAGTGCTAAGTATAAGCTAAGATTGGTACCTGGAAAACAAAAGAACAAAAAACAAAACTAAAATCAGAAACTGATGAAGGACGGGAGAGGGAAGGGTGGCACAATGGAGAAAATCTCAGTTTTATGACTGTGGGAATCGATGTCTTAACCCTTCCCTCACGTCTTTCTTTTCTTTCTTCACACACTGACTCTGTCTCTCTCTCATCTGTGGTCCACGCCTGGTCTTGTAGGATTAATAGCCTCGTAAATTTCTAAATCTCCCTTTAGACGCCCAAAGACAGAGTGATTTAGGAGTGATGCTGAGAGTGTGTGAAGTCACACATGTGCTTTAGTCCACTTCTGAGTGCCCCTGTGTGACCCTAAATGCATGTCAGTGTGTGTGTGTTTGAGCATAAATACATGCCTGTGTACGTTTGAACATGTCAACATGAGGGTGCCAATGCCTCAATCTGAAACAATCGTTTTTTTTTTCTTTTGTTTAACTTTATGGTTATTTCATATGTTGTGTGTGCAGATACTTTAAAGTAATTTGAACTTACATGACCAAAATAATACTTATATAATATTTATATATTATATAATACTTATATAATACTTCTTTACATAGTTTTTGAGGCTCAATGGCACAGAATATTGCTGCAGAGGGATCAGCACCATCTAGGTGGTCTAAAAGGAAGCAAATTTATCAGTTCAGTGTGACCTCTCAGGTTATTAATTTGGCTTGCACCAGCACCAGTTCTCAACAAAGTCATCTCAAGGCACTTCACAGAAATCAATTCAAGCCAATTCAGTATGTTCCAATTAAAGCAATTCCACATTAGTCCAGTCATAATAATAACATAAACTGTTTGTACAAGCCAATTAATGAAAAGTTATTGCCTTGGGGAAACCAGTGGAATGGATTAAAACACTGAATTTACTGCATACAATGCTATACAGCAACAATGTGCTTCAAGGGTTACTGAGTATAATTTGAGTCCAAATGTATGTTTGCATGGTAACTAAAAACTGTGTGACTGATCTGCAATAGGGCAAATCCTGCAGGAGAGAGACCAGTGTTCACTGTGCTGCTAAAACCAGTTGCTATGAACAGAGGCGTAAAGACAGGGTTAAAAAAGGAACTGTTATACTTTACCTCTATGGTATTTTGACCAAGGTATGACACAGACATTTCACTAAGACCCCAGGAAATTGTTTCAAGTAATGAAAAAAAGGGCAGTATACATTTCCTTTAAGAGGGGCTGGGGACAGTAACATGCAGTAGATGTTGTCTGTTGCACAATGCTGAACTTTGAAGGAGCAAGCGTGTGCATACATGTATATGAGTAAAGCTGAAAAGCTAGCTTTAGCAGGGCAAGAGCAAGGAGGGGAATAGTGGCAGGTGGCCAACCAGCAATAGAATAAAAAAAGAAAACACACACCCTGACATACAGGTATAAAAACAACCATAACATACAGTTAAATGTCAGATTGAGTGAGTGGATCGCTGAAATAACCCGCAGGCACATACTTGGCACCAAGAGCACCAAGAACACTGTGTGTAAAGACAGATGATGACTGATGTCTTCAAGGCATGTGTGTGTGTACAGCGCTGTAATTGTGCGATGTCACACTGAACTTTCTAGAAATGTCTGTGTGTGGAGCTGGAGTATCATAAAGGTCATGAGAAGACATGACCTTTGCTAATCATGCATATTAATCAAATGTTAAAAAGTGAGAGGAAAGAATCCTGTTTTCATCCCCTATTTTAGCTGTTGTATTCTATAAGTGTTTCATAAAAACAAACTCATACAGACTTGACTTGTGGGGGCAGTTTGGTGAAGTAACAGACACACACACACAGACTTTTAGGCGGTATGTTTAATTACAGTAGAGCTACTGTTTTGCAGAAAGCTAACATGAAACAGAGTTTGTCTACGTCTGACCTACAGTGGACTCAAGGTGCCCCAAGGTGATCTGACGACTGAGGAATGTAGGCCAGCAAGAGGCCCTGTTTGCTTTGCAGGTGTGCAGGTGTAATGGACTGTTTCTATTAATGATTATGATTTCACTAAAAAGAACTCCTGACAGTCTCATGATTGTTTGTGCATCTTTATTACAATTATAACTGCCCATATGTCATTTTATGTTGGGATGATGAGAGAAAACATTTATTTAATAATATGTCTCCTTGATATCATCATTCCAGGTCATGTTGGGTCTTCTCTTTCTTCCTCCTTCTTTCCTCTGTACGATATGGATCTACAGATAATGCATCCTGCGTCTGCAAGGCTACATTATCTGAAGAATGCGTCTGTGTGCACATGTGGGCACCTCAACAATGCTGGCTCAGTGCAAATGGTCCGAATGTTCTGACCCACGCTGAGGGTCAAACCTCTTGCATCATCAGCAACAAGACTCATTCATTAATGCTCGCCCACTGATTCTGGGGCTGAAAACATTCTGCTTGTCATAAAATCGGGAATGTTCTGGTAGATGCTATATTCTGCAAGATTAAGGAAAGTTTGCAGAAAGACATCAAGCTGACGCTCAGCTTGTAGCTGTTATTTTTAAGATAGTACCGCCCCTCAGTGGTGCTTTGGGAAACTGCAGGCTGCCATTTCTTTTTTTCATCATATTACATGATATTACCTGTATGGGTCTGCCATCCTCAGTCCCAATCATGTTCCTCCACTCCATCAGCGACCGCTGCAGGGTGTCTAATCCTGTCTCCCAGACTCGGACATACCCGCCCATATCTACCGAGACCACGCTTCCAGAACCAAGAGCAGCTATGAGCACGTCACTCTCTGACACCTTGGACAGCCAGCTGGTGTAGGGCGACACAGTCATTGACCTGTCAACCACAAACATGCAGGGAAACAAAACATTAGGAAACCTCAAGCATTATCATTACAGAATACCATTTAGGTCCATTTTTATTCTACTTAATAGAAAGTGCAGACTATAAAAAAGCAAAAAGTATGTATATTCATTATTTTTTTAATACTGACCAAACTTTTTTCTCAGTTGGAGTTATAATTAAAATAAATACTTCAATAAACTTGACACACATATCTTTTATTTTCATTTATATAAATATATTACAAATATAAATATATTTATAAATATATGTTTCTGAGGAAACATATATTTCCTATGGTAGAGTTATATACTTAACAGAAAAAGTTAAGAAATTTGTGCTGAGTAGATTATTTCTCCCCTAATAATACCAGTTGTGTTACATTACATATTGTTGGGAAGCCCAATTAATCGCCTTTACAACGAGGTATTACTTGTAAGGATGATTCTTCTGTGGATGAGCAATACAGCTAAACGTGGGGGTAGTTCCCCCCAAAAATGTGCCAAAATCCCCTGCAATATTCTCCTGCTGGTATTCTTTCTTGTTTTGAGGCTGAAGTGGTGCCAGGTGTGTGTCAATCACATGACTGGCACCAAAGTGATAGACAGATTTATTGAAGTGAGATTCTGGTGGCGATCCCATAGCTCCACAATCACCACTCTGGTCACATTTAGCTGTGGAACGGCATCTCACTCCTCGACCAGGAGTTGCTGAAGGTCAACCAGCGCAACCAAACTGATCCCACAAGAATTCCGTTAGGTTGACTGGTCATGTGAAATTCTGGCAGTTGTCTGTGATGATCTGGGCTCTGTGGGGGAGAGTGTTGTCATCCTGGAGGCTGAAATTTAAGCCCAGACTCTTAAGATATGGGATTGCCATTGGTGCCACTCAGGTTTCAGTCATACACCTGTGACTGACACACACCTTGGCAGCATTTCAATCTGAAAGCAAGAGTGACTACCAACAGCACAACATTTCAGTTTTGGCACATTTTTGGGGTACTACCCATGTATTTAGCTGTGTTGCTCATTCCACAGAAACATCATCCTTGAAGTTATACATTGTTGTAAAGAAGACTAAACAGGCTTTCCAACAATGTATAAGACAATTATAAAATATAATACAATTTATTCAAGATTTCCTCAATAGGCATGATTATTAATAACATGGCTTATATTCATTTATATAATATATACATACAAAATTAATTTGTACTTTAAAATGTTATTGGTACTAATATTTAATTTAATTCATTGCTTAAATAATAATTTTGTAAAAAATGTAAAGATCAGATTTTTTTTTTTATGTAATTCTCTCTTTTACCACAAGGTGGTGGTAGAGAATTCAGGTTTTGCAGACTGATCTAGTCAGAAAGCAGGTGTGCTCTGATTACCTGGGCACAGGAATATATTTGAGCTTTTTGGAGGTCAGATCTGTCACCTCCAGGTACGCTGCTGTCATTGGAGGTGTGACATCTGTGTGACAAAGAAAGCAGGGCTTTATAAATTATTCACATTTATTCATATTCACATTTATTAGCATCCACATGATCTGAACTCTGACCTTTAGGATAGATCTCTTTCATTGGCACTTTGCTGGGTGGAATGGCTCGGACCACCTGATTGGCTGAGAGCAGACTAATGCAATTATCCCGTTTGGCTGTGCTGTTTCGAAGGCCACCTCTGAAGAATGTATGAGCCCCACTTTCACTGCTCTTCATCTCTGACAGGTCAACAGGTCTTTTAAAGCTGTACACCTCGTTAGGGGACTGATGGAGAAAAAACACAGACGTCTACTAACCTGAAAATAGCTCATACGTTCTTCTTGTTACAAGACTACCGTGAAGCAGCTTTCCTATTACATGATGAACTTTCCCCATTTCCACTTATAATCTCACCATGAGGTCTGGGAAGCCCACAATGATCTGTGCAAAGAAGCTGGTGTTGGCCAGCAGACGGTTTGGAGAAACAATCTTTTGGCCTAGAGCAGCGCTGAGGTTCTCATTGGGTAGCTGCTCACTTGATAGCATCTGTGGTACGGACACCTCAGCTGTGTTGGTGGGAGCAAACAGGGACAGACACAGTGAGAGGTTATTGAATAAGGAGAAAGAAAAACAACAACAAAAACTAAGTCTGATCATGTGAGCGATTCAGAAAAAAAAACTCTGCTTTATCAGATGCATCGATGCAGATCCAACGATTAGGAGCTCATTTATTTAATCACCAAATTATAAACTAATAAGAAGCCGATAGAGAATGTGCATCCATCACTTGATTTGAAGAAGGTAAAGCGAGAAGGTCCCCTGCAGGTTCATGATTCCCGCCTCTGCAATTTGGGCAAAAAGGGCAGAGGAAGCAGAGCTCTAGCACAGCAGAGACGGAGCTAAGACCAAGTTCTACTTTTCTATGTAGAGTCGGCGGTAATTTTGACCACTCAGTGTGCTTTTACACTAAAAGTCACATTATTCTGAGACATTATCTATGAAGTGTTTCCATCTTACACACATTCACACACCAGTAAGCACATATAAGGCAATGTGGAGTGTTTAATATCTTGTTCTAAGATGCTTTGACATGTAGTCTGGGGAATCCGGGATCGAACCACCAACTGACAGATGACCGTTCTTCTCCTAAGCCACAGCTGCCCCAGAGCGGTGTGTTATTATATATATATGTTGCTGTCTATGTTTCTATAAAGGGCCTAGGTATTGTTGTGGAAATTTCATATATTCACTTTAATATTGTGTTATACTGATCACTCTCAAGGTAAACAGATTGTTTAAGTTCTGCTACAGAATGCTGGATTTCATACTTTGACAGTAACTAACGCAGTACATACCTGAGCTGCTGACTCCATGTCCAGAGCTGACCGAGTCCTCGCTGATGCTGTGAAGCTGACAAACTCCAGAGTCTTCAGAGGCCATGTGCATGGGCTTCGTCAGCAGGAACTTCCTATAAAACCAAACATACATCACATGACTCTATAACTCTTTTCAAAGAGCCTTGATGAAACTTGAAACTGGTTTCTTACTTGTTGGTGTTGCTTTCCAGCAGCAGCCAGCGGTCCTCTGCAACCAGGAAGACCGATTTCAGGTTGATGGGGAGGGAGATGGAATGAACCCGGCCCTCCAGCACATCCAGCACCTCCAGCTGATTGCTGCACATGCACACAGAGAGATCAGTGACCCCCACTGTCCTTTTCATCAGCATTCTGGATAATCTAGTTTAGACCGTAGCCGCTTACCCGTCCTCCTTGTAGAAGAGAAGCCAGTTTTTGTGAGCAAAGTCACGACACATCTTGTTTCCTCCCTGCATCCAATCAAAACACACAAATACACTGACTCCAAACATTCAGAAGGAATCCTTCAACTCTCAAACTGTAGTCTGGGACAACTGAAGAATGCTGACCTGTTGCTCCTTACTGCTCCACCAGTTTGGAGCTCTGGAGCGAGTCTGATCACTGTCTGGAGACAACATGAGCCTCCGCACGGCGCCGGTCACCATGTCCACATGGAGCACCGTATTACTCTGGCAGTAAGATGAAGAACACAGAGCAATAAGAACTGCAGAAAAACTCAAATCAAAACAAGATGCTGTATTACATAATATTCCAACACCAACAAAAAGTATCACGGCTTTAGATTTTGATGAAAAAATAAATTGCATCAACTTATTCAAAGCTACAGTTTATCTTTAATTTGATATTTTGACGGCTTTTCTCTCTGCTGTGGTACTGGTGTCTTATTTTTTAGCTGTTGCAGTAACTGATTTGTAATTGGCTAACTAGCATCATTCATGCAGATGTGGAGCACCTGGCGCCTCAGGACTAGGGATGAGGAGATCAATACTCTGGAGTCAATACTTCGATATCAGCCAGTCAAAATATTGGATTTGATTTTTTAGTGTATGGAGACACCATACTACTACAACAAAAGATGAGATTTGTTTTCACCAAGAGTTTAAGGCAATATAATTTCATGTGAAGCCCAAACACAGTCTATTCCTTCTGTGTTACATGATCATAGCAGCCTATCAGAAGTGTTAATGAGGATGCTTTTCTTAGTGATGGTTTTGTTTTGATATTTTCCTGGTTTTATACAGGTTTTACATAATGTTTTATTATATTTGTCATATTTCTATTCAAACTATTTTTTTTTCATTTAATACCTTTGATTGATACCTATGACCTTTGATTCTCTAGTTTAATTATTTTACAATTTAAAAAATATTTATCTAATTTTTGTTTAATTTACTAATTAGAATAATTATTGTTAAAAAAAAAACATTTCTTTTAAGTACTGAATGTTCTTGAGTTGATTTATATTTCATACTTCCCCTGCAATAATGCACACTGTACAATCATAATTTTCCCTTAAGGACACAGAAGTACCGATATCGGTATCAACGAAAAAGTACCATAAACTAATGGTATCGTAACGATAGTACTTGGCTTCTTTTTAGTTTTGTTAACAACACTTGACGCCATGTCCACTCATACATCTGTAATTGATTGATTTTACTGATACACACTTGACAAGTTTGGTTATTTTTTATTTAACAAATTACTTTTAAATTGGCTTTTGCTGTTTGTTCCTGTTTTTGTCAGCAACCATGAGCCAGGCTGTTACAATAAAAAAAAAAAAAAAAAGGGCTAAGCAGTACGATGTTTAATTTGAACAGACATTGCACTGCACAAAACTGTGCAAACATTTCAGGCACTTCAGATGTTTACTTATTATGCAACACATCTATGTCAACCTGACTGACAACACAGGGACCTGCAGCAGATGGGCCTCAGCATCCAGGAAAATATGTCCCAATTTTCTCTTTTTGTTGCCTATGTTCCATATGAAGGTATTTAAGTTTAAGTACAGTGTCTAAATGCCTTATCTTCCTGTTTTACATCTGTCTTTATTTTTAACTTAGCTTACCTGGCTGTTGTGATTTCTAAGCAAGAGTGTTTTTCCTGGAGACCGAGCAGCAGAATCATGAAATTACACTGTATATGATGAACTTCAGAAGTTAAAAGTCAGAATCTGAAATAAATTTTGGCCTAAGTGCATTTGAAGGATAAAAGGTGGAAAATGCAGCTGCCTCCAGGTTTTGTGTTAGCTGTTGTAAAATGTAAAATGCTGAAGTCAGTCTTTAGGAGCTTTACACAAGTTACTGACCAAAACTTCCTCTTATAAAAGTTGCAACTGAAAGCACCATCAGCTACACAAAGGCAGTCAAACACTGAGCAGGACTGACCAAGTGGAAAACCTGTGGGATGTTCTCAGAGATGCTAGGAACAACATGCAGAACTGCTTCTTTTTAAAAGGCCAAAACTAGGTATCTTAATTTATTACTTGATGGACTATGTCAAGTTAAGCATGGACCATTTTAAGTAACTATTTTGTTCCTATGTCAAAGCCAGCAGAGGGCGCTCTTCTCCCAGTCGCTGCATCCCAGTACAGATTTGCTGTGAAATCCAACTAATAAGAAGGCACTCTGAGTTAATTCGATTCAGACATATTGTCTGGATGGGAGTGTGGGATATTTCTGTGTGTGTTTTGGATCAACTGTGCAAAAGACTTTGTGACGCACAAGGATTCATCTTCAATTGAGGCTGATGAGAAAGAGCCACAGGGGAGCTGGCCTCGGCTACTCTACTCTACTTGACACTAGTGGCTTCCTTATGGGCTTCCATTGCTGACACACTCACACACACACACACACACACACACTGCTGCACTGAGGACTAGCTAAGCTACACAGAGAGGGCAAACCCCATTTCCTGATTCTGAACACATGCTGCCTTTACAGAGCTGTGTGCATGTGAAAGCACATATGTATTTCCTGCATGCTAATGCATGCTTGCATATATTATATATTCTATATATAAATAGAGAGATATATCTATATGTTATTGCATGTTTGGGGCTGTTGTTGCATGTCCTTTAATGGAGCATTTTAACATCTGTGCATGCCTGAATGATGTGTGAATTCCCTATAAGCTGCCACTTGGACGTGTGTGTGATGGTGTCCCTGGAAGGCCGATGACCTGTGAATGAACTTCATGTTGTCTGGGCCTCTTCATTTTTAGACGGCCGAAACATGATCCATCACTACAGTATTTTTAGAAGTCCTCCTCTTGCCTAATATGCACCAGCTGTGCAAGTGTTCTGGTTGGGGAGAATGCGAACATGCATTGTTCTTGTCTCACACTCCGCTAGCACAGGCCAGGGTCTTATGGGGTGATAGATGTTCCACAGCAAACAACCGCCAACCACCAACCATTTTAAGAACAGACTTGTGCGTAGCTATTTTAATCTGTGAAGAATCTGTGGCTGTCTTCTGAGAAAGGAAAATAGTTGTGTAATTGTCATACTGCTAAACAAGGATTTCAGATAGAAGGAACGTTCTGAAATCTGACAGTGTGAGAGTGCCACCGTGTTATAAATAACACAGAAAGTACTTTAGAAACACATTTCCTTTTCAGTTCTTTTGTATTATGCATTTTCTTGCAGGCATCACAGAGTTTTAAGTGGGAGAACTGGGAAAACTGTCCTGTGGTCTGACAATTCTGAGTTTCTTCCAGGAAACCATGAACACTGCGTTCTCCAGGCTAAACAAGAGACCATGAGGGATGCATCCCCCATCCCTCAGTGCACACGGCATCATCACTGAAGGCATGTTTTGTTTTTTAAGTGTGTTTTTGTCAGGGTTTGGGTTAGAGCGCTCTCAGTTTGGAGAATCAGAAACAAACTCTGACAGATGAGCCAAACTAAAAGCTACTCAGACAGAGGTCATGAAAACAAAGAAATGTTTTAAATGACACAATGTAAAACATTACACGATCATTCCTGATTGAACTACTAAGAGAGTTTTGAGGTTTGAGTTGTTTTTTTTTTTTTAAAATTCCCCCATGATCCCGATTCATGATTCCTTTCCCTTAGCTTCAGATTCTCCAAGTTAAGAGTGTTCTGACTGCCAGCTTCCATAAATAAGGTACTCCCTAATCAATAATACTACAAATAGGGCCCTATGAAATCTTTTTTTCCCCTGTATTCTGTGTTTTACTATGTAATCTTGTGTTTTCCAGGGGGGATGTTTCTTATCTTGTGGTGGCTGAATAAAATCTCAAGACAGTAATAGGAAAATTTATTTTTCTTATTGATATTATTTTGGCTCTTTATGACACAGCTGCTGGACATTAAAGGGGTTAGAGACTCATTGGGTGACTTGCAGGCTGGGATTCAAACCTGTGGCAGCTGCAATGAGGAGCAATGAGGAGCTGTAGTTTATGAGCCGGCTGCTCAACCATAAATATCCTTTTTTTTTTTCTTTTTTTTTTAAATAATTCTATTTTTCTTTAGTATGTCTCTCCTGCAAGTAGTTTTGTCAACATGGGACATACATTTTTTCCACAGAACAGCCTACGGCTCAAGCTGCAACACTTGCGGTGAGTGAGTTTGGTAGAGGCTGCTCTCCAACGCTTCTCCATGTTTGTTATGCTTCAACAAAAACAGAGGCAGCGTTGTCATTTTTTTAGAGCTACCTATGGCAACTTTTCCTAATTTCTTAGACAACTTTGTTATTTCTGTTGGTCCATTAGTGTTGCTGACTTTTTGGAGGAGACCTGAGTCCTGCTAGTTCAGATAACGTCACACAGACAGGAACCTGCTGCAGTGGTCAGAATTCATTAGGCTCAGAAACCATGAAAAACTCATATTCTACATTTTACAACTTTTTCCATTTTCGTAGTCAAATTTGTTTTCCTCACTGCGGATTTCAAAAAGTCTTATAATAATCTGCTTAGAATGCAGCACTCCCTCCAGTCTCATGGCGACAGTAACAGTGTCCCCCAGCTGGACAGGAGTACATCCTGCAAAACTGACTTAGTAAAAACTCAAAAGCAAAAGAGTGTGAGATGTTAAAACAAACACCACAAATGCAAATCTAATGAGAATATGTTGACATATGACAAACCCACAAAGACTCCGCAGCCTACAGGGCCTAAAGGATCTATAGCTAACGCCCAAAAACCAGGTACTCCATGTCCCTGCAGACATTCTGTCCACAACAACAATTAGAGATGTTTTACAGCATGGAGGAGAAACACTCAGCAACGTTATGGCTGATTGGGGTATATTGTGATTTTAAAGCAATATATGCTCCTATTCAGACAACAGTTCTCAGGCAAGATGTTTTTATATTAGCAAAATTACCACTTAAAAACAATCTGCTGCTAAACTGTCCGGCCTGCAGCACAGAAACTGCAGAGCAGCTGAAATTACTCAGTCTCCCTTTCAAGTACCTACACATGTTGAACACCACTGGAAAGCAAAGATTCTTGAGGTGTGAATGATGCATACCATTCCAGGCAACAGTCATAACCTAACATTCAGTAAACACTTATTTCAAACCAGTTGCAAATGCAGTTTGCCTTGGAAGCCATACTGTACTCCAGTAGCAAATGATGCTGCAACATTGGGGCAGCAGTGGCTCCGGTGGTAGAGCGGGTCGTCCAATGACTGGAAGGTTGGCCCAATTCTCACTCCCTCAGTCAATCTGTCATTGTGTCCTTGGGCAAGACACTTCATCCTCCCTACCTCCAGAGTCGGCATCGCTGGTATATGAATTTGTATAAATGTTGGTGGTGGTTGGAGAGGCCGTTGGCGTGGATTGGCGGCCATATTATCCTCTGTCTGTCCCAGGGCTGCTGAGGCTATCAGCTTACCATCACCAGGTATGAATGAGGAGTGAATGAATAATGGATGCAATGCAAACTGCTTTGGGTGCCTTGAAAAGCACTTTATAAATCTAATTCATTATTATTATTATTATTGCAAAAACGCTCCTGTTACATCAGTAAGGATCCAGTGAAAATAGCTCAGTGAATTAGTTTGTACACAACAAGTCTTTTATGCATGAAGATACATTTTAGGCAAAAACGGCAGGATTTTAAAGGGTTAATGTTGTTACACAAATAATTACAAAGGAAATAAATGAGTGAATTTTTGAGGGTTGAAACTAGAAACATCACAGTTCCTTTCCTGGTGTGGGAATTTCTCCACTGCTTTCACACTATTTTATAACGGCACTTAGCAACAGTCTGACAAATGCTGATAAAACAATTTAATAAAAAACACCCCAGTCCTGAGCTGAGTTTGACTCCTCACCACACCCTGTTCACTGGCTCCACCATGACTCCACATTCACCCAAATGTACTGGATCTAATGTCTCACTGCTGTTATATGAGTTTATCTGTGTGTATACATGATCGTGTGCACACCTGCTCCTCATGCAGCACCACCTGCCCATCCAGAGGACTCCCAAGCGGAGCAATGGTAACAAACGGCTGCCAAACACCGCTGATGGTCCTGGGGAAGACGTCGTAAAGCTCCATGCACTGAATGGTCTCCCCACGCTCCTTCATGGAGTACAGGGACACCGGGTTACACATGGCCACGTACAGCGTGTCTGTAAAAACACAAGCAGACACGTCTCATAGCAGTTCTGCAAATTCAGTTGTTAATGTGTTCAATTACTCAAAGAACCTTTTAAACAAGTTAAAACTTTAAAATAAAGTTCAGGAAAACCAGTTGGATCACAGCAGTGTCTAACCTCCAATAATTTCCTCTTAATGTAACTAAAACCAGCAAATTGATAATAGATTTTAGAAAAGGTAAAGCCAAAGCTCAACACCTTTGTTGTCTTAAAGAACATTCTATGTAACTTCTACCAGAGCTTCATTGAAGAGCTGTTAACCTTCTTCTTTTTATATTGGGTTAAAGGGCTGCCTGTTAAGGAGAAAGACAAAGTGCATGGTGTTGTTAAGGTCTGATTGCTGGAGCCCAGGGGTGTCCAGAAGGTTCTCTTAAGTTGCTGTCTGCTCGTTGTTATGCTACCCCACTCAAAGAACAAAAATGTGGACAACAACCATCTTATCTTCTCTTATGGCACATTCGGTGTGACGAGTGTGCCATGCACCAATTTGATCACTGCGTTATTGGTAGAGTGATGTTGCTGGCCGACAGCTGTCTGACTGTGTTTTATTATTGTATATACCATGTAATTATTTCTTTATTTTAATGAGCGGCTCTGCATATGAATTGTCCTTTGGAATTAATAAAGCTTCTGAAACTGAATCTATATCAACAATAAAACAACCAGCAGGTGAAGTAAATGATAATTTTTTTATTCTTATGCTGGAAAGCTTCATCCTCGCATTCGCAGGTATATTATGATCCTCTGCTTAACCTTTGTAGGTCACTAAAAAACTATTTAAGAAAATAAATTTCTCACCTTTGCTCGGATCTTTCGATCATCTGCAGCCAACAAAAACTAAACTATGCAATCATTCAAATTATTTTTAACCCTTTAAATGTTCATTTTCTAACACAGTCAATATTTTGAATCAAATCATTAAATCAAATCCAACTTTATTGATAAAGCATTTTTATACAAAGAGCAATGCCACTTTCCTTTAGTTTCCTACATGAACAGAAAAGCTGAGAACAGAGACCCGAGGCTGTATAAAAGCATGACAGCCACATGGAGGGTGAGAAAGAGTGGTTGTTTGAGTCTGTGTTGACCCTGTAATGAAGTGGTGACCTGTCCAGCAGCAGCTGGGATAGGATCTATCCCCCTGTGATCCTGAATTGGATTAAGCAGGTGTAGAAAATGGTTGGATGGATGTTAGCCATGTCTGTGTTTGTGTGTGTGTGTTAGAGAAAGTGTGTAGTACCATCTGTGCTGGTGACATCGCAGATGATGTTCACTTCATTCATGGGAATCTGCCAGTGAGTTTTCTCCTCGCTGAAGCTCAAAGCTCGGCTTTCCTGCCTGTTGCAGGGAAAACTCTGGACACGCAGAAATGCAGGGCCCTGCAGTGATAGCAGCACACACACACTCAGCAGGTCTGTATGACTGCACTTTATCTAATGCTACAGAGGTGCTTTTTTTCCCGCTTTGTTCTTTGTCATCTTTTGTACAAAAAAGGGCATTGTGATTGGCTGACCACACTGGTACAGCCCTGTTTCCTTTGGCATGTGAATAAAAGACACACAATAATTAGCAAATCATCTTAATCCTGTAACTTAACACAAAGACAAATCATCACATGCCGAAACTAAAACAAAAGGGTTAAAAAAATTCTGCTTACTATGAATTTGATTCCACAAACAGGTTTCAAAAATAGGTGGGAAATGGGGCATGTTCACCATCGCCTTTTATTCTTACTACACATGCTGTATTGATAAGTGCAGGATGTGCTTTGTCTTGCTGAAATAAACAAGATCTTATCAGAAGAATATGTTTTCAGCTGATGCACAGCCTGTAAATAGGGCTCAGCGTTAACGTCATCTGTGTCATTTGTGGTTTAAATTGTGTGCTGATAACAAGCAGGATGTTCCCCTCTTATAATACCTTATCTGTTTTTGTTTTTTATTACATTGTGCGATATCTCTGTGAAGTTACATATAAATGTGTAACAACCGTGTTTTGTAGTTACTGTAATGTGCAGTATTTTGTAATAGTTCTGATCCAACTCTATTTCTTTTGTTTTATTATTTAACTTCCAAACAGCCATATTTGTCTCCTTTTAAATAGGTCTTGAGCAACAGTTCTGTATTCTGAAGGTCTGAAGAAATGATGAGTGGCTCAAGACCTCAGATATATGTGTAGCCTACATGCACACTCACTGGTCACTTTATTAAGTCCACCTGTTCCACTGCTTGCTAGCACAAATATCAAATCAGCCAATCACATGGCAGCGACTCAATGCATTTAGTCATGTAGACATGGTAAGAACGACTTACTGAAGTTCAAACTGGGATTTTCACACACAACCATCTCTAGGGTTTCCAGAGAATGGTCTGAAGAAGAGAAAATATCCAGCAAGCAGCAGTTGTCTGGAACAGAATGTCTGATTGATGTCAGAGTTCAGAGGAGAATGGTCAAACTGGTTGGAGTTGATAAAAAGACAACAGGAAGTCCAATAAGCACTGGTTCCAACCAAGGTCTGCAGAACAGCCTCTCTGAACACACAACACATCCAGTCTCGAAGCAGATGGGCTACAGCAGCAGAAGACCACACCGGGTGCCTCCTGTTAGCTAAGAACAGGAAACTGAGGCTACAATTCACACAGACTCACCAACACTGGACAATAGAAGATGGAGAAACATTGCTGGTCTGATGAGTCTCCATTTCAGCTCCACATTCAGATGGTAGGATCAGAATTTGGTGGAAACATCATGAAAACATGGATCCATCCTGCCTTGGATCAACACTTCAGGCTGCTGCTGGTGTAATGGTGGGGGGATGTTTTCTTGGCCCACTTTGGGCCCCTTAGTACCAACATGGCCTGGTTTAACCAGCACAGCCTACCTGAGTATTGTTGCTGACCATGTCCATCCCTTTATAACCACAGTGGAGCATCTTCTGATGCTACTTCCAGCAGGATAATGCACCATGTCACAAAGCTCAGATTATCTCCACCTGCTTTCTAGAACATGACGATGAGTTCTCTGGACTCCAACGGCCTCCACAGCCACCAGATCTCAGTCCAGTAGAGCAGCTTTGGGATGTGGTGGAACGGGAGATTCTCATCATGGATGCAGCCGACAAACCTGCAGCAACTGTGTGATGCTGTCATGTTAATATGGAGTAAAACCTCCTCACTGAATCTATGACACCAAGAATGAAGGCAGTTCTGAGGCCAAAGGGAGATAAACCCAGTATTAGGAAGGTGGACTTAATAAAGTGGCAGGTGAGTTTATAGTTTATATATTTTACATACTTATTTTATTCATACATGTTCCTTTCTCATTTCTTAAAGGCGATTCTGTTTGGCGTCCCTGCTGCAAGTGTTTATGAGTCCGTGCAGGGACTTCCACCACAGAACTGGGGCCATTTAATTGCAGAGCTCATGTTCATTCTCAAGATTCGTTTAAACTTCTGCATCATTTAATGGTATTACAAGCTGAAAATTATAAGAAACAGTATTAATAAAGGATTTAACTCTGTGCACATATTTCCAGAGTGGCAAACCCTTTCCCATCTCTGTAAGGATCTTTTTATACCCAATCATGTTTCTGAGCTCTTTACAATTAACCTAATTAGTAGAGACATTCCCCTGAGTGTTTTTATTTTTAACCCAATGAATATGCACATTTTAAATTGAATAAATGGTCTAAATGATTTCCTAGTCATTGCATTCTGCTTTTATCTCCCTGAGCTCTTTGCAGACTTTTTGGGCTAAAAGTACCCTGACCTTGTAAGAAGACAGCTGTGTAAAGTATATAAGCAGAATAAGGTAAATAAAAATGGTTTAAGATGGTCAAACTTACATTTTGACAACTTCTATTCACTTAAAAAAACATGAGATATGCTTAGATTGTTGTACAATATGTACTGTTTTTAAAAATGTGTTTCATTTGTGTGTATACCTTGATGTGTATGGGGTGCGTCTCAGTGGGACAGAGCAGTTTGCGGCGAGCGTTGACGCCTTGGTTTATGGTCCAGTGTCCTGTCATCCTGGCTTCCGGCAGGGGCAACCTAGAAACAATGAGCTGATAAGGCCTAGAAACAGTGTTTTTCCTGAGATAAGATGCAAGTTGCTCTTCTGTTTTTATTTATTTATTTTTTAGAAAAATTACAGATCTAAGTATTAAATTTTAATTCCCACATGAATATAAAGACTTTAAGGGCTGAAATAGCTTTCAAAATAATTTAGGTGAAAGTTTCGTTCTAATGTGGGTTGGATTTTAAAAAATAGTTTATTTGATCCCACAGTCTCTACAAAGGGTCCAACCAATATATTGCAGGACAATATTTCAAGTCCCAGCTCAGCCTGTTGTGTCTGACCATATGTTTACTGGTTTTCTCATGAATCACAGCTGGATTGCTGCCACAGACTTATTAACTGCAGGTGGGGTGAAAAATGCAGCATGACCGCAAGCACACACATTCCAAGGAGAGTGGAAGAGGGTTTAAAGGAAAGGTCCCCCTAACCATAAATATGCCTATGAATAGAAGAGCAACAAGCCGGAGAGACGCTGTTTCATGTTTTCCATGTCCAAAATTGGACATCAAGAGACAAAATAATGCTTTTTATGTATACAAGATGTGGCGAAACCATCTTGTCTAATATAAACTGTTCAAGATGGGCTTTAAATCACTTAAATACACACCCAATAAACTTGGATGAAGTCAGCAAGGACATAATAGAGCAGATAATCTATAAATTAATGTTGGTTTTGATCAAGGAAAATACTTGTTTCTGTTCTGTTTGGTCTCAACATTTTGACTTTTATTATACTGATTTTACTTAATAAATGTCAGATTCTAGAATAAAACCACAGGAGACAGAGGAAACAAATATTTTCCTTTATTTAAAAGACAACTGTACATAATGAGACAGTGTACTGGATGTTAAAATAGTTTTATCTTCTTGATAAATAGTTAAATGATGTGCAAGGTGTCAACATTCATTTATTCAACACTACAGATAGCAGTAAATAGACTTCATGGAAGCCTCGAAGTGTAATCCAGTCTGAAAACAATCACAGGGATCAAGGCAACATGGGTCAGTATCAGGAATCTCAAGGAATCAGTCAACAGTCAACCCTGTTAAAATTCTGCTTCATGTCAAATAAATAAAAATGAGTTTTATTAACTTTTGTGTCTAAAATCCTATATATTTACTTGGATTTAAGGTTAAATGCTAGTCTGCCGGACCTCAAATAAAGTTGTTTCCATACTGTTATTCACGTGAAATTAAATTCAGTGTTTAAGTGCTTTTCTTTGATAGATTTTACACATTTGACCCCACAAACTTTAAAATAAAAGTATTTTTGTGGGTATAATTAAAGATATGAGTGTGTTATTTCCCAGAAAACACATAAAAAATAATGAGTCATCCTGAACTAAGAGGTGTGTCCTAATTTTGTGTCTAATGAAACAACTTCTTATATTCTGACCTGCAGCTGAGCAAAAGTAGGATGGTGGGCGGGGCCTAATCAGACCACTAGAGCTGACCAACTGGAACAAATTAGGCAGTTTTGTGTATGGAAATGTTGAGAAGTATCTAAAACTTGTGATAAATTTGATACCCGAGTTTAAAAACTGCTCATTAGAGGAGGTTAGAGAACTTAAATATTTATATTTCAACACTGTTCATGAATGATTTCTAGTTGTAACCCTGACAAAAGGTTAAATTAGAAAAGCAATACGGCCTTCAAACATATATTACGGAGAACATGAAGACGTTTCTAGACTGCCTCTGAGTAACGTGTCTTCTTGGAAGACATGATAAGCAAAACTCTGGTAACAGGATGTGAAGTATGATAAAACAGAAAATCTGACCCGTTAGTGAATTTTGGTGTAATTTGGTCCATCTGGTCATTACAGCAATAGATGATGTTTGCCTTTTCTGACACGCTGTCTTTTTATCCACAATCCTGCTGTATGTTATGTCTATGTCTGGATGTGCCGTTAGCATGTGTGTATGACCCTAACATCAAGTGCTCCAGGTGCCTTACTCCTTTGCCAGTTTGACAGAGGTGGGCTTGGCTCCGATGGGAATCCCGTGCTTGTGCAACGCCTCGATCAGAACGTCTCGCATGTCCTTGTTGTACGAGTCGAAGTCAAAGACGTTCCTCACCACGTTGGCCAAGCCCTCGCTGGGAAATTTCTGGTGACGAAGTAATGTGAAGTTGGGAGAAAGAGGCGGAAAGGGAAAGAAGAACAGAGACAACAAGAAAAGGAGAGACAGCAGAGGGAGGAATAAAAAGGGGATGAGAAGAAAACAGGGGAATTATAAGGGAAAAGGAGATGAAAAAGATTAATATTGCTTACATTTCTTCAACAAAGGACATCTGAACTAAGACACAGAAGGACACAGTGAAGGTAACTTAAATCTAAAACATTTTAACGGCTGTTTTTTTTTGTTTGTTTGTTTGTTTTTTTGCTTGTTTTTTTTCACATTGGTCCTAAAAATTACACTTTTTATTTATTCCAGTTACTTTTTTTCAACTTTGTCTATAATTTTTTTTTCATATTATCAGACATTGGCATTAATTATTAGGCATTTCTTACAAAAGTTGTAACCCCAACCCCCCCATCTAGGTGGTAAAACCACATACACATCCACCCACCCAAGCACCAATACTAACTAAGAACAACAAAAAAAGCAAAAATAATAAAACAGACAGACACAAACCAATCAGGCTTGACCACCATTTGTTCTAAAGCTAATCCCGCCGCCTCTCTAATCCAGTGAACATAAGCAGGAGAATTTTTTCCTCGTTTAGTACAACTATAGCAAACGATGAGCACGCAGAGACGCAGGTTGGTCTTTTTAATTTTCACTCTGCGGGAAATAAGCAAGTTTTTCTCACATAATTAAATTACACAAGATCCTATAATGTTTTACAGAAAACGTCTCAGCACAGTGTGGACACAGAAGAGATTTTCAGAACATCCACAGCCACATTTTAACTTGTTATCTCACATAAGTGTTGAAGGTCTGTGTTGCATTCGTCATGACAAGGGGAAAAAAGGGAAAATTTAGAAAATTAGTGCCGTTTCTAACATTATCTGAAACTTATATAAAGTTAAAATAAAAAATATAAACAAAAAAATAATGATTAAATATACAATTATCATCTTATTTAATTAAATTAATCAGTTTTTCACACTTGATATTTAATGATTATTACCTCCAAATGAATGCAACAGGGCTAATTATTAAATAACACCAGATAAAATGACAAATAAAAAAACAGAGCTGCGGCCATAAACGTAACTAAACAGTTAAGTTCATAAGCTCACCCAACACCCACGAAGTGGGAAACATTATTAAGACCATAATTGCACTTTACACCAATATATTACAGAACACTTACACAGTTCGATAAACCTCTACAGAATCAATAACAGCCTCGTCCCAACAGGCTGCCGCTGAATGTTTGGAGCACTGTACATTATTGATTAAGGCTCCCTGTTACCACAAAGGAGTCATTACGACTACAGGTGAGACAGTAATTACAGCCAACATCAGCTACGGCCTGAAAAGAAGAAATTTAGACCGTCACTAAATTATTCTTTATGTCCCAGTCCTGCAGGTATCAGGATGACAGATTTCAGTGGCCTCTGGGGAAATCAAAACTAAGAGCTTGTGTGCCGATTTAATGACCCAAACTTATGCAAGTTTGAAAGCTATAATGTCCATCTTCTTCTTCTGAATCCATTTCCATTTGTTATTCTTTCTTTTTCTTTGAATTGAATGAATTTTGAAGGAAGTTAGATCATAACATGGTAGAATGAACTGACACATCTGACTACTGGATGCACACAACAAGTGTGTGTATAACTATTCACATAAACAAGCTGGAAAATAAACAGTAACAATCCTTGTAAACAGTTCAAAAAGACTCTCAGCTTTGATTTGAGAGTTTTCACATCCAAATTACTTGATCAAATCAAATTCAATCAAATAAAACAGATTTTATCAGTGTGAGCTCCAGAAATCCTCTTAGAGAAGCAACTGTTGCTGCCCATCAATCTTTATAAGGGGGTTATAGGGTCATCTCCAAAAATTCTGGAGTCCATCACTCTACAGAGAAAAACACTATTTACAAGTGGAAAACAGTAAATACAGCTGCCAAAATTCCCAGGGCTCAACGTCCTAGCAAGTTTAGCCCAAAGACAGAAGGCGCAATACTCAGAGAAAGTAAAAAAAACACCCATCAGCTACACACTGGACATTTTACAGTGTCACTGGGCCTTTTCACATTTTGCATCTGTCAAGGTGACATTTGTTCTTTGCATCTCGTGTGAAAGTGCAAAGGTAGCGTTCAGGATTGAGCTTCATTTGCTGCTGAACCTCAGAAATTAAGCCAAAATGCATTAGAGGTGTGGGAGAAAACTAAAACAAAGTTCAGCCAAAGATTAAACTATATCATACTTAGAAAAACTGTAAAAAGCCCACAAGCTACATCTCAGACTCTCCAGACTTCAGTTAGCATGTTAAATGTTAAAGTTCAGGACCGTACAGTTAGAAAAAAACCAAACAAGTATGGCTTGTTTGGAAGACTTGCAGCAGAAAGACTCTTCTCTCTAAAAAGAACATTTGGAACAATGTCCTTTGGACAAACCAGACCAAAGTGGAGATGTTTGGTCAGAATGCACAAAAAACACAAAACACAGCATATCAACACAAACACCCCATACTGACTGTCAAGCACGGTGGTGGAGGGATGATGATTTGGGCTACAGGACCTGGAAACCTTGCAGTCACTGAATGGCTTATGAACATTTCTAGACCTAAACCTGACTGAAATGCTGTGGCGGGACCTTCAGAGAGCTGTGCAGAAACCAACACTGCAAACCACAATGAACTGAAGCAACATTGGAAAGAGGAGTAGACCAAAACCCTGAACAAACGTGATAGAGACCATAACTTCATCTTACTGCTGCTAAAGATACTGCTGGATCATGAGAACGTAATTAGTTTTTCACAAACTGATTCTACATTCCTCTTTTTAATTATTTACTCAGTATAATATGTTATGTTGTTGTTAATCTAAGATTGTATTCACCTAATTGTAAAACCTAATAAAGCCAAGTAAAACCTTTGAACTCACAGAAATCGTTCTTTTTTCAACACAACTGCATATATGATAATTTGAGAGGCAAAACCTGATTGGCTTTTCTTGTAGCATCTTGCATGACCTGGCCAACATCCAATGTGAAAACCTCTTCCTAAAGCTGCACATAACACATTATTGTGTAACAGTACATTTTAAGAAGTGTGTTCATGTGTGATTGTTAAGACTGAGGGAGGCAGGGAACACCGTCTTCCCCCTAAGACAGCTGAGCTGTGAGGACTCTCCTGCATTATTAAAAAGGTGCAGGATTGAGGTCCCATAAATAATTAATGGAAACTAGTCTGAGGCAAAACCTGGGTTAATAAAAAGAAAAAACTAGATATGTTGTTAAATGGTAAGTACTGCATGCATCTTTGGATCTTAGATCCAAAGACTCTGGTCAACTAGTCCAGACCAGAGTCCAGACTAAACATGGAGAAGCAGCATTTAGCTGTTATGCTGCAAACAAATGGAACAAACTGCCAGTGGAGATTAAACTTTACCAAATGTAGACATTTTTAAATCCAGGTTAAAAACATTTCTTTTCTCATGCACCTATGCATGAAATCTGCATGTTAACTTTTTAACTTATTTTGCTTTTAATCATTTTAATGTAATTTATTATTTTATTGTGATTATGTGTTGATGCCTTTTACTATTCTAAATATCTGTAATGTCTTTGTTTTATGTAAAACACTGTGAATTGTCCTGTACATGAAATGTGCTACACAAATAAACTGCCTTGCATCCTCTTACCTGGAGGTGTTTAACAATGTTGACCACCTCTCTAGTAGAGTAGGGGTACGAGATGGTGCCCTGGTCAGCCATGGACCTCAGCTCTCCAAAGGCAGCCACCAGTTTCTGCAGAGTAGCATCAGGGACGTCGGGGCCGTACTGTTTCAGCATCGCCAGCTCTGCCTGAGGCTTCGGATTGTCCACGGCATGGCAGCTAAAAATATCACCTGTCACAAGATACAGATTTGTCCATGTACAATATACTACATGCCACGGTTTATACAACAAGAACAAACAAGTGCTCATGCTTTCTTGTTGTTATGGTTCCTTCTACAACCACATCCAACTCAACCTGTGCCACCTCCTGTGAGCTGAAGGGGCAGATGTGGACCTGCTGGTGTGGAGGATCCACAGGTAAGAAATGTAACAGCTGCTGCAATTTTGACTGGACTAGTTAGCTGAAACAATTCCTGTTTTTAGTGAGAAAATCCTCCTAAAGAAATCCTCTTTGGGGTGCCCCCATGGACACTAAGGTGCAAGCTCCACAGTTTGAGCCTGGCTGGGAAAAATGACCTCCCTACTTGAATTTGGTATTCAGTGGATGTGAAAAAAACAATTACAAAGAACAATCTTCACACCAGGATAGTTTGGGGGACTCATAACCACCTGGACAACACCACGCAGTTACAACGACTACTCACTAGGGGCGATATTCCCCGAAACAAGCACTGATCAAGAAGAAAGAAAAGAAAAAAAAAATCGCTGGAAAGGAGAAGAAACTCCAGCTCACCGATTGGCCAGGACACACACACCCATAAACCTCCACCAACAAACTCCAAAACACACCTCAGTCTGTATTTGTAAGGAACCATTTAAATGTTTTATAATGGAAAACATAACTGATTTCTATATGGAAGTAATTAGAGATGCGAAATAAGGATGCTGTAACGTCAGGATTGCTGGGAGTTGATTAAGTTAAAATACTGTCAATTGTGAATAATTTATTTACCACTAGATGTCCTAGCAACGCTAACAGCGTGAAGGTAAACGGACCATCTGTGAAGCAAAGAGAGGTAGTGACGTAGAGTATGTCATAGCACAACATTTTGGATATCTCGCCACTACTCCTGCTGCTCATGTGTAAAGCAGAAAAACTAAAAATCCAGGAAGCACAGACTTGGTGTTGCTTCATTGTTTACTTGTGGTAAACAAGCAGTTTTTAGGCCTGGTCAATCGATGATGTGGATTTTCTTCTTCTTCTTGCTTTTTCAGTGGTTGTTTTGGGAATATCGCCCCCTGGTGAGTAGTTGTTGTAACTGTGTGATATTGTTCAGACAGCCTTGTCCGCCTGTGTAAAGTGCAGTATCAAAGCAAACCAAAGCAAAGAAACGTTTCTAATTCACCTTCTTATCGTACTGAGTCCCCCCAGAAGATCCTGGTGTGAATGCGCCCTTAATGTCCTTTCTTAATGCTACTTTTACACATAAGAGAAAATGAGTAATCTTGTTGGGTTGTGCACATGTTTGTTTACCTAATGCTCCAAAGAAGTCATTGCCCAGGAATGGAAAACCAGGTCGGTTAGCCAAGACGATCATCCTAAAGTCGGGGTGCATCATTATGGTGTTGGGCCTCCCTTCAGCTTCACGTGGATCTTAAAGAGAAAGCAGAATTACAGTACTTTGATCAAAGCATGCAACGATGGATCTCTCAGTATACATCTTTGTACTTCTTACATTTTTCACAAACATCTATCAGGCTGACTTTATTGCTTTATAAACCCAAAGTTAGGACATCTTAGGTTGTGTTTACATTCCACTGCTAGTATGAACTTCTCACATGAAAAGCTGTCTGAAGCTACATGAAAACCTACATGTTTACAGATCCAGAAACCTCTGGTACCTAGCCATAAGCCTTTATTCTAATCATTCTTTTACAGCTTAGATCTGACTTTCAAACATCAGCTTGCCCACTGCATGGCGCATTTTTTACCTCTAAATCCGGGGACACATCTCCCTGCAGAGGCACTTTAGTCACCGTGAGTGTGTGAACACACCTGAAATGATTCTGCGCCCGTCAGCCAGGATCATCTCTCCACTCTCCACCAGGGTTTTGAGGATGCAGGTAACGTTAGTGGGAGCTTTGTCGGCTTCGTCAATCACAAGTATGTGACCCAGCTTCACCGCTTTCACCTGAGCACATGCATACAAATCATTTGTGTGGCAGAAGTTACAGCTGGGTATCGGACATATTTACAATGAGTTAATTTTCCATCAGGTAGCACCAATTTCATTACAACCGAAGGCTAAAACTAGATAAATGGTATTTCTGTTTTAAAGCCTTGGATGGTTACTATCTGCCCTCACCAGTGTTTTCTAATAACTTTCTCGAGTCATGTAAAGAATTTTGCTGTAATTCCCCATAGATGGAAATGACTTTCTATGTATTAAATAGAACCCAAAACAGTTTGGTGCCATACTAGAGATATGAAGATAAACAAAAACTTGATTGTGCTCCATCTTATGGTCACCTAAGTTATTTCAATGCCAGAGATATGAACAGGATCAATAAACTCATTCACAAAACCAGAACCAACATAGTTCAGAATTTGGAGATGTTTAAGTCAAAGAGTGAGAGGACTTCAGAGACCACTGTGGACAATCAACCCCACCTCACCCTTGACACGTCTTCCTGTTCCACTCTAAACATGCTGCTTCTCCTTGCTGAATGAAGTCACAGTATGGTTCAAACGTTGGAGGGCACGTCAAACGGGAGTATGGCACACATTCAAAAGGTACAAATTCAAGGTCAAGAACCAGCTCCAGATCTAAACTACAGTATCAATATCGTCCTATTGTAATGGAATTATTATATTTATGACATGTGCAAGGAAAATAAATATATAAAATAATCAAGAAGGAACTGTGCATTAAAACTGACCAGAGGTGAGTCCTCATATGTAATGATCCCATCTCGCACTGACGGCTGCAGGGTCAGAGTCTGGACTGTCGTATCCCTGATCAGGGAAAAATAAAACATATAATAATATAAATTATAACGTTTATGCACAACACAACAGGGATAAACCTGTGAACGTGGTATGAACTCATATTAATCAATTACAAACCATGACCATACCTCAACAAACCTCCGTGAATTTTGACTTTACAGAGTGAAGTAAAGATCTTTTTATTTTCTTACATTATAACTATTAAAAAGTGTTTACTTTCAACATCATAAAGACAACCAAAATTTTGCCAACACATTTTGACTTAAAAGAAAAAAACCTTGATATTATAATGAGGGCTGCATTCCAATTAGAGCAAGTTGCAGTACAACTAACCAGCATGTACAGGTGCAGAAAGAGGTTTGCAGCTCCCATTAAGACAGCTAATTTCCTCCATTTTTGTACCAGTATAACATATAACAAGCTTCTTTTACTGAGGGATTACCAGGGCTGCATTACGTAAAGCTGATGCTAGAGCACATTTTGCTAGACTGAAAAGACAGCTATTTGTAACAGTCTGAGACATCCGTTAATAAAACCTATCTGAAGCTCTTAAAGATTCATTTTTCATTATAAATGTGTCACTGATGTCAGACGTTTTCCCACACATGAACTTTAAAGAAAAACTGAAACAGTTATCAGCTACACTAAAGCATTAAAAACTTTGTTAAGTACATGATATATTATAAAAACAATTTCTCATGTCCACCAAAATGGCGGCACTTCAAGCCAAGAAAACTACCAGCTAAGGGCTGGAAGCACCTACAAGACCAAATAAGTTGTTGCACCCTTATTATAATAATAATAATAATAATAATAGTAATAATAATAATAATGATAATAATAATAATAATAGTAGATTAGGTTTTATATAGCACTTTTCAAGGCACCCAAAGCGCTTTACATTGTGTATCCATTATTCATTCACTCCTCACTTAATGTTCAAATAACCAGGGAAGCATTTAGTCTGCCTAATTTTAAGGAGAATAAAATACGGAGCTACAACTTTGAGCAAAGCTAAAGCCAAATGAGCTCAGAGTTTGTCTCATTTTATGAATTCAAATCATGAGTTATTTTTTGAACGCTGCCCAATCGGCTGATCAGAGCAGCATTCACAGTTACTTTTTATTATTTTTCCAGAACTCATACGAGAATGCTGCTGAGGCCATTACAAACCTCCAGTAAAGTCCATTTTTACAATTGACTGTAAGAGTGTTTGGATGATATACTGATTTTGGAAAAAAGGTCCTCATACTTCTTCAAACCACCTGACACACATACAGGACACAATCCCTCTGCAGTTTCATTTCTGATGAGTCTAGAACAGAAGCAGATTCTGTGGCCAAATCTCTACAGTGCATCTGCATCCCAGCAACATAAAAACAATAAAAACTTGTCTTGACTACTCTGATTCTCCAGTGCCATCCATAATTATCCTTCCTTCTTTCTCTAAATGCCTCCTTCTTCAACCCAGCCCTCTCTCTAACTTTCCCCTATACCTTACAGTGTGACCCAGGACCTGTCCCAGTTTCCTTCCTGGCTGGCTGCATCTCTTTTGCTTTTCTGAGCCACATCTCTGTAGGATTTTAGTCACAGGCTCCCAAAAGCCACATGCACAGATCCTCCTGCCTCTGCCCTGCTCTAATATTAGCAGCTGCTGCAGTAGCTAACCAGGCCACATCCATGCTCAGCTCCACTTCGACTTTCACAAGACTTTGACCAAGTACACATGTGACTGCCGAGAGGACAAAGCAGCTGTTTGTATGTGAAAATATTATTCCATATACTCAGAATGATTAATACAAAGATTGTGTATGTCATTACAGAAGTAATGGATTTTTTAACTGTATTATAACGTTGAACGTTAATTCGTCTATTTTCATCAGGTTTTTATGTGACTATTTGTTGCTCATCTGCCATCAGAGTCTGTGACATGCTAAACGTTTTCTTATAATTGCAAAGTGCCTCCAATTGATCTAACCTACATTCAACAGCAAAGCTGATTTTACAGCACACAACCTACTGGTGTGTGGATGAGCGAGTCTGACCTCATTTTCCCAAGGTGTGATTGTGTGAGTATTTATAGAAGTAGAAAATCCGAGTTAAAAAAAGGGCTCCTTGAAATGGCTTCTCTTTAATATGAACATGTGAAGTCCTTGTTCTGGTGAAGAGTGTCCTAATTTACTGGTGACCAAAATAGCTTTGACATTCTTAGAAGGGAAGGGCAAGGCTGGCAAAGCATTAAGAGGACATACTTGTAGCTCACATCTCCTCATGAACAGGATTACTTTGTTAATTGGTTTAGAAATCAAAGACACAAAAACTTGAAAGCATAATAGAGTCATGTGAAAAATAAAGTCCACCATCTGTCAAATCTAAGGTTTTATGTATCAGTACATAATCTGGTTTAGGTTAAAAAATTAAGCAAATACAATCTCAGATTAAGAACAATACAGGGCATATATGTGTTATGCTAAGTCAGTATTTATGCAACAAAATGTAAGGAAAAAGTTAAAAAAAAAAAAAAAAAAGCATCTTAAGCAGCAATAACTTGGGGTTATCGATTTCTGAATGACATGATCAGAGTCTCTCACATGGTTATGGAGGAAGTTTATTACTTGTTTGCTTCAGAGTTCTACAGCATTTGTTTCTGCAGTTCTCTGAAGGTCCCACCACAGCATTTAGTCAAGTTAAGGTCTGGACTTTGACTGGATCATGTCAACATGTGTTGTAGATTTGCTGTTGTGTTGGGATCATCGTCCTGTTGCACGATTCAATTGCAACCAAGCTGTAATTGACTCTAGAACATTTTGGTGTCCAGAGTACTTCATGGTCCACTCAATGACTGCAACCTGTCCAGGTCCTGGAGCAGCGGAACAAGCCCAGCTCATCAGCCCTCCACCACCATGCTTGACAGTTGGTATGAGGCATTTTTGCTGATGTGCTGCCTTTGTGACCAAACATCTCCACTCTGGTCTGACCTGTCCAAAGAAGATTGCTCAAAAAGTCTTGGTTTTTGTTCAAATCCAACTTTGCAAACCTAATATGTGTGGTCATATTAATTATAGAGAGAAGAGCCTTAATTCTGCAACCATTCCAAACATGCTTATATGCTTACATGCTGAACATACTTGTTCAGTATTTTTCTAATTGTACTATCATGAACTTTAACATTTAACATGCTAACTCAGGTCTTATTTTCCCTTATTTTCTTACATGGTCTGACCTTGGGCTGAACTTGCTGGGATGTCTATTCTGGGCAGATTGGCAGATGTCTTGAATGTTTTCCACTTGTGAATAATTCTTTCTGTAAAATGATGGACTCCAGATAGTTTGAAAAATGATTTAAAACACTTTCCCAGATCGATGGGCATTAATAACTCTCTTCTCCTAGATCAATAATCAGGTGTGTCCTTAGCATTGTGAATTAATACCTGCATGCTGCAGAGCGGCAAACTGCCACAACTTTTTTTTTAATAAAGGAGGTCACACTTATGATGACCAGTTAATCAGCACCTGGCTTCTACTGACCCTCTTAATTCCAATTGAAGAAGCATAGATAGTTTTATTCAGGAAATAAGGACAGATTGTAATATGTCATGTTGCTGATCACCTGAGGTTACATTTACCCCATTTTAAGACCTGTTTATATCCTCATGTGTAAGATTGTGCACTTTCTCGATTAATATCTTTGGTGGGAGGCTTTCATTCACTCACATTGCAATACAGCTGCATTCTCATGAGATCTGTGTGATCACAATTTAGCAGGTTTCACAACTATTGATGACCAAAATGCTTAAGTGCAGACAAATTACAGTCATTGCAGAGTCAGACAGTAAACAATGGCAGCTACTCTTCACTTAGTAGTTTCATTTGGATCATCTGTCTTTAATTGATCTCTATATTTCATCACATTACCTACAACCTTTTTTTTTAAAATATATTCTCTTACTCTCTGCTCTAGCGATAACTTCCCAAAAGATTCTGTAAAACAAACCATCTGGTGTGTCAGATTATTATCTGAGCATACCTAAATAAATTTTGCTTCTGCCTGACTTTGTAAAGTCACTGCTCAACACAGACGACTGACAATGTAAAACTATTGTGATTATACATTTTAAAATTGACTTGTAGCACCTGTAGAAAAGAGGCTGAAGAAAAACAAAATAAAAACAAAAACATAAAAAGAACAAGGCATACATCTATCTATGCGTTTATCAGTTTTTTTGGAGCTGAATAAACTTCACAAATGCATGTTAAAAAAAAAAAAAAAAAAAAAAAAAAAAAAAAATATATATATATATATATATATATATATATATATATATATATATATATATATATATATATATATATATATATATCCCACTTTGTGGGAAGATCTCACCTGTGGAGCTGCAGGTACTCCCTGGGCCTGTTGAGGAGGTGCAGGAACCTGTCTACTATTTTATTTTTACCCACGCCCTGTGGAGGAATACAGAAATGCGACAATCAACATAGAGCTGAGACATTACACAGCACATAGACAGCATTTCAGCAACTGTAAAAGGAAGCTGAATACAGCTGATTAATGCTTAATGCTCCCTCATCCAATCCATTCTCATTTTCAGTATTTTAACCTGTTTCATACCCTCATATCTAAACATAAAACAAAACTGTCCGATATAGTTCATCAGGTTACCAAAATCATTGGCCCACCTCAAACACCTTTACAAATTAGAGGAACCTGGACAGGTACAGGAAAGTGTCAGGACTAGAAAAAAACTATCTGAAGCAGATGAACAGGGTCTGAAAGCGATGTTTTGAAGAAATAAGAACAAATCCTGACATAGGACCTGAGAGATGCATCCGGACCTTCAGCTGATCCATCTACTGTTGGCCAAAGCCATCAGAAATGGTCTCCATGGAAACGTAGCTGTCAAGAAGCCATTCTTCAGTAAAGAAAACAGGGTGAAAAGCCACATCATGCAAGAACTGGATGAAAATCAGTGGCAAAAGGTCTGACTGAGGTTGATTTCTCCTAAGAACCTGGACCTCAACATTATTCAGAAAGTGTGGGATCATCTGCTTCAATAATGTTGAACAGAAGGCAGAAACACCCAAAGATAAGCTTTTGAGAAATTCTCAAGAAGTCTGGAGAACTATTCCGCAAGACTCAAGAAAGTTTGTCTAAGACGATCCAGAATGTGATGAAAAATAAAGCTTCTCAGAGCAAATGTTTCTTTCATACTACTGCACAAGTTGAAAAACAAATACATATTTTTCTCATTTTCCAGATGAAATAAAAAAGGAAAAAATGATGGATGGCTTCAAACTTTTTCATAGGACAGTAAATATGATCAGAAACTGTTGAAATGTTACACCCTCATTAGATAGTGGCTTTTCAGTGACAATGCAGTCACATCATTATACATTTACTAGTTCAGCCTACAAATTTACTCTAAAATGGACCCTAACCTACAAAATGAACATAATATTTTATCAAAAAAAGAAATGAAACTTGCGTTTAAGACTATAAAATGTTTACTAAGCAACAAATCATGTGATAAGTAATCTGATTTTCAACAGAGACCTAAACAAATGGACTCTTTGCAGCTGCAGGAGCCTCCGTCTTCGTTATTTTCCTGCACTCCTGCATCAGTTTGAAATGGAAAACTACATCAATATTTTTATATTACATAGTGCACAGCTGCAAACAGAGATAAAGAGGTTTCTGTTTCATCAGCAGAGAAGGAGAACCCAGTGTGTCCCCCAGTGTTGACGGGGGTGGGGGTTGTTCTGTGGGACTGCCACTGGTCTCTCCTGGCTGGCTGCTGAATCTCTTGGCCAGTCTGCCAGACGTCCAGTAAGCTACTCTGACAGCTCCTAATGTCTCGGCTTCACCCATGCGTGGTCAGGCACTCACATTTACAAATGGCTTCTCCCACTTAAACTTTCTCACATGCATGCATGCCTGTTAACATTTATGTGACGTGGACAGCCTCCTCTGGGTGATAGTACACCATGTCCACTTTCTCTCACCCCTTCTCTTCCATCCCCCTTTAACCCTGCCCATTGGATCTGGAGTGTCCCTCTGTCATCTCTGTGTCCCTGAGGGAGCGCTACATGTGTCCTCATGCCAACAGCAAGTTGTGAGCGCGTGGAGTTGGAGGGAGCTTGTTTCATAACTCTTCCCCTCGGTGTTCTAACAGAGCTGACATGTGTGGGTGCTTGCTGCAGAGACGAGATGCACCCACCTCTGCAAACAGCGATTATAATCGGACCTTTATGGACAAAAGCTCAACATGGGGTGATCTTAGCAAAGTGGGAAGTTAGAAAATATCTCAGGAGACCAAAAAGGAGCTCTGATATTTAACTCACCTGGTTGCCCACCAAGAGGAGGTGCTCTCCTAACAGAAAGTCTTTCAACATGTCTTCCATCACCATCATGTGCTGCAGGGGCACAAACACACAAGTAGTTGAGAATTCCAGACTTCAGCTGAACACACACAGTGTTACACACGTTCTGAAAAATAAATCAGCTTGATGTCTCTTCTCCTTAAAATTGAAGACAGAAAACAGGTCATAGAAAAAGTAGGGCATCCTATTTTCACTCATTTTTTAAATATCTGTCTCCAACACAAGCAGGCAGAGTAAAAGGGCAGAATGAGGACAGAGAGTGGGAAAGAGACCAATCTGGGTCGCACGCCGTCACCAGTTATGCCCGAGGATGTCAGAGTGTCATTTCCTCTGTTGGTTCCTCTCTGGGCATCTTGTGGTTTAGTCACTCTGGGTCTCACAGGAGAACATTAATGACAAAGCAAACAAAAATTGGCATTTTATATGGAAATACCACCAAAATCCCCATCAGCTGTTCACACTGGCTGCTGCAACATCACAGTGAGATGGGATTATACCAGTACCAGAGATAAACTCCGCTTTGGCCTCACAGGTTGAAGCAATTCTTCCTGTGATCTGGTGTGTGGTTACCTGGGGATTGTCATAGAAGAGCACATCGGGAACCTTTATTTTCTGGTTGGAGTTGTAGACGGGAGCCGAGACACTGCCAATGGTCAACACACCATCCTTTACCACACCTGCAGACAAATAACAGCACAGTTATCTGCAGTCCAGCACTGAAAACTCACTGTTTCTCATTAAGGTTTGATATTTCACCAGGGCAAGTTTGTCTAAGACACTTATCTTTCCATCTATAAGAGTTTTTATTTTTTTAATATATGTGCATGCCTACTTTAGTAATGCTCCTTTCGGCATATTATTGTAAAATATGTGTTATTATCTAACTTCTACACCCAACTAAACACATAAAATATTAAGAATAAACAAAAAGTGAGTGTATTATTGTAGCACATGACATGAAAGACATTGGTTAAAAAAAAGGGTTACTACATAAATAAATAAATAAATAAATAAAGAGGAAAAAAAATGCTGAAAAATAATTCTGACCAATAATTTTTTTTTAAAAGTTCCGCTATTTTCACAAATTTAGAAAAAATAAAATAATAAAAAATGCAAATACATATGCACATGTATGTACGCATGCATGTGCACATGCTTCTGATCAAGACTACTACACAAAGTGTCAGCATCATTATTTATCTATTCAAGTTCAATCAAAGCTGCATAAACTGTAAATAAGATCAGTTTGATGTGATTACATTTATCAAAAGCATTATGAGCTGCTGTGCCTATGACTGTATCATCCACAATGATCCCAACAGCAGCTTCTCCACAACCAGCTCATTTAGTGGACACTCAGCTTTCACACGCCAAATGCAACATCACACACACTCAGGTGGTCTTATTGTCAAATCATGACTCATGCATGACTCAGATGAGTCTTTATTTTAAGAAGGTTTTTCTGCTGCTGTGGGTTTTATTAACAGAGAATGAGCATATTTTCAGATTATATTTTCAATACCTGGAAGTCAGTGGATGAGTAAATCAGTTTAAACTCACAATTCTGATCTGATTCAACCTGGAAACATCCAATCAGCAGTAGAAGCATTTTTTACTGAATTTAATTTGGGGGACTGGGACTCACAGCGATTATCCCGGGTGTGTTCAGCCGGGTCCGGTGTGTCTTGTATGGAGCAGTTACTGAGGCTTTTTTCAAGAGAGGCGCGTGCTAGGCTGGGCAGGAACCTGAAACACACATAGATAACACATTCATTTAACTTTATTACTTACATCTCTGTGCTCTCAGACAAAAACAACAGACATGATTCTGATTGGCGTTCCTCGTATACTTTGCCTGCTAGTATCTTAGTATCTTGCACCCTGGTGTGAGGTGCTAGATTGCTTCAGGGGCCTCTTTGCACAGCCTGCACCTGGGATCCTGCCTGGTGTTGTAGATCTGGGCCTCAATTGCCCTGGTACTCATGGCTTGCTCCTGTGCTGCCACGATTAGCTACTGGTGGGACTCATTCATATCCGTCACCACAGTTATCTGTCGGTGGTACATTCCATGAAGGGTTTTGTCCTCCCATGATGGTTCCTCCAACTCCTCCTCCAGGTTCCATAGCCTGAGGCATTCACTCTGTGCTTCCTCCCTTGGGGCCATCTTCCTGATGTATTCATGGAGCTTGGATGTTTCATCTTGGATAGTGGCCCTGATGCTCACTAGTCCTCGGCCTCCCTCTTTGCACTTCATGTATAGCCTCTGGACACTGGATTTGGGGTGGAACCCCCCCATGCATGGTGAACAGCTTCTGTGTTTTAACATCTGTGGTCTGAACTTCCAGCTTATTATCCCAGCAGGGTATCTGATCACTGGCAGGGCAGGGCTGTTGATTGTCCAGATCTTGTTCTTGCCATTGAGCTGACTTCTCAGGACTTGCTTACTTGTTGCAGATATTTAACTGTTGCAGCTTTCTTTGTGGCTTTTTCATGGCTGCCATTTGCCTGTGATATTCCAAGGTACTTGTAGCTCTCCCCAACATCTGCTAGTTTGATGCTGGTTCCATTCCCGAGTCGGTATCTATAGATGGTCTTGTTGATTTGGCTGAGGGGATTCAGGCCTATGCAGAACTGCAGCTGGGATAGAGCATCTCCATGGAAACTCAAGGGTGATCTGCCACAGCCTCACTGAGTTTGCAATGAAGGCTCTTAGAGTGTTGCTGGTCTTGTACAGCTTCAGGCATTCCAGGATCCATAACTGTGGCTTTGAGTCAGAGGCTTTCTGGTTATCAATCCAGGAAGTGCACAGGTTTGTCTGTCTGGTTTTTGCAGTCTCGGGGGACAGTTCTGTCAACCAGCAGCTGATATTTGGCTCCTCTGGTACCTTTACCAATGCCTTTCGGTGCCTCTGTCATGTACTGATCTATGTGCCCACTTATCTTTGACTCCCTGATGAAGGTAAGGGGACATTGTTGTTTTTAAAGGTCACTATGACAACGCCACAGAAAGGAAGGCACTTTAGTTACTTTTAAAGGACAGTGCCTTGGAGATTTTTGTGAAATCTAGTCTTCTCTACCTTATCCAAAGAGCACCTTGGAGAAGAGCTGATGAAAACAAATCCAAAGTTATAGTATATGCCCGAACTCTTGGAGTGGTTTTAAACAGTTCTTTTAAACTAGAGAAGCAAGTGGCTACAGCAGAGTTTTTATCAGCTCAGACACATTGCTATAGCTAAATTCCATCTTCTTGTAAATGACCTGGAAAACTTATTCAGGTCTTTGTTACCTGTAGACTACTGTAATTCTTTGTACTTTGGTCTTGACTCATCATTTGCAGTTAATTCAGAGTGCTGCTGCATACTTGTTGTGTTAAATGTTCTGTACTAATCAATTAGATATTGACATTGTGGGGGTGGTGTTTAAAGCAATAATGCATGAGATGGAACATTTAGAAGTTTCTGTAGAGAGTGTAGTATTTATTTTAAATAAATGTGCTACAGCTAAGCATGGCTTGTATAGTTAATATTATGAAATCAACAATATGATTGGATGATAATTTCCAACCTATAAGGGGGGTATAAAGCAGATAAAAGTTTTATAATGAGTCCATGTTGTCCATCAGTTGTGGTAGTGATGTAATTTCATCGGTCACCTCAGTTAAAGCATCGTCTGTATAAAGCAGTAATTTGTGTTCCTGAAATCCACCACTAATGACCCATAATGTCCTGATTCATCTTGTCACTGAAAGGCACTGAAAGGAAAATGATGGCACTTTCATCAGAGAAGATCAAAAGGTATCGTCAACACTCAGCAGTATGAGGGTGTGTGTTTATGTGCACCTGGAGAGGCAAGCCTTGTTAACGGCGTGAGCGATGCTCTCCTCGGGGTACAGCGAGAGACGGCGGAAAATCCTCAACAGCTGCCTGGTCGAGAGAGACGAGGCCAGGGACTGTGCCTGGGAAGACGAGCCGTACACAAACACTTTATATTGATGAAGCACGTGTAAACAAACTGGTAAAAGCAGACTAACTTACTGTGGGGTCGTTTGTCTTGCGGAGGCTGTGTGTGAGGTGCAGAAGCTGCTCTGCTGCTTCCTTTGGAACATTAGGTGTCTACAAATTGAAACCAAAAAGGAAGGGATGATGTAGAGGTAAGTTTTCTGTCAGGAGAGATGGAATTGATGAGGTGGTTCATGCTTCTCACCAGCCCCTGAATGAGGTCCATCTCTTCGGCTTTGGCCAGTGGTGGGATGGTGTGGTACAGGAACATTGTGAGCAGTTCTGGGCCCAACCACTGCTGACCTTTGCTGCTGTTGATGCTGCTCGATGTGGGACCCACAACAGGAAGCTCTGCCAGGGCCAGCACTCTGAACGACGGATGGATAGGGAAGATTGACCTGAAATTACACGCAAACACACACAGCTGCACACTAGCAGTGGAAGACGTATGCTGTCGAACATCTGTTGAGCCATGTCCAAGTAGCTGTGGGAAGGAGGCTCAAATGGAGTGTGTGAAGGGTGTGTGTGTGTGTGTGTGTGTGTGTGTGTGTGCGTGTGTGTGTGTGTGTGGGTGTATGCGTGTGCGTGCGAGTGTCCCACCCAATCTATGTCAGGGTAAAAAGCATGACTTCTGACAGCTGCTTGTGAACTCCTCTGATTCAAGAGGACAGCAAAGTCCATATCTGTCAAACCGCAGAGAAACCCACGCTGGATATATTTATTCCACTGCAGGCGAAAGTGGGCGCTAACCATCACCATCCTCACTGGATAAATGTGTGGGATGAGATTTCATGCATGTCGATATCATAGGCCGTTATTATTAGCATTACTCCTGAATCCTTTCAAATGCACTTTAAAATCACAGCTAAGTTTGCTTTTCATTCTATCTGTTGTTGGATTAAAGATCAATGATCATATCTACAATATAAATCTGACCAGAAACAATACCAACACACTGCTTTGAAGTCACACCAAGCAATGCATCAGAGAAATATTTTATATATGTATTCTAAAATTAATTTCAAGTTTCAAAATTTTAAAATGCTTTTAAAATTTTTGTTAACATACCTGTTTTTATCCAGTCTTCACAATCTTTATGAATTTTATTTTTTGATTTTATTTCATTTTATTTATGCATGATGTTTTCATTAACTATTTTATCATTTTGACAAAAACTCTCAATAAAATATTTTAATTATTATATTTATATGAATTTTTAAAATATTCAAATATGCTTTTTTCTGAGCCACAGGAATAGAGAAAAAGGAAGTGGAAACAATTATTCCAGACGCCTCACCACAAGCATCCTTCCTGCCAGCTTAGTGGGCTTTTAAAGAATTGCACACACAGACACACAGACACACAGACACACACACACATGCATATACACGCGCACACACAAATGTGCATGTAAACATAAACACATTTCATTAGACAAATACAGAGAACAGAATTTTACTCTCAGACGTAAGTCGCTTTGGATAAAAGCATCTGCTAAATGACTTTAGAATAAGTTAGAATAGAATAGAATAGAATAGAATAGAACAGTAAACTTCAACACCAACAACTCTCACAAATATATACATAAGTTTAAGGAACTACAGTTTTGGTGCATAATGAGTCTAAAAACTCCTGAAGACATTGTTAAACCTTCCCAGATCATTTTGTTAGTGCTCCGTCCTCTCTGCTGCCTCCACTGCTTTCTACACTGCCATCCCTACACTCTACACCCTTCTCTACACCTGATTAAACTCCCTCCCTGACAGGAGCTTCAAAATAAGCTTGATAATATGAAACACTGATGGAGGAGGGACACATATAACACACATAAAGAGTGTGAGACTGCCCTCAAACACATCTTTTCACACCTTCTCATATACCTACAGCTGAGGGATGATGAGGATGAGACAGAGAGCCTTCAAAACACAGGAATCACAAATCTGAACCCCACACTCTTAGTATTTCAACCACTTCTTCATTTAAACCTCCCCAACTTCCAATTTTCCCTTCTCATGTGCAAATAGAAAAACAAACAAACAAAAAACAACAAATAAGAATTCACCTAAAAGAAATACACCTAAAATTTAGCACACTTTCCCACCCTGAGGTGTGTGTGTGTTCACCTCTCCTGCAGCTGCTGGTCAGTAAGCTGCAGCTGCTCCTTCAGAGTCTGGTATCTGTCCCACCTCAGCAGCCTGGAACCATCATAGAGATCCAACTCCCTGTCATGGAGCAACCTGGAAAACAAGGTGCAGTGGAATAAGCTGAGAAGTGTGAGTATGACAAGCATGTGTGTGTGATGTTCTGCATTTATCAGCTGGAGTACCTGGAGAGCACAGCCAGCGTTCCCAGGTTGACAGTGTGGATGGCGTCGAGGATCAGCAGCTTGCCTTCGATAGCGGAGGTGACCAGCGGAGACGGCCTCCACGCTGTGTCTCCGTTGGGGAGGGTGTACCTCTGCTGGAGGAGGTCTCGGGCTGTCATGTCCTGGAAGTCATGGAGAAAGAGGGGAGAGTGTGTGCGCGTGTGTGTGGGTTGGGGTGGTTTAAGGACAAATACATCAGACTTTGCAACAGGTTGAGTTGGATGAGTAAATATCTCCTTTAAAGAAATCATTTTCAACATGTTTGGAACTTCATAAAACTAGAAATGCAAATAACACACCGTTATTAATAGGAATAGATGGAGTGGAAATAGAGAGCGTGCATGAAATAAAATTTTTGTGTGTAATCATTGATGACAAACTCAACTGGAAATCACACATTAAACACATACAAACTAAAGTCTCAAGAAGTATTGCTATAATAAGCAAAGCTAACAACATCCTGGATCAAGAATCACTCCATACTCTTTACTAGTCTCACCATACTTACTGTGCTGAGGTATGAGGCAACAACTACATAACGTTAGTATAACCACTGACTACTATTTAAAAAAGAGCAATACGAATAATTCATAACGTTGGCTATTGGGAACACACAAACTAATTATTCCTTCAGTAAAATGACTAAAATTTACAGACACTGTGGCATATCAAACAACCCAAATAATGTTCAAAATAATCTATTACCAAGAAATATACAGATATTATGCACTATTCATGAGGGTAATTATAATTTAAGGAGGAAAATTAACTTTAATATTCCCTTAATTTGTACAAATCTGGAGAGGTTTTTGTTTTTTCCGTTATTGGGGTGAGATTATGGAACAGGGTAACCATGAATTTGAAGCAGTGTCCAATTTAAAATGAGGTACAAAGACACTATTTTCCAGAGGTTTGGGGATGAGGGAGGTGTTGGGTAGCACTAATGATTGAGAGGACATTGCGCTGGTGTTTAATTCTTTCTTTACGGGCCATTAGTCTGTTTTCTTCTTCAGATTGTATGTGAATGTGTGTATGTAGGTGTCTGTATGTATGTGAATATTTACATTTAACATTGCTGTATTATGAGTATATTAATGAAGTTTACGTTTTTATTAATGTAAAGTCAGAAACCAAATTTATTTAACTGCTAATATCAGGCCTAAGCTTCTAGACAGGTTTAAACCAGAAAGCTTATCAATGTTATTTATTATTTAAGGAGAAGGGGTGGGAGTTCACAAGTTATACTTCTTCTCACTCCCTTTCAAATATGTATTTGTATGTCTTATATTTGTATGCTTGTTTTTTAATTTATGTTGTTTTTCTCATAGATATTTTTTTCATATTCGAAATAAAACAATCAAATGTTTAAATCAATGAGTTGGAGTGAGAGATGGACGGATGGATCGGGCTTCGTCAGCAGTAAGGAGGGCAAAATCAACAGAGGCCCCTAACATGAAGCCGATGTCTTTGAGTTGCTCATTAATTAGAAATTAATTGCTCCTCCATGGCTCTAACATCTACAGTTTCTACAGCATACAGATTCTATTTTTAAATGAACAAAATAGTGGAAAAATGTTTTAAAAACTAGTTTAAAGGTGAGTTTATGATCACACAGTGAAACTGAGCTTTTCCTCTGATCACAAACCCTTTATAAAGCTGCCCCCCCAAACACACACACACATACACACACACGATCCAGCCCAGCTGCTAAATTTGATATCTGTGCTTTACAGATAACAGTTAACGGCACTTTTCTGTTGGAGGGTGTCTGTTGAGCAAGGCTGTCATATTCAATATCATGCCAACATGTCATGACACGGTTGGAGGGTAGAGGAAGGGAAGACGAGTGGCGTTGCATGATTTGCTCCAGGCTGTGATTAGCGAGCTGCTAACTGCATCTAGTTTAAAAACTTCTTAAAGAGAAACCAGCTACCGTTCAACAACGGATCAATGACGAAGATGCTATAATGAGCGAACAGGAATATGATGCTACAAAGATGGGCAAAAAAAATTTGGGTTTCAACTGTTCACAGTGTGACTGCAAATATAAGTAATCTAGTGGTGAAAATGGCATTACAGAATATGAAATTTAACTGAAGATGCAACATCAAAGTGATCTGACAGGCATGTTGAGGTCTTAGTACAGAAGATAAAAGAAATAACTATACACATTATGGTGAACTATTAACATTAGAAGAAATTAGTTTGATGCAGAGCAAGCTGGATTAATGAACAACCGTAAAAAGAAAGACTGGAATGACAATCATGCCAGTTCTTCCAGGTATAATACATTACTGCCTGATAGAAAGGTAAATCAGTGAGTTGTTGCAGTGATTTCCAAATCATTCAAGTTTATATTTATTTCAAAATGGCTGAAAGACTATATATAAATTCGGGTTGGATCCCCTTTTTCCTTCTGAACTGCCTCAATTCTTGGTGTCATAGATTCAGTAAGGTGCTGGAAACACATCTTCTATTGTCCAGTATTGGTGAGTCTGGGTGAATTGTAGCCTCAGTTTCCTGTTCTTAGCTGACAGGAGGCACCCGGTGTGTCTTCTGCTGCTGGAGCCCATCTGCTTCAAGGCTGGATGTGTTGTGTGTTCAGAGATGCTATTCTGCAGACTTTGGTTGGAACCAGTGTTTATTGGACTTCCTGTTGTCTTTCTATTATCTTCAACCAGTCTGCCCATTCTCCTCTGACCTCTGACATCAACCAGACATTGTGGTCCAGACAACTGCTGCTCACTGGATATTTTCTCTTCTTCAGACCATCTCTGTAAACTCTAGAGATGGTTGTGTGTGAAAATCCCAGTAAATACTCAGACCAACAACCATGCCACATTCAAAGTCTCTTAAATCTCCTTTCTTCCTCATTCTGATGCTCAGTTTGAAATTCAGCAAGTCGTCTTCACCATGTCTACATGACTAGATGTGTTGAGTTGCTGCCATGTGACTGGCTGATGCGATATTTAGGTGTACCTAGTAAAGTCTCTAGTGAGCATAACGTCTTAAATTCAGAGCTTTTGAGCCTGTCTGTAAGGTTTTGGTCAACATTAATTTGCTCATCTCATGACTATATATCCAGGATGCACATCTCTCTGCACGTATGCAGCATGTATGGATGTTTCTTCATCTCCAAAGTTAGAAACCGACTGCTCATGTCTACTCTTATTTATTATCATAAGTACAGTTGGAATGACTGCATCATGATGAATTTATTCATGACTGAAATGACGTGTTTAGGCCTAAAAATCTACAACTATACATATATTATTTGAATGTTTCAGCCATGCTGAATCATCATCAGCCAGTTAAAAACCTCTCATATCCCTTTATGTAAATATTCTGATTTAAATATAAGCCTGTGGGTTGTCAATTAGATATTGCTGCAGCAAAGAATTATGGGAAGGCTTTATCTTTTCTCCTCTAATAAAGGACAGTCCAGTTTATCATTTACTGCAGGAAGGAAATGAAGACGTGGATGAACTGAAGCACTGAACCAGATGCTTTCAGCTTAATTCAAAAGACAGAAAGAAAAATAAAGACGGTCTGCCCACGATATTTGTTTTCCAAAAATGGACTTTTCAGAGCTTCAGAATGCCCAGTGCAGGATTCTGCAACTCCCGCAGCACAAGTCACCCCTGACCTTAGCTAGCTAAAAATAGCTGCAGCATGATACATTCATACATAATGCTTCAGCACGCCCACTTCCTGCACAATCACAAACACAAAGCCAAGGAGGAAATCTGTGGAGCATCTTAAACCACAACCTTCATGGCTCCATAGTCAATTATTTTTAATCATGTATGAGCAATAAACAAATTAGATGCGCTTGTGTTGAATGTCTGGGTAAACAGACAAACAGCTTCCTTCTGATGAAAACAAGTTTGAGTCACCATCCCGGTAAATTCCAGACTTTTCCAGGCTCCAATATAAAAATGATTTTAATGACTATGAATAACCAAGTTGTTACCACCACAATACAACAAAGTTTAATTTTTGAGCCAAGAAGCAAGGACAAGCATCAGCATCTACACCCAGAAAAACTTCACTGTATTAGCCTCATTTATAATAAGTAATCTGAGAAAGCTTAAAGGTCTGAATTTCTTTTTCTGTGCAGCCATGTCTATTTTAAATGGGTGTTAACTAAATTACAAAATCACATGGCAGCAACTCAATGCATTTGAACATTTCTACTTGACTAAGATGACTTGGGAAGTACAAACTGAGAATAAAATGAGGAAGAAAGAGGATTTAAGTGACTTTAAACATGGCATGGTTGTTGGTCTGAGTATTACAGAAACTGCTGGTTTAACCAGCACAGCCTACCTGAGTATTGTTGCTGACCATGTCCATCCCTTTATGACCACAGTGGAGCATCTTCTGATGCTACTTCCAGCAGGATAATGCACCATGTCACAAAGCTCAGATCATCTCCACCTGCTTTCTAGAACATGACGATGAGTTCACTGGACTCCAACGGCCTCCACAGCCACCAGATCTCAGTCCAGTAGAGCAGCTTTGGGATGTGGTGGAACGGGAGATTCTCATCATGGATGCAGCCGACTAACCTGCAGCAACTGTGTGATGCTGTCATGTTAATATGGAGCAGAGAATGCTTCCAACACCTTGTTCAATCTATGACACCAAGAATTAAGGCAGTTCTGGGGAAAAAGAGGGTCCAAACTAGTACAAGAAAGGCAGATCAACTTAAGTGACCACTTAGTATATATATCTCAGCCGCCTGGTTGGAATATGTGGCTGGTGGTACAGGAGCATTTGTACCAAGTCTGCATTGGAAGTTCTAACATGCCTCCAAAGCGGTGGAAAATGACAGAGGGGAGATCCTAGGAGACTTTCAGATCCAGACTGAAACTGGTAATAGCTAACCAACCAGAAATGTCAACAAACCCCAGAAGACAGCAGCATTGACTGATGCAGCAATCCCTAACTACAGCAACATCAAAAAGGAACAGGAGAAACTTGAAGATTACCAGGGGCTGAGGGAGGAAGTTGAAAAGATGTGAGGAGTGAAGGCAGCAGTGGTGCCAGTGGTAATCACAGCAGTCTGGAAAGCGACTCCTAACTTGGAGAGCAGCTCCAACAGATCCCAGGACTACAGAGCAGATCTCTGCTCTAGGAACAGCTAGGATACAGAGCAGAACCCTCAAGCCCCCAGGCCTCTCGTAAAAGTCTAACTTTAGCTTAGCTGTTTTCATGATGACTTCCTGGACTGGATTGATAGTTTCATGTCCACCTCAAAACACCATGATGTTATTTTTTTTAAACTAAGGTCCCATTAAAAGTCAAACTAACTATAAACCAGTCTGTTTAAAGCAGGACTTACTGGTGATTTCCACGTTGTAACCAGATTGTTATTAGTCTGCACTAATATGCCAGCCTTTATATATGCATTTTTAATTTCCTCATTTCTAGTCTTCCATGCTGTCTTTTTGTGCACATATGCACACATGGAAAATGAAAAATGGCAATGGAAACCCAGCTAGTGGCAATGGAAACTCCAGTGGGTGGAACAAACACATTTCTAATCTAAGTCACACTGCTTTGACTCTTTGTTTATCAGATGGATATGTGTAAGGGAAAGCATTATGAAAGCCTGAATTGTTAATCTAAGTGAACGAAATTAAATAATTATGTGTGAGAAAAAAAATACTGCTGCAAATGTTGCACAATGTAGGTCAACTGACAGGACTGACAGATGGGAAACGCCTGAATGTCTCATATATTATTTGAGGCCTGAGGCTCAAAAAGTGGTCATACTTTTTCCAACACTTGCTCTGTTGTGCAAAAGCAAAAACAAATACATTTTAAAAGTGGTTGCTTACCTGGTAGAGCATGACAGGCTCTATGCTGTAGCCCAGCATCTCAGCAAACTCTCTGGCAATCACTGACTTGCCGCATCCCTTAGAAATACAAAATGCCCGTTATTAAGTTCAAACAGTGTATGTGTTGAAGGTGAGAAGGCTTCAGCGTACGTCAGCTACCTTGGCTCCTATCAGACACATGTCCTTCACCATGTGTGACTGCATCATCTCAGCCAGCAGCTGGCAGTGACTTGGTGTGTTAACAAAGGTGGAGCTGCTGTTGGGTGCACGTGGCTCCTTGGTGCCTGCTGGAACCTGACATTTGATGAAGACAAGAACTAGCATGAAAGTTATTTTAAAAGATATTCCATTAAATAAACCTTTATCAACGAGCTGAGCAGCATCATTGGTACATTTGTGGCAACAACAAAAACTGAAAAAACAGGAGGGGTTGGGATGAAAAAACATATTGAGAAAAAAATATATGCCAGATTTCCCCAAAGCATGTGGAAAATTAATCCAAGGTTGAAGTTTTTGGCCACAGTTGCAAAACAAAAACACTTTACATCACCCAACAAATATCATACCCATGATTATGCATGGTGGTGGCAGTTTCATGCTTTGGGGTTTTTTTATTCAGCTGGAACTGAGGCTTTGGTCAAGATGAAAGGAACTGTGACAAATACCAATCATTCTTGGCTCAAAACCTATAGGCATCTGCTAGAAAGCTGAAGCTGTGGAGAAATGTCACCTTTTGACACAACACTGACCCAAACGTACACCCAAAATCAACAAAAGAACGACTTCATCAGAATAAAATTAAAGTTTTGGAATAATTTGTATTTAGGAATAAATACAGGCAAATTCTGAAGTAACTCTCGTTGCAGGTTCTGATGTTGGGATGTGCTAAAGAAACACTTAAGCAGTTTGAGGTAAAACACTTAAAAGAATAGCGCACCCCAAAGTGTGATTTTAGCTGTAAACAACAATATATGAGTTTATTATGATGAAAACCACTTATTCTGTTGTTGAAATCTACATTGTGAACCATTATTATTATAATCAGCCCAAAATGTGTTGCAATGTACACTTTTCACAGGAGTTCTTTCAACATTGTGGAGGTGGATTGTTTTTTGTCAGCCAGCCAACTTTGCCTCACTTTCAAACCTTCTGAAACTTTGGAGTCATCATACTACCATCACTCTGGAATAAGGTGCAGTCTGTTTTTAGATGTAACTGTCCAGAGTATTTATGCTGACAACATGATGCTGCTACAATAAATGTGAAGTCTTTGAGAATAAGTAAATGCTTCCTTGTGAATATGTATTGCTCTCCATCTGTCAAATACCTGCTGAGCTGACCATGTCACTGCATATATCCGACCTACACCCCGCCCCCGGCTCACCCCCACACCCTTCTGAGTCTCTTGCACTTTTTTTCAAAATTTTGCAGCGGGTGGAGTTACTCAAAAAGCAGGAGATGTAGGAATAATCTAGTCAAAGTCCAGACCTTAATCTGTCTGAGAGTCAATGATCTAACTTTTATAACCAGGTGGAACCCTGGTGTTTAAAAGATTGAATGAGCTGCAACACTGCTGCCTTCACGACTTGGCAAAAGTCCCAGGAATTAAATGTGTCAAACTTATAGACATAACAAAAATAACCACAGACATAACCAACAGACTTTTAAATCTTATTTTGCAGCTTTAAAGTGGTAGGAATGTCGTTTTAATTAAATGATGTTGGGAAAATAGGATAAAAATCTATTTCAATTCCAGGTCCTGGCTAGAAAAAAAGGTAACTGTCTGGCTCACCTGGAAGGTGACGTCCTTGTCCCCAACACGTACTGTGACATCTGCACGGCCTTCAGCTTCTTTTGAAGTGGACACATTCAAGATGGTGCCGGATGCTAGCTGCTGGCGACCATCCAAAAGCTCGAATCGCTGTGAAAGATGTTATGCATGCTAAACTAAAGTAATTTTAGATTAAAATCTGAAAGGTGATCCAGTTCTTGACTTACGCTCAGCACGCCCTCAACAGCAGAGTGTCCATCCTTGCCCAAGATACTTTTATAAGGGTAAAGCCTCTGGATTAGCTGCTGGGAGGACAGTGTGGGGAAAGTGTTCTGCAAAAACAACAAAAAGAAAACCATTGGTCATCTTCTTTCTTTTTTAAATGTGTAAATCCTGGATTTCTTTCTTGAGTCTCACCAGAACACGGAGGGCAGGAAGCAGGTTGTCCACAGGGAAGTCGGGGAGGCCCAGATTGGATGATTCCTGGGAGCACAACGTGGTGGCGAGTGACAGCAGCTGAGACACCCTAACACACAGGACACAGCATGAAAAACTGCAAAGATCGTAAGGAAGCCATTTTAAAAAAACCTCAGCTTTACCTTTCTGCAGCCACATTTGGTCCTGCTGCATACAACAACTCCAACTGGTCCTAAACAATATAAAGAATGTAACAGCGGTTCAGCTTTTCATGCAAAACATAACTCCTTCTATCGTCTTATTGGTGGTGCTGGATTATCAGAAGATTCCTGCACTGACCTTGAATGGCAGGTAATAGATGTCTCTGGCCTGAAAGCGAGAGCGGAGAGGAGGATCCAGAGGGTTGCCCTTGTATTTGGGAACAGGAAGCCCAAGAGCAATAACCCGAAAGTCCTCGCTTACACGGACAATCTTCCAGCTGTCCAGCTCTTCTTTGGTGTGCTCCTGCAAAGTATTAAAGTACAAGAGTGCCATCCATTTTTTATTGTGTATAACAGGGATCACCAACTCTGGACCTTCTGGGCCAGTGTCCTGCAGGGTTTAGATATTTCCCTATCCAATCAAAGGGAATAGTGTCCCAAGTGCTTGTCATCAAGTTCTGCAACAGCCTCTTAATGGCCCATTGATTTGAGTCTGGTGTGTTGCAGGAAGGAAACATCTGAAACAGGGATCATCTCTTGGGCCACCGTCCTTCAGGTTTTAGATGTTTCCCTGCTGCAACACACCTGACTCAAAAGAATGGGTCATTAGGAGGATTGTGCTGAACAACAAGCATTTGGAGATCCATTTATTTTAAATTTGAAGCAAGGAAACCCTAAAAAACCCTAAAATCTGCAGGACACTGGACCAATAGGTCCAGTGGTGGTGATCCCTGGTTTGTTACAAGTACAAACTATGAATCCTACAGCTTTTATGGTGGCAGCATTTCACCCTTAAAAACAGAACTGTAGGAGTAGTGTGAGATTTCACTGCTTTAGTGTGAAGTTTTTGTTTCATAAAATCATGAAAAACAAATGAAGATTTAACAGAACAGCATCCAAATTCCCAGGAGGGAAGTCTGTCACCTTTAAATGTTTCGTTTCCAAAACAGAAGGCTTTCTTTGGTCGAGTCATGTTTGATTTGTGTGGCTGACCTGCAACAGCTTGTCGTAACGCTCAGCCGACATGAGGAAGCGTCCGTCCTCCAGCTGCATCTCTCTGTTCTCCAGCAGGTTGTTTAGGACGGGAAGAACATTTCTCTCTGCCTTCTCCAGTCCCTCCAGGACCAAGACTCTGCCTTTGGTTGCTGCTCTTACAGCACACTGAAGACAAACATGAAAGAAATCAAGATTTCATCAAAATTTTACAAATAAACTGGAATGAAGGGGAAGATGCCAGTTTCAAAAGCAATTAATCTCCAAGTTGAGTCCTCCTTGTCCACTGCAATCAGTTGCTCCACTACCTAGGATGACCTCTGACCCCCGACTCAAAGATCAATTTGACTATCCAGGGGTTCTTGCTCCCTGTGCTTAAATAAGCTTGAAATTAGGCCTTTCGTCAGTTTACTGCACTCAGAGCGTCCTCCAAACTAATCCAAAACTTTCAACACCAGTCCAAGAAAATCGTTCAGGTAGGTTTTTTCAGCTTGTGTGCACATGTTTGTGTGTGTGTGTGTACATGCACTTTTATGAAGAATTCAAAAAGGCACATCTGACGTCAAGAGGCAGGAAACTTTAGCTGTCTGGGTGGACCGCAGCGCGAGCGGCCATGTAATTAGGTTAGCATGTAAATGCGTGGCAGGTTGTGTGGGAGACAGAGCCATAAAACTATAGTGAGGACCAGATGTTCTATATTTAACTCCTGATCCATTTTCAGCACCAACACTGTAATCAGATAATTGTTAGAAATGTGAGTGACGCAGGATGGCGAAGGGCAGAGAAGCACAAACATGTCTTGTGTTCTTCAAGACAAGAACCCAATAGGGAGAAGGAAAACATCCCTGCAGATACTATGAGACAACACAAGGGCTGCTGAAGAGATACATGGATGGGAATTTTAATAGCAAGAATTTGAAGAGAGCGACATCTACAAACAGCTGGATTTATACAATTATAATATGAACAACCACTCAATCATAATTTAAAAACCACTGACAGGTAAAGGGAACAATATTAACTATACAACCTTTTTTATAGTTTTTATAAGCTTCAAAGTCTGGATTTTTACTCTGATAGCTTGAGAGGAACTATCATTAAAAAACAAACTTGTGAACATCAGTTAAGCATGGCTCTAATGAACAACAGTCCTTAAAGACACAGTGTGCAACAATATCAAGATATATGAACAAAAAAATAATAAATAAAAAAAATTTAATTATATATATATATATATATATATAGTTTTCATTACCTTAAGAATAAATTTATACTCATTTGTAAAGTGGGTCCTACAAGAAAGAACACCATATCATATTGTAATAAGGTACATAAGGCAAATAGACAAAAAAGGGTGACAAAAAAAGAAAACCATAGACAAATCAGCAGCTTTAAATGATACTTTGTGGTGGTCATTTCATACTCAACGAGAAGCTTCATCCCTGACGGGGTGGGGATTACTGCAGGGGGATTGTTGTGTTTTTATGTGCAATAAACAGCTGACCAGGTTAGTTCATATTTAACGAGAAACTTTATCCGTGGCAGGGCTGGGTTGTGTATGCAGCAGTGTCCACGTCTTTAAGTTCCACGTGTTGTTTACATTTACATACTTTCTCACCACCTTGTTCCGCTGTTCATTAAAACTATCCGTCCAGCTTTGCATCAGGGGAAATGTGGAAACCACAATTTTCCTCTTCATTCTTTCCCGCATTAACAACACCAACCTCAAATATCCGACCAATCACGCAATACTTCTCAGAGTCCCACAAGAAGAAAGTTCTGCTCGGCTGCGTCGAAAACTGTCTCATTCAGCAAAATGGCATCATTTTGTTCTCGTGGCCTCAAAAAAGTTCTTGCTTCTCATGGAGTATGTAACAGCCTTTAGCCATTGTTAAGGGCGCCAAAGTACAAAAATCTTCTAAAGTTCAGTGGTGCTGCTTTAACCAACTGATACAGATGCAATTTTTTTGTTAAATGGCTTTGGAGAAGATTGCAGTCTCCAAACATAACACTACATATCAGTAATCATTACACACTGTTTTTAGCAATTTAACCTTGAACAAATTAAACCAATGCAAGGTGGAGGAACTGCAATGCAATTTTATTTCTTTTACTATTCTGCTGTTATGTTATGGAGAATGCTTAAAGGTACATGATTCTACGAGGGCCTCCTCAGGCTCACGACACTAAAAGGTTTGGTCAATGAACTGCTGAAAACTTCTAAAAACAATACAATGTTCAATTTGGGAAACTCTAATCTTTGCATTGACGTAGTGGCTACCTTTACATCACTCACCTGAACACCGTCATAGACCAGATACATCTACTGTCTTCACCTTTAGTTGCAACCAACTTAATCGGATTTTACTGTCACACAAGTACAGTTTTGTTTTGCGAGTGAGGTTGTAACCATGGCAACGAGTCATTTCCCTCCCAAAGACACTGCAAACCAGTTACTGGACTGAACAGTTCTATGTTGTTATGGATGACAATAACCCTTATTATCGTTATCATTGTCATTGCAGGCTTTGCTTTGATCATATGCTCAGTTGCAACCTGTTTCTACAAGGTATTAAGGACTGTCTTTGCTCTCAAAGAGGAGTGCTTAGGGGTTAGTTTTTTTTTAACCAAAATGTTGCTGAGAAAAAGCATCTTGCTTATTAAACTCAAAAGAGACCTTTAGATATTCACTGTTGGTTGGGAATGATTCCAGTTCAGTTTTAGTGGAGGTGGTAAGCCTTATATTACTGGAATAGAGACTTATCAACAGTGTGGGTTTGAGGTAAGCTGTCTTACATAAGAGGCTGCTAAATGGAGCGGGGTGACTTGAAATGTCAATATTACAACAAGCTTGCAATTAAATCCATGTGACTACAGCCTTCAGACAAACCTGAAAGCTGGGATGATGCCTTGAATGAAAAAGGACAGGGTAAAAGAAAAAGAAGAAAAAAAAAAAAAGAAAGACCCATAGCTAAAGAGAGGGGAGGGTCACTGAATGCACAGGGACTGACATGCTAAGCCTGTATATAGGGCTCCAAATCAGCACAGGGCCCGGAGGAATACGTGGATGTTCTAGTTAACACACAAACACACACCTCCTACCATCCAAAACCATCCTCAATGAGAGAATCTTCATAATTTACACCCACACGTTATCAATCCTTGAAACAGTTGGAGGATCCAATATTGTGTACTTTTACTTGGCTATTACACCCACGGGCACACGAACACGCAAAACCTCAGCTTATAAAACCAACACATGCCAAAGCACACCATGCTCATTAGATGGTCCGTTCTGAAGAAGTCCTGCATCTTTGCATGAGCCGTTTCCATGGAAACAATGGGCAATTTTTCATTCTGATGAAAGGCTGGATATGTTTCAGATCCGAGGCGTGGACCAACTCTCCTTATTACTGGAAAAGACAGTGTGTTCTGTTCAAGATAGTTTCTATGATTGAACCAGGACATAACCATGAACATCTAAAAAAAAAGCCACAAATGAACAGACTTGGCTCAGATTTCCCATTGTGCCAACACCAGATGTTGTAGCTTCTTATTGCTAGCTTGCTTTGGTGTTGTGCTGCGGAGTTGCACGTTGGTCAGTCAAATCAGCCAGAACTTGAGCTCATACAGAATAAAATTACTCCCACACGGCTCATTTATGAGCTTATCAGCAGCATTGCTTTGGCATAAAGTGAGAAGGAACTACGAATGAAACAAGAGAAACAACAAACTGAAACCCGTGAAACAAACTGCTGGGGTGAAGCCTACGGCTTCTCTTTATTTTCATCGACCTGTCGCCAAGTTGAAAGTAGGGCTGGGCGATATGGCCTATAACTGATATCACAATATTTTTTTCCCCCTTATCCCGATACAAGATATCTATCTTGATATTTTAAAATCTCTTTTAAAACACTGTAAATGATGAACTAAACATAATCATGCTTAAAAAGACACCAGTAGGATTTAAGTAAATTCTCCTAAATCTAATTTTATTGTGATTTTTCTGTTTCAACAAACGTTTTATTCTGAACCAGGGACCTGCTCTCATAAACTTAATAAAGTCAGAAACAGAAAAATCATTCCATCTGAGGCCGATCAGACAAATTGAGGTGTTTATATAATGCATTTTTATTCTGATTGGACGTTCAGTTGGATCAAAATAATGTAAACGTAGCCATTGTCCTGTTGCATGAGACGACTTCGGCCACAGATGGACTCACATTTGACTCTACAATACTTTGGTATCCAGAGGAGTTCACGGTCCACTCAATGACTGCAAGGTGTCCAGGTCATGTAGCTGCAGAACAAGCCCACATCATCATCCCTCCACCACCGTGCTTGACAATTGATATGAGGTGTGCGTACTGATATGCTGCGGTTTTGTTTTTGTTTTGGGGGTTTTTTTGTGCATTCTGATCAAACATCTCTACTTTGGTCTGTCCGAAAGATATTCTTCCATAAGTCTTGTGGTTTGTTCAGATGCAGCTTTGCAAACCTAAGTCATGCTACCATATTCTTTTTAGAGAGGAGCCTTTCTCTTTCAGCCCTTCCATACAAGCCTTACTGGTTCAGTCTTTTTCTAACTGGACAGTCTTGAACTTTAATATTTAACATGCTGACTGAGGCCTGGAGAGTCTGAGAAGTAGCTCTTGGATTTTTTTGGTTTCTCTGAGCATTGCACAGTTTCAGTTTGGGCTGAACTTGGCTGATCTTTTTAGTTTTATACAAGATCCTGATATGTAAAACATTAGAAGTGAAATTACGGTGTCTGAAAAAAGAAGTCAATTTGTTGATTATGCCATTTAAACAAAGGTTTCTTTGTGAATTAAACAGAATTATGAAAAAAGGAAGGGAAGAAGAGGCAAAAGGAAGATTCTAGATTGTTAATATACTAAATTCAATTACTTTATTTTGCTTCGAATTATAAACATGCATTGAGACTTTTGGAAACTCTTGGTCAAAATATATTTTGTAATAAATTATAAAATGGAAAATGAGCCGATTTCCCAAAGGCATTAAAAGACAAAGTTGAAACTTTTAATTTCCAAAACATTTTTAGTCAAATAACATTTTACATAACGTTTTGCAAAATTTTAAAATGAAATAAGTAAAGGAAAATCATGCAAAGGATTTTCAGATAGCTTTTACCCAGGACTTTATTAGCTTGTTAGGGCTATGAAATAATCTCTAACAAGATAAAGTGTTTCCAGGTAGCTGATTTCCAAGATTGTAATGTAATTAAGAAAAGGCAGTTAAAAAAACAGCTGAGGTCAAGTTTAGGCTGAAAGACTGAAAAAAATCCTTCCCAGAATATTTAAAAGCTAACCAGGTATTTTGAAAAAAAAAATCATTTGATATGTACAGTCAAAGTTTGTTTGACATCTACCTGCTGCTTCTTCTGACAGCCCTTTACCGCCCAATCGATCAGGGAGCAGAGGTGGATCAGTCCTGCTTCGGGGTTTATGTTAAACAGGAAACAGGAAACTGAGAATCAGCTGAAATAAACCCACATGAATTCTGGATCTCAGCATCTTTAAAAAGCTGAAAATCACAAGTAATAGGTTCTTAAACATGATAATGATCCTAAATATAAATTCACAGAGGGCAACATCACCCGGATATGAAGATGAGGATTTTGGTATGATCCTCATAGACGGGACACAGAAGTACAGGCAGCATAAACCAAGAATCCCACAGAACTAAAGACTTTTTCAGGAAAATGAATGAAAAAAAAAACAACTCTTTACTTTTCTTGGCTATTTGACAAATAGCATTACATTTTACACACAAACTCGGGTTTTTATAATGAAATTGCTTTGAGCTACATCCTCCTCGTGGAACCCTGCCATTCATTTAAATAAAAGCCATTATAACTATTAAAAAATTCAGCTAAAGCTGAACAAAGCCGTCAGATCAGCAGTGTGAATGCCTCAATGGTTACAGCAGCACATAGACAGGCCTCCTTACTCTTTATGAAACTATAAAAGCACTCAGTGAAGAGTTTATGCAAAAGTATGCTTACGCTTCTGCTCAAGTGAGCAAAGTATAGTCACCTGTCAAGCAAAGGCCATGCATTAACTAAGAAATCTGTGTGCTGGACAAACACATTGATAAAAAACCTCCTTCTTCATTTAGTTGACTGAAGCGCTGGCACAGCAGCAACTCTCAGATGCCGTCTCGTCCAAAAGAACTCAAAGTAATTAAATGTGTTGTTTGGTTCCAGAAGACCAGGGTTATAAGTAAAGTCTAAAACATAAATGTGCAGGAGAAAATATATTAATAACCTTTTCCAGTTCCCATGGATGTGATCTCTGAACTGTTGTGTAACTTATTTTATTTTATTTTTTTCCACAGATGAGGCTACTTGGTAATTAGTTGTGAATAATGACATGGCTGCAGAAGAGTTAACAGCAGCTTATCATCAGTCGTCTGCGGGGGCTTCTTTAAGGGAAACATCAGTGTTTAATGATCAGACTTCTCTTGGTTTTTACTCTGTTATTTCTCTGTAACAGAACTGAAAGAAGATGAAGAACAGAAAGTTCTGCTCAGAGAAACCAGACTGGATACAAGGAAATTGTTGGTTTCTATGGTTACTGAACTTACAAACTTATCTGACATTGTAACCATGTCAGTAACCATAGAAACCATCCATTTCCTTGTATCCAGTCTGGTTTCTCTAAGCAGAACTTTCTGTTCTTCATCTTCTTTTTTTTGGTACAGTCAAAGGTTTGGACACACTTTGAATCTAAACTGGTAGTGTACATATATATATATATATATATATATATATATATATATATATATATATATATGTATATACATATATATATATATATATGTATATACATATATATATATATACACATATATATATATATATATATATATATATATATATATATATATATATATATATATATATATATATATATATATATATATATATATATATATATATATGTATATACATATATATATATATATATATATATATATATACACATATATATATATATAAAATTTGTCCCCTCGCCCTCCGTGGGCGGTCTCTCATCCATCCAAGCTCGGGTCCTCTACCAGAGGCCTGGGAGCTTGAGGGTTCTGTGCAGTATCTTGGCTGTTCCTAGGACTGCACTCTTCTGGACTGAGATGTCTGAGGTTTGTCCTGGGATCTGCTGTAGCCACTCTTCCAGTTTGGGGGTACTGCCCCGAGTGCTCCGATGACCACGGGCACCACTGTTGCCTTCACTTTCCAGGCCTTCTCAAGTTCTTCTTTCAGACCTTGGTATTTCTCCAGTTTTTCATGGTCCTTTTTCCTGATGTTGCAATCGCTTGGTATTGCGATGTCAACCACAACGGCTTTCCTCTGCTGTTTGTCCATCACCACAATGTCCGCCTGGTTTGCCATTACCATTTTGTCGGTCTGGATCTGGAAGTCCCACAGGATCTTAGCTCAGTTATTCTCTACCACCTTCGGAGGTGTTTCCCACCTTGACCTTGGGGCTTCCAGTCTGTACTCCGCACAGATGTTCCTGTACACTATACCAGCCACTTGGTTATGACGCTCCTTGTAAGCTTTCCCTGCCAGCATCTTACACCCTGCAGTTATGTGCTGGATTGTCTCAGGGGCCTCTTTGCACAGTCTGCACCTGGGGTCTTGTCTTGTATGGTAGATCTGGGCCTCTATTGCTCTGGTGCTCAAGGCCTGCTCCTGTGCAGCTATGATCAGTGCCTCTGAGCTGTCTTTCAGTCCAGCCCTTTCTAGCCATTGGTAGGATTTCTCGATATCAGCCAATTCAGTTATCTGTCAGTGATACATCCCATGGAGGGGCTTTTCCTCCCATCATGGTTCCTCCATCACCACTTAATCTGTTTTCCACTGCCTGAGACATTCACCGAGCACTTCGTCTGTTGAGGCCATCTTCCTGATGTATTCGAGTATATATATATATATATATATATATATATATATATATATATATATATATATATATATATATATATATATTCATAACCGTAATAATCACAGCTTACAAGTTAATTCATCTTGATTAATCACCGTTTGCGACGATACAAGACACTATTATTAACAGAAAGAGCAAATCAGTGCTTATGGATATATCATGTAATGTTAACCAACCTTCACTTGGGATTTCTTTTTTTTTCTTTTTTCTCCACAAAATCTAGACTTAGATTTTTCCTGGACCTGGACCTTGCCTTTTTCCTGGTCAATGCTCCCGCCTGGCCCCCAATCAAAACTTTTCTAGACCCAGCCCTACATAGCTGAAGTATAAACTCTGTCTACCACCAGCCAGCTACTGTGTTAGAGAAGGTCCTGCTCTGATTTATTTCTGATTACCTATTCATAATTTCTCTCACCACATAATCGATCAGCCCTGTGTGTCCAACATCTGCACAGCACCAACAACTGAGAACAGATATCCCTTTCTTCCCTTCGCTGTTTCTGAACCTGATCCATAGATGAGTGCATGGCTGTCTAATAACTAGTAGATTCTACAGCTGTTTCACTAGCAAACTTCATTAACACTGAAAAGTTATATGAAATAAAGGCTAACAATATCTAATTAAAACAGGCTGCTTTAATCAACATTTTTCATTCTTCAGCTTCAGTGACATGGGTCTGATTGACATGAGACTGATAAATGCTGCCTACCTTCCCTAGTGCATCCAAAAACAATACTTCTGGGTAAATAGATGCATGTTTATGTGAACCATGAACCGCTAGATTCCAACTTCTGTGTTGAACGATAAACAAATGCAACCAGAGAGATGGTATTTGCGGCAGAAAAGCTGATCAGCTGATCACCGACAGCCATTAGTATTCACAACAGAACTGAAGCAGTCGCACGTCCATCTCAGATAAACACAGCTTTTATACCAGCTTGGATTCATCTCAAATTCTGCTTTTAGAAAGGGCATAAATCCATTGAAAAACAGACTTACCTGGTCTATGTAAAAAGCCGTCCCTGATCGGATCTCTCTCCTCTGCTTTAGGTCTGTCTCTGTGGTGTCTCTGGACAGAGCCACATACTCCACTTCCCGTTTAGTCAATTCCTGGATTACAAAGCAGAGGAAAAAATACCTCACATACTTTAAAAAACACAGAAAACAACTCCAAATTATTTGGGACATTTTAGAAATGAGAGAAATGCAAAAAGACCTTGTACGACCTGAAACAATGGCAGTAGCTATGTGTACATGGACACAAGTATATACATTAAACTGAGTTTGATTTGTTTGTTAAGTTACACTTTTGAGTAGCGCTGTATTTAGTTTACCTCTTTTATAGACCAGCTGGATATGACGAAGGATTAGAGCCGCATTAAGAAGGATATTTTTTGACAGACTTTGAGAATAAAGTTGTAATATGACAAGAATAAAGTTAATATTTTTACCTGTTGTTTTAAAAGAGAAGCGTTGTTAAAAATCAGGCCCGTGAAAGATTTAGTGACATCGTGCTTCAGCATAGGTTTAACAAACCAGGAGATACTTAATCTTTTGGCACATCAGCACCAAATTACCATTAATATCACGATTATAAGAAAGAATCTGCAAGAAAATGAATCTATTCCACAGAAAGAAGCAGGCGGATTGGAGGAAAGCACTGCTTTTGTGGAGGGGTACATGGCTGGGCCTGGTACAATTACGCCTTTATTTTTGTAAAATTATTACGTAATATTACGAGTTTTTTCTTGTAAAATCACAACTTTTTTCTCATAAAATTACAAATTTATTCTCATATTGGAACTTTATTCTCGAAGCCTGTGAAAAAATGTTTTTCTTGTCCTAATACTCCATCGTAGTGGGTTTAATCATTCTTTTGGATTTTATATTCATTTTGCAATGCCAATAAAAATCCAGTTTTTGAAATTATTTTCTGTGTCCTCATTGCTTTACTGCTTGGTCCCTGACAACCAATAACATTTTTAGGGTCAATGTAAATGGTACAGATCTGATTGGAAACCCGAGTGAAGACAGTTTGCACATGTAAACATGGTTAGTGGGTAAATTTCAGAGGACCTGCCAACCTCAGAAAAAAAAATACACACACCTAAAAAGTTTTCTGTGTTAATACGTGATTTAAGTGTTACAAACTCCAGTTCTATTCAGCTCCATTTAGCTGCATTTATGACAAAACAAACGTCAAATGCAGCTAAGATTACAATAAGAAAAGAAGCACGCCTGTACACAAAGAGGCAAAGAAAAGAGTGAAGATCTGAGTCACATTAACCATTCTGAATGAGCCTGAATGTTTGGTAACAGAAAAGCTCCCAAATGGCTGGTTTGTTTCACCTCTGTTAGGGTTTTAACAGCTTCTGTTTGCTGTCAGTTCTTTATAAACTAAATACAAAAGTGTGCAGAGCAACAGGTCAAATGTTCCACCTCTGTTGTTTTTATAGTTTCAGCTGCGATTTTTTGCAAAAATTTATTTCATTTCAACTTTTGAAATTTGAAACTTTATGGGTTAACTTCAAACGGTTGTGCAGTATGTTGGAACTTTAATTAGATGTCCTTTTTTTATTCACTGAATGAATTAACTTCTGTGAAGTTTAAAAACAAATTGTTGCAAGAAACCCAAAGACACTGAGACAAATAAGTATGAACAAAAATAACAAAAAAGTAAAAGCACACACAGCTGAGTATTTAATGGAGACGGATAATATTTTAAAACTCTCTCTTAAAGGTCAGTTTTTGGAATAAGTCATGGACAGAAATGATTGTGCATCTGATGCAACCTGCTCTTTATTTGTAATGAATTATCTCATTTATATGGTGGTTATAAAGATTTTGCTTTGTGTGTGAGAAATATGGGAACTTACAAGGTACTGCATGGCTATGGATCGTCTCAGGGGTCCCGGGGGTCCTATGAGAAACACGTCTTGGCCCAGAAGGTCTTTCTGCATGATCCATCGAAGGTGCTGAACCACCATCTGCGGCATGATGTCTGAAACTGGAGAACAAAAAGATTAAAAGACTCATTATGCAGACAAAACCATGCCAACATCTTTAGTCAGACACACAAACACACAACGAAAGTGACATACTGTGTTTGACGGGAACAAGCTCTGGATTCTGGGGTGTTTTGAGTTTGTAAGCGATCTCGCCGATCATCACGGTGCCACCTGCAAACAGAACAGACAACAGAGGATCCTTCTCAAAACGTTCCAATGATAATCAGGAAAAATGAGTTTATATTTAGCTTCAGTTGTACCACAGAAACAACACATTAAAACCTATCAATAACCCTGATTTCTGGCTTTCATAGAATATTCTATACATCACATTAGCAAAAACAAAACTTTGGAAAAAGACAACAATGACTGATGTTTTAATTTTTTTTCTAAAACAGCTGCTTTAGTCTGCTGTGTTGGAAAAGTATCAGTGAGAATAATAAAATGGAGATTTAGAATTCCAAATTAATGACTCGTATATAGATTATAAGAGTTGGCTCATTTTCATACTGTCACACTTTACTGGAAAGTTAAAACATAACATAAGCATCACCAGCAATATTATTCATAATAATACGAATACAAGTGTTATATTTATGCTACTTTATAAAGCTCTGAATGGTTTGGGGCCAAAGTACATCTCATATACAACATTAATCACAATTATGTGTATGGCAATTATTCATTAAATAAAATATAACACAATACCAATATGAAATGGTACATTACAGTACACGTTATTGTCCCCATAACTATTTTTTTCTCAAGTGCTGCCACATTAGCTACCCTCACAAAAGCAAAAAAACTGTATTGAAATGGCTATAAAGTAATTGATTAAAATTGTTGCAGTTTATATTTTGTAACCTTATGTCTTTTACCAGAGGATTATGACTTACATTCAGGATGAAGGGTGTGATGGGTCCAACAAAAGTCTCTACTTATATCTGAGCAAAGAGTGCTTATGAATGGATCGGAGGGAGAGGTTTTCAGCCTTCCCCATCCTCTTATGGCCTTCAAATCAAATGATTATCACAGCACAAATAGTAGGAAATATTACCAGTCTAGCAATATTTCACAAAATAAACAAATGTAATAAAGTCGGCTGCCATCTATCTACATTTCTAATAATTTAATCGACTCGGTACTTCTTACTTCTTCTTGATTAATTTTTTTTAACGTTTGAACAATATTAGCATCAAATGGCACTCATTAATAATCTTGGCTAACTTTAGGAATTTAAAGATGATAAATTACTGAGACTGGAGGGGGAAGGTAGGCTGAAGTAGTGGTTAAAATGACGTTACATTACAAAACACCTGGTTGTGACCTTTCACCCAGAAGCCTGTTAAAGGCAGTGATCGTGTCCTCAGTTCCAAATCATGTTCACTTTCATTACTAAATACATATTTTATTTTTTTTTCCCGGGCATAACCTGTACAATTCCCTGCATTTTGTCAGAAGATAAAAACGCAGAGGCTCAGACACAGAAGCTAACAGTTCAGGCGTTACCACAGAGCCACAAGTTAGTCTCTTCTCTATAAAAATAAACACACCAACACACATGCTCATTCTTCCACGTCTGTTGTGTGTGGCAGCAGAGTTGTAGCTGGAGTCAAACCGGTAGGTTACCTGAAGATGTGCTGATAAGTTTGACCTCATGAGTTCTCCACATCCAGCCGTCTCTTCCCAGGACAGAACCCAAAATATTCCTCATCCTTCTGGCGGCGACAGCGCTTGCTGTGCCGCCGCATAAGAGGTGAGAATGCATCTCCTAGCTGTTTTTTAAGCCAGTACAAAATTAAATCCCTTTCTTGTGTTTAAACTGCGTATTGAAGGGGTCTCATTCTTGTTTCATAACGTCTGTCAACTCATTCTGCAGGTGTCGGAGGAAAATAACGGAAGGACAGATCGGTCCAAGACTAAAGTCTTCCGTAGAGTTTCCACTTTCTTAACAATGGTTCCGCTCAGTCCAACTTCGTTAACTTTGTTATAAAGGTCAGTTTAACTACTAAGCTTTGCATTATGACAATGAATAAAATAGTTTGATTGATATCAGCATAGCTCTTGGTTAAATAGCTAATAAGTAAGCTACTAACTAATTAGAACAAGACTTCATTTATTATGCCATCCTGTTATAGGCCACGTTCATAGTCAAATGGAACATATTCCAGGTTTCACCACACAGTCTACTGTAGTTTTATTTAAGTACCAGGTTTTAACTAATCGCTGCATACATCTATTTGATTTTTCTCAGCAATATTATTGTAAGTAATGAGGGGCAGTTTAAAACTTTTCCAATGAAAATTTAAGTAGACATTGTATTGGTTAGCCTAACTTACAATAGTTGTTCATTAAATATACCTAATTATGGAGAAAACTTTTTTGTTTTAAATCCAAAACACAAACATTTAGCAATTAAATCCCTTATTAGAGTGGCTCATTAGAGAGGTTCCCTTAACTCAAGGATTGAAATTACTTTATGTATAAAAGTTTTTTCCCTCAACAGTCTTCCTACCACAGATGAAAGAAAAGAAACACTTAATGTTAGTTGTCTGGTGTAGTTGCTTTTTGTTTAAACCATGACTTAAATATTATAATGAGTCATATATAGATTATATAGATTTAAATTAGTTTGTTTATTAAACAACAACAGGCTGGGGCTTAGACTGGGAAAAAGTATACAAGCTAAATACAACCATTTTAAAAATTATTATGACTTTTTTAAGGCTCTAGATGTTAGAAAATAATTTTCTGATTATTACATCTATGGTGCTCATCTAATATAAAAAGTAATGCAAAATTTGTAAAACCAAACTGCCAGTTTTGTTTTAATATTAATTATCAATTTAATATCAATATTAGGATGATTCTGCCTTGTATAAATTTAATCACTGCTGCACAAGTATTTATAAAATTTGCTTTGAGCTAAATCACTTGTTTTATCAGCGTTTCAACAGCATTATTGGCTGTTTAACTTTACAAAGTCATCACATTTGGTTTAATGACTTTTACATTTTCGTCTTAAAATGTAAACAGTTTGGACAGACAAATATTATCAGCTATCTTGACAGTTGGCAAGATGATACCGTATGAATGCTGCATTTTAATCAGGGACATGGTACTGTAAATGTTCAACAGCATAGGCTATAGAATGGAGCATTTACAAGCTGCATACTGGAGCATCTCGGGGAAAAAGTCAGTTTTCACTTAATATTTGTCAGATTTTGATTGTTTATTTTTAGAATGGCACCTGGGGGATGAAGTCAGATTTTAGGGCTGGCCTGTGCCCTTCCCCCAGGGCCACCCCACTTGCCCCGCCCTTGATTCACGCACAAAGTTGGTTCTTACACCTCGGGCTGTGACAGCACCGCACGGAGCTGCGCGCGCTTTTATTAATCTGGTTTGACATTTATCACGTGGAGCACTGATAAGCTCGGCCCTCAAAAGAAAGAGAGAGCGCTGTGAAGGGAGAGGAGCGGTGGGAGGACGCGGCACGGTCAGCTCCACGTCCCGTCTCCTCAGTGCGCATACGGGTGGCGTCAACCCAGGGCAGCGAGGCAGGTTTTGAGTCCCTCCACCTTTCCCTGATTCGTTTTTTCTCTCCCCGGAGCGGACGAAGAGGACTAGGAGACTATGGAGGATGTGTACCATTACAGCCGTAGTCCCGCATGGGAGGAACTGGTTAGTACGACGCAACACTGGGAACTTAAATAAATCAGACTACTTCTCGTTTAGCTACGATCGCTTCTTATCAAGGAAAAGAAACGAATCCGACCTCACGACAAAATTCCGGGGCTAATTATGAGTTTTTTGGTTGGTTTGTTTTTTAACTAGCAGACGTTTAGTCCTCTAAAGAGTTCCGTGCGTAAAGCGTTTCCATTATTGCCGTGATTTCTGCGCAGATATGTCGTCCTAAAAGCAATTTAAATTCAACTTTAGAGCGTTTAAGTGTTTACAAGTGTAAGAAACATTACAAATCCGTCTATAATTACTTGAACAAAGCTTGGTTCCGCTTTCTCTTCTCTTCTCTTCTCTTCTCTTCTCTTCTCTTCTCTTCTCTTCTCGTATTGTCAACTGTCATGTCAATTCTATCAGTGAACCTAATTATTCAGCTTCAGCTAGAAGTACGAGAGTCACTTGGCCTATTTCAAAAGACTGATGTTCAAGATGTTAAGACTGGGCTTTATATTTGTGGATCTACTTGATCATCTCAGTCTTACTTTAAATTCCCCACGCACGAACAGAAGGTATAACCCGTTTTTGTGCGTAAATCGCCAGTTTCCTTTTAAAAAATAGCCTACTGATAGATAAAAGAGGAATAACCTAATTATTTTTAATTGATCGCTCCTGTTTGTGCAAATTACTGGTGGTGCGTTTTAATCGTTGCCACTTAATTATAATATATCTACAGCATCTAGCATTGATTAGAAAAAGAAAAGAAAAGCGACATAAAAGAAGCTTGACTGAACTTATTTCCTCTTTGTGACACTCGCTGTGGCTTGAATGCGGTGTCTGTGCAAAACAGCCACTAGGGTCTGTCATGGCACGGACCAGTCCGCCGGTTTACGGAGTGGATGAGGCAGTCTCTCCCCTGTCCGGACTGGGCGTGCAGGCTGGAGCCATAACCATCTGCCAGGCAGGGGGTGGGGGGGCACTGTGGAGCCCAACCCCACCGTACCGCATCATGCTACAAACTGTATGCGTTTACCAGTCCACGCACACTCCAGAAAACACAGCCGTATTCGTAGACTCGCAGAGATGACAGCGAGGAGAGACGCTTCCCAGTCGCTCGGAAGCTCTCGCCTCCCAGAGAAAAAGAGAGCGGCGGGTCGGGCGAAGGCTAACCCCGACTGGTTTTATCCCTCCCCTCAACAGGAGCCGGAGAAAGGGCCCGCGTCGTCTGCGCCGGGGATCCATGCCCATGTGGTGGGCGCTGTTGCCGGCTCCGGCGCTGCGGACGAGTCCTCGGACAGCGAGGCAGAGCAAGAAGGCCCCCAGAAACTCATCCGGAAAGTGTCCACCTCCGGACAGATCAGGAGCAAGGTAAGACATACCTGTTTGACCCTGACTTTTAGGTGTGTTAGTAACTGTTGTGTGATGCTGGATGGTTAGCGGCGCGCTGAATGGGACATTTTAAACTGACCAAACATTCAACAGATCCGTGCGCGCTGGGGGCTTTGTCGCCTAGACTGATGTTTCTGATGTTAAAGGATTGAAACACAATAGCCGCTGTGTTTCGGCTGCTTGTTTTTCTTTGACTTGTAGACTTTATGCAGGGTAAGACTGTGGGAATGCTGCATACTGAAAGTTAGAAATTGGTTTCAGAAAACCTGTTGCTCTTAGTTATTATAACCTCATTTAGGACACTCACGTGTTTCTGTCAACCCGAGAACAACATATTAATTCTAAGACCCAAGAAATGTTAATGTACAATCATTATTACATTTAAGGTCTATGATTAATTGAAATAAACTTAGAAGAGTAGAGCCTATCCTCTTGTAATGTTGCCATCCTTTTTGGGAGCACTTAGAGATGTTCTGACATGGAGAACACCAAGTGATGAAGAGTTTCAGGTGTTATTTTACCACTTAAATTTCTCTAATATTCGCTCTTGGGGACAGGTAGGACTGCAGGCAGAGCCGTCCAGTACCTTCTTCTTCCTTAGCCATGCTGCTTTAATGTGTGCAGAATGTGGGTCTTCATGGTCTTGTTAAAAACTGCATGGACGTCTCTTGTAAAGATGTGTTCTTGAAGGCAGCAGATGTTGCTGTAAAACCTCAGTGAACTTTTCAGCATTTATGCTGGACTTATTCCTGACATCCGTCTGGATGCTCCTTTTTGCTCTGTGCTCCATATCTTCCAACAAAGATCTGGAATACTGATTGGTTTGACCACAGTCCTGGTTTCCACTGCGTGATGTTTCATCCAAGTCACCTCTGGAACGCTGGACAAAGTTAACATGCAGTTTATTTTCTGCACAGAGAAGTTTGAAGTGTCATCTGTGAATGTAATTCTGTATTGTAAAGCTTGATAAAGGATCCACAGTAATCCTTGTTCATGTGGTTCTATCAGCTGTTGATGAATGACGGTTCTTGATACAGATCCGTCTAAGATCCAACATCTTTCCTCCTCAAACACTCAGATATTCATGGATTCTGCTGGACATCACCTGTTCAAATTTAAAGGGCCTCCTTCTCAACAACAAAAATGAATACATATTTACAAATCAAGTAAATTTGACAAGACAAAACAGAAAATATTTGGTTTCTACTGCCATGCAGTCTCAGAGTGTAATAAACAATTGTTCATTCTTATAACGTTTTGCCAGCAATCTGCTGCAGCTTAGCTCCTGGCATGCTGAACCAAGTAAGAGGATGCTGCTTTAATTCTCTGACACCAAAGCTCTCTTGGCCCACTTATCGTTTACACTGTAAATGAGTGCGTCCTCCCACACCAATGGATCCACTTAATTATTGACTGCGCCACTCCACCCCCTTATATTATTCAGGATGTGAGGGGTCTTATTTAGCGACTTTGGACTAAGAAGTGTCTGGCCACACATTTCATATGCAAGTGGTTTATGCTTTTTATTTAAGCAGTTACTTGAGTTTTCAATATGCAAGTTTAAAAATAAACTTTTTAATGCTGGAAGAGTCTTTCAAAGCTTACTTGTGCTTAAATTTAAGTACTTAATTTTGTCTAACATATGTTTTTCTGGTGTCTCTGTTGCCTCTGCAGTTACAGCAGGAGTTTTAGAAGTGGATAAAGTCAGGGTGAGCTGAGTCACGACATACACTGCCTGTATAAACTGAAGAGCTGCGAGTTGCACTGGCTGGACGAGAGCACAGATAGACTTACTCTGTTCTGCTAAACTATATACAGCACGTCAGTGTAGAATTACTACATACTGCTATTACAGTAGTATACAGCTCTTATTTTCTGTTGTAATTGTATCAGTGAGATTGTGCAAACAGAGATCTCAGACTTGTTTCGTGTGTGCATGTATGTGTGCTGAGAGTTACTAATGGATCATGCAGGCACTGACTCACTGAGTGTTGTTCCACTGAGTTGTTTGTTCACCTCTGGACCGTGTGTGCATCACATTGTCCTCATCCACCCCTCTCTGTCCACTATCTCTCCACTTCTTTGGTTGCCACAGACAACCACGTCTTCCATCTCTTATTGGTTGATTCCATGGTGATACTGTCTGCAAGACAGGTGGTTTGCTTGAAGGGGCACATAGTATTCCACAGTGAGTCTTGTCTACTATGTTTTTCTCAGATACAGTTGTGAAAAAGAAAGTAGACTCTCCAGGCCTCAGCATTTTCAATATTAAAGATAGATTTAGAAAAAAACTGAAGCAGTATGGCTTGTTTGTAAGGACTGCAGATTCAAGTGTAGATGTTTGATCAGAATGCACAAAAAACCAAACTCAGAATATCAGCACAAACACCTCGTACCATCTGTTAAGCACAGTGGTGGAGGGATGATGATCTATGCTTGTTCTGGAGCTATAGGACTGGGACACCTTGCAGTCAATGAGTGGACCATGAACTCCTCTGGATACCAAGGTTTTCCAGAGTCAGATGTGAGTCCATCTGTCCAACAGCTAAAGCTTAGCTGAACCTGTCTTGTCTCGTGCAACAGGACAATGATCTCAAACACAGCAGCACACCTACAACAGAAATGGCAGAAAAATAAAAGAATCAAGGTGTTGAGATGGTCCAAAGTCCAGACCTCAACCTGACTGAAATACTGTGATGGGACCTTCAGAGAGCTGCAGAAACCAATGAACTGAAGCAACGTTGAAAAAAAATAAACCAGAATTCCTCCACCATCATGTGAGAGATTGATAACGTCACACAGAAAACCGTTACTTCTTATTGCTGCTGAGCTTCTGCAGTCTGCTGAATTATTGCGTGTAATTAGCCTGATTGAATATTTTGTGTATTTTGGTAAATGAATAATAATATGATGCATTATGACCTGAATTATTATTTATTTATTTATTTATTTTATTATCTTTGGGTTTATTTACCTCATTGTATTATTCCAATACTTAAAACCTTAGAACGGAAATAGGTAATGCATCTTTTTTCCAAAATCTATAAAAAGAATAATCAGCTAATTTTGCAGCATTAAACTTGCTTTTTTTGTGAATAATTTGACCATTTATCAGCTTTATGAAAAATCTTTAATTTGCCTATTTCAAACATCCGAGCAACATTAATATTGATATTCTGAAAGCACTGACATGAATAGAAGTAAATCCATTCATTACGATCATTTGTGGCCAACTTTTTAGTCTGTCAGTGTGTTGTCAGCTATTGTGATAAACCCTCAGTGGAAAATCAATACATTGGCAGCTGTACAGTAAATAGTTGTTGTTGAGCATTTGGCTGATGCAGAGATGAGATAATAGGTATCATTTATGTCTGCCTGATGTTCTGAAATTTCTCCCATGCAGAAAATAAGTGGATTCGATACACTCATTTATGGCGATTTCTGTCTAATGCAGCAAAGCTGCTAACCACAGCTTCAAAAGCTTCGCTGTAAGTGTATTTGTGAACTCCAGCAACATATCTGGAAGAAGTCGCCTCCACATTTAGACTCAAGAGTGAATAACAGTCTTTTCATAGCCCCTGCTCAGCTGTCATCTCCACTCTCGGCCCCCTCTCTGTCATGCTGCAGCTCAACAGAGCTTATAAACTTGTGACTAATACTGTGGCGGTGTGATTGAAAGCAGAGCTAATGGCATTCCTGGGTCTGCTGCGGCTGCGGCTGCGGCTGCTGCTGCACAAGGTATTGGACAGGCTCCGTGAGCCTGACCTGGAGTAATCTAGAGCAGATAGAGGTTCAGTTAACAGGGGAGTAGGGATGAGGCATTGAAGGAAGAGATAGGAGGTATAGGCTTAATTTTCTGGATGCATACTTTATTTTGATTTATTAAAAGACAACATTACTGTAGATTCAGTCTCTTTGATAATCTGTCAATCAATATACTTTTTTCCTATGATTGTGTACTAAGCACATTTAGATAGTTAAGCATACAAGTGACTCATGTAAAGTCTTGCATGAAGTGACATTTGACCTTTATGATAAAAAAGCTTGGTCTACCTATTAAGAAAACAAACATTTCCTCCTGATAACATACTTGGGCAATTCCCTGCTTCATTTCACATTAAAAGGTCACGTTTCAGTTTGATATGTGCAAGTAATACAATGCTATAGAGAATCATGTCTTCTGGATTTCTGAAAATGTTCTCACGTTCATTTGCATTTGTGCATAATTTTGTGCCACTGCAGCTCTCTAGTCATACAAGGTTGAGGTCTTGTCTGGTCAAATCTGGATTTGAATTACTAGACGTAACTGTGTAAATTATAGGCCTTGATAACTGACTATGTTTCATTCCCACTGCTGTTTGTTCAAAGCTCCTGCCATCACTGATAATCATGCCAGTATTCCTTTGTGATCAGTGTTCTGAAATACCAACAGCAGCAATGGAAGATGCCAAAGCAAACAGCATAGCAGGATGTTTCTAATAGAAGTTAATAAAGTTACGTGTGTGACTGTTTTAAAGCATCATATACTGACAAAGTGGTAATAAAGAGTTTATAACTGGAGCTATCAGGACTTTTTATGTGGCAGCCATGTTAGAGATTGTTTTTTTTTTTTTTTTTTTACTATATTAATACTTAAGTTATTTAAGTTTGCCTCCTTTTGCATTCTTTTATTTTGTTTCAATTTGTTTCACAGCTCAGCCCTGTTACTGATTACCAGCACCTGCATTGTGTTTAGATATTTCTTTTTCCAGGGACAACAGTGACCTCACTCTTGTGTGACATACGGATTTTAGCACTCAATTGAAAGGTTCTAAAAATGTTTCAGGAGAAAAAAAACGACTCCACTGTTCAGAAAAATTTGTTCACTTTGTCATTTACGTCAAAAAGTCCTTTGGAAAATAAATTCCTAAGACAACAGAAATGCCAAACTCTTATATATAAACTATATATATATACTGTATATATATATATATAGATAGATAGATAGATAGATAGATAGATAGATAGATAGATAGATAGATAGATAGATAGATAGATAGATAGATAGATAGATAGATAAATGGAGATAGTCATGGATCAGATTGCTGTAATAATCTGATCTGACGGGTCTACATGCACTTCTTTGAAAGTTCATTGTCTACATTTACCAGTCCATTATCGGATTCATTTTGGTGTACGTATGTGCGTGGTGACCTCTTAATTTTTTTACTTTTCATTTTTTTTATTATTACAAACTAATCACTTGTTAAGACGAATCATTCTCCAAGTTACATAAATATCTGCGAATGAATTGATATCAAATTGGATCAAATCGAATTAGCTTTTTGAATTGAATCCAATCAGTTCAGGAAATTAGTGGTGACATCCGGCTGTAATTTCTGCTGGGAGTTGAAACTAAGTGCACCCAAAATACAAAACACCTGGGAGACTAGTCGGGTTTAGAGACCAGCAGGAAGAAAAGTGTTATCCTGGGCAATGAATAATCAGTGCTGTCCTGCTCCACAGTTTTCTGCTGAAGTACCCTTGAGCACTGCACCCAACCGCTAGAATTCTTTTCCCCACTTTGTCCACTAAACAGGTATAGATTGAAAATGGTCTTTCCACCTCTTTGGTGCATTTAATGCAGCATTACATGGAGTCATAAGATGGGATAGCAAGACCACCACTTAACATCTTCAGTACTCAATTGAAACATTCTTAACTACCCATACATGTGTTCCAGATGCACAAGGAGATCGTAGACAGTAGAATTACCCCCTCCTACCTACCAGATTGTAATTTTCCCATCACTTTGGGGAAATTTTAGCATGTGGTGGGAGGTGAAGGAGGAAGGGTACACTCAGAAGAGAGGACAATATGCCAACACAGTCATAGCAGTGCACTGGAAGCAAGAAAGAAACAAGGGGAGAGTTTGAGCAATTCAGCATTAGTCTCTGAAAGACGTGATTGTTCTGGCTTCACATGCATTCTAGCCTTAGTCATCAATGACAAATGATTTGGTTCTGGATGCACAACGGAGTCTAACTGCATGGAATGACTGCTAAGACAGTGGACCTCTCTCAGCAGCGAGGACATGTGTGTGTAAGCATCTTTATGGACTATCCAGTTCTAGCAGCAGTTTAGTGTTAGGGGTCATTCATTAAAATAGACAAAACAGGGAAAGGCTTTCTTCTGGCAAGCTGAGGTCTCCCCTCCAACAGCCAAGAGCCAAGGTGGAGGTATGTGTTTATTTCTGCGTCCTTGTGTGTATGTCTGCCTTTAAAATGGTAAATAAGCTCAGTTGGCCTTTTTTTTTTATTTGCCATAATTGTATGCAAATATGTGAGCTTTTCTAAACTGCAAGAGTGTTTTGCTAGTGATAAAGGATGTCACAGACAGAAGCAGCAGCATTTCTGTTAAGTTTGAAGCCTTTTGTTTAGCCTTGAATGATTGAACGATTCAGATTAATTGAACTACTCGTCAAGAACTTTGCAAACCTGCTAATCGGCCATTCATTTCAATCGGATGTATTAAAGTATGGAAACATTTATAATTTTTATTTATTTATTTATTTAGTTAGTTATTTATTTATTTATACATACAGAATGATGGTCTGGCTGCTGTGTTATGTGGAACAAATTTGCTGCCAAGAGGAGCTTTATGGGTATAAGGCTTCTCTTGATAATCTCATTTTTATATTTCTTTATTTGTATAAATATACTGTTTTATCTTATTTATTAAGTGTTATGGAATTTTTGTAATCTTGCTGGACCTGACTGGAGGGGACAGAAGAAAAAAAAAAAAAAAAAAGAAAGGACAGTGATGGAGAGAGTATGGAAACATTTAAAACATGCAGGACAGGGATCCCCGAGGACCAGGACTGAGAAACACTGATAGAATTAGCCAGTATCCACAGTAAACCTCTGAAAAACCTTCAGAACATCTGGAAAACACCACTTTAAAAGATTACAAGTAACTGGCTGCTTAAAAACAAATGGTAAAGAAAACTTTTTGAACTCTGATGAAGTGAAGCACAACAAAACTGGACAGGTCTTTAGTACAGATTACTAAGGTGAGGTCTCCAAAATGGCTATTTGGCACAATTTGTTCTCAGTGTGGCTCAGTGTAATCCAGTTGAGGGATCTCAGGTTTTAAAAGGTTCAAGCTTATTAATTTAACTAATATCATACTTGGTTTATTTGTATTAAAATAAAATGTGTAAAAATGAGAAACCAGTTTGACACTATTTTGGAGACTTCGTTGGAACTGTCTGTACTACAACCTCTCTAAATTGTCCTCTGCTTCACTTAATCAGAGTTGGCTTTTGCAGAGATAATGTTCACATAAAGTAGTATGAGCTAGTTTAGATTGTAGGTTTTAGTGGTTTAAACCTACAGCTGCATCACTCCAAGGAGATTTTCATATTCATCCTGAAAGTGCATTGTAGCCAAGTATGTACCATCTTCATTTACTTTTCACATAACCCCATATGCTGACATTTACACATCTTAACACATCTCACAAGTGTTCTCTTTACTATGAATACAAAAGTATTCAAATAAACTTTGTGGTTGCAAAGATATATTTAAAGATATTCATGCTCATTTCATTATGAGTATTCAATTGTTGGGCACAAAAATATTCACAAGGTTAAAGTATGTTGTCAGGAACATACTTATATTTTTCTATACCACATTTAAAAATTTACTAAAAAAATGACAATTTATCTAACCAGAGAAAGAAGTCAGAAGTCGAGCATATTTTCTTTATCAGATTATCAGTCCAGAAAAGGCTAGTAATTGGTTTAGGACCTCCTTTTGGGTCTTAAAAACAAGAGTAATAAACAGTTCCATTAAAAGAAGGGATTGTTGATTCTAGTTAGACGTAGCTTAAGTTCATAAAAGGACAGCTCTAATACGAACTAGCTAGCTGTTTGCCTGCTTGTCTGGGTATTATCACACGGTGGACGTGGGTCTGCTCTGTTGTCTGGCGAGGGAACTCCTGCTCTGCTCTTATCCACCAACCACAGCTGCTGGATTCATTTGAACCGCCTGTGCCTTTGTCCATTGTATAAGCTTGTGCATGTGTGTGTGTTGTTTTGAGTCTGTGTGTCACCCTGTCAGTGGCCAGGCAGAGTGTGGGTGTAAGGTACATGGTGCTCAGGTTACTCATTTCTCTCCGGCACAGGACTCGCTCTCTGTCTCACAGTTTAGCAGAAAAGAGAAGCTGTGCACAGAGGCAACCAGCGGGCTATTTATAGATCACTTCTGGCCGACTTGGCAACAGGAAGGAGATGAAGACAAGGAAAGGAACTATGGAGGCCAAGGAGGAACAAAACAGAAAATAGAACTAGTGCAAAGTCACATATTCCAGCTGGTCAGAGAGGATTAAAGCTCCACTTTGAGACCTTGGAGGCTTGAAGGCGAAAGTTCAGATTGTCTCTTAGTTTATTCAGGATGACATGAAACACATAAAGACATGCTAAAGCAACCTCTTCATGCAACGGGTAAAGCAGGCGACTGTAAAACCAGCAAGAAATGAAACCTTAATTCTGCTCTGCCTCAGTTAAAACATCAGGAGTCTGGTTGAATAGTTGCTAAAGAATCTTTTTATCTGAGGCTATGTCCATCTGTACAGTTATTTAGTAGAATTTTTTGTTCATTTGCACCTTTCATTCACATGCAAACAGTTGTCAGGTACTGAAAACTATTTCTAGGAAAACGCCCTCCAGCATCACGATTTTTGGATAATCCAGCTGTGCCGTTCATATGCAGACAGGATAACTGGTGTTTTTGGCCTGCAGTTTGAAATTCTGTTGCCATCTGTGTGGTTTGTGCCATAACATGTGCTAACTCCTTTGTTTACATGGCAACGGCAGACGAAGCCAAGATTGTCCCGGAGCTAATTTTGTCAACAGGACTTTTTACATGTTTGCATATAAATCTAGTTTGTAGCTGATTATACTGAATAACGAAGGTATCGCAACACTTTTTTTGGTCATTTTTTTTGTCAACCTTTGGATTGGCCAATATGACCTCAGGGGCCATCTTGGTTTTGCTTCTGACATTGTTTTCAGTCGTATGTTGTACTCCATGATTAAAAGGAGATAAGGGTCCAAATGCTGGTCTATGAGATGAGATGTATGAACTAAGATTTTATAAAAAAAAAGAAAAAGAAAAAGGCAGAATATTCCAGAATCTTGAGGCCATGTCCAGACGGAGACGAGCTAACGTATATCAGCTAAAGTTTTTTTTTTTTTTTTTTATTGTTTTGGTATTTCAACAAGGTCAATGTCCTGCATGTTTTAGAAGTTTCCTTGCTGCAACACACCTGACAGACTCAGACTTGATGTCAAGCTCTGCACGACTCTACTAATTATCCACTGATTTGAGTCAGAGCCAGGATGTAGGATCCCTTGTCTACACGGGACCAGTATTTTGGGAGCCTGAACTAAGCTAATTATTAAATCTGGGTCCCAAAATTAATATATCTTAAAATGGCACAGCATTGTTTCCGTGTTTGCACTCATACCCAACTTTCCTGAACCGATGGCCCCACGTCTCCATTAACCCACGTGTGCAAACCCCACCAACAGCTATGACAATGTAGGATTGCAGTGCTGCAGAAGCTACGGAGCATGACATAGCTTTTAGGGTCAAATCTTCTCCACATCAGTCCACACAAATTTTTCCGTTTTAACTCCATTCGCCACCATTTTCTTCTTCATTAGTTTGTTTACATTGCCGTTTATGAACATGCTCTATGTCTTATTTTCTGTTTTTGGTGCATTTCTGTGGCAGGGTTACAGCGCCACTTACAGGCCTGGCATGTCTATTACAGCGTCTTTAGTGGTTTTCCGTGGACATACACGTTGCTTGAAACAATTCTAATTTTATGAAAATGTAGAAATTAAATCAGTTACGTCTCTGTGTGGATGCAGTAACTTAAAACAAGCACAAACCAAACTCAGAAAAGCACAGCTGACTGAGTTGAACAAATAAAAACAATAAGAAGCCATTATGTGTTTAAATGTCACACAGACCACCAACATCTGCTGCACTGTTTTTTTATGTCATGTCTTCATGTTTGCTATTGAAATGCACCTCGTAACCTAGAAAAGAACGCTAAACTCTGTACTGCCCTCTAGTGGATATGTTGCCTAACATCCATGCCAACTATAGACTGTATATAAAAGATGGACGGAGCCTCCGTGACGTCACCCGTAGGTTTCTGAAGAGTTGAATTGAAGCTCATTGGGCGGTTCCCATCGTCGCCATCTTGGCAGCATCACACGTGTCGTCATTCTAGGAAAATCGAAAAATGGGCCAAGAGGTGGAGCTGAGAGGGGGACTGTGAAGGTGGAGGTGGATGATTGACAACCATCAAACTCTGATCTGCCTGTAGCTAAGAGCTAACTGAGCTAACCCCTGAGCTAATGGTAGTTAACCAGCTAGCGTGTTTCGTGTTGGCATCAAGTGCCAACACGAAACACGCATTAGAGTATATTGTCTGTGATGCTTGACAATGAAACAAATGGCCCTATATATGTATTTAAAGACAGCATAAATTAGCTTCTTTTTTTTAAGTCCGTCTGAATTTCTTCAACCACCTTTTCTTAACTTTAATCCTGTGACATTTTCCAAGAAAGTGAAGGAATAAAGCTTAGGTAAAGATAATAGTAGGACTTATTGGACCCTTCTGTCCAAATATGAAACAGCAGAGAAACTCCCAGTATGCGCTTCATAAACTCTAGTATTTGCCGGTAGCCCAACAACACTAAGTGAAGAGATGACGTCACCCGCCATGTCTGTATGTTACAGTCCCATTTTGATTGTAGTAGCAGGCCAGCTGCTCGGGCCTTATACGGCAGTCAGCTTTGAGGTATTTCACCTTAATCCACCACAGGAATTTTTTTCCTCAGGCTGCAACCTACAGAAAGGGAAGCAGGGAATTAAGGAAGGTGGACGTCTGTTTTAAAGAATTCTCTCCACGTCCTCTCCCAGGCACATTTTCTTCTTAGCAAACTAATCTCTTAAAACAGACATCACCAGACAAATTTAAACTTTCAGTGATGCTGCGCTAATTTGGATTTGTAAATTACTCAGTTTTCTTTGACAGCTTTAAGATGGGTCCTTTTAAACTTTACTTTTGGAAGGAGCCTCTCTGTAGTATGTTACCTTTTAAAGATAAAGTTAATTTCTTCTTCCCTCCATAACAAATATAATCAACCAGTTGTATCAAGATGCTTAAAAATAACTCAAGTTAGATCAATTAATAATTAACATTCATTCATATTTGGGAAAAACAGCAAAGGTCAATGCTGCAGTCTCACAATTTCAAACAACGTGTTCTCAGTCCATGCACTCAGATTTGTTTAGAAGCCTGCTGCGTTGGTTGTAAATACACAAAACATCCATAGTGTCTTTATTAGGCATGCTCAGTCTGCTAAGCTGGTAACATATCAATCACTTTCGCAAAACAAAAATGACAGTGAAGCTTTTTGCAATAAACTATTGTGAAGATGTTTTCTGATAATTTAATAAAAATGATCATTTAATATTTTCACCATTTATTAAGAACAAAGTGTTTTAGTTGTGTAATTTTTATGAATGAAGGTGTGTGTGTGTTTGGTACCATGCATGTAACTGCATTAACCTTAGAGAAAGATGTGTGCAAACATTTACAATTAAAGAAAACATGGTGGTGTAACTAACCATTCCACCAACCTGATTTTGTTATTAATTAAGTCAAATTAATCATTGATCATGTAAATAAAGAAAAATCTGTTGGAAGTAACACTAACAATCAGTTGTGTTCGGGGTAAGTTGGCATGTTGTATTGCCATTCTGGAGAAAACAAGGTAGCGGTTGGGGGAATAGAGGTGTCACGACTGCAGATTTTCTAGGTATGATTTTAAATCACGATTTTACGTTTATCATGATTATTATGCATTAAATAATTTCCCAATCCTATAAATCTGTAAAAGCACATGGTCACTCCTTGTCTATAAGTTTTAATTAAGGCTGTCAAAATTAACACATTATTGCAAAGAGATTAATCAGTTGAATTAACATGCTATTTCCACATTTATATGTTATGCATTACACATAAACAACTAAATTATTACTCATGTCATATTAAAAATCCACCAAAAACCACTTGTTCCCCCTTTTATAATGAATATTCTGACAGTTTCCCAGCCTTACATTTAGAGCATGGACGCAGGATGACCCATTAGATATATAAAATACCTTTGTTTTTGTTCCATGCGCAAGTTGTACTGGTCTGCTGTCATGATTTAGACATTTTCTATTATGGAATTTGACAATATTTAGAAATCTTTGCAATTAGTTAATCAACTTAATATTGCGATAAATTGTGAAATTAAGTAATCATTACATCCCTAGTGGGGAAATACATACAAAAGTAATATACAAACAATAAAAATGCAGAAAAGGGTATTGCATATCTTTTATAGTGAAGTAGAAAATTTGAGTTGTGTTATAGAGATGGAGGGCCATAAAATTTTATACTTCTTCCTACTCCCTTACAGACATGAGAAGAAAAGGAAATGTAAAGATGTCAGTGTTATAAATATTGGTAATGACAGAACATGTTTGAAATAAACTATTAAGTTTCAGATACAGTCTATCATTTCCCATAATGTTCAGTATGTGCATTAGTCTTCCTGCATGACATTCCTATGTAAGTGTGTGTGTGCATGTGTTTCTCTACAGAGAGCCTCTATTCTACAGTGGTGCTCTGTGTGTTTAGGTTGACACAGCTGGTGGGCAGGATGTCAGGTTCAGGCCTCTGTTTCTGTTTGTAATTCCCCCCAAAGAGAGCGGCCTTCCTTTGCTATAAATAGTTTCTGCATTTATGTGTGTGCGTGCGTGTGTGTGTGTGCGTGCTCCACCTCACCTCGCCTCAGTGAAGCCAATGAGAATAATGTTCATCCATGCAGCATTTCCATTTGTGTGCTTTTAGTGTGTTTTACCTTCTGTTCACTGTTCCGTGTCTTACTGTATTTACGCTTTACATTCAAGTGTGTGTGTGTGTGTGTGTGTGTGTGTGTGTGTGAGAGAGAGAGAGAGATAGAGAAAGATGATGGTGGTCGTAATGAAGATGAATGTGTATTCTGTGTTGCACATTGGGAGTGGTTTGATGTGACACACTGGCACTCTGGGAGATCATTACCAAGTCTCTTTTTAGAATTAGGGTTACTTTAAAGCAGCACTGCATTGCTTTCCAACCTTAAAACTCTTTGTTATCAAAACTGCTTCCGACTCGTTATTATGAGACACTGTTCGTGTTCATTATGTACGATCCTGGAGCCGCTGTTGCCTGCAGCATCCAGAGGATGAGAAAATGCACTCCACAACTTTTTTTTATCCAACCAGTGTTACAGCTGTATTTTGCTATACAGCACCGCATCACAAGCTGGCAACTGGATATCAACACATATGTCGTTTTAGCAAAACAAAGAGGACTTTGGAGAAAGAGAGGAAGAAAGTGGCAGAGCAGGAGATAAGACAAGAGTCAACAATGGACTGACTTTTACGGGCGTTACTGTTTACTAGGGCTGCAACTAATGACGATTCTGATGGTCGATTAGTCACCGACTATTAAAACGACTAGTCGACCAATCGGATTATGTATCTCATGATTATTATAAATGGATCTTATTTCACTTTCAGCTTTGAAATTTTGCATAAGGTTGTTAAGTCTGACGTGCCTCCTCTTTAAATGTTCGAGCATTGCAGATGTACTTCCGTGGTACATAAGGTCTGCTTTACAAATCTCACATGTATTTAATTTATTTTGTAAGGTTAACGTGAAGTTATCCCAGACTTTAACGTTTTCTGCCGCCGTTTTCTTCCCTAGTCTGCCACTACGTTTATACCCTGGCGGACTTCACTGCGCATGTGCAACTCTCAGTGGGAGATAGGATTAGAAGATGATGTTTCACTCTGTAGTTTTTTTTTATTTTTTGCCGACAATAGTCGACGGCTAAATTCGTTGTCGACTATTTTTATTGTTGACTATTGTCGACAACGTCGACTAATCGTTGCAGCCCTACTGTTTACTGTCATTAGAAGTTAACTACAACAAACACAAAACACAGTGTTGTTTAGTTATGGACTTACACCACCAGTCAAAAGTTTAGACACACTTACCCAGTAGATTTAATGAAAAAGTGTTTCCAAATATTTTCACTGGTCTTGTACACTGTGTGAAACAGCAAAACCCAATAGCCAGAAAAGTTGGAAGTCGTACAAAATTAGGTCTGACGTCGTCCTGCTGAAATGTTCATACTGCCCAGGAAGTCTTTCTGTCCATCTGAGATGAGCTGGTGTCCAGATAATTTGGCGCCTTTTCTGCACAGAGATATATGTGTCTTCCTCCTTGTGTGATCCAGTTTCAGGTTCCATTTCTGGTTGCAGCGGTGGACTGTGTTGAGTGAAAATTGTTTTCCAAGCTCCTCCTGAGCCCATCTGTCTGTATTGATAATGGTGGCATGATGGATTCTCACAATCATCCCACAGTGGTTTTTGTCTTTGGCCTTTGCACCCTGAGATTTCCCCAGACTCCTTAAATCTTTCCCTAATATTATGCTCTGTAGATGCTCAAAGACCAAAGTTTTTAGTTTCTTGCACTGAGAAAGATATTAATGATTTTTAAGGAGTTTGTCTCCTGTTAATGAGCCACAACCCATCATTGCTTGGAAAAACTAAGCCTTTGAGGGATGCTCCTTTTACACCCAATTATGGCACCCTCACCTGCCACCAATTAATTTGCAGGTTGGAGAATCTTAATGTTTACTTGTTTATTCTCTAGATTTCCTGACTTTATTTTCCTCTCTAACTTTTTTTTCTTTTTGAACATGTTGCTGGTGTCATTTTCTAGATTTGTTTATATTTTTTTAATATAATCAGTTGGCTAGTAAAGACACTGAAAATCCTTTCTTTGGACTACAGATTTTTTGTTGCAGCTTGGAGGTTTCTGAGAAAAAGAAGAAACACTGCTTCTTGCACATTAGAGTCACATCAGAAGAATAACTGAGCTTACGGTGTTGCCCATGATGTACCTCTCAGTTTGTCCTGAGTGTGTGTTTAAAGCTCTAGGGCTATGAAAAAGCAAAGTAAACAAGCCTGGCTTTCCAATTCATAAATACTCCTGATTAATGAAACAGACATCATTTAGGTGGAATATTATGACATATTATGAATGACACACAGTATTTATGTTTAGCTTGGAAGTATTACAGTGTTTGAAAGCTTCAGATCCTCAACAGTTCAACAAATGTCCACAGCAGCAAGAACCGTCAGTGGAAAGCTGCTGCAGCCTGCTCTCGCTCTTTTTTCCTTTTATCTTCTCTCAATCTGTCAATCTTTTTTTTCTCTGATTCATTAGTTTAGTGTTTTAAGCTCTTTAGAAAAATGAGGGGTAGTGTGGGCAATGGGTGTCCTTTCTTTTTTCTTTTTTCCTCTACTTTTTGGCCTATTCGTCATCTCCCATGCATAAAATTGCTGCTCACGCACAAACAGTATGCACTTTTTATCTTGACAGTTTCCTGTAGATAAATATAAGAGGGTGTTCTGCATCTGGGAGGGAAATTCACTGTAAGAGCAAAGCATTTTCTAGCTTTCTGATGGAAGGTTTCATGAAACTCTTGTTTATTTCCGTTGTCTTTTCTTCCTGCAGACGAGTATAAAGGAGGGATTGTTGCTGAAACAGACAAGCTCCTTCCAGAGGTGGAAAAAGCGCTACTTCAAACTGAGAGGAAGAACTCTCTATTACGCCAAAGATGCTAAGGTGGGTTCAACTGTTGTCTAACATCTCCACCAGGTTGCACACACAGCCATAGCAGAGTAGTTGTTCTGCCTGAAATGATATTACATGGATACATTCACCTAGTTTTAATGTCTAACCTGAATTCTTCCACTTAGTGCTGCAAATCACTAGTGTTAGGAAACAAAACTTTTAGAGGTCCAGAAACAATCATACTGTTACCACTCTCATGTGAGTCCCAACCTGCATGAAGCCTTATGATGAGAGGAAACAGATGTCAGGGAAAAAATTCCAGTTTGAATTTGTTTGTTTAATCTTTCCAAAACTCACATAATAAAAATAAGAGTTTGATGTTTTAATGGGGGTTATTTTTTAAGCCAGCTCTCAGCTGCAACCACTAACTTCCCTCAGCCTCTGCTGGTTGCCTAGCAACTGTTCCCAGCTCAGTAATAGACTGTTAATTTGTGAGCTTTATGAGGTGTGTTTTGTTACCTTTGTACAGAGCTATGAAGAAGGATTTCACCATCTTTCCAGATTTCTTCTAGACAAAGCAGGTTCTGCTGGACTCTGCTAATTTTAAATTCTACATAAGGAAATGAAATGAGAGTGGTACCAGGACTCTTGTCTAACAGTCTGTCAAACTCTTTTTTTTACCCCTCAAGTTTTGTGTTTGATCTTTTATTTCTAAACCTTAATAACTCATATGATTTGCTTTTCCTGTTTGCTATATTTGATTTTACTTTTTGAACTTTTCACTCTTGTTGACATCTCTTTTCTTTTTGCCTCTGGCCTAACCTCCTTATTCTGGAACACACATGTGTGTGTGTGTGTGCGCTTGCCTGCATGTCTAAATGCACACTAGTCCGGCAGTGCGTTGGCGCGATGGCAGGAACGAGCACTGCACAGAGTCTCCAGGAGTCGCGTGTGCTGGCGTGTTCTGTCCGTGTGCTGGACGGGTGCGCGACGATCCCCGCCGCCTCTGGGTGCCAGCGGATCTGAAGAGGGCCTAGTGAGAATTCGGGTCAGCACAGCTCAGCCAGGGGAGGGCCAGACCACCAGGACGGCCTAATCAATACTGGATAGAGTTGCATTCATGTCATATGTATCTGTAGGGTCAACACGGGTTTTATATCTACTGATTAGTAAACCTTTGTTTGATTACTTATAAATTTTATGGACCTTATTTTTGTACCATTTGACATGAATGTGCTGTTTATAATGACATTAGTTACACTGCAAAGCAACTAGAGACTCTAATGCTTAAAGTGTCAGTGAGGAGTATGGTTGCTATATTACAGTAAAAGGGACAAAAATAAGACCACTGAGAGGTGAAAGAAGCCATATCGTTGCTGCTGGGCCAGTGTTGGGAAATTTTAGGGCAGTAGTTAACTTTTGTGATGTCTCATGAGTCTTACTCAGGACAGCTTCCAAGGCAGCTAACCAGTAGAAAGGACTGAAAAGTCACTGTAATATTACTTGTCTGTGGTCAAACCGGTCGCCCCTTAAAGAATGTATCTGGATTATAAATTTACAAACTTATAGAAACAGGTGCAGAGTGAGTAGGAATTATTCAAGGAGTTTTTTCAGCATGTCAAAATTAAACAGCCAAACTGTTAGGGAATTCCTTACTCATTTTATATGGTGTTGGTGATTTACACAAATTTATTTTAAACACTTGTTTATTTAAACACTTATTAATTTTAAATCCCACATAGCTGCCTAAAGCATATAAATATATGTACATGCTCTCAAACATTGAAAAACGAATTCACAAGTGATGACAGTGGACTGCGTGAAGGAGGCTAACACAGCTAGCATTAGCTGTTTTTGTTAGCAGTTCAGAATTAGCTACTTTTCAGAACAAAGCACCTCCTCATTATGTTTTTGAGTGAGCATGTAAGTAAAAACTTATTTAACTTACACTGATGAAGAATTTTTCAGGTGACACTTAAGTCACTTATGAGTCAGTTGTCCCATACCAAGTATTTATTAGTCAAATACTGCAATTTTTGTGTTTTTTTAAATTAGGTACACACATAGAGTCTAACCTGTATCTGTGAACTTGACTGTTTTTATGCTACAATACATAATCTTATCAAATAGTACTGCTAGTTAGTGACCACACCTAGTTTTATGGTGTTTTAAAGCAGAACACAGACAACTCGGGTGCATTACCAGCTCTGTTGTCTAACCTTAGAGGTATATGAATTTACGAATAACTTTGCTTACTTGTACTTGTGCTAACTAGCTCAGTCTGATGCATCTGTTTCTTTCTTGAGTTAGGTTTTTCATTGCTTTCAATCTGCAACAGTTGCCATGTGTTTTGACGCCATCTTCGTGACTGATGAAGACAGAAATGGTGTCAAAACATTAGTCTCCACGGAGTTTGCACAATAAAGATGAAAATTTATTAGTGAGCTCCAGCCCTTTCTGCTTTTTGCAAGTCTGTTGTCCATTAGCTGTGTAGCACCTGATTCAACTTATGTTGGATGATGTGCAGAGTGCCTTGTTTTGTTTGGAAAAACACAATTAAATTATTCCTACAAGTCAATTTGCTCTAAACATTTTGATATATTAGCATAAGATGTGTAATATACATGCATTCAAATGATTAAATGGCTGGTTTGACCACATTGATGTTTCAGGGGGTTGCTGGGTTGAACAGAAGTCACCACTTTAATTGAAAAAGTATTTCGAGCTGGTCAGTGAGGGACATTGGTGTTTGACAACTCTTAATTTTGACCCTTTTATCGCACCATAGTTTCTCTGTTTAAGACTGTGTGTTGCTTGTCCTTTCCTGACTCTCTTTATGGTCATGCTGAAAGAATGTAACTAAATTAAGTAGTTTTAACTGGAATTTTACAAGCTTTGGTGTTCTTTCTGTCACGGCCGGAGAGTTAGGTTCATCTCTTTAGATAAGTTCCAACTGTCCTACATGTCCATCCACTCTGGTGTCTCCAAGGTGGCCTGGCTGGCTGTGCTGCCCTGTGCTTAAGAAGCCCGACCTCATTTGAGGCATCATCTCATCAGCACTGCAACTTGTTGTTGAAACTCTTTTCCTTCTGACAAGGATGGGTTAGTGAACAAGCCTATGAGCGCCTAAATAAAGAACAACCTGCTTCTTGATTATTTGCCACTATTTGATTCATCCATGCTGTCCAGCCAAGGTTAAAATGTAAATGAGTTAACCTTGAAACAGGATGTAGTAAACACACAGCTGAAATAGAAAAGATGGATTGAAAGAAGGAAAGGAGGCTGGTTGCAGATACAGGGATGCTGCTGCTGAGCTTAGCTCTGGATCTATGGATAACAGGGTCTGGGGGCTTGTCTTTGTCCATCATTAACTGACAGCTTTCATTACAACTTTCCTCAAATCAGTAAATACGCCTGCACACACTCATATATGTGAGTGACTGACTGAATAAAAAGAAAGAAAAAAACTGCTGAAAGTTTACACACACACACAAACAAGTGGTGTATTTGGTATTTGCATTGGCATGCCATTCATATTTACACACTCCCGGCTGCCACACACATCCTCATATCCTCAAACAGAGCGAGCATTGGCTGGTATCCCTCTCCAGCCACGCCTGAGGAGAGTTCTGTTGACTGGGCATTCCCTCTGACAGCTGCAGCAGCTTACTCCTCTCACACACAAACACATACACATGCAGTCAGAGGGCATTCCTTTGATGACACTGGTTTTTGGCCCGCAGCCCTTTAAGAGCTCAGCTGCGTGTCTTACGCATCACAGCCCTGTTAGGCTACCATGTTCCAGCTAGTAGATGCTGGCCCTCCACTCTGTGTGGCTCCAGCTCCCACATCACGCACAGATACAATAAAACACAGTAATATTTACCACAATGGTGTACACAGTATTCTCATTTAGACAAAACAGCATGAAAGGGGAAGGTCTCATTAAGTTGTGTTGTAAATGCATTTCCTGCCAGCTGGAATAAATCAAGTTATCTTAAAAAGGTTTGGACAAACTGGACTCTTTGTTGACAAAATGTTTGTAAGCCAGAAGATTTACTGTAGCCTGTACTTTAATAATGGCTTATTTAATTTCTAATCAAATGCAATAACACAATTTTTTTTAAATGTTCAAATAATTAGAATAATTTATTTTATACCAGATTTAATTTTTTCCAAAAAGTAAAAAAGAAGAGGATCTTTCCCAAGAAACAGTACAGTCTGGTAAAGTTTTACAAGAAGAGGATAAAGCTCCACAGTAATCATCAAAACTCAAAATATTAGGGAGTGCACTTCACAAAGCATTTACCTCCTCACACAGAGGAAGATCGTTGGTAGTTTGGGAGTGTTTTGCTCAAGGCAGAGTTAAGAAACTAAAACTGAGTGTCATGCAATAACTTTAGCTGTGGAAATACAGCAGTCAAATAAATGAATTGAAAAAGGGTGAAAGGTTGTAGGTGAGTTTGAACAGGCGAGTTTTCAGAATAGGTTTTAAGAGAGTGAGAGAATCAACATTATGGAGGTCGGCAGGAAGGGAGTTCCAGAGTGGGGGGAGGGGGTCATAAGATAATAGTAAATAATAGACATAACAAAATATTAATTTTTCTGAATTCAAGCGCTTCAAAGTTTAGAATGTTCTGGACTCCAGAGACTGTTCTGCAGTGTGTTGCTCCTTGTACCACAAATTTCAGATGTGAGTTGTTTCTGTCTTTCTTCATTTATTTAATCCAGCAGTTGCACTCTGCATGACTTCTGCAGCTTCTGTTTTATAGAGAGAAGTTTAATTTAAGGTCTGCTTTGCTGTGGCCATGACAAGAAAATTCTTTCACAGCCTGTCACCACTGTCTTCATGCCTTAGTTAACACTAAGCTAAGTTCAACCCACTGTGATGAAAATAATGTGAGAAAACTCATTTTCATCTCTCTGCTGTCATCATGTGAATTCTTTCTTCTTAATACCACCTCCTCTTCTTCTCTGCAGTCCCTTATCTTTGATGAAGTGGATCTATCAGATGCCAGCGTTGCAGAGTCCAGCACAAAGAATGTCAACAACAGCTTCACAGTGAGTACATCTTACAGTCTTAATACACACAAACACTCCAGATGACAGAGGCAATGACATCAGGAGCACATGTGAAACACTGGTTAGAAACATGCAACATCACTTCTGCAACTTGTGTCTCAGCTGCAGTGGGTATTTTTAAATCTTATAAATGTTTTAATACATTTGTGTATCTTCTTTTTTGTTTGTTTGTTTGTTTTATGTTTGGAATATTACATATATTACACATATTGAATAAATACAAATGTGATGTGAGTTTAAGAGCCTGTATTTAGCATGTCGTGCCATCTAGTGGCACAAATTGCTAAATGCAACCAACCGAATATGCACAACAGCCCCCAAATTAGTTTGGCTTGACACAAAATGTCCTCCTTTGAGCTACTGTAGAAAAGTAGTCCTGCTAATTCCGGGACACAGAATCTCTGTAAGAGTGAGCAAAGTTAAAGGTTTTCCATTTATAATTGTATGAGAGTTGTGGGCATAGCACATTTAGAGCAGCTAATGGGATAAGACTTAACAGCTTATGTATTTAGCCTAATGAAAGGTGGTGGTTTCTGTCCAGGTCAAACTAAATCCTGGTTTTGTTTGTTTCTTGGGTGAAAACATATTTTGGAGGTTAGAGCAAGAAAGGTTATTACAGAATCTACAAAACAAATATACCATTGCTGGAAATGAAGGAGTTAGGTTGTGAAGGTATAGAACAATTGAGTTCTACAATTAATATTGGTGCTGCTGGCAGTAATCCCATCATAATATTATTACAATGGCAAAGCAGATAATCTGTTCACTTGTTTTCTTTCATTATAAACAATGAAAGGAAGCACATTAACATGTCTGCTTTTAACACACCCATCTGCAAACCAACCATAGTCAAGAATAAGGAGATGTTTCTTAAGTCAGTTATGACAGGATTTTGGTAAAGCTGCATTAGATAGATGCAGAGATTTTGGAATTTACATCTCATGTTTGCAAACTTTAAAGAAAAACACAGAGAAGCTTCATGTTGACTCAGATGCAGTAGGCCAGCAGGAATCAAACAGGTGTGAAAACCTAGGCAAGGCAAGTGCATTACAGCAAGGTGCAGAAGAAGCATGCAAAAGTACAAAAAAGAACATAAAAAGAAACACAATCATATTAAGACATAATTATGTACAGAAACCTAAAGAGAATTTATTTACCAACCAACAAAAAGTGCAGCAGTGGCAGGAAATCCAAGGAACCTGATGACTAACACAACAGAGCTAAAGCAAAAACAAAAGACTGATAGACACAAGAACAACAACAAAATACGATAAAATACTTTAAAGCACTGACCCAAACTAAAAATATTGATTAATGATTGATACAGCAATCATTTCTAAGACATGCTTAATAAAGAACGCATGGAATTGTTTCATTTTCTTTATTCTAACAACTAAATATCTTATTTTAATTTGATGAGGAAAACACAAATATCCAACAGTGTGGTGCGTAACTACGACTACGTCCACACTGCAGGTTTTACTGCTCATTTTGGAATTTCTTTCATTTAGAGTCCTGGTTCTCTCAGTTTTCTTTTGCATGATATGAGCACTTTAAAATTTATTATACAGAATGTAGCATAGTCTAGTTAAAATAACAGATTGTTTTTCGTTTAAACGTCTGATTGAGGTCAAAAATCTAATTATAATTTGATATTTTAGTTTGTTGTACTGTTGTAAATCAGCATGATACCGTCTCATACAGATCGCTGGCAAGAAATTATATCGTGCCACAAGTGGCCAAAGTTTCCTCCTTCCTTCCTTTCCTCTGAAGGACATCATGATGTTGGGAATATCTCTCTATCTATCTATCTATCTATCTATCTATCTATCTATCTATCTATCTATCTATCTATCTATCTATCTATCTATCTATCTGTCTATCTGTCTGTCTGTCTGTCTCTCTCTCTCTCTCTCTCTCTATATATATATATATATATATATATATTCTTATGTTTTTGTCACGTGCATCTCATCAGGACACATCCTCTGGATGAACAAGAAAAACAAGCGGTGCTGCAATGAATGGATGCTTGTTCTTGAAAATTAGAAGCAGCTGAGTGTGTGTGTGTGTGTGTGTGTGTGTGGGAGTTAGAGGGAAGTTAACATGAGGATTGAGAGCAATGAGGATAAAAACAGAAAGTGAAAGAGCTAGTGGTGCCCTCTGCTTTCTATAAATGTCTGTCCTCTCCAGGGATGTAGCTATAAAAAGGAACATGGAAGAGGAGGAGGAGAAAGGCAGGGGAGCAATGCCCCGAGGACAGCACGTGGCTGGTTTTTTTAGCGACGCCTTGAAACGCTTCACTGAGTGCCTGGTATGGCTTAATGTCTGTCATAATAAAAAATGAGATTATGTGTGCCTGCTGCATGCGTGTGCAGCATATGTGGTGACAGTGATCTGAAATGCTGCCTGACTAAACACTTCTGATGTCTTTGTACTTCATGTATATACATCTCATCTCTGTGTGTACCACATGTAATACTGCATGTACGACTGTTGCTGGGTGAGCTTGGCCAGGACGCTCTTGTGAAACAGATTTAAAAATCTCACAAGCCCTACTTGTCCTGGTTATGTAAATAAATACAGAAAAAATGCCCATATGAGCATCAGCTTCCCGCTGAGAGGGAGGGGAAGGAGGGAGAAGGAGAAGGAGAAGAAGGGAGGAAGGGAAAGGAGTGAGCTCAGGAGAGCCAAAAATAGAAAACATGGAATGAAGGACGTATGAAGATGAAATAGTGATCAATTATCTGATGGGGATGCTTCAGAAAGGTAGAGCAGAGGAGGAAATCCTGGAGTGATGTCACTTCGTTGCTGACTGCATTTGCACACATGCTCCTCGGGGGGGAAGAGAAAAAGAGGGGTAGAATTAGAGTGAGAAGGGAGCCAGGCAGAAGAGGGAGAGGAAGGACGCAGGACAGGGGGAGATGGAGGAGAAAGGAAGAAGGGACAGACTGGCGTGAAGAAGCAGTGAAACAGAGAGGTAATGTGACATGCTGAATGACACTTCACCTGCAGCTGATGCGCACATGCACTCACATGCATTTGATTCAGGCTTCATCTGCCTGTGGAACAGCTGCAGAGGAAGCTGTTTTAGGCGTTTTTCTGAGTCTGTTTGCGTGTTTGTTGGTTGTCGTCCCCCCCCATAACCCCCGAGGAGGTTGACTGATGTTCCTAGCGTCCTCTGCTCAGGTCGCTGCTGCTTGGTTGAACAGTTCGTACAAGACTGACTCATGCCAGAGCCGAGATGCTTAACGCTGCATGCACATTCATGTGGGCACCCTGCAGATCACTCCTCAGCATTATGTGCTGGCTTGTGTTTTAACACAGCAGGGGGCGGGGGGACCAAGGACATCCTAGACATGCCAGCAAGATTAAAGAGGAATTAAGCAAGTTAGAGAGGAAAATCTGTTTCTCCAGTGACTGTTATGTAATTACCATAAATTATTTATCAAGGACAATAACTGAAGGCTGGTGCAAGGGAGTCAAAAGTCTTTCATTTGTTACAAATTTAGGGATAACATCCAAACAAAGATGTGCTTTTGTGCATCAATTTGTCATGACTGGATATCTAAATGGCCTTTTTGTTCATTTGTGCATGAAATACAAACAACCAGCTGATCCTTTCTGTCTGTTTGCAATCCTTCTACTCGTTTAAGCAATATTTTCACTTGTGTTTTGGAGAGGAACCTGCGTGTGTGTGTGTGTACTATGAGGTTGCTGCTGTTGCAGCGTGTAGACGGAGCACCTTGAGGTCCACGTGAGGGAGCGCTCAGCCCAACCCAAACACTAAACTCGTTACAGACTCGGCAGGAAAAGACCGCCTCTCGTACTGACTCTCTCGGGCTTATCAGCTCGGTTTTGCAAGGAAATTCACATTGTGCACTTACTCATGGGTTAAGTGCTTAAAGGAAATGATTATTTATAGCAGCTGCAATTGTTTTTCTCCAACTCCTTTTCTATTGTGCCCAGTCTGTGCACCGCTGTCACCAAACCTGTGTTTGCGTGTACACATTTAAAAGACGAACGTTGCTCCTCATCGTCTCTGCCGGTTGCCTGTCTGTCTCATCAGATATAGATGCTGCACCGTTAGCCCATTTCTGCCCTCACTTATTATTGCACACTCGTCTGATGTATTCATCTGTGAAGGTCAGTCATCAAGAGAGGTTTTCCGCAGTTGAGGGATGCCTAGAGACATTTTTGGAAACAGCCATTCCCTGTTTCCCCTGGCAACCAATCCTATCACAACTCTGTTTCACACACACATCAAAAGACACATACACAGACAGACACAGTACACCAGCAGAAAGACAGGATGATCTATGTCCGAAGGGATCAATTTGACCGCGTGCATGCGAGTAGAAACTCAAAGTCTCACACCGCCACATGCACTTCAACCCTGGTGTGATGAACGGCTGGGAAAAACAAGAGTCCTGAGGCAGAGAAGAGAGAGGAGCGAAAGGCAGCCAGAACAACAGATTTAGTTGTACATGCAGAAATAATTCTAAATGGCTGATTGGCTGGGAGTTAAACAACACTGCAAAAAACAAACACGCAAACACACACAGCCATGTGAACAGTAACTAGTGAGTCGTCGTCACCACTTAAAAAAAAAAAAATTAGGAAGAAGTCTGATGTGATTAGCTTTATTATCAAGTGAAGGCAAAGTGATGTAATAATGCACAAACAGGAAGCAGAGTTTTTACTTAATTTCTTTTTCCTTCAACAATTCTCCAACTTTTAAATGAGATTCATGAGATTCAAGTTGATGGATTTTCTATAATCGACTTAGAATAAAGAAACCGACTTGATGGAGGAATTATGTCATCAAAATTTAATTACACACGACGATAAATTACTGCTTCAAAACACAACATAAAAATGCATTGTTGTGTCGTTTTTCATCTTCTCTTATTATTTTTCTCATCATTATAATGAAATAAATCACACCGTTTTAAATGTCACAACACAGTTAGTAAAATCTTAAAAAAAAAACAAAACTCTTTATTAATCAGAGCCTGCTTCTAGACTGAATTATGATCAACAGAATCCAACCTCTCAGGGATAAAATGTGAACAATAGCTCTGTTAATTGAGGGGAAAAATCCTCAAATTGAGCATTTATCAAAACTATTTGTCAGCGGTTTTCTCAGAAATATTCTCACAGAGGAAAATCTGTCAAGCCATAAACAAAAGGAGCTATTGTAAACAAACAGAAGGTAAACACGAACAACAATCAGATTCCAAGAGTTCTGCTTTTAAAATGTGGATTATTCTATTTGCTTTGAATAAGAAAAAGTAAAAGTTGTCAGATTTGATCATTTATGAGAAAAACAATCAGCACATGAAGAAGTTTGAGTATTTCCAAACTTGATCACCACTGAATTTGGATGTGATCAGAGCCTGATGTAGCTACCAGGAAGGCCTGCCACAAGTATTACATAATTAACTGCCTGATTACAATTATTCCCAGTCCTTGAGCAAGACACTGAACCCCACGTTGTCTCCTGATGTGGTATGAATGTAGAAAGCATTTAGCTTATAACAATAGTGCTGCATGAGTCTCTGCATGTGTGAATGGAATATGTAGGGATATATACATATATATATATATATATATATATATATATATATATATATGATATGATATGTTTATATTTAAAATATATATATCAATTTATAAAATAAATGTTAGAATGCTTTATTTAAAATGTATTAATGAAATTATTCAATTTTTTATATTCTTGAATAAATTCTAATAACTTCTTATTAATACTATATATTAATATTAATCTATTTTTAATTTATTTCATTTTTTAATTTTATTTCTTGTTTTATTTAAATGTTTTATATATATATTATATATATTTTATATGACATAATTTGCACTTTCATTACAACTTAAAAACCACAGGGATCTTAATTTCACAAAAGATTTAATCATAGGTATCTAGTAATGAAAAATATAGCATTTCACTTTTGATTAGAGGAACTTTTTAAGAAATGGACCTTTTTTAAAAGTACATATGTGTACATTTCCACGTGTGTGTAGTAATCCTGATCATCTGAACTGACTTACATATTGGAAACTAAAAATAAAATGTATTAAGTAAGAAAGATATAAGAAGTTATTCCCCTATTTTATTTTCTCATGCATCCCTGCAAATATCCCGTTTGAGAAACACTGAAATAAGCCGACCACTTATTCCCTTGCTATTTGCCTCATATGTGCTTCTGCAACCAAGAACACTGCAAATTGCAAACCCATCATTTAGTATTAACGGTCATTAGGAAAGTTTTGCTATAAAATAAATTTAGCTTGAACTAAAATATAAAGTCCATGATTCTGAACTTTTCTTGGGCATTTGATTCTTCTGCCACCAATAAAAAACTGCTCATCTGAAACAGACCAGACTACATACCTGGAGAGTCTAAAGATGAGAAGAGTCCATATTCGCCCTGTCACATTATTCCATTTTATGAAACCCTGTTTTTCTTTGTATAATTTCACATCTGATTGTACATGGTTTGCACTGAACATGTTGTAACTAGGTATTAAACTGCAACTTCATCTTTGAGACCTAAAGTTTTCAGGTTGCTTAATGGAACCAAATTCCACTGAAAACCACTCGTTTATTCATTTCAGATAAACCAACTGTCTAATTATAAAAATGTACTGTATGTCATCTGGTTCGTGGCGTTTGTCTAGCAGCAACATGTGGCTGTAAACCAGATGGTTAGCTAGTAACGACAGCCCTCATTCAGACAGAAAAGCAGATGTAGCTCACCAACGTGCACAAAGACAACATGCAACACACACTTGTGCACACACTAGTGCACATGTTTGTGTGTACCTGTTGTTTTCCACACCTTGCGAGAGTTTCAGGTGCTGCTTTTTTAAAACAAGCCCGTGATCAGAAAGACACAGTTTACTTTTATTTTTTCCAGTTTTCCTCAGCTTTCCCTTGGCTGATAATCTATGTGTGTATGTGAATGTGTGTGTGCTTCTGTGTGTTTACCCTACAGGATGTGTGGACTTCACAGTAACACATTTATCCAATTATTGCCAAAGTGGGTGTAATTCAAGAAAAGAATGGACCTCCACAGCAGCTCCACTGTACAGCTTCAAATTATGGAGAATAGTCAGTCTGAAATGGTGTGCTGGAAAATCAGGAAGCACTTTGTGGGAGAAACAAAACAATCTGCATGCGACTCACAGTTACACCAAGAGGCCAGAAAATGGGTCATCAACCAACAAATGGATGCAAACTATGCCAAATGCCATATTATAAAGTAATGCACTATGATTATCTTACACAAATGTTGACTCTTACAAGAGTTTAAAGCTTTATAGTCATTCTGTAAAGTTTAATCAGGTCCACCTTGCTAGTTCTGGGTCGGACCCCCTTTTTCCTCTAGAATTGCCTTAATTCTTGGTGTCATAGATTCATCATGTTGGAAACCTTCCTCAGAGGTTTTGCTCCATATTGACATGACAGCATCACACAGTTGCTGCAGGTTTGTCGGCTGCATCCATGATGAGAATCTCCCGTTTCACCACATCCCAAAGCTGCTCTACTGGACTGAGATCTGGTGATTGTGGAGGCCGTTGGAACATTTCTAGAACACTGTCATGTTCTAGAAAGCAGGTGGAGATGATCCGAGCTTTGTGACATGGTGCATTATCCTGCTGGAAGTAGCATCAGAAGATGCTCCACTGTGGTCATAAAGGGATGGACATGGTCAGCAACTAAACATTTTTTTCCTCTTCTATTGTCCAGTGTTGGTGAGTCTGTGTAAACTCTAGCCTCAGTTTCCTGTTCTTAACTGACAGGAGGCACCCGAGTGTCAGATCTGCTTCAAGGCTGGACGTGTTGTGTGTTCAGAGATGCTACTCGGCAGACCTTGGTTGGAACCAGTGCTGATTGGACTTCTTGTTGTCTTTCTATCATCTCCAACCAGTCTGCCCATTCTCCTCTGACCTCTGACATCAACAAGACATTCTGGTCTGAACAACTGCTGCTCACTGGATATTTTCTCTTTTTCAGGCCATTCTCTGTAAACCCTAGAGATGGTTGTGTGTGAAAATCCCAGTAGATCAACAGTTTCTGAAATACTAATAAAGACCTAAGAAAGTGACCAGTAAATGTACATTTGTTGGGGCTAAAGTCTAATCAAGCCATCGGATGAAACCAGTTGGTTCCTCTTTACTTACAAGGAGTAGGCGGATACAGCACACACACCCATCCTGAACTATTAAAGTCTGACATAAAGAGAAAATGCAACAGTTCCTGCCCATATGTGCTCAGTGGAGACTGTGGAGACGCCTCTCTTTGCATTTTTAGCCCACGTGGAAACACTTAAAAGTGAGAGAAAGAGAGTTTGTGTTTTGTCTTTATTACTGGTTTCCACTAAGCCTTGATGTGTTAAAGGTGGGGATATTTATATTCCAGTTTGCTCTTCAGCCTTTTCATGTATGGTTTTAAGTTACATTTAGATCATATTAGGATCTGATTAGTTAACCTTTTTAATTGTCAGCAGTTCATTACCTTATTCCAGGCTTGTTGAGGAAAGTCTGCAGATCTGATTGTCTTCTCTTTAAGCAGAATATCAGCTTCTGACATTTATTTTGGCCTCTGATGACTTCCAGACAAAATGGATCCAGTTTTTTCCAGTGATGTCATGTTCTCTTTAAGGTTATCCTCCTAAACCAAGGCAGAAAACCGCATCCCAGCACTCTAATGTTGATCAACCTGCACAAGCCTGTAATTAATCGTAGACACTTTCTCATAGAGGGTGAGAAACATCAGGATCACTGCAAGTGCATGTTTATTTATTAGTGTGATGTTGTATCGTGTGTGTGCCTCTATTCAGCCACACTGCTCTCACCATGAACAGAGATAACATGAGTTAGAAAGAAGAGATGAGGGAGCATAAATAAGTCATGGGGTGTTGAAAGGGTGCTGTATGTCTACAGAGACTGTCCTTTAAACACAACGACACACCAACACACACACATATAGATGAGAAGTGGAGGCAAAAGGGGAGCGAGGCTCTTCTTCGCCTGTCAGCACATATCTGCCTCAAAGCAGGATGCAGAGCGAGCAGAAAGAGAGGGGTTGGGGAAAGGATGCTGAAGCGAAGGAAGCATCCAACTTCAAAAGGTGTGAGTGAGCTACAGTTAATGAGAGAGTGGGAGACAAAGAGGGAGGGGGCTTCTTATCCTTTCTCTGCTTTAAAGGCAGAGTTGATCGCTCTTGCTGCTCAGAGGCACCGCTTGCTGGAAGAGGAAAGTGCTGGAAACATCTCTTTATTTTCAGCCACGGCATCTGTCTTCACTTCCTCACCGCTTCCTTGCCTTTCACCTCCAGGTGATTACTCCGTTCCGTAGGCTCATCCTCTGCGCTGAGAACAGGAAAGAGATGGAGGACTGGATCAGTTCGCTCAAGTCCGTCCAGTCCAGAGAGCACTACGAGGTAAGCCAAATCAACATGTTGACGGATCTGTGTGACTTTTGTCTGAGTGTTTGCATGTGTGCAACGTGGACGGGAGAAGAGATAGAGGACAAGAGGAGAGAGTGTTTGGAGAAAGTGCTGCAGCAACATTAGATTAGGCGTCTCCACTTCCAGTGAAAATCACCTCAGTGTTGAATAAATACTAGAAAAAATCCCCTTGTTGTAGTTCAAACAAGAGCTGTATGAAATTTCTTTACTGATTTAAAAAGCAAAGTACATGCAAGGACCCACGTGTAGTCGCAGGTGCACGACTATGTGGGCAAATTTATAGTACAGAAAACACTCACAGTAATTATTAACCAAACTAAGCTGACTGCAACAGTCTGAGGCTTTCACTCTTATTAGCAGAGAGCATATGTTAATGCGTGTCTTCTCGGCTGCAAAGGCATCTCTTTCAATGCCCATCTTCATCATTCAGGACATAATCTACAATCCAGACCAAGAGAACAGCAGTTGATTTCTGTCCCTCTTTCTTTTTCATGAAAAAATAAACCAACCTCCTCCGTTTGGAGCATCCCGCTGTCACTGAAGATGTGAGCTCTGGGCTGATTTTTGACATTGACGGGTAGTGGCGAGCTCAAGGAAAGGGAGGGGGGACACTAGGAGTGCAAGCACCGGCGCTGAATTTTAATGTCTCTGATTTGAGAGGGAAATCTTATATAAGACCCCATCCCTCACCCCCTTCACTGCACTGCAGTGCAGCAGCAACCCCAGAGCTTGCACACCAGAGTACACACACGTGTGCACACACAAACACACTCCGGCTAAGATCTCTACAAGACAGCATCTCATTACTGGCTTCTCCCGTGTGGCGCTGCAAGAACGCCAGTGACCCACTTTGCAAGCACCTGTTACAGTTCCACTTACAAAACACAAACTGTTGGGGGCTGCACCAACTCCTGCAGACGCAACGCCCACGCCGGTTAAGTGTGATGCTTACATTAGCTCCACGGCATCCGTACACCTAATTACAAAAACATCCAGCAGCTTTTCCAAAACCACAGAGTTTAGTAGCATTAATGACCAACTTATCTTATAGGAGGCTGTTTCTCAGGTGTTATGATGATGAAATCGCCACCACATGAGCAGGATATTCATTATTTTGTATTTAAAAATTATATATGAGGCACAAAACCACTTCTTTAGTAGTTTGAACATTCTGTACCATCAGTGGTACTTTTTTCAGATCAAGCAAAAGTAAGAACAAAAACCTGGACCATGTTATTACCATTTCTAAAACAAATTCCTTCACAATTCTAAATATGCAAATAAGTTTGCAGCCAAGGTTGTGAAAGGGAGACATACGGGTGGACCAGTGAAGACGTAGAAACGCCAGGACAGAAAACTCGCATCAATACACCTAAAAAAGGAAAACAAACAACAAAAATGACAAATGGAAATGGGATTTCGAGCCAGAACAACAGAATGTAAACCATTACTAATAGTCACCTTCACTAAGTTTGGCTTCTCTTACAGCAGATAGACAGCATACTTCAGACAACTCTCCCGGGTGCATATGTTGTTGTTTCAGGAGAGACAGGAAAGAAGCATGGAGACATGCAGAACGCACATCAAGTTTACAAGCATTAAGCGATAGAAGGTTAATGTGAGACGTCCATTTTAAGCCGTAAAATGCCTCAGAAATGATTCGATGACGAGGAGATTCTGATTGTTTGGCTGTTCCTGCAATGGACATAAAATTCTTTCACAGAACACAACACAAGAGTAGGAAGACCCTTCCTCCAGCTGATCCTCCATGACTTGACATAAATACGTCATCATGTAGATAAAATAAAGATATATAAAAATAAAATAAAATCATCACCCTAATTATTTTTTAGAATTAAAAAACAAAATATAAACCTGTTCCAGAGAAAAGGTAACCTTAAATTACTTCTGTTGTGATCTGGTGCAAAATAAAAATAACTTGAGTCATAATAAAATAAAATAATTGAATATAAAATAACTGAATTAAAAATTGTAAAACAATGGAGAAATGACTAACATGATCTTCTTCGCCTTTGATTTCACCGAAATCATGGAGAGGATATCAGATATCGTGATAAGGCTTAAAATATCATTAAAAAAATTTATTATAGGCCATATTGCCCAGTCCTACACAAAAATATGGACTTCCTAACACAAGCAACCATAGTTTTAATTTCCCAACCCCCACCCACTTAACATATTGTATACAAAAACAAGCCATTAGTAACTTAGCCTCGGGTGAAATTGGGGGGCGTACATAAGCATCATTACCTTTTCTAGATCTTGAAAGCTGATGTTTTCTGCTACAGCTGTCATTCTATGACGCCTCCCACGTTCCACCCTTTCTGTTAACAGTACAGGAAAATATATGGTGAGGAACTAAAAGACAACATAATCCATAATGTTCCACAACTTCCAACATATAACCACCATATTTACCAAACACAGACACCCTGCAGTCGTCTTTATAGAGGCTGTTTGTGATGCTGCTCTCGCTCATTTTCTAGTTTAAACATGCTGGATTTAAGGGGCTGTTAGGTTTGAAACTGTAGCTTGTTTGTCAACATTTTGGCTTTGTTATTTTCTTTTAATTTACAATATTTATTTGATTCTTAAAAAAAAAAAAAAAACTTTTCAAACACCTGAATAAAAAGGAGGAGAAAGAAGAAAATTTTATATATTCTGCCCCTCTCTCACAAAATAATTAAACTAATAACTCACATTTATGTAACAAGTAAAATGTAACCAAAACAGCAGCAGGCCAACATGCCCCTGATTTCTAACACATACTTCACATTTTACACTTTATTTATTATCTACAAAATACCATAGAACAAAACAGAAGACAACAAATTAACCTCATTAATTATATTTTCTTATCATAGAGTCTTTAACAATCTTTTTAAACAAAATAACTGATTTTGTTTCTTTGGTTTCTTTATCCAGATTGTTCCATAAACTGACTCCATACACTGAAACACATCACTCCAACACTATTTCTAAATCTTGTTTTTTTAAATATTTCGTGTCCTTTTAAATTATGACTTTGTCTTTTTTCACATCTTTTTTGTATATTGTTTGGCAAACATTCACAGTGAGCTTTACACATAAGTTTCAAAATGCGAAAATCTACTAGATCACCTATGTCAATAGTTGTAACTCACTAAATAATGGACTGGATGGATTTCTATATCAACTTCAACTAATTATTCTTATTGTTTTTTTTCTGTAAAATGAAAGCTGGATTGATGCATGTTTTTTGAGTTGTTGCAGCTTCCTGACCAGTGTAATACTCAGTAGTGTATACTCACAAGTCACTGTTATCCCCTTTCCCCTGCCCTCTTGGCAAATCTCTGGGAATTGAACCGTCCGACAAGCCACTTCAGCTTCTCTCTTTTTTAGAGAATGCTTACCCGAGGAGAAACTCTCCTTCAATCTAAATTAATTACTAATTATTTTGGCGTTATGAGTGCAAAGATGATCTAGATTTACCCAACTATCTGAAACAGTAAACATCCTAAAGGCTTCTAAGAAAACACAACAATCATCAGGAGCACCTGTGAGAAAAAAATTCTGTTTTTTGACATGAGTTGAAAAAGGGAACGCTTGTATGCAAGGAATGAACTGGTACATAATTAGTTATAAATTGTATTTTTCATGTGAACAGTTAAATACAGAACCAGTTACAATAATAATAGCTCTGTACTGCAAAATTGCTATTTAGTATATTTTTATCATGTGCTTGCTTTTCTGTGACTGTCATTCTGGTGCTGCCAACCTGTTTTAACCTCTTCTTTGCCAGACGGCACAGTTTAATGTGGAACATTTCTCAGGGATGCACAACTGGTACGCCTGCTCCCACGCACGGCCCACCTTCTGCAACGTCTGTAAAGATAGCTTGTCTGGGGTCACATCTCATGGCCTCTCCTGCGAAGGTGAGTAACACAAACACACACACAGCACAATAATTATGTTTTTCGTTTTAACCTTTTTTTTTTTCTTTTTTATAATGCATCTCATCAAGTTGCATTCCAGAATCTGCACAATCCTTCAAATTCAATCTGAAAGCTCACTTTTTTTCTAAAATTAGAACCATCGGTTTTTGTTTTGATGTCTCTTTGTTTTTAACTTGTTTTAGTAGGTTTTATTGTGTTTGTTTCATTTTATTGCTTCTTCTTTTTAAACAAAATCAGAAAGCACTTTGGTCAGAAAAAAATTTGACATCTATGGGCTGGCTATATTTGCATTTTTACCCAAAGTGTCTTAGGCATGTTGGAATGAAAGGACCAATCACACCGTAACATTTTTTTTAGGGGTTCAATCCAAAATCTGTTCATTGTTATTTCCTCTTTATGTACCAGGAAGGTAAGATTCAATATTTCTTCTTCCAGTGAGTCCTGGTGAGATTGGCTCAAGATCCCCTTAATTAGTTTAGTAAAATATATAAATAAATTACACTGAATTAAAAGCATATAACAAATGTTAATTGTGTTATAATGACATTAAAGGAGACCTAATCTGTGTAGCTGCACCTGCTAATGAGCAGTTGGTCAATTTCCAATTTCAGCTGGAAATGCCCCAGTAAATCTAAAGAAACGGATCTGTATGATTGTACTATTTATTTGTAAACTCCTTGTGGGCTGAAATTTTTATTTAAAACATCTTTGCCAGCAGGTCAAAGCAGAATTTCCAGCTCAGGTGATCAAAACGTTGTCTACACTTTCAACAAGTAATATCAGAAAAACAAGGCACAGTGCTTCCACTAATAAGATGATATTAGTGAGGTTGTATGCGTTTAGAAAGTATGTATTTATATAATCAAAACATGTTAGAATTTTGCCTGTATTGAACCAGTGGGCTATTGGAGGGGAAAAAGGGACCCTGTGCTTTGAATAACCAAAGTGCAGGAAAAACAAAGCAACAAAACAAAGATGAACTCCCAGAAGGAAATCAGGCATTAAAATCAATGAGGCAAAGCTACATAAGGCATCGAAAGAGACAAATGACCAAAGACAGGAACGTGAAAGATCCTGATGAGGTTGCCCCCTTTTAGGCTTGAATTATTAAACAAAACCATAACAAGACCTGCAAAACATTTAGCTAAGTGGTCATCTTATTGAGTCATAGAAAACAGGTTTTATCAGTCCCATTACATATATATTCTTGGAATTTATCAAATCTTCTTTACTTGCAGTGGGATGATATGTTTACAGTTTGGTTAAGTTGAGTAAAAATTGATGGAAACCTGCGGTTCTAGATTAGTCCAAAAGAGTGTAGATAAAGTAAAAAATCTTAAGGTTAGTGTGCAGGTTCGTTGTTCCCTTAGTGCAGGCAGAATTCTCCCAACATGAAATGTGAATAAAACAAGAGCTTATTTGCTCAGATGGCAGGTTTTCCTTAATCCTTAATGTATGTATGTATTTATTTATTTATATCTTTTGATTTCAGTCAGTTTTAGAGACAAATGATTAATGTGAAATCAGAACTTCAATCTTGTTTTGCTGCACTGAAACTCAACAAATGAGATGAGGAGATGAAGAATGCAAAGTTCGCATTTTTCTGTGAATAAGAAATACACTAGATTAAAAAAAAAGACATTTTTGGCACTTATAGTCTTCTTACGTAACTCCTCTTAGCCTCGTGAATTTTATAGCATCTCCAATTCTCTTTTGCATCTCATTAGAAGGACTTCTCTTTAATCATCTCACACACTGTATTGTTGGAGTAGATCATTTGGAACTACAAAGCCAGACACCTGGCAGACCTATAGGTACTTTAGGAAGGTATATGTTGTGTAACACTTATATCTGTCCAAGTGCAGCAGATTGGATTTTCCAAAGCCAGCATGAGTCTTTGAAATGCTCTGGGTTATGGAGCAGGATGCCCATCAGACTCCCGGCTTGAAGTGCAGGGAGAGAACAGAGCTAGCAGGAAACTGGCATTAACACCATGCCAGCATATGAGCTCATGTCAGCTTGCATCCATATGCTTTTGTGTCATACTGTGTTAGATAAGTATTGACTCAGCTTACTTTTTTCCAGCATTTCAAGCATTTCCATTTACCGTTAACAGAGAAAAAGCTGTTAAAAGATTGTGTGAATGACGTCACATCTCACTTTATCTGAGAAAAAAAGGCATGGTGCGTTGTTAAGAAAATGGATTTGACAAGGGAGGATTAGACTATTTTTGCTAGCTTTTAGCTGGTGTTAAGTGGCAGTGACAGGCAGCAGACCATAATGAGCACCATCTGCATATCCGCTCATGTTAATTTTGCTGGTGTTCACCTGTGAGCGTGTTATCTCAGCCCATGCATGTGTGTAAGTGTGAAGGTAGCAAGAGCCTCTTCTCTTAGTGCTTGTCATCTTGCATCCAGATAGTGAAAAAAAACATTACCTAATCATTACAGCAACACCCAATATTGTAATTTAAATTTGCTTGTCTCACTTCCAAAATACACAAGCAACAACTAGGAGATGTTATTTGGATAAAAGGGTCTTCATCAGTTCATAAAATAAAGCTGGACATAAATGTAGCTTTGCTGCCTCAACATGGATGGTAGCCTTTGAAGCTTGGTTGAGGGTTCACCACAATATTATTTCTATAATTTCTCTCTTGAAATAACAAAGTATTTTTCAATTTAATTTGATTTTATTTCTTGTCTTTTTACTAATGAATGAATGACAGAAGGAAATTCCCTAACCCTAATGAATAAAGGAAGAAAATGTATTTATTTATTCAGCAATCTCCACTGTTCTTCCAGTTTTGTAGATCACAGCATCTAATACTTACACTACTGTTGCCTACACTTTCCACACATTTTTTAATTTCCTCTTTCAGCCCTGAGTATCTTTGAGCTTCTTGTGTCCCTTCTTTGTCAGATCGCTACATTTATCACTGCTGGCTTCTTCTGCACTTGGTCAACCACCGCAGTTAGCCGTTGTCAGTTTATCAGTCTGGATCTGGAAGTTTCACAGTGTTTTCTCGACCATCCTTAGGGATATCTCCCACTTTGACTTGGAACTGCCAACCCATACTCTCTGCAGATCTTCCAGTAAATTATTCCAGCTACTCAGTTATAGTGTTCGATAACAGCTTGTCCAGGATCATGAATCCTCTGAAATATGTGGATGATGATCTGTTATGTTTTTTGTTTTTTTCAGTGCTATAAATTTACATTCAAAGTCATATGTTGGTCCCACAGCGGTTTGAGATGTTTTGTTTACTTATTTAACTACAGTTCTTGTGTAGACCTATTATGTTCCACTGCTGGAAGTACATTTGGCTGGTAGTGTCCTTTAGACTGTTTTTTTGTTTACATTGTGCACAATACTGGTTGATTAACTTAAATATTACCTTCAAACAGGTCTCAGATTTCCTCTCGCAAAACAACCACCTACTGTGTGCACTCTCCAAGATTTGGATCTTGATTTCAAGTCGAATGTCTAGGGCATAGAAATAGTTTCACTGAGCCAGTCTACTGGGGTGACCGAAGGTTTGGTACAAGGACCCTTTTGTTTTTTACACTATGCACCTGTGGCCTGGTCATCTGTTCATATAGCTTCTAGTGTCACTGCTATGCAGATGATACCTTACTGTAACGATCATGTCAGATTACTCCACAGCTTCAGCACTAATCTCACCTGACACCTCCTCTCTTAAAATGTCTTACCAGCACTTGCTTAAGTTTTGCACTTACTTTGTACAGCTACTCCTGCGCTATTTGTACACTGAAATTTGTTTACATAACCATCAAAATGCGATAACTGGGAACAATCAGATAATTGTAATAAACTGATTGGATTTTTGTACATGCACATTTATAATGTGCACATGCACTTTTATAATGTGATATTCAAAAACCCTTGTCTACATTTTCCATTCCATTATCAGAGTATGTCCATACGAAGTAATTTCCTGTTATTTGCAAGACGTCAAGTCTTCGTTGAAAATGACAGCGTCCGTGATTTCAGTGTTAACTGTGCTAACGTGGGAGCTAATAGGCCTGCAAAACAGACTACATGTGAATACTGTGCTTCCTTTATACTCTGACTTTGCAGATATATATAGACATATTTTAGATATATTTTTTATATATATAAAAAATCAGATGGGTCTAAATCCGCAAAGACATCAGAGTATTTAGGAAAAATCTAGGTGTGTTAACCTGATTTCTCACAATCAGATAACTGCCATCATTTGATACAGTAGCTCCGATTTTGCTGTCTACATGACCACCTGAATAATCTGATAACTCTGCTAATCAGGTAATTATCAGATTTTTGGTGTGCATGTAATCAGGCTCAGCAACTTAGCCATAGTTGTTTTTACCAGGGTGTCTTGCTGCAATGATGCTTGAATGTTCCTCACTCATTCCTAAATCACGTGGGATTAAAGTCTGTGAAATGTAAATGTAAATACAAATGTAAATTTGATTTACCAACTTCAACTTGTGCTTAAAGACCAGAGTTTTAATTTCAATAATTAGAAAGTGGAACTACTGCCCTATAATGGATTTTTCTGGTCTAGCCATGATGTTCATTGGTATTTTTTAACTCTTAAACTCTTTCTTCAAGGTCCAGTTGTGTGAATATAGTGTACTTTTTAAATATTTGTTTGGACATGCTTACTGAAGCAGAATCCTTTTAAAATTTGAAAATAGAATGTCTTTGTTGTTACGCAACTGAGTGAAGCTGGAAACAACAGTAATTGCTGGAGTTATTTTGTTACAATCGGCAGCTATTAATCTGAGCGAGTGGCAATGACTTGTGGAGTCCCCCAGGGGTCAGTCCTTGGACCTCTTCTGTTCAACTTGTTTATGCTCCCTCTGGGTCAAATATTACAGAACTATAGCATTAATTATCAAAGTTATGCAGATGATACACAACCTTATTTGTCTCTGTCACCAGATGACTGCAGTCCAATAGACTTATTGTGCCAGTGTCTGGAGCAAATAAGACAAAACTGAGATTATTCTGTTTGGAAGCAAAGAGAAGAGGGTCAGCATTGGCAAACACCTGGAGACTTGGGCTCTTAAAATCACTGACCAAGTTTGTAACCTTTGAGTGTTTATAGTCTCAGACCTTACTTTCAGCAGCCATATCAAAGCTGTCACTAAGAAGCTTTTTACCAGCTCAGAAACCTCAACAGAATTAAAAGTTTAGTCTCCCAGACAGACCAAGAGAAACTCATCCATGCATTCATCTCCAGTAGGCTGGATTACTGTAATGGTCTTTTAACAGGACTTCCTAAAAAGAGCATTAAACATCTGCAGCTCATCCAAAATGCTGCTGCTAGAGTTTTAACCAGGACTAAGAGATCTGAACACATCACACCAGTTTTGAAATCTTTACACTGGCTTCCTGTCAGTCACAGAATAGATTTTAAAACCCTTCTGCTTGTTTACAAATCCCAGAATGGTTTAGGCCCACAATACATCTGTGATATGTTCAGAGAATATAAACCTAGCAGAGCTCTTAGGTCCAAAGACTCTGGTCAACTAGTCCAGACCAGAGTCCAGACTAAACATGGAGAAGCAGCATTTAGCTGTTATGCTGCAAACAAGTGGAACAAACTGCCAGTGGAGATTAAACTTTCACCAAATGTAGACATTTTTAAATCCAGGTTAAAAACATTTCTTTTCTCATGTGCCTATGCATGAAATCTGCATGTTAACTTTTTTTTTACTTACCTTGCTTTTAATCATTTTAATGTAATTTATTATTTTATTGTGATTATGTGTTGATGCCTTTTACTATTTCTAAATATCTGTAATGCCTTTGTTTTATGTAAAGCATTTTGAATTGTCCTGTACATGAAATAAACTGCCTTGCCTTGCCTTGCATTAAATGCTGAACAGTCTGACTAAAGCTAAATAAGAGGAATGGCTGAGGAAATGGGAAGAAAAATATGTTACAACTGAAGAGGATGAAAGAGGAGATTTTAGGGCAGGAGAGTGTTTCTGTTTAACTTCAAGAGCAGCCAACCAAATGGTTTCACAGCAATCATTGTGGCTTAAATTTCCCTTCGATTTCCTGCACAGGACAGTCAGTGGGGATTGATTTGTGCTATCTAGCCACACACACAGACAAATATATATGCCTATCTGTCTATATTACAATTTACACAGACACACACACAATCCCAGGCGCAGTGTTTACTTCCAGTCTAGTTTGTGAATTCTCAGAGTTTAGTCTGGCCATTAACAGTGCATCATATCATGTCCTCTGAGCTCTCTTAATGCTCTGCTAATGCTTTCTAACAGCATTTAGCGGTAAACTAGATTGAAACATCGATTGTTGCTCTCCGGATATGACTATGGCTTGTAGTATCAGTGTAGACTAGCTAATGACAACCTCGTGTGTATGTGCGTTAGCCATATATGTAAGGGTTGGGCTGCTGGGAGAAAAGTTCCCGAGAGTGCAGACATTATTCATGAGCTCACTAAGTGCTCATCTTTACTGGAGGACAAGTGAAGAACAAATCTCCATCTGTCTGTGCAGCTTTGTGAGAAATATTTAAGCTACATTTACATTTCACTCTTGTACTTTTATTCAGAGCAGCTATTGAGAACGAACCTTGAAAAAGATATGACTGGAAGGACATTGAAGAAACCAACTGAGTTTCCTTAAGTTAAGATGAATACTAATACGAAAACATTTGATGAGAAGATTTATAGTACACTCATATCACTATATGAAAACAAAGCTAAGGCTAGAAGACAAGTAGTTTAACTTGTACCATAAACTCCAGAGTTAGTTAGAGAACCGTTAGGCTGGTTCCATGCAAAGGTGAAAACAAACTATCAGCCTGTACCGCTAAGGCTGGAAATATATTTGCTTTTTAACCTCAATCAGCTCTTAAGTAACCAAATGTGACTGAGGGTAACATGTAAAGGCCCATTTATGCTCCCTTATGTACATAAATAGGTACGTCCATTACAAATATTGTCATACGCCGCCATCCTCATTCTTCCATGCTTCTGTTACGTTGCCATGGTTGTTAAGTCAGTTCATCCACTAGTGGGCAGAGCTTAGTTCAGAGTTCACTTCTGCATTCTGACGTCTGTTTCAGATAGTGGTTGGTGGCAGTAATGCTCTGCTATGAAGTTGTTTGTTATCACATATAGGGCATATTAATACAGCTGAATCCTAATAAAACTCATCTCTTTCACATTTTTTACTCTTTCTACTGACAATAAAAGAAGGTAGAACTGAAAAGCAGCGCACTGAGACTAAAATTAACACGCGATTGCTATCACAACATTTGCATACTGCTGCTCTGTTTAATCTAGCACTGCAGATTCTGATAAAATCACCATTCAAATAAGTTTAAATTTAGATCTGAGCTGTTATTTCAGCTAAAATTATGAATGCAGTGATACACCAGAAAGCTAAAACCACGCCACACATGTCAAATGCTTTCTCTGTTTCTATCAGAGTAGTATTATACGGCCTTAAGTTCAGATTATCACCAGTCACATCTAACTTGTTTTATGTCTCATCTCTGATTTCATAAAAACCCATCAACTCATTTATGAATTATCCTATACTCAACAAATTATACTAATCACATGACCTCCTTGGTGGCTGTGGCAACTACATGGGAAGATGCTGGAGAAACAGATGCATGTATGTTCAGTACAGACGTCTGTTCTTTGGAGATGGGTCTGTCAGCTACGTGTGGTGCAGTGTTAAAGCGTTTTCTTCCAATTTAACTTCATTTTGCAAGAAAAGGGATAAATGAGGCTCGTGATTTAGAGCAAAGTCATCTTCTGTCTGTCAGATGCTGTACAGAACTGTAATTCCACCCACTGACATCTAATTAAAGCTTGTTTCATTAGAAAACTATACTTTTCTGGGTGTGTCTGTTTCTAAGTCATGCGTCAGTGTCCAGAGTTTTCCATCCTGTGAAAAGAGGTTTAAAAGACTTCTAGTTTTCTGCACAGTTAGCAGCTCACCGTTTCAGATTGACTTTTCTTTACTTATCTGAATTATTCTGAATCATATTTTGTTTAAATTTCTGTATGTAAAAACTGGACATTCATTGGAAGAGAAGCATTCTGTCGCAAAACTGTTTGGTCATTGAAAAATCATCTTTAAGTGTGATTCCCCCGGTTTTTCCTTCTAACGTTTTCCTGCAGGATGAAGCTGCTGATTGATGGCAGCTGGTGTTAGAGCTGGAAAACACATTCAGACTCATATCTGTGTTTATGTTTTTCAGTGTGCAAATTCAAAGCCCACAAACGCTGTGCTGTCAGAGCCACTAACAACTGTAAATGGACCACCCTGGCTTCCATAGGGAAGGATATTATTGAGGATGAGGATGGGGTGAGTTTGTTGAAACCTGATATTTTATTAGAATGAAATAATGTTTTAGAGCCCATTTAATACATATTTTATGACGTTTTAACTGCAAACTTTGCAGGCCTAATTATGGGTTTCAATAATGAATATCATTACTGCAGTTGTATCTCAAACATTTTCCTTCACCATAAATTGATCAATACTGTGTGGAATTGTGTCATTTCTAGTTACCCAGTAGCTGTGTCTCATATTTCATGTATTCCTGAAAATAAGAAAATGTTTGAATGTTTTCAACTTTAGACATCCAGCAAAGAAAGCCCTGTAGCTGGTGAAAATGTGACATAAGGGATAGCAAAACTAAATCTACTCTTGAAGATGCTGCAGAGACGTTCACTTAGTGTGACAGTAATGTGTTTAGGAAGGAAATATCAAATAAAGAGAACCACGTTTTTTGTGGACAGTTTGGAGACATTTTTGGAGAACTCCTGAACATACCTCTAGAAGACGCTGTAAAACATTCTGTCTTTGTATTTGTTGTCAAATTTGGACCAGGACTTGCTAAGGCATCAGGCTGTGGTCTGATTATAGTTTCCAGATTTTAGCTCATAAACGTAGTGATCAATTTAATTTGATATAAATAAATTTAATAAAGGATTGTATATTTCAGCTCATGTGTAGTTATTTCACTCTAAAAAGAAAAATTGAATCTAAAAAATAACAAAAATATTCATTTAGAAAGAAAAATTCAGGCTTACAGTTCTTGTAAGTGTAATTATTACAATTTATATATATATATATATATATATATATATATATATATATATATATATATATATATATATATATATATATATATACATATATATGATTGTGTTTGACATTATGTTAAAGAGTTAATCATAGTGATCTGGATTTCTTCGTAGCTTTAGTTTTTAGGCTGATGGCATTAAGAAATGCACAGAGAGGAATGTTATATGAAATGGATCCTGTTTTATTTTTATTTTTTTCTTTGTTTTTTCTTTTTGTTTTGTTTTTTTGAGCTCATATGGTATGAGAAGCTAAAGAACGAGAAACCAGAAGTTAATATGTCATAAACATTTATAAGGACTCCTGCATGTCCAGGACAGGTGTCATGTCAGTTGTTTGCACGCTTCTTTAAATGAAGTGAAACGATAAATAAAACTTGACAGCTGAAAGTGTCTTTACCATTTCTCCTAATGTGTGTGTGTGTGTGTGTGTGTGTGTGTTAAACCAACAGATTGCCATGCCTCACCAGTGGTTGGAAGGCAACCTTCCTGTCAGTGCCAAATGTGCCGTGTGTGATAAGACATGTGGCAGCGTATTGAGGCTGCAGGACTGGCGCTGCCTCTGGTGCAAAGCTATGGTGAGACATCTGCCACTAATGCAAAAATGTAAAAATGGTTGACTTACTCCTCACAAAAAACGCTAGTATTTTAGCATGTTTGCATTTGGAATGGAACAAATTATTAGTTTATGAATTATCACTCCCTGTCTTGACTGCATCTGTTTCCTCCAGGTGCACACAGCTTGTATGGACCTATACCCTCGCAAGTGTCCTCTTGGTCAATGCAAAGTCTCCATCATTCCCCCCACAGCGCTCAACAGCATCGACTCAGACGGTAGGCAGCACATACATGTATGACTACCAATGCAACTTGGCTGACTCGCTCCATGGGGTCAGAGATTGGTGCCAGCTTGCACCTGTGAGCAATCATTAAATCTCAGAAGCAAACACATGAGATTTCACCCCATTTGGTCAGCTGATGTCTTCTTCCTGACCTCTGACTTTCTGCTCTGTCACACAGAAGGATAGTAGGAGGAGCTGAGGGGGGAGGGGGGGTGCATCATGATTCACTCTGATTCGGTCAAGGCCTCAACATCCATCCAGGCACACATTATTAGTTTCCTTCTGGAAACTGCTGACAGCATCAAATCCTTTTTTTATTTTTTATTAGTTCCTCTCTTGTCATTAAAGGTGTTATACAGGTGTGTTTTCCGGGAAGAAACTTGTATTTTCAGTTTATAGGTCTGGAGTATCAAGTGTGTATTAACAAAATGCCAAGGAGGAAAGACATCAGCAATGATCCTAGAAAAGCAGCTGTTAATCCTACCCTGCCCATCGCCATGGGAGGGGTTATAAGGTCTTTTCCAAACTATCTGGAGTTTCTACAGAGAGAAAGATTATTTACAAACGGAAAACATTTAATGTAGCTGCCAATCTTCCCAGGAGTTAACTCCTAGGTCAGAATGTGTGACGCTCAGAGAAACTGTAAAAAACTTAAGAGCCACATCTCAGACTCTCCAGGCATCAGTTAGCATGTTAAAAATTAAAGTTCATGACAGTACGATTACAAAAAGACTGAATAAGTGGATTGTTTGGAAAGGTTGCAGGAGACAGCCTCTTTTCTCTAAAAAGAACATGGCAGCATAGTTTAGGTTTGCAAAGCTCAGCAAACCTTTGGACAGACCAGACCAAAGTGAAGATGTTTGTTCAGAATGTAGAAAACCAAACACAGCATATGAATAGAAACACCTCATCTCAACTGTCAAGCACGGTGGTGGAGGGATGATGATCTGGGCCTGTTCTGCAGCTACAGGACCTGGACACCTTGCAGTCATTGAGTGGACCGTGAGCTCCTCTGGATACCAAAGTATTGTAGGGTCAAATGTGAGACCATCTGTCTGACAGCTAAAACTTGGCTGAAATCTTCTCATGCAACAGGACAACGGCTGCGTTTACATGATTTTGATCCAACTGAACGTCCAATCAGAATAAAAAATGCATTATATAAACACCTCAGCTTATCTGACTGGCCTCAGATGGAATGATTTTTCTATTTCTGATCAATACTGGTGGTTTAAACCTTTTCATGTTCTGTGGTGTATGTTGTTTCTGCACGTGCTTGAAGCATGTTGGAAGTGAGGCAACATAATGAGTTTCACAAAGACTTGAAAAATGGTGACAGCAAAACAGATTCAGCTTCATGTTTTGCTTTGTTTTTTTGAAGAAACAACATCTGTGAGTCTTCGTCTAATGTCGTGCAACCCAATGATTTTTTTATTTTTGTCCTGTTACCTAAAAAAGGTGCACTTTCTTTTTCACATGACTGTGTCCCAGAAGAAGAAGAGCTCTGCAAGTGGCTGCAATGAACTGTCACGCTCCACATGTGTGGGCTTGTAATTCTTTGCTCATACACCACTCTGTGTGTGTGTGTTAGGAGGTGACTGTTTACCAGAGCTCACTTTAAGCCTATTGTAGATGGAGATCAGCACCTGTAAGGCAGACTCAGATAAGCATGTGTGATTGGATTACTGTTACTAAAGCCAGTTGCTGCATTTTACACACACACACACACAAACACACATGTGCTCACACAGCCCACTAAGTCAGAGAAAAGCTGGCATCTGCTAATTGGTAGTTGGATGAAAGCGAGGCACAGGAAGGGAGGACAGGTCATCCAGATGAAAGGAGGAGGACAAGATAAGAGCAGAATAAGGACAGAGGTTATATGAGAAAGCAGATGTGTGCTTCATCCCTCTCTTTCTTTCTGTTCCTCACTCTGGTTGAATTTCCTCACGTGCTGAGGATCCCCTCTGCCTAAATGCAGGATGAGAAGACGGGGCGGTTGGTTGTAATTGGCTGGGGGGGACACGAGCTGTCGCACGTGCTGGAGCGTCGTGACTCCCATCCTCCTCTTCCTCTCTCCCTCTCTTCCACTCACGCTGCCTCCATCCATCCCTGACTGACAACATCATGGAAACCGAGGCAGAAGGGAGGAAAATCGAAGGGTGTAGAAGGAGACATTAAAGAGCAGAGTAGTGAGGTGAAGCGGGATGCAACAAAGGAGAGGAGATAGCTGTGTCACACACACACAAACGTAGGGTGGAGGTTATAACACACGCAAAGCTGTCAACACAGTGGTGTGTGAGATTATGCTGTAAGCACAGAAACCGTGTGTTGCTTTACCTCCCACAGATTAGTGTATAGGGCATGGCACGTGTTTTAGCATGTGCTATCTTCAAATTTTTGCCCAAAATTGACATTAGGAGGCACGCAGTTCAGGTGTCGCATTTTATTCTGAATTGTCTTTTGATATTCAAGTTACTGCCATCCTGTTTTAGGACACGAGACAGCTATCCAAGGTCAGACCTTTCCTGTCCCTTGCTGTTCTGGAGAAGATCCTCAACGGTTTTATCTTGTCCAAACTGGATTGTTGCAATGCACTTTTTACTGGTGTGAGCTGGAAAATACACAAAGGCTTCCACTGATACAGAATGATGTTCCACATTTTTAACGGGTATAAAGAGAAGCGAAAATATTACAGCAGCTTGTGATATCTAGAGTAGATTTTAACATTCAATGACTTGTCGGACTCCTGCCTGTCGACTGTGCAATCTTTTACGTTTAATGATCCAGGAAGATGTTTGAGATTAACCAGTGGTCATGTTAATGCCTCCTATTGTTAGATATGGCTTCTCACTAAAAGTGATTAAAAAGTACAGTTTGGATCCCTCAGCTTTAACTGTTCGATTTTTATTGTTTTAATTATTAATTACTTATTATTTGTTTTATCTGTAAAGAACTTTGTTATGTGATCAGTTTTAAAGGTGTGCTTTTAATAAAAGAATTAAGATTTTTTTATTTTGCATATGACAATAAAAAGTTAATAGTTTAGTTTACTTTTTTGGCTTCAATAATAATAATAATTATTATTATTATAATTATAATAATAATTATTATTATTATTATCAGTAGTAGTTGTATGAGTATTACCAGTATTATTACATTTTTTTTTTAATAATTTTCCTTTTTTCCTTCAAAGTTATTTCAGTGTAAAACATGACATAACCGTTTTTAAAAACTTAGTGTGGTTCAGATAAAACTCTCTAAAAAAAGTGTTTTGTGGTAAAATGGTAAGGCATGTTGTAGATACTACTATAGACCATGAATTGCAACAGTGACAAATCAACAGATTGTGAACATATTTTATAAAAAGGATCAGGATCTGGAAAGATGTTGACAAACATCCATCCGAGATCTGACCCCCTCACTGACATCAGATCCAGAAGAGAAGACAAACACTCCAGACAATCTTGTCAGACAATCGATTTGAACAAAATATATATTTATTATAGTTTTTATACATCTCAAAGCATCAAATGTTTAATTCCCTTTTTCCTCAGGGTTCTGGAAAGCCACTTGCCCCCCGTCATGTGCCAGTCCCCTACTTGTCTTCGTCAACTCTAAAAGTGGTGACAACCAGGGGGTGAAATTTCTTCGACGCTTCAAGCAGCTCCTTAATCCGGCTCAAGTCTTCGATCTGGTCAATGGTGGGCCACACCTGGGGTGAGGAAATGAATCAAACAATCTTCAGAGTTTTTTCATGTTTCTGATGAATCATGTGGTCCTAGCTGAGATCTGTTTTGTCTTCCAGACTGCGTCTGTTTCAGAAGTTTGACAACTTCCGGATCCTGGTGTGTGGAGGTGATGGCAGCGTGGGCTGGGTCCTTTCAGAGATTGACAAACTCAGTCTGCACAAACAGGTAGAGCACACAACATAAAGCTGTGGTATTAACTTGATTTGTCTTTGTTTGCTGTTAAGCTTTATGCCTTTGCTCCTGGCCAGCTTACATAATTACACAAAGTCATGCAACACACACAGTCAGACACACACGCTCACATCAGACATGGAGGCCAAATAAACCCCCTTCATGCCTTTCAGTGCCAGCTGGGGGTGTTGCCTCTGGGCACTGGCAATGATCTGGCGCGAGTGCTGGGCTGGGGCCCGTCATGTGATGATGACACCCAGCTGCCGCAGATCCTGGAGAAGCTCGAGAGGGCCAGCACCAAGATGCTGGACCGCTGGAGCATCATGACCTACGAGATTAAGATCCCACCCAAACACAGCTGCCCCACCACGCCTGAGGGAGCCGACGACTACCAGGTACTTGCAGGAGTTGACAGATAATCACACGCATGAGCAGACACACTCAAACCCAGCAGGGTTCCCAGACATACAGACAGACATGTGGGGGTCGGACTGGGTAGCACCTGACATTTTTAATTCAGCTTCACCTCAGCTCAAGTTCACAACTGAACAAAGAAAAAAAAAATTCTCCACAACAAGCTGAAAATTTTGCTCTGATTTAATCTTTTTTTTTTAAACATTTTGTGTACTCTCTGCAGTTTCACATTTCAGCCTATGAAGACTCAGTCGCTGCTCACCTCACAAAGATCCTCAACTCAGAGCAGCACTCCGTGGTCATCTCCTCCGCCAAGTTAGTGTGTTCTCACACGTCAGCATGAAGAAATAACCTAAATTAATTTAAAAATGAGTCTTTCACTCCTAAACATGCCTGCAGCCGCTTTAATTTGTGACAAATATGTCCATATTTTTTATATTACTGATGTCCAGATTAACAATATACCCCTGGCTTTGTGTGTGTGTGTGTGTGTGTGTGTGTGTGTATGTGTGTGTGTGTAAAAATACAACATAGTTTAAGAAGCACATGCTTATTTAGGCCATGAAACATATTTTATATGATGTCATTTCTTTTTAAATATTTTTTTTTTAGATTAATAATAATACAAAAGCAGGGATAATGAATTACAAAAAAGGGCAAAAGCGTTTGCTGATTAAAAACTAAAAAATAAAACTAAAATATATGTCACTTCACAGTTTTCTTTATTTTACCAATTTCTCTGTTCAGCAAAGCTTCAAATTCAACATTAAACACATTTCCATTTATTACCACTTTTTCTTGATTTAAGGGCTATTTAAGGGCTAAGTTATAAGCAACGTTAGTATTAAGATATACAGTAAAATTATAGTATGTCTATATAGACTGGACTGTTCAGACTGTGTGTGGACATATCTTATAATAGCCGATTTAAGGGCTTATCAGACTCAAAATATCTTATTTTCTGAGGCTAAATCTATTTATCTGTTATTTAGCTGATTAATGAGAGGAAAACCGTTTTTTTTAACATGTTGAAGTGTTTTCTGTTTCTTAGGATTCTGTGTGAAACAGTGAAGGATTTTGTTGCCAAAGTTGGGAAAGCTTATGAAAAAAGTACAGAGAACACTGAGGAGTGTGACACCATGTCTCTCAAAGTAAGCCTCAAAAATGATGCCGATCGTCCTTCGTGTGCCTGAGCTGAACTCCGACTCTTTAAACGTTCATTTCTGCTAACTGGCTGCTGTGTCCATCAGTGTGCCATCCTGAACGAGAAGCTGGACTCCCTCCTCCAGACGCTCAACTCCGAATGCCAGCCGCTGCCTCCACTTCCTCACTCCACCCCTCCTATCGTAGAGGAGGAGCAGGAGGAGGAGGACGAGGAAGAAGAAGAGGAGGAAGCCAGCGAGGAGAGCCTGACAGAGCTGAAGGGAAAGCTAGAAGAGGAGGAGACGGAGAAAGGAGGTGGAGGAGGATCTCCACACCAGCTGTTCAAAAGCAGGGATCAGCTGATGCTCAGGGCCAACAGTCTGAAGAAGGCCGTCCGGCAGATCATCGAGCAGGCCGTGAGAGGTACTCATCATGTCATCAAAAGAAAATCAATAAACCACAAGTTCAGACTGACATGTATGTTCCAAGTATTGTCTTAAATGTAACGAGGAGAGAACAGAAATCAGTGTTTTGCTTATCAAGAGGGTGATCCAAGTTTTTTCTGATTCCCCCACCCCCCTTGTTTGGTCTGTTCAGTTGTTGATGAGCAGAACGCCCACACAGAGGACACTGAGCTTCCATCTCCCCTGGAGTTCAGGAAGGACAGTGAGGAGGAAAACAGAGACAGTGAGAAAGATGAAGACACCAAGGAACTGGAAGCTGTGTCCTGTAAGTCTTTCAGCTCTTATTTATGCCACTTTTCAGGCCTCATTCTCCTCCAAGCTTTCAACATTCTGCACTTCTAAAACATATAATTTGCCCCTTCTTGGTTGTTTAATTTTTCTTGTTCTTAAATATTCAGAGGGCTGATTTTACAGTTGAATTTGGTGGGAAAATGTAGTCCTGGAGGAGATTAGTAGCATAAATATTGCCACCTTGTGGGCCTTGCACTCTTTGCTCCATGCAGAACCAGACGCAGAGCTCATGGAAAAAAGTTCTGCTGACGCAAATCATGTTTCCTGTCATAAATAAACTCAGGGATTAGAACTAAAAGTGAGTGCAGACTCTTCTCTCCGGTAATATTCCACCTCTTCTTTTACTTTTATGTGTCCCCATCAGTTTTTACCTGCTGAATTTTTCTTTAATACTAAATTAACACACCTGAAAACACAATATGAGGACCATGATGGAGTCTGTGCTCAGCTGTTTGTATGTGTCTGTTCATCACAACCAGATTGCTGAGAAACTGTGTGGATCCTCCACAGGATGTGTTATTGTCTCAGAAGCTGAAGTTCTTCCTGTTTATTGTGGGACTGCTTCCTTCCTTCCACACAGTTTCCAGCAGTTAGAAGACAAGGAGGAATCCCTCTGCTTTGTGCCCTCTCCCTGTTTCCCCATATTGGCTCCTTACACCTTTCTGAGCAGGAAACACAGTAATCTGTTGTAACACGTGGTCTGGTTCAGTACATCAGCTACTTTTGCATGTATTTAGTCTCCTTAGGGAAGTTTATGTGGTGTCACAGGGAGGTACTGACAAATTCCGCTTGCAGCAGGTACAGAATTAGCAGAGAGTTGCTGCAAGTGTAAAAGAAGAACCCACTTTCATTAAAATGCAAAAAAATGTAAATATGTGTGTGAATGAATTGATGATACAGTTCGGGTAAATTCTACAAATTCAATATTGTTGGAGAATCTTGCAGATGATTTACAGTGCAATCCTTTCTTTTTACCCCTCAGGGTCCATTTCCCTGGACTTACAGAGTAGATGCCCTACACCAAATGAACACATTTAATGTTTGTCTATCAAGCATTTTTTTGAGTAAAGAGACACAAAAGACTACTTTTTTTCCTTTAATTTAGTGGCTTAAATTGGGTTACATTTGGTTCTGAATGAAAGTTTAGTAGGTCTACTTATATAACCCAGCAAAAGCTGATCATATGACATGTAAATTAATAATAAAATAAGGTTAGACATGGCTATACTTGATAGAGATTTTTGTTGTAGTGTCTGATCCAGAGCCAAGAGCTATGCAAACTATGAAATCTGGCACAAACTGCACATATTTCTTCCCTTGTGTGGATGTAGAAATGTTGGCAAAACACAGACAATGGCCACTTTGTCAGGTCCACCTCGCTAGTACCGAGTTGGACCCTTTTTTTCTTCAGAACTGCCTTTATTCTTGGTGTGACAGATTTAACAAGGTGTTGGAAAGATTCCTCAGAGGCTTTGCTCCATATTGACATATTTGTCAGCTGCATCCATGATGAGAATCAGGTAGGCTGTGCTGGTTAAACCATGCAGAATTAAAGGGCCCAACGTTGACACTGTGTGAATTGTAGCCTCAGTTTCCTGTTCTTAGCTGACAGGAGGCACCCGGTGTGGCTGTAGCCCATCTGCTTCAAGGTTCGACATGTTGTGTGACATCAGCAAGATATTCTGGATTAGACAGCTGCTGCTCACTGGATATTTTTTATTTTTCAAAAAATACATGACTAGATGTGTTGAGTTGTTGCCATGTGATTGGCTAATTAGACCTTTATCTTAAGGAGAAATTGAGCATCTGTACTGAGTAAAGTGACATTTAGAGAAAAGACTTAAAAGTTTTCTGTGTGTGCATCCAGCTGCTAAAAGTCCCTGTTCCCCGACGGAGAGGAGGGTGAGCCGCAGCACACAGTCCTACGGCTCCTTCACCATCACCCCCTTCACTACCAGCAAGGAGAACCTCCCAGTGCTCAACACACGCATCATCTGCCCTGGTAACCACACACTCACACAAGAAAAGTCTTATCACACTGCATCAGCTACAGCCCAGTCCCTGAGTGCTGTGTGACAGATGTGGGATGTGTGTGTGCAGGCTTGCGGGCCGGTCTGGCCGCCTCCATCGCTGGAAGCTCCATCATTAGCAAGATGCTGCTGGCTAACATCGACCCCTTCGGTGCGACACCCTTCATCGACCCTGACCTGGACTCGCTGTGAGGGCCATTTCTCGCTTCTCTCACTTCCATTTCTCTCAGCTCATATGCAAATCCTACTTACAGACCATCTTGTTATGTGTGTGTTTCTTTATTAGAGAGGGCTACATGGAGAAGTGTGTAATGAACAACTACTTTGGCATTGGCCTGGATGCCAAGATCTCACTGGAGTTCAACAACAAGCGAGAGGAGCATCCAGAGAAATGCAGGTGAGATAGTTTCCTTATATTCAGGAATCCATCAGTCAGTCTGTATCGAGATTCAATAGTTTTTCTTGTACAGCAATTATGATAAGTCCAGCAATTATCGCTGTTTTCTTTATCCTGTCAAAAAGAAATATAGTCTCTCTCTGGCCTACAATGCACCATTATGGCACATAAAGCGTGTAGCAGTGTGCGTGGGAAACATCCTGGTGGTTTTTAGCTCTGCTCTTTCTGTCTGTCCTACAGAGGTTGTTGTCTTGAACTGAGCTAAGAAAACAACATATTTGTGAATATGTTACTTCCACTCTTCTCCTGCACATTGTTGATTTCATCCTCTGCTTCTTTCTTGCTCAGGAGTCGCACCAAGAACATGATGTGGTATGGGGTTCTGGGTACTAAGGAGCTCCTGCAAAGAACATACAAGAACCTGGAGCAGAAAGTCCAGCTAGAGGTGAGAACTGCCAATCTGTGACCGTTTTAGTAGCAAAAACCACTTAGAAAAAGTTCCTAATTGTACCTTTAGGGGTACAAAGGCTTGTCACTGGGGCGGTACCATTAAAGGGACTGCAGTTGTATCCTCAGCAAGTATTACTTGTCTTTCCTTTTGTATTCTGTACTTTATAAAGACCAGTGTTAGGCCTCTGATGGTACAGTAATTTAAAAGTAGAAAATGTCTGTCTTCCACCACAGGTCAAAATACAGATGATGATTTTTCTTACACACCCTAATGAACACTTTGGAGGTCATGTAGAGTTCAGTGTGCTCTAATCTGGGGAAACTCGAGCTCACACTATGAACTTTGCCCATAAAAATCTGAATAATTTTGTATTCCAGCTTTATTGGCAACAATATATAAAGGAATTATAAAGCTTTCAAATGTAAACCTTGTTTAGCTTATTTTCTTTCTTTCTTTAGAGGAATATATTTACAATTTACTACATGGGAGTATAAATGTACCTTTCAGGACCTCAGAAATGAACACATAGTTACCCTGAAGGGCAGTTAGGAACCTTAGTAGATGCATAAGTCCAGATCCAACCACACGTTTTCTGACAGTGGAAGATAATAAAACAGCATAAAAACAGCAGTGGTCGATGTTTATCTGTTGCATCCTGGTTGTTTTGCATCGACTTTGCATTAAACCTACAAGACTTTTTTTAGATCTCCTTTTTTTAGGCACAGAAAAACGTTGTGACATGTTTAAATTCGATGATATGTAAATTAATAAATAGGTAAACAAGTAGATAAAAAAAGATTAATTAATTGATTTATTCATTCATTTGTTTGTTTGTGTCTCAAATTAATTTATTTATTGATAAATTATTTTATTTACAACAACGCATCTTTTTATGTCAGAGATTATAATAAATGTTTTTTAAAAGTTTTTGGTCATTCAGAGATATTGAGGTGAAAGGTTGAAACCTTTTGAGGTTATTTTTAGAACACATACAGTACCAATCAAAAGTCTGGATGCACTTACTTGTTATTAGATTTGATGTATAAGTGTGTCCAAACATTTGACTGGTTGTGTATCGTTGTTTCTCTGGCATTAAAGGCTTGAAAACAATAAAAGATAAAACTGCTTTTTGTCTGTTTATTGGTTAAGATGATTTCTCATCCATCAGCCTCCTGCTGCAGATGTGAGACTGCATATGTTGATTTGACCTCCTTCGGTCATGCAGATTTTAGCAGTTTTCTGCTTTTGCCATTCTTAGATGAAAACAGATTAAATGAAGCAGATTAGCTGTTAAAATAAAATGGATGTGATGTTAAAGAAACTTGGTTGTGGTGTGTCTTTCCCAGTGTGACGGCCAGTACATCCCCCTGCCCAGCCTCCAGGGCATCGCGGTGTTAAACATTCCCAGCTACGCAGGCGGAACCAACTTCTGGGGCGGCACCAAGGAGGATGATGTGAGTACATTCACAGTCCATTAGATAAAACGCCACTCAGCATCATCCTCCACCCAGCAGGCAACCTAGATCACCTCTGGAGGGGGAGAGGGATGTTTTTCTTCTCAGGCAAGGAAATAGCCAAACTCCCGGAGCTTTTTTTGCCCTTTATTGTTAACTAATGACTGACATCATGGATGCTGGTTTGACATGACCCCACTTGGCTGGAGGAGGGACGGGTAGAGAGATACGTGTGCTTGTTTGTTTAAGGCTCAAAGCACAACGGCTGCTGAGGGACTACAGTGTCAGTTTGCACATGCACACCCCTGAGTGAGGCCCTGTGGACCACACACACAAACGCACACACACACGGATACAGTTTGGATGTTACGTAACTGCTGTGCTAAAGAAGAAGAAGCAGTAAAATGGAGAGGGCACAGATAAACTTAGTCCTCATCATGAAATCAGATTTTTTATTTCATTGTCTTGAATAAATTGTGCTTTGACATTTTGTGGCTCAAATTTTCACATGAATGATCCCAAATCTGATTACAGAGTGAGTCCTCCTGCTTTGTCCAGGAATCTTCCACCTCTTTCTAAATGTGTCCATCTAGTGGCTGAAGCTGGTTAACACAGCAAACGGGTTGTTTCGGCTTCTTTTCAGTTTTTTCCTTCGTTCTCTCGTGTTGGTTCTTCAGTTTTTGACCTTTTCGGTGACAGTTTGCTTCCAAACATCAATATAAGCCTCACTCTTCAGAAACCACTCATTTTTCATTTCAACTCCAGCTTGATGGAGCTGAACATGTCTCCACACTGATGGAGATGTTGACTCAAAAATACTCCTAATACGGGTAAAATCAAGTATAAACATGTTTTACATGTAAAAACTTGGATTTGAACATTTGAAATTATCTTCATTTTAATTTCTATTGTTAATATTTTTAACTTTTTACACTGATTAAATATTTTAAGTAGTTTTTAAATGTCCACTTTTTGAACTCAGTCTGTAATTCATTGTTTTTTTTATAATTTATTTAGTTTATTTTGGATTTAGGTTTATATTAAATTATTTTATTTTTTTCATAAATTTGTGTTAAGGCTTTAAGTTTTTTGGAAATTCATTTTACTATTATTGTTATTATTATTATTATTAATAATAATAATAATAACACTAATCATAATAATTTATTAAAATTTTTGTATTTGATTTTTGTACTTATTTATTTATTTATTTAAATTAATTAATTTATAATTATTTGTTTGGTTTTTTGTTATAGTTATATTTAGAGGAAAACATACAGGCTCTGAGACTGATGGCAGTAACCAGAGGTTACCAGTCTGAGTCAGGTTAACGCCATGATTCAGTCTTAAATAAAATGTTTCTTTGGGAAAGTTGCTCCTATCAGAAACTGTGGTCCACCACAGCCTTTTCACACCATCCCTGCATGTTGTCGAAGCTTCCAGGCTTTACCTCGTTTAAGGAAGCTTTAACCTGCACATCATCAACATAATCTACTAATACAACATGAAGCAGAACATACCTCTTCTGAAACTTGTTTCCATGTTTTTCAGATCTTCTGCGCCCCATCGTTCGATGATAAGATCCTGGAAGTGGTGGCTGTGTTTGGGAGCATGCAGATGGCCGTGTCCAGAGTCATCAAGCTGCAGCATCACCGAATAGCGCAGGTGAGAGGACGCACCCACAACAGCACAAAGTGAAGATGCATATCTGAATCTGTGTGTCTGAGCCGAGTCTCTGTCTGATTCAGTGTCGAACGGTGAAGATCACCATCCTGGGGGATGAGGGGGTTCCCATTCAGGTGGATGGCGAGGCCTGGATCCAGCCACCTGGAGTCATCAAGATCCAACACAAGAACAGGGCGCAGATGCTCACCAGAGACAGGGTGAGGAAGAAGAATGGGTCTGGAGAACATACATATGAAGAAGATGAATTTTCTGGAGGTTTTTTAGAGTATTTTGTTCTTACTTCTCATCTGCTTTGATTTTCCTGCAGGCATTTGAGAACACGCTGAAGTCTTGGGAGGACAAGTTGAAATATGACAAGCCTCCTCTGAGGCCTCACCTCTACCCTCAGCAGTCTGTGGATCTGGCTACAGAGGAGGAAGCCGCCTTGGTGCAGATGTGTGCCCGAGCTGCAGAAGAGCTCATCACAAGGTAAATGTGTATAATTATGAGTGTATCAGGTGTGTTCTACTGGCCAACACTGACTGCTGTCTGTCTACACGCAGGATATGTGAGGCTGCAAAGACCAACGGCCTTTTAGAGCAGGAGCTGGCTCATGCTGTGAACGCTGCATCTCATGCCATCAACAAAACACACCCCAAGTTCCCAGAGGTGAGCCAACAATACGTTTCCTTTAGGTTTATATTAGACAAACGTTCATGTAAGAAACCTGATGGATACCTGGTTATTCACTTAGTCTAAACCAGGTAAGCAATAAGCAGACTAATGGTTGTGAAACCTGTGGCTGTGGAGAAGTACTGTTATTTTTAGCAAGGCCACAACATCTTAAGCTTTTAATAGTAAACAAACTTAATAGAAATTAAATTAATTAGAAGAAAATGTAGGTTCAGCTCTCTTAATTTAAAATTAACTTAAAAAAGACTGAAAATAATCATCATAATCACACAAAACCAAATGTTCAGCAGTCCATAAGACAGAGAAGAGTTGAAAGAGGCAGAAATTAAAATAAAAAAAAAGTAGAAAACTAAATATAAACAACAGCAACAATCAGACAAACCTGGTAACAAGGTGAACAGTTAACCACAGTGTGTAACAAGGACAAGGAAGGAAAACTAAACCAAATCTACAAAAAAAATAAATAAATACAAGATATAAAGTTAAAGCACTGAAACATAACCCATGATCAATAATACATCTTTCTTATTTTTGTTTCCCAACTAAGCCAGTTATGAAAATGTAATTATTTGATTGAGTTCTTGAATAAAAAAACAAAATAACTTTTCTTGTAAGATAAATTACAGTTTGGTTTTTATTCACCTGTATTACCTGCTTCTCACATCCAACACATCCGGTTTTATCTGCAGTTTTCAGCCCCTGAAAATACTATTTAAACTGAAGCTAAGCTGTTAAAGGTAGAAGGTAGAAGAGGTTTTCAATGTTCAATGTCTTTATTGTCATTGTACTGGTACAACGAAATTAAAAAACGCCAGTCAAAAGATGAGAAAATAAATAAAAACAAGAATAAAAACAGACAAAAACATCACACACACATTAACATCCTACGTATATGTACAGTGATCAGCGTCTGTTAAGTACATTTATTGCTCTGGCATAAAAACTGTTCTTTCTGGGTTCATTTTTTTTACTGGGTGCTCTCACAGGCTTGGAGCACTTGTAGAGGCAACAAAGTGAGAGCCAGAGCTTGGCTAGCTTACTACATCAATATGCTGTATAAACTTTAACGTAAGCGACTTTATGGCAGAAAAGGTGCCTATGAGTCGGAAAAGAAAAACTTTTGGAGAAGGCTGCTTCCAAGAAAAAAGCTGAAAGAGAGTAGAGCAAAAGCAGAGTGTCAGCGAATCGATGCCCAGCGCTGGTGAATCCTCAGGTACACCAGGACCTCCTACCCTACCTTTAAAACAGCCACGAGAACTGTTTCATAAACTATAAGTGTGACGTGTTTATTGAACTTATACTAAATAACTATTGTGTTGCTTCTCCAGAGCCTGACGAGGAACACAGCTATTGAGGTGGCCAGCACCGTCAAGGCACTCTACAATGAGACCGAGTCTCTCCTACTGGGCCGAGTTTCTCTGGTCAGTTCAGAAATGGATCATCTGAGTGTGTCAACAATCTTACAAACTTATTTAACAACAGTCTTTGTTTTTATTTCTTGTAATCTGACTTGGTTCCTCGTCTTGAAGCAACTGGACCCGCCAGAGGAGGAGCAGCTGTCCAGTGCTCTGCAGAGCATGGAGCTGGAACTGGGCAAACTAGGAGAAATTCCCTGGCTCTACCACATCCTGCAGCCCAACGATGAGGAGGTAAGACACCTCAGGATTCACTCACATGCAAAAACCATTTTGTTTTACCCCCTTTGCACCTACTGTACTATACCTGCACCCACAAACTGTTCGATTACCTGCATTTATGTATTCATTTTCCTTAAAGTGTGGTCAGATCTGTACAAGAGCCCTAAAGTGAGAAGATAAAATCTGATGTGTCTAAAAGAAGATCCTTTCAACAGTCTTAAACACAGAAAAAAAAACTACATTTATATGTCTTGAAATAGACCTCCAAAGACTTTATTTTTCTCACTTGGCTTCCACTGATCTTCATCTAAGTTGTGGTCATAGATATCTCTTTTAAATAATAAATCATTAGTCTCACATCATTAACTTACACACTTCTGTGTGAAAACTAGAACAAAAACAAGCTCTTAATGTCCCAACAATGGTCCCACATGTCCAAATCCTGCGTGTTGCAGTTTCTGAAACAGCCTGTCATGTTCTCTAAATAATTCCAGCAATAATCCGCGAGGAAGTCCCAAAAAATCGGACCGGCATTGACCTACAGTAACTGTGCTGGAGATAAGTTCATGTTAATTATCACAAATCACCTAGTGAATATATATATTTATTTATTGTTATATTTTATTTTATTTTACATTATTTCATTCTATTTTATTTTATTTTACAGGATTTTACTTTAGATTATTTAATTGTAATTTATTTGTAATTTAATATTTTTAATAATTTATTTGTACACAAAATTGTTTTATTTAAAAGACAAGCATTCTGGCATTGTAAAACATACCTAGGATTATTAATTTAACTCTTGTAATAAATCATAAATGGTTTTTTAGATCAAAACATTATGGAATATGAAAAATTGCAATTAATCTCATTCTCTGGCTTCTGTTTTTCTTTTTTTGTGAAGCCTTTCTGATTTACAGTTAAAGTTAAAAATCTCTGAACATTCACAAAGGCGTTGTTGCCATCACTTTTCTTCCGGCAGCCAATCACATGGACAGAAATAGTGGGGGAAATAAAAAACAGGCTCATGCTTGCTTTGTTTGTCTGTCCTGAGTTGTAGTGTATAAAATGTCAGACAGAAACGATCAGAAGAAAGAAAGAAAAACCTAGAAAATAAATGTTGGTTATGATACTAACATGACGTTGGTGAATCTCAAACAGTGTGTTAAAACAAAACTGACCCACAGTCCTGCACGTGACAGCAGATGCACGGTTAATTATCTCTCTCAATGATGTGCCCAACACCACCAACCCTCTAAAAGAAGTTCTGCTTAAAACTGACTCTCATTAAGCTTTAAACAGTCCTGGAACTGCATGGAATCCTTGATATTCACTCTACTGTCATTTCCAACAGATTATTTTATGCACAACAGTCTTCCTGTACAAAAGCTTACAAATGGTCTCATCCATTGACAATAAAGGCGAAGGTCCTCCATCGTCCTGGAAAAACAAATAGATTAAAAGCAAATTGTAAGACTAGTTTATTATTAAACAGCTATTAAGTTGGAATTGTGTTGTTGTGATATTGTTTTTTTTAATTTTTTTTAGTTATTTATTTAAAGAAAAAATAAGTTCTAAGTGGATTTAGAGTATGGCCTTGGGTTTGTTTAAACAAAACATGAGAGATACTGTTGATGGTGGTGATAGCTTTAGCTTCTTGTGTCTTGAGCCTAATTCCAATTCACATTTTTCCTTTTGGTCTTAAACTATGTTTTTCACTTATGAAAGGTAATTTTTAGCCTAATTTATTCTTCTTTTACATGCATAAATAGGTAGGTCCAGTTTTAAAAGTTTTGACTGCCTACATACATGCGACTTTTATGTTTGCATGACCGTTAAAAAAACACATCCACTAGAGGACAGTGCAGAGTTCAGAGCCACTTTCTAAGTTTCCACGTCAGTGTCAGACTACAGCAAACATGGCGTCAGTGGAGGAGATTGTTATAATGCACATTCTCAGTAGTTACTGAAGAGAATGTGTACAAATCTGTCCGTCATCTGTGTTCTTTACATGCATATTTTGGTCCATTTTCAGAGAGCTTGCAGATGTATATTCATAAAAAATGTACATTATCATGATCTCCTCCACCGTTTGTTGTCTGAAACTTGTGTCAGAACTTGAAAGTGAACTCTAAACTCCCCAATACCCTCTAGTGGATGTACTATCCACCAACTAGGCCAGCATGAAGGATGCATGGAAGTATGTAGGGACAACATTTGAAATGGACATACCAATTTGTGTACATTATAGTTTGTATATGCGTTTCAGCATAGAGTGTCAATGAGGCCTTAGGATTAAGGAGTTGTAGTATGCATCCAAATAGCCTCCAATGCTCAAGTTAAAGAGAAAAATGGCAAAAACTCTTTCATTCCTTTACTCCTGCCAAAAAAACTGCACTAAGTCTTAAGGGATAACTGGGCCTTAGATGAAGATCATATTTCATACGTTGACCAATCCATGCAAACACCCACCATCTAACCCCTATGTCTTCATATCCTGTGTGTTGCTGCTGTTCTGTGTAATGTATCATGGCTTCAGACAAGGAGAGTTGAGTAGCTAAATGAAAGGCTATAGGTTGACTGTGCTTATGTACCAGGACCACTCTCTGGGTTACGGCAAGAGGAACAGTCGCAGCAGCATGTTTCGCATAGTGCCCAAGTTCAAGAAGGAGAAAGCCGCCAAGAAGACAAGCCCTCAGTCAGGTAGGGCTGCGCCCACGTTTCCCCTCAGTGCTGAGCACACAGAGAGCTCACGGCTCCTCCGGACAGGGAGTCATTCAGTTTAATGTCAGTCGGTTTAAGTAACTGGAAAAAAACTGACTGTCCTTAAACTCTACATGCACAAAAAAAGAACATGTTTCTGCCATCATGGTTTGCATCCTCACCACCATGCAAAAAACACAAAAAAACCAAAGCAAACATAGGTGTACTGTGAGTAGAAACTCAGCGACTGGGTTTGTGTTTGAGGTGTTGCATCCCACAGTCTGAGCCTAACCATCAACATGCACCCTCCCCCAACCCCCCTCCTCCATTCATGCCCTCATCCAGCTGTCTACATGTCTCCAAAAGGAACAAAGCCAGGAGAAGAGAAAGTCTGTGCACTGTGGAAAAATCTGCATAGATCTAATATTTCATATTCATGTACACCAAACAACTAGAAATCAAATAATCTTAACTTAAACTGAGATGTTGCTGCGTACTAAATGGGTGTATGTTTTCTACAAAATAACCAGAAAGCACAAGCCCTTCCTGCTTAGTCCGGCCGATCTTCCTGCAGACCACACAGGCTTCCGCCTCCCTGTATTTCCTCCTCCTCTGTGTTCTGACAATGGTTAATGAGATGAAATGCATGCCATCCCTCCAAGTTTTCCCTGAACACCACAGGCCTTGATCTTACCAACTTCGGTGTCTTCACCCTCCTTCCTCTTCCTTCTCCGCCAGCTGCCTCCACTGCTTTCTCTCTTCCCTTCCTCTCTGATCCTCATAATTGTTCATTTGTGAGGTTGTGTGTGGTGACATGTTCACGTGTGTGAAGGATCATGCGTGAATGGGCACGGTGGATACCTGTGAGGCGCTCTGAGCCTCTCTCTGCTCTACTTTGTGTGTGTGTTTGTGTGTGCATGTAGTGGAGAGATGGGGCACAGAGGAGGTGGGCGTCTGGCTGGAACAGCTGAGTTTGGGGGAATACAGAGAAACTTTCATCCGGCACGACATCCGAGGTTCGGAGCTACTGCATCTGGAGAGGAGGGACCTGAAGGTACACACATTAACATACACACACACACATAGTGAATCTGTGTGAAGCCTTTCCTCCAACCCACAATCAGTTCTTTCTCTTTGTGTCCTCTTGGTGTGCCCTGTAACCCGTTTGACTTCTCCCTGTTTTGCCTCCTCTTGTGCTGCGCTGCATTGCTCTGCTTGGCTTTTACTGTCTGATGGTTGCTGTGTGAAAAAGGACTTGCTGTAACCCACTAACAGTGTGTATCTGCTGGAGAGGAGGGAAGCCTGCTACAGGGCAGGGAGGGGGCTGAAATTAAAGGTCCAAACTGAGCTGGACTTGTTGTTATAAGGCCTCCAGTTCAAAGTTTACTTGTGCTTAAACATGAATACAAAATACTCACATTACTGCACAAAAGTCCTGATCCAGCCCTAATCTTTTAAACCAGTCACAAGCAATAATTTTCCAGTTTTCTAAAGGTCTTTCAAAAGGTTTTTTTTTTTTTTTTTTTCAGTCCAGCCCTTGTACCTGACCATTTTCAGTCACTTAACTCTGATCTGTTTATCATTCAGGCATAAAAAAGGCTCCTAACTCAAGGGATGAACCAGTGTTGTGTCGACAGAAAAGGCAACTTTGCAAAGAATCTATTTTAAATTGGATCTTTAGCTTTTTTGTTACTAGCAACCCATCCCAAAGATGCATAATTTGTTTTAGTTTCTTTAGTTGCATCTATTAAAATATTAAATATAACACAGTTCAACAGAAAAAAAGGATTTTAGCAGCAACAAGGTGATTCCCAAAGAGCTGAAAATCTGGAATATTTCAACATGGTGTGCAGTGTGTCGTTAAAACTTTTAGAATAGAATGAATAGAATAGAATGCCTTTTATTGTCATTATACACATGTACAACGAGATTAAGCCATCCCCAGTGTCAGTGCAGAGAGAGCAGTATAGAAATAAATAATAAATAAAAGATCTAAGGTATAAAATATTTACAGAAATAAAACAGATGTGCACACTCTAGTTATTTGCAGATATAAGTATGATGTCTATGTCTGAAAAAATAAAATATATTGCACGTTCAAAGTATTATTGCACGGATCATGATATGTTGTACATGTCATGTGACAGAATGTATTGCACATATGTTGTTAGTGTCCAGCGTATTTCAGATTTGAAGTCCTACAGGAGTTCAGGGCAGTTATTGCTTTTGGAAAGAAACTGTTTTTGAGTCTGTTTGTTTTAGTCCTGATGCACCTGTAGCGCCTCCCAGAGGGCAGCAGGGCAAACAGATCAGAGCCAGGGTGGGAGCTGTCATTTATGATGTTTCTGGCTCTGCTGAGGCAGCGGGAGGTGTAAATGTCCGTCAGGGAGGGGAGAGGGCAGCCAATGATCTTCTGTGCTGTCTTTACCACTCTCTGTAGCCTCTCCTTGTCTGCTACAGTGCAGCTGCCGTACCATACTGTGATGCAGTATGTCAGCAGGCTCTCAATGGATGAGCGGTAGAAGGTCAGCAGCAGGTTGGAGTTCAGTTTGTGCCTCCTGAGGACTCTCAGGAAGTGTAGCCACTGCTGAGCCTTCTTGGTGATTGACGTGATGTTCTCTGACCAGGAGATGTCGGCCGAGATGATGACGCCAAGAAACCTGATGGTGTGGACCCTCTCCACACACTCGCCATTTATGTAGAGGGGGGCTGGGTCTGTGCTGAACCTCATGATGATCTCCCTGGTTTTCTTGGTGTTGAGAGCGAGGTTGTTCTCAGAACACCAAGCAGCCAGCTTCAGGATCTCCTCCCTGTAGGCAGCCTCATCACCCCCGGAGATGAGTCCGACCACTGTAGTGTCGTCAGCGAACTTGACGATGAGGTTGTCATTGTGGGCCGGCCTGCAGTCATGGGTGTAGAGGCAGTACAGGAGGGGGCTCAGCACACAGCCCTGTGGGGAGCCGATGCTCAGCGTGCTGGTGGAGGAGAGGTGGGGACCTAGTCTCACAGTCTGGGGTCGGTCTGTTAGGAAGTCCTTTATCCAGGCACATGTGAGAGGGGGGAGGCCAACAGTGTCCAGTTTTGTGCGTAATCTGTCCGGGATTATTGTGTTGAACGCAGAACTGTAATCCACAAAGAGCATCCGGACGTAGCTCTGCTGCTGCTCCAGGTGGTTCAGCGCAGAGTGAAGAGCTACAGCTATGGCGTCCTCAGTGGATCTGTTCGCGCGGTATGCGAACTGGTGGGAGTCGAAGTCTGGGGGGAGATGGTCCTTGATGTGCTGAAGAACAAGTCTCTCAAAGCACTTCATGATTACCGGAGTGAGGGCCACCGGTCGGTAATCGTTCAGGCTGGTGATGGGAGATTTCTTCGGCACCGGGACAATTGTGGAGGATTTGAGGCAGTGTGGGATGACTGCCTGAGCCAGGGAGAGGTTGAAGATCCTGGTAAGGGTGGGGGCGAGCTGGTGGGCGCACGCTCTGAGCACCTTGCCAGGTACTCCGTCTGGGCCAGTAGCCTTCTTGGTGTTCACCGCCAGGAGCACCCGTCTGACATCGTGCTCCTGGATGGTGAGTGGGGTGGTGCGGGAGCCAGATGGGGGTGTCGGTGTGGGTGGGGGTGGGGGCATGGTTGGAGCAGATGCATGCTGCTGAGAGTCGAACCGGGCAAAGAAGCAGTTTAGCTCCTCTGCCAGTGTTGCGCTCTGATCTGCTGTCGACACATCACAACCTCTGAAGTTAGTGATGTCCTGTATGCCCCGCCACACCTCCCGAGTGTTGTTGCTGGACAGGTGGACAGGTGAGAAAACTGGATAAATGGAGGACAAAAGGAGAAGTGTGTGGTCTAAAAAAAAACTATCTACAGCAGATGAACAGGATCTGAAATCCAGCAAGACCTGAACCAGGACCTGAGATGCATCTGGACCTTCAGTTGATCCATCTACTGTTAGTCGAATTTGCTATGTTCAGCACATAATACCAGTATGTTTAACCAATGTTATAATAATAATAATAATAATATTTTTTTATTAATCCTCATTGGGAAATTCATCTGTGCATTTAAACTGTCTCTAGATGTACTAGAGAGCAGTGGGCTGCCGTGTTTCGGCACCCGGGTAGCAGTCAAGAGAGTTAAGAGCTTTGCTCAAGGACCCACGTGGTTAACTTCCACTTAGGTGCAGTAGTTACAGACATTAGCAACTCCACCCACCAATTCTCTCATCACCACCGAACCTCAAGTTCCAACAGTCAAAAGACTAAAAATGGATTTTATCCACCTTATCCACAACATCAGTTAAACACTGCATCTTCTCTGGTCCTGTCTCTTCACCCCGCTACTGAGACATTAAATTCAACCACATCCAACAGCTTTAAAAGGTTACTGTCACTAAATTAATATTGCATACATTGATAACTTCACCACTTTTTACAATCGACCACACCTTTTTAAACCGGATGGCTTACACAACAACCTGCATCCCTCAACATAGCTCTTTTAAATGTCAGATCCCTTTCAAACAAATCTTTAATTGTTAATGATCTGACTTTAGATAACATTGGCTGTCTCTTTTTAACTGAAACTTAGCTTGACACTGATGTACCAGTTATTCTCACAGAGGCTTCACCACTAAATTTCAAGTTTTTATTTTCTATCAGAGGAGGGAAAAAAGGCAGTAGAACAGCTTCAGTTGTTCAGCAATCAATGCCATCACAAATAATCCCACTAATTAGTCTACATTTGATTATTTGTTTTTAACATTACCAATTAACAACACTTCACTTCTCAGACCTAATCACAGACAACAAAAACAACCCCAAATGTCTTTTTAAAACCATAGATCTTTTAATAAATGCTGCCTTTAACAAATCATCCATGCTGCCAGCAGATGCTGCATGTGAGAACTTTGCAGACCACTTCAGAAATAAAACTGATACTATTAGATAGTCGTTTATTTCCACAAAACGTTGATTTTATTAGATCTGAACCATTACACTTACCTGAGGAAACACTGGAGAGTTTTTTCCTAACTAAACTCAACAACCTGCCTTTTAAATCCCCTTCCCACTTCACTTTTAAAAACACGTTATGGTTTCTTTGATTATGAGCTTTTAAACATTGTTTAAACATTTTCTTTTCTAAACAGCACCATGTAGACAAACAGCAGTCAGAGCTCTCTCAGTTTGGAGAACCAGGAAAGAAATCTTTCTAAGGACCCAAGCAAACATGTTTACAAAAAAGAGACCGCCAGAAAAGTGAATATTTCTCCACCAAAAGTATCTCAAACCTTAAATTTTACAGAGGTTCAAGTGAACTACATTGTGGATCTTTACATTATTTCACTTTTATGTCCAACAGACACAAAGACCTAGAAACATGTGTCATAGTGACAAAGTAAACACCTGTTAGATTTTTCTTTTAGGATTTTGTTATATTACTGTTTTAAATGATATCATAGTAAGCAGTATTATTTTTTTATTCTTTCTGCATAGGTGTAAAGATTAATTACCCTTGAGTGTTTATAAGAGTTGGAGCCTGGCTATTCCATTTAAAGGCCTGTTTATATGTTGTAGAGCATAGTTTGATTAATGTAACACACCCACATAACACTCCCATACGTCAATATGAAATCTTCATCATATCCACATTTTCAAAAACACAAAGCACTACTCTGGGTTTCTTCCTCTTTTTACCAAAGCCTTCCTGTTCTGCACTGAACTCCACTGTAGCTGTTGTTGTCAGATTTTGTGACAAAAACAAGCAACATGATCAAGTCCAAAGCAAGCAAAACACTGCTTATTAAGAGTGAACCCAGTAACTCTGTAGCTGTGTGTGAAACTCTGGAAATAATATTGTGATTATGATCTGTAAATGTCTACAGGATGTATTTAATATTTGTGTACTCCACAAAGCTTAATATGATCGTTGCATAATCTGAATATTATCTGACTTGGGTTAAGAGCCACAAAATACTGAAGATAAGAAAAAAGAAATATATAGTTAAACCCTTTTTGACTGCATCAATTAAAAGTGCAGCATGAAACAAAATCAAAATACAATGACAGAAACTTTTCATATATAATTAAAAACTGTATTTCTATTGGTATCTAATTACTTTCCTAAAATAACTGTGTGTTTATTGTCTTAGAATGAGCCATTTATATTTACTTGTCGTGGGTTCACATATGTGGCAGCTGCCATATTTGTCACCATTTTTACTACGGTGTCTCTGGATGGACAAACAACTGTGCGTGAAGTGAAAACCCTCTGAGCTTAAAAACTGCAGCACCAGCTTTGTTTGATAGGTGCTAGAGCACCATTTGAGATAAGTAACTCCTTAAATGGACCACAGATTTAATGATCTTAAATGGACTTCCTGTATCCATTACAGAGATTTTGAACACATGTATTTCAGATAATTTCCCCATCATATTTGAATTTACCTTTCCTCCTCCTGTGATCAAACCAATGCTTCCGGCATATCACCCTCCACAGCAGGGCAGTTCGCTTCTGCCTTTAGAAGCCTGAATGATAGTCCAATGAAAGACTGGACTTTCTTCCATGTCCAGAATAATTTATAACTTCTTTCCATTACACCTGCACAGAGATTTTGGACTCCAGTGTGCCTCTAAAGCAGAGCCCTGGCTTAACAATACCACAGTGCTGCAGACAGGCAGAACTGTCTGAAGAAGGAAGGACAGTCTTCATGTGTCTCTGGGCAAAATGAAAGAGTGTCTCTGTGATTATCAAAATGCTGTTTAGGAGGCCAAGTCTCAGCATCTTTCCAAACAGACAGTCATATTAGCACCATTTACTCTGTCGTTAATGCTTTTGTCAACATTCTAAAAATTGCAAAACAGTCTGCCTGTGATGATTTCCATAACTACTTTGTTAACAAAAAAGACTTTATTAGGCAGAACATTGTCTCTACATACATTGCTGTCCACATATGTTCTCCTCCAGTGACCTCCACTGTTTTTAATCAGTTTGAGCCAGTGTTGCTACCATAACTGTCTGAGGTGGTTCAGCAGATGAAACCCACCAACTGCCCTCTGGACATTATTCCCTCTAAGGCCTGGTACACACATAAAGATTATCAAGCTGTTTTTGTCCCGATTTTGCCCCTTCCTGCCCAAGGACAGCAAACGCCTGATTATCTTGAGTCTTATAAGATTTTCCTATAAAATTATCATTTGGTCTGAGGTGTGTTAAGAGAGAATTTGTCCCAATAATCTCTTTCAAAACGAGTCGTCGATGACAATCGGAAATATTAAACATGTTCAATATTTAAGACCAAATATCTTCATGTGTGTGGAAAGCCGATGACTCCTGAGCTGTGACTCACTGGATTGTAATGTGGAACGGAACGTAGCCAGTCAGAGAGCGAGCTTACTGGGGAACAAGGAAGTATATAAAGTCCGTGTTCACACTGTCTCCAGTCTTTTTTTTTTTTTTTTTTTTTTCCCCAGTACTAGTTTTTTATGTTAACAATAGTCCCAAGACCATTTCCTCATCCTGTATATCCTCTTCCATGCTGGGTGTTGTGATTTCTGGTTGTGGCTATGGTTCTTCTTCTACGTTTTTGTCAGATCACGTTTGGGCACACAAGATTTCTGGCTCGGAGGGTTGGATTGTAGATAAGTTGAGGGACAGCATCGTTAGTTGTTCTGTGATGAGTTTATCTGAGCACACCACACACAGTATGATCAACATTGTTACATGCCTGATTTTTTCTCCTCATATGTCAGGTCTCAACCAGATTAAAAAGAACTTTGTGTGTACCAGGCCTAAGATGCTCAGTCCATTGACAACATTGGACCATGTCTCCTGACTACGTTCCCTAAAGCCTGGTATACATGTAACGTTTTTATTAATCTTGTGAGATTAATAAGATTTTTCGGAGCAGATTATCGAGACAAATCGGCTCGTAACACACCACGAACCACATGATGACTGGACAGGGAAATCTCACGATGATCGGGTGTTTGCCGTCCGAGGTCGGGAAGAGGCAAAATGGGGACAAAAACAGCCCAAATATCGTTATGTGTCTACCAGGCCTTAGTCCCTAAGTCCAAGTTCTGTCCCTTCTGTTTTCAAGCATTCTGTGGTCAGGCTTCTTCTTAAACCCCCCATTCTGCTGGTTATACTTTCTGCTGGTCAACATCTGTTGGAAGAGCCTGATCCAGGTGCAAGCAATAGGGGGAATATTCTTCCCCAGGAGTTACGCTCTATCACTGACCTGCCTCTATTCAAAGACCTATTTATTTAAAAAGGCATTTGACCTTTAGTACTTTGATGCTTTGTTTTAATGTGTTTTGCACCTTTAGCCATTTCTCTGATACTTTTTTAAATGTGTTTTCTATTTAATTGTTTTAAAAATGTAAAACACTTTGGAAGGTGCTATAGAAATAAACTTTGATTGATTGATAGAAGAAGACAGTACTTATGATCATGATGCTGAAGTAGTTACCTGTAGTGCAGTCAGTTCTGCACCTTAGGCCACTGGATCGACTTATAGATGAAAACATATTTAAAGAATTTTTTCCACTGATGGTCACTGTCTATTCACAACTATGCTTGGCATTTGTAGTCTTTCTATGCCCATCTTTACCACTAGATGTCAGTAAATTTTACACACCTCACCTTTAAAGGTCAGAGGTTGGTCACAATGCTTGAAGTGTAACTGAGCTTTTGTTCTCTGTGTTTATTGTGTTGGTCTTGTTGGTGTTTCAGGATCTGGGGATATCGAAAGTGGGTCATATGAAGAGAATTCTCCAGGGAACTAAGGACCTGGCCAAGGCCTCCATGGTTGACCTCTAACCTGGGAGCTGCTGCTGCAGGAGAGGGGAAACAAACACTCCCCTAACATGAGTGGAAGCACTGCGGGAGGGGGGGCACCGAAGGCAATGAGGGAGGACACAGGTATCCAATGAGTGCTGGATTTTCATCCCTCTGCACAGAAAGCCTTTGTGATGTTGAGAACAAGATGCATTTAAGTGTTTGCTTGTGCTTTGGTGCCAAAAATGAGAGTCAAGAAAGCAGATGGAAGTGCAAAAGGAAATCACAGATCTTCACAACAAAAACAACAAAAGCCATTTCTAAGTTACTCATAGCACACAATCAGGTATGCAACTAACCATACTGGTGACTACCTGTGGTGACAGACTAGTAGCAAACCTCAGACTTCCATGATGGTGGAGTTCAGTTTCAATTTAGTTTGGTAGTGTGACCTTCAGAGGTATTCAAGCATAAATCAACCTTTGGGTTTCCATAGAAACAGAAGATAAACATCACCATCTACTGTAGTTGTTAACGTGGAAGTTGTGGGATGCTGTTGCATGCTATGCTTGTTCAACTTTAAGTATCTTTAATTGCATGATTAATGTCTTGATTTTTTTTTTTGTGCAAAATAACACTTGAACAAGTTTTACATGACTTACAAAGTATTATAATGCCATTTCTTACTACTGAAAGCATCCTTTTTGGTCTAAATCAAAGTTGTTTTTGTTTTTTTTCTTTCTACATTTATTTTGTCTGCATGACGATGATGTGTCAAAGATTTCTGTCAAGTGCCATATTTTCAGTCATTTAAGTGTAAAGTGTGTTTTATTGGTAGATATCATAAGAAGTGTTTATGAGGTATGAATATATGGAGTTAATATCCGTAAGTTGACACGTTCTTTGTGGATGTGAAAACAGTACCAAAGTGAATGTCTAAGAAAACATGATCATCTTTTATTTAACAGACCAGTATGATCTTAGGTCTTACTTCCAGATAAGGTGGGGGAAAAGATTAGTTTTAACCAGAGACGAAGTTAAATTGTTGGTCAGGCGCAAACCCACATATATACAGTAGTAGGCTTGTTGAGATTTTTCTTTTTTTTAAGGAATACCTAAAGGCAATTTTCACCTCTTGCATTATGCAAGGGCAAATCCTCATATCATTCAATAGAATTAACGGTTCACCTCAAACTTTGTACCTTTTGGCAATTTAACACAGTATTTAACACTAATGCGAATAGCAGTTAGATATCGGTTTTGAATACATAGCGGAGCAGTTGATCTGCAGCCTGCATGGCGTTGTTCAAGTGCAGCTTTTTCCTCTATTTACATGTTGATAGAACACTTTTACTTATTAGTTTCTTCTAAGACTGGTGGCATTACAGGGTATATTTCTATATGTGATGCTAAGTTTGTACATATATGCACTGTACATACAGTATATGAGTGTATGCAAACAATGTTTGTGTTGTAGTCTAATGCATTTGTAGTTTGCTGACATGGCATGCATTGTCAACAGCTCACATGTTTGTGTATATTACACCATAACAATCCTGCATTGTTCTAATCTCTTGTACATGATAATGCTGTTGTATTCTAACGATGGTGCAATATTTGATCTCTTATTTTGATACCTTCTCCGAAGCTTTCCAACACGACGTCTCTCAGTGGGGAAAAAGACCATGAAAGAGTGTTTTTTTTAAGTATATAATCCTCCACAATGTTTGAGGATTTTAAACATTAAACCTTAGACAGACTGCATTTTTCCTTACAGATTTCTTCCAGTTGGTTCCCTCGTTTCTAGTTTTGCTCCTCTGTGCTTCCAAGAAGATAAATGGTAGATCGGGCAGACATGACTGTTGTGTTGTTATGTAACACAATGTTTTTGCATGCTTTTGGGTGCATGAATGACAACAATGAGTTATTGTAGTCTGTCATATCAGCAATTGTATGCTTTTCATTGCAGTGATTTTAACTGGGGTTCTCTGCTTTCCCTATTTTTCCTCTTATAGTAAAATGTTTCTGTTAATAATTTAAAGTCAACAAAACATAAAAGTGTTTTTAGTACAACCCCAAAACAGAAAATATTGAAGCAAAGAATGCAATGATTTAGACAGTCTGAACCCAAAATATTTCATGATAGTCTCTCCAGCTGCATTTAATCTGTTAATATAAACCAATTTTTGCATTTCAGGCCTTCAGCATATTCTAGAAAGAGAGCTGAGACAGTAAAACTGGCATCAGCGCTTCAGTTTTAATTTTGTCCAAATATTCCTTCATTTGTAGGGAGCAAGTCAGGACAGCAGACAGCCCAGTTCAGTACCCTTAACCTCCTCTTCCTCAGCCATGTTGCTATAATGTAGCAGAATGTGGTGGTTAAAAACTTCTTTTTCAGAACGTCCCTGAAAAAGATTGAGGCAGCTGATGTTGCTAGCAAACCCTGATCCAACCCCATACATCACAGAACCCTGATCCAACCCCATACATCACAGAACCCTGATCCAACCCCATACTTCACAGAACCCTGATCCAACCCCATACATCACAGAACCCTGATCCAGCCCTATACCATCACAGAACCCTGATCCAACCCCATACTTCACAGAACCCTGATCCAACCCCATACTTCACAGAACCCTGATCCAGCCCCAAACATCACAGAACCCTGATCCAACCCCATACTTCACAGAACCCTGATCCAACCCCATACATCACAGAACCCTGATCCAACCCCATACTTCACAGAACCCTGATCCAACCCCATACTTCACAGAACCCTGATCCAACCCCAAACATCACAGAACCCAGATCCAGTCCCATACTTCACAGAACCCTGATCCAACCCCATACCTCACAGAACCCTGATCCAACCCCATACATCACAGAACCCTGATCCAGCCCTATACCATCACAGAACCCTGATCCAACCCCATACTTCACAGAACCCTGATCCAACCCCATACTTCACAGAACCCTGATCCAGCCCCAAACATCACAGAACCCTGATCCAACCCCATACTTCACAGAACCCTGATCCAGCCCCATACTTCACAGAACCCTGATCCAACCCCATACTTCACAGAACCCTGATCCAGCCCCAAACATCACAGAACCCTGATCCAGCCCTATACCATCACAGAACCCTGATCCAACCCCATACTTCACAGAACCCTGATCCAACCCCATACTTCACAGAACCCTGATCCAGCCCCAAACATCACAGAACCCTGATCCAACCCCATACTTCACAGAACCCTGATCCAGCCCCAAACATCACAGAACCCTGATCCAACCCCATACCACACAGAACCCTGATCCAGCCCCAAACATCACAGAACCCTGATCCAACCCCATACCTCACAGAACCCTGATCCAGCCCCAAACATCACAGAACCCTGATCCAACCCCATACCATCTCAGAACCCTGATCCATCCCTATACCATCTCAGAACCCTGATCCATCCCTATACCATCTCAGAACCCTGATCCAACCCCATACTTCACAGAACCCTGATCCAACCCCAAACATCACAGAACCCTGATCCATCCCTATACCATCTCAGAACCCTGATCCATCCCTATACCATCTCAGAACCCTGATCCATCCCTATACCATCTCAGAACCAGACTTCTAGACTTGTTACTTACAACAGTCTGGATGCTCCTTTTTGCTCTTTGCTCCATTTCTTCCAGCAAAGATGTGGAATACTAATTCATCTGACCACAATCCAGGATTCCACTGTGTGATGGTCCATCCCAGGGACACATGCAGATCCCTTCTAATTTCTTTAAGGAATATTGTTGGCAATATTTGCTCCTCAAAGACTCAACTGCTCATGGAGGCTGCTTTTGTACCAAATGATGAGTAAAATCATTTCTTTGTAATAACATTATTATAATATTACTATTAGATCTAAATTTTCTCTTTTTAAACTTTTCTGGGATTTTTTTTAAATACAAAAATAGATTAACAAATTAAATGAAGTTTACATTACAAAACATAAAATATCTTGGGTTTGCACTGTCTGTAAGTAAGTAGTAATTTCTGTTATATCCATTTTTGTTATTCGTTTAATATTTTTCTAACTTATTCTGATTTGGGGTTGTACATAAGGAATAAGTTGTACATAATCATGTGTTTTTCCCAAATTTTCCAGAGGAGGGCGATGTAACACATCTTGCTTTGTAAAGTGCTGCTTTGAAGAGCTTCATGTTCTAGTTGCTTATGCCGACAATCAGTTCAGTTTATTTTTAAGCAGCTTATTAACTCTAAAAATGATCCAATCAAAGATCAGTTTTATACCTCATGTTTGCACATGTGCTATTGTTCACCCTGCAGCCAAAGATCGGTGTTACAACTAATCAGTTATGGTAAAGATCAGAAATTCTGTCCCTCTCTACTGCACCTCTGCCTTACAGAGGTTCAGTTATTCTGACACTCCTCGTTCACTATGAGATAGAATGACAGGTTTAAAGGCTTTTTGTCTGCGTTTGTGTCCAATGTCTGCCAGACTAGAGAGTGCTTAATCTTTCCATGGAAAATGGATATTGCCCCCTTTTCTCCCTTGCAAAATTTCCAGTGGTCTGTAAATAATGCTGCAAACTGCCTGGTTTCCAACAACCAACTAAAACCCATGCAAGGATCAAGACAGATTAACATGTCATCTTTGACATGGTTTTTCAGATGGGAGAAAAGTGAGTTTCATTTGTTTACATTATGTTTACAATGGCACAGTTTTAATTCTTAAGGATATATATGTAGCTATAAACAATATTTGTATATTTATTGCCTAAGGTTAAATGATATGATGTGTATTGTGTTTTCACATTTGGAATATAATGTTACAGTGGTCACCTGTATTACTATCTGGATGATTTTGGTAAAGTAGTTGATCATTTTTATGACTACTGTAAGTGACTGTTTTCTGTGCCTTTTTATGGTTAGAATGCATGGTTAACTATTTATTACGATTTGGAGTCACTGAGATGCGTATTTTTGTATTCTGAATAAAATAAATGGTTCAGCTTTTGTTGTACATTTTAAGGAGCCTTAAAACAGGCTACCGATTCATATCTCTCTTCTTCAATAAAACCAGATACATACATGGTGTCTTGTTCGGTTCTTATTTTGATTTCGCCTCTAGGAAAATAACTAAAGGGCACACATAACAAAAAAATAACAGACAACACTGTTATTTTGCTTGGGTCATTTGATGCGTTCTGATTTGCAGGATTCAACTGTATCACAAAACCAGCTCAGAGCAGAAATTAACCAGCCTCCGTCTCTTTACTTCGTGCTGTATTCACTAAACCTCAAAAAGTCAGAACTGTTTCACTTCTTTGCTTTATTACCAGCAAGCTCTAATCTTGTAAATTTAATTAAGAAAGTACTGATAGAGCTAATTATAGAAATGGAGAAGCAGAATTAAGACGGTACCAGCAGCCAGGTGCTGCTGATCCTGATCAATACGCTTTAGTAATTGTTCATTATCAGTGTGAGCACCTCTATAAAAGTAGAAGTTTCTGCAGTTTACTGCTCTGCAGCTTTCGGATGTGTGTGTGTGTCTCATAATGCCAAGGAGGACCAACATCAGCAGCTGTTATAAGGTCATTTCCAAACTATCAATCTAAAGAGAAAGAATATTCACAAGGTGGAAAACATTCAAGACGGCTAACAATCTTCCCAGGAGTGGACGCCCCCGCAGGTTTAGTCCCAAATCAGACCGTTAAATGCTCTGAGAAACTAAAAACCCAGGAGTAGCATCTCAGACGCTTCAGGCCTTAGTTAGCATGTTAACTGTTTAAAGTTCGTGACAGTGCAATTAGAAAGAGCTTGAAGTAGTGTGGCTTGCTTGGAAGGGCTGCAGGAGAAAACCTCTCAAAAAAAAAATAAAAAATAAAAAAAAAAAAAACTTGGCAGCACAGATTAGGTCTGACGGGGACTGAACCCTCAGATTGGTGGACATCCACTCTTCCACCTGAGCCACAACTGTCCTTGCTGATTAGTGAGATCATGGTAAACCAGGTATTTGTTTTAGCTTTGCCTTCACTCTGCTCTCCAACTTATCCTGAACTTTCAGGTCAGCTCATGTGATGCAGCACTCCCTCACCCTGGAGGTTTTGTGGCTCATTGCCCTGCTGAAAAATTAATCATGGTCCCACCAAACTCGAAATTGATGGGATGATGTATCGTTGCAGGATGAAGTGAAGCCATGATTCTTAATCTTTAACAAACAGCTCTTCCTCCATCAGCGACAGCATCTATTCAGGGTCTCTGGGTCCTCTCAGTAGGAGTGTCTTTGCAGCAGATGTCCAAACTCACATGATGTTCTTTAACAGTTGATACTGATCATCAGGTTCTAATGAATAGCAAGTGTGGCAAACCAAAAGCTGTAGAATTTCCCCTGTGTGACATTTATAGTTTTCTTTGGACACCCACTTCCCTTAGCATTTCTCTTCACATCCTCTTTTCTGGTAAAATATCTCTCAATTTTTTTCTAGTTATGATGCACAACCACCCATTCATTCTAGTTCCCTATGTTAAATATTCCCTGATCAACATCTTGTGAAACTCATAGAGTTTTTGTCCTGTCCATTCCCTCATACCTCATTTTTGTCTTCAGCACTTATCAGGAATGAGTCATCTAAACTTTTTTTTCAAATATCCAGGAAGCTAAAACCTACTAGGAATCTATCCAAACTTTAAACATTGTGGCTTGTTGGTTTTATCTGTTTAAAGACAGATAAAATTAATAAGCCCATTTGAGAAAAGCTGAGAATTTTTCTAAGAACAATGATCTAAACAATTTAGTTAACTGTTGTAAATTTTTTCAATTAATTTGAATCTTAATTGAACAGAAACATGTCCAGAGAAATGAACTTCATTTTTTTAAATGACAAACATCACTGTATATAGAAAATATAAAAATCTAGAATTTGGAGCAACATTTTTTTTAAAAGTCAAAAAAGACAGATATGTTTACAGAACACACGGTAAAAGCTTTCTGGAATATTCTCTAAATCAGCAGATTAGTTGGTGGGAGGTGAGGGTGTCACGATTAGGTAGAAAAGAAGCATCCATCAAATTCTAAGTCTTCCCAAAGAAACATAGGTCAGGGCTAGCCATCAAACTCCATCAGATATTCATCAATAAGTTTAACAAATGTCTTTCAATGACAGATTGTAAACAACTTTGGTCTTTTGACATCTACAGAGCAGAATGTTGGGAAAAGATTCAGCAAGTGGAGAAATCTCAGTGTGCAAGGGCAGCATGATTAATACATACACATGGACTCAGGAGGACCTTAGAAAGCTATTTTTGTTCAACACGGTCCACCACTGGATTCAGAATCAGAACCTGAAACTGGATTACACCAGGAAGAAGACATCAAGTCTGTATAGAAGACAGAAAAACTACAAAGTAGCTCAAATAAGCGCTGGTTCCAACCAAGGTCTGCAGAATAGCATTTCTGAACACACAACACATCCTGTCTTGAAGCAGATGGGCTACAGCGGCAGAAGACCACACCGGGTGCCTCCTGTCAGCTAAGAACAGGAAACTGAGGCTACAATTCACACACACTCACCAACACTGGACAATAGAAGATGGAGAAACGTTGCTGGTCTGATGAGTCTCCATTTCAGCTCCACATACAGATGCTAGGCTGAGAATGTGGTGGAAACATCATGAAAACATGGATCCATCCTGTCTTGGATCAGCGCTTCAAGCTGCTAGTGGTGTGATGGTGTGGGGAATGTTGTCTTGGCCCACTTTGGGCCCCTTAGTACCAACGTGGCCTGGTTTAACCAGCACCGCCTACCTGAGTATTGTTGCTGACCATGTCCATCCCTTTATGACCACAGTGGAGCATCTTCTGATGGCTACTTCCAGCAGGATAATGCACCATGTCACAAAGCTCAGATCATCTCCACCTGCTTTCTAGAACATGACAATGAGTTCACTGGACTCCAACGGCCTCCACAGCCACCAGATCTCAATCCAGTAGAGCAGCTTTGGGATGTGGTGGAACAAGAGATTCTCATCATGGGTGCAGCCGACAAACCTGCAGCAACTGTGTGATGCTGTCATGTTAATATGGAGTAAAACCTCTGAGGAAGGTTTCCAACACCTTATTGAATCTATGACACCAAGGCAAAAGTGGGTCCATCAAGGTACTATCATGGTGGACTTGATAAAGTTGCCAGTGAGTGTATTTTTACTGAACTGGGAAATGGGATATGTCCATGCCAATAGGTCACATTCTTTAGAGCTACCATGAAACATTTGCAACTGAAAAACCACAAGAGATGACTGATATGACACAGATGCACAATCTTCCTCAGGGAGAATTCTGAGGTCTAAAACATCTAATTACCCTTATGTTTATATTAACTCTGAGGTTTTGTAGCCCAATTTTATAGTACAAAATATGGGTACAATCTAATTAATTCTTTCTTTTCATTCAAGCTTATTAAAACCATATTAGCTAAAATTACACTACACAATATCCTTGTTAATCCAGTTACAACACACAACACTGAATGGAAATCAAGCTGTGTAAATATTCAAATGCAAAAAAGTGATTTGTGTTTCAACGATTTCATTTCTTTTTCTTTTGCCTTGTGTGAGTATTTATGGACATGAGTCTGTTTAATAAATTGAGTTGATTGAACTGAAGAAGAATAAAGAAAACAGATCTGTTGTAAAATCTGGCTATGTAGAGTCAGTTGGCCATTTGATCAGAGTTTGATTATTCTGCCTAGTTCGATTAGTGATGCCTGACTCTTGTTTTCATGGGAAGACTAAAAGATCTACGATAGGCCCTGAATGGGAAGCTCGGGATAGTTTTTGGAGTTGTTGAAATCGATCATACAGGAATGACTTTGTTCACCTTTATTTTAGTATCAGTTTTGCAACTATAAAACAGACGAATAATCATTTTATCTATTTACAAAAGCTCAATATTTTAAATATAATACGGACTGTTTTATCTAGTTTGACTTGCGGGTTTTTAAGTCACCAGTTTGCAGTTGCCCGAATGAATTCCAAACGGACGAATCGTTCTTACATTGCCCAACAAACACAGCGGTTCCCGTCGGGGCTGCTGGAGTCGGACACTGGAAGGTAAGGAGAAATTACTTTATAATATCTAACAACGATGTTTCGAATAAACTGCTTATGACAGAATATTACTTTTGTTTGGCTATTTAAATTTACTCCAATGTCACCGTTAGCTTGGCGGGTAGATGCTAACTAGCGATCATAGGGTGAAAACAGAGACTGATACGTCCGCGGCCTGATTCTGCTGTTAGCTAGGTGATTGACAGCTTGTCAACTAGCATAGAGCATCTACGTTGCTATGAACGGTTGTCATGTAATTACTCCGATGGTTTTAGTCTGCACATGTAAATGTACAAAGAATAGGACGATTAGCTAGCTAGCTAGCTAGTTAGCCGTCCGTGTGTTTTGATCGTTACTGCACAGACCCCGTATGGTCTTGAAACTTCAGCATCCACGGTAAGAGGCTCCTCTGTGGCCTGTTGTCTGCGGCCGCCCCCGTGATCAGTCTCTCCTCCAGACACCCAGCCTGGTTGATGTGCCTTTTGATGAAATGACAGACATCTGAAATAGTGCTGATATAACGTTTTTTTTTATATGTCTTAGAGTCGTGTGTTGGTTTTACAGTCACACCAAAGACAAGGTCCATGTTTGAGAGCTTGACTAACATTTTAAGCTATTGGTGTGTGTATACATATATAATAATTATAATAATAATAACACATTTTATTTGTGGGCGCCTTTCTTGTCACTCAAGGTCACCTTACACACACACACAAAATATGGTTTTAATATATATATGTGTGTGTGTGTATATATATATATATATATATACATACACAACCATAGCATTTCATAGTAGATATCACAGTAGAAAAGCCACTGCTCTTAGTTCATTTCAGGCAACTTTATTTATCCTTAAAAGACAATTCGGTTTCACACAATACCCAGTGCACAGCAGAGACAAGCAACCTACATCAATCAATTACAATTGCTTCTCAATGTCAGGAACAGACATTGACACAGGGAGGAGAAAGAGATGTGCAATTTGCAAAAATGAATTGCTGTTGACCTTGCGTTACTGGGTTTTAAAATTACCTCTAGAAAAATGAAGTATCCGCTTCAGTTATAAGTGTCACGTATCAGGACATATTTAAAATCATCTGATCCATACCAACCAGGTCTTAAAATTAGGTAAAACAACGTCAGATGAACATCAACATATTACTCATTACACTGTCATTATTTATTGAACAAAAATGACAGGAACAGTGTGCCCAAATACCAAAGACATTCTCAGATAACTATATAAACACTGAGTCTGTTTACATGCCCATCAAAATCAGATATCTGGGAGTAATCACACTGTAACTGTTTGATCTGACGTGTCTACATGCACTTCTGAAATACAATATTAAAAAATATTGCTGTCTACATTTACCTTTCTTAAATTATTGAATTTATTTCGGAGTACGTACGTGTGTGGTGATGTCACTTCCTATTCTTTTCAAATCATTTGGTGTTTGTTGGACATGGCAGAGTCCACAGTCTCAGCTTTAGCTTCTAATGTGAGAGCTGCTAAATACTTTACAGGTGAATGTAAAACAATTGAAAAAAATCAGAAGTTGGCATTATCTCGGCAAAAGAAGCTGATTTTGGGCGTATTGTTTCTCTTCAAAACAAGTCTCACTTGTTTAGTCTTTTATTGTACCATCTTGAACTTGAGATGAAGCTAAGTAAAGTATTTTTTATCTATAAAGCACCTTTCAAGTTTAAAATAATAAAGTGCTTCACAATAAAATACGAAACAACACTGGAAACACACACAAAAACACAAAAGCAAGTTTAAAATTATACATTTTTAGCTGCTTTTTAAACAAGATCACAAGGTCCACAGATCTCAGGCTGAGAGGAAGGGAGTTTTTGGGTGGGAGCTACTCCTGAAAAGGCTGTTTGGTTTTCAGCCGTGTTTGCTTCACAACCAGCAGATGAAATCATGTGATCCCAGGGACCTGCTGGGAATGTAAGGCTGCTAAATGTCCCTAATATAAACTGGTGCTTGATCATTTAGAGCTCTGTATGTGATAACCTGTTTTTTAAAATGCACTGTAATGAATAGGAAGCCAGTGCAGCTGGATTAGTATTGGGGTGACATGTGAATACTTGGAAGATTTTATTATTAGCTTTGCAGCATCCTACTGAAAAAACGTAAATACATTCCAGAGATTTTTCACTTAATGTGAAAAAAGAGTTACAATAGTTGAGATGGCAATTAAATTCTCTTGAGTTTCTCTCTTTGAGTCATGTCATCTGCAGAAATACTCTGATTATTCAGCAGTTGTGGGGTTGAGTACAGAGATCTGGTCAGTCAATTTGTAAGGTGGTGCAAAAAAAAAAATCCCCTTATCTTTAAGCAAAGACAAAAAAAGATGATTGTGGCTTTTAGGAGGAACAGGAGTAAACAAAACACTGTTTATGTCCTGGGAGTAGAGGTGGTGGAGAGTTTGGCTGGACAAGAGATTAGACTGGAAATACATCACAAGCTGCTACAGAGACAGAACAGATTCTTCAGAAAGCTGAAATTGTTCAGTACCTGCTCCAAGATGTGCATACCTTGTCTAAGTATGTTGTGGATTTCACAGTCATCTGTTGGAGGATCAGCTTCAAAGCTACAGACTCAAAACTGTTTAAGAAATTCTGGTCCTGTGCTGGTTTACAAATGTGGAGCTGATTGTTCAGATATGAACTCTGCACAAGCTGCTGAACATGTTGGGCAATTCTTTCCTCCATCTACACAACACAGTGAGGAAAGAACAGAGTGTGTTCAGTCAGACTTCTTGAAGCCTGCTTCAAAATAGAAATATAATTCTTTTAAAAAGACAACCCTGCTGCAGCCTTGTAATTTTCTTTTGGAGATTGATAAAATTTTTTCCCCATTTAATTTTAGATGTCATGTGTTGTTCATCTGAAGTTGTCCTTCCTTAGTTGTCCTCAATCTGGACTCATCAGACCACATGACCTTCCATTGCTCCAGGGTCCAATCTTTATGCTTCCTAGCAAATTGAAGCTTTTCTTTTTTTTATTTCATTGCAGTTTCAGTATCTTCTTAGATGTTTTCTTTGCTTGATGCCAATAACTTGACCCTTCTGAAAAAGGTACTCATCTTTTCCACGACCACATGATGTCTTCTGACATGGTTGTTTAAGAAATGAGAAGCTGTGCATTGCATCAGTTTGGGTTAAATATCTTGTTGCTAGCTGAAACATCATCATCCATGCAGTAATCATCCAATCTACAGTATTTGCTTAGTAAAATCCAGGTGAAGACTTTGGTGGTGGGATGGGCAGTATATTTAATAGAGCTTTATCTAGTCAGCGGTTGTACAATATTCATACAGTTTTAGCTGTTTTTATTAAAACCTGAACAACATTTTATTTAAAAAGAATTACCCACCACAGTAAGAATCTGTGAGTGTTCAAACACATTTGTATCTCCTAAATGTTCTGTACACCTGTTACTGTTATCGAGCCTCATTAGAGCTTTGTTTGTTGTTATGGTAAGCTATGAGGTTTTCTCATGTTCTCCAGACTTTGATTGTTTCCTTTAGTCTCTGTTTATCTCTCCTTCCGGCCACCCACACTGAAATTTTTAGCCCACACTTGCCCCCAGCCAGACAGGATTTTAGACTATACAGTTTCTGCCTCTGACAGGTTGTTGTTTTGTTTCCCTTCTCAGACGATCACCTCCACAATACTTTGGCTGGATCTGCTGAGCTTTGTTAGATTTTTCTAAATCAGCCCTTTGAAGACATCAGTAAATCTGAACTTATCTGCACTTAATTGCAGTTTTTCAAAGTTGGTGCTAAAACTAAATACACATCTCATTATGTGACCACATCAGGTGATGATGTAGGCCTTGTGCAGTTGGTTCTCACAAACTTAGAACTAAACATCAAACATCCCAGGCTTACAAAAAAAAAAAAAAAAAGGATGAAGAAGCTGATTTAATTTGACAAATAAGTCCCAGCTATGAAAGATGTCATTGTGCCTACTTCCCCTTGTGATTACATTGGGATGCTCTGCATAGATGAGGTTTGGCAGCAATGTCTGGATGTGTTGTTCTTGTACAATCCACCAAAGCACCCATGAGAAGCCAAGTCCTGGATCATCAGGGGAAACCAATGGCATGCACTCTGCCCTAGCACTTCTCAGGATGCAGGATGGGCTGATCAATAGGACCACCTGCCTGCTTCTAGACTAGGCCATCTGCTTTGGATCACACCTCAAAGAACAGGCTTGGATTTCTTGGGAAACTTTTCCTTCTTGTACACTGTAAATATTTTGCCTCCTCTATTTGGACTCTCATGCTGCTTACCAAGTCTGATTTGCCTGCTCAGAGCAAACACACACACACACACACACACACACACACACACGCACACACACACACACACACACACACACACACACACACACACACACACACACACACACACACACACACACACACACACACACTCCTATTCCCTCACCACACTGTTTGATCTTTGATGCAGGCTGGGCTGGGTTCAGAATATCAAAGCAACATGACCTACAATAGCTTATCCTCACCAGCAGGACAAGTCTATGCCGCCCTTAAAAGCATCATTCATGATGATTTCACACAGGTTTGAAGTAAATCTGTGTTACCTGTGTTGCATCCTTGGATATGTTGCAGTACTCAGTTAGAAACTGTTGTAACTTTATTTTAGCAGCCTAGCCTGACCTCATACTTTAAAACTCCTTTTCTCCGTTGTTTCCTGACTCTCTTCTATTTCCAGGTGAGCTTCCAGTCAGCCAACCAGCCAGGCTCAACTCTTCATTGCCATGGATGCCTGTGCCCGTATCAGAGGAGTACCTGTAAGGTCCAGGGCGTCAGTCCGGAAGGAGGTCAGTCCACTGGGACACATTTGCATTTTATTCTGTTTTGCATTGAGCTGCATCTTTACCTCTTTTTACACCCCCCATTCAAGGTGTGACTTTTGTACCCCCTTTTCTCTTTTGCTGTTTGTGAGATGAGTTGAAAGTGAGTCAGAGTTGATGAGCTGACAATGGAGGTATCCACAGAGCCAAAGAGGAAATTGTGATGTCCTCTGACTGTCCTCGGTTACGTCTATTGTGTGGCGAAAAGACAGCTTGCTCAATAATGGAGGAAGAATTGCGCAAAACGACTGCACTAACAGCAAGAAGTCAGGTTTTATCTTTATACAAACCTTCAAAAAGTAACTGGATTTCTTTTTTTTTTTTTTTTTTAAACCTGTCCTGTCCAGCGTCATCACAAGCAGAATGATAGTCTGGTTCCTGTATTGTGCCGAACAAATTTGCGTTGCCAAGGGGAGGCTTATGGGCACCTCTTGATAATCTGATTCATTTATTTATTTATTTACTTACTTTGAATCATGGAATCTATGTAATCTTGGATTTAAAGGAACTGGATTTCTACATTTCATAGACAACTAGAATCAAATTTCAGATATAGATTTTTTTTCAGTTTCTCAAAAAAGGGGGAAAAAAAGGAAAAAAAAAGAAAAAAGACTTTTTAGCATGTTCCATTGATAATCTATGTAGTAGCAATGTCTGCATTTAATGGAAAAGTTGTTTACAATTCCGTCTGCAAGCAGATAAGCAACATAAAAAGACATTCTGCTAATGCAGCTTTTACACAGGGTGACTTAACGGTTAATGTTTGCTCCATCTGTCCATGCATCCATCTGTGTCCACTTCATCCTATTCAGGGTCTTGGAGGGGGGCTGGAGACTGTCCCAGCTGCCAACAAGCAAGAGGCAGGGTACACAGCGGTTAGGTCGCCACTCTATTACAGAGACAAACGAGACAAATAACTGCGTGCTCACAAATGTTTGGACTCACCAGTTGACCAAACATGTATGATTTGGGACTGTGGGGAGAATCCAGTCATGCATTGGGAAAACATGCAAACTCCACCCAAAGAAACCAGCTGAGATTCAAATTAGGAACTTTTGTGCTGCAAGGTGTCTGTTTCCATTCCCTCCAATGTGCACTGAGTCTTCAGAATAAGCAAAACAGTCGCCATTCACTGTTTTTTATTCTTATTACTTATTCTAAATCAGAAATGGATGAACAAATGTAATATACAGAGGATTTGCAACAGTATTACATATCTGTGGGAAAAGAGCTTTGCAAATGAGACATGAAGCCTTGCTCTACAGTAATTATAATAAACAAATGTGCAGACTCTCAATTTCTCATCAGGACTAACCATGTGCCGCTTTTTTTCAGACTGTGCGTGACGGTGGGGCACAGTCTGCCAAAAGCCTCTTTAGGAATAAAAAGGAACTATGCAGTGTTTGCCTGGAGCTGCCAACCAGAGACAGCACAAGACTGACGGAGGTTTGTGACACAAACAGCAGCACAGTCCCACAAATACAGCTCAGCCACATGCAAAGATGAGATATACTGATGCTGAGCTTCCCTTTCAGGTTCATTTTGTGTGCCTGCCAGGACAGTGTGAAGGAGATGATATCACTCAGCAGGTGTGTTTTCATAATTAACTTGTATACTGACCGGCTAGTGATCCATGTTGAAGGTTTAGAGACAGCAAACTTATTTTTTTTACATTAAGCTCCTCATTTGTCTTAAAATCTTAGGCTAAGTCCACACAGCACTGAAGCCGTTCAGGTGTGAAAACGGTGGCAAAAACAAGGAGAAAGGCCTCAACATCCCCATGAAACATCTGTAGTACATACAAGGCTGTGGGGGACGCTACAGTGATTAAAGAGTAACACTCCAGAGCCAGAACAAGACGCAGCGCATGGGCAGATAATGACGTATCTACTTGGTCCTGCTGTTGATGGTACAGCAGCGCAGCACTGTGTTGTAAAAGCTGTGCATTTTAATGCTAAAGCTGTAGGACTGTCTGTAGAAGCACCACAACACAGTTGGTCATTGACGCCATTATTGTTGTGTTTGTTATTGTTGTGCACTCATGACACTGACGTCATATCCTCTAGTGGTGCAGTTCCGCCGTCCTCACAATACCACAGATGGTAGAGGTCTCAAACCTCTCCAACTTGCTACCTGGTTTCAGACATGATCGGTTTCATGGAGGCTAATCCCTGGGTTCGTTGGGATGAAAGGGTGGATTGCTAAAATACTTTTGCAGTTTTAGTGCAATTCAGCGTCAGTCCCTTAGATGACCCGATGTCTGCTTTTTCTACCCCAGGCTCTGTCCTCTCTGCCCGGGGGGCTGTGCGAGCTTCTCCGGTCTCTCCATGTTCACAGCCTGAAGAATGATGAAGTTCTGATGCTCAAAGACTCCCGTAGGCTGGCAGAGCACAGGGACACTGGACCTCAGGTGGGTGTCAGACCTCCCATTTTGAAGGAATTCACTGAGCCAGCAAAAAAAAAAAAAAGCCTATCTGTGCCAGAAGTTGAAAACCTAACAAGAAAATGGATTCAGAGTCTACACACACCTTCACATTCAGTTTACATTTTTCTAATATAGCTTTGATTTCAAGGAAAATGATAAAATGGTCATTTTCTTCACTAATTAAACACTTTAAAACTTTCAACTTTCATAAATATTCAGACCATTTGTCTTTGACATGTCTACAGTGTGTCCATCTGTGACCATTTAAATTAATATGACATTATTTAGAGCCACACACACTCATGTGTGCATATAAGTTGCTTTTCTGCAAATAACAGTTCACTTCAGGATGAGTCTCTGAGTGTCACAGCTAAAGCTCAGATATGAGTCGGCCCCTCCCCGTCATTTTTAGCTTGATGTTACACCTTGAATTGCAGTTCCCAGAGCGTGGGTGAAATATTCCTTTATGTTATGAAATTCCTCAGTTAGTTGTCATCAGTGCTGTGAAAGGTCACAGTTAGCAAGAGAGCTGGTTCAAAGTTCAGTTCACACAGATTAAAATAAACTGAAAATATTACAGTGTGTGGTGGCAGGAGTTTGCTTACAATACTATTTAGTCTATAGGCTAAGAGATGGAGGCTTTTCCACACTGGTACTTTATTTAGTAAGACTAAACAATCACACAATGCCAGGTATCCGTGGCTGTACATGAGCAGCAGAATAAAGCCCACACAGCGGACACCAGTCTGTGTAGCATTCATTATATAATTCTTAGCTTTTAATAACTATTGTGTAGATCATGCCAGTATGAACAGATCAGATTGGCTTTATTTTTTTTGCTGTAACAAACACTCTGAGTGCTGCTTCAGCTTCACTCCAGAGTGCTGATTTTTTTTGACGTTGATAGACTCTGCCAAAACTGAGAATTTTCACTTAAATATGATAGCAAAAGTGGGAGATGATCGGGCACTGCGTTTCTTTCTATATATTCATAATTTTTTGTCATTTATTCACAGGAAGAAAAGCAATAGAATTAGCTCATCCTGCTCGTCAATTTTCTCAATTCGGCTTTGATGAGTTTTGTGAATTTTTAAGGCCAAGTTAAAAAAAAATCATCAGATGGAATAGGTGAAGTTGTGCTGGAAAAAAAAGGATACCAAACATAAAGATGGTAAACTTTATGGTGTATAAAGGCAAAATAAAAAAAATATTTGACAACCAAAACAGGAGCTGACCCCTTAGGGTCAACCTTGATTGAATGTGGAAGGTAAACAGGATGTCATTCAGTGTTGCTTACTTTCTATTTTTCATTTTAACAACAGTCTAGTTTAATAATAATAAAAAAAACATAAAATATTAAATCTGTTCATTTGAATGTGTTTAAGCACAATGCTGCCTGTTTTTTTTTAAACACTGTTACTCTCCTAATCCAGGCTGTTCACAAACATTTTACCTGGTAAAATAAAGGAATGTGCATGTAATAACTAAAGATAATGCTGAACTATTTATTGAAAGATGTGTTGATCCTGGGATATGCTGTGCAGGAAAAAAAACCCTCACAGCTTATTTGAAGTGTGAATCTAAAACAATCTCCATTAGAGGGACCATGTGGCCCAATTACTTCTCCCTGCATCACAACCCCGGAATGAATCAGGACACCACACGGGTGGAATGAACAAGGGTAGCAATGAGAGGAGAAATCAGGAATACATACTTTTTTTTTTAATAATGGAGAACAGCTGAACTTATGACAACTACATCAGCCCCAAAAACCAGTTTGTTCATGAAAATTTGAGTTTATTTATACTAAAAATGCATATAAACATAGCAAAAGAAAATTTATTTCACTCATTCTCACCAGCAAAAAGTGCATTCCTGCCATTGTTGATTAAGCTGTTTTGTTGGCCTTCTCTGTCCAACAGACATACCAAGTGTTTCTCACACTTTTGAGGAAACACAGGTGGGAAAGACAGATGTTGTTTTTTCAGCCCACGCCTGCAGCCTTGTCCTTCCTGGTGCTGTGTGTCTTATTTGGGTTCACAGAGACCCTGCAGCTCATTCTGTGGGTTTGTCGTCCAGTTCAGACAGCAAGACCTCCCACTGATATGAATTATAATGCATACATTCTGATGAGTTGCAGTCAGAGCACAGACATAACAATCTTCCTCCAGCCCACTTCCTCTATCCTGTAAGATAAAAAATCTCCATGTGAGTTCAGTGTATTTAACTAAACAAAAGATCTTTCTCAACAACAGCTGGTCTGACCGAGCTGCTGCAAAACACAATTGATTTAACAGTTTGGAGACGTGTTGTTTTTCTCCAAATCACCTGCCAGCCAGACCAAACTTTTAATATTTCTCTTCCTTTCTTGTGCTTTTTCTTCTTTTTTTACAGTGTTTGCTAAGGGCTGTGTGTGTGTTCAGGCATAATCCCAGCACGAGTGTTTATCATCAGGGCACTGTAGCGTCTCTGGTGGGCTTGTTGGGATGCTACACGGCTGGGGTTCGCTACGTCCTGGAGCTTCAGGCTCTTCAGAGGGGCATTGAGACCAACCAACCAGAGGAAGATGACACCAACCAGTCGGTGTCATCAATCGAGGATGACTTTGTCACAGCCCTGGAGCATCTGGAGGAGGAAGAAACTTCGGACAATCCCTGTGGGTTTTATTTAAAGCATTTAAAAACCTCTAGGGTGTTACTGACTTATAAGGGAAAAAAACAAGAAGGAAACATGAATTTTAAAACCTGTGTGAATGTTTTCTTCCTTTGATTAACATTTTTTTCTTATCCCTCTGTCTCCTTTCTGTCCATCTCCACAGCTGCAGCTCCCTATTGCCCCTTTAAAAAGCGTGACGTGGCATCACAGACTGTCCCAGCCCACAAGAGAAAAAAGGAGTTGTCAGGCTCCCGTGTTATCACACGTTCATCTTCCAAGAAATGTTCAGCCAAACAGAAGTCAGGCCCAGATGTGTCTGTCACAGTTCAGAGGTCATCATCAGAGGTGGAATCCCAGTGGACATACTGCAGTCCTGGAGCACGTCTGCCCTCCCCATCGACTCGCGTCAGCGAATCCGAAGAATCGGACTGTTCCAGTCCCAGCCCAATCATTTTCCTGGATGAAGTGGGCTATCAGAAGAGCCTGCTGGCCAAGCTAGACATCCCCCAGGTGCCAGGGGGGCCCAAAGAGCGAGTTGAAGACTCAGACTCTGAAGTGAGTGAATTCTTTGATAGTTTTGACCAGTTTGACGACCTGGAGGAGCTGAGCTCAGAGAGCTGCACTCTTACTCTTCCTGTGGACCCCACCAATACTACGTCTGCTGAGGCAAATTCAAGTGGATCATCCCCTAAATATGTTTCCAGGGGCTGCTCAACCAAGGGTATGAATCCACACCGCTTTGACCAGCCCACTCTCCCAGCTAATGTGAAGAAACCTACTCCTCTGAAACCAGGCTCTCCCTTCTCGATACACTCTGAGGTGCCAGACTCCCCTCGGCCAGTGCAGACACCTTCTGAGGAGAACGGCGGACCTCTCTTCAGTCCTGTCAGCTCCTCTGCCTTTAGTCCTCTTGGGGACCCTAGTGGACCACTGGAATACTTCTGGAAGACAGAAGAGGATGGGCAGGACAGCTCGGAGCTACGTAAACCTCAGAACCTCTGCTCCCTGTATAAGACCTACTCAGACTTTGCAAGCAGTCTGTCCAAAGAAATTCTGGGATCTGTATGTGGTTACCAGTCTGCCGTTGACATCAGTGACAATAAGAACCTTAGCTGTGTTTGCCACAAGGAGTTTAAAAACTCTTCGGGCTATCTGATGAAGCTTTCAGACATCCAGGAGACAGTAACTGTGGCCAAGCTGCAGAGGAAGTCCCAGTCTCTAAAGGATGGCATTCAGAGGTTTGCCTCTGACCTGGTGGAGATGAGTCTGGGCAGCGCCCTGCGAGACCTCCAAAAAGGCGTCTCCTCCTGCACCACCACCTTATGTCACCTGGCTGCCAGAATTACCTCCTCAGTTTTTCAGATGGCCTTCCATGAGATCGGCATGCGACGTGCCTATGTGCTGAAAGAACGAGCCATCAACGGATTGGCCGGCTTCCTGGTCGGTGAGGCCATTTCTGGGGCACTGAAGGAGTTCCTGACAGTGAAAAAGCAGATATTCCACAGCACAGTGACACGGTTTGCTGCCGATCTGGCTGAGGAGCTGGTATTTGAAGGCATCATGGAAGTATGCCAGTTCTCTCATCCCTCGACCCCTCTCACACCTAGCGATTGGTCCTTTGGCCACAGGCTAGAAGAGGAGGAAGAAGAGGAGGTGGTCACTTCTTATGCTTCAGACTTATCTGAATCAGTTATCCAGGAAGCTTTCATTCAACTGTCTCAAGCTGATGTCACCTTCAGTAGTCAAGCAGCTATCAGTGTGTCCCTGGACAACATCTGCTATGTCAGCGCAGACAATACTAGCACTAGCACCTGCAGCACCTTCGCTAACCAACAGGTTTTAAGTGCAGCAACCCCGGGCCCATTACGAGAGGATGCTACGTGTACGGTGAAGAATGCTTTGTTCACTGTATCAGGAATGGCCAGCTGTATTCCTGTGCCCCAAGCAGGCCAAGCCCTCTCCCACTTTCAGGATCCAGAGGACGCATGTCAGCAGAACTCCAGGTTGTCAGATAGCCCTAAAAGAGTATCATGCTCTGATACTGCCACCTCTTCACACTCTCACTCCGGCAGTCATGGCACTAATGCCGTCATAACTGGAGGGGAACCATCCCAACAAAAGTCTCCATTTCAAAACTTTTCTGGCAACATGGTGGATATGATTGTAACTGAGGCTTGTGAGCTTATAACTGCTTCAAAGATGAAGAAGAGTTTTGGTGACTGTGCTGATTTCCTTACAAAGACAATCGGAAGCCGAAGGGATTCCACTTCAAAGCAGGACACTCTAGATTCTCCTTTAAAGCTGGGAGCTGGCAGGGAGGATTTCAGATACGAGGGGTGCGTTGGGCAGGGCGTCCCTTTTGAGCAGGCAGCTCCGGTTTCATTCCAGATGGGATCTTTAAAGCAGGGGAGAGTCCACTATGAGATGGATCCCATGGGTAGAGGTGTGGTTGAACCCCATCCTGTAATGATGGATACTCTTGATGTGCCAGGAACAGCTGTGGGTGGACGAAACAGGACATCTGTTCCGTTGGATGACCAGAAATCTGGTGGGACTCCTGGTACTCCTCCCTCCACCCCTCAGCAGCCCACTGAGGTCTCCAAAGAGAAACAAATAAAACAGTTCTCTAAGAAGTTAAAGAGCAAACTGGCCAAGGAGTTTTCCCCTGCAACGCCACCTCCAACACCTCACTACCAGCCTGAGCCCGGCCCTGGGCCAAAAGACAACATTCCCGAGGTGGAAAAGGCAGAGTTTGTGCTCAAACTGATGAGGTCTCTCTCCGAGGAGGCGGAAGGCACTGAGGATGTAGAGGAGGAAGAGCCAGCGGAAGAAGTCAATAACACCCCCAACAGATGTTTAGAGGCCGAGGGTGGCTGTCATGATCTGAACCAGACTTCCTCTCGCAGGATGTCCAACAAGGAAGCACTTCATTACGCTGAGAGGTTGGCGTGTCACATAGTCTCCATGGCAACAGAGATGGATACCTTGGGAGTAGCAGTGGAAAAGGGGGAGATGAGCAAGGGCAGTGAGAGGAGAAGAGACAGTGTGGCTCAGTTCTCGGAGCAGACTCTGAACACGTTGTGGGTGTATGCTGGTGAGGTGGCGGGAGAGGTCATAAATGACGTGAAGAAGATGGTGAGCTCTGGACAGCAGTGTCCGTACCACAGAGCTCTCAGGAGGAGGAGGAGCTTCAATGGATCTGGCTCTGAATGTCTGCATCACCACAATCGACACCAGTCTCATCCCAGTACTGAGCAGAACAGAGACTGGAGGTTAGGGAGGCTGGCTGATCTGTGGTCTGACGACCTGATAGCCTCGGTTTCCAGGTCTTCCACCTCCAATTCAAGCTCCAGCTCCGGTCTGTCCTCTGAGTATCCAAGCTGTGAGAGCGTGACGGATGAATATGCCGGCTACCTCATTAGGGTGCTGAGAAAGGAAGGTGGCAGCAGGGAGTTGGTCCTAGACCAGTATGCAAGCCGTTTAGCTTACCGCTCCATAAAACTAGGCTTGGCTCACGCCAGTCGTAAGATAAAACAAAGATCTTCTAGTGCCTGCCTTCACTCCTCCAAGTCTCTGCCAGATGAATGGAAAGCGTCAGGTGGGACCTCATCGCTCAAACACAGAGCAGAGTCAGCGGGGGTTCAGCCAGGTGAGGATGCTCATTGTTGCTGCAGAGACTCTGAAGCACAGAGCAAGAGAGAGTACATGGATTTGGTCAACTTTGCAGAGTCATTAGCTTACAACATCACCTGTGATGTCACACAAAAGCTCCGTCTCTCATCTGTACGGCTTCCCAAATCACTCACTGACTCCTGTCTTTATAAGAAATCCAAACTTGAAGACATGGCAGATAATCTCATCAGGAATTCCTTCTCCTGCCCTTTGTTGTCCAAGGAAGGTAAGAGCAGACACTACCACAGCACAGGAAGCCTGTATGATGGAGGCTACAGCAGCAGGGTCATGCAGGTCATCGAGCATTATGCCAGGAAGATTGTGGACGACACGCTGAAGATGAGCCTGGCTTCGGTTGGAAATTCATCCTGGGAGCACCTGCGGACACAAGGCCAAGACAGACACTCGCATACCCAGAGGCTGTCTGATGGGCCAGCAGGGGTCCAAGTTTTAGGAGAGAGGACCTGCCGTTACTGCCAGGTCCAGGAGTGTCCATACTGCACCAAACGTAGCCAGCATCATTACCAGCCTGTATTACAGAGGAGGAAAAGGGGGATGGAGGGTCAGGCTGGAGTCGAGCAACTCCCTGGTGTGGAGATTCCCAAGATCCACATCGACCTGGACCACAGGGCAGTTTTTGCAGATGAGATGGTTTCCATGGCAATGGAGACGGCTAAACGCGAGCTTAGTAACACCAGCCTAAACGCTGACAGTGGCATCGGCCATGATGGCACCAGCTATGCTGAGAGCCTGACTGCAGAGATCATGACGTCAGCTCTGTCCAACATCTGTCAGACTGCCAGTATCAGGTACACACACACAGACTTACATATGCAGTGAAGTCCATCAGCGCAGGTCAGGGGTCTGTGACTTTTAATAACAAAAGAGACATTTTTAACACCTGTCCCACTAAATTAACAGTTTAGAGCCGCAAAACCGTTATGACTCAAAAGTAATTTACAGTAAACAAAGCTGTCAACATTTTATTGCTTTTATGTGTCACGTGTAACACGAAGATGATGAACCATCAGAGTTCATATATTTACACAACAACGTCTGCTCAGTATTCGTCTTTATTGCTCGGCTCATCACAGATGAATGAGTCAGCTGGAGCTGAATCAGTTTGCTGAGTCATGATGTTTGTTGTCATTTTAACGGTCCTGTCTGACAGCCTTTGCAACCAGAGGCCTCTCTCTAATTTTGCAGCTTTTTCCCGTTTGTTTTGCAAGTCCAACAATAGATGTTCTATATTTAATGAGTCTATACTCTGACTCTGCATCTCACCATCTCTTCAGTTGCCACAAAACCTGCAGCAGTAATTGAGTTTCAGGACTTAATCCACTTTTTAAAGTGTGTTTGCACTGCTCAGCTTTCCACAGATCTTCTGAAACATTTCATTAATTGATTAATCTCCAGTGGAGATAGTGGAAGTGTCTTTCAGATTGTGTCATATGTTTTGCTGTTTTTTTTAATCATGTACAAAAAGCCGCTCATTTACCGTTTTACTGCACCGAGAATTGCTGTTATGAATTTGTGAGTGTAAGTATTTGCACCATTTTCTGACTGCGTTTATTATATATATTTTTTTCTTTTTTTTTTTTTTTTGGTGATTCCTCTTATAGTGCACCAGGTAGGGTAGCCACAGAGTCCACTGTATCCCAGCAGCTGAGTGTTGGAGATGACAGTCTGGGCAGCTGGTCTAATCTGAGCTTTGAAGATGATCACCCAGATGACAGCAGCAGCTTCCTCCATCTCAGTGACAGGTAGAAACCACTTCACTTTTTCAGTTTTCCTTACAGACATCTAGTACCTGGATCTCTCGAGTGTTCCTGAAGTAAGAAACAGTTAATAATCATTTGCACAAACACTTAATTCCATCAGCTTAAAAAAATATTAGTTTGGATCTAAACAATGTTGTGAAACTTCATTTCCACACTGATTTTAAGTCAGAATGCAGTTTTTATTTTGTTTAATACAAAGTTATATGATGAGAAGTTGAGTTTTAATCTGTTTACTTCAATCTGCCGTTGGTTACAGCAGATAGTCAACAGTGTGACTAGATGCAGCAAAGAGGTCCAAACAAGTATGAAATTTTAGAAGTGGCTTTGGGCTATTTTTATAAGTAGTCCTAGTGTTTTCCCAGAAATTATGCAGTGACATTTTTTATATGACATCTGTTATTACATTCATCTCTCAGGGTTGTGTCTAAACTTGGCTTGTTTTTAGAAAGTGAGGAATCTTTCTATATACAATTCAAATAGTTTCAGGCAAGGATCTGAGTCGTTGACTTGTTGACTGCTAAATTATCAGGAGACAGTGTCCACAGGGACTTAAAACAGGCAGCAGGAATACACACAGTGTTATTCAGCCACAGTTTTTTAGAGAAATTGTACTTGAATTTTATAACTAAGAATATCCTGATAGATTTCAGTCCAAACTTCCTGAATAGGCTGAATTATATAAGGATCAGCAGGTGACCTTAACTTCATATTCTAACTTGAGTGCATCAGTTTTTGCAGTTGAGTTATTGAAAAAGAGAAGAGCACCTCTAGAGGGTGCACTAGAAAGCTCAACGTGCACATAACTTCCACCTTTGCAGGGTGTTAATGTTAGTGTTTTGTCTACATTAAGATCACAGTAGAAAACCAATAGATACAGAATAAGATGAGATTTAAGGCTTGTAAATAAAAAATATTGCAATTATTTAGTCTAATTTACCCCAAAACTGCCACTACTGGTCACCTCCATTTTGCATTGCCCATGCACAATTTTAATCTGTGAGAACATGCACCACTGTTGCTCCAAACAAACACAGAACACATCAGGAAAATATCATAAAATATAAACTTATGATTAAAAGCAAGTATATTTTGAGCCTCAACTGTTATGACTTTAAGCATAATCTTAAAGTTTTCTAATATCTGCAATGGTTCCAACTTCTAACAGTGATGGAAATCTGGATGATGGCTGCAACGGGGGATCTCCTTTACTTTTAACGCAGTTTAACTCCAAAACAAAACAAATGTTTGTCCGCTGTGGCTTCTGGCAAAGAAAGGACTAAAAACAGCACCAAGACAAGCAAAAGTAGCCCACACGTCAGGTTGTTTCTCATATTTTTTATACAGCCAAATACCTTTCTCCCAAAGCTTGCTATCTCTATGGAAGCAAAGCTGACAACATTTGAGGTTCTTTTCCAAGATACCACAGCAACACCATGCTGGGGCGTCTTTTAAATTGGCCAATGGGACTGAGTTCATCTATCATAATATTTTCTAAAGATGTGTCTTTGCGTGCTACCCTCACTTCAGGCACTGTTTCTACAGGAACAAAGTCCATCACGTGTAATTCATTAGACACTTTATTGATGCAAGCATGTCCTCTCAGCAGAGGAAAGAAAAACACCTCTATGAGCTTATTAAGACACAGAGGATGAAGGTTGACTGAATGAATCAGCTTTTGGCCTGTCATCCAGTGAAACCACAGGGAGAAAGCTGAGTCAATGCAGATTAATGGAGGTATTTTTAGATATCAGAAATGTTCATCTCTTCAGACTCATTGAGTTTTTGCATGCCACAGTGTGCAGGTCCCAGCCAGCAGACCAATTATCGACTAATTACAGAAAGAGTGTATGTTGTGGCTCTGTTGCCAGCTGGTTGTCCTGGCAGAACCCACAGGCTTAACACGGTTATGTGAAAACAAGAATGCAATGATCTCACATCTTGGGCTTTTAGCAACAAATTGTCTCCATCAACATTACGGATGGTTCAGTGGGATATACCGTGCAGTGGAAAAAACCTGCATCATTTGGAGAATATCCCTCTGTTTTCAACCTACCTGATAGTTAAAGAGTTTATTGCAAATAGAAATGCTCATTAAGAGTGTTGTGGTATGATGGCATCACAGGAAAACAAGAGGAAACATTTAATTTGATCTTCTCCTAAAAAAATCTAAAAAAGAAAAAAACAAACAAAACTGAATAATCTAGTTGCCTAAGTGTGCACACCCTTAAAATAATATTCATTAAAGCACCTTCTGATGTAATCACAGCATTCATCATCTTGATGTCCTCTTCAGGTCACCCCACAGATTTTCTGTTGGATTTAGGATCTGGGTTCTGGCTGGGCCGTTACAAAACTTCTTTTAATATGGATGCATGCTTGGGGTCATTGTTTTGTTGATTAAATTCGTCTTCAGCTTCAGTTTTCTAGCAGACATCTGAGGATTTTGGGCTAGAAGGGTCTGTTCAGAATACCTTCCACCTCATTTAAATCCCCAGTTCCAGCTGGAAAAAAAAAGCAACCCCAAAGCATGATACTGCCACCGCCATGCATAGCAAACTTTTATGAATAGCGCGTATGTATACACGCACATAGAATCAGGCTGACATTTGATACTGGTATTGGTGCATCTCTAATATCCAATGCTGTGGACATTTCTGACTGAAATCTTTCAGTAGTGAGATATGTTTGAAGGTTAGTAAGTTCTCTGTGGAGCATGCTTTTTCTGTAACAGAGTAAATCCCACAACAACAGCTGAACTTTATTTAGAGTTAAGAGTTGATTTAGTAGATGGGAGATGTGTAACCAAGAAAACTGACTGTTGTGATTACATCAAAAGATGCTTCAACAAAGTATTAGTTTAAGGGTGTCCAGACTTAAACAACAAGCTTATTGTCCTTTTTTTCTTTTTTAAATTTAATCCCTGACAGATTTGTTTGTATTTCAACTGACTTGTACAGGTTAACGGTCACATTAAAGCTGGAGAAAGGTTTGAGAACTGTGATAAACTTGACATTTTAACAGGACTGTGTAAACCTTTTCTACCCATTCTAGTGGTGCATTACCTGCCTTCTCTCCTCAGCAGCAATGGGAACAGCAGTAGCTGGAGCAGTCTGGGCCTGGAGGGGGAGGTGTGTGAGGAGCGCATGTCGTTCTCCCCCTCTGACAGGTTGGTCAGCGACTGGTTGGCACAGCTAACCTTTTTAACTACCTTGGGGTTCACCTAGAATGGGACAAAGAATGAGCTAAGTTCACTGTGAAAGGAAGTGTTTGACACAAAACTAGCACAGAAATAAAGAATTGCTTCATCATGTGAGAATAACTCAGCAGTTGTACAAAGACATCTAGATATATTCTTTGTCTCATGCTGGGAACCTCCAGCCTCTTGCATGACCACACTGTAGTTCCAAATATAAACAGACATGATAAATGCTTGTTAATGCTAATGCCTTCATGCAATGTGCTGCTTATGTTTGTCATCGTCCAATTAAATAGAGGTATGCATGCAGGTTTAGCTTTGCACCTGTGAACAGATGTTTCCAGAAGAACTTCTGTTTTCCTTTACAAATACAGGTCTTTTTCACTACCATGCAAATCCTTTTCTACACATTCACACAGGTATTGATCCATGTCACTGATGGGAACATGTCACCCAGCTACATGTGTGTTCAGGGCAGCAAGAATGGACAGAGTTCACATTTCTTTTCAGAAACACACAGTTATCATCTTGCATGAAGTCTCCAAACTGACAGCAATCACTCGTAGATAAAAAAGATGAGCAAATAATCCATTTTAACTTGTCTGTAAATCCCCTGAGTCCTGCAGCATAGGTCTAATGTCCACAGTCCAGTCAAATGTACTTAATTTGCATAATTATTTCAGAAAGTCACTATTATCAGAAACCATGGATGGCCTCAGCCTGGAGGCTTCCTGGACCGAGCTCCTGTTCTGTGCTCATTCCAGCTTTTAGAGAAATAACAGGGGAAAAGGATTGAATCATCTAGTTTTAGCGGGTGTATCAACATTTAAAAAAACGTTCTGAATATTAAAACTTTGATTACCCTACCCTTAGATTCAACATGAATTAAGGTCTGTTGGAAGATAAAATATATCTACAGACAATGTTACCCCCTGAAGACGGACAAAATCTAGTCAGACTCAACTTTTACATTTGATTATGCTTAGAAAATACCGAAAGCTGGTACCAAAGTCTAACCAAATGAACTTACTGGACATACTGGAATATTTCCCAGCTCCATGACGGCATTCAGTCAAACTTAAGGAAATACAGGTGAAACTCCAAAAATTTGAATATTGTGCAAAACTTAATTTATTTCAGTAATTTAACTTAAAAAGGTAAACTCATATAAAGACTCATTATATGCAAAGTGAAATATTTCAAGCATCTATTTATTTTGATTATTATGGCTTACAGGTTATGAAAAATCCAAAAATCGAAATATCAGAAAATTAGAAAAGTGTGAAAAGTTTAATGTTGTAGCCTCTAGGTGCCACACTCTAACCAGCCAATTAATCCAAAACACCAGCAAAGGAGTCCTGAGCATTTAAATGGTCTCTCAGTCTATTTCAGTAGAATTCTTAATCATGGGGAAAGTTGCTGACCCGATAGTTGTGCAGAAAACCATCAGTGACTCCCTCCACAAGGAGGGAAAGCCTCAAAAGGTGATTGCAAAAGAAGCTGGATGCTCTCAAAGTGCTGCGTCAAGGCACATCAATAAAAAGTTGAGTGGAAGAAAAAGGCGCACAACCAGCAGGGATGACCGTGGCCTGGAGAGGATCGTCAGGAAAAGGCCATTCAGAAATGTGGGGGAGCTTCACAAGGCTGGAGTTAGAGCTTCCAGAGCCACCACACACAGTCCTGGACTTGGACTTCACATGTCCTGTTCCTCTTGTCAAGCTGCGCCTGAACAAAACACGTCAGAAGCGTCTTACCTGAGATAAAGAAAAAATTAACTGGTCTGTTGAGCAGTGGTCCAAAGTGCTCTTTTCTGATGAGGCACATTTTGCATCTCATGTGGAAATCCAGGTCCCAGAGTCTGGAGGAAGAATGGAGAAGCAACAATCCAAGACACTAAAAGAGTAGCATGAATTTTTCTCAGTCTGTGTTGACGTGAGAGCCATGTCATCTGCTGGTGTTGGTCCACTGGGCTTTATTAAGTCCTGAGTCAATGCAGCATCTACCAGGATTACTGGGCTTGATTGGCCAGCAGACTCTCTTGACCTAAACTCCGTAGAAAATCTATGGGGCATTATCAAGAGAAAGAGGAGACACATGAGACCGAGCAGTGCAGAAGAGCTGAAGGCCGCTATTGAAGCATCCTGGTCTTCCATTCCACCCCAGCAGGACCACAGGTTGACAACATTCATGCCACGCCCCATTGAGGCAGTAATTCATGCAAAAGGGGCTCAAACCCAATCCTGAGTTCGTATGCAGGACTAAACTCTTCAGATGGTCAACAGTTTTGGATTCAATTTTTTTTTCTTCAAAGTTTAAAACTCATTTACATGTAATTTTCAAAAAGTGTATATCTCAAGAAAGTTTGAGAACACTAACTCAGCTTTACTGAAACTAGTTACCTAAATGACAGCACGAATACGTTTACATACTTTTTCACCACCGCCATCAGCTGTTTATTAAAAACACCCGTTCAGCCTCGCATCAGGGGAAATGCGGAAGCCACAACTTTCTGCTTAATTCTTTTCTGTGTTAACAATGCCCACCTCAAATGTCCGACCAATCACAATACTTCTCGGAGCCCCATGAAAAGAAAGTTCTGCTTGGATGATGTGTCGAGAACAAGCAGCAAGCTGTCCCCAATCATGTCTGCGAAAGAAAAATGACGTCATTTTGTTCTCAAGCCATCAAGAACAAGAAAAAAGTTCTGGCTTCTCGCGGAGTATGTAACAGCCTTTAGTTATGTTTTAGCTATCAAAAACACTTTGCAATATGGTTAGAGAAGCTGACTTGGGTCTGGAAGGCCCAGGTTCAAGTCCCCGGACTGGTGATGAAGGCCAACCACTGTGGGCCCCTTAACCAGTCCTCAAGGACTGGTGCCCTGCAGGTATTGGATGTTTACCTACTACAACACACCTGATTCAAATAACATGGATCTCCACCAGCTTGTTGTCAAGTTCTGCACAAGTCTGTTAACAACCCAGTCATTTGAATCAGGTGTGATGCTGCAGGGACACATCCAGTGCAGCAGGATAACAGCCTGAGGACCGGACATGGCAGCACACTGCTCCTTCTCTAACTACTGCTGGGTCAAAAGCAGGAGACTCAGTGTTTCTTTGTTATATACTGTAAACTAAAAAATTCTCCTTCTTCTAAAATAACACTGACTTTCTAACATGGGTTAAACTGGTTAGAGCTCCAGAAAGTTAATTTAATTACACTTTAATTGAAAAAACAGTTTATCTGGTTTGTTCTCTGCAGGCCCTTCCATTAAAACCCATACGGGATAGATGAAACCTGGTGTGTGTATCATAAGTGTTTGCTGTTTCTTAGTACTTCTGCTGTCCTGACTGCGTCCTGACCCTGCATGGTAAATGTGGGAGGTCACCTAACCCTTTTTTTTTCTCTGAAAAAAACACGATATCTTGATAGCAAAAAGGAGCAGAGTCTGAGTGTCTGTAGCTGCAGGGTGTGTCAACAAGACTGTGATTAACAATCTTCTGAGTGGAGAAATGACTGTTTACCTGTTGGCACATCACACAGCAAATATTTGCAAAATTGACAGAAAGGATATGAAGTAGATTTTCAGAAGAAAAAAATTTACTTTCACACTGATCGAGATGTTTTCTTCATCACTGCTTCTTAACTGACGAAAGACATTAAAGCAGAAAAGTAAATGAACTAAAATCTAGAAAAAACACTGACTGGAAATCAGCAGCATGCTTTCATTAGCGGCTTTTTACTGGGATTGCTTCGATTGCAGTGTTTGTGATATCCTGCTTTGCTTATGTGAGTGGCTGCTGGCTCATGCATGCCAAGCTGTCATTTAGATGTCTTTGCATGGAGCCTCATCATCTCTGCTCTTTCTCACTAACCTGTGTGACATGTTTCATCCAACAGTGACAATACAGAGGACAAGGAAGCCGAAGTGAAGGAGGAGTCCAGTGGTAAGTGAGGATGTTCAGTGACCCATCTTCTTCCTAAGACCTAAGCTCTTCATTATTTCTGTACATTGCCAGGAAAACTGGAAGTAAGTACAGTGATTTATTATAAAATGTGAAAACATAAGTGGAGTCAAAAGCAGAGTTTGTCCAACTCTGAGGTTGAAAGTAAATATTGGAGCAGCTTTATTCTTCATTACAGTCTGAACCCTCTCAGACCAGCTTTCTTGTCATTTCTTCAAGTTGTCTAGAGGAATCGTTCTCCAGGCTCCTTGAAGGACTTTCCAAAGCTCCTCTTAGATATTTCTGCCTTTTGTTCTGTTCTCTGTTCTGATGATCCCACACTGCTTCAATAACATTGAGGTCCGGGTTCTGGGGAGGATCCATCCTCCATCAGACCTGTTGCCTCTGGTTTTCAGTCCAGTTCTTGTGTCATGTGACACACCTCAGTCTTTTCTCCCTGTTTCCCTTCCTTAAGAATGGCTTCTTGGTAGCCACGTTTCCATGGAGACAATTTTGGACAAGTCTTCGGCCAACAGTGGATACATCACCTGAAGATGCATCTCTCAGCTCCTGGTTCAGGTCTTTGCTGGATTTGTTCCTAATTCTTCAGGACATCACATTTAGATCCTGTTCATCCACTGTAGAAAGTTTTTTGTTTCTGACGTGTATTCTTTTGTCTTCTACTTGTCCACCTTCTGCACACCATGCTGAGATATGTTTCCAGCTAACAGCTCTTTGGGAATCACCTTGTAGCCGCTTAAATCCTTTTTTCTGTCTGTCCGCCTGTCTTATGTTTGCTGTTTTTCAGATGCAACTAAAGAAATTGGAACAAATTATGCATTTTGTGATAGTCTGCCAAAAAATTGCCTAAAGATCTAATTAAAAACTGTTGTTTTCTAAGTGGTCTCTTGGTGTCAACACACCACTAGTACATCCCCTGAGTTGGGAGCCTTTTTTTAATGCTTGAATGATTTGTAGGTCAGAGCTGAGTGGCTGAAAATAGAATAATACAAGGGCTGGAAAAGCTGAAAATGTCTAAAGAGAAAGTCTGGAGAAATGTTGCTAAAGATCACTTCAAAAGTTTCCAAACAACTCTGTCTGCTTGGAAAAGAAATGTAAAGAAACGAGGGCTGGGTCAAGACTTTCTTGGTACTGTCATCTGTGGCAATGCTAGAATAAGTCAAAGAAAAAAAAATCCAAATCAAACAGATAAACACATGGAAATGGATTAAAGAGGGCCCCCTCTTCTAATTAGAGATCTTGTTCTTTCCGCTGTGAGTCTTGAACCGTTGGCTTTTGTCTGTGTTGTTGCAGGGGATTTTACCACCCCCATATTCAGCCACACCAATACATTAAATGTGTGTCAACCCCAGTGAGAGGTGGGGGACGACAAAATGGGCCTGTGGAACAATGGGAACCCAGAAAAACACTGTCACGCATTATCCCTCAGTGGATCTGTCTGTGCTGTGTGAGTAACAGTTGTCAGTAGCTATCAGGCTGAGGGTGATTAATAATACCGCTCTGTGCTACAGGGACACTCTGCATGGACAGGACTCAGGTGCAGGCTCCCAGGACCCTTCTGCTCATTGTGAATTTGGTCGTCAGAGAGTTTGGTCGCGGCCCTCAACACGTGACCCTCGACCCCCAGCTCAGCAGCATGTTGCAGTGGGTGGCAGCCTCCATGGCCGACATCCCTCAGATCCAGCTGAGTCCTGACAGAGAGCTGCAGCAGGTGAATATGAATGTATTCTTTACCTTTATTTTTATTGTTTTATTGTTCAGCACGACTACTCGCTGCAATGAAAGAAATCATTCTTTCTGTGATGTTGGTTTTAAGGTTATATCCCTGGTTTCCCCAGTTAACTCTTTAATGGAGACCACCCATTTTATTCCTCATGTTGGATTTAGCAATTGTTGTTGTAATACCAGGATTTACCACTAGGGGGAAGCTGCTGTATAAAGAGTTGGAGTTACAGGCATGTACTATGAGCTCCTGCTAGCCAAGTAAGAAACCTGTCTGAATCTGAAGATGTCTTCTGAAAGGCTTAAAATAATGAAGTGTGTCAGTAATTACCAGCAGATTTTCTCATCTGATAGTTCCAGCTACTTTTAGCCATTTTCACATGGTATCAGCTGAACTCTGTATTTATGGCCATCACTACAGACATTACAATGGAAAGAGACTATGTTGGCAGTAGCTGCACTCTAACATCACTGCAGCAGAAAGATTGGTGGTGATAATACACACACACACACACACACAGAGTTGGTGAGAAGCTGAGCTTAGAAACCTGGATCAGGTCGTATTCTGGTTGTGGAATAACTTGACGTGCCTCTGATAGAATCCAGGATGCTGTGGTATGTAAACACCTACTCCAAGTTTCTAAACATTATCTGCTGGTAAAGACCAGAGTAGCTGCATACAGGAGAATAAAAACATGAGTACGTCGCTGACCGCGTGCACATGAAATAAATGAGCACGTTTCTCCTGTTCCATGTAAACACCACATCCAGAATAGGACCAAATATTGGACGAGACCCTAAACTGGGACAAAACTGTGAACGTAAACACACATAACGCTTAGTTTATTAGTTCAGTTTTCACATCATGGTTCAGTTACAGCTAAATATGTACACATTACTCAAAACTGTTTACCTTAACTAGTTAATCTTAAATGGATTTATCTGTTATATATATGTGGTGTTTGTCATTTTATATTTTTTAAAAACTTTTCTTTTTTTTTTAAGTTGCTCCTAAGTTGCTTGAACACTCACGTAGGGCCCATGTAATCTTTAAAAAGAGATAACTACATATAAAGCTATTGGTTCTGTCACAATTGAGGGAAGTAAATCTATAAATAAATGAATAAACAGAACTGCTTCCTTCATAAGGGTAAAGCTGACTGGATTCCCAATTCAGAAAACACCTTTGTATGTACAAAGTGAAAACTGTGAAAACTATTAACCATCAACCAGAAGCTCTTCCAATAGATCCTTAAAATGAGTGACAATAATTATTCTAAATGATATAATAACACATGTATAATTAAACCATTCATTTATTTTATTTATTTCTTCTTTATATTCACTTTTATTTATATATTTTATTCTTGCTTTAGTTTATTTATATATAAATTCAGACATTAATGTGTTATAATAAAATATAAATAGTAATAGTTACAAAAAATAATATAGGATAAATGCTTGTACATAATTAAATCATTAATATTTATTATAGATAAAACAATAAAACTGTTTATAATTTCCTATCAGGCATTAATGAAGGATTTTTGTTTGTTTTCCTTTTAATTTAATTTTAAATTGTGCCATTTCAGCTGCCAGCGGTGGTGCAGAGGCTCCGAGACAAGAGGTGGAGGGTGGGAGATCTGCTTCATACGCTGCTGCGCTACTGTGAAGAGAACCAGACCCACAGTCACCCCCAGGCCAGGGAGGAGGCGTTGCAGGCGGGCAGAGAACCTCACCGCATCCCCCTCTTCCAGTGGCTGCTGGATCACGCTTAGGGCTTCTTTCTTCTTCTTCCCTCCTCAGTTTCAGGCCGACCTTTGCAAACTCCACAGCCTCCAGAGGGCGTCACACAGATCAGCTTCTCCATCGTACTGCCATGGATGTGGGCGTTCTGCATTGCATGCTGTGGCCAAGAAATGCTTCTGTTGTGTTTTAAAACTTTTTTACTACCTTTTGTTTTGTTGTAGCAGATTTATGAATTATCTGGCTGCTTATATCACATAAAAATTTAGCTCGGCATTTCCTGCACCCACCTCCAGCTGTTAGGAGACAGAGAGAGACCCAACCCATGTGTTTCCAGACAGACAAATGAAGTGAGAGGAAGAGAATGTGTTTTTTTTTTTTTTAAATCAGGGAATCCCCACAGCTGCTGGCTGGATGATGTCATCACATCCACAGCTCACCTCTGTGGTGGTGTTTCCACATGTTAAGAGACCATGTTTGCACATACACATCACACCACACCCTCGTACTATCACAACTAATTTAAGAAAACACAGTTCTCTTGCTTGTGTCAAACCAGCAATGATAAGTTTACTTCAGTAAAAATTTTCATATTGTATGGATTTGCTGCCGTACATATAGAAAGAGAAGATGCTGTTCCAGATAGAAAAACTCATGTCTGCACTACGCTGTCATTAATGAGCCATAATTCTGGCTGCAGAATGATAAAAAAAGCACCTGATGAAGTTGCCTCTTGAAAGTTTTACTGTTTTATCTGCTTCCTTAGCAACAATCTCCTTGGTTGTCAAACTTAGTAAGATATTTAGAGTGGAGGATGTTTACCGCGGTGGGGATATATGGAGAAGAAGAAGTATATTTTTTTTAAGGTAGATTTAATCAAACGTGAAATGCTGCTTGTTGTCGTATTGGTTTAAAGTTGCCAAATGTAACTCCGGTGTGATTTTCTGCTCTGTTTGGAGGAGGTAACATACATTTCGGGGAAGATTCGGTGACGCAGACAGCGGACGATAATTAAAGACACCGGTGTTGTCAGCACCTTCAGAAAGAAAACCACAAACTCGCAGCATCTGCATAGCTTAAGCCAGGACTCACACACTCTTGTCACCCACGCTCCCCAGTCACCTTGTGGAATCAGGGAGTCTGAACACCACAACTAACATGCTGATTACTCACCAACACGCACAGCACTACCAGCATCACGCTGAGATGCACTTTTTGTCTGATAGGGGCCAAAGGGAAGGCCGGAGCGTTTCTGAACTTGGCCTCCTCTGTGATTTAACTACAATCCCTCCCCAAAGAACGCAAATATGGATACGTTTGTGTTTATTTATGGTCGTGGTTTTTCTTTCTCAGCGGGGGACCGAAAGATGATGAGATGCTGCGAGGTCTCGAGTTAAAACACTGTAATATGCCACGGCCTCATGTATCATTGGTGACTTCATGGTTGTTGGTGTTCGCCTGCATGGCTCAGTCAGACTTGTTTATGCGCCGGCTTGCGTTAACGGAGCTGCAGTGAAGAGTCTGAGTGCACACTGCTTCGGTATGATTCAGGCCTCTGCAGATGCCTTGTTTGTTCCTGCTTAATTACTAGGCTGCCAAATGGTTATTTAATCTTAAAGGTGTTTGTTCAGTATGATTTGTTTACACAGACATTTACATATATATATATATAAAGATATATTTAAAAAAATCCTAAGTAATTCCCATGTTATAATCAGAAATAGTGTCAGAGATGAAGAAACAGTGAAGTATTAAGCTAAAAAGTGTGAGTATATTGGTTTATATTACAGGAATGTATTTAGAGTCATGGGCACACAAGGTCGCATCACAATGTACAAATTGAAGTTTTCTCCTGGTGTTTTTAGTCATTCGAGTAAGACTTTCCCAGGCTTTATCCAGCACCCGCTCCTTCTCGTGTTTCATTTCTTTCTCTACATTCCTCTGCATCCCAGATGACCTCTAGCACTATATTGTTGTTTTGTGAAAGCTGAATGTGTTACAAAGCTGCCCGGACTCCATTCAGAGGCAGATCCACTGTAAATCTGTTTTGCTATTGTTGTTCCTTGTGTTGCTTTCTGCTTCTTTCCAACCGCAGGAAGGAAAATTAAAAAAAGAAAAGTACCTCACCTCCTTTCACGTGTATCTTCCTGCTTCCATGTAAAGTCCTGCCAAATGAAGATATTTATTAAATTATGTTAAATTATATAACAGTGGCTTATTCTCCTTTAGTGGCATTGCTGAGTAGTTTCCACATTCTAAGCTTGAGCTCTAACTTTGTTTATGTTAAAGCTTGATGTGACAATAAAGCTTTTTATGTGCTCTGTTTTGTGTTTTTGAAATAATTGAACCAAGATGTTGAATTTTTAGTTTTGTCTAATTAGAGGCAAACTCCATAAGTCTTTTGATCACTATTTTTAATGTACTTAAATTAAATTTATTATAAATTTTGAGAGCTATTTTGGGTTATTTTCAGTTTAATTTTCTTATGTGAATTATTTAAATAAAGAGCAAATTTACAAGATAATGAATTAAAATATGAGACTACTAACAGCAAAATTAAAACACCTTGTACCTTCAAAGATATTTGTTGCTTATATGTGCATTTTTAAAATATTATTCTCATTAATATCCCCATAGAGTCACATGCTTGTGATCTAATCTCTATGCATACATCATTTAAATTGGATGATACCCAGAACTTGGTTGGACACCTTTTTTTCCTTAATAACTTCTTAAATTCTTGGTGGCATAGATTCAACATTCATAATGAAGCAGAAGATCTTGGATCTTTTTTGGCCGTAAAGCATTAAGTGCTTTTTAAACTAACAGTAAACAAACAGGAAGCCAGTGTGAGCCAAAGGTTCCCATTATTATAGTAAACCGCTGCTTCTCACTCATGCTACACTCTCATGGACTCAGTCTATGTCAACTTTATTTATAAAGCACATTTAAAAAAGCCACCGATGCCCAAAGTGAGGCACATAGGCACACAGTGCATTCACAAATAATAAAAATACTGACTATAAAATGCACAAATTTTATTTTTTACATCTTACATTGGTGTCAGTTCTGACAATTCAGGTGCTTCCATCATCCAACTTGTTAACACTGCTCACTCATTACTGCAATTCTGGATGTCGTCCTCAGTTTATTTCTGGACTTTATTTGGGGTTTTCTGTGTTTGTGCGTCCATGACACTGAAAAACCGGGTTCGTGTTGACTCGCAATGTTCCGTGGTTTGTCTTTGTGCTGGTAGTTTAAAGCCTTTGCGCTTACTAAAATATATAAATAATGTCAGTATTTTATAAAACTCTTGTCCTACTAATTATTATCGTTCCTATACATGGTCGACATGTAGCTACATTGCGTAGATGAAGGAGACAGCCTGCTTCTGCAGACCAGTGGCATGCTTACATATATAAATCAGTGTCTTATTCACTATACTTATCACAGAGGTTGATCCTTCGTGAACCCACAGCTCTGTTATACAGTGTAAAGACCTGAGGACTGGAGTTATATGATCAACTTGTAGCCTCAGTTTCCTGTTCTTAGCTGACAGGAGGCACCAGGTGTGGTCTTCTGCTGCTGTAGTCCATCTGCTTCAAGGCTGGACGTGTTGTGTGTTCAGAGATGATGTTCTGCAGATCTTGGTTGGAACCAGTGCTTACTGGACTTCCTGTTGTCTTTCTACCATCTCCAACCAGTCTGCCCATTCTCCTCTGACCTCTGACATCAACAAGACATTCTGGTCCAGACAACTGCTGCTCACTGGATATTTTCTCTTTTTCAGACCATTCTCTGGAAACCTGAGAGATGGTTGTGGGTAAAAATCCCAGTAAATACTCAGACCAACAACCATGTCACGTTCAGAGTCACTTAAATCCTCTTTCTTCCTCATTTCTGATGCTCAGTTTGAACGTCAGCAAGACGTCTTCATCATGTCTACATGACTAAATGTGTTGCTGCCATGTGATTGGCTGATGAGATATTTCTGTTAACAAGCAACTGAACAGGTGTAGCCCATCTAAAGTGGGTGGGGAATTTATAACCTATAACACATATGAAATACAAATTCATAAATAAGACCGCCTGAACTTTCTACTGTTCTCTAAATGAACCTCAACATGAAAGCCTAATGCTTCATTAATAATGGCATGTCAGGACAATGATAAAAATTTCTATTGCACTAATAGAGTAATCATTAACTGAAATGCAAGCTCAACCACATGAAAACCAGACCTACTGTCAGCATGGACCTCCGGGTTTTATTTCTCTTCAGTGTGAGATCGCTTCAAATACTGATTAACAGTCTTCAGATTCTCTAGAGCCCTCAGTGTTACCTGGCCACAGCTGCCAAAAAATAAAATTTATAGACTGTCTATGAAGATGCCTTCAATAACAGTAGGCCTATTCTCATGCCTGGAAACTGCAAAACAAAAGAGCCTTTGTTGCTGTATGATTAGACCGTACCACACAGGCACAAATGTATAATTAAGCAATGTTTGCTACAGTGGCCAGTGTCAGCGTACATTTCTATGCAGCAGATGAATGGAGGTATCTGTCTGACATGCAGGGAGGGGAAAAGAAGAAAGAGAAAATAAGGAGGCGAAGGTGGGAAAACCTAATTGCAGGCTGCACAGTGATACAAGAGGCAAGGAATGTGTCTGACAAGCATATCTTTGATCTTTTGAGTAGCGGGAAAGATGCTGACAAAAGCTCTCAGACTGGCCGTGCAAGGACACGGTCATGTCAGTGTGTGGGTGACCTGACTGAATGAAGTCACTCCCTGCAGATTTGTGGGGGTAGAAGGTTTTAAAGATCTGAACCTCTCTGAGACAGATTCACAATGGTGAATGCTACTAATTCCTGAGGCTTATAGTAATTTTAATCAGATCCAGAAGTGTTTTTAAAATTGTTCAAATTTTTTGTTAATAGGCTACAGAAAATACCCAGGAGGACACTATGTTTAGTAGCACTTTAGTTAAAAAAAACACTTAATATGTAATTTTCTTGCTGTTAATATACAACAAGGTAGAAAAAAGCATTTGGGAAAGTCCCATTAACAATTCCCAATAACTGTTACATAAGGGTGTTAGCTCACTTTGTGTGCTGTTTGTAATCAATGGAATCAGTGGATGAAGTTATATCTTCTACATTTGATTTTCCAGCTCGAAAGCTACAGTGATTCTGATTGAATCTATTTGTGGCATTAAAATAGAAAAAAAAAATCACAGGCAGAAATAAAGGATTGACAGACAGCAGCTCAGCGGCCACAGATTCACCAAGCAGCTATGCCACAGAGCGGTCTTTGAGGAAGACTTTTCCCCTCCAGAATCTCCTCAGCTACACATGAACAAGGTGGTCCTGAACCGTGTCGGTCTGAGCGGTTAGCTCTGTTACGCTGGCCTGTCAGCAGCTCTGGAAAGATGTGGAAACTCACGGCAGGTTGTGGCAGCTGCTGGAAGTTGCTGCTGCTCTGATTTGAGCTGCTGTGTGTCGCCAGATGAGGATCAGCAGGTAAAGAATAAAGTAGGGTGTTACTTTTACACCCCTCAAAAGCACAAATCCATCCAACTGCAGCAATATTTTCTCAAAAGCTCTGTAAAAGTCAAAAAGTCAGACAAATTCACAGCCATACATATGTATGGTTGGGAACTGTGAGGAATTGTGAGGTTTTAAACATTTTCTTGTTAATGTAGAGAAACACCAAGTTTACCTCCATGTCACAAAAAACAAAACCTGGTTTTACCCTGTAGGGGGCATTTTGAGTCATTTTTTATCCACAAAATCTCTTTTTTTTTTTTAAGAAATGAAAAAGTTTTAATTTTTAACAACAGTATATGTGGTTTTCATCACAAATAAGTAAAACTATTTTGTGTACAGTTAAAAAATAAACACTTTAAACCTTTTAATAGAGCAAAGGAATTGTGGATTTCATGATTCTAAGGTACAGGACAGTTGGGAGTGCTGAGATATTATTTTTTTTTTCTTTGGCTGTCCTGTTGGTAAGAAAAAAATGTACAGAAGTAAAGTGGAAGTGAATTGGCTTCCCCCCCCCGACATGTCTCCTGTCAGTGGAAACAATGAGAATGCATATCTGAGAAATGGCAATGAAAATAATGACCTCTAAAAAAATTGTCTTGTGGCTCAAGTTACCCCAGCTAGGGGGTACATTAAGCTCACTTTTAGCATTACATAAAATCCATATATGACAATGTTATTAAGAATATACTAATACATGTTTAAAAAAAATCATGAACTGTTTAGTGTTTCAATGATTCAACATCCCTCTCATCAATAGAAAGGGATGTGCTCCGTCTCACCCTGAACTGGTCACCAGTCCGTCGCAGGTAAATATTATCAGGTATCTATTCTTCACTGAGTGTCAGTATATTGGATGACTTACTAATTTTAACCGATGTGGTTAAGTTGCAAATATACCATCATAACCCATGCATATAGGAGAAAACAGTGGACACGATGCATGAGAAGACTATGTACACACAAGCTTAACACATTTTAACCCTTTCTTTGTCTATATTTTTTTTTGTAGAACTGTTATCAGTTAATATAGCCTCCTGATAAAGTGACCGAGCTATGCAGATCAAATCTAAGGTCAAACATGTCAGCTGATACTTTATTTAGCCACATCAGAGCAAGCTGTCAGGATGAAACCTGTCCAGGCACAACATTCATACTAAAAACAAGACCGCAGAAGCCTGAATTGAAGACTGCAACAGCTTTACAGAAGTGGAGCCACAGGAATGTCACTGAAACACAACAGCAGTTTACAAGGGAATCAGACACTTTCATTAATCTGTTCAGACACACACACACACAAAGGTGCACTTTGTCAGTACAACAAGCGATGGATGGATTGCAATTACTTGCAGACCATCATCAGTGTGCAGTACAGGGAGACAGACAGGAGCCCAGCCCCATACCACCCTCAGTGTGCGCCACAGTGGGCCCCCACACACACTCTCTGATGTCACACAGGTCAGGCCCCGGCTTGATGCATCCTCCTGCTGCCTCCCCCAACATCACTTCCCTCCCAACAGCAACAAACGGCCGGGTTGTTGGGAGAGTCCACTTGATGAGAAAAGAGGAAAGGGGGTGTGTGTGTTTGAGTCAAGTATTTGGAATCCATGATAAACTGTACCAGGCTTTGTGTTAGAGAGGGGAAAACCAGCTACATCATCCCTGCAAGTCTTTTCTTTACTCTGGCCAGAAGAACACATCCTTTGTTGTGTTTCTTTTGTTGATCCATCCGCTCTTTCTGTCATCGCCATGCACTAATAGGTGTGAGCTGAAGCTGAAGGGGCTGAATCACTGATATTGCTCTGAGGTCATACTTGCTGACCTACTGTCCTTTAGTGTGCAGTGAAATGAAGCCACAGTTTGACATAGAAGACGACTTAAAATGAATTTTCAGCAGGATTTTGTGACTTCAAAGACAAAAGGTCTGATAGAAGAGTATTCAAATATTATTTTGCCCTGTAAACATTATAATTTCCACCTATTATCCAAACTCCCATCAGGTTTTTATTAAAAATAATGCCTGGTGCATGCACCACACACACCTAGTAAGGAAGTTACAATTTTATATGTCGCATACTGAATGTGCATGCACACCAAAGTTAAATTGTATGCTAAGTATCTTAATGGTGCAATAGAAATTATTCGAGTGTGAAAGGTTACATGCTACTCATAATAATGAATGCATTTATCTCAAATGATCCCATCTGGCACAGCAAGTCCTTAAGTCCCATTCTTCCTCATTCTGATGATCTTTATCACGTGTCAATACCTAAATAAATGAAGTAGCTTCCATGTGATTGGCTGAATCTGTTAAACAACCTTTTAAATGTCTGATCCATCTAAACCTAGATTAGTATATATGCAAAAATATGTATTTTATTTTATTTTATTTTATTTTATCATCCTCTCTGCAGTAATTCTGTAGTTTTTATTAGAAATTTTTACCAGTGGTGAGCATACCTTGTTTGACTCTGAATGGATCCTGTAATGTTTTTTGTGGTTGTCATGGTGACAAAGGCTGTGGTGGATGTCCTTAATTTTTTTTTACTTTATGAGTGAGGTCACGACTTAATGAAAGATCCCACAAAGTCACCACCAGGGAGTGGAGTGGGAAAACATTAATCTTTAAAAATGGTGAGGCGGACGCTACTCACAACATTTACAAGTGTTTGTTCTCTTGTTTCCATGAGTGACCACACAACCACACCGGGATGCTGAGACATGAGTGTGTGTGTGAAAGCCGGACAATAAGTCAGGGCACTTCAAACTCCCAGGGTAACCCAGACCCTGGCACGATGAAAGCTATCAGCGTGGGAGCGAAGGGATGGAGACTGTTCTGAAAGAGAGAGAAAAGGAGTGGTGGGGGTTAGCTAGAGATAAGAGTTTATGTCAGAGGGAACAGCTGAATCATGTTAAAATTATAATTGTTTATCTGAAAAAGGACTGCAAGAGTGGAATTTGGGCAGAAGGGGAATATCATTGTCAGGAACGGCTGCTGGTGTTTCCCAAACTGACAACTTGTGTTTTGACTCTTTGGAGATTGAAAACAGCAGTTGGAGCTTGGTGTGGACCTGGTAACATGGTAAATAATATTAGGTATCATCTGTGAACATGAGTAGTGATCCTGTCTGACTCATAAAAGTAACAAACATCCCTCGAATGGTGCATTGTCCCCACCCAGGGGTAAGAGAAAACAGCGGAGGTGTAGGCTTTCACACTCTAATCTAAGACAGGTTTCCTCAACATTTATTGTGTCTCTGCTCATCTTTAGTCACTTCACACCCACTGCTATGTTGATTCAGGTGTGTGCGTAATTTTGGGTTTGATAGATGGCACACAAATGAGGAAACATCTTGGCAAGTCATTGCTTTTTTTTTCTTTTCTATGACCTCAGAGTGCTTCCTCCACATCCACACCCACCTTGGAGATGACAGTGTGGTCTAGGTTTTTAGGCTGGGACTGAACCACTTTGATGTGGCCACAGAGAGGAAGTGGAGGTCAAGTCGGGGAGATCCTGACATGGCCAAATGAATAGAAGACGTCTCCAGCTGATTGGTCCTGCCCTGGTGCTTTTTGTCTCGCTCCATGCTCCTCTTGTTCTTCCCCACCATCGCTAATGGCAGGGAAATTGGCAAAACATTTAGTATTGTAGTGATGAATGCTTCACAGGAGAGTTGTGGTTTGGAGATTAGGAAATGTCATTAATGACATCAGACTGACACGACATGCTTAAAATTTTAACTTCTTGCTTTAGCGACCACTCCACATTTTATTGCTTTAAACAAATTATTTATTCTCAATAATCCTTCTACTGCACAACAAAGACATGTTTGTACGGAAGCTTTTCTCACTTCCTGGCCCCCACAGTCAAACAGAGCCTGGCCTGGATGTGTAGCAGTTATTGTAAGACATCTCCTGATGCCCAATGTCATGGTTAATCTGAAGTTAAATCTCTTGTTTAGATAAAGAACTCTGATGTAATAAAGAGACATGAGAGGACAGGGGAGCAAAGAGGAAGGGGGTTCTGCAGGACTGCTGACAGCTTGTTTAACTAGTGTGTTTTAGCTCCATGTGGGGGAGCAACATGTGTGTTCATACATGTTTCGAACAAGAAAAGCTGTGCTCTGCTGACTGAGTGTTGTTTTTTCACAGCTGTGCATGCCCATATGCACACATGGATTACTTTATTTTTCACAATTTATTTTCACAATGCTTGGGGAATTTAGATTTGTAGTTTTATTTTGAAAACATGCACACAATCAAACCCCAGTGAAAGCAATGCATGGGGACAATGTATGGCTCAGTTTTGCAGATGCTTCAACTTTTTGACCTATGAAGCCATCAGACCATCAGCCTTCTGATTGGTGGATGACTGCTGCAGCTCTGAGCCTGAAACCTGACTTTTCCTGTTACAGTTAAGGGTTAATAAAGTTAAAGTTAAGACAGCCTACATAACCGGGAATGTCAGCATATTTTAAACTCTTAAATTACTATAAACCAATTGTACCAAGTTCACAGAATGAATTCATAAAAGATTCATAAAAACTTTGAGATCCAGTCCAAAGATATCAGCTAAGAACATTTTTCAGGATTTGCTGCCATTAGAATAAAAAGCTCAAGAAATTATGTAGAAGGGTGTAATTTAAACCAAAACATATTTTCATTACCTTAACCGAGCACTTCTGGGACTGAAGCCAAAGCCTTTTGGTTTCCTAAACAGACACATGTTCAGTGCCCCAAACCAACCAACAGTGAGTAAGTCAATTTAAAAATGATATTGTTATTCCTAGCTTTTTGTGTGTGTGTATATATTCACCTTTTCTGTTAGGTTTTTCAATTTCTAGTAAATGAATTGGCACCAGATGTTTCCCAGACGTTCATTGTACCCCTAAGACTTTGAAATTTATGAAATTTCATAAAGTTGTTTCAGGAAGAATGTTAAATTCAGCTTCATTTTTAGAGCACCAATTCACAACAGTCATCTCAAAGCACTTTTACAGACACAGTCCAGTTCAGTCCAATTCACTGTAATCCAGTTATAAACCAATTAAAACAAATACTTTATATGATCCACATTAGTCCAAATTATAACTCTATTAATATATATCAATCCATGAAAGTAATTACCTAGCTAAACGCATCAAAACTTCTCTTTGATTCAATCCTCCAGCCTGAGATGCATGAAGAGACAGCAGAGAGGAAAAATCTAATAAATTCATATTCCCTGAAATCCCTCCATTATATCTACAACAGCAACAGTCTTAAATAGCAAAACCAGTACATTAAAGCTGCTCTACTGAACTTTGACAAATCTTCTCCGTAAGGCATCCATCTTGGATCCCGTTTCTTTTCTGAAGTCTCTCCAGTCAGTAAAAGTCATTCTGATGTTGACTCGGTTCAGTTCATGTGTCCATGTGTTGCATTTTTAGGCTTGTGTTTAGTATGTTTTGTCTATTAAATGTTGACAGTGCACTTTGAGTTCCTTGCAACTGTTTTTCAATGTGGTTTCTTTTCTGCAAATGGCAATTAAACTGAACTGAACTGAACTCTTATCTCTTGCTCTGTAACTTTCTGTCTTTCTCTTCATCTTTTCCTCAGATAAAATCATCTTACATGCCTTTGATGAATCAGCCATGAGTGGTCAGTGTGTTGTTATCCAGCTGCTAGTGTGTGACACGGTGTCATCAAACCAAATGTTGCTGTAATGGCCCGGAAAAAAAAAGTTGTGAAGCACGTGTTCTCAGCTTCAGGAAGCTCCAGGAATAGAAACAATAAATGTCATTGTGCTACTTTAACATGTCACACCCAGGTTCAGTTAAAACTACATTGTCTAATTCCCTCATCTGCATGTCATTCAGCTCTGCGGAGGCCTGGTAACAAGTCATTAATTTAAATCAGGTGTGTTGGAAATGCATCTAAAAGTTGCAGAGCACCCCTGGGTTAAAACAATTCATACCTCTTAGTCCTATACTCTCTCTCTCTCTCTTTCTTTGATAATTCAACATAATTAAACTTTTGATTTATTCCTTTGCTGCAGTGCTCTCTTCCCTACAAAAAGAGGCGGCTGCTAACAGGACATCCTCTTCCTCACTCCCCTCCCACAGCTTATTCCCAGACACCTTCTTGACCCAGTAACGCCTGGAAACGGAGATAAGTATACAGAAATAAATGATGCACTGAGATTCACGAGGCTCTGCCACCTAATTGTGTCTGTGTCACTTGTCATTTCACAGTTTCTCTCCATGCAGTCCAGAAAGGACTGCTTTGATAGTCTGCTCCATCCTCTACTCTCCCACACTCTAAACCCACACACACATCAGCTGAAACAGGATCTGCCTAATGGTCTGGAATATCCCCACTCGGGCTGATCATCACTCCAATTTTCTTTTCAAATGTGTAGTTTTGATAAAACCGCAGGCTGGTGTGATGTGACAGGAGAGGTGGAGGTGGGGAGTGGGGCGTAAACATTGGGGTTGCTATGGAGGCGGCAATCTAAGAAGAGACAATCAGAAGAGCGATGTGTGTGTGTCTCACTGCAGACTTGGAGTGACCCTCATACCACAGAGGATGTGGGAGCGAGTGGAAAGAGACAATTCTCCTCTCTTCATGCCGTGAGTCTTAAAAGCAGACAGATTAAAGAGAGCAATAACAGTGGAAAAATCCAGGCTTGATACCTTCACGACTCTGAAATGAAAGGAATCTTGTGAAAATGTGTTGCTGTGTCAGATTATTAATTAATTAAATAGTTAATTAAATACTAATAAATCTGAGATGAAATGGCAGGATGCTCGCCATCAAATATTTATATGCCAGACAGCAGCTCAACCATTTCCTCATATCTGGCCTCTCTAATTTATGCATCTCTCCCTCTCTTGGTTTCAAAACTGGCTGAATCCAGTGGAATCATGCTGGTTGTTTTGAAGCTGAAATAGCCACGGGCAGAACCAGACTGACCGGACTCCTGCTCACTGTGACTCCACAGTCTCTCTGTGAACCCTGAACCCTCACCCTTGACCCCCCGAGACCTCAGATGGGATAAAATGCTGACATCAAACTCTATGGCTAAGTGTGAGGTTGCTGAGTTTAACAAAAGGGGTGAATGGAAGGCCACGGTTAACTAGGAATGCTCTTTAAACCAGAGATAATACATTACTTATAACAATGTGAGAGTCAGGTTGTGGTACGGTAAACACCCCATCTAAAGTTCAATCTTTGCATGCAGTTATACAAACACTTTTGATTTTTGTTTGTCTGTCTTCCACTTTACCTCTCCTTACCCTTCATCTCTCATTCATACTTACGCTCTTTCTTCCTCTTTTCCTTCTCTCCTGAGCTGCAGGGATTTTCATCTGCAACAGCATCAGATTCCACTTTCTGGGCAGGCTGCACATAGCAAAACAAAAGAGGCATGGAGACTGCCCAAACACACACTTTTTACACACATCTAACTTCACACTCATGCTCATGCACACACAATTGATTGAGCCCAACATGAATAAAAGTGTGATACAACCTAAACAAACACATGTTAACCTTAAGACCGCTTCTTCCCTGCCGCAGTGCCAAGCTCCTGACTCCTTGAGGAAATGGCTGAGGGCACAGAAAACCCACAGCTAAACACAGGTTCTCACGCTGTATTAACAGAACCCCTGACCAAAAGAGGAACACTTCTTAGAGCTGCAGCCTCAACCAGCGCCGAGACCAGGCCACATTCAGCCCAGCGCCGTGGCATGGGTTCAGAAGGTCTACACCGTCACAGAGAAACTCCACTCTCTGAACTGCAAAACATCAACAGACCCAGTTCTACGCAAGCGTTGTAAAATCCAGAGGGGTGGGGGGTGGGGTATTACTACAAGATAACCAAAATCATGTGTGCGGTTTTATGAAGTTAGAAAGTCCATAATGATGGAGTATTAAATGATTGCAGTGCCATGAGGCTTGATGGTTTGAGGAGATGGGGAGGAGGGCACATATAAAAAGCCAGCGTTCTCCCATGAACTCCTCTGGCACCAAGAAATTTACTTGGATTTCGCAAACTCACCCAACCTACTACAACCACCTCTTTTCCATTGTCACTGCTCCTGCCTAAAATAACTCCAGCTCCTGCAGGAGGCTCGTTTTCTGCTGGGTTTTCAAATACTACACTGTTGTTCTGCTGGCAGTGGGAAAACTGGAGAGGTGAAGGAGGTCACTCTTTGGGCCAACAGGAGCCGCTGCCATGTTTAGATGCTGCAACAGACACGATGTGTGACCGCTGGCTCGTCTGTGGACATGCAGCCTTAATGAGGTGGTCCAGCTGGACCATCTACTGTAACAATACCTCATTGTGCATGTGGTTAGGGAATGTAGGTGTGCACAGATTGTGATGGAAAATATGAAGGAATTAATAGCATCTTCATTTGTTTGTTTTTTTCTCTCTCTCTCTTTTTTTTTGCCTTTTTAAGGGTACATAGTTGCGGTGACATTACTTGTTTCCACAGATACACATTACACAAACTTAAACATCCTTGTATATAATTTAAAACTGCATTAATCAACATTTCACTTAGCAAAGCAAAGCAATTTCTTTCCCGCAGGGTTTTTGCTAACTTAAAAGAGAAACCTTTTTAAACTGCATGCACCAACACCAAACTACACACAGACAAAGTTAGCAACTAGTCGATGAATTTAGAGCAACACTTACCGTCTTCAGAGCCAGATATTTCCCACGAGGCATATTTGAGACAAAAACAAGGACTAACCTTAGACTTAGATTCATCAAGTGGTTAAAAACACAGCCAAAAATAAATCTTAATGTTTGTCTGTCTCTGCTGAATATGTATTAAGGTCATTTCTGCAAATGGATTTGCCAAAACAACAGCTGTGGGAAGCTGTGAGGTTCAGGAGGTAAAGGAGTCCTCCACCAATCAGAAGGCTGGTGATTCAATCTTTTTTTTGTCTTCACCAGTCTACAAATCAAAGTATCCTTGGGTAATTTACCCAACCTGTGGCAGTGTGTGAGTGTGTGTACACTAAAGGATAAGAAGCGGCGTGTGAATGTGACAGGTCAACAACAGCCCATTACTTACACATAAATATTGTGTTTAACTCTTTATTTGGCGAGGAACCATATTTGGTCATTTCTCTGGGTATGCAAAATGCCTCCTCAACAACATGGAGTTCTCCCCACCAGTCATCAAAGATCAGACTATGTCCCCGATACTTCAGATTGGATCTTAATATACAAATGAGAAGAATCTATTAGTACTGATCACTTACTACTGTAGTAGTTTTCTTACTTTAGAAAAAAGTTTTTAAATTTTTAAGTATTTCAGTGATGCCTGAAGGGGTTAACGTCCTAAAATCATGATTCAATGCTTTAAAATACTCATAAATAAAGAATAAGCCATTAAATGTCATCAACATCATGTTGGATCCACATGAAATCACTGTAGTTGAGGCCTGTTTCTATTTTTTACAGACACAGCAAGGGGACAAATTTTTCATTTGTTCCATTACAACTTACACATTGAGCCTTTAAAAAAAAGTTTTTCTTTTTTCTTCTTTACTTCCTTCATGTCTGGATCAAAAAGCCGAGCCAACACCTTACAAACAACAGCGACCAGTAACCAAAGTGGCAAAGATAGGCATGAAATGCCTTAGAAATAAGTAAAATCTATAAAATAAATACATAAATAATTAAAAAATTAAAATGATATAAAATAAATAAAATACAGATACAGACAATATAAAGAAAATAAACATAAAGCTTCAACTGGCAAAAGCGTCTGTGTAGAAACAGACTTGTGTCTTGGGTTTGTCTGCAGAAATCAAGCTAACAAAACCTCTAGAGCTCCATATGCAGCAGAATATACAGTGAGGTGTTAAATTTAAGTTATACTCAAACCAAAAAAAATCTTTTTTTTTTATTTATTTTTTTTTATTAATATTTTACCAAAATGCTTAAAGCATCTTAAGCCCTACTTAACTTTTGGTTCCCTAACAACAGCTAATTCAGCATCCATCTTGCGTTCTGTCTCATCTCTGAGATCTCTCCAGCCAGTAAAAGTCAGTCCGATTTTGACTCTTATCTCTTGTTCTGTTCCCTCATTTCTTTCTTTTCCTCTCTTCCTCTGATAGTCCTCTTGCTTTTCTTTGATGAATCAGCCATGGTGCACATTCAACACAGCTTGTGTGTTGATATTTAGTTGCTTGTGTGTTAAGTGGTGCCATATGGCAAAAAGCAGCAGCTGCTGCTCCAAGAATGTACATAATGAATGTCAGTGTGCCATCAAATTAAGTCTAAAGCACAGAGTTTAAGCCGGGAAATTGATATTGTGTTGCTGTCACTTCACACTTTGCTGGGGAGTGGTAGCCTAGCGCAGTGGTTCTCAAACTTTTCCACGACTCCCAAGATAACATACATTGGTGCGCGTAACCCCCACGACGACTTAGTGAATACTCTGTGATGGATCAAATGGTTCATCTTGTAGCCATCCTCTAAATTTAAGGCTGGAAAACTGTCAGAATCGTCATAAATAAGGAGGATAAAGTGGTTTTTGGTGGTTTCCTGCTGTCCAAAATCGATTTCTCTCCCAGTGATAATGTCAGGTTCAGATTTTTAATATGGCAGGAGCACTAACGTTGTTGTTTTTCTTTTAATGTGTTGAAAAATGAAGGTGCTAATTTCAAAGAGTTACCTCTTGATTAATGGTTTGATTAATCCCAATTTTTCTAAATAAAAGAAGGCTATATGTTTTTTACAATTATCTGGTGCCCTCTGAAATTATCTTGCGACTCCCAGTTTGAGAACCACTGGCCTAGTGGTTACAGAGGCCAAGTCCCTGGCGTGCCAACAGGGGTGAAGCACCATGGACCCTTGAGCAAGGCCTTTAACTCCTCCCACGTGCTCCCTGGGCACCGAAACATGGCAGCCCACTGCTCTTTAGTATATTAATAAAGTAAAATTATTCATTACTTATGCTTACAGGACAGATCTTCCTTCTTTTTTAACTCTCAGCACATACAGTAAAGATGTCTCTAGAAAAATACATTTCCGCAGAATCTGTCTACACGGTCCAACCCAAGCTCAGGTCTAATGAACAACAATGTGAGAAAGGATCTTGAGATGAAGAGCGTCAGTAAATATTAGTGTTAATCCCAAGTTTGATCACTGCTGATACCACAAATTCCACCACAGTGTGATTTTGATCTGATTTGGGAGCCAGTGATCGATGTGAATTGATATGAAATGCTGGTTTAACGTGACCACTTCCATTCATTTTAAATCGCAAAACGCAGCGTTCATTGAACACGTTGATGCATAACACTGACCCTCTCACATTTCTAAAAGCAACATAAGAAGGTCATTTCAAAGTTTCTTTTAGCTGCAGATGCCTGTGGTCTCATGGTCTCCCAGCCGGAAGAGCCTGGCATCCACCCAAACTCATCATACAATCTTTCCCTAACCCTAATCCGAGAGTTTACGTGCATGCTCCTATGTCACTTCATGATGTTGAATATTTTAACTATCAATTCTAAGAAATGTAAAATGGCAGCATATGACACATCCTTGGTTGTTTATTGTGGACACCTTGGCTGGGTAGACTCACTCTGGAAGCAGCTAAATTACATCAAGGACCACCACAACAGCAACCTTTACCTTACTGTGTTCATTCAGCTGTGGTGAGTTTTCCTTACGAAAGAGCATTTAAATGAAGTTTTAGAGGAAGCTCTGAATCTGCTTGTTCTTGCAGGAGGGCCAGTCACCGACATTTGTGGCAGAAGTACTGAGTCACAACATGATGACGTGGGTTTTTTCATCATTTTCTTCACTTGATGTAATAGTGGAATTCCAGGTTTGTTTTAGTCTGTTTTCTTTTGTCTTACTAGACTCTCACACTTGACTTTAATCTGAATAAACTTTAAAGAGTGTTAAGAATAAAAGTAGTCAATGAAAATGCAATTAATTTAAAGGACCTTTTAGACATTAACAAACTGATCTTTTTGGAAAATAAATTACTTGATAAATATCTCTCATGTGACAAAAATAAACACAAAAATTTTGCAGCCAGTAAGTATAAAAATGGGAAAAAACTGGAAAACAGTCAAAGGTGCTGGTCTGCATAAGCCTGCTTTGTATTTACCGGCTGCCTGCTTGTTACAACTTGTCATATTCACACTTCGATTTATGTTTTCTAGATTAAAGAAGTGAGATAAGATACGCGCACACTAGAACTTTCCCCAAACTGTTCTACGCTTAGAGCTGAGATATGATTACTGTTTGATACGTATCTTTAAGTTAACATGCTTCTCAAGATGTCAAACCATGTTCTCATCTTCAAACAAATGAAGATGGGAAAGGTGCATTTAGACCATTAAAAGAATTATGACCTTTTCAGTCAAACAAAAAATGAAAGAAATCCTGCTTTATCTGCGTTACAATCAGCATTAGATCATTTGAAGATTATGGGCTTTAAGGAGTGAAATGGTCTCCTAATGATTTAGTAATGTCAGAAACAGCTGCATATATCTTATGTTGTGTAAGAATATGATTTGGGATGCAGTGAGTGGGTTGATGCCTGCATTCCTTCTCCACTTTACCTCCCAGCTGTTGCAATTAACACAAGCTGGAAGCATGCCAGGGACTTTTTTTTGTCTGTTTTTGTGAAATGGGATGTAACAAATGCATGTTATTCCATATATATAACAGATAGTTTTCACCTCCAGGCCTTGTACTGTCTTGAAGGAAAAACCCTATCAGAAACCACATCAGTTTACAGTAATGGTGGTCGAGTCCAAGACTCATGTCAAAAGAGTTTTTTGGGCCTGATAAAAATAAATAAATACAATAACATCCATTTATCCTTTTTCAATTCCCACTACTTCCTGTCCAGCTTGAACCCTGAAGCTGGGGAAGCCTACAAGCTGCCCCCAACTCTGAACAGGACAAGAGAAAAAAATATTTAATTTGTTTTGGGCTGCATGAAACACAGAAGTTAGCGAGTATAGAGATGGATGGATGGATGGATGACATTTTAATCTCTCAGAATACAACCCCAATTCTAAAATGTAAGGATGCTGTGTAAGCAGTATAAAACAAATAAAAACAAGATGCAGTGATTTGCAAATCTCATCAAACCCAGTTCAGCAGCCGGACTCTTCTCCTGTGAAGCCATGCTGTTGTGATGGATGCAGGATGTGGTTCAGCATCGTCTTGCTGAAACCTGCAAGGCCTTCCCTGAAAGAGACGTTGTCTGGATGGGAGCAGATGTTGCTCTAAAACCTTCATGTACTTTTCAGCATTGATGGAGCTTCACAGATGTGGAAGCTGCCCACGCCATAGACACTAATGCAGCCCCATCCCATCAGAGATGCAGCTTTTCCCCTGTCCACTGATAACAAGCTGGATGCTCCCTCTCCTCTATAGTCTATTTTATTCTATACCTGTAAGATGACCTTGAGTTTCATAAAATGTATTATTATCATTATCAATATTATATATGGCTTCTTCTTTGTATGATGGAGCTTTAACCTGCATTTGTGGATTTCAGGGTGAACTGTGTTCACAGACAGTGGTTTCTGGAAGTCTTCCCACCTCCTGAGGACCCCAATGTGGTCAGTCTTGTCTGATGTGTACAGAGATTCCTCCTGATTCTCTGAATCTTTTGATAATGTAGCTCATGTGGGATCTTCAAAGTCTTGAGAATTTTCTGAAATTGTTCCTCAATTTTTAGACCAATTTTGTCCCAGACTGGTGAACTTCTGCCCATCTTTCCATCTGAGAGGCCCTACTTCTCTGAAACGCTCCTTTTATACCTAGTTGTGCTACCCTGATGGTGGAGAAGTAGTCATGAATTGACATTATTAATTAAAATCACCATTAAAACTGAACCTTTATTGCCATTTTTATTGCCAGTTTTGATCCATTTTTGGTTCTGCTTATAGGCGTGTTCAGTGATAACCGCTGGGTTGAATTTTTATTTCTCTCCTAATTCTCTCCAGTTTCCCTGCTGCGCGGCTAATTCAGCCTCGGCTCAGTGAAAGTGTGTCATCGAAGGGTGTGGACGCGCAGGAGGCGTGGATCGCCTGTTAATAACTCTGCCTCGGAGGCCATAAAGAGCTCCGCGTTACCTGCCAAGCGCTCAGGTCGATCCGGCGGACGGTCCCGCTTCAGTCTTTCAGTCCAAGTTTTGGAGGATCACTGTGATTGGCTGCAGAGGGAACTGGAGCTCTCTCTCTCTCTCAGCCCACCCACCGGTTATAGGGAGATTTGCAGACTCAGTTTCCTTCCTTGTATTGAGTCTTGGACCTGGCCCCGGGGTGGAACGGCACACACACACAGCGCGCGCCATGGCAGCTACGCACAGCGAGTACAGAGCCTACCTGCGGAACACCGTCGACATCGAGGCAGGCCAGCACCGCTTCCACCCGGTGCAGAGCTCGGAGTCCACTTACCGGCCGCTGTTATTCGGGACCCTCGCTGTTATGGGATTGCTTCAGGTGGCCTCCAGTGTGGCGATCTTACTGCACCTGACAGGTTATCTGCAAGAGGTAGGCGCATTGTGTGCGGGCTCATTTGCGGCTTTATGCCCAGTGTCTGTGTTAATTTTCTTTCAGCATGTATTATGTTTGACTCAAACTCGCTTTTGTCTAAAAATAACTTAACATTTCCAGGCTACAGCGTGTTCAGACAGTGCAACATTATTTGCGCAATTTTATAACGTCATAAAGCGCCAGATAAGTTTGCCAGCGCGCGCTTTATACAAAGAGGCGGACGGGCTTAGAAGTTAAGCAATCTATGGATGTTACGGAGGAAAGATAAAGTGAAGCAGTGCTGCAGTTTGGTGCGCCAAACTTTTTGGAGTCTCTTTGAAGACGCAGCGCCTCTGCGATTTAAGCGCAGAAAAACACACCAACGGACTGATACCATCGCACGAAACCTTGAAGAAACTTTCCACGAAGATTAGTGTAGCTTTTTCTGCAAGATCTTTTTTCTTTTTTCCAGGAGCTGAAATCAAAGCTGTTCTGCAGCGATAACATCTCCTCTCAGAAGACAAAAATGTCAGCCGCGCGCGATGTCTTGTTTGCAACTTACAGATGTTTTCACTTGAGGCTGCGAAGCAGCAGTTTTTCATGCGCGTGTTTACATGCCATCCGAAGCTTGTAATTGTAATTTATATGAGTCATAAGTTGTAAACTTTTGGAGCATAAGCAGATCTGTTTTCAAGAGGAGACAGAGAGGTCTGGCAAAGTTCAAGAACTTGTTGATCCTGGTAACGGGACCCCCCCTAAAAATCCTTATATCCACACATCCTCACTCCTCAGCTTATGTTTGACTCTGGACTGCATTTCTCTTGTCTTGTCAAATAACATTTACATTCTGGCCGGATTTTTTTTTTTTTTGTTACTTTATGGTGGCTTCTCTTCCCTCCTTTTTCCATTTCCAGCTGAATAATTGTCATGTTTCAACAAGCCAAGAGAGCAGACCGCATGTCCGTTCCCTCAGGATGCTGAGTTTACCTAGTGGGGGCATCTCTTTTCTCTGTCAGTGCCTCTGTCAGTGAGTTTGCGTGTTAAATTTCCTTGACAGAAGCACTGTGCAGTGTAGTGGCAGCTTGTTATGTCCTGGATGGGAGCCAGAACAAAACAAAATAAAGAAAAATAATAAAAAGGAGTAAAATCACAGAGAGGACAACTTTAGCTCTAACTCTGAATTTTAAGAGAGTTTTTATTCGGGATGCATGTGTTTGCATTCTTGAGCATGAGTCAGCAGATATGTGCTGTTTTTCTAGACTTAACCAGGATGTTATATACCCTTAAAATCTGCAAAACTATAGCTAGGAATGGGAATGCAGAAAAAATACAAGAAAGCTAAATTTCTAGATCAGTTTGACTTTTGCATTTTGCAGTGGAATCTGGAAAAACATGTGGAAAATGATTCAACTCCCACTCTCTCACACACAGACCTGCCGATAGCCTTTCTGAAGGTTTTAAATATATTCTCCCACTTTGCTTTTAGAGGGACGGATGATGTTGACATCTCTAACCTCCCCTGTTTTCTTCTACAGGTAGACTTGTCCACAACCCCACATCGACCTATAGAGGTAAGTTCACACAGATTAACTCTGTTTTGTGCATTTGGCTGCAGAACCACTCACGTGTCTGTCACTGCTGTGCAAAACACAAAACAATCTAATCTAATGTCTTCTTCAAATCTGTGGGCTTTGATTTGAGTGAAATGAAGCATGGGAAACAAAGGTACAGCAGAGCCAAAAACAATGTCTCACGGTCGAATAGTGATCAGCTTTGAGACTGCTTTGAAGCGTGCCAGGTATTTCTTCCTGTAACTCTCAAGGGGGAAGTAAAAAAGCCAGTGCAGCAGTGCTGTTGTGTTTTTAAAAGAGTCTTAGCATTTGCAATTTTGCGCTGACAGGAGTCATGATTTTCCCACGGGTGTGTTTTCAATGCAAGGCTGCTTCTGTGAAGCCAGCATAAAACCCCCCAGCTGGTTACACATGCTGGACTGAGGTCAGACCACAGCAGCACAAACACCTTCTGTCAAAAAAGCCTCTCGTTTAGGATTTTTCCACCATCTCGGTTGTTCGACTTCTCCCGCTGATGGTAGTTTACGGCCTCGGCTATCAGTGAGTCACCCATTGGCGTCAGTGGTTGCAATGTTTCTTGATCGTTTGTCACGTGACACTTAAAAATTCTTAACTGTCTAAGTAAAAAATTTTTTTATTTCTTTATGGAATTTTCTGCTTTCCCCCTTTTTATGGCTCAGGCTTTGCCAAACAAAAGCAACCATCCAGGAAGTGAAATAACACAAAATATAAGCTTTGCTTTGTTTGGTTTCCCATGATACTTTCATTTCCTTTGAAATTATGTATTTGTGTTTGCCCCGGGTATCCCTGGCAGAGCGCTTAGACAAAGCCACCCAGCCTGTCTTGTACTAAGGAGAACTCCTTGTTTCATCAGCTTGCGGCTGTTTCCACAGAATGCAGGGAGCTTTATGAGGTGTCAGGGTGACAAGCCTACTTAACACACACTGTGATTGTGTGAGAGTTCAGCACTAAAACTGATCAGGAGCCTGTTAGGGAGTGGACCTCAGTGGACAACTTGTCATCTCAGCCTTGTTGATGTGGGACAGGACTGGCAGGCCAGGCCCATTCTGGTCAGTGGTGGGAATAAAGAACAATGAATCATGATCTGAATGTTTATAATGTGTGAAGATTTGTGTAAGAGGTCTGCTGTGAAACACAAAGAGACAATCTGCTTTGGTGGCCAAGCTCTGAGTGAGAGGACTTTTGTTCTAGAGTAGCATCTCAGAAACCACTCATCAACATAATAGACATGTTGAATGATGCATGTGGTGCATAGTTAAAGGGCTGAGCTGAAGCCAGCATGCACTGTGGTATGGCAGGGCCAAGCATGCGCAATCAAGTCAGCCATAGCCGGGTTCATATTTCTAGGCAGATTGTTTCTTCTTCGTTTTGAAGCTCCATATGGTGCAGCGTGGTTATCACCGTGCCACATTTCAGTCTCAGATCATGGTGTTGATTAGGAAGCTGCCAAGCTGCTGCTACTTTGTTTAAATAATCTCCTCACTCTGGTTAAAGAGGTATGATGCGGTTTGGCCACAAATCAAGATAGATCCCACAATGTTGGTCCAATTGGGAGCATGCTCACAATTACTTGGTAGCCTTGGCAAGAAGCTGTTTACGCTTGTCTCATTCTAAAATGTGCAATAAACATGTTTGTGCAGCAAATTGTTTTTGGAGGACAGACAGTGCTAATCTTAGACTGAGAACATGCACATTTGTTTGGACTTGTGAGCAAATATTTCAAGTAATATTAGCTCAGTACAGGTGCAATGTTGCAAAACCATGTTAACGGTACTGAAATGTGGCTGGCTCTGTAGTTGGGTTTATTTGGACTTAATGTTTGTTCGTGGTTTTCAAAGTTAGGGATGTTTTGAAAATGATGCAATTCCCAACACTTTCCATTTTTAATTTTAATCTTGTCGCAGAGTTATGCGATGGCAGGATTCCTAAGATTACTTGTTCAGAGGAAACTACCCTGAAACTACGAAACAAGTTTAAACACATTTAGAATATAATAACACCCCAATCAGTGTAAATAATTTCTCACTGACATTTGTTACTCATCACAGTTATTCATCATCTCCAAATAAGAATAAATGCATTCAAGTGGTGCAACTTCAAGGATGTAATTTCTCTCAGCTCTTAGACTTCATGTTTAAGTGCAGTCATGTAGGTAGAAACAGCACAACATTGACATCTGATGCTTTAATCTCACACCAGATGTGTAGGTGAGTTGGCAGCTCCAGTGCAGTAACTGTTTACCTGCTTGGAAACCATGTTTTCCCTCATTGTATATGCTCTGTCTTGCCTAAAGACAGTCTAGCTCAGACTGTGGATGGGGGCGTCGTCATGGCTTGAATAGAATCAGCGCTTGTTGAGGGGGCAGCAGCTGAATCCAGTCCAGATACTGTTTGTGCCAAATCTGTTTGTGTGAGAAGCTCAATCTTTCTGAAATGTAGCACCTGATAGAGGGCCTCCCCGATCATGGCCTCCAGCTTAAAATACAACCATGGATGTAAGGAGTTAGCAGCCTGACAGTATGGTCCATAGACGCTCATACACTTATTGTCTTCCTGTACACCCCCATAATTCCAGGCAATCATTCAGAGAGACAGCAAAACAGGGCTGTGGTAAGTTTGCTGAAGGAAAATTTTGCTTCAGATACACTTTTCCAATTGAGGAACTTATGTTATAAAAACACAAACAGGGATACACTTATTTCAAAACTTATATCTTTATAACTTTTCATCTATTAGAGTGTTTGCTGAATTCTTTTCTTTTTCCCTCCAGGAGGTGCAGACTGAACCAGTTCTAAATGCTCTGAAAGACCCAAGGAAAGTCAGACGGTGCAAAACCAAAGAGAACCTGCCATCAGCCCATCTACCAATCAGAGCACGCCAAGATTTGTCTAAGAGTGAGTCCATTTGATTTAATATATTTTCATTATTATACCAGAAACACTTATTAACTGATCTGGATTCATTACACGCCCAATTTGCTTGTTTTTGACTTGAATGTTAATAGAAAAGTGGATTTTGCTTAATTCAAAGAAGACTGTGTAAATGAGGGGGAGTGAAACATCTTTTTCAACTCTGACCTGAAAATAATTTAAGCAATATGACTCACCAACTTACACGACTGATCAGCATCTTCCCAGAATGATATGTATCCCAGAGATAGAAGTATTTCCTAAAACATTGCTGCCCTAGGGATTGGAAACTCGTTAACCCCATAAGCCCGACGGACCCACCGGTGGATCCAACAGATGTAAACACAAGTTCATGTGTGTAAAAAAGTTACTTTAGTGATGTAAGGATATTTTATTTATAATGTGTCTCAAAGAATAATACCTAATGCCACTAAATCAACTCTCCAAGTGCATTTAGTCAAAGTATTTGTTTAATAACAACTTTAAAATACGTATGCCAAACAACAGCGCCACCATAACGAGTAACACCCCAAACAAAATGCAACACAACGCGTGATCCGTTCACTCCACCCCAACATATTGGGTATCAAATAAAAACTAGAAAAGCTGCACTTTCATATGATACCAAGCATAAAAAGATATTCGCCAAGCACCTCACGTCAGTCTCAAAACAAACACAAAGCTAACCTTCGCATATCACAGCAAACCTTATCAGATAGCATGTTTATCACCAAGTACACCAAATCCCAAAGCTATTCTCACAAACAGCGATATTTTTGATTTCCTTACCTTTTTGTAGTCATTTTCAGTCTATCCACACTGTTCTTCGACCAAGACTTACAGCGTAGTAATCCATAATGGTGGAACTGCGTCGTGCGTTAACATGTCATATGCGCCCATTCACAGCCATTTTGTTGTCTTGTTGTGGGTCTTGGCAGTATAAATAAAGTTTGGTCAAATTCTACATCTTACAAGCTTTCCAACGATATCTTACACTTGAACGACACTTTATCTGTCAGGTATAAATGCTTGCGCGTAAACAAAGGAGCGTCATTGCCATTTTGCTGCATGATGAACAGCGTTCATTTCTTTGCTTCATTTTGACTTTTTATCCATTTAGAACGAAGGATAAAAGCCATAAACATGTCCAAGAAATTACAAAAAAACAAATACACCGTGTTAGAAGCTCTGGAGGAAATACAGACACAGCATAATTTGGCACAGTTTGGGTATCCAAGTAGCCAAATGGAGAGTCCGCCTGGTCCTATCCACACTAAAACCTGCATAAAAGCTATGAGCTTTGTTCTATTCTCATGAAGCTTTGTACAGTTGTAGTCAAGGAGTTGCTGAATGCATGCACTGGTATCTTTATGCACAGAATGATTTCTATCATGATGTTTTTATTTGTGTAAAAAAAAAACAAAACAATTAGGCGAGGATAATTTTTTATTTTTACCTATGGTTTATCACAATTTGTACAGGCATATTAACATTCACAGTGTTTCTGACACTGGATTTATATTCCATAGAGTCTTACCTATCCATTGAGACCAATATTGACCTGTATATTGACCTGAAAAGTACAGTTATTGTTGATTTAATTTGGGTAGGTCTGTTCAGGCGAACTACACCTCTAAAAACTCTAGGGTTCAAGAGGTTAAGTGTCTACTGTTTGTCTTTTCTCTTCTGTTAGCCTTCTCATTGAAGAAAAGCCCCACCCATGGCACTCTATAGCTGACTCTTCATACCTCCAGTCTGTCTGAGCAGCAGGACTTGAGAAATAATAAGCTAAAAAGTACCAGAACAAAATAAAACTTTAGATGCTTTTATGTAAATAATAAATATGTAAGGGATGCAGCTTTTTTTCTAACATTACAAATCACTTAAAGCATTTACAAACACCTGTGATTTGGTGTGTAACACTCCTACTGATGCTTGTTTATGCCACGTTTAACTGAATATTTATCGCATCATTGCACTGAATAACAGCTTTCTACTGCTTTTCACTACATAGAGAGTTCAATGTAGGGTGTGGGTGAAAAAATGAACAAATCAGCAATCCAGAAACACAGCCCACATGTCCTCAGTTATTTCTTGTTTTTAGATTGTATCTTTCCCTTTGAACAAATAGTTTCCTTGTAATCTAAAGCAAAAAAGGAAAATTCCCTTTGCGCTTTACATTTCTTTCATTGGTTTAATATAAAGTAACTATTTACTCATACAGTGGAATCTAAACTAAGAGGCCTGAATTTGCCATCTCTTGTTGACTCAACACTTGTTGTCATATTTGCTTTGCAACTCCTCGTTGGTTTTCTGCTGCTAAAACTATCTCAGTGTTAGCTGTTACCATCAGTTCAATTTCAAGGTGAAGTGATGCAAAGCTAACTTTGAGTTTTTGCCCCTGCTGTCCTTTATCTTTAACCAATGAGACAGCTGTCTGCATCCTTATTTTACCTCAGCATGTACATGCCTGTTGAATGTGACAATTCTTCCAAACCAGATCTCAAACTCATGAACACATATTGGTGTAAATGGAGCACTGTCCCCAAAGTGGGAACTTGTTTGGTGTTTCGTGTTAGCCGATTTGTTAGGCGATTTTTCAACATAACTGAGCTTTACACATCTCTAAATTCACAAAGTGGCATCACTTAGTGGTTAGTTAGTAAGTTAGCGCTTACTTCAGTGAGGTCATACTTAATATTTACAACCAGGTGTGCTTTGTAGCAATGCTTGTGTAACTAAGCTAACAAAGCCATGCTAGCATTAGCTTGCTAACATAATATGTTAAACAGTGAAAAGTGAAATTGCTAATGTTATATAGCTTTTTCAACATACACAGCCAAATTTCTGTTTACTAATGTAACAAAGTTGGGAAATTTAAATAGTATTCCACAAAATAACATGCATACCTCAAATTCAAAATATTAACAAAAGTGCTATACCTAAATGACTAATACTGTATGCAACATTAGCTAAATTAGATTTTTATTTCTCATTTCAACCTTTGTGAATTCTAAAAATTATAAATACATATTTTTAAAGTTCAAAGTTTAAACTTTCTGGCATTTGGCGCATTTTGGTCCAACACCAATTTCTGTTTGACTTGTTGATTAAACAGTGAATATTTTTGAACAGTTTTTTAAGAATTAATTCTGAAACTTGATTTAGGGAATCGCTAGTTTAAAACCTAAAACTATCAAATGTCTTTTTGCTTGTTTTATTTGAGGATAATATACAAAAAGAAAACCAACCATATGCGCGCTTGCTCTTATTTCCACATAGAAATCGAGGAAGCCATCAACATCGAATGGGATGAAGTGCATGGAAACCTCCGCAGGATGGACTACCAGAAGGGAAGACTGATGGTAAAGGAGTCGGGTTTCTACTATGTATACTCAAAAACCTGCTTCCGCTACTACAAGATCGTAGGAGCAGAAGACAGCAGCCAGGTTGAGATCCCCCAAGTGGAGGTTAGCAACGCCCAACTCATCCAGTATGTCTTCCATGTGAGCATTAAACAGAACAGCAAGCCTACATTGCTGATGAAGGTGGGCAGCACCATGCGCTGGAATGACACAAGCTACAACATGTACTGCGCCCAGCAGGGTCGAGGGGTATACCTGGTCGAAGGGGACGCCTTGTTTGTCAATGTGTCCAATGCTTGGATGCTGGACCAGGAGGCAGAAGGGACGTATTTTGGGGCCATAAAGTTGGGTAACTGAAACTTTAATACGTGTGGAGCGGACATGCTACTGAACATTTTTTATGCCAAAGAACCACTGTTAGTGATTTATAATGTTGACTTGTCAAAGAAAATTTTGTTTTTTTTATTCTACATGTGTAGGTTTTTTTGTGTTTAATTGCTCTTCATTGACTATCCCTGGAATCTTTCATATTAGAGAAAAAGTTATGGAATAGGTAACCACCTCATAAAACCATATCTTTCTTCTTTCACACAGTTTTCAATTCCAAAATAGAACTGGAGCTTTATTGAACATTTTTCTGAAAGTGTTGTGGTTTGTATTGGATAATTTCAATACTTTGTGATTATGATTAGACCATTAAGACTCAAGAACGGACATGTGTTTATGCTCTAATTAAACAAACCACATAGGGGAACTAAGGAAGTGAGTTTTTTGGCATGAAGTGCAACCAGAAAGGATTTATTAGCACTCATTGTTGGAAAAATTGTCCAGAAGGAGCACTGTAGTAGATATAGCATCTGCTTGTACTTAGTGGATTTATAACAGGATAAAAATAACAAGCCTTTTGGCCCTTAGTCTGACACACAACAGTGAATGCATAAATGTTTACCTGAAGGTTTTTGGAAGTGTGAACAAGGCAGGAAATGAGGCGTCCTCATAGTAAGTAACTCAACAGCCTAATTCCAAATATGCATATGGGTGGCGATTTCTTTATTTCATGCTTACAATCTCAGAAGCATCATAAAAGACTCACTTTGACGCTAGCATTGTTTTAAGGCAACAAAACCTAAGTATGCACCAAAAACTTATTCAATATTCTGTCTTAAGTGGCCATTGAAGGCGTTTTGATCGACAATGTCATTCAGACCCAAGGAGGAAATGACATCTTTTTGTTTTGTTTGTGACAATCAACAAGCGATGCAGATAGCTGGACTGTCTGACCATAAATGACATGAATAGATTTATGTCATTAATTAAAGTGACCAAATTGAGTTTGGTTCGTCTTTAACTTAAATTTTGTTTTTTCATTTGGCTCGTTAGTGAGGTAAATGGGAATATGCACTAAATATTTATTTATTAGCTATAGAAGTACAGAGAGGGGTCATTGTTAAAGTGACCCATCAGCTGTTAAAAAATCAGTTATATTTTATGTCTGTATGACATTTATTATACAGCACTTAGAGACAACAGTAGACACGCTTTTTGTTATTAAAACACAGGGGCTTCATTTCAAATTTTATATTTATGTATCTCGATTTTGACAATTCTGTGTGTACTTGCCTAGCCAAAAGCAATATGGATATATTGTCCCTTCTACAAGATTGTAGCATACCTGTAAAAGCTTCATTTGATAGATTTTTCCATTAAGTTTTCTTATTATTTATGTTTGTGTATGTTTTAATAAAAACAAAAACTACTTTTGTAACTGTGTTTCATATGTATTGGGGTTACTGGTTGTATGACGTGTTTAAAGATTACAGTCACACCTGATAAACAGGCCATCATTACTGTGGTATTACTGTAATGTGTTATTTGATAATCCCCACAATCTTTGGAAAATTCAACACCATTTACAGCCAAACAATGAAGTCATGTTGCTCCCTCCCTCCACTGCCTCCTCAGTCAGAGCAGCCCACCAGCTCATTACTGAGATAAGTTGTATATAGAAGCCGCCCATTGCTGTGTAACCGCAGCTCATAGCGACCTGCAGAACAAACAAGAAACAGACTACGTGGGGTGGGAAGAAATTATTACAATTTCATTACTTGCCTGTGACGTTTGATCACGGGTCTCCCATGAAGTGTTGGACCAAACAACTCCTCCATTGTCTGTTGCTGGGCGTTCACCAGCATATGGCCGGGGAATGGCTGGGCTTCACACGTTTGGGCCGTACAATGGGACCTCACAAAACTTGCAGCTCTTTGTTGAAACAATACACAGTTTGCAATAAAATCTGAGGGTTGAGCAGAAATACTTGGCTTCTGACTTGATTTAGAGGTATACAGCTGATCAACTTGACTGCAGAATGTAATGTTTAATTATAGATAATGGAAAAGAATATTACATCTTAAATGTCTAAGAGAAGGTTTCTTTTGAAGGTTTCTGTTGCACAGAGTTTTGCAACAACAAAACAATTGAGCTGTGGTGTCCATAGGGCTATTCTGTTTCAGTTTTAAATAGCTGAAGCCATAAGTGTAAACAATGGACGTTAGTGTGCCACCGTTTTGATGTGACTAGATTTCTCAATTGTTGGCACTCAGCAGAAACCATTAAAATGTGTTGTGTCAGTAAACATTATGGAAAGCTTGGCAATCACTGGAAACCCATTCAAACACACATACACACAGTCTCCTACAATACATTTACAGTGGTGCTTAAAACTGCCACACTTTAGAACTGTATGTTTATGCATAAATATGACTTAAATATCCTATTTTGACATGATGAAGTCAATAAAGAAAACCCTAAATAAGATAAACAGACATACACTTACTGGGCTCTTTGTAAAGACACCCCAAACAAGCCAATCTCTTGGTGGCAACTCAACACATTTATTCTATAGTCATTTAGCAGTCACTTATCTCTAAAGCAACTTACATCTAAAGGTGGTGATGCCTAAGGACCCAACTGGAAGGGAAATTATTAACATTTGTTCCCTGTGGGATTTGAATTCAGGTCTACCTCATGTGAGACAAAAGCCTTGCCAGCTAAGCTTTGCAGCTACTACAGTTATATAGACACGGTGAAGATGACTTGCTGAAGTTCAAACTGAGCATCAGAATAAGGAACAAAGGGGATTTAAGTGACTTTGAACGTGGCATGGTTGTTGGTCTGAGTATTTACTGGAATTTTCACACACAACCATCTCTAGGGTTTCCAGAGATGGTCTGAAGAAGAAAAAAATATTCAGTGAGCAGCAGTGGTCTGGATCAAAACGTCAGAGGAGAATGGGCAGACTGGTTGGAGATGATAGAAAGGCAACAGGAAGTCAAATAAGCACTGGTTCCAACCAAGATCTGCAGAATATTATCTCTGAACACACAACACGTCCAGCACTTGAAGCAGATGGGCTACAGCAGCAGAAGACCACACCGGGTTCCTCCTGTCAGCTAAGAACAGGAAACTGAGGCTACAATTCACACACACTCACCAACACTGGACAATAGAAGATGGAGAAATGTTGCTGGTCTGATGAGTCTCCATTTTAGCTCCACATTCAGATGCTAGGCTGAGAATCTGGTGGAAACATTGCGAAAACTTGGATCCATCCTGCCTTGGATCAATGCTTCATGCTGCTGCTGGTGCAATGGTGTGGGGGATGTTTATTTGGCCCACTTTGGGCCCCTTAGTACCAACGTGTCCTGGTTTAACCAGCACAGCCTACCTGAGTATTGTTGCTGACCATGTCCATCCCTTTATGACCACAGTGGAGCATCTTCTGATGCTACTTCCAGCAGGATAATGCACCATGTCACAAAGCTCAGATCATCTCCACCTGCTTTCTAGAACATGACGATGAGTTCACTGGACTCCAACGGCCTCCACAGCCACCAGATCTCAGTCCAGTAGAGCAGCTTTGGGATGTGGTGGAACGGGAGATTCTCATCATGGATGCAGCCGACAAACCTGCAGCAACTGTGTGATGCTGTCATGTTAATATGGAGAAAAACTTCTGAGTAATGTTTCCAACACCTTGTTGGATCTATGACACCAAGAATTGAGGCAGCTTTGAAAGAAAAAGGGGTCCAACCCGTGGCCAGTGAGTGTATGTCTGAGAAGCAGAAGTATGCAAACCTTTTGTATTTGCAATTAATTGAAGCCTGAAAACGTGAAACATGAAAGTGGTACAATCATGGTCCAGGGTTGGTTTGCGGCCTCAAATGCAAAAAAAGTGTTGTATTATAGATGGATTTATTCATTCTGAATTGTACTTGTGAAATGACTGAAAGTCAATAGAAAGTGGGTCATGCAGCAAGTCGGCCTTCACCACCCACATCATGTAATCATCTCAGAGACTACTTAAAGCTCCCATCCTTTTTGTAAAAATGCGCTTATGTACATTTTAATCAGTCAAATCAGTTTACCAATCAGCTGATGAGGGGCTGGAATTGAGATATGCTGTTGATGTTCTGATGTTCTGAGGTGAATTAAAATATTTAGGAATTACCAAGAAAAGCCCTGACTGTTATCTGACAGAAATGTTGTAGAAGGATCTAAAGAGAGCAGTCAGTGAAAAATCCCACCAACACCCAGAGTTAAGTCTGTTTTTTAATGAAGTAAGAAACTAAAATTCCTCCAAGCTGATGTGCAGATCTGATCAACCTGAAGATTTGAGTGAAAATCTGATGTTTGGGGTCAAATTCATGAAAAAATATTGATAATTCTACAAGGTTCACAAGCTCTCAAAACCGTTGAACACACATCCATATGCACGCACAGACAAAGATGTCTCATTTGCTGCACTCAGTGGTTTATAAATGGGTCCATTTGGCACAAATTGAGAACTTAGCGGCCTATTTTATTACTCACATATGTAAAAACACGAGGGCCCGAGGTAGTGAACAGCAATGGCCCAGTCCATGTCAACATAAACCAGATTGCTGACTTGCATTTTGACTCCTGCTCCCAGGTTTTTAGATATTCCACGACGATCTCAGTGGAACATGCATGCAGGACTTTATTCATGTCTGATTTTTATTATGCTGTATCTCCATTAGACATTATTTCAGAGTCCTCTCCCTGTGGCTCAGCAAAGAGGTGGAGCTGTTAATTATGAAAAACAAAGTCATGTGCTGGAAAACATATCAGGGTGTTTTCCCCCAATAAGCAGCACCAGAGGCTTCAGTGTGGACCCATTAGCTAAGTATGGGTGCTTAGCTTTATGAGACTTTGTGGTTTGGAGGAAATGGAGCTCTGAGAAGTCAGTTTTACCAAGCAGCTGGAGAGCTTTGTTCTGTGCAGGTTGCGTCGGGTTTCACACGCTAATACACATTCAAGTATCCGTGCACTTAAACAATTGCACTATCAGTGTATAAGTTTGTGCCCACACACATCAAACACACACATGACCAACTATACACATGCTTCGCTGAATCAGCATGGCCTGCTATTTTCACAAGCTGGGCTCTCTCCCTTTGTCTTCACCCCAATATAGCTCAGATGTTCCTGGCTTTTGATGTCTGACGATTTTACCACTTGGCTAATGCTAACATTAGTGTTATTAAAACAATAACAAAAGGAGATTTACAGTCCATGCTGCAGACGCATGGGCGTGAGATAGCAGGAGGGTTATTACTGTAACCAAGCCCTGTCATCTTTTGCATGAACTGTCGGCCAAGTGTGTGTGTCTGGATCAGCTCTTTAAAAGTGTGTCGACTGTGGTCATGTTTTCAATTAAAAATCCCATCCTTTGAAAAGTTAATAAATCATTTAAAGGGCAAAGTTTTGTCTTTTTTCATCACTGACCTAAAAAGCTTTTTCTTCTTTTACTTCAGCACCATGGAGAGCACATCCAGGGTTTGACCTTTGATTCCTTTAAAATTCTAAAAATGACTTCATGAACACCTAAACGTGTTTTATGAAAGTTTATTGGGTTTATGCTACACTGCTGTGGTGCCACTAAGCAGGGAGCACAGTTTCCAACTTCTCCAGTGGAGCTGGTCAGTAACTGGCTGCCTAGACTGTGATTATACTTTTTTTTAAAATTTCAGTTCATTTATTCAAAAACAAACAATTGTATATTGATAAAAATAAGTACAAATGCACAAATATAAATGTGCGTTAGTGTTAACTAATTTGCATCTGAATGTCCCTTGGCAGGTCACAATATAGATACACAATAGACACACAATAGACATAACAAGATACAATCAATTAAAGGTAAAGTGCAAACCAGTCCCAATAAATATTGTACTTGTGCAAGAGTTAACGTGCATAATTCAAGTGCACAAGATAAATATGGACAATTAAATACAGATAAATATATTTAAATATATGTATCTACGTGCTGTAGAGCATCTTTCTAGCTGTGACAACAGGTGTTAATAAACACGTTTTTCAGATGGGATTTACAAGTGGTGTGTGTGTCTCTTGTTCCAGGTGGCATCATGTTCCAGATGTTTCTATCCCACATTGACAGCACAGATTTTCCAAAAGAGGTGCATCTTTGAGGGGCCTCACAGTCTCGTCTTGTGGTGGCTCTAATGATCGTTCCAGTGAATGATTTTTGTTTTAAATATTCCCTTATTTGCGGTGGTGCAAGTCCATTTAATATTTTGTATATAGAACATTCATGTATAAAAGTTTAGAATTCCTTAAAAGATAAGAAACTTATATTTACTGAGGATATGACAGCAATGATCTGAATAACTTTTCCTATCAAAGATTTTTGAGGTCTTTTTTGTATGATGATACTGCAGGTTTGGGTACATGTGACGGCAAGCCACACATGATAACATCTACACCTCATGATCAGTGTATTTTCACTGTAATTTTCACAAATTTAAATATTTACAAACACTATTCAAAACATTATTCATTGAACAAATGAGTTTAATTTTCCCAAACCTTGCAATGTTCATATGGCAACACTGTAAGGTCAAATTATATTTCTGTTGTATATTATATCTTTTTTGTTTCTTTTCTTTGAGGTACCTGGGGTTCAGTTTCTTCTTCCTGGTGCAGCAAAAGGCGTGGCCAAGGGCTGCTGCCAGTCTCATTGGACTGTACCACATCCTATAGTGTCATAGAGGTGTTTGGGGATTTGTATTGTTTGTTGGTTGGTTTATTACAGGGGTGTCCAAAGTCGGACAAAGGGCCGTTGTCCTGCAGGTTTTCAATGTTTCCTGCTTCAACACACTTGACTCAAATGAAATAGATACAACAGCCTATTAAGTTTTGCACAATTACTCATTAATTTGAGTCAGGTGGTTTTGGAGCAGGGACACATCAAAAACCTGCAGGATTGTGGCCTTTGAGGAGGACCGGAGCTGGACACCCCTGGTTTAAGAAAATTACACTTACAATGAAATGTACAAAGAAATCAAATGTAAAATAGTATTGTTTTGCAGGAAATAGTTTTTTTTTGTTTTTTTTTTTTAGCTTACTGGCTGCTACTTCAGTTAAAAACAAATCATATATGCAGCAGAAGAAAGAACTAATTCCTCTGCTTCCTGAGGCTTTTTAGAACAGGAAACTAAATGCTAGAAGGTGAGCTGAACATTTAATGAGACGGGTGCTGCTTTAGGAAAACGACTCTGCTATTTATGGCAGATGGGTAGTTTATTTCTAAAGTAATAAATGGGTTTGTCTTTGTTTTCAGGATGAGACGTCTCCAAGTTGTGTTGCAACTTCCATACTGTCAGATGGTAATATTTTGAGACATACAACACACTGGTTTCTCTTCATAACATCCTGTTGTACTGGTGAAGCCCAGGAAGAGACAATAATCAATATGAGTTTAAATCCTGGCATGCAGGAACATTCTGGTCAAACTGACAGTCAATCTGTTTAAAATTCAGCTACTTGAATTTGATTTGAATTTGAAAATTTTTCCAAATTTTTCAAGGGCAGAGTGTAGAATGACACCAAGGTATTTAAATTACATGACCAATTCCCGCTATTCACCTTTTAAAAATACATTTGAATGAGAATTTTTTGTGGGTTGTTTGCTGAATGTCTTGCATACTGGGCAGCTTCCAAGTGTCTGTGTCTGAGCTGTGGGTTTGTAGTCGGTTTGTGTCTGTGAGCCTCCATTAACAACAAAATACAGATGATCATAATGCCTGAAATAAACAAATTAGTGTTGTTTTAAGAAATATCCAATAGTCTTCTCCACTGTTGGCACATTACACAAAGCGTGCAGACTCTGACAAGCAGGGAGCCAACAGCTGACCATAACTGCTGAAACCAAAACAAACATATTTCAACCTGAGCTTTGATTTCACCAACCTGTGGGCACATGCATGCTAACAATACCATTCACTTTTATAAAATTGCTATGAAAATACAGGAACTATGTAATAATTGCTGTAAGATGTTTTTGAATTCAATTACAGTTCATTTAATTAATCATTCTATAATTTCAATTTCCTTTAACCCAGTGGCTCTCAAACATTTTCTGTCAAACGTTGTAAAGTTAGAAAAATGATCCAGAATCCAGTGTGGACTGTCAATGAGTTCAGCACAGAAAGAGGAATAAAAACAAAAACAAAAACGCTTTAATATTTCGAATGATCAAAAATGATCAACAATGTTAACATGCCATTCTCAGAAAAACAAATTGTCCATGACAAGAAACACAAAAAGTAAAAAAATGACCACAGAGAGCCAACAAGAGATCACAAACAGATGCAGAAAAACCACAAAGAAGAGATGAAATGCATATGAAGAAGCATCGAGCAAACTCAAAGATGCAAAGCAACACAAAGAAATGAAAAATACCCACAATAACAATGGAAAAAGAAGCAAAATGACCTCATTGAGAATGACAAGATAGATACAAAGATATTTTGCATCTTGTTTTCATGGACAAAATGACCTCAAAGGTCAAGAAAATTACACACAAAAATGCAAACCCACCAAAACATGGCACAGAATAATAGCAAAGACATGCAAAGGGCCAATATCAATGACAACATGATAATAAAGACATGCACAGGCACTACTAAGAGGAAAAACAAACACACAGATATGAGAATGATATATAAAAAATATATCAAAAAATAAAATATATATAATATAATAATATATATAAAAAAAAAAAAAAGATATGTGAATGATCACAGAGATGGGGGAAGGTTAACACATCTAAATGAGACCTTGTTAAAAAACGGGTCTAGATTTTAGAGAAAAATTGGCTGATTTTTACAACTGAACAGCTAATGATATAAATATATATTTTCATTACAACAGTTTACATAGGATGGTCCTGAATTGTTTGGTATTAACCCGCCAGCAGCATCAAACCCTGTCTATCCTTTGTTTATTTTAGTTGTTCACATCTAGTTAACATTAACAATTTATTAGCTTTTATTTACTGTTTTTTCTGTATTAATTTGTGCATTATTAATCGTTATTTATTTATGGTTATTGATATATTTAATATTAAATTTTACTTTATTTTGGTTCAGTCTTTTTTTTTTTTTTGCTGACTTTTTTCCCTGTATTTACTTAGTTTTGTTTTGGTTTTTGTTTTTCTTTTTTAAATTAATTTAGGTGTTAAGGGGTTAATCATCTAAAATCACAACTTTTATTTGTTTCTTCAGCATTATTGGCTTCTTAACCGTGTGCGCAGGTCACATCTGGTGGTTTTATGACGTTTGACATCCAAAAAGAGATACATAACAACAAAATTACACAAAATTAAGCAAAACAGTCACAGTCTAACGCTGAACAGCTAACTGACCACAAATAAGCACAATAAAACGTTAAAATGTTTGCAAATGAGAACTGGTTCTCAAACATTTTTTTACCTGGTTAAATAAAGGTTAAAAAAAAACACAACAAAGTGGTTCAAAAGTCACAATAAATGTACAAAAATGGCCACAAAAATGACAAGCTTCGTGTCAAGAGTCAAATCATGAAAGCAAAATAATGCAAAATAAAGACAACAACAAACAAACAAAGTGAAAAACAGTGTATGACAGATAAATCCAAAACAAGGATTAATTAACAGAAAATGGCAACAAGGAGAAGCTCAAGGATCACAAATCGAGACGAAACAGCACAAACACCTAGAAGAAGGCCAGACAACCACGAAGTGACACAAAGAGGTAAACAATCACTATCAGATCAAAGCAAGGAATGACAGAGGAATTAGAATTATTTAATTTGTACAGAAAAATATGATAATAATGTACAGTTCAGGTTTTCTCCTTCAAACATCTGATCACTCGCTCTCCTCTCCATAGCCTCTCATGTGGGAATCATTCAAGCTTCACCTAATTCATTGTTTTCTTTTCAATTTTGATTGTACGCCTACAAGTTCCCTGCTTTGGCTACAAACCCTGCAGCTCTCAGGATTCTGATCGCTGGTTGTCCCACAGATTTAATCGTCCCACTTAAAAATACAGCCAGAGGTAGAAGGGAATGTCTATGGAGTTAAAAACAGGAAGGACTGTGGCTGGACTTGCGCTAATAGATACAGACTATGCAGGCATGGGCAGATACTTGAAAATGTGCAAAATATCTCATGCACACAAAGCTACACACATGCACTTAGAGAGGGAATCCCCGTCTGAGTCACACAGCAGCAATCCTCAACGTAATCCTGCCTGGATAGAAAGTCTTAGATAGATCTCTCAGCTTCCATTAAGATGTGGTGACACCTGGACCAACACATTAATCCTCTCAGGGACACCTGCAACTCAGAGATCAGCAACGTTAAGATGCTTCGTTCAGAGAAATTATAAATACTGTTAAATGAGCTTCTGTCAATCAGGAGGTTTGATCTGTCCTGGACTACCAGCAGAGGGGTGAGTCAGACGGAGGGATTGTGCCAGGACAGTGTCAACAGAACCTAAATCACTGAAGGCTCCCAGACTTCCTAAACCACCAGCAACAACAAGTAACACACCCAGAATGAAGACGAGCCGGAATGTCGTTCATATGGTTCTAATTTCATCCTCTTCTGTCCCACGACTATAAGAAGGATTGGACCTTTGGCTGTTTGGTTTGCTGACTTGTTTCCCCTTTTACGTGTTGTTCACTGGGCCTCAGATCACAGCTAGAAGGTTCGACTATGTTACTGTCGTTTGTCTTACTGAATACCCTGCTTTGACAGGATGATAGTGTAAAGCAGTTTGTTCTGTTGATTATTGTTCCACTAACTGAAGAATAAAAATCCTTTTAGAAACTGGATCAAGTAATGTGCAAAGGTCTTCAGCCAACTGGGGTTTCTTTTTATTTTGCTTCCTGGCAGCTAGACTTTGTCGTAATTTTTTAAAGTGGCCTCAAGCAAAAGTCTTTCATAGATTTTCTTTGTAAATTGGCTGGTACTGAGTCATTTTCAGTCCAGTTCTTGTGACCATTTTCAGAGAAATGTGGTTTTGCTTGTTAAGCATTTTAACACTGGCCCATGAATCATTCCAGCATAAAAAGGGTCACAACCCTGAAACCCTGAAGGAATGAACCAGCATGATGTCAACAGCAAAAACAAACAAACAAACAAACAAACAACAACAACAACAAACCAATAAAACAAACAAACAACAAAAAAAAAAAACACTTTAAATTGGATCTTTAAGCTAATTTATTCACTTATTTTAGATTTTTTAATGAAAAATATCAAAGATAACAAAGTTTGACAGACAGGAAATACAATTTTAGAAGCAACACGATGATTCCTGAAGAGCTGTTGGCTGAAAACTTGGTGTGCAGGGTGTCCTTAAAACATTTGATGAAACTGGACAAGCGAAGGACAAAAGAAGAAGCACTAAACACCTTTCTGCTGCAGATGAACAGGATCTGGAAGTGATCTCCTGGAGAAATAGGAACAAATTCAGCACAGACCTGAAACAGGACCTGAGAGATGCATCTGGGCCTTCGGCTGATCCACCTACACTTGGCCGAAGCCTCATCAGAAATGGAAACGTGGCTGTCAAGAAGCCACCATTAAGGAAGATAAACAGGGAGAAAAGACTATTTATTTATATACACATCTGTGTGTGTGTGCTTGTGTATATGGTGTGTTTGTATATATTAGGTACGTATATTTAGGTGCATATTTATACACTTACCAACACCTGACTGTTGTTTATGTGCCTTTGTATTCTGCTACTGACACCTGGCACCTGCTCTTTTTGTGTACTGCTGTTATGACTGTGTTTAAATTGTCCTTGGGGACAAATAAAGTTTTTTTAATTGAATTTAATTGAATTGAATTGAATTGAACTGAATTGAATTGAATTGAATTGAATTGAACTGTATGTCACACGACTCAAGAACTGGTCCAAAAATCAGTGGCAACAGGCCTGATGGAGGACAGATCCTCCCCAGAACCTGGGCCATTACTGAACCAGTGTGGGATCATCTGGACAGAGAACAGAACAAAAGGCAGTAACATCCAAAAAAGAGCTTTGGAAAGTCCTTCAAGACGCCTGGAGAACAATACCTGAAGACTAAGAGAAATAACCAGAAAGCCTTTCTAAGAGGAAGAATAAAGCTCATCTCATCTCTCATCTCATTATCTGTACTGCTTAGTCCATTACTGGTTGTGGGTAAGCTGGAGCCTATCCCACCTTGTTAACAGGTGAGAGGAAGGATACGCCCTGGACAGGTCACCAGTCTGTCGCAGGGCCAACACAGAATGAGACAAACAACTGTTCACACATGGAGAGAGTTTCGAATTTAGAGAGACCAATTCACCTGACATGCATGTCTTTGGATGGTGGGAGAGAACCCACGAATACACTGGTAGAACACTGAAACTCCACACAGAAAGGCCACTGCCCCCCCCCCCCCATTCTATTCTATTCTATTCTACAGTCATTTACAGACGCTTTTCTCCAAAGCAACTTACATCTGAGAGTACTCTGAACAGTTGTTTGGTGCATAAGCACAAACAACAGTCAGGACCCATCCCACCACCTAAAGGCAGAGGGAGGCTACCTTCTCATCCACCAGGATAAAGGCAAGGGAAACCTGGATCCATTGATTTTATTCATTATAGGGGATTTTAGAGCCACGCTTTGTCTGGTCCCTTCCCTAGAGCCATGGGTGACCCTACTAAAGGCATAAAGCCGCCGATAACATAGCTCCTAGAATCTTCAGGACATACAAACTTCCTGACCACGATAAGGTTGCTTTTAAATTAAAGTAATTCTACCATTTTATTGCATTAGCTATACTGATTAACTCCCCCTCAAGCCCAGTAAGGTGGCTTGATGAATTAGTTCACAGTGTAACAGGCTTATTAACCCACTGGCTGCTTTTTCATCTCATCAGCTGCTCTTTTCCTTGTTTGTTTGTTCGACTGCTTGTGTAATTATATATTGGGCTGTGGTGAAACCATCATGGCTGTCCCCCAGCTGGCTGTTTGTGTAGATTCTAAATATTACCATTTTCATAATCCTTGTATTGTTTAACAAATTGTGGAGAGTGTACAATTGCTGGTCATAGTGTAGATTACAGTACAGTAGTTACATGGTTCATGCTCACTTTAGGATTGTGTTTAAAAGAATGAACAATTGCTCAGAGCTAAACAATGAGGAGGAGGAGGGTCATTTTCTATCTGATTCTGCACCGAGGAGCAAAACAAGTTCCCCTGGTTGGAAAAGAGTGTATTAAATTGTGGCTACAGGCCACAGGGAACTTACTGTAATGTTTTGTTTTCCATATGATAAAACTTCCCCTCTATACTCAAATGGAAATCAATATCAAAGCTGGCGATCTCTCTGACTCTATGTCAACTAGGCCAATGTTAACTGCAGTGCGTTGCTTCAAATTTGATTGTTATCTCTATTGCACAGCTATACACATGTATTCTGACTAGAGCAGCAGTTTTCTACGTAGGCTTGATACGACCACACAGCACATCCTAACCACCGACATGTAGCACTACCAGGAAGGCTCTCAGCCACATTCTCACTCTCTGTCAGATCCACATGGCTTCATATCTGTAATGTCATGTCATTAAAACCTGCTCCTGCTGGTTTTCCCCCTGCACAGTGCTGTGAACTCTCAGCCTGTCAGCAAATATTTGGACTGCTGGCTGTTTGGGCACATCAGGAGATGAATTATCCAATTACACATTTAGACAATGAGGCAAGGCAGCCAGCCAGAGATCTGTCTGATATGTGAAAGCCTATCCTCGCAGATACATCCGGACGTTGAAGCCATGTACAGAAACAGCTTCAAGCAACATTTATATTCGGTAATGTTTCTAAAAGTTTAACATGACTAGAAATTTGATATAAAAATGTGAGCAAACTGAACTTGTATGTGACACCTTTAGGAAAGGATTGTGCTTTCTGTATGGCACAGAGAATAAAACAGGTTTTTCTGATTCACAAGAAGATAGACACAGTTGAAAGTGGATTTGGAACCAGACCAGCAATCTTCAGGAAAAACATGAGGAGACAAAGACTGCAGTCCTGTAACACAAACTCTAACTACTGTCTAGTTAACTGTTAAGTGTTAAGTGATTATGGATTTGGCCAATGATCACTTTAATGCTTCCTAAATGATGTAATTAATGTAAAGCTTTGGTAATGACCTTTTCCTTCCTAATTTATCTGCAACACCTTATAGGCAATGCAATTTTAAACCACGCTGTTTGTTTGTGGACACTGTGATGATGTCAGTGTGGTCTGACAACCATATGGGCCTAGATAAAAAAAACCCCCAGAAAAAACAGATGATAAAAATTGGATGAATAAAATGCTGGAAAGAAACTGGATGAAATGAGATGAGTAGCCTCTTATTGGGTGTATGATATATTAGTAAAAGAAAAAATAAAACAAACTTTAATTCAGCTTTATTTTATTTGTATAGCACCCATTAACGTCATCTCAGGGCACTTTACAGACAAATCAGTTTGAAACAATTCATAATATAAATAATAGCCTAGTTAGGGAAAACCAACAATCTTGACTTTGATCCAACCGCCCATCCTGAGCATGCAAGATGGGACAGTGGAAAGGAAAAACTACTTTTTAATCTAAATAGAACAGTTAGATCTTTCTGTTTTGTTGAGGGAGTTCAGCTGTAATTATTCAGTATAAATTACCAGCATTTTTAGATTTGAGACTTTACTTTTCTATGGTTCAGTCAAGAAATACACTGCATAAAACAAAGAACAGCATCTCCAAACACACAACACGTCCAGCACTTGAAGCAGATGGGCTACAGCAGCAGAAGACCACACCGGGTGCCTCCTGTTAGCTAAGAACAGGAAACTGAGGCTACAATTCACACACACTCACCAACACTGGACAATAGAAGATGGAGAAATGTTGCTGGTCCATCCTTCCTTGGGTCAACGCTACAGGCTACAGGTAATGGTGTGGGGAATATTTATTTGGCCCACTTTGGGCCCCTTAGTACCAGCGTGGCCTGGTTTAACCAGCACAGCCTACCTGAATATTGTTGCTGACCATGTCCATCCCTTTATGACCACAGTGGAGCATCTTCTGATGCTACTTCCAGCAGGATAATACACCATGTCACAAAGCTCAGATCATCTCCACCTGCTTTCTAGAACATGACGATGAGTTCACTGGACTCCAACGGCCTCCACAGCCACCAGATCTCAGTCCAGTAGAGCAGCTTCGAGAGATTCTCATCATGGATGCAGCCGACAAACCTCCAGCGACTGTGTGATGCTGTCATGTCAATGTGGAGAAAAACCTCTGAGAAATGTTTCCATAACCTTGATGAATCTATCACACCAAGAATTAAGGCAGTTCTAAAGATAAAAGCCAGTCCAACAACCAACTCTACAGTCATTTAACAGACGCTTTTCTCCAGAGCACCTTACATCTGAATGTGGTTAGGCAGTAGTGTTAGGGGACCCAACTGAAAGTTATTAATATACAGTATGTACTCCTGAGGGATTCAAACTCAGGTTACCTGCATGGGAGACAGGTGCCCTGCCAACTGAGCTACCCAGCCGCTGATGGAAAAAGAATATAATCCAGAATGATCATTCAGTTCAATCCCAGCAACATAAACTTTAAGTAAACAGGATTTATTGTAGAGCTGTTTTATTACATCACACAATGTTTGGGTAACTGCACTCAAACTGAATAAAGTGTAAGTACGCATATAACTAAACCGTGTAAAACCACTTGAATTTAAAGTGTCGGTGGACTGCTGAGACAACCAGGAAACTCACACAATGGACAACACTGCTGTGTTGTTACTTTAGCTCATGTTCCTGGAAACACACTCATGCATTCTGTAAACTGCAACCACTGAGTTGTATACAGATGATATCAATTTACTTCAGTAGTTGGTTGCTTTGGTTGTTTTTATTTTACTGCACCATGACAGGTCTTCTACTGCACATTCTTTGACTGTCACTATGTACAGCATGTAGCTTTTAATGATGACGAGGCAACCTCCAGGACCGTTTTCTGGTTAAAGCACACAATCTCAGCGTGCTTGTTCATCAACTATCACAGTTCTGCATCGTTGCCATTCTCAGGTTTGTGGAAGTAAAACTTTAAAATCTCAGTATCAATCATCCATCAGCATCCACAGTTAAAATTCTTTGATTTCTGACTTGTTAATCTGATTTGTTTGACAAATTTTTGATAAGAAATCCGAAGTTTGCAAAGGGTGAATTCATATGTTTTGCTTCCTGCTTGGCCCCTGTATCTTGATGCAGCATTCATCAAAAATTGACCAGGAGTTGCTTCTAAACTTGGTGGAATTAACTGAAACACAATGCAACCACATCTGAAGGAATCCAGTGTTCAGTTCTGTAAAATAAAATAAAAGTTTTAATACATTCTCATGCAAAAGTATCAAGAAAAATTGTGGATTCAGATTAATAAAAGGGATCTGGGTTCTGATTATCCAAAAGGGCAACTACGTAGTCACGTCTAAAATGCAAAAATGTGATCTACTGTTATAATTATTTATCTCTAAACAGAGAACACGATGACATCCTGTAGATGTAAGGATTTCTATGCATGCAAATATACCTCTTTAAGAGGGCATTGGGTCACTTGGATGAGTTTCAAAACACATTTTTTTTAGTAATAGTGTTATCTGGTCATTTCTAACCATATTTCATTATAAATACAACCATGTACTTGGTGTGGTGTGAGCAAAGAAAATTTCCAACACTTCCAGGCATTTTCCCAGATTGCGCTGCCACATGTACAAAACGTTTTCACATATTGTTTAACAGACATACAATATAATGGCAATTTTTGCCATTGACTGTAAAATTACCACCAAAGAGCAGAAACTCACAACTAATATCAAATAACAAGTGAGGTCACATTTTAAAGCAACTCTATGTTTTCGACTTTAAAACTTTGTGCTTCTGACTTGTTTTGATGACACACTGACATTCCTGGAGCTGGTGTTGCTCTGCAGCATCCCGAGGCTGAGAAACTGCCAGGGCATGATGTTACAGCTGCTTTTTTCTTTACAGAGTAGCGTCACACGGCAGCAACTGGATGTCAACACACTGGCATCATGGCTAATTCAACAAAGACATGTGGGAGGACATTAGTGAGACAACTGTGAGACTGACTTTTACTGGCTGGAGAGAGCTCAGAGAAGAGACAGGATGCAAGAAGGATGCTGAACTGGACGTGAGGCTTCGGCGAGAAAATGGACTTTCTGCATTATCGGTTCAAAATGAATGCACAAAAGATGCTGATCATAATGTCATGATCATGTTTATGATTATTTGCCAAAAGATTTGGGGGCCTTGGATTAAAACCAAAACTCCCGCATAGCTCTCAGTTATAATACTTATTATCTGCCCTTCATTTCTATGCACATTGTATTATGTGCCCATTTATTTTCTACCCCCTCTATATGCTGGTGTATGTAATGGAATGTGTGCATATCCCCAGTTTTCTTTCTTTCATTTTTTTCTGTTTTCTTGTGTATTGTGTGGCTGTCATTGGCCATTGGTTGAGAAGTGGGGAATTATGCATTATGTTATGCAACATGTTGATTCTTGTTTAAACTAAAAAATTATTACAATAACATAAAATAAAATAAACATCAAATCATGATCAGCTTCAAAGGTTTTTCCCCTTGGCATGCACATTTAGTAATGTTGTAAAGATAGAAACCAATCTTCATAGACTGCAGGCTCATGTTAATCTGTGACCCCTCTTTCCTGCCCTCTCCACCCCAACTGGTTGAGGCAGATTAAATTTAATCTGTTAAATTTTCGTTTAATTTAGATTTAATTGAATGTAAGGTTTGATGCAATCTATTGGTTTCGTAACTAGCTAATGATTGTTTATAGATTGAGTCATATGCACACAGTAATTATAAATTTGACTAATGTGGATCATGTAATGGATTTATTTTAATTTAATTATAACTGGACTACAATGAATTGGACTGCCTATAAAAGTGTCTTGAGATGACTTTGTCATGAACTGGTATTTTACAAATGAAGCAGAATTGAATATTAGTCTTACTAATTATATTGAATTACTATACCATTGTATTTTTTACCAGTTACCAAAGAAAATGTGTTAACATGAGGAGAAAAGTAAACAAACAAGATGTTAAACCTGGTTCAAAATTGTGATCACATGTTTTTCCTAGATAGACTGTCATAAAAAATATTTTTCTTGATAATGTGGTCACGGTGTCAGAGATGTTTGTTTGGAGAGGAGAAACCTCATTAACCCTCTTGACTCCGTTCACTTCCTGTCACAAAAGAAACATCCTGTTTCGGAGCTGCTATCATCCATTTGCAGGAGCTGGCTTTGCAACCCACACTCGTCCCCGAGCGGCGCATTACTGCAGCATGTCATAAACAATGGAACACCACACTGCTCTCTATGAAAAAACTATTCAGTATCCAAAGCTGGCGCAATTGAGACTGTCATTTAAATGATTGCATGTCTTTGTTTTGCCCTGAATCAAAGTTATCCAGTTACATTCACAGTCAAGCATGGCATTTTTCAGATTTATCACAAGTCTGTGGCTGATTGGAGGTGATTAGATGCAGCAGCTGAGAACTGTCCCCATTTTAAATAAGACAATTATGGTCTTTCACTTGATCACAGCAGCATAACAAGAGTCTCTGAGTATTTATCTTCCAGTTTTATTTATTTATGTTTTACTCTCACACTCTTCCTGAACTTTATTTTTCCATCCAAATTTCTTACGATCTGCTCCTGCGATGACTCCAGATGACTTAAGTGTTTGTGAAGCTGTGCAGTTAAATGAATGCTTGTAACTCTCCATTGAAAGTCATGACAGTTGTACAATAGTACAAGAATTTCACAGAAGCATTTGCACGCTAGTAAAAACTTCTACCCACAGGGTTATTGACATGAGAACGTGCACCTCTGCCAAACATCCTTTTACCAGAACCCAGCTGACCTTGGGATGCAATCAAACTCAAACACTGCTCTTACTCCTGAATTAACCAGGAGAGAGACCACATTCGTGTGAGTGTGTTGTCAGAGATGTGTCACCTGGGGAAAAAAGGGGGCCAGTTTATTTTTAGTTATTCCTTTTGCACTGATTGGAAACAAACATGTTATGTGAAGCCATTTCCCTGCAGCAATCCGTCAGTAAGTAGGCAGTAAACCACGACAGCGGTAGCAGTCTGGAGAGAGGAATCCAGGAATCAACAACTGTCTGTCTGTGTGGTGTGAGGTTAACATTCGTCTCACACATGCATGCTTAAATATACACAGAATTACATGCGTGTATGAGCACATTTAACACATAAACAGATGTTAAGAATTTCATAGCCAGGGTGATGAACTCATGTAACACTTCAAGATAGATGGGAACGTGGGAAACACATAATATTCATAGATTCATATTCTGCTTTTGGAGTGACAACTATTGGCTCGAAATTAAGACCATAATCTAACAAACAGGTATCTCTTTCCCCAAACCTGCCCGAGGGGTATTATTCAAGTTGTGAAAAGAGAAAGTCTAGGTCTCAGCAGAGAGTGCGGTTTGAGGTACCAATCAATCTCAATCAGCACTTCGCTTTCTGATGTCCATGAATGTAGGAACTCATACAACTCATACACTTGCTGCTTTGATACAGTTCTCTGCTTCAAATACTGGTATTTTTTTGAGAATAGGTTACAGAAAAACCCAATGGATGCTTCAGAGACGCATCTGGAAGCAAGGCTGAAATCAGTATTAAAGCCAAGTTAGTAGTTGTGTCTTCGCCCAGTTGTTTTTTGGCATATTAACATATAAACAAATTTGCATAAAAACACAGGAAGTCTGTGAAAAGAAAATAGAAAAATCAGACTTCAGTTATAGTGACAATAACAACTGTGTCTTTTGTGGAAAAAATGAATATCAGTAAGGTTAAATCCCATTCAGTGTCACGGTCTGTGGTTTTTGCTTTTGTTGATCCAGACTTTGTTTTTGGGTTTTCAGGTTTTTTGAGTATTAATCTGATTTCTATGTAATAAAATCCAGGAATTCACCGTGATGCAGGTGAGTGTTCAGATCTGGTATAACAGCTGTTTTTAATCTACGCTCTACAAATTTCTGCCTAACAGTCATCCTTATAAACTCTAAATGGATTTCAGACATTGGATCAGGGGGGCATTTAAACCACATCAGCACTGGTTGTTGAACATGTATTTTTGTTGAAGTTGCAAGCAAAGACTGTGGGGATATACCGTAAGCCACATTCACTGTTAGAGCTATAACATCAATTCTGATGCAAAGATTAGAAAACTTCATAAATCCATAAACATATCGAATGCTGAAAATTTTTACCATTCAATGGAAAATAGTAGCTCATTTTGAATTTGTTAGCAGCAACACAACTAAAAAGCAGCTGGAACAGGGGCAACAAAAGGCTGGAAAGTAATTGGAACAGATCTAAACAACTGGAGGAGCATTTGACAGCTAACTGGGTCAATTAGTAAAAGACCAGTAAGATGACTGGGAATGAAAGGAGCATTATAGAGAGGCAGAGCCTCTAAGATGTTAACTATGGACAGATTAATCAATCTGAGACAAACTGCATCTAATCCATCGGGTTTTCAATGCTTTACTGATTCAGCTCAGCTGAATCAAATTAAAAGTATCTAACAGCCTATCAAGTTCTGCACAATGACCCATTAATTTGAGTCAGGTGTGCTGAAGCAGGTATACATGGAAAACCTGCAGGATTGCAGCCTTCTGCAGACTGAATTGAGCAGCTCTGTTTCAAAGCAGCATCTGCTCCCATCCAGACAACGTCTCTTTCAGGGAAGGCCTTGCAGATTTCAGCAAGACAATGCTGAACCACATCCTGCATCCATCACAGCAACATGGCTTCACAGGAGAAGAGTCCAGCTGCTGAACTGGTCTGCCTGCAGTCCAGACCTTTCATGAATACAAAACATCTGGAGCATCATGTAAGCAGAAATCCGTAGTCTGGGTTTCAACATTTAATATGTTGTTTATGTTTTATTGGGAATAAAATATGGGCTGATGAGATCTGTAAATCATTGCATTCTGTTTTTATATTCAACACTCCCAACTATTTTGTAAAATGAAATGGGATGTGAGAGGAGTGTCTGTTTAACTTTGTGTAGATGTTCACTTTGATTATTTTTTAACCATGACATTAACATGGCAACATAATTGATTCTGTGAAGGATGGGAAGTAAATCTGCCAAAGTTTGAACGTAGAGTCAGGTAGTTGATGGGACTGGGAGGTTTGCATCCTGATGCCATTTCATCTTTGACACTGAAACTGAGTTCTTTTTCCTATGAATTAGTATTTAAACTCTATGTGAAAAGGAACTGGAGAGATCCACAGATATCACATGATGCATAAAATACATGGATAGATATATAGTTCTCTGGCTGGATGTATATGGCCGGCTGCGTCAAATTTACTTTGTGTTAAACACTGAGTAAAACTCTGCTGCAGTCTCAAAGCGTAGTCCTGCAGGAACAGAAGCAATCACCACAAACTTGTTTCATACAGTTTAAAAAGTTTACACATATAATCAGCTTTTTCTACATTTTTGCCTTCTGTATCTGGATGGATGCCTTCTTTCTGTTAGCCACTCAAGTATTTATTGCAGCAAATGGCACATGATGAGCTTTCTGAGCTGTATGCAGCTCTGGGCATGCACTTTCATCAGTGCAGGACTTACTTGTCCATGCACTGCACAAGACATTGAAATGAATGTGGTTCAAAGCACAACAGTTCCATTGTAGCATTTGGTTTAAGAGGGCCATTACATATACAGTTCATATCAAGGTTACATGATAATTTCCGTGGAATTTAATAAATCAGTTACTCGGGATTGGTTTGACTTTACTGGGACATTTCAGTTGGCTGAACGCCAAGACTGCAAACTCCCCAGTTTGCTGTTCATTTGGCCTGCAGACTACCAGCCCATTCTGAGCCTCATCCAGACCAAAACCCACCTCTGTGAAAGAGAGGTGGTGCAGCTTGGCATTATTAGAGAACATTTGCAATTACATTTAGAACAAAGGAAGGCTCAAAGGCAGGTAGCAAAGGATGAAAAAATGATGACAACAGCTAAGGCTGGAAATGACCTTCATAAATGAAGTCCCAAACCATCCCATTCTCATCTGAGATCAGTTTTTAGCTGGTCTTACTGAAAACGTATCTGATTCTTGTCATGTAATGGCCTGTTTCATCTCATTTCCTCCTCTTGGCTTTACCAATCTGTTTTGCGAGGATTTGGTATGCCCATTCTGAGCCTCATCCGGACCAAAAGTCACCTCTGTGGAAAAGAGGTGGTGTAGCTTGGCATTGTTGGAGGACATTTGCGATTACATTTAGAACAAAGGAAGGTTCAAAGGAAGATAGCAAAGGATGAAAAAATGATGACAACACCCAAGGAACACAAGAAATGCTCACATACTGACAGTTAACTGGCCAGCTGAGGCACTAGACTGTAAGTGCAAATCATCACAGTGGAGGAAAAGTGGAAGGAAAACGACAAGGAAACATGATAGAACAGGGAGGTAATTTTTCAAAAAAGGCAGGAAATGACCTTTACAAAAGAAGTCCCAAACCATCACATTCTAATCTGAGATCAGTTTTTAGCTGGTCTTTACTGAAATCTTATCTGATTCTTGTCATTTAATGGCCCATTTCATCTCATTTCCTCCTCTTGGCTTTACCAATCTGTTTAGCAGGGATTAGGTATGCAAAAAAAACAGAACACAGCCATGGCTCTACACACAGATTCCACTGGTTATCTGACTGTAAAAACACTCATTTACGGATGTTTAAGTGACATTTTTTAACTGCGTGCCCTCATTAGAGCACAAAATATGAATTACCAGAAGAGATCTGTAATTAATCCCATCTCCGTGTTTAACTTACTGCTTGAAGTCTAAAGGCCAAAATGCAGATACACTTGAGAGCATGGCTGGCAACCTTCCTGGGCCTTTGGAAAATGATTGTTCACATGTCAGCATTGGGGATAGTTTAGTCATTTTATAAAAAAAGATTTAATTTTGACAACATAAGGAGGATTAATGATGAAGCCGCCCTTTGTGTTGCGCTGGTACCTGAAAGCAGACTGTATTTAAATCCCACACTCCAGCACTTGGCCCCCAGTTTGATTCTGATCCAGTAAGTGTTTGTTCCACAGCCAGTCAGAAGTAGGTAGTAGCTTTACTGTAAACACAATTATGCTAACTGTGGCAGGATTCAGTGACCACATGAAGGAAGATAGGCTCTCACGCAAAACACTCGCTCTGGCACTCTTACACACTGCACTTACTCACCAGCTTACATACTCATGAAGCCCAACACGGAGCTCATCTGCACCTGCAATCTCACGCGGACACACAAACTACAGATCATAAACAACTTCCTTTGCGGCCGGTTTGATTAGAAAGCACCCTCAGAATGTACAACAAGGAGGCCGGCCCCCCTCACTGCACACACACACATACTGGAACCACAACAGAAGATGGAAGGTTTACAGACCAAACACTCCACAGGTGGCCGCCTCAACCATGTTCAGCATTATCTACAGGGAGCACTAACTCATCCCCACACCAAAAACACACATAGGTGGAGGATTAAAAACAATATTTCGCTAGCTAACTGTTGCACGCAAAGTGATCCACACATGCATTCACTTTCAAACTAACACACACACACACAACGGCCAGTCTCTCACCTCAGGCAAGCATCTGTTCGGTCAGTAGTGTCATTTACAGAATAACACATCATTCTTTCCATTGTGGGAGTGGGCAGGGCTCTCTTTGGTTTCAGAGTCACTGTACTCCCTCTGGCCAACACACAAAAAGCCATATTTAACCTCACTCACACACACACCCATGCTTCACACAGCTCTTAACTTTAAGGGAATCCTCAGCTGGCCCTTTCCAGCGACATTAACACTCCAAAACCTCAGACAGATTTATCTCCACCTTAATCAGTTTAAATAATGTGCAGATTAATTCTGCCAGGAGGGGGAAAAGTTCAGATGTCCTGGGTATGGTGTGTGTCACCCCCTCGTCTCGGCCCATTGACACTGACCAGACGTCCATCCAGATTGGTTGGATGTTTATTGAACATCGTTTGCGGGCTTGATATTTCTCACAGAGCAGGGTGCATTAGTTTTATTATGCACCACAAAGTAAAGTGAAAGGCTGCGTTTAATCAAACAAACCACCATCAGGACAGTATGTTACCCGTGCTTTGGGGAGCAGCTCTTGAGCTGGAATGCTGCTGGAGACGTCACAGCTTTGGTGACTTCACTTCATTTGGCTGCATGCTGCAGGATCCAAGCATTCAGTTTTCTTCATGTTGGTTGCATTAGCAGCAGTGGAAGGCCTTTTAGACGCGAGGGACTGGAGTTTTCAAGTTTTCAGGGCTGCAGTATTCTTGCAGCTTACAATGTGGAGATAAGAATCTGTGTCAGATACAACCAAAAAAACATTGTTGGAAAGTGAAACCTAATGTCTGCCTTTCTTTGTTAGAAAGGTCATGAGGCTGAATCCACCCACCAGTTCCAAAGTAGGGTCCTCGCATTTTCTCTGCTGTTTCCAGCATCAGTGTGGCCTTCAAATAAGCTGCTCTAAATATCAGCAACTTGAAAATGTCACGAAATGTACCTTGCGCAAATCAAGATAAGGTGGTAAAAGCTGTTTCAGTTCATGGTTTGTGGCTAGGTCGAACACAATTTCAAAATCAGTCATAAAATCGGTTGTTTTCTCTCATCAGCAGCTTTTACCCCACATTTTACTCAGATAACTGGCTCTCTGAGGACAAACTAAAGCCACTTTAAGACAAATCTTTAGTAAAATTAAGGCTCATTATTTTTAGAAGAAAATTAAGTAGACAATCATCTGAAAATGGTAGAAAAATATTTGATTGTGTGACCATAAGATACAGGGAGGAGCTTAGATTAGTAATATGTAGGAATAACATCATGAAGTCACGGCCACAAATGAGAAAGTTAGTATTAGTGTGGCACATTGTTAGTTTTATTATTAATTTTGCCTACTCCCTTATTTTTTCCTTTATAGTTGTTTGGGTACTGTTTCTTGTCATTACAGGTGAGATCTGTACTCGGACGCCTATATATGTTTATATTCCAATTAATCTGCAGTTGTATCTGTCTACACTTCTCTTGGTTTATATGTTTATAGATGTACTAATGTCATGTGCTAACATTAGCATGTTTTCATCTGTCTAACATGATTTTGTAATTATAGCTTCTATGTTTAATCTGTCTTGCTTTATTTGACAATGTTTAATGGCTTGCTTTCAGTTGTATTCAGTTGCATTATCTGTGTTTTGCAATGGTTAATAGTCATACCACGGTTTAACCCTGTTGTCATGGTGACTGACACTGTAATTTCTTAGAGGAAGTATACTGGTCAGGCAGCACAGTTTTGTCTCCTTTTTCTTTTTTCTACTTTCCTTTTCATACTTCTCTTCATTATTCTCCTTTATTTTTCTGTCCCCTGCAGTCAGGTCCAGCAAGATTACATAAATTTATTTAAGAAAGATAAACAAACGCAACAAGAGAGCTGGTACTAGCGACAGAAAAGCCGAAGAGCTGATCACCATCAGCTGTCATGATTCACGGAACAACATATGGAGAGGAGGAGCAGACACAGAGAAAACCAGAGAGCTACTAGACTAGCCACGTTTTTTCACAATGCAGTAAAAGTAAAAAAGAAAAAACAAAGTTTGGTTGTGGAACCCTCTCAACACGAAAAGTGTGAGTGTTAAAACACTTTCATCCTCCATGGAGGCGACACCCATGTGTTGTACCTTCAATGATCTTTTTATTCTCTTTTTTTTTACCCTGTCCTGTCCAGCATCCTAACACACAGAACGGTAGTTTGTGTGCCATATTTTGCTTGACAGATTTGCTCTACCAAGGGAGACATGTTATATACATGGCTGCCCTTGATATTTTTGTTATTTTTATTGTAATCTGTAATATACCGTAGCACCCCGGTGTGCTGGGGTCAGGGGGCGCCGGCCAGCCCAGGGCAACGGTGAGCTGACCCAGCGGGAGCCAGGCACCGTGGTGCGGGCCACCCCACAGGTCTAAGGGCCACCCTTTCCCCCAGCAGAGCCCCGCCCAGGACCCCGACGGGGCCCGACCACCCCAGGCAAAAGCACCGCGGGCCACGACAACCCAACACCAAGGCTAGGCACCCCAGGGACAAGAACATGGGGTGGCAGGGGGAGAGGGGAGAGGGGAGGGGCACAACCGGGAGAGAGATCTCTCTCCCATGCAGCCAACTCCTCAGCTGGCCGCTGTAGGTGCCCCCGCCTACGAGGGCAGAAGGGCAAAGGCCCAGCCAGGCTAAGAGTCCAACGCATCAGCACCCCGAACACCCACCCATCCCCGGCAGCCCACACCACCACACCAGGGGCCCCAGGTTGCACACAGGTCCTGGTCTGGCCCAAGGCACAGCGCCCCCATCCACCCGGAATGAGCCTCCGGCAAGAGGGGAGAGAGCGAGAAGGAGAGCAGACTCCATCCCCCCATGAGCCCTAATCCCCACCAATGCCCACCAGGACCAGGACCCCCTCCACCCCTACCCATCCCTTCATCCCTACGAACACATCGTAATCCCAAGGGTACCTGCCTGGCATTGGATCAGCCCAACCCCCATGGCATGCCCAGGGCAACCAAGCCCCCCCAAGGCCCAGACAGGGTCTCCTGAGCTGGAGGGAGGCAGCCCCCAGACTCTGGGGCCCCCACCACAGCAACCCAGCCTCCAAGCCCCAGGCCAGCCCCCTGACAGCCCTGGACCCCCGGTCACCCCCCGGCCAGCGCCCTGGGAGCACAAGCTCCCAGGCCACCAAGGCCTCGGATCCGGTCAGATGCACCCACCCAATGACCCTCCTGACCACCAAATCAGAGAAACGCCCAGGGCCGATGGACCTCCAAGGTCCCCCAGCCAGCCCCACCCCCATGGAACTGCTGGGGAATTTGGCTGGGCAAAGTGACACAGGGAATGGAGCGGTTGTGACAAATCTAAGGCCGTGACTTGTTCCTGCTGTAAACTTGGAAGATCTATATTGTTAAGAAAATGATGGATATCATTGTCTGATGGATCTAAGTGTGATGGATGTAAGTGTGATGTTGTTTATTGAATCTGGCTCATGCGTAATATTACCTACTGAGTCTTTAACTGCTGATATGGTGATAGATTTTTCCTTATTTATTTTTAACTGGTTAGCTAAAAATCTTCCAGATTTATTACTGTGTTCAAATGTCTCCAAGCGTAATCTTTGCACCAGAAATTCTGTTCTCTTGTTAATTATTTCATTTAATTCAAGTCTAGCCTTCCTTATTTGGTTCATCGGTAGTTCATCTGGTGAAGCACTGTAAGCGTCCTCTAATGATTTAATTCTTAGATCTAATTCTAATATTTTTTATTTTTCTTTCTTTTTTTTTATGTGATGCAAAAGAGATCATTTTGCCTCGCATTACTGCCTTCCCTGCTTCCCACAGAACACATGGTTTGTCATTGTTTTCTAAGTATATAGCCCATTCTTTTGTGAAGTAGCTGATAAAGTCGGGATCTTTAAGCAACTCTGTATTAATTCTCCAGCTTTTAGCCGGTGGTGTGATTCTCGTGTTCCTCAAAGTGAAAGAAACTGGTGCATGGTCGCTGATAGTGATGGGGTGAATCTGGGTCTCTGAAACCTCACTCACCTATGAGCTGCTAACCAGAAAATAATCTAGCCTAGAGTATGAATGGTGAACTGAGGAAAAGAAGGTGTACTCTCTAATATTAGGGTGATAAGACCGCCATATATCGCAAAGTCCAAAATCCTCCATATATTGTTTAACAGTGTTTGTGGATTGCCAGTTTCGATGGTTTACAGCAGGGATACTCAACTCGATAGGGCTGAGGGCCAGATTTAGAAAATAAGAAATGGTCGGGGGCCAGTTTATAAACCATCATGCAAAATCAGTAAACTTTGAAAAAGGCTGACAGCTTGTGCTCATATTTTGATGCTTTTTATTAGCTCCATTGCAATTCAGCAATATTTATTCTGAACCATCTTTAACAGTATAGCCAGAACTCTTTTTTAAACCATGCATACAAACATTGCATGAAATAAATAAACTATTAACAAGTTTTTCAAAAAATAAAATGAAAAATATTTCATTTTATTCTTTTAGTGTGAAAGATGCACAAAATGTTAAGATTCAAATAACAAAAACATAGCTGCACAGTGCAAACCAGCAAATATTGGAAGAGCTACTTCAGAAAAATCTTTGCTCATTATAAAATAACAAAGAACAAAAAGATGTTTGAAGCAGTCCGGACCAGAAAACACAGGTATGGGATCAGATGCTCCAACTTAATGCATCACACACAGTCCCCTCTTAATGTGAAATAATGCATCTCATGTCCTTTGAGAGGTTGTTGAAGGATGGTTTGTGAGATGTCAAGGCGATATGCAAGCACTGGTTGAGATGCGAGTCAGTGAGTTTGTTGCGCTTTTTGTCCTTAATTACATTCATCACTGAAAAGCCCGACTTGCATACGTAAGTGGATCCAAACATTGTCAACATGTATATAACGAGTCGTTTTGAGTTCGGATACTGATGGACTGAGTCCGCCCAAAACTCACATAGTCTCTCCTCTTTGAACTTGGCTCTCAGGACATCGTCGGCCTGAATTTGGACCAGTTCCAGTTGGAAAGCACCCTTGTTGATTTCAGGCACCGCGCTTTTTGCCTCTGCTGAACAGCTCCCGGTGACACTGACAGCAAACGGGTCGCGCACGAAAAGCAGCAGTTGCTGTGGGATCTTGAAGTTGTCAAACCGCGATCTGAAGTTTTCTGACAGATTTTTTAGCAATAATACCATATGTGACAGCACAGTCCCATTTGTAGGAACACCATGCAGGGTAGGGAAGTGAAGCTGTTTTCCCACAAAAACTCCCAATGTTGTCTGAAAAGCTCTCACTTTTTCAAAGAGCTCTGCCACATTGGAATCCCCACCTTGGAGCTGCAGGTTAAGTTGGTTCAAGTGGCTCGTCACAGAGAAATGCAACCAGAGCCACGGATTCCTCATCTTGCATAAACTGAGACAACTCTTCTGCCTTCTTTGTTTTCTGACTGGTGACAAATTCGTCGATTTCTTTGCGCAATGCAAAGAAGTGCTGCAGAACTCGACCCCTGCTCAGCCACCTGACATCGTTGTGCTGCAGTAGGTCTGAATATTGTGCGTCTTGCTCCTGCAGCAGTAATTTGAAAAGCCGGTGCTGTAAGCTTGAAGTTGAACGAATGTGATTTACAATCCTGATCACAGTGTCCATCGCGCCTTTCATTTCACCGGACAGTTTGGCACACAGCACCGTCTGGTGAATAATGCAGTGTAGCGAGTTAACTGTGGGATGTTCTGACATGAGACGTGATGCTAAGCCCCTCTCTCGTCCTGTCACAGATGGCCCACCGTCAGTCACAAGGAGGTTGATTTTATCCAGGGCCAGAGACTGTTTCTCAAAAAAACTCTTAATTGAAGTGTACGTGACCTCACCTGTGGTGTTGCTCTTGAGGGGCAAAAGGCACAGCAGCTCCTCTTTGAAAAGCTCCCCGTTGAAATATCTCACAAACACAGCTAGCTGTGCAGTATCTGTCGCATCTGTAGACTCGTCCACAGCGACTGACATGTAATCCACACATTTTAGTTCGTTAAGTAATGCTGAAAAACTGTCTTTGTACAAAGTTTCCAGTCTCTGTGCCGCAGTTGAATCCGAAAGCTGAACCTGCTTCACACGTTAATGATTTCATCTTTGTGTTTGTCACCGGCAAACAACTCCTCCATGATTCCCAAGGTGCAGACTTTCACGAGCTCAGCATCCACAAATGGCTTTCCCTTCTTTGCCAGTTCCAAGTTATACGAAGCGAGGCAGCTGTGGCTTTTTCAGCAGAAGTGGCTGTCGTCGTCAGGATTGTTGATGTGGTTGAATAAGATGACTTTAAAGCTGAAATCTTGTCTTTCCGTGCAGTGCTGCCAACTGGGAAAGCTGCACTGAAGCTAGCATGTTTCGACTCGTAATGGCGTTTAATATTAGCGACTTTGCAGACAGCAACCGTCATTTGGCAAATTAAACATAACGGTTTGGCATTGGTGTGAGATGGCAATATGAAGGCAAACTCATCAGTCCATTTGTTATTAAGCTGTCTGTTTTCAACATCAACTTTTCTCCGCTTACTAGCCTCACTCATTTTCTACAAGAGCCAAGCAGCCACTCAGGCAGACGTTTGCTGTGCACTGCAGTGGTGGATTTTGAACCGCGCAAACTTTAAGTGCCTTCACGGCCCCAAAACATAATGGGTCATTTGTAAACAGACAAGAGGACTCCTTTTACATCCAGTTCCTTGTGTGAAAGTTGGAGAAATTATTGAACATTAGAAACCATGATCAGGGACAACTTTGTGTGTAATATCTTATATCAGCGCACGAATGATCGCGGGCCAGTCAACAGTCCCCGACGGGCCGGATTTGGCCCGCGGGCCTTGAGATGAGTATGGCTGGTTTACAGTGTTACTAAATCTGTCAGCTGAGCCCAGAACCATGTTAAAATCCCCTCTTGTGATTAGTGTGCTATCAGAGTGTTCGGAAAGTGATGTGAAGAAAGAGTGAAAGAAGGAGGGATTATCAACATTTAGGCCACATAAGTTAGCTAAGCATAACTTCATATTTTGAATAGATAATTTTACTATGATGAATCTCCTTTCTGGATCTGTGATTCCGTTCATTTCTGTGAATGTTATTTTTCTATTTATCAAAATGGCTACCCCTCTCAGTCTGGAGTTATAACAGGCTGAATAAACATGAGGAAACTGGGTTGCAGAGAGGGCATTCACTGATGTTTTTGTCATGTGAATCTCCTGTAAGAACACAATGTCTGCCTGCAGATCCTTCAATCTATTAAAGATTTTTAGTCTCTTCTCTCCGGTCCCAGCTCTGTGCAGATTCCAAGTGATAAATCTAAGTATGGTCATGGTTGTGGGTAAAAGCAGAGTGTTGGATGCTTCTTGTTGATATAAATGCGTAATGTTGTGTGCCTGTGTTGAATGTTATTAAATGTACTTGAATTAATAAATGTGAGTGTTGGGTTATATATACAGGTATTACTAAATGTACTGTGCAGCTTAGAATTAATGTTATGTGGTTTTGTGAGGTGGCAGCTAGAAAAAAAGAAAAGCAAAAAAGAGTGCAGAGAGAGAGAAAAAGAAGAATAAAGTGGGAGGAAAATGACAAAAAAGGGGGGGGGAGTGGGTGAGAAAAAGCAAATGAACCCATAAAAAATAAGTCCATTTTTTGTGAACATTAGAGACTGGCAGTACTATTGCTGAATGTGAACAAACATTAAACTCTGTGACTTAAGCCCAGTGAGTCTGATTAGCATTTATATCACCTGTGCAAAGTGTGCATTGTGTGGATACATATCTGAGGTCAGTAGAGCCAGGAAGTGGTGCTATGGTCACGATGTAGCTGTCCGTTGACGGAAAGTTTGTTCACCGATATGACAGCGTGGGCTCCTCCATCCAGGAATTTCCTCCTGATGGGGAACAAGATCTTGTGACGCTCCAGGATTTCTCTGGGAAACTGATCGCTCATGCTAAGGTCAGTCCCACAAAGCTGTCTGCCGAGACGCTTCACCTCTTCTTTTTCTTTGTGGAGAACGAATTTAGCTACTATCGGCCTGGGTCTACGCTCTGTTTCTTGTTTTTTGTTTTTTTTTTTCCTATGCGGTGAACTCGATGAAAGGAGATAGCTTTTACCTTTTCCTCTGGAAGTTTCAGGTTGTTTCTAATAATTTTTTACAGCTGCTTCTGCATCTTCCTCCACCTGCTCAGGGATCCCTGAAATAACTAGGTTATCTCTCATGCTATGAGCCTGTAGATCTAGGACTAACACTTTCATTTTTTTAATTTCCACTGATAGTCGGTTTACTCCTTCAGTAAGGGTTTTCACCGAGTCTCTGAGGGCATTGTTTTCCATAGCAAGAGCTTCCACCTGCTTTTGGCTATATTCCAAACTTTCTTTTAAAGATTGAAACTCACAGTTAAGAAATTCCAGCAGGGAGAGTTAGGCATCGAGACTGGATAGCTTCCCGTCGATGGAGATTAAGATGTTCGTTGTATCGCTGCTGGTTGGAGAAACTGGACTGGTTCCTTCAGGGGAATCTGCCGGGCGAACCCTTTTGGAGCGGGTTTTGGAGGCCGTCACCGCAGCGTTTGACTTGCCTATCCTGATCCGGTGGAAGCTTTCTTCAATGAAATGCGTCGGGCTGGTGGGATCTTACTTGCTGTGATCCAGAGTGATCGGGTTGGTGTGGTTTGGAATATCGAACCTTTTTTTAAAAAAAAATATACTATTATTATTAATATTATTATTATTATTATTATTTTAATTTTTCTCTGTTAACTTGGGGCGTTTGTTTTCAGTAGCACAGCATGTTGATCCTGCCAAGTTATTTACATAAATTAGTTACTGCCGTTAACATGTTTTTTTATTATCACCATTATTATTATTAGAAATTAATTACTTTTTTTTTTTTTTACCTAAATTACTCCTGATGTCCATCTCGCTTTTTGTTGCACCTGATTTTCTGACTGAAGACACAACTACTGTTGCACTGCTGTTTGGCACCACCTAGCACTAACTCTTAATCGTGTTAGCAAAAATCAAATGACTAGAGCCAATCATGTCACTTGAAATGGGTCATAAGGAGTTCTAGCAGCAATTGCTTGTTGCAGATAAAGTGAAGAAAACATTGATCTCTCAGCTGTTTGTGCAATGGAAAATAGAAGGAAAAAGTCAGGACTTGCTGCATATTGGTAGGGACATGTTGCCATCGTCCCTACCCAGTTCTACACCCACTTCTCTTCATATAAACCCTCTCATACATCTACCAAATCTTAAACATGTCTCCCTTCTGGCTTAAACACAAAAAGTAATGCTGACATAAGAAATATCCTACTAAAAATACTTTTTAAAAAAAAAATGTTTTGCTGGGTGTCATGAAAAAAAAGCTAAATTTATTCCCTTCAGAATGAATGCATGGCTTTTACTTCATGTTTGTTCCACATTTGAACATGAGTCCAGATTGAAATTGCAGATGTGGTTTGGGTATCCACTGCCGCCACTATGCAAAAGCAATTATCACATTTAGATGAATTAATTTCAAAACGGTAAACAGGCTCAACTTTTACTCTGGGTTGCCTCAACAGAAAGAAATGTAACACAGCCACAAAATGTTTGAAAGAAAAAACGGGACTAAATCCTTCACATGGCTGTCACCACCACTGCGATACTTTGTGTTTGTATCCAGATTTTTTCCTCAGCTTCCTTTTTGGATGTCACTCATGGAAACACAGGAAATCATTGACTGAAGAAGAAGTGGGGAAATGAAAATGACCACACCAACAGAGTAAATTGAAAATATTTAACTCCTTCCTGGCATACAGGAAAGTCATAATTAAATCTCATATTTGTATTGTGGAGTGATTTTCCATGAAGATAAAATCGACATTTAGGGGAAACTTTCTTTGTATAAGCCCTAATCCTTTCTCCGAGCATTAAATCTCATTTTCCTTTGGCAGCGGTCTGCAAAAGCAACTGCATAATGACCCCAACAACCCCAAATCAACTCTGAGTCAAAATTTATTTCTCAACTGAGTCCCTGACAGGTCTTGTGCAAGCGGGTGTCGCAGCTCTGCATGTCAGCAAGCGGTAAACTGGTACCCACGTTCCTGGCTTATAAAGACAAGCTAAATCCTCCTGATTTGATTTGTCTTTTCAATAATTGCAACGATTACACACAGCATAAGTTAAGCCCATCCACCCAAGTCTGGTCATGGCTGATGTTTTGTGCAGCGGCAGACAAAGCTGGAGGAGGACGAGGCATTTATTGCACTGTAGGAAATGACGACAAGAGTCTAGCTAGGTGTTAAAGTCTCCGACCTCAGACAGATTTGGTGGATCCTGGACAGACGTGTTTCTGGTAAGACGGAGGAGCAAGAGGCCAGGAAACACTCGCTCATACAGTCGTCATTTGTCTGCATGTGTGTTTGTGTTTGTTCGAGGGTTTGGCTGCGTGGTTGCGGTATAGATCTTACTTCTGAGAATATTAATCTCCTTTGAGGGAGTCATGTTTTTCTAACCGCTGCAGATGTATATCTACACACACACACACACACAAAGAAAAAAAGAAAAGAGGGCTATTGAGTGACAGAATATAAAAGCAGCAACATTCCTCACCTTTTCCAGGGTGTGGTCATGGAGCAGGACTCTGACTCAGCAACCACATGGATGTATTAATTAAATCCTGACAGAAACTGTATGTATAGTACATGGTTTGGTGGTTACATTAACAATAATTTTAACCACACTTCGAGAATTTGTCAAGATGTCATTACATGGCTAAAAATGTGTTCAAGGGACAATGCTATTCATTTTATGTATTACATGATTCTTACTGTGTTTTTATTTAAGCAATTATAATACAAGATATGTGAGAAGGAGCTGATGAGACTCTTGGAGAGATGAAACTATGGAGCAGATAGGAAGAAAATTAAGGATTGTGGAATATTAGATTATTATTATTCTGATCAGCCACTCTGGAACTTCCCTTTTAACGCCACGCTACTAAACTTTTGCAGATTTCAGCATAATTTAGGCATGATAAATGTTATCAAAATGAGTCAGAAGCACAGAATTTTAAGGTTGCAAAGTTAGTGTTGCTTTAAAGCTTCAACCTTTTGCCGTAACCATAGTGGCCTTTAAAACCACCATAGAGTGACATATGTTAACAATACACATCTACAAAGCCCATCTGGTGTCATCATCAGAAAATACATAAACTCATGGCGATGGGCACATTCCTAATGCATGGGAATTAGATAATTAACTTGTGGCCATGAATGGGATTTAGCAACAAGTTTAAAATGGAGGTTTTACTCTCCACTTTCTCCTCGTACAGCTCAGGATGGAGGGTTGACTCAAAGAGAAAATTTGATGCAATTCACTGGTTTCCTCAACCAGGTCATTATTTTTTAATTGGTTTATCCAAAAAGTTCATCATAAATTGAAATAATTTGGATCGTGTAATTGATTTATTTAAATTGTGCTATAATTGGACTACAATAACATAAACTGGATGGAACTGGACTGTCTGTAAAAGTTCTTTGACACAACTTTGTCTTATACTGGTGGCATACAAATAAAGCTGAAATTAATTGAATCATAGCTAATGATGCACGTAACACGGACAATTTTGATTTTAATCTTGGGATAACTTATAACAATAATAATAAATTTTGCAAGAGATGCTCAACTTGGGAACTTAAGGCACACAGTTTGAAACTAAAACAATATGCAAACATTTGTTCAAGTTGATGTATTCATAACACATGGCCACAATACTTAGTTCCCACATAAGTAATCCATGTGTGCAATAAAATTTTATCTTTCTGGGCTCTGTAAATATCTATTCAGTCATGGAATTAATCAGCACACTGATCAGAAGGAGTGAAACTACCTCATGATAACAAAAGGTTTATAGGTGTGGAGAGAATTAGTGAAATCAGAACTAAGAAAAAGGAGTATTATGATGTCAGGAAGCAGATTGTCTTTCTAAATGTAGGCAAAAGCTACATTTACAAGCAGCTCAGTTTTTTATGCCATAAATTTGCAACAGAATTGAATTTTTCTATCAAGGCTCTGCATAAATAACACAGCTTTGTGCAAAGTACTTCAAAAGGAGCAGCAAGAGACATGAAAAATATTTAGATGCAAATGATCCAAAATTTTGGGACAGCAAGAAACTTTTCCTTCCACTACAAAGGTTTACTACAAGCTCTGCAAAGATCACATGGATTTGCTAAGAGTTTTCCCTCCTCTGCAGACACCCGGCTGTGAAGAAAGAAATCCCCATAAATATTTCCTAAGTTCTCCACGTCAAGTAAAACACAATTTCCCACATTTTTGGTGTCATTTTAAAATTTGGATGTTGTGTTTGAGAGCATCGCAGGCATCGATGCAAACAGCTTGCATCAGTAATTGATAATGATGCTGGTATTTAGTATGTAAATTAGATATAACGCAAGGATGCAAACTAAGCTTTAAATCCCCAAGAAAAAACATTCAACCCCCACCCGAAATTGCTGAGTGACACTCCTATAAAACCAGAAACTGGCCCCTGGGGACAAGTTTGTTTGAAATGAGACGGAAGATTTTTCCAACTCATAAACTGAAAATCTACTCAAGTGTCTCCCTTTTTTCCCCTCACATGTGCACACAGACAGATTCACAGCATTGTATTTCTCTGAATATCTCATTTAGAAAGACAACAACCACAGCGTAAACACAACAAAGAGGCAGAGGGGAGTGAACACAATTTCAAAACTCATCAAGAGTCTTGACAGGAAATATTTGCATACTGCAGTCAATCTAGCATGGCAGGAGATGACCACAAGAAAATATACATCCAGATTATGCTGTAACATCCAGGGTGGATTGTGTCAGATCAATATTCTCTCTGCAGAACAGTTGGACAGATGCAGTCTTCTGAGACCCGTTTTAGCACGAAGACCATAATTACTTTGAATTGCGCAAATCTAGCCGGTTACAGTGTGCTGATTTAGCGTTATGGTGCACGGCTCCGCTGGGAGTCTCCGTACATGTCTGCATGCCCCAGTTTTTGTGTGTTGTTCTGAAGTCTCCTGACTTGATGGAGCGGGGCTCGCTGAGCCAAAACTCTGCTGAAAGTCATCAGAGAGGATCTTAGTGAGACGAGGAGCGACCACAGCTTTGGTCAGGACATGGTCAAGCTTGGGTCAGGGCAGAGTCCGAAGGGAGCGGCTATATTAAGGCGCTGACTTTGTTTCAGGGAATGTTTTCAGGGAAAAGAGCTGACCCGTGTTTTTGGGTTTATTGTACTGTATTTTCATATATTTACAGGAAAACAGGGAAGAGGTGCAGGGATTTATTGACATGTGCAATTACAGTACATAAATAAAAAGCAAGCGTTAATGCAGTTCTAAGGATTTTGTAAGTGAATATTTGGTCTTCTTTAGATGTTTCTGCCTTTTGCTTCGTTCTGTGTCCAGATGATCCCACACTGCTTCAGTAATGTTGAGGTCTAGGTTCTGTGGAGGATCCATCCTCCATCAGACCCGTTGCAGATGATTCTCAGTCCAGTTCTTGTATTATGGCTTCTTGACAGCCACCCCTCCATGGACACCATTTCTGATGAGGCTTCAGTCAAAAGGAAATGGATCAACTGAAAGTCCAGATGCATCTATCAGGTCCTGATTCAGGTCTTTGCTGGATTTGTTCCTATTCTTCAGGATATCACTTTTAGATCCTGTTCATCTGCAGATAGTTTTTAGACCTAAGTCTTCTTCTTCTGTCCTCTACTTGTCCAGTTTCTGCACATCTTGGTTTTCAACTAACAGCTCTTGTTGCTGCAAAAATCTTATTTTCTGTCTATCAAACTGTCTTATCTTTCCTGTTTTTTATAGATACGACTAAAGAAAAAAAGAAATTAGCCTTAAGATCATTTTATTTTTCTTGCCATCTTCACAACAGTAGTTCATCTCTTGAGTTTGGAGCCTTTTTAAGCTTGAACAATTCTTTACTAACAAACTAAAACAAAAACTTTCCCCTGAAATTAATCCTGTGACAAGATCTGGACTGAAATTGAGTAAAAAAGCAGCAAAAGTCCAAAAAAAAAACTTTGAAAGGCCTTCAGAAAGCTGGAGAGCTGTCATCCAAGACCACTTTAAGACATTACCAGTCTGACTCTTTGGAAGCAAATAGAAAGAAATTAGATGTGGTTCCAGACTTGTAGAAATGTAGATGTTTGGAAATGTTATCAGAGCTTCTGCACAAGATAATTTGTACAATTCTAAAGCTTTTAACCACATAAACTCGACAAATTATTTTCCCACAGACCCACAGAGGTTTTTCAGATTTCATTAGTCCTTTTTACTGTGCAGCCTGAGCTGGAATGTTTCTCCTGTGCCACACCACCGTTACACAGGCAGAAATTAGTTTCATTTCAACACAAGAGATGGCAGAAGGGCTGTTTGTCAATTGTTTCTATGCTATGAAAACTTAAACACATTTTCTGGCTGCATTAGACAATTTAAGCAAAAATACATCAATACAACAGCCGGCTGTGTTTGCACATTTGCAGCCCTGTGGGATTTCCCCAAAGTTCTTTCCCAGACTCGAGACAGCTCCCGCTGCAGCACAGTAGGTAACGTGCTCATCCATTCATGAGGAGGACCTCCACTGTTGTCCTAACCTCCCATTACACACCATCAATCTGTCACCGTCACAGCCATGTTACTGTAAGGTCTGCGCCACTTGAATCAAGTCTCTAATTATAAACCCAGTCGCCTCCCACTGGACCACATACTATACGCTGCGCTAACCAGCCACGCTGCACTGTAGGTCTGCAATCTCCTTATCTATCTTTCCTTGTGTGTGTTTGTGTGTGTGCTACTTGTCCTTTCAATTCCCAACAGTCCACTCAGAACAGCACATAGGAGCAGCCACAGTGCAATTTAACACCCCTCCCAACAAGCTAATGATACAGCTGCTGAAAGACAAGAAATTAGCAAAACCACTGTTTCTGTGTTTGGGTCAGGAGGTGAGGATATGAAGCCGAAACCTGGTTAAACAGAACAAACAACTCTCATTCTATATATATTTCTATTTTTGCTGCATTTCTTGACCAGTGGGAATTGACACAGTGGGCCTGAAATGATTAGTGGCTTTAGTCATTTTCATCCCACCGCATGTGTGTTAGCGTGTGTTTGTTTGTGCCCAAGTGTAAGCAATAAAATAGAAACGGGGCACCGGGCAAACCATCCTGTGGGTGGAGGAAACTTAGAAGCAGTCCGATGATGACATGGCCTTTGGTCGCACTGTTGACAGTTGCTAAGCTGGAAAGATGTAATTTTGGCTCTTTGCATGAGGAGTAAATTGCTACAACACGTGTTTTCCTGATATCAGCAGAACATTTTGACCCGTTTGTGTGTGTGTGTTTGAAGCTTTGTCACTGCATGTCTGTGAATATTTGAACCCAGCAGCCTTTCACCTCTGCTTCACCCTGATTGCATAGTTTAAGGAGCTGAACTTGCAGTCTGCTTAAATGCTGATGATTAGGCAAGAGCGTGCCATTCTAAACACTGTGAGTCATGTTAATTAGAAGTGAGGTCAGGGCTCTGGCAATTAAAAAAGACCAGCTGACAGACCAGCTCCCCTGTGACAGGCTGTGGTATTCTTGATCCACCATTTGTGGGAACTTTGGGAACTCTAACTGATATTTCTAATGCTTTGATTACATTTCAGCAAGACCAAATGTTCTCATTTTATTTCTTTTGGTCACATTTTACATCCTATGGATTTGTAGTGCAAAAGAAAAGCAGTCAAATCACAAAGTTGTGTCACAGACTTGGACACATCCAGAGGCCAAGGGATTCAGTTAAAACAGTCGAGTGTATATTGTCTTACTGCTCTGCGTTTCTGAGATGTCACACAGGCATGTATTAGCTCATAAATCATCATTAGGACCTAATATCTGTGCTCTGACCCGGGTTCTGTCTGTTTAATTGATGCTGGATGGGACATGGCCTGTGTAACAGGAGACCCAAGATGTGGACCACAAAGGAAACTGCTGATGAGGAGAAGGATGAGAAGATCCAAACACAACCTTATCTTTGTTGTGAGTGCTTTCACTTAGACTTTTTATATCTGTCTTTACAGGATTGTGTGTGTGGTCTTTCCTCTGTTGATGGATTTATGGAAAATAGTCTTGAAACTTTTGGGGATCCTAGAGGTTCAGTCCCACCTGGGATTTTTTTTTTTTTTTTTTTTTTTTTGTAGACATTTCCTGATGGATGGATGGATGGATAGATAGATAGATAGATAGATAGATAGATAGATAGATAGATAGATAGATAGATAGATAGATAGATAGATAGATAGATAGATGGATGGATGGATGGATGGATGGATGGATAGGTGGGTGGGTGGGTGGGTGGATGGACGGACGGACGGACGGACGGACGGACGGACGGACGGACGGACAGACAGACAGACAGACAGACAGACAGACAGACAGACAGACAGATAGATAGATAGATTAGGTAAATTTCTTGTTACAGCAGCAGTTACAGTAACATAAGTACAGAACAGAAAGTTGTAAACAGATTAAAAAAAGTAATAATAAATAAGCTTAATAAACACAATACATACAAGAGAAATACAAAACACACAATAAATAAATTAAAATAAAAAATGGCTCCAGCTTCCTCGAGACCCTGAATTGGACTAAATGGTATAGAAAAATGGATGGATGCATACATGAGCACCCTTTAACAATAGCACTGTAGATCACCAGGACCAGGCGATGCATGAAGCTCAGACGAGTGTGAGTGGAGTGTATGAGAAAGCACAAGACGTGCTGCTGTCAGCGCTATCGACCAACAGCGAAGGAGTGCCTTCATTGCCCTCTGTGTGGAGCCAGTTTTCCCTCAGGAAGCAAAGTGACTCAGTTGTGGTTTGACATTGTTTGTGAGTGCATAATGTGTGTGTGTATGTGGAAGGAGGAGGATGGAGGATTCAGAGTAAGAGCAGGAGCGCCTGTATGCACAATGCATGCTTACATTCCTGTGTACGTCTATTTGAGTTTTGTGTGCTCAAACATTTTTAAGTGATTACATGACTGAACTCCAGGACTGACATGTTTTGCTCAGGTCAGTCTGAGGTTTACTGGTGTCCTAAAATATACTTACCTCTGATCCCTTACTGCTGTTAATGTTTTATGGTATTTGGTACAGACTTCACACCACTACGCCTCATATGTTAAGTCTAAAAGGAGCATGCAGGGTGCTGTCAAACCCAAACACTCCCAGAGAGCATACTGCCGGACCCCTGGATGGGGAAAGAGGCTTATGCTATATGCATGTTAAGGCCAAAGTCAGCCAATAACATCCCGACGGTGCAGATAGTTTTGGTTTCATGTGCTGAAGTTTTGAAATATCCTTTTGCAAGTTTTTTTTTTGCCGCCGCTGCCGCTGCCTCCAATAGACTTCACTGTGAAGAATTTTTATTGGAACTCATTTTTTCTTCTGAAATAGTCACAGTACAAGTTGTCCAGTGAGGTTTGTGGATTATCCCGAGTGACCAGGACAATGTTTTTGGGAAGGATGATTGCTGTGAAGCCGTCCTTTTTAAAGGTGTTGTGTTGTGGTGTTGCTTTTTAAAGTTTAAAGCAACACCACATAAGATTCCAAACTAAAAACCCTTTGCTTCTGGAATATTTTGATGGCACAATAACATTTATTGGGAACATTTATTGCCCTGTAGCATCCTGAGGCTTTTTTTAGCTAGTTGTTACAGTAACATTCAGTAGCTGCTGCTAAAGTGGTAATTCTGAACTTTGGCAGATTTAAGCACATTTGTGCCCCATAATGGCAGCTAATTCTGCATCTGTCTTGCATCCTTTCTCTTCTCTGAGCTTTCTGCTGCCAGTAAAAGTCAGTCAGATGTTTACTCTTTTCTCTTGCTCTGTAACCTGTTTCTTTTCCTCCCTTTCTCCATTAATGTCCTTGTATGTGTCCATGTGCTGATATGTGACATGGTGGCGTTATATGCAATGCAGGTGTCACATGATGCTCCAGGCTGGGGAAAAAAAGTTGCAAACTGTGGTTTCACAGCTATAAGATGCTGTAGGGCAATGATGGCTCCAGGTATGTACATAATTGAATATTAGTGTGCCATCAAATTGAGTCAGAAATACAGAGTTTTAAAGTAAGATAGTTATGCAGTTTTGCTTTTAGAGCACACAGGTTACTCAAATTTATTTTACCATGCCATGGTCAGCTTCAGTTATAAATCTTTTATAGGCTAGACTGAGTCATTAACCAACATTGGTTTGGGATTTACAGTTTTATAAGGATATACCTTCATGGACCACATCCTTGATCTAGGAAACAGCTAAAGTTGTGCTGCAGGAATAAGCTGTATAAGAAAAATGATGTGCTTATTGGGTTTATTAATAAATAACATGATCAAACCAGTTTAAGATCAGCTTTTTGTTGCTTGTTGAAAAGCTTTGCTGCACTTGAAGTGATCATTACTAATAAAAGATTGCCATGATGAGCTCGAATAAAACAAGTGAACAGAAATTAGGCAAAGAAGTGAATTGTTTTGATTTAGTTTCTTTGCCCCTTTAATTTGTTTTTTTGAGGGGTAGGGGGATCCCACATCCCACTGGTTGAGGGGAGCGCTGGTTTGTCTGGCAGGGGAACAAAGTGAATGTGTAACTTGAACAGCACTGATCACACATAAGCTCATATTGTAGCTCAGTGTTGAATAGTCTTTCAAAGACCCAAATTGCCAGAGCTGTAAAAAACAAATGGAGGTGATTCCCAACATATCAAGATGCTTTATGCGTTTAAACCAATATTTAATATTCTCCAGAACTTCATGACTGTGTATGACTGTTGGGGTGTATCTGAAGTGGACATGTTTCAATATATTTTTCACCCAGAAGTTTTGGGGTTTGTGTGTGCAACACTACAGAATGAGGTGACCTCACTCTGACTGTGAACCACCCTCTGGGAATCCCCCAACACTTGGTCTCACAAATGTTTGTAGGCCACTGCATCCATGCATGTGTGTTAGTCAGTGCAATGTTGAGGTAATTGCTGTCCTCAGAAAACAACTTTTGGGTGGTCCTTTGACTGTAGCTTGAAGGTGCAATGAGCAAAAAAACAAAAAGTTACAAGAATACTTCAAACCTGAAACTAATCCTTGAACAGGCTTCAATGTTTATGTTATGAATATGCTGGGAGAAGCTATGCTGCGGTGGTTTTTACAGCTGCAAGGCCTGACATTAATGCTTTTATGTAATGAATGCAAGTTCAAGCCTTTGACTCTGTTTAAATAAATTCCACTTTTATTTGATCTTACTGGAGTCCATTTATCACACACACTTGTAAGGATGCTCATGCACACACAAGTGGCTAACGGACGGAAACGTAAGCCCTTCGTGGAGAGTATTAGCATGAGAGTGAACAGGCAGCTTTCCTTCCTGTGACTTATCTCTGTTCAAGAACAACATTATACCAGCGCTGGTGACCAGACAGGAAACGATCCATCACTCTGGTGGGAGAGAAGTGGGTGTTTTGTGTGTCAACCTGTGTGTTGGTGCTGCACATGTGCGCCAAACATGTGTTTACTTTATGAATTTTGGATGCAGTTCAGGCGAAAAACCACCCCACTTTGAAGCTCTGGGAAAGAATCTATTTCCTCCTGCACCTGCCTCTTTTTTTCCTCCTGCTGGACCAAACCTCCCTCTTGATTTCTCATTAGAATAGGGACTGGTCTCATACCAACAGGCTAAAGTAGGTCATTTGTCAGGGTTAAAACGCACATGTGCCTTTTTTCCCTAGATGCTCAGTTGTGGTTGACATTATTCTAAAATGACAAGGTTTAAGTTATACAGCTGATACAAGGACAGGGCAGGTAGGCACAAGGCAGTAATTCTTATTTTAGACATTTAGACAATTATCTATTAACTACAACTGAAACCCTTTTGAACCCACAAAAACAGTTTTTTGCTGCTTAGCAACAGCAGAAATAAGATGTGAAGACATAACTGACATATTTCTGACCTGATGTGGCAAATGTATGCAGACTTTCTGCACCAAATCTTACATAGTTTCCACCCTGTTATATGATGCACTGTTGTAGAGTATTAAATGGAGCTGTTGTCAGTGTAGGATTAGCTTTCTGATTTCCAGCACCTCCCTTCCCCACATTACACCCGGTAACATGGACAGAAGTATGAACCAGAATTTGTCACAGTCTCAGTGTACTGAAATACGAAAAAGCCTCTGCTTTTAAAAATTATTATGCAGAAAACGACTCAGAGTTTCTCTCAATAAAAACTTGTAACTAGTTCCAGTTATTAAACCCATTATTTGAACTCATTAGTTAGCCTCTCTAAAGCAAAAATCCTGTTCTCTGTCAAACTGTCAAAAGAAAGAATCAACACATGACCTGTGCACAAAGCTGTGTTTACGCAGGTGAGAAATGTTCAGTATGTGCTGATAATGAAATCATAAGCAGCCTTACTCATGTTGTGGTATTTTATCTCATTTGTCTTGCTTTTGATGTGGTTTGCTGGTTTAGAAAATAACTTTAATAGACTTTCTGTGTCTATTAATTTTGTTCCAATTTTTTATTATTATTATTATTATTTTTTGCTGGTGGCCAGTTTCATGACCAACAGTGTTTTTAGATTTGTGACTTGACTTTTCTATCAGTTTGATTGACTCAAGATATACATTAATCGGTCACTTTGTACACTAGTACTAGAAACACTAGTTCAAGTGCTATGTTATGTGTCAAGTGCATCTAGTCATGTAGACATGGTGAAGGCGACTTGCTGAAGTTCAAAGTGAGCATCAGAATGAGGAAGAAAGGGGATTTAAGTGACTGAATGTGACATGGTTGTTGGTCTGAGTATTTACTTGGATTTTCTCACACAACCATCTCTAGGGTTTCCAGAGAATGATCTGAAGAAGAGAAAATATCCAGTGAACAGCAGTGGTCTGGATCAAAATGTCAGAGGAGAATGGGCAGACTGGTTGGAGATGATAGAAAGGCAACAGGAAGTCAAATAAGCACTGGTTCCAACTAAGATCTGCAGAATAGCATCTCTGAACACACAACACGTCCAACTTTGAAGTAGATGGGCTACAGCAGCAGAAGACCACACCGGGTGCCTCCTGTCAGCTAAGAACAGGAAACTGAGGCTACAATTCACACACACTCACCAACACTGGACAATAGAAGATGGAGAAACGTTGCTGGTCTGATGAGTCTCCATTTCAGCTCCACATTCAGATGCTAGACTCAGAATCTGGTGGAAACATCATAAAAAAACATGGAACCATCCTGCCTTGGATTAATTCCTCAGGCTGCTGCTGATGTAATGGTGCGGGGGGTATTTTCTTGGCCAACTTTGGGCCCCTTAGTACCAACATGGCCTGGTTTAACCAGCACAGCCTACCTGAGTATTGTTGCTGACCATGTCCATCCCTTTATGACCACAGTGGAGCATCTTCTGATGCTACTTCCAGCAGGATAATGCACCATGTCACAAAGCTCAGATCATCTCCACCTGCTTTCTAGAACATGACGATGAGTTCACTGGACTCCAACGGCCTCCACAGCCACCAGATCTCAGTCCAGTAGATCAGCTTTGGGATGTGGTGGAACGGGAGATTCTCATCATGGATGCAGCCGACAAACCTGCAGCAACTGTGTGATGCTGTCATGTTAATATGGAGAAAACCTCTGAGGAAGGTTTCTAACATCTTATTGGCTCTATGACACCAAGACACCTTTCTAGAACATGACAACGATTGCCATGTGATGATATTAATACTGTTATCGTTCTTGAATAAATTTGGTTTCAATCCATTTATCAAATCAATCTGGAACAATTCTGAGTTATACTTCAGTTTAAGAAAGGAAAAAAAAAATCTTTAGGAATGATTTTCAGCTGTTTTTTTATGCCAGCGAGCATTGATAATGTTGCTATGAGCATGTTCACTTCATCGGATTCTGAAGCAAAACAACTTTAGTACAAACTGGCATCTCACTAAAATGAACATGACTGAAATAAATTTAAAAAGATTTTAATTTGATCCAATTCAACTGGAATTTAACCGAACTTGGAAAGAGAACTGGGGATGTTTTTGTGGTAAATTGGTAGCATTATCTGAATTTTAATTGATTTGATCTCTACAAGCATAAACAGATGATTGTTGTTATGATCTTTACTAGGGTAGGAATAAATAATAATAATTTCAGGCGTCAGTTGTCTCGCTTATCTACTGTGAATGAGGTGACACCTTGCACATCAATGTGGCTCCACGGTTTTGCTGTAATAACATAATTTGTGGAAAGTTGAGAAAAGTTCAGGCGGCAGTCAGTTAAATTGCAGACCAGTGGCATGTCTAATGTCTCACGTCTCATGACGTGTTCAATCCCAAACATCGAGCATGCCCACCAATGTTGACTGTAAACATTGCAACTGTGCAAATCCTGACTGAAACTGTTTTATTTTTCTTTTCTTTTTAGCTGACTGCTTCCATCTAACTTTTCTAATGTGCATAAAATCTGCATCAATGAAATAATTAAGTTTGTGGTCATGAGTCATTATATTTGTCAAAAAATCTGAAGTAATCTAAGGTCTCTTTGGTTACATACTTGGTGGGCCTATGTATTCACTCCAAGCCCCCTCCCAAATAATGAAGTCACGCTACCTTCTGCTTTGGCCCTGAATGCAGACAAAGTTGTTTTCAGCTGTCTGCACTAGTGACTAACGCCATCATTTTCAGGAGGACAGTCATAAACAGAAATGTTTTTGCAGGAAACACAAAGAAGCCCAATACCCAAACTTTCCCTTACAGACACTAATAAATCATAACCCTGCAACTAGCATAAAACACACACGCAAACACACACAAAGCAAAGTTCAAGGCCTTTTCTAAAAGACAGGTTGGATTATTTGAAATTCTTTCCTAAGTAACAAGTCCTTCTGCATCAATCCATGAAATAAATCTGAGGGGATTTCATATTTTTATCCAGATAACTCTGTAAACCTACTTCTTGGAACAGGCCAAAGTCCCAGAGCTGTTTCCACTTGAGCTTATTGTACTGTCCTAAATGAGCTTCACACACCCCGAGAAGACATCATCTGATACCTTCCCACACCATCATCTCATCAGCTCACAGACAGCACTGAACTGTATTGATTAGGCGACAGAGAGGTGGTGTCTCCCAGCCTCGCTCCCACACATCTGTACTCACAGCCATTTCCAGGATTTTCCTGCTCACTTAATAGTGATACACCACAAAAGGTGCCAAGATTAAGCAAAACAAATTTACTTTGTATTACTTTACTTGTCAGTGCAATAAATTAAGCCTTGATACAACCGTTCCCCACCCAGCTTTAACCTTTACTCAGACTTCAGCTTTAACACAGTATGATGCTGTGTTGAAAAAAAAATTAAAACAAAGTACAAACAACAAAAAGATCATTATTTTAATGTATTCATACATTTCAGTGACATACCACAATGTGGATAATGTTGGGGATTATTTTCTCTAGTGTTTTACATGTATGTACATGTACATGTAAATTCAAATTCAAATCCTTTATTGTCTCCAGGGGGAAATTCATTTTGCAGCCAGAACACACACATAGGACAGGCATCACATCAAAAACATCAAAAACCAAAATCAGAACCAGTGGTATATGTCAAAAAGAGATTCACACAATCCAAAACAATAAATGAGCTTAAAATAGGTTAAATAAAATCACAGCTCAAAACAAATGGAGAGAACAACTCTGTCACCTTAGGCCATTTCTGTTAAATAGATGAACAGCAGAAGGGACAAACAACACTTTAAGTCTCTTTGTCCTCCCAAAAGAGGTAATAAAATAAACTCATTCTGGAGAGGGTGGTTCGGGCAGTTTAATATAGAATGATATGACATAGCATATCATGCTAACAGTATATAGTAATATACTTTGATGTCGTTCAAATTTCCTTCAACAATCATAAAATTGCTTGAGTTAAATGAATAACTGAAAAATATTTGACATTTGAAATATTGCTGTGCATATAAATGTAGTTTGATGTGAAGCTTCTTATGTCTTTTTGACAAGATTACTCAAGTTTGCTAATTATTTTGCAAGACAGCTTCACATGAATCAGTTACAAGATTTCCATCCAAAGATGCGACTTCACTTTTCATTTAATAGTCTCAATTAAATCAATGATGTTATTTGCATTGGTTTAAATGGTGGAATTTATGGATATTAATATTTTCTTAAACCTAAAATTCTGAAACATTGCATCACTAACATCTAACTTTGTTAGTTTTCTAGACTTTTTAAGTGCTGAACTGTTGTGTCTCTTGTTGATCTCTGGAGGAAAACATTTGTTAGAGGACAGCAGTAAACATGACTTCATGCTGAATTAGAAGGGGATTTTTAGCCCCTCTTGTGGACAGCACCACCCATTGTTCTCGGTTTCTCGGTCAGGTGATAACCATCTCTGCTGTCCAGCTTGGCAGTGCTGGAACTGACATTTACAGCCCTAACAGCAGCTCCAAACCAACTGCCCCACTGGAAACCAAAAATTATTAATGAAGCTCTGAAACATACACGACAAATAACAAATAAAAGTGTAGCTAAATTCAAATCTCCATCTTTTTTGCTCTCTTGCATCATTTGTGACTTTGATTCTAAAATAAATAAAAAACATCTTAAATTTTGGAGCAGCTTTCCCCCCTCATAAACACACACTGATTTAATTAAAAGCACCAGACACGATCTGAAGTGTATGAGTCATGAAGCGATGACCGTCAACCAAATATCGAGAAAACGAGCATCAATTCAACTTCATGTCAGAGCAAAAAAAAAAAACAGTGTGACTCATCCAGACAGATAAAAGACACCAAACACTCCGTGATTAACAGCATAATGAAAAACAGATCACAAGAAACACAGATTGCTCTGTAGGTATCGATTTAATGCTGTTGTACATGGGAGTCAGCAGAGTTTTTACTTTTGTCCAGCAAACTGCTGTAAATAACCTGCTTCTATGCATCCTTTAACACCTGAGCAGTGATCATACCTTTTCATTTGGTTTATCATCTAGAGCAGGGGTGTGAAACATATGGCTCTGGAGCCAAAAAAGGGCTGTTAGCAGGTCCAATCTGGCCTGCAGGATGAGTTTGGTAAGTGGGAAAATGACATAAAAGACATTAACTGGAGTTTTTTTTAAAATAAGAGCAATTCCTCATTTATCCACATAAGGTTGCCTTTTTATTTTTTAGATATAAAACATTTCCAAGGCAGGAGGACAAGTGATTTTTTATCAAGAAATTTCATGTTGTTCACACTATATTTTTTAAAAGGAACATTTATTAAATATGAACATCTTGATATTGTACTTCTTTGCACTAAAATAAAGGAGTAAAATTAGGAGTTGTCATTATTTTTTGGTTACTATGCTGTATACTTTATATATATATATCAACTAAACGTGGTGATGAGCAGTGTGTAGGCCTGCTCGTATTCCCCATTGCACTGGTAAAGGATTTCCTCCAGGAAGGTTTTGGAGCAGTCTGGAAAGCTGTTCATCAGTTTCATCAAGGCCCAGTCGTAGTCAGGATCCGGGTCTGGAAAACACAGAGAAATAAAACAAATAATCCTTAGAGTCCAGCTTATTTCACAAAGCTCCTAATAAAAGCATGCTTACAGGTTTGTGCACTTTTCACTCATGGATCAGCATAAGATCATGAACAAGATGTTTCCTCAGTTCTATGATAAAGAAACTGCTCTAAAGCATCAGTGAAGAAGTCTTGCTTCTATTTGGCAGCTTTAAAAGCTTTCCTGTATGACCATGTTGTCATTTCTTCCTTCCAGGGACAGGATCAGAGTCCTGTTGGTTGTAAGCGACATGAGCTGATCCAGTTATAGGATGAGAAAATAAGCCATCTATCCATCATCCAACCAAGCAGGAGATTGTCGCAGACAGGTTATGGCAGAATGGAAAAACAGGATCTTTATGCTGGTAAAACATAGGCTGGGTCTGGCGGATGTATCCTGTCATGGATTGAGGATGTTGTGGGATTGCAACGTGCAGAACTGCACCCACAATGGCAGGCTAAATGTTTGGAATATTTTTTGGTATTCTGGCTTTAACCCTGGTCTAGTAAAGTCGCCCTGCTGTGGCGAGTGTTCTGATGGCTGTTCTGAACAGCTAAGAGAGGTAGAAAAAGCTGCCAGATGAAATGAGTTTTGTGCATGTTTCTTGGCATTAAAATTCTTGATTTGTTAATACCAAGAAACCTGGGATCAATGTGTTCATTTTCTATCCATCTGACACGATGCAGGGGATTTCTGAGATGCTAAAACTGGAGTTGTAGCCCCACCGGGACCAAACACTGATTCTACTTGATTAAGTTTACACTAAATATTTACTACAGTTTAGCTTTCAAAGACTACCGAGTCCTCAGTTTGTCGCTCTTACTTAAGAAATTGATGGTCAGTAAATAAACAAACTCTTTTTGTAAAGTCCAACTAATGTCACACTTAGTTTGTCAGATGCTATAGCTTTGTAACAGACTGATCAGGCCAGCTTTGCCTAGTAAAGTAAAAAAATGGAAACGCAGGGCCCTTCTACTTGGCCCTATTTCTTTTCTTTATTTTGTAGGAATAAGGTACAACTTATCTATTGGTATAAGCAATAATGGTCACCTAGCATTTCAATCAGCCTCCTGTGCTCTAGCTGGAGGACTTGATGACCAGTGCTCCAAGATACCAAGCAGCATATTTTCTGTGTAAATGGAAGGATAGGTCCCAAAAGACAGGATGTAAAAGGTGGAGTTATTTGAGCTCCTCAGGTAGATGGTTCCAGAGTTTTCGGGCTTTGACTGCAAATGTTGCGTCACTAGTGGCCTGAAACAGAGACTCCGGAACAAGTGAAAGTTCAGAGGATCTCAACACTCACACAGGTTCGCATGGTTCTAAAAGGTCAACAAGGCTGAAACCCACACTAAGAGGCTAAAAGAACAACGTGATCTTTCCTGGTTAAAAAGTCTGCCAGCTGATTTCTGAACCATCTGTAGCCAATTAACTGCTGTGACATTAAAAAAAGACTTGAAGGAAATAGTTCTTGACTCAATATTTTAACTGTGTGCTAAGAAATATCACTCATAAAGAAATGAGTACATTTCTGCAACCACAAGGTATATTTATTACTATTGGAGTCATAATTAAGGGAACACAGGGAACACAGAGTACAAATAAAATAGTTTCAGGCTTACCTAAAAAACCAAAAATAAATTCAGGATGATTATGAATATCCCTTTGGAATGATGCAGCTGTAGCTCTAAAGATCTTAGTTCAATATGTGAACATTATCTCTGCAAAGACCGACTCTGTTAAAGTGAAGCAGAACAAAACCAGAGATGTTTTATTACAGACACTTCAAGTGAGGGGGACCTCAGGTTTTAAAAGGCTAATGGAAAAAACTGACACTTGGTGATTGAAGCTTTACTTTATGCCTGCATGACTCAGGCTGAGTGTCTACATTCATCTTGTATATACAGTATATGGTCAAACTGGCTCTTCCAAATATACTGTGTGGTTTTCGGTTGTTCCAAGTGAGACGACCAAAATTAAAGAATCAATATCTTTGGCAAAAAAGTAGAAAGCAACATGTACACGGTTATATAGGCTAAGTTATACGTGTGGCATAATTTATTAAACACCAAATAGCCAGCTGAGCTAATAAATAGTAAATTAACAAATCGTTCTACACTTTTCAGCACTGTTGAACTTTGAGGTCGGAGATGGTTTTCTTTGCTCGAAATGTGGCCTGAAGGAAATTAAAATTTCCTTCCTGGAAAACTGAAATTCTGACGTTTCAACAGGAAACAGGAACACTTCATTAGTGTGGTGCTGAAAGAAAGAAAGAAAGAAAGAAAGAAAGAAAGAAAGAAAGAAAGAAAGAAAGAAAGAAAGAAAGGAAGAAAGAAAGACAGAAAGACAGAAAGAAGGACAGAAAGACAGAAAGAAAGACAGAAAGACAGAAAGAAAGAAAGAAAGAAAGAAAGACAGAAAGACAGAAAGACAGACAGAAAGACAGAAAGAAAGAAAGAAAGACAGAAAGACAGAAAGAAAGACAGAAAGACAGAAAGAAAGACAGAAAGACAGAAAGAAAGAAAGACAGACAGAAAGACAGAAAGACAGAAAGAAAGACAGAAAGACAGAAAGAAAGAAAGAAAGAAAGAAAGAAAGAAAGAAAGAAAGAAAGAAAGAAAGAAAAAGAAAGAAAGACAGAAAGAAAGACAGAAAGACAGAAAGAAAGAAAGACAGAAAGAAAGAAAGACAGAAAGACAGAAAGAAAGAAAGAAAGAAAGAAAGAAAGACAGAAAGACAGAAATAAAGAAAGAAAGAAAGAAAGAAAGAAAGACAGAAAGAAAGAAAGACAGAAAGACAGAAAGAAAGAAAGACAGAAAGACAGAAAGACAGAAAGAAAGAAAGAAAGACAGAAAGAAAGAAAGACAGAAAGACAGAAAGAAAGAAAGACAGAAAGAAAGAAAGACAGAAAGACAGAAAGACAGAAAGAAAGAAAGACAGAAAGAAAGAAAGAAAGGAAGAAAGAAAGAAAGTGGATTCTTGACTTTAATGATTAATTGAGGTTTATTATTTATTATTTAGGTGGTCATAGGAAAGATCATGACCCTGAAAACAAGACTCCAAAAACGAAGCACTTGATTGTGAATCTGATGCATTTTCGTCACCAGTCTCTTCATCTTAAATGATGTTAATATTTAACCATATCACCGCGAATGTGAGAGGAAGGAGTTCTTTTTTAAAGCTTTAATCAGCAGATGTTAGGCTGTGGGCTTATTGGTGCCACCTGTGTCCCGCTCTGCATGTAAATGCTTGCTCACCGTCACCTGGCTGGGATTGGCTGGAGCTGTCACACCTTTGCTTTCACCCTCCTCATTGGATAAGTGGTGGACCAATCACTGCTTCTGCTGGCCACCACCAGGAAATAAGAGCCTTCTGCAACCGATCAGTCAAGGGGCAACTGTTGGCTCAGTAACAGTCCGTCCCAGAGCTTGCTTGGCTTTGTGATTGATGCTGTTTGACAGCTTAGGATAGTTTAATAGTGTAGTTCTTTGGTTAATCTTGGAGGCTTCAGTTTGGGTTTCCAGTAGTGTTAAAACTACTTGGTTTTGTGTTTGTTAGTTTATTATTAGTCTAATTAGTGTGCAGTTGGGATAGGAACGGTTATGGTTAGTGTGCAAATAGTGTTAATATTGGCTTTTTGGTATTTGTTGATATATTAACATTCTTAGTTGTTGGTGCTGCTCCTATTTTTTTGTATAGCGTCTTGGCTCTTTGTGTTTATTCCTTTTTACTGGCTGATTTTGACTTGTTTAGTAGTTTATTTTAATTTTGTTAAGCAGGATCGCATCCCCTGTCTCAATAATAAAAGAAATAATGTTTCACCTTTAAGACCTTGCCACAGTTCTCCTTTTCATTGTGGCTCATTCACTCTAGCAGAGTTGTGTCTTAACAGCAAAGAAACTGGTTAAATCAAGGTCAGATACTTTAAGAAAATATTTGTTTGTTGTATTTAATAATTACAATGTTTACAATTTTTGATGAGTAGGAATTACTTTCCTGTTGCTTTCCTTTTCTGTATAGCATGTTCTACTGCCCTCTGCCACACCGGTGAGCTATGTCTTTGTGTGCAGGTGCATATTAATGTCTGTCGTCTGTTTATGAGCTCCCAGCAGGCGGTTTCCCATCGCTGCAGATTGGGTTGTAAGAGGTGGCAATCCACATCCAGTAATACAGTAGAGGGGTGGGACTGTACCTCTCGTCATGTCTGCTTGGCTGCAGGCCGAGTCAGTCTACCTTCCAGAAAAGTTCCCTCTATCCTGGAAAAAGCATTCTTACTCATACATATAGACACACACACATTTCCCATAAACTACAAGTATCAGCAGGATTTAAATGCCGGGAGCATCACTATGTACCACGCATAACTTCTTGCCTGCATTTCTGAAGCACGGTAAGCCTTTGATTTAATGTAGACTAAACAAACAATCACAGAAGGGCAGAGGTGGGCAACTCTTGTCTGATTTAGGTTGGTTAACCAGCGTTGAGCCAGACTTTTTAAAAAAGCGTGAGAAACGGTAGCTTTGTGGCTCATTCACACGTCGTAATCAGCTCACCAGTTTCCTCTGTGCAGGCGGAGCAGCTTTGCTCTGGACCTGCTTGCAGGTGAGTCAGGGACACTTGTCCAGCTTTTGTCCAACTACTGAAGTCATCAGAGACCAAACGAGGACGCTCGTCTTCCTGAATGCTTTCCTTTTTTGTCTCCTCGTTTCCTCTGTTTTGGCCCTGGAGTCGGTCCAGAAAGGCTGCGTTCACCCTGTCATAATAAAGCAGGGAAAAAAGGATGTTTCTCATAAAACCTGCCAGTGTTGGACTTCATACTCCGACATGCCTGCAGGCTCCAAGTGTTTGACATCTTTTTAACCTTGTGTACCCACTATGATACAGAGAAGCTAGTAAAATGTTTACTGACCCAGCCAGACTGTTCTGGTTTGATTCCAAAGAGATGAGCAAAATAAACGATTAATCTCTCTTAGCTTTTTTTTTTTTTTTTTTTTGCCTGTGTAATTTCCATTTAACATTCTTCCTCTTTCATCAGATGTCCTTAAAACTGTCTTTTTCTTTTTCTTTAATGTGTGCTTTACCTCTTGTGTTCCAGCTGCACATCTTTCAAACTTTTTGACAGTTTCTCCACATCTTCGCTCTGACAAAAGAGAAAAGTCAAACCAAAGATTATGGAGGGAGTATAAAAAGGAGGGATTACCAGTTTTAAGAGGTGAACATGTCCGCTATGGGGGGCTTGGAGGTGTGTTGGTGGTTACAAATATAATTGCATCCAGTAAAGCAGTCTTTATATCCCTTCTTCTTATTATTAAAACAACAAACTATTACTAGTTGCTTGAGTGGATCTAACAATTGGAGCCTGGAGCCTGAGCATGGATCTGAGCCATGATGGACACAAATTATCTTGAATGACACTTATTTTACTCTGTACACATTTAAACAATAGATTATCACAATGTAACAAGACAGAAATCATATTGTAAAACACGAAAACTTTTTATACAATGTGACTGGTTATGTACACTCACTGGCCACTTTATTAGATACACCCTACTAGAACTCGGTTGGAATCCCCCCAAAGGAGGGCGCCTAATCATTTGAGGCAAGTGGCTGCCCTTTCAGGTTCTGGTTGAGTTGACTTTCTTATTTTTAAAGCAGCACTGCTGAACTTTGGCAGGTTTTCTGCTGAGGCTCCACCTAACAAAGGCTATTTTAGCATCCATCTTGCATCCTGCCTCTTCTCTGTGTTCCCTTCAGTCAGTAAAAGTCTGTCCTATGTTCACTCTTGACTTTTCTCTGTTACTTTCTCACTTATTTTACTCTCTTCTTCCGATAATGTTCTTTTGGGTTTCCTGGCTGTATGTTCAAGTGATATCCGTTTGCTGGCATGTGACATGGGGCCGTAAAGCAAAAAATAGCTGTCGTATGATGCCCCATCCTCGAAAGAAAAAGCTGTAAAGTGCAGCATCTCAGCCTCAGGACAGGGCAAAATGAATGTACATGATGAATTTCAGTGTGCATTCAAAAAGAATCAGAAGCAGAGTTTTAAGGCTGGAAACAGCTGTGGTGTTGCTTTAAAAGGGAACATGCATATTAATATATATATATGTGAATGTAAATATGCAAGATTAAAGGTAAAAATGATTGTTTATGTTTATTCCCTTGACATGCCAAAATAATACATTATTATTATTATTATTATTATTATTATTAATAATAATAATGTTTAATACTCACACACTGTGTGTGGCTGAATTTCCAGGGTCCCCCTTGACAACTCATTACAACTAAATTATTTTAATCTCCACTTGTATCACGGGCCAGGGATTTAATGACTAACTCCAGCCACATATATATTTAAAAAAAAAACAGCAGCAGAAAACTGCAGAGGACTGGACATACCTGTTTGCCTAATACGGACAGGCAGGTTCCTAAACTTCTGACTATTACTGTACATTCTTATGCAGAATCATTCATTTTACTTTAAAGATAATCATAAATCTAATTTTATGCTCCATACACTTAAACAGATTATCTGTTAGTGTAAAGCCAAAACTCTACGTTCTCCTGGGAAACAAAGTCTAATATCTTACATTCACACACAAACACGCCTTTATTTTTCTCTCTTAGCTTTCAGTCCCAAGACGGCTGACGGGTCAGTAGGGGGAGCGGGAATGCAGCCCACCTGTGTGTGCTCTCTGCTCCCACCAAAGCTCAGCATCAAATCTCCCACTCATTCACACACCAAACATGCACACACACCCACAGCCAGAGGATATGAAGGGGGAGATCTGTCTGTCTTTTGGAGCCAACACTGAAAGAACAACAGATCCCAGGGTGCTGGTCAGAACCACATCAAGAAGTTTGACTTTTGCTGCTCTGCAGCCGCAAGCTTTCATCTCTTAATCTGTGACGTCTATCGGACAAAGCTGCAGCCTGGGAGAGTTAGGGGAGAGCGGAGGAAGAAAAGATGGGAAAGTGGGGTACAGGGGAAGGAAATAAGAGGAGATGAAAAGATGCTGAGAAGAAAAAGGAAACAAAAGATTTGAAGGTGCAGACAAGGAAAAGGAAAAGAGATGAATGAGGCAAGATAAGAAAATAAAGAAGAAGAGGGAAGAAGAGGCAAAAAAGGAGCGGTGGAAAAAGAGAAGGTGGGAAAGTCAGGAGGTGACATGAACCTTTGTTTCTGTCTAAAACCTCAATATTGTCCTGTAAACTGCATCATGTACTCAGCCTGTCTGTGTGCTGCAGCATAAAACAGACGTCCACATTACTGGAAAACCGTCTCTTCTTTTTCCTTCTTGCTTTGACCTCAAGTCTCGTCCTTTCTCTGCACTAATTTCCCTACAGAAAGATTTGAGATTTGCATCGGTTCTGTTGAGATGTGAAAGTCTGCAACGAGTAAAGCCCAAAGAGGAAAGCACTTCCTGCATCCACTGAGAGAGCTGCGTGTGCACTGTTACCACCAGGCTGTTTCCTGCTCCCTGTACCATCACTGAAAGGTGGACAGGGCGGTGGTGCACGGTGGAGGAGCGTGCACACTGTTAGCGCCATGTGTGACTCTCTGACAGATGCTGTCAACACTCTACAATGAGTGTGTTTTCTGAGCTAAGAATAACTCTGACCTCTTCACTGCAAGACTCCAAATTTTCAGAAAATATTTATATTTTAAGATTTATGGTTGCAGTTATATAAATAAAGATGGTTAATTGAGGATAAATATATTTATAGAAAGCAGGTAGAAGATTTATGAGACAAAACTAAACTTTTATCATATTTAAATGACAGTTAAGAACTTTAAAAGACTTTAACATGTATGAAACATAATTTGTATTCATTCATTTATTTACTTACTGTATTTAATTTAACAACACATTGTTTTGATGCATTTTTTCTTTTACTTTGTTTCTCTCTATTTTTATTTAATATGAAATCTATGAAAATAATCTTCTCTTCTTTTTTTGTTTATAATTTATGTGTCGGTTTTATCTTTTGCTTATAACATTAACTTTATTCCCAAAGTTTCTTCAACAGCTCGAGCAGCATTTATATCTTATTTTTTTATTATCTTATATTTTATATGATCTTATATATCTATATTATGTCTATATTATATATCAATATTATCTTATATTTTATTCTTTATATCCTCTTTTATTTTAATAAATTATCTTTATATACCAAAGTATTGACTTAGGACATAATAATTAAAATTTATTTAAATCATTTAGACCTTTTATTTCATAATTATTTATTAAGGAAATTAAAAAATTGGACAAAACACTTCTTTTCTATTATATGAAAAATGCAGCACAGAGACAACGATGCACACATGCATGCAGCTCATCCAGCAGGACCCGCTGCCTTTGATGGAGTAAATAAAAGTAACGTCAACACGTCCGCCATCTTGGTCCTGGCAACAAGCTCAGTAGATGAATACGAGTGAACGGTTGTTTCATTTAATCTGGATTAAATATTAAAGGTTTGTAAAATTTCAGCTTATTGTGTTTTTTGATGTTTAGTTTTTTGTAAAAAAAATATGTTATAAGCTGTAACATAATTGTTAATCAATAATCACTGACAGACAATCACTAGGGTATTTATTGAGATTAAAGTAAGTTTAATAAATTATGGGTGGGGAAAATTTCTGTCAAAGGGAAAGATAAAACATGGAGTTAGTCAAGAGTACATGTGGTTGATTTATTTTCTCCTGTTTAACGCAACAGATATTTATATTGTAAACCTCTGGTTGAAAAGGTGCCCCTATGTATCGTAGTAAAGTCTAATTTGTTGTACATCGGTGCTACATAGATATACTTATTATGATATCATTAAACAAAAATGAATGTACAGAATGTAGATTTTACAGAATATTTTGAAACCCCTTGTCATTTTAAAACATCATACAACAAAAACTAACATACAATGACCACTTACAAGGTTTTGAAGAAATGCACTGCACCAGTGAAAACCATTGTAACAGTAATAAATGTTATAATAAACCCTGCAGTCCTTTAAAGGTTTCATCGGTCATGTTAACAATGTTACGGTTTGATCAGCCCCAAACTGCAGAAGATCCCGATCCAGGCGTTTTTCTTCCATTTAGGCCTATTGAAAATGGATAACTTGCCAGGACCAACATGGCGACGCTGTTGATGTACGAAGCGGGGACCAATGTGACGACGTCTGTGTACAAGTGTGAGTCTGTGACAGCCTCCAGGTAAATTAGTATGTCAGCTTTCTGACAGGTCTTAAACAAATTCTGAAATCGTTCTTTTAAATCTTATTACACTGGATTGGTAAGTCTTTTCTTCTATTTCTTTCTTCCAAAACAGTTAAATTTGCATCAATTAGAGAGCCCATTAAATGCTCACTTACAGGATCATATTACTTATTTTTGGGTTTCCTCACACTGCACATGTTGCATCACCTCTTGTCACATTCAGTTTGTTTAGCTATCGTAAGTACTTACTGTAACAGCTCCTAATTCTAACCCTAAAGCAGCTGGATAGCGCGGTGGGCAAGGCATCCCTCTCCCGCAAGGGACAAATATTAACTCCTTCTAGTTGGGTCCTTAGACAAGACTCCTGATGCTACTGCCTAACCACCTTCAGATTTAAGTTGCTTTGGAAAAAAGCATCGGCTAAATGGCTGTAGAATAGAATAATTCTTCATCAACTTGGCTGCCATTATGCAGCGGCATTTAAAGGTGATGCCATTTAGAAAAGAGGAATAAAAACTGAATTATGACAGATTTTTTTTTTCAGGCAAATCCACAGCAGCAAGTAAAGCTACATAACACAGTGAATGAGGGGAAAAAACCCCGAGGAATAACATGACCTAACTAACTGACAAGACACCGACTTGTTGATGAAGGTCTGGGGTTTTTCTGCAGGTACTTTTATCAGCACAGGTTGTTCCATTACTCTGTCTTCTGCAGAAACCTCTCGCTCATGTCATTGTGCAAGTATGTCTCTGCTCAACATGAACTCTGGGAAGTCCCTTGAACTCTGCGAGCACTCCCCTCCTTCCCTCCCAGGAAAACCAACATTCAGAGGAAGAGAAGAAAAAAACATAGAGTGAAAGGGGCCGACAGATGGACAACACTCAAGACCAGAGGCCTTTATGTCTGAAACCAGGAGATAATTGTAGGGGTATCAGGCTTCTCACCTCCACCCGGCCTATTGGGGATAGAGCTTAATACCCTGTCGGCCTCAGATGATGAAAACTCTGCGCCCAAATGTATTTGTTGAGAAAACACTTTAAAAAGCCAGATCTACTGGTGTGAAATATCACAGATTTTCAGTCTCCAGCCCCACAGAAATGAGAGTCAGTGATCAACCCTGAGTTGCACACACTAAATGCGTGTGTGTCCACATATATAGAAACAAAACACACGTGTGGTCGTCGGCTCACCCTGGAGGATGTGTGTGCAGCACTGCTGGATGGACCTGCGGCTCTCGTCTCAATGCTCTGCAGGAAACTCTCAGTCTTCCTGCAATAAACAAACACAGATCATCTTCAGACAACCGCCCCACAGAAATAACCAGACTCAGAGAAGCAATCCCACAAGGTTGATCAGGTTTGTCTGTCCCCTCCTGACACTGCCGTCCCCATCCATGGAGCATCTGATCTGTTACGCTCTCCCCATTAGCCCCATCTTTTAAATATCTTCATTGTTCCTTTAGGTTCGCACATTGGTCTGCTGTCTCCTGTTTCTGTGTTTCTTGTATGGAAGCCAGAGATGCTACTTGACAGGCAATTTTCTTCAGAGCCAGTTATGGATTCCAGTAACATTAAGACTGTCAAGGTAATTGATTTAAAGTGGTCCAATACGTAACTGGGGAATATCAGATGAAAACCGCAAACACACTGTACAGCAGACATTCCAAATCCCTTCAGTATCTACGTACAACCAATATGAAAGCCTGACCGCCCTAATGAGGCACAACATTGATTTTATATGTCAGTTAACTCATGGTGGTGAGCATCAGACACAAACTGTCTATCTCATATTAACCTCACTTCTAGGATTCCTGACTTCTAATTTAATCCAGTTCAGAGGTCAAACACACACATATATATATATGTGTGTGTGTGTGTGTGTGTGTATAAATTTTATTATGTAAAGCACTTTGTGCTGCTCTGCTATTGTTTGAAAAGTGCTTTATAAATAAAGTTTGTTTTGAATAATTGAGTTGCTGCCGTGTGATTGTATCACTCTTCCACTTGCAGTTCCCTGATCCTCCACACCTGTGTCTGATCCAGTCATTTCAATTAAGACAACCAGTCACACCTGCCACCCATTACCTCACCAGCCTTTATCTATCCCAGCACCACAGTCTTTCCCCGCCGGACCTTGACGTTCATCCCTGCATGGACCCTGCGCCTCTCCTGTTATCTCCCTTTGGACCTTCAGCCAGTCCTCCTGCTGCCTGCACTTGTAAGATGACATTTCTGATTCTTTGTGAATAGTTATGTTAATCTTTGTCTCCGAGGGGTCCATCCATAACAGATTGACTGATTAGATGTTTGTGCTAAGAAGCAGTTGAACAGGAAGACCTGATAACGTGGACGGTAAGTGTGACTTTAACACGCCTGAAAGACGACTTGGTTGTATGTTTTTTCATTTGTTGGGTTTATTGGTCACTCTAAATTCTCGCTAGGAGTGAAGATAAGTGGTTGTTTGTCTCTGTGTGCCCTGTGAGGGACTGCTGGCCTTTCCAGGATGTACCTTGCCATTTGCCTAGTAATTGCTGGCATATGCTTCAACTACCCTGCAACCCTGACTTGGAATAAGTAGTATAGAAAATGCTTGAATGGATGGAATTTGTACTTGTCTATTACCCGCTGATGAGTTACTTCAGTGTTTTCTATGAATGCTGAGGCACTGAGTTGAACTGCCCTGCACTCTTAGCATCCAGCTGTACCAGCACTGGTTTTGCATGATTTTTTTTTTTTTTTTTTTTTTTTTTTTCCATTGAAACACAAATTATTAAAATATTTTTCTCTGTGGTTTGAATGCTGAGCTGCTGGAATTACATTTCACGGTGCTTCTAACTCTGCCTCGCATCTGTGATGTCACAGGAAAGTTGTTTACATGTGGAAGTGGCTGATTGCTTCCTGTTTGTTACAGAACTGATTTTAAGATTTCATCTCTGGTTTTTAGGCTCTAAATCAGGGATGTTGAGAACCTGTCTTGCAGGTTTTAGGAGTTTTCCCGCTTCAACATACCTGATTTAAATTAATGGGTCATTATTAGGGTTGTGCAAAACTTGTCAACAATATGTTGGGGAGAACCATTTCATCTGTAACAGGTGTGTTGCAGCAGGAAAACATCCCATGCAGGATTTTGAGCAGATCGGAGCAGATTTTAATTTATTTAAACTCCTGTCTAACTATCCAGGTCCCTAAAATAGGGATCAGTTCAAACTTTCCATAGCTGAAGTGCACACAATGGAAAAATTTTGGTATGTGGGTGGTAGATGCTGCATGCTGCTTTGTATGGTAATAATACACTTACAGGTTCTTGATGCTAATTAGTGTCCAAATGTCTGTTTGCACGGTAGCCCAAGCTCTGAATGGAAACAGAGTGGAGTGGGAGTTAAGTGGCTCGTTCAGTTCCTAAAATCCAACATCAACATTACCCCTTCCCTTCGGGGATTCATAAAATATTTTTCCATTTAATTTAACATCATTTAATCATTTCATAAATTTCCATCATGTGAGTCTTCTGATACCAGCACACATTAAACCAACAGAATGTGTTCCAGTTTGTTGCTTTTGTTAGTTTTCTCCCGTTTTAAGTTCATAAGTACAGTTTTGTTTTGCTTTCTTTGGTTTACAGCCCCTGTAATCACGCTCGTTCAAGATGAAGTGCATCTTGCACGGAAAGCAGACAAACGTGGACTCTGGAGTCGGCAGAAAACCAAACAGCTAGTAAAGCTGGACAGTTTCCACAAAATCCCAAAATATTATTCCCATTTCATATAATATTTTAAAATCTCTTCAGCTGTTTTAATTATAGGACTTTAGATAAATGAAATAAACGTTTTAACTGTCTCTTCTATTGTTTGGTAAAGCACTATAATGAATCTTATTAAAAATTTGTGGAAGGAAACCTGTCTGAACCATCTCTACCACTTGGTTTGGGTATGTAATGTTTCAAGTTTTGGTCATTTAACTGTTATTACAACTGTTGGTTAAAAACATTGATTCTTATTATTATTGTCTCTAAGAAATCAAAAAAGGTTCAAAGAAAAATGTTTCCTTTGCTTATTTCTTACTGCAAACTTTCCAACCTCACATGACTTCTGGAGGAGGTCAGCATCATGTAAGTCAGCAGCTTACAGAAATCAGGTGAGCACACCTGAACTTCCCGGACTCTTCGTAGATTCAAAGTGGAATGGCAAAGAGAAAAAACAGCTTTCATTGCTGCAATCTCAGATGTTTGGACTGCCTGGGTTTTACGTGTCTACACATGTTATTCCAGGAATCCTCATATCCCACTTACCAGAATTTTTGGTGTTAAATCAGTCCAATATATACACTATGAAAAGAGTTATGATATATTGTATGCAGTTTATGATCTGTAATATGAATTCCCTCCGTGTCCTTGACTAAATGATTGTAGACCACACATTTACTCTCTTCACAGAACGAACCTTCGGTTCAGGGAAGTGAGATTAAAGAATTTCTAACAATCGCTGTACTGTTGAATCAACATCTAATCCTATAAGATGTTAGATCAGCTCTGAGACACATGCTGCACATCATTCACTCAGCATGCTAATTAGGGTCCGAGCCATACAAAGTATGGCGGGGCCCTATTGTTTCTGCTATGTTTATTATACTTCTCCTCCTAAGCGCTTCGAGGCCTAATTTGACCCCCTAAACACCCATGAAAACTTGTGAAACTTGGCACACACGTCAAGCCCGGCGAAAATTGCAATATTCTAAGATCCGCATACACTTCAATGCTAAAGTGACTCAACAGCGCCACCTAGAAAAAATGAAAATGCCCAAATGAATGGGGCCCCGGAAGTCGACTTCGACGTAGGAAGACGAAACTCGCCACACACGTGTAACACCCCGAGTCGAGCAAAAAAGTCAATTGGACACTGGGTGCCCGCCATCTTGGCGTGTGCGGCCATTTTTTGGCCATTTTTTGCACTTTACACACATCGTATTTGAACGAACTAGTCTGAGGAGATTTGTGCGACTGACTTCAAACTTGGTGGGAAGCTTCCTGACAAGTTGGGGACCAAACGCTATTCAAATCTCTCTAATAGCAGAAAGCATGTTACCGTGGCAACCAACGCAAAATGACCTTCTCGCCATGAGACACGGTTTGCTCATATCTCCATAGGAATACATGGGAACTGCACCAAACTTGACAGTATTCATACGTGTCACACCCCAAGTCCAGCAAACAAGTCAATCGAACACCTGTTGCCATGGCAACGGGGTGGCCACCATCTTGGATTTCACTGCCATTTGAACGAACTAGTCTGAGGGGATTCGGGCGACCGACTCCAAACTTGGTGGGAACCTTCCTGACAAGTTGGGGAACAAACGCTATTCAAATCTTTCTAATAGGATAAAGCCTGTAACCGTGGCAACCGACGGAAAAAGCCTCCTAGCCATGAAACACGGGTTGATCATATCTCCATAGAAATACACGGGATCTGCACCAAACTTCACAGCATTCATACGTGTCCCACCCCAAGTGCAGCAAAGAAGTCAATCGTACACCTGTTGCCATGGCAACGGGGTGCCCGCCATCTTGGATTTCACTCACATTTGAACAAACTAGTCTGAGGGGATTCGTGCGACTGACTCCAAACTTGGTGGGAACCTTCCTGACACGTTGGGGACCAAACGTTCCTCAAACCTTTCTAATAGGAAAAAGCGTGTTAACGTGGCAACCGACGGAAAATGACCTTCTCGCCATGAGACACGGTTTGCTCATATCTCCATAGGAATACATGGGAACTGCACCAAACTTGACAGGATTCATACAGGTTGGGTCCTTAACGCATTACACCACCTGTTGTCATGGCGATATTGGGTGGTGGGGTCCAGGCCGCTCGGACCCGATAGATGCCGCTTGCGGCTTTAATTATTTGTGTAGTTATACCTTAATTCAGTTGTGCTTTTTCTTCTGTCTATTCCCTTTGTTCCAGCTAGAGGCCAGCTAAGCTGAAATGAAGCAGTTTCCCCATGATTCTGTTGTAGCTGCTGTGGGACTATACAGCTGTTTCAACATGATATTTTAGTGATGCCAAATGCACAGCTGGATGATGATTTATGCAGGTTTTAGTCTGTCTGCTGCATCTACATGTTTAGCTTGTAGCACAGTAACAGGTAAATCAGATTCACAGAGAAAGTCCTTCAGAGTTCTTCATTTATTTGTAATATGTATGTTATTATTTTTAGTCATTCATTTTATTATTAAATTATTGCTGAATGTTACAGGTATTTTATTAAAATGCTGGGTTAGGCTCCAGCTTCCCCGCGACCGTTAACGGACAAAGCGGTGCAGATAATGGATGGATGGTATGTTACAGTTAAACTCAGTATTAGTAATAACAGTTATACTACTAACAGGTCTGAAGATGCTACGTCTCGTTTTCTAAGATGTCAGCACCTGATCCTGCTGCATTTGTCATCAGTTTTGATTCTTCAATGCTTCTTGTACATGGTCGATCTCACTTTTATGGTTTTCGGGTGCAATAACCTCAACTTCAAAGTTTTATTTTTGAAAGTTGCTGCTCTGTCTCACAGAATCTGTCAGAGCTGAGAACTGCTGGAATGTTTGCACACTTTATTTATGTTGTTATTATTTAGATATTATTTCTTCATACAGATCAGGTGAACCTGATCCCATACCGACCTGTTACGATCCTGTTGAAACTGCGCCGACCTCTTCTGATCCTCCTGCTGCCTCTTCTCCTGTAGACGTTCAGACTGCAACACATTACAGTCACATCATTCATCAAATACACATTAAAACATGATACAGTATATAACCTGCTGCTGTTGTAGAATACAGCACATAAAATACTCCAACAAGCTTCTCTTACAGGAAATAAGAGATTTTACAACATGAAAACCACTTTCAATCTTTCAAGAAGCAGTAATTCTACAATATCTGCCCTTCATCTATGAGAGCTTGTGGTGGGTAGGTTATATACCATAAAATGTTTTACATAAAGTTGTACATGGAACCCCCCCTCCAAAAAAAAACATTGTCATTCTCTGAATTTCATACAGTAGTTAAAGATTCCTCTTATTCTCACAAAAATTCAACATATTTTGAGGGTTAAAAAAACACTTAAGTCTATATAAAATTTATTTAAATTAAACCTAAATTTTAAAGAAAATCACTCTTCAATTTATTTGACACAAGAAGTATTTTTTTTCCTTGTCAAATTCTAAATGTATTTATACACATTCATTACTTTTTCCAATATGTTCTAATCTTGACGACAAGGGATGACGAGTTTCAAGAGTTTTGTCCCATTCATCCTCCAAACCTCTTCAGTTCAGGTGTCCAACACTGCAGGGTTCTGGTTATTCTAAATTCTCCATTGTTCTCTTCTGGGGACAGATAAGGACTGCTGGCAGGCCAGTCCAGTACCCAGAATGTGGTTCTTCATGGTATTGTTGAAAACGTCATGCACATCCCTGGAAATGATGTGGTTTGGAAGGGAGCAAGTGTTGCTATAAAATCTTTTGTGCATTAATACTGCAGAATCCCGAACCAACTCCATACCATCACAGATCCAACCACTGGACACTGATCCACTTCTTGAAATAAGTATCTGAAATACTGACTGGTCTGACCACAGTCCAGGTTTCCACCGTGTGATGGGCCATCCCTCCCTCTGAGTTCAGAGAAGTGGACACCGCCTCTGAAACTCTGGACCAAGTTAACACGTGGCTTCTGTTTTTGCATTGTAATGTTTATTATTAAACTTATTAACCCTTAAAACTCCACTTAGCTGACGCACCCAAGCGCCTGTGTGTTATTTATACAAGGTTCTGTTAGTAATAAATTCTGCTTTCTTCTTCTGGCCGGCCTTTATGCTGCTATATCTATTGATTCGTTCATTTTACATCATTTTAGACTCAGAATCTGACAATTACAGCTGTCCTAAAAACATCATGTCTGCCACAGTGCGGCAGAGGCGAGGACCCAAAATGCAGAACTCAGAGGAAGGAGGCAAATGGAATGCAGGAACAAGGGATTTAATTCCAAACTCAGGAAATACCGGAAACATACAACAAGGAAAAACCACAAGAATCAGACAAAGGAAACTGAAAACCAAGGGGTATAAATACACTGAGGGACTAATCAGACCAGGCGAAATAACGAGCAGAAACCAAGAGCAACACACAACTAAACGTGACCATGAACACAAAACTCCAGAATGTGACGGCAAACCAGGAACACAAACCGTGATCATGACAACATCTGCATGTTGACTGGGATTAAGAGCTTCAGCTTCTACATGCAGTTTTTATTTGGAAAACAACAGCAAAAGTTTTGAATTTTACGGGTTAACGCAGTGCTGTTAGAGATCTGAGCTTAATCTTGTTTTCTTGTCTTTACACACTGATATTCCTCCAGATTGATTGAATGGTTTCTTGATATTCTACCATGTAAAGGGAGAAATATGCTAATCTCTTCCAAATTTCTTTGAGGAACTGTGTTTTTAAACTGTTCAATGATTTTCTCACTCATTTAGTGATTTTCTGTCCATCTTCAATCCTCAAACACTCAAACTTTATGGACGCTGCTTTTTGGTCAAGATCACAGTCATCTGCTGACATCATGTTTAAAACACGCAGCCTTTTTTAGTCTCATCACCGGTTGGAAATTCCATCCCACTTTTTCTTTAAATGTGTTGCAGGATAGAAACAAACAGTTGATGCATAATAAAAACTAAAATGAAGCAAAACATTAAATATGTTTGCTTTCTTCTGTCTGCAATGAATTTAAAGTCATTGCATTTTTATTTGTATTTTCCACACCATCCCAACAACTTCTGAAATAGGTACCATAAACCTCTCTGACTGGGTATTTACAGTAAAACAAAATAAGCCTGCCCAACAAAGGATGAAGGGTGGTTGATAAGTGCGGATGATGGATTCCTGAACCTGAGGCAGGTGTTTGCAGGCATCTTGTTCAATCACGTCTACGGTCTGAGAAGAAAATGTTTCACATACACATGTTTATTTTGCTGGATTATCGGCGCAGTCTTATGGCGCAATGAGAAAAGGTCTGTTTGGACGTCTGGATTAATCACCTCTGTCCATGACCAAAGGAGTTATTTACCCACCGTGTGACCCAGACGTGGAAGAGAACATGTCTGAATGAGGAGCTGCCTTTTAATCAGCTGGAAACCCACAAACCCATCAGTTAGATAGTTCTCATGCCTGTAATACTGAGTGTGAGAGCGAATGCTTTCCGTCTCCAGCTCAGACGGACGCTTGTCTCTGCTGACATCTACAGGATAAACAGGATTGTACTCACTGCAGGAGCTCCTTCACAAAACAGGTTTCATTTAAAAAAATAGAAATCTGTCTTTTGTTGTCCCTCAGTCACATCTCTGCACATGTCCAGCTCCACTGTGTTCAGCTGTGGTGCTTTTCATTGCATTGCAGTCAGACTGGTGGTCTATTTGTTTGTGTTTTCTATGGCTGTGTTGCAGTCTTGTTTTTGCAGTCTAAAGAAGTGGCTCTCAAACCTTTTTCAACATGTAACCCCTGTGGAATATTTTTCAGCTAAGTACCCCCTTATTTAGGGGTGTCAATTCACATTTTTAATTCAGGGACCACATGTAGTGTAATCTGCTGTCCAGCGCGCTGAACCTGTAGAATAACCGCATAATAGCCTATAAATAATGAACTGCACATATTCCCTTTGTTTTAGTATGAAAAAGTACATTCCCAAGATATCTACATTTAATGAATTATCCTTTTAGAAAACATAAACAAGCTGAAATTTATAGAGAAAAAATTGTGCCGTTTCAATAATATTTTGTCTCAAACATTTACATAATTTTATTATTTTATTTAAAACCCTCTTTTATTTTTATTTATTTTATCTGCGATGGAGTGGTGACCAGTCCAGGGTCTACTCTGCCTTGTTCTCACGTGCTAAATGCTGGGTTAGGGTCCAGCTGGCCCATGACCCTTAATGGGACAAAGCAGTCAGATAATGGATGGATGGCTGGATGGATGGATGGATGGATGGATGGATGGATGGATGGATGGATGGATGGATGCATATTTTAATTGGTTATATTTTATATTGAACAATATAAAACATATATTCAAATTTGTAATAAATATGTACAAGTTATCTACAAGTTAATTTAAATGTACGTACGTGTATATTTCCAAATGTGTGTAGTAATCCTGACCTATGGTGGCCCTGAAGTCTCACAGTAATACAAAGTCACAACACGAATACAAAAACCACAACACTACAGATTAAAACATCATCTTCTCATACTGAAGCAGTGCAACGGAGGAACAACATGCAGCCAACCATCATGTCATCTGTTTCTGAACAACTGAAGTGTTTTTGATTTAAATGATTTCTTTTATATTTTTAAGGTTTGACAGGTGGACTTCTTTTTACATTGTAAATAAAAAAAGAAAATATTGTAACACTTTTTTTTTTATCTTGGTTGTACCTTCTCTCTCTGTCTGGCCTTCATGCTCTGCAGCTCCTCCTCCTCTTCTTGCCTCTTCTTCTTGTCCATCTCCTCCTTTTTCAGCTTTAAGCAATGATTCAAATTTGTTAGTTCAAGCCAGCATGCAAACAACTTTTCTGCAAATATGTGTTTTCATAAACAGCATCTTAAAAAACATTCTTCGTATTTTGCTGCATCACAATTTCTATTTCATAATGATGTATTTTTGTTCATTGTATTGCAGGAAAGTAACTGGATGAACATGACGTTGCTGAAGGTAATTTACCTTCTTTTGCAGCTTGGTGCTGCGTGAATCCACAAACTGCTTCTGTCTGGCTTCAGCTAATGTCACGTTACCCCCTGGATGAATTAACAGAGTTAAAAAAAAAGGCAGGACACATGTGGTGATAGGCATTTGAATGTGAAAGAAAGAAAAATAAAATGTGATAGAAAGCATTGCCGTGTCTTGGTTTACCCAGCCTCTCTGGATTCAGGTGCACAGCGGGAGGTCGGTGTGTCTCTCTCCACCTCTTAAGTTCCTCCTCTTCTTTCTGAGCCACTGAAGCAACAATAACACCACTGGTCTGAAAACAAACTTCAAACATGCATGGAGATTAAAACAGAATCAACTGGATACTTACTCGTTTTTATCTGGCTTCGGCGAGATTCATTTGGTGGGATCATAGTGTATCCACCTGCACTGGAACAGACAGAGCCGGGATGATTAGCTGGGATGTGTACACTGTAAAATCTGGCTATAGTCCTGTAGTTAGACAAAGGCTGAACAGGAGTTGTAACACTTAACCTACTGGGTTGAATGAGCCACATGTTTAGTTTTAAAAATAAATTATATTCTCACATAAATCTTAAAGCTCTTTGTCACTAGCAGCCTGTCACAAAGACTTTCATTGTATCTCTGAAATAAAAGCAAAGGTCCTGAAGAAATGTGAACAAATGCAACAAAGACATGATACAGGACCTGAGAAATGCTTTGAGTCATAGTCCTGCTGGAAGATTAACCCTATGCCCCAGTCTGGACTCTCTCCGGCAGAGATTTTCATCAAGGATGTTTCTGCACATTTCTACATTCATCTTCTGTTTAATCCTGACTAATCTCCCAGGTCATACTGCTGAAAAACAACCCCACAGCATGATGCTACAACCACCATGCTTCACTGTAGGGATAGCACTGGTCAGGTTAGGGTTAGGTGAGGAGTATACAGGCCTGACTGGTGGAGTATAGAAGAGATGGTGGTAGTTCTGGAAAGTTCACTCTCCACAGAGAGCAACGCAGCAGCTCTGTATGAATAACCACCAGATTCTAGATCACCTCCCTGACAAGGGCCTGTCTCCCCCAATGGCTCAATTCAGCTCTACGGAAAGTCCTGGTGGTTCCACACTTCTGTGCTCATTTATGATTTCCACAATTTATGATGCTGCTTTCAAGTGAGATGGGAATTACCACGCAGCTAATGTAGCTATCGGTGCCTTAAAATTAATTAATTAATTTTCTGTATTTCTAAGTCTAATTCAGGGTCGATAAAGCTGGAGTGTATCCAAGCAATGAACAGGCAAGAGGCAGGGTACACCCTGGACAGGTCGCAAGTCCATCGCAGTGCCTTAAAAGGACTTTTTACAATTTATTTATTATTTCTCAACTCCAGTTTTTAATGGGGCATAACTAAACTTAACTAATATGTTTGTAAAGGTTTATTTTTTCTATTAGTAGTAGTAGTAGTAGTAGTAGTATTAATACTATTATTGTTGTTGTTGTTGTCTTTGTTGTTATTACTGTTACTTAGAAGGTAAAGGAGTCTGAACAAGCCTGTAGCCTGTACCGGCTACACTTTCAAACAGAAAAGTTTTTCTTTAAGTAAGAAGATCTTAAACATTTTTTTAAAGTATTTTTTAAGTCTTGATCGAGGGAATGTAATTTGTGTAAATAAAACTTGTTTTAGAGTACGTGAATGAAAGTATCAGACTTTCTATTGTCAAAAATAGAGATTTACGATGAACAGTGAACGCAGCGTTTCTGTTTCCAATCCGGAGAAAGGAAAGTGAAAGTGAGCTGCTGATAAACAAACATGCACCGACACACCTAAAGTAATTTTAACTTAGCTGGTGTAAGACAGCACCAACATTTAAAGAGGTAAACGTATTTCTGCTTGAAAAGCTGCTTTTATTTCGGCTAACTTCCGTTAAACGGTTATTTACCATCGCGGCTGTCTGTCTGCCGCTTGTTGGTTTCTGCCGTCAGGTGTTTTTCCGTCAGCGCTTCCAGTCGCACCTGAAGGGGTCTGATTCATGTGGTTTCCGCTGGGGTCCACCAGGTCTGTGGTGTATCTTTGGTCATGAGGATCCATCCTACGAACACTGATGGCTACAGAAATGGCGTTAGATTGAAGCCTGTTGTTCTATATTTAGCGCACTTTTCTTTCCTAAGTTCTGCCTCTTGAGTCATCTGCCATCAAATATAAAGCCAGCCAACCTTTGGCAAAGTGGGAGGGTTAAATAAAACAGCGCCATCTGCTGGAAGAACAGGCTCACATTCACATCTGAGAGAGACGAAAGAGAAATTATCCAGGAACACCTATTAGTCAAGTACAAGGCCGCCTTATTGCACGGGCTTACCTGGGCTGAAGCCCAGGGGCCCACGGGGTTTATGCATGGATGTATTATAAGAACTGGATAACGGACTGAAAATGGCGGCCCATTCATTTCTATGGAAGTTGCTCACCCAGCGCATACGCCGAAAAAGTTCTCAGGCTTCCGGGTTACTTCCGCATATTGGGCCCATAGAGCATGCGCAGTAGTGTCACCTCCCATCATGCTTCACGTCACTGTGAACGAGCAATGCGCAGCCCAGTGACCTGATCCAGCGACGCGCGGTCACGACATTAATCTGCAGTATGAGAGCTGTACAAACTCAGATGATGATTTTCTACGGCACACGATCGGACCTCGATGTAAAGTAATGATATAATATACGTGGAAAAAGTTGTGTAGTAATTGTTAAAATGATGGTTTGTTTTAATCTGATGAATTTCTATATGGGATTCGTAATAGCCCAATATAAGTCAGTCTATATTGTATATTTGTATAATCCCGTGTCAAATTTTCACGATGACTTACAATTCCTACCTTTATTCATGAATAATTTCAGGCACGTCTTTTGTAATAAATGTTAGAAGTCCTTGTTAATGCATTATTTCATTGTGCTACCCATGCATATTCTCTTTATTTTTCTGCTATTCCCTGGATGACACCAAGATTATCAATTGCGTCTCTTAAAATGTTCCTTTCTTGTGTTTTGCCGGATTCCACTTTGTTAAATGCTGCAGTTTTTTAATTGACAAAGAAAAAAAAACTTTGTTTAAACTGAGGACTATGTTAAGGAAAACTAGGCCACTTGGGTTATCACCATTCTATATTTATTATGTAGTTATGTATTTTATGTATCGTGATTTCCGTTAGGGATTGAAAATGGTTTTGTAGGCTATTTTACCTAACTTGGCGACATTGTGTCGCTGTCATGAAATGGCTCAACACTCCCAAAATATTTAACTGTATATGTATAACAAAATATCACTGACAGCGATGCGTCAAGACTGTTATTCATATTTTATTTGAACTAACGAAAATAGAATAGCAGCTCATAAGACAAAATATTTTAATTAAAAAAAATTCTATTGCCCTCTGGGTGAACAGTGTGATTAAACTACTTAACAAAAAGTGAACTAATGTGAACCAAAATATAAGAAATTAACAAATAAAAAAAAAAGCCACCCTCACTTTCCCCGATCTATTCATGGGCTGAATCTCTCTTTACATAAAATAAACCAGTAAAACGCACTATCAGGTGGTTTAAACAGGTGGTCGTAACTACAACCTAGAGCTAATTAGGATTTAGGTCACAATACGTTTAAAAACAGGAACTATCATGCATGTAATATCAAACATTAAGAATACAAATGTATTAAGTTACTCGATATCAGAAAAAAGAAACTTAACTTTAACTTAACTTTTACGAACAGCTTTCCCATCAAATTGAAGTCAACAGCCATCCTCCTCGCTCCCGACACAGCATGACCGCGCTTCGGCAGTGCATGTGCACAGCCGTGACGTCCCCGGAGAAATAGAGACTTTTCTGTGGCTTTTATGGCCTTTTGAAAAATAATTGACGGATTAAATGTCCATGAATTAAAAATATTGAATAGAAAGATTAGTAATTAGCTGTGTTTAAAGCTGAAGACGTCCTGTCAACAGTTTTACAGCCGTGTCTTTTACCATTGTGGCCTATGGGAAAAATGCTTTTTGGGCCCCATGGGATTTTTTGTTGCAGTACCACGAGTGGCCACTGGGAAAAATCGGCGTGCCGCCATTGTTCAGTCCGTTATCCAGTTCTTATAATACATCCATGGGTTTATGGGCCTATCATTTTGGGACTAAATTATCATAAAAACTGAGATTGTTATGTAATTTGTCAACTCTCCTGTCAATCACATTGTATGAGAATTTGAGACGGCTGATTGATCCAAATTAACCAGTTGCTACCATGCAAAACCACACACCCCCCCCCCCCCCCATGTCAAGTTGGTCATGCTTCACCACTTTGATAGAGCGAGACAGCCTGGTGCAAGATGTCGTCCAAAAAAAAGTTCGAAAGCGGTGCGTTCAAAAGGAAATTGGCTCGGGATAAACAGGACCGGGAGAAAAAATTACTAAAAAGCATTCCAAAGCTAACTGGATTTTTTCAGTCCCACTCGGATGACAGCGGAGGAAGTGGCCCATCTATCCCGCCAGAGGAAGCAGCGGGGCCCACGCAGATGCCGCAGGTAACGGAGACAGGCGAGGAAGACAGATATGGGGCGGAGGAGGAACGGCAGGCACACGAGCATCAGAGAGGGGCGGGGGACGAGATGGACGGCGCTTTCAGCAGTGACCCTGGCCTCTGGGGAAATGACTTTGACCGGCCCAAAGTGCGCGCATACTGGGCAAAAGTGGGGCCGGCAGGTTGTCAGAATAAAAACGCTGATCTGTCTGCGTCGGTGCGCATGTACAAACATCAGAGACGTTTTTTTTCAAAAACATATTTCAGCCGCAAACTGAGTAATGGAGAGTGTGTGGATAGAGAATGGCTTAGTTACTCACCATCAGCAGGATGTGTGTTTTGTTTTGCATGCAAAATATTTGGTGACAACAAATATTATGTCCATTGAGCATGACATTCTTCATGATCTGGATTTTAAGGACATAATCACAGCTTTCTCTGCCAAAAAGACCAGAAGAAAGCACTTTTAAAAAGGACAGTGCAGGGTTCAAAGACCAGAAGAAAGTACTTAGAAAAGGACAGTGCAGTGTTAAGAGACAAGAAAGGACTTTTGATAGGATGTGTGTGTGCATGTTGAGTTGCATGGGGTTACAGGATTGATCTGTTGCAGTTATTTATTCATTCATTAGTCTTTATTGTTCATAATGTTCATGTTATTTTTATGGCAATAAAAGTAAATAAAAAAGACACGGTGTAGACCTTGGTATTTTCTATAATGAGACTAAATTTGGGAGACATGACAGGGCCTACAAAACTTCTCAGCCCAGGGGCCTAACAGTAGGTTAAGGCGGCCCTGGTCAAGTACTGTATTCAGTTAATCCTGCAGTGAGTCTGAGTTTGATCTGTTCATCACTTCTGATCAAAGCAATGAAGCAAAACATTTGTAAAAGCCCTTCAAGTTTTATGATAAATATAATTGCTGGTATTAATACAGTTATGATTAAGTTTATTTGTTCATAAACACACCTACCACTACATAAGGCACACACATGTTCAGCTGCTATTTAACACAAAATGTCTGACATGGCAGCAGTTCGATGCATTTAGTCACGTAGACGTGCTGAAGACGACTTGATGAAGTTCAAACAGCATCAGAATAAGGAAGAAAGGGGATTTTAATGACTGAACGTGACATGGTTGTTGGTCTGAGTATTTACTGGGATTTTCACACACAACCATCTCCAGGGTTTACAGAGAATGGTCTGAAGAAGAGAAAATATCTAGTGAGCAGCAGTTGTCTGGACCAGAATGATTTGTTGATGTCTGAGGTCTGAGGAGAATGGACAGACTGGTTGGAGATGATAGAAAGACAACAGGAAGTCCAATCAGCACTGGTTCCAACAAAGATCTGCAGAACAGCATCTCTGAACACACAACACGTCCAACCTTGAAGCAGATGGGCTACAGCAGCAGAAGACACACCGGGTGTCTCCTGTCAGCTAAGAACAGGAAACTGAGGCTACAATTCACACACACTCACCAACACTGGACAATAGAAGATGGAGAAACGTTGCTGGTCTGATGAGTCTCCATTTCAGCTCCACATTCAGATGCTAGGCTCAGAATCTGCTGGAAACATCATGAAAACATGGATCCATCCTGCCTTGGATCAACACTGCAGGCTGCTGCAGGTGTAATTATTACCAACATGGCCTGGTTTAACCAGCACAGCCTACCTGGGTATTGTTGCTGACCATGTCCATCCCTTTATGACCACAGTGGAGCATCTTCTGATGCTACTTCCAGCAGGATAATGCACCATGTCACAAAGCTCAGATCATCTCCACCTGCTTTCTAGAACATGACGATGAGTTCACTGGACTCCAACGGCCTCCACATCCACCAGATCTCAGTCCAGTAGAGCAGCTTTGGGATGTGGTGGAACGGGAGATTCTCATCATGGATGCAGCCGACAAACCTGCAGCAGCTGTGTGATGCTGTCATGTCAATATGGAGAAAAACTTCTTAGGAAGGATTCCAACATCTTAATGAATCTATCACACCAAGAACTGAGGCAGTTCTGGAGGGAAAGGGTCCAACCCGGTACTAGAAGGTGGATCTGATAAAGTGGATGGTGAGCATGTCTCACCTGTTGGATGAATAAAGTTGTACACACACCTTTATTTCATCATGGTTCTGCACTGTTAAACAAAATTTTCATGTCCTGTGTTGCATTTTGCAAGTTGTACAATATAAATTAAAAAGAAAAAAATATTTTACAGTAAAAATTGCTGAAGCAATACAGAGGATGAATCTGCAGCTTTAAAAAAATGTGAAAGCACAACTTCTTTATTCAGCTGGGGTCATTAATATTTATTATTGTACGTTTCCTACAGATGGTGTCATTGCAGATTCCCTCTGGGATTAACAAAGTATTTTTCGTTCTTTTATTTCATTCATTAATTTAAAAGCCAATTAAAGACAAAACTTGGAAACAAAGGAAAAATATTAGTGTGTGAGAGTGTGTGTTATAATCAAACCAGGAATGAACAAGTGTTTGAATAACCAGTCTGTAGTTTAAAAAGGTTTTATTTCTGACAGGTAAATAATCTGATAGCACACACACACACACACACTGGAAAAACAAATAAACATTTTAAACTTCATGAGTACAAATAAACTCAAAGAAAATATTTTAGTATATAATAAAACTGTTTATTGTTTACAGTAGTGTAGTTACAAACTGTGAGAGAAGCGTATTAACCTTTGTTTCAGTTCATATATTATTATCATGCTTTCTGAGTGACATAACAGTAAAATTTCATGGAATGCTGCAGAGCTGAGAGGTCTTACAGGCTGACTGACCTCTGTGCTTCTGGCTCTCAGACATACGAGCTGCTTGAGGTCTCATTAAAACACAACAAGGCGAATCGACAGATGATTTTTGACACAAGACGAATAAGGCAGTGATGTTCCAGGCTCCCTTCCAGCACAGACCACCAACACATACTGGGAGCTAAGGGCAATCATGGTATAGAAGGACACCGAGTCGTCGGGTCAGATCGGCATCCGTCTGCATCGGCTTCTCGTCAACAGCTGATGCAGCAGGAAGGACGGCGACCAGAAGCCTGCGCTCTCGTCCAAGAGGCGCCACCCCCCCGCCCTTCCAGCTGGTGAAAGATCTCCTGCAGCCCAGAGGAGGCTCCCCAGCGCTCCGGTGATTGATTCAGCTCCTGTTTAGATGTCTTTGTGGGAATGTGTGTGTCTGTGTGAAAGTGCTGCAGCTGGGAGGGGAGATCACAGCTTGGGCTGGCTGGCTAGCTTCATCTTCAGGTTCTCCGCCAACTTGTCGAGGAACTCGAACGTGTTCAGGTAGTCGGCACGGGTCACGCTGCAAACACAGGAGAGAAGGTCAGAAAGGTTTAACTTTATGCAGCCGCTCAGTGGAGAGGACAGATGAGAACTTACAAAGTTGTGCAGATAAACTGAGGGTTTAACAACTCTGACCAATCAGAGTAAACTATACAGGGAAGGATGAAAGCTCATCTTCACCACGATGCACAAAAATGATCCAGCAGACTAACAAACCGCTCTGCATCCTTTACACGAGCAGTCTGAGTTTATGCACAGATTTCTTATTCTTCTTTCTCTCTATTGAACCTGAAGAGGAGAGGAAATGCCCTCCCCCTGCCACCCATCAACAGACTTGACTGCAGACAATGTTTATTTTATCAGGTCCTTATAAACTGTTGGAGGGCAGAGAAATGGGGAATAGCTGTAAGGTTGGATGATTTTATACACTGCCTGGTCACAAAAATAGAAAAAAAGTCACCGCCTGGATTTGACTAAGCAACTAGGTTGGATAATTACTGCATGGATGATGACGATGTTTCAGCTGCAACAAGTTATTTAACACTAACTGATGCAGGGAGTAGCTCTCATTTCTTAGACAACTTTGTGGAAAGACACATCCCGTGGCCATGGAAAAGATGTTGAGCTCTTTCCGAAGGGTCAGATTAAGCCAAAAGAACCGTCCAATGCAATGACTGTAATCAGCAAGCACATAAATGTTTGGTTTTATAGTGTCTTGTTGCAATGGTTAATAAAATATGTTTTCATGCAAATCCAGCAGCATCGGAATATGTCTCATGTCTTTTCATAGAATTTAGTTTCATTGTGCTGTCCTCAACATATGTCTGAGAATTTTAAAACTATTTTCTGTGATGCCCTTTTCTCTCTTTGACATGTTTCACTTTATCTGTCGTCACTGAATCTTGAAGTGTTGATGCTACACATTTGATGAGTCAGCTCTAAATGGTAAAAATCTGCAGATGTTGCTTCTGGTTGGAACAAAGTCAAATGCTGGAAGCAAAAGTCCATTTTTACTAAAGTCTGACTGGAATCCTGGCGATAAGGACAGAGTGTCTCTTATCAACAGAGCCAGGTTTGTTCAGTTTGACCCAACAGCTGCTACTGATAAAATCTGAGGAGGTTTTGTTGCTGGCAACCCCACCTGGAGCTTGCTGGGTTGAGACTACTTAAAAGCTTGACTGACCAGCTGATGCAGCCATCGTCAAGTCTTGTGATCATAAGAGTTGAAAAATATCCTCAAGTTACTCAAAACATGTGTGGAAATTCACAAAATGAAAATATCAAACCAAAACAAATCGTATCTGCTCTCAGAAGAGACACAACTGTCATCTCTCCAGCTCCGTTAGTAAAGTTGTGTAGAAAGTATTGAGGGAACAGACTTTAAAACCACACTGAGCATTACTGTGTGTGTTCATAGCAGATTAAACAACCCAGTAAAAACATGACTCAGTGCCAGGGTTTGTGCTTTAAAACACTAAACAAAATGATAGAAAAGCTACAGAAGTGTCCCGTTTCATTGTTACTTTAAAACAACTGCTCGAATTTATTTGCATAAATCCTAAATAATACGACTGCATGAAACCTAACAAATGAGTGACACTTTGCAAGTTGCTACTGAAAGGATTTTTTTCCTTGCAGAAAGGATGGGCCATTGTATCCTTTCTAAAGCTGCAAAAACAGACAGTGCAAACCCCTCTACTTCATAGACATTTCTAGAACTGGACCAACTCTTAACATTTAAAAAGTTTAATAAAAAGAAGAAAACAACCAAAGAATCCAAATCCCCAAAACTGGTGGGTATCTACAGTACGGTTCTTAACTGGGTTGAGTGTTACTTGAAAGCCAATAAATAATTAATAGGTAATTATAGATCTACTTGAACAAAGATGACAAATAGAGTTCCCCAAAGCTCCATGTTGGGCCCCCTATCGTTCAGCACCTACATGCTCCCATTAGCTCGGATCATGGAAACAAACCACATTTCTGATCAGAATTATGCTGATGACACTCAGCCCTACATTACTGTCTCATCAGGGGATTCTAGTCACATTCAGGTCTTAAGTTTGTGCCTCGGTCAAAATCAATACATGGATGTGCCAGAATTTTTAGCCAAAACATCTCTAACACAGCCTCTGTTACTTCGAGGTAGCAATAGATGTGCACAGCAAATATGACTAACTTTGGCAGGCCTTTGATGCAGATAGCCAGATCCTTGGTCATGAAACCAGCTTCAATGGTCTCGATGCAGACGGCTTCCAGAGCTTCAGAGAAGACCCGCAGCTCTGCGTTGTTGTCCAGCTTTGCCCGGTGGAGCAGACCCCTTGTCCACGCAAAGATGGAGGCTAAAGCAAACATGCATCATAACGACAAACATCAGTTGATGAGTCCATACAGATTTTTAAAGTTATTGTTAAAGAAGCTGATCCTCCTACCGATGGGGTTGGTGGAGGTTTCTTTTCCTTGTTGGTGTTGTCTGTAGTGGCGAGTCACTGTGCCGTGGGCGGCTTCTGACTCTACTGTGCGTCCATCAGGACAGATCAGCACACTGGTCATCATACCCAATGAGCCATAGCCTAAAAACATTCACAAAAAATTAATCGCTTTATGATGAAAGTTTTTACATCGTTCATGACCAAACCTTTGATGGAGATCAGTTTGTTTCACCGACCTTGTGCCACAGAGTCAGACTGTACGTCCCCATCGTAGTTCTTACAGGCCCAAATAAAACCGCCGTCAGATTTCATGGCCTGAGCCACCATGTCATCTATCAGGCGGTGCTCATACCAAATCCCTTTAGCCTCAAACTGAGCACGATATTCCCTGAAACACACAATAGATCACATTTAACCCTTAAAAGTCCAAGTCTTTTTTATTTGCAGTTTTTGGTTGGCCTGCTTTTTTACTGTTTTTTTAATAACTGTAACAAATCAATGTAGAAGATGAACACTTTTAATCCCAGTCAGCATCCAGACATGTTTTCAGGAGTCAGGACAGCCTCAGTTGTCAGATTATAAGGCTAAAATAATGTAAAATAAATGTATCAGTAGATAATATTTACCTACTATCCTCACTCCAACTCAGCTTCTTTTTGGCGCCACTGCGCATCAAAAACGTCTTCTTAGCTTTATTCTAGCCATAGGGGAGCATTATTTTTCTTCTTTTTAGACATACACAGAATTTTCTGCTCTTACTGATGTTTGGCTGTTCCTGATTGGTCAGTTTAAGCTCTCTGATTGGTGGAATGTTTGACAGGAAGTGTGTCAGAGAAGAGGTCTCTTAACAACATAGTAGTGATAGTGATGTTTTTATGATGAAAATGTTATAAATAATGGTGTTATTTACTCACTGTAGATCTACCATATAGAGACTCTGAATAAACGTGAATTTTGTGGCTAGATGTAAACCTCCTGGAAGGGATATGAATGCATGGAATACTTCCGCAGATCATCTAAACGGAAAACCATCCATCACAAATTACACTACAGAGTTACACATCTTGAGAAAATTCTAGACAACATTAACGATAGTGCTCAGGGGCAAAGTTTTCAGGGTTAAATTCTGGTATCTCGTACAGTTCAGGTTCAATATTTGTGCTTTTTGTGAGCGTTTGTGTGTCCGTACTTCTCATAGATCTCCTGAAAGATGTCTTTGAAGCGACCGTCATACTTCTTCAGGATGGTGTTCTTGGTGCTGAGGTACAGAGGCCAGGCTTTAGACAGAGCCATCTGGAAGGAGCTGTGAGCAAAGTCCCTGATAGACTTATCTGTGTTGTACATTCCCAAGGCTACACCCCCAGTGCCTGGACAGAAACAATGATACAATCTGCTCAAACGAAGTAGAAGCACAGACTGACACATAAACCGACATCAGCCTTTAGATCTTTGCAGATAGGTCTTCGCTTTTAGATGCAACAGTCCCAACAAATGACAAGTTAAAACAAAATAAGCACAAGAAAAACTAAGAAAAGAAACTTTTTTAAAAAGTATTTTTCCACTTAAAAAGTGAATTTAAATAAAAAAAGAATTGGTGTTGTATGAAGCAGTGAGATGTTTTTGGGATTTTTTAAAACTGAAGTGCCCACTTGATATGTATTTATCAAATAAATAAAATTTTCCACATAGTAATGTTAGATAAATCAGATTTCACATTGTGTTTGGAATCATGATTGTACATCTGACCGGCTGCCTTCTTACCCTGAAAATCATGGACGATGTATTTTACTGGCTCTCCGTTTGTGGGGGTGTAGATCATCTCCACTCTCCCAGGCCCGGGCACCACAAAGTCAGTGGCTTTGTACTGAGGAGGAGGAGGAAATAAAGGGTTCAGAACAGAAAACTACATGAAAACAACATAAATGTCACTCTTGACGAATCAGTTATATCTTGCATGTGGCTGCATCTGGAACAGGAGGACTGTTTAGCTTTTGCATTACGGGCAGTTTTGTTGTCTTTTCTACCAACTAAGAAAAACAGGTACAGCCAAAACCAGTCATTCACTCTACAATTCAAATATAGAAACAAATATCAAAACAATTAAAATTGCAAAACATTGTCCTTCATGACCCCGATAGTTGCTAATCCATCCTTTTTTCTTTCAGTTGGACATGTGGGACAAGAGCGAATAGGTGAACTTTATATTCAGGAAGAAGTTGAGTCATTTTAGCAGTTTCACAAGAAGTTCTCATTAAGAAAATCTGATTTTTGTTTTACATTTACTAAAGATCAGTTAATTTGAAGGCAGTTTTGGGCAGAAGCCATGCTGTTTTTTTTTGTTTTTTTAGTTTTTTTTGTATGTCCTGTTAGATGTGGATAAATTTTCAACAAGCAAAATTAAGAAAGAATGGGAACAGAGACTGGGGATGCTTATTACAGAGGAAATTTGAATGGAAAGTTTGGAAAGAATGCCTCCCAACAATTTCATACATGTTTAATTAATAGGTTACATTACTCTAAGGTTAGACTGCACAAAATGTTTTCTGAAACCTCATTGGCATGGGACAAGTGTGGAGAAAATGATGCCAGTTTACTTCATTCTTGTTCTCTGTGTCCAAAGTTAAACAATTTCTGGATAGCATATTTTCTGGATTTTCCACAATGTTTTAAACACATAAATCCAGACTTGAAGTTAATTGTTCTTGGCTGCATAGAAATTGGAGATGGTTTTCAAAACAATCAATGGCAGCACAGACCAAATGGCATCATTAATGGATGAAGAATAAAGCTCCATCCACTAAGGAGTGGGTGACAGTAATGACAGACACTCCATTTACAGTGAGCATATACTCTCCAATAGAATTTTTAAGCATATTTGGACTTGTTTTGGTATATTTGAATGAGTTGAAGTCATGTGTGATCTAGCTTTTTTCAGAGAAGTATGAGGAAATATTTGTTGAACTTACTGATGATTTATCTACCCCATCATTGCTTGGAAAGACAAAACAATTGGTAGATGCTCCTTTTATAACTGACCATGGCGCCCTCACAGTTAATCTCATTGTAAAATCTTTCAGAACATTGCTATTTCTCTTTGTTTACCTCTAACTTTTTTAAAAATCTGCTGCTGGTTCACATTTTTAATAAACAGATTGGCTCTGATGTGCGGTTTTTTGTTTTCTCGTTAAACACTTGTAATTTTGGTGTTGATTTTTTATTTATTTTATTTAAAATACAAAAAAGTGAAGCAATATGTGTCTCTTCCAAATGTATTGTGATATGCCTCGCTATAAATATAATTAAACGTAGAAAACAACATGAATGTTTGCTCCTAAAAGTTATGAGCCTCTAAAAATGTAAGATCAAAGTTCACGTGACGACTGCAGCAGCCATAAACACGTCAGCAGGCCTCTGTCACAGTATTACACACACACACACACACACACACACACACACACACACACACATCTGGACGTCTGTTGGTTTAGGTACCTGCTGCTGCAGCCCGTCATTGTGGTCCAAAGAGCAGCTGAAAACATAATTATTGATTGTGGCTCTCCTGGCAACCCCCACCGAACGTCTGACCAAACCATTAACTCGATGAGCTCATACGAGTGTAAAGAGAACACAGCTCACTGGAAAATTACACCTCTCAGACAGCTTCAGTTACAGGTTTTTGAGATGGAAGTTGAGTTTGTGGAAGTTTCTAAGATGCAAAATTTGTCTAAAACAGTGGTTTCCAAACTTTCTCTGCAGTGCCTCTTTTTCATCGACAAAAATAATGTCAAGTCCCCTCAATCCCAGTATCACGTGTACCCGAATGCTTACAAAGAAATGTGTAAGGAAAAAAGTCTTTACTGGCAACTTCTTCATTAAGTAGTTAAAAGCATGTCAGCAGCAGTCGGGGAATGATCAACTCCTCTGCTAGTGTGAGGCTTTAAACCAGGACATTGAAAACTACTTCAGGTGAGTTGAGTTTTTGACGAGACGGATGTTGCTTAGTAAAACAACTCTGCTATATGACAGCTGAGTCTGAGCTTATTTCTAAAGTAATTACCTGTTTTTTTCTGTGTTCAGTCCCAAAGTGGCTTCATGCTGTCAGATGCTGATATTTTAAGACATACACACACACACACACACACACACTGTGGTCTTCTCCCTTACTCACCACTGACCGTTACCATTACCTGGTCAAGCCTAGCGCAAGATATACCTCATTATACTTTCTTCTCTTTTTTATTGGTAGCTGAAATCTCTGTTGTGATTCATCATTTGCCCATCAGTACTTTAAAAAATTTGTCCATGTTTTGTGAGCAGCAAACACTTTAAGTTTTATTTCGCCAAGCTGCGTCCACCCAGTATAACTCTGGGCCCCCTCCAGGAGCCCGCCCCCCCAGTTTGAGAACCACTGGTCTAAAACAACTCTGCTAAGCAGGAATGGGTTACCTGGTCTCCATGCGCGTGCCTGCCGATGATGATGGGTTTCAACCAGCCAGGGACCAGGCGAGGGATGTTCTTACAGATGATGGCCTCCCTGAACACCGTGCCTCCCAGGATGTTACGGATAGTCCCATTAGGCGAGCGCCACATCTGCTTAAGCTTGAACTCCTCCACGCGCTTCTCGTCCGGCGTGATGGTGGCGCACTTGATGCCCACGTTGTAACGCTGGACTGCCTCCGCTGCTTCAACTGTCACCCGGTCATCTGTGGCGTCTCGGTTCTCCATGCCGAGGTCATAGCTGTGCAGGAGCAGACGGAGACACCATATTTAATGGTGCCAGAATAACAACTTACACATGAAGCAGTTAAATCCTGCAGAAACAAAAAAAGTATTTTCATCTACATCTGAAAATATTTGATCCAGAACAAACTAAGAATTTAGTAAAATATTAAATATAAAGATCCCATATCTTTTTCTACCAAATGCTATAGAACTGCAAAGGAAACATTGTGCAGCTGTTGGTGTAAGGCAGGGTTGACCCACCCTATTTACTGAGTTACAGAGGCCCAAACAAATTACAAAAAAAATAAATAAATAAAAATTAAAAAAAAAGACATCGGGTCAATAAGTGGCTTCGGAGCATTTGGACAATTAAAACAACTTAAAAAAATTGGGAAACTTTCAAAGTTTTTTTTTTTTTTTTTAGCAAACAAAGGTATAAACTAGAAGCACTCAAAGAGCGCAGACCTCTGCCAAGCCAGTGCATTTTTTGGGCACTTACTTTGGGCATTATATTTGAGTTAGAAGCTCTAATGGTAAAATGATCCCTATCTTCACATAGTACAGAATCGTTTAAAAAATTCCTATGATCCAGGCTGTGATCTGGATCACCTACTTCCTATTCCATATTCCATTTCTGAGATTTTCTGCCTTGGCAGAAGTAATAAATGATTCTCATTGTCTTCACTAACCAACTTAGTTTCATCTAAAATATAAACAAATTAAAAATCTAAAGCATTACACTAAAATTTAAGTTAGAGCAGCGAATGAAGACAAAGTTCTCTAAGATTTTATAATGAGATTACATGGTGACAGGTGAGGGTGTCAGGATTCGGTATAAAAGGAGCAGCCACTAAAAGTTAAGTCTTTCCAAGCATGGATTAGAAGATCATCAATAAGTTCAACAAATTTGATTTTAGAAAACTTTGGTCTTTCAGCATCTACACAGCAGAATATTGGCAAAAGATTCAGGGAGTCTGGAGAAATCTCAGTGGAAATGTCAGACACATGGACTCAGAAAGACTCACAGTCCACCGCTGGAACCAGAGCCAGAACCTGAAACTGGATTACACAAGGAAGGAGACAGATATGACTTCTGTGCTGAAACAGCTACTAAACAAAAAAATTGACTTCGGCTCCCACATTCCAAAGATGAGAAAGATCATCCAGGCCGTTACCAGAGAAAGCTGTGGTGGTATGGAGGACATCTGTCCACGGAGGACATCAAATGTGTGAATGTACCACCGATGCAGAGGTGGATGATGGAATGCTACCATCAAGGTGACGTCTGTGGTTATTCCAGCAGGATGATGCCAGAGTGTGTTTGATGAGTTCACATCTGTCTCCTATTTTGAATGTATGGAGCATCACAAACAAGGTTTCATTTTTCTGCACATCTTCCAGCAAAATGTGGCTGAATCACCACAGGACAAAAAAAGACCATTTATAATCGCAGCAGCAGAGGCATGGATAGATCCCATCAACAACAGTACCCTGTTTTTATGTAATGTGATTATTTATGCTTCAGTATGGACCATTTAGCAGCAGCTCTGGAACATGAACAAACCAGGCCCTAAAGGGAACATATGACACTGCGTCAGTTGGCTCGAAGGCTGAATTTTTAAAGTACAACAACTGTGATGTGGAACATAATTACTGTGTCAAAGAACACATTAATGAGTGATAACAGAATGTGAGCTTGCAGAGTCCAGAATAAGTCAAACTGCTGCTGGGACTTTGTTTCTGCCTGACTGAAGCTAATTATATTTATGGTGAGACCTGCCACCGTGTTCTCATCAAGAAGAGCTATTAACTTCATATTCCTCTTCCTTCAAAGCACTGCTTGTGCTCCCCTGTTCTTCCTCTGTGCTGCACTGTTAGCATCTTTAATGAGGCGATCTGTAAAAGCAGCCAGAAACACAAAGATACAAGCACTCATTTGTCCGATGATGGCTGAGATCACCGGAGACGTTGCTCCAACAAACCTGTGCAACCTGAAAAGGAGCTCAGGGTGCTTATCATTCCCTTCAGGTATTAGGCTGTGTGAGCTTGTGTGGGCCAGTCAGCTTTGTTGGAAAGCAGCCGTGACCTTTTGCCTACTTTCTTCCTCGCCTGCCTCAAACAAGAACTGATGCTCAAAAAACACACTTGTAATCCAAACTGTGAGCTTCATTCACAACTTTCCCTCCACAGAAACACAGAGGAGGTGTGTTTCCAGTGGCGGCTGTTTGTGAGCCAGATGGGTTGAAAAACACCAGATCAGATTTCATGAAACTTAATCAGGAGACGAGATCTGGACAAAGCAAGAAGACATTCAACCTCTGTGCAGATCTTAAATTCTCACTGATCCTGTAAAAGGCCACATGCAGTTACCATAACATTTAACCAGCCAGGTTTCTTGTTTTTTTTTAAGTAGAACCTGCTAACTTGAGGTCTTCATGATGTCTGATGAGTGAAATATTCTGAATGCATTTGGTTTTTTGGTTTTTTTTGGCACGTCAACCTGAAGCTTTAAAAACCTACATTTAACCAGATTAAAATCCCAATCAGATCAACAACTCTGTTGCAAGGGTGATCTCGCCGAGACCAGCAACACGTCATGAAAAAGAAAATACAAGTGCAAAGTACATTATAACAATAAGAGTAAATTAAAACAACCAATAATGTAGACATTCCAGACAGATTAACAGGTTTTAAAGAGCAATGGCTGAGGTGAGAGATTGTTAAGGTGCAAATACTTAACAACAGTTAAAAACACAGAAGAATGAAAAGCCTGGAATTAAATGAGCCCTGACATCTTCAAGCGAGATATGTTGGAACCAAACCAAGAAGAGCCTTATATACGAGCAGCAACCAGCCACTCGGCTTTAGAGTTCAACTCCCAATGGTGAGTAAGACGACTACAGCTGTGATAAACCGTGTTTAGAGACTGCAGACGTTTGACTGTGGCATAAATGTACAAAACATCTCCGTAGGATTTATGACGACAGCAGAACACAAGCTTCGACCTTAGTTTGCAGACCAGTGAACGCAACACAAGTTTTTTTCTTTACTCAATCTACAACTTGTACAATAAATGTGCTATACAAATAAAGTTGCCTTGCAATTATGTGCAAAAGCATTGATTCAGCTCTACATTATTTATCAATTTATGTGATATTTTGAATACATCTATTGATTTTTTCTGTTTTTATTGATTGTTTTCAGCGGATTGCTTATCTGGTTCAGTTTATTTATTGACTGAAGGCTTAATTGTGAGTCTAAGCAGCTGGTGTCACTGATTTTTCTTCTGGATTAATAAAGTTTATCTTATCTCATCATTTTTTAAGCAATTTAACACAAACCTATGAATCGTTCAAGCATAAAAAAGGCTCCTACCTCAAAATATGAACCAGTTTTCTGTTAACAACTTTTCAAAGAACCAAGTTTAATGAAGCAACCAGTGAAATCTTGGCATATCTCAGAATAGTGTGCAGGAAAGTGGACAGGACTAAGAAACTATCTGCAGCAGATGAACAGTGGTGGAAAGTGAAAGTGAGGTCCTTAAGAAGTAGGAACAAATCCAGCAAAGACCTGAACCAGGACCTGAGAGATGCATCTGGACCTTTAGTTGATCTGCTCTTGGCCAAAGCCTCATCAGAAATGATCTCCATAGAAACGTTGCTGTCAAGAAGCAATCCTTAAGGAAGGGAAACAGAGAGAAGAGGCAGAGGTTTGACAAATGACACAAGAACTGGACTAAAGATCAGGGGCAACAGGTCTGATGGAGGATGGATCCTCTCCAGAACCTGGACCTCAACGCTATTGAAGCAGTGATCATCTGGACAGAGAACAGAACAAAAAGCAGAAACATCCAAAGAAGAGTTTTGGAAAGTCTTTCAAGAAGCCTGGAGAACTATCCCTGAAGACTACTTTGATAAATGAAAGAGAAGTTTGTCTAAGACCTTTGAACTCTAATGTTGACTCCATTCCTCTCTTTAAATCTCATTTCAAAGCTCAACTTCTCAAACTTGCCTACAGCCTTTAACCCTTCAGTTCACCTGACTGCTGCATTTTACTGCTTTTTAACTGTTTTATTTGACTTCTTTACTTTGAATTACACTGCTTTGCTTTACTTTTGTTTTGTATGTATTTACATTGATTTGTTGATATGAACTGGAAAGTGACCTTAGGTTTCTTAAATAAAACGTAATATCATGATTATAACAAAAGGGTTCAGACTGTGATGAAGAATGAAGCTGCTCATACCAAATATTCACTTTTAAACTCCTGGACAAATTCTGTTTCCTGCTTGTATAATAACACTGTTATTACATTTATGTTTGAATAAATTCCTGCACCTTTACTGCTTACAGAAATGAACAGTGGCCTTAGACCTTCGTACAGTGCTGTAAGTCTAAGTCATGCTCGGAAAGAGCTGTTGCACTGGTTGCAACTCTGTTTACACAAGTGAAGTGATAAAAGTGAGATAACACCACATTTCTACAGTTTCCTCACCTGGAAACAGATTAAAATGCCTGATGGAACTAAAAAGAGATGACTGACCTTTGTGATACATGATTTGTTTTAACTGTAAACTAAACCAACTGAATGAAACGTGATAAAGAACATTAATATTGGGGTGAAAACAGACTTTTGTTTACCATTAAAAAAAATTATACATTTCATTGTCAAATAGCTAAAAATGGCATCAAATCTTCCTGAAAACATTCCCACTTAATGCAGACTGCTTCACAAAAACCCACCCCATGATCTCATGTAAGTGGACAAAACTGCCATTGTGTTGCATTCAGTGTCAGAGCACCAGCACTCAGCATTATTGGATCTACAGCTACGATTAGTGTCTGAATGTATGAAATTACTGGTCAGAAAAGGGTAGCAAGCTGAGGAGAAAGACTCCCATCTGTTGTGCTGTGTCTGGGACTGGAAACCTCTGCTTGGACCCGTCCCATCACAGGGGAGTGTTATTATTCAGCTGTTAAAAGTATTAATGTAAAAAATGTATCATTACACCAGCAGAACTGAGCGCGTACGTCCAGTATAAGCTGCAAAAGAAATCACCTTTTATGATCTCATACAAGAAATAGAAACAAAATACATTAAAACATGTGTGAAGAGAAGAATATCTTTATGGAAACATACAGTAAGTGACCAGAGATTTATGGGACGGTCTTGCAAATAACATGAAAAGCCCGAGCAAAGTTTGTGGAAGAGATAAGTAAGGTCAAAGGAAGACGGTTAAGTCTAAGTTCAAAAGTCATAAAAACACAGCAGCGACTCAATAGAGTAATTCATAAAATGTATTAAAAGACCAACAAGTCATTGAATGATGCCGGAATATTCTCTACCTAGATTTACTAAGGTGTGCAAATAAACCTGCAGGCTGGGTGACATCTAATCATTGTGCAATTACAGCTTTACCTTTTTCTTTCTAAGCAGGATAATAGGCAGGATCTTTCTGCCAGGGTCACTTTATTATTGTGCAACTTTCAGTTACTCCAACAGCTTGTCAGAATATTCAGTGTGCAAATATAAGATAAACGAGCTGAACAAGAAGTACAAGACCTGCAGGAACTCTCACCTGGTTTCTCCTCCTCCTGGTTATCTTTTTGTGAACTTAATTAAAACACTGTTAAATTTGGTCATGTAAAGTAGAACTGGAACAGTTAATCAGCTAAATCACTGCTTATCCGCTTGTTTTGGTTAAACTCCAGTTCCATTTTCTCAGATTTGAATATTTTCTGACTAATTTCCTCTAATGAGACAGGAGACTTCATATATTTGTGTTTTGGACTAAAGGAAACATAATATTTTTTACATTTTATGAAGCAAATTAGTCTGAAATAAATAAATAATACATGAATAATAAAATAAATCACATTAGTTAGGCTTAGATTTAAATTACATAGAAATATGATATTATGATAAAAAGAGATCATAGAGGGAAAACTGGCTCTTTATGAAGAGGCATCCTCACCTGTGCAGGTCGAGTTCCAGGTATGGGAAGATGAGCTTCTCCTTAATGAGCTCCCAGATGACCCGTGTCATCTCATCTCCCTGCATCTCCACCACAGAGCCGGCCTTGATCTTCTGAGACATCTTCCAGCCTGAACACAGACACAGAGAGTGAAGAGGATTATGAAGAGGGGGACAGGCTGAAACCTGCAGGTTTCCTCAGCAAAGTTACACTAAAACTAAATAACTTAATTGGTTGAAGATACTAGCAGAGATTTCCCTCAGCTTCTTTGAATTAAATACTATAATTATCTTGTGCATAACACCACAAAGTGGTTTTTTCCCCTCATTCTTTCAATGAATGAATTCATTCACAGCTTGAACTGTGGGCAGCAAACGCAATGACTCAGCATTTAATCTGATCTACAAGATTAGCTCCAAAACAATCCTATTGAATGGAAAGTCTATTAAACTGAACCATGCACAATATCCTGCATCATAACGTAAATAAACATTCAAAACACAAGTCAATGCTGGATTAAATAAATAAATATAAAGTAAACAAATAAATAAATGGTTTTGGAAAAATGAACAAAGGTTGTCTTTTCAGGGTAGACAGACATTTTACCTTTGCCTCATCATCCACACAAACTCTGGTGCTTCATAGTATTCATAGGGTCTGTGACTACTTAATGACTTCTGCCCTGGTTTGGGATATTACACAATGTTCTCAAAGCCTGGATGTTTGAGGCTTGATGGGGAGGAGACGTCGCAGACACAGAGGAAAGCAGCCGGTCTGTAAGACGAGTGAAAAACTATTAACGTATGTCGTGCGTCTGGTGCGTTTAGCATAAAAACCCTGATGAATATCAGCTTGAAACACGAAACCAGGAAGAGGAATTTCTTTCTAGGGTTGTTCGGGGCCTGAAGACCCACATTACGCTAGCTATGACTTCCTTTAAAAAAATAACCAGCCCTAATAATGGAACGAGGTTGAGATATATTTATCCGACACAAACACAGACAAAACAAAAAAAAAATCGACCTTTTTTTAAAAAAAAAAAGTGTCTTCAGGTTTCTCACAAGACTGCGGAAAACCGAACAATAAAGATAGAATTCGAGATAAGGTTTGCGTGCATTTCACTGGCGTTTACGTCGCCGGTACGTCGTTCTGCAGGATGAAATCTTCATAACAATCCCCTACCTTTTTTAATGTAAAGATCCACAACACTGTCAACGACGAATAGAGGAAGCGGAGTGATGTCCGGATCGACGTGACAGCGGATCAGGAGCCGGTTTCCACATCCAGAGCTTTCTGACAGACGTTCAACCAATCACAGAAGAGCTTTTTTCCTACCACCAATCAGATAGGTTCACACAATAAGAGGGCCAAACACGACTCGCTGATTGGTCTGGTTGACCGCGCCCACCCACCCACTAGAGTCACAATGGCGGACCTAGAAAGGGTGACAAGAGCATAGGTGATAGATATTCACAATAAAACCTAGTAGACGTCTCCCCTGCTGCTGGCAGTGGAGTCAAACGTCCGCACTGGCGGCCATCTTGCCACAGTCAGCTCACTCACTCATAACATTGTTTTAATGGTGCATGCAATTTATAAATAACCATAACTTGCTCAATTTTATAGCTATGGGGTTTGGTTTGTTTTAAATACCAGAGATGTAGCTATGACAATGCATATCTATGAGAAATACTTATGAAAAATGATAATCAATAATTATAGCCAAGGATTCTAGAGCAGAGCTTTAACCATGGACTTTCATATGAAAATAAACAGATAGGTTCAATGACCACTTAAAACATTACAAGAAAATCTGGCTGAGAGTACACAGCCAGATGATTTCATTCAAGTTATGGTATTCTGGTTACTGGATAAAAGTGCACATAATGAAGCTGCCCTGTGAAGCCTCCGTCTGCAGTTAATGGCTGCTTGGAGAAGACAGGGTACAAACACTGTGTAGCAGATGGAGGTAAACAGCCTGAATATTTTATATTTACTCACAATATAAAATCAATTTAGAAATGATCACCACATGTAACTTTGCAAGATGGCTTCAGTGTTTTTTCATATTAATATTATTGTAGTAACAAGCTCAAAGTACAAGCATAAAGCAAAAGACTTGGATAAAATGTCTGAGTCAGAGGAGATATTTCACTTTCAGTATTATAATGTTTGTTAAAAAGGCAACACTTATTTGAGTGCAAAAGATAAAATAAAACAGCCTCTTGATCTTATCTTGTTTAGCTTGTCCCTTCTCTGTCTTAATAAGAAGCTTAAAGAGGCTTTAACTCAAAGCCTTTCACATAACTCAGGTACCAAGAACGCATCAGAGCCCTGATACCGGCCAGCTAACACAGATCAGAGGCAGACATTGATGTCCATACCTCTTAAACTACAATGTATTTGTCAAATCTTTCTACTTGCTATTTTTGGTCAGTGCAGTATTAAATGGAAATGCATTCAGTACAACTTTAAAGAAGAACAAAGATGGAGGAAATTCAACAATAATCACAAGTTCGGGACTAAAAATAAATAAAAAATACCAAATACCACACGTAAAGCCGGCATTATCACTGATTCTGTTCATAACCTTTATTGACAGCATTTCTAGGTGCAGTCGAGGTGTTGAGGGGATCCGGTTTGGTGGCCTCAGGATTAGGTCTTTGCTCTTTGCAGATGATGTGGTTCAGTTTGTTTCATCGGATTATTATCTTCAGCTCTTGCTGGAGTGATTCGTAGCTAAGTGTGAAGTGGCTGGGATGAGAATCAGAACCTCCAAATCCAAGGCCATGGTCCTCAGCTGGAAAAGGGTGGAGGGCTTTCTCCAGGTCTGGAATGAGAGGAGCCAGATGAGGTGGCTCGGGAATCTGGTCAGGATGCCTCCTAAACGCCTCCCTGGTGAGGTGTTCCAGGTGCATCTCACCAGAAGGAGGCCCCGAGGAAGACCCGGGACAGGCTGGAATGACTCTTGGATGGCCTGGGAACGCCTCGGGATTCCCCCGGACAAGCTGGTGAATGTGGCTGGGGAGAGGGAAGTCAGGGTTTCCCTGCTTAGGCAGCTGCCCCCACGACAGGACCCCGGATAAGCAGCAGAAAATAGATGGATGGATGGATGGATGACCACACATACAAATTTACATTGTAAATTTTTGTTTGTTGACAGCACAACCTGATGAACAACAGAAGTACATGTACAGTCACATTTCAGGGACAAGTGGCCCTTTAACATCGTAAAATATCTGATTGTCTTCCACCCCTGGTAGATACCATTGGCACTAAAATAATTTTGACTTATCACACGATAATAAGTTGTAAATATACAATGTTTTTTTTTTTTTTTTTTTACAATTTGTTAAAGGGCCAAAAAAGACTTCAGAATTAAAAAAAATTGACATTTCTAACATTTCTAACTCAGAGGCCTTTTACAATGTTAAATTCAATTCTACCGTTTCACTCACTTATCTCTGTTTTTATCCCCATCTTCCATGTGTATATCTCCACAATAGTCTAGTTCTCTGTACAGGGTGGGGAGTTCAACAAGCTGTTTTCCTCCACGTATATTTGTAAATCTTGTACCTAATTTGTATTGCAAATAAATGTCACTTTTATGTCCAAGATGTTACAGACATTGAATTGAAAATTGAGAATAATTTATTATAAATGTATTATAATGTGTTATGATAATGTAAATATTACTAATATAATTAAATAATTTGAATTATTATATGTTTAAACTAAACATGTAATAAATCTAATTATTTTCAAATTATATGCACACACACACCACACACACACACACACATATATATATAATTGTTAGTATTGCACAACTTTTGCAGTATGTCTTATAATTTATTATGTGTTTTCAGTTTATTCTAGTTGCTTTTTTTGTGTCTTTTATTGTGTGTAAAATGAGTGTTGCATGGCCTTAGAAGCATGTCCGACTGCATTTCACTGCCGTCTTATGAATATGTGACAAATAAACTTGAACTTTGTACCGTGATTCAAGACTTTTGCACAGAACTATACATTATGTAACTTTTTTGGAATGAGCTATACAAAATGAGCTTCAGATTGTTGTACAAAAACATGATCGGATATCCTGTTATAGGCAAAAACACAACATTCAACACAACATTTAACCATATATACAGCAGGCCAATTGAATCTCTGTCACTTATACCATCACTCTCACTATCTACATCACAAAAAAAAAAAAAAAGAAAAAAAAGGAGGTAATAATTGCTTCTGTATTATTAAATTGTACGTCAATTCATTTCTTTTTTAAGTGCTAAAGATCAGTTCTAATTTGCGCTTTGTGACCAGAAGATGGCGCAACCTGACGGCGGAATATGATTGCAGCGTCTTTATCCAGCGTCCAAGAGTTTGCGTCCATCATGTGGTCCCAAAGAAAGTAAGAATAAAAAATAAATAAATTATAATTAAAAAACACTATTTAATTATTTATTTATATATTTTATGAAATTATAAAAATATGTTTTAAATATAACATAGATGACTTCCTGCTTATTCGCTATAGAACCTGAATTACAGACTTTAATGTGTCTAAAGGTGACTTTCTTGTCAGTTGTTTTTTTTTTTGTGTGTGTGTGTGCGTGTGTGTGTGTGATTTCGTTAAACAACCTGGGCCTTCTTCATGCAAAGAACATCTTTTCTTCCTCTGCATCAGGTTCTGGCGTCTCGTTTGTTTTCAGTGCCGTGTGTAGATCAGATCAAGGGAAAGGCCACTGGCTTCCAAATCTGAATCTCTTTGTTGTCTCCCACCTCCTCTTTGAAACAGGACCACAGCTTGGCAGGACCTGAAAGACGTCATGTGACTCACAGTTGTGGCACTATAACCACGCAACGGGAGAGAAGGAGGGCGGGAGAGAGAGAGAGAGAGAGAGAGAGAGAGAGAGAGAGAGAGAGAGAGAGAGAGAGAGAGAGAGAGAGAGAGAGAGAGAGCCGAGGAGGAGCTTACCGGTATAAGATTCACTCCACGCACCATCAGCACCAAAACTTGCGGTTTCCCCATCCATCCTCATCCCTCTCTCTCCAGCGCGCGTGCACGCACTCCATAGGAGCGTTTTTGATTAGAACCCCTCCCCACCCACCCCACCCCGGTTGAAGGGTGCACAGGTGCATCCCACGGTTAATACTCGCTCTCTGTTGACTTGATTATGGTCACAACCCCCGCGGTGCCAAGGTGGAGCCACCGCGCGTATCTCGGATCGGTGCGCTGCTCCAGGGACTGGGATGCGCACCGGGCACCTCTCGCTTCCTGCCGAGTTTCGGGTCTGAGCAGGAGTCAAGCGCTGCCCCGGGGCGCCGAGGCAGGAGGAGCCAGTCGACCCGGAGCAGGATGCCGGTGATGAGAGGGCTGCTGGCCCCACAGAACACCTTCCTGGACACCATAGCCACCCGCTTTGATGGCACCCGTGAGTAACTAACACACGCCTTCTGTTGATCCCTGTGCATTTTTACCCTCTCAAACCATTGACCTATTGGCTGCAAACAATTGTTCTATACATGTAGTAATTATTCAAAAGATGCAACTGAGGAAGTTTAAAGCATGTGCCTCCTTTTTTCGTCAAAGGACTCTACAAAGTGACGTCTTATGTGAAAATGCAAGCCATTATCTCCTGATGGGTTTAGATATTTGAAAGGCTGGAAGTTTTAGAGATGTATTCTGTGATTCCCTTTGGTCAAATATAACAATTAGGATGGGTACACATCCACTTTAAAGCTTAAACAGGCCAGCTTTGATACTGCTGCCTTCAGTTCCACTGTGTATCACATGACTTCACTTTGTTTAGTCTGCTCATGACAGCCGGTTACAGAAAGGTTACAGTTCACTGTGTGAAGCCCACTCAGAGCTTCTCACCTGGCAAACGAGCAGCACATATCCTGCTTTATTCTGATCTTTATGAAATGAGCGGGGTTATTTAAGAGGTAGCAGCTGAGAAGATGTCGGAGAAGGAGAGAGAGAGGGTGCACAGACCATGTTTTCTTCGTTGGTGAGGGTGTCTTGTGAACAGATGCGATGAGCAGCCCGTGTGTGTTTGGACTCATGCTGGGTTGGTGGGCGGGTGAGAGTTGCTTATACTGTGTTTGAGGCTGCTCGGCTCTCTTTCTGCATTGCTTATTCAGGGCAAATGGAGTTTATACGCGACTGTGGCGAGCCAGTGTCTCCCCTAAACCAGTTATCCGTGACAGCATGGTAGCAAAGATTGTGTGAACAGGCAGGAAGAAAGTCCCTCAAAGGCAGATCCAGATCTCACTCACGGGTTTGCTTTTTTTCCAAGTCTTCTAAATGGTGTCAGTTTTGCTTCCTACTTTTATCTCCCAGACATTTAAATGTGCTCGCTTTGAAAGGCAAAGCGACTTGTTGGTGTCCCATGAAGCAACAAGGATCTGTTGCGCACAAAGACGCAACTTGTGCTGTTTTCTGCTGTCGTGTCTTACACCAGACTATAAATACTGCATAATTCATGGGTACGGTTTGTAAACATGCGCAGAACACACATATGCTGACACACAAAATGTAAAATGTAGATGATCCCATTCATGCTCTGCAGACAAGCCCTTGTCATCTAAAGAAGAAGTGGTATAAGTTCTGCTATTTTTCTTTGAGAGGATAACACAGCCCTGCCACATGCAGAGGTGTGATAATTACACATTTCCAGCAGTACATGTGCAGTCATTGTAATTAACACGAAGGGATGTCAAGAATTCATCGTGGCCTTTCTGCTTGTCAGTGGAGGAAGAAGAGAGGAAGGAGAGGGGGGGTAAATAAGAGGTTGTGTGGGTGGGGAGGGCGGGAATGTGAGCTGAATGGTGAGAAGAGCATGTGTAGCTGCTGTGATGCAGGGAGAACAGGGGTTGATGGCTGATGGGGGCTTGGATTTGATGGCTGTCTGAAACAGAGATGCTGTTACGTGTGTTTTAAGCGGTGTGACATAAGCTCCTCATTAAATCACACACTCTGGTGAGGATGGATGAGGAAGCCAGTTATGTGTCTGTGTGTGGAGGTGATGGATGCTTTGTGTCGACTGCATGTGTGTGAAGCAGATGGAAAACTGTGATTACTTGGAGAAAAAAAAAACATTCATCTCTGCTGGTATAATACCTGAAAGCACCCAGTTTTCTGTTGTTTAGGAAAATCAGCCACTTTGTGTGGTTGTGGCTCTATTTCAGATGACTGAATGTGTGAACAGCCCCGGTGTTGTATTCAGAAATGTGTCAGAGTCTGAAGTTTAAAGAAGAAAAGGCTGATTTTAAAACAGCTGTAGCTGAAATGTAGCACACAGTTGTACTGCACCAGATTTCAGATGGAAAAACACTTTCTTGACTTGCTTAACTTGCTTATATTCATTCACTTCAAGAAATTAATAAAGATGTGTGTGAACTAAAGAGCTTTACAGAGAAAAAGAAGCCAAATTTTAAAGGACGTAAAAGAAAACAGCAACTTTAAACAATGAAAACTATTATTGCACAAGAATGATCAGTGAATTTGTTGTGGCTTGACCACGTCAGCTATGAAAATAGAAAGCCCACAGCTCCCACCTAGATGAAGGTACAGAAAAAAAAAACAGCATCATATTGTGCAGTGGTAAAAAGTATAAACCAAAAAGGTTGTCATTGCTCTGTGGTCTGACAGAAAAAACGTTGAAGAGTGATGTCCAGGCAGCAGTTTTGTTAAAATGATGGTGATGCAAAAGTTCCTCTCTTGTCCACCGGAGGCAGACTGGCTTGCTCAGTTGCCAGGGTTGGAGGAAAACAGGACTGTCCAGACTGAACAGGAGGTAGTTTATTTTCCTAAATTTAACTAAATGTTTGCCCAATCCAAATCAAGGTTACTGATGGTAAAAGATCATCCTCTTCGCTATGTTTACTTAGGTCTTTATTCTAATAAATTTCTTCTTTGAAAAAGCTCATCAGCATGTCCTTTTGGCTTTTATTATTTTCTAATACACCCGATTGTTAGTTCTTACCACTGTGGACAGTTGTACAAGCCTTGTAACCCTCCCAACCTCTCTGTTCTCTGGTACATCTACAGATTAAATGCAAATTTCCCAATCAGGATTTATCAAGTCAAAATTATTATTATTATTATTATTATTATTATTATTATTATTATTATTACTATTATTATTATTATTTCCATGTATTTTTATCAATTAATTTTTATTTTTTATTTTTGTAAGGTACTTTGTGTCAAACTTGTCTTTGGAAAGAGCTGCAGAGAAAAGTAAAGTTGAGACGTGTGCAACAAAAACAAAAATAAAAATAAATAAATAAATGTTGGCGTCATTTTAACACCATCTACCATGCTTATATGCTATTTTCCACACATTTCTCAGACCAGGCTGTAAGAAAACCGGTAAGATGTGTGATCCGAGTGCGTTTGATGTTTTACCATATTGAATTTTGGGTAATTGGAAGCAATTGATCCATTTATGAGTCGTTTTGTGATGATTTGGCTTGAAAACGTGTTTAGAAAGGCACTGTGCCAATGTGTAGGGCTCCCATTAAACATCATTGTTTTTATTTTATTGTTCTCTGAGCTGGCAAGACAATAGTCACAGAATTCTGCTTTTACTTCTGTGTTGTTTTCTTTTAAACCCCTATTCATGATATTTCTTTAGCCTTGATCAGTGAGTGAAGAGCCAAATATTGATCCAGAACTTTGTAATTTTAAACAAACTAATACAGCTGTTGAGTAAAGGAGCTCATAAGTTCAGTGCTTAGTGGTGGAGTTTCTTTCCTCCTCTTTGCTGCCAACCTCCTCTTGCAGACCATGTTAGTTATTAATAAAGTAGCACTGTAGAATGAGCATTTCCTTTCTGTGTTTACCTTTGGCACAGCCACTGTGCTGGTTACTGAGGATAACTAGAAGTATGCACCCGTAGAGCATTAAAAAGTAATCTATCTGTCAATATGGGACAAGCTAGGAATGAGAATTTGCTGGCTTGCACTAAGACGATCTTTTGTATGCAGAAACATGCATAAACTGACAATTGTTTGAACCATTTTATGACATTTTTGCAGTCTGTCATTAACCGATTAATCACCAAAACATAGTTGCAGTTGCAGGTCTAGTCTGTTGAGTATTGGATCGATGCATCACACTTGACACACATCAGTGCACAGAAATAAACAGAAACTACTCTGTTCACAACCTGAAATAAATTCTTGAAAGATGTCAAAGAGGTGCTACTTTACTCAGTAAAATTGCAGATACTGCAGTTGAGCTGCTGATGACCTCAGTCGCTGACTCCCTGCGCGAGGTCATCCGTAGATAAAAGTCTGCTAACAATGAAAGAACCATGGTCATGAAATAAGAGTCTTTAGACACAAAAATAGAATCTCATGTGCACATAGATGCCTCGAAACAGGTTTGAAGTGGTGCAGCTAGACATCACGACTTCTTGGAGGAAGGTTATTATTTATAGATCCTCTCACAAACACCTCTAATAACAACATGACAAAAAGAGCACACACACTCATGCATGGACACATCTTTATTACGAAATGTTTTGCTTTTTATCTTTTTATTTCAGTCAGGATTCACACAGAGTTCTCATTAAAATTAATAAAAGGGGAGAAAAGTGGGCAGTCAGAGCTCAGAAAAACAAACCTCATGCTCCATTCAATCAATGTGCAGCTGCTGTGTGGAGCTACAAGAGTCAATTGGTCCTATTAATTGAGTGGGTCTTGGCTTGGTACTAATCAGGTTAGGGCCTGAGCCTGCTCATCACATGGACATGTCGGGTCCGAAGAGGCATAAGCTCCCACAAGCCTTCCGGCACCCTCTCCTTCTCTCATGTTTCATTTTAATCCAAAAGGAGAGGAAAGTGCATGAGGATGGATGGACCAAATGAATTAAGACATAATGCTTTTTAAAACAGGAAATTAATCAAAGAGCAATGAAATCAAATAATCACACCTGATGGGAAATTTCTTTAGGTTCTTAAATTTGGTCCTTAAATTGTTTTCTTTTGCAGAAGAATCCATTTCCTTTCAATAATCCTGTCACTCAGATGGTTTGATTTTTAAAGCAAAACCACAACACCTTAGCACAGTAAATGGGAATTTTGCAGGTTTTATGATAGTAAAGATCTTTCACCTCCATGCCCACTTTCCCACAATGCTCATTTTCTCCTGTCACACAGAAGTCAGCCATATTACTTTGCTTCCTAACAGCTGAGAAGTGTCAAATTATGTGACATCCCTCCCTGCTCCCCTGTCCTCATCACTCTTTCTTGTTCATTAGTTGCCTCCCATCCTGTTCTCTTGTTTTTAACATCATTTTGTGCCTCTGTGTCATTATGCATATGTGTAAGTGAGAAAATGAGTGTAAAAGGCTGCAGGCTGCAGGGATGAAGACTGTCACCACTTCCCTGTACCTGTGTGCATCAGCGCTTGTGTGTGTTTGACAGCACAGATTAGCTGTGAGGCATTGTTGTGTCTCAGGTGTGCTTTTCCCCCGTGGTGCTTTGTGCTTAACACCCCCCACCCAACCCATAGATTCTTGTCAGGCAGGAGCAGATGTAATGATAGATCCTAATAATGGTTCAGCCTGGCTCTGCAGTATTAGCAAGCTACACTCATATTTTACAGCAATTTGCAGCCATGCTAACAGAGAGGTGTCCAGAATGCAGACTTTATAAACTTATGTTAATGTGCATAGCAAACCTAAAGGAGAGGCCTAAAATAGTTTTAACATATATCCATAATGCAACTCATTGTTCAAACCGGGCTTCAGAATGGGGAGCACGGCTATTCAATTTGGAACAGGAGATTTTCAAAGTTTCCCTGCTCCAATACACCTGATTCAAATTAAATGGATCCAAAAGCCTGTGGAGTTCTGTACTATGACTCATTAATCTGAGTCAGGTGTGTTGGAGCAGGGACACATTGAAAACTGCAGAATTGCAGCCTTCATGAGACAGGATAGGGTAGCTCTACTCTGGAGTTTACAGAAAATGGTCTGAAAAGGGAAAACATCCAGTGACTGGACCAAAATGTCTTGTTGATGTCAGGGGTCAGAGGAGAAAGGGCGGACTGGTTGGAGATGATCTAGCATGATCGCATCTCTGAAGACACAAAATGTCCAACCTTGAAACAGAGCAGTGGTGTAATGGTGCGGGGGATATTTTCTTGGCCCACTTTGGGCCCCTCAACGTGTCCTGGTTTACCCAGCACAGCCTACCTGAGTATTGTTGCTAACCATGTCCATCCCTTTATGACCACAGTGGAGCATCTTCTGATGCTACTTCCAGCAGGATAATGCACCATGTCACAAAGCTCAGATCATCTCCACCTGCTTTCTAGAACATGACGATGAGTTCACTGGACTCCAACGGCCTCCACAGCCACCAGATCTCAGTCCAGTAGAGCAGCTTTGGGATGTGGTGGAACGGGAGATTCTCATCATGGATGCAGCCGACAAACCTGCAGCAACTGTGTGATGCTGTCATGTCAATATAGAGAAAACCTCTGAGGAAGGTGTCTCTTACCTTGTTTAATCTATGAAACCAAGAATTAAAGCAGTTCTGGAGAAAAAGGGGTCCAACACTGTCCTAGCAAGGTAGACCTGATAAAATGGCTTTTGAGTGTAAATGAAGTAATTAGGAAAACTACATTTCTGCATCATTAGATTTGGTTCAGTGGTTCATCGTATGTAGAATATTGTTTGACATTTAAAGGAAAGTTCTTAAAAGTAGTTGACGTTTCTCTTCATTAGTTTCTGAAAACTGACCTTTTTAAAGCACCTACATGTTTTCTGTTTTCATCGTCCATAACATGAGAGGGAACTGAAGGAAATGAAAAACTAAATAAATATCACAGCAATTAAACAAGCTGAGAAAATGAAAGAACAGAGTCTGTTAAACAAATAATTAATCCAGAATTTGTTTGATCTTGTGCAGGATGTGAACAGCAGAACAAACTACAAACACTAATCAAAAGCAAAGCATATAAACCAGGAAACAAGAAATTTACAGCCTGCTTTAACAGTTTATATAGTTTATATACTAGTGATGTTCTCCCACTGTGTTGACAGTGATAACAGGAGGAAAACACTATGTATTAGAATAGAAGACTACTTTTGTATTTCACGTCTCCCAGCTGTTTTCTACACCAGGTGCCCACAATTTTGACCCTTCAATGCTGCAGAAAATGGAAAGAAACATCACGCTGGGTTGCATGCTGGGAAGGGAACATCATCTCATAAGGAGCATCACCACCGTTTATGACCACTTTTGTCTGGTTAGATTTGATTTTGCTTGGCTAAAAACAGTCAAGTGTAGCGGAGAAAGAAAGAGACAGAGAAAGATGGTGGACCTTACAAAGATTTTAATTGCAGTGCTGAATGGAAAGTGTGTTAGTTCATTGATTCAAATCGATCATGTGTCAAAATCTGATCTCCCCAGAAAGCCTGCAAGATATTCTAAATAAACAAGAGAGCAGCTACCAGTAAGTTGCAGCTGCACACTGATGGTGACTTTGTGGATGTGCATTTGGTTCTGTTCCTGTCATTAAAAGTCATTAAAATGTGTTTTTTCTCATGCATTTAACAGATATGTTTAATATTTTTTATGAAGGTTTAAAATAGATTTTAGAAGCCGATGCCACAGTTTGAGCGTAGAAACATCTTTATGAAGTAAGAATTTAGGGTCTGTGCAGACAAAAAATGGCAAGACGGTAAACAATATGACATCTAAACCAGTGCCCCTCTTTGTCCAGGTCTCCTTCCCACCCCCCACCATACATTCATACTGCAGGTTTTTATCACTCAAGTTTGATTTTCGCTGAGTTCAGAATGTGTTTCTACCTTTTCTCTTTGTAATGTTGCATCAACATTTTTAAGATAAACATTCAGGGTGAAGTAGGTATTTAACAGCGAAAACAGATGTTTAACCTCTCAGATGTGTTATTTCTTGTTTTTAGTTTCTACAGTGGGTTAAAAACGGAGGTTTAGAGGTCGTCTTTGGGTTTAGGTTTGGCAAATATCAAAGCTGTTGTTAACTCATTACATCTGATTATTAACAAATATTTAATCATTTCAGATGTCTTTACTCTTAGGAAATGCAATACATTTTTATTCTTTATATATTTATACAATCTGATATTGTTTCACTTAATAGCATATTTTATTTTATTTTATTTTATTTTATTTTATTTTATTTTATTTTATTTTATTTTAATCCTATAAAATCCTTAATACATTTTTGTACCTTGATAATCTTGCAATGTTTTTAAAATGCTTTTAGTTTTTCTGGAATCCCCCCCGCAATGTAACAGACTTTTCTCTGATATTTGACCTTATGAACCTCTGAAAGTTAAACTCTTTCAGTTGTGGAGTTGAATGTAATGGGTGGAGCAGGGTTTTTATTAAGTTTGTTACATTTTCATACAGTTTTATATGAAAATTGCTATTAAGTCTAATTGATTGATGTGGAAATGTATTAATGAGAAGGTGTGACTCTTCAGTCCACCTCCACTTTGAATGTAGTGCTATTCATCGTTTTGCACTAGAAATATTAGATGTATTTTGGATGTATAGTATTTGTGCCCTGCAGTGATGATTTGCAGATTTTACATGAATGAAACAGTCCTCTGGTGTTAGATCAGCCAAGCTGGCTTGATTGGCAAAACATGGAAAAGGAGTGAAACTGATGGAAACAAATTACGCATTTAGTCTGACATCCAGAATTACTTTCAGACTGATGCTTTTCAGTAAGTAAACCTCTGAGATCAAGTTAATTGTAGCTGCACACTGATGGTGGCTTTGTGGAAGTGTACTTGGTTCTATTCTTATTACAGATTTATGATGCATTTGTATTTACAGCAGTTGGTCCAGAGTCCTTGTTGTCTTCCTTCAAAAACTCTTTCAACAAAACATACATCTTTTTTGTTCTTCTTCCACTATTTCGTCTCCTCTTTCATTTATTTCAGTATAAATGTAAGATTTTTCCAGACATGTGCAGAAACTGGTTTGCACCGTCTGAACAGTTAGAAACTTTGGCTGCACTTGCAGACTGGTGGGAATGACTGGATTGAGGTCACATAAGCCTCACGTACAACCAGATGAGAATATCATGAATTTAGTTTCAGCCAGTAAGAGTTCCAACATGTGTTAGATGCCAGAGTGTCTATTTTAAGGCAAGGAAATGATTATGATGCAGGTTTGTTTGTTCCTCTATTTCTGTAGTGTTTGGGAGAATATTGATAGATATGAAATTAAACCACAGCGATGATAAATTGCACGTATGTCTGTCTGACTCAGATAATGCATGAAACTGCTCCTGTAATTGGAGCAAAGCTGGGAATGAATGAAAGAGCAAAATTATCTCAATCAGACTGGCCAAAAGATAACCGACCCAACTGGTGACTGAGTTCAGTGTCATCTTTTACCAGCCTAGTTACAACATAAGAAAATGAAACAAAAATACTAAAAGATGGTGATATGTGATTCAAATGGCACGTTACTGTAACTTAATGCAGCGTTACTGCAGTGTAGCCGGTCATGGTGTGCCTGTTGATCCGGGTGAAAGTGACAGATATGGGGGGAGGAATGGAGGCAGAGAGGAAGGAGGAATGATGAGGGGTGGGTAAATAATGACAGGGTGTGGTGTTTGCTCATAGCAAATGTAATAAGGATGTATAAATTGAAGAGAACTGAAGATGTAGAAGTGGGGAGGAGCATCAAAATTACTGCCGAAAAAAGGAAAAAAGTGTTGTTAATCCAGAAGTTGTTGACTTTTCTGCTGAGATCCTTCAGCCTCGTTACCCTCATTGATCGTAACTGTAAACCTGTGAGAGAAGCTGCTGGAAGCCTTGTTGTTTTTGCTGACTTCATTCACGTTACATCTAGTTTGCTTCATCCCAGCTGCAGGAATTCACTTCATACCTCAGTGTGCATGCCCACAACTGGCTGTATCCCACACAACCATGAGATGTTCCCTTTAAAAAGAGAATTCATAAAAGAAAATTCAGGTCTTGAGTACACTAATCTAGAGTGTTCTGAAGTGAGAATAGCTTATGTCATTATTTCTCCCCCTTACACACATTCAGCTTGGTCAGATGACACAGCTGATAATCAATGCAATAGAACTCACTTATTGAATCTTTTAACAGATGTATTGCTTCTGCAGGTCAGAGACTGTGCAGTCTGTTCTCTTTTTTTTCCTTTGAGACATCTGTGTCTACTCTCCAAGCTATTTGTCTGGCTGTGTTTCTGGCAGCAACGCCTGAGCTGCTATCAATAGCCACCCAAACAGTCATATATTATTTACACGATGGAAGTCTGTTTTAAAAAGATCAATATGTGTACTTTCACCACCTGCTGCCGTTGCAGCTTACCCAGACTCCAGGTGTACCTGATGAAAATAAACTGAACTCGTGACTGAACTGAACTGATGTGAAGTTTGTGATCATCTCTGTCATCATTGGTCGAATTACAAACATGGGTCGAATTTCATATGAGGAGGAAGTCTGGTTTGTCTGGTGGGCAGAGAAAAACCTGCTGCTTGCACAATAGAATGATTCAGTTCAGTTCAAATCAACTTAAACACTTTATTTGTCCCTGAAGGGGAATTTGCAAGTCATGCAGAGTGACAAAAAAAACAAAAACAAAAACAATAACAAAAAACTGTGGACAAAAACATGACATACAATGACGGAAAATGAAAAACAGCTGAAAAACTCACAAATATCTAATCAACCAATCACATGGCAGCAACTCGATGCATCTAGTCATGCAGACATTTTGAAGACGACTTGCTGAAGTTCAAACTGAGCATCAGAATGAGGAAGGAAGGAGATTTATGTGACTTTGAACGTGACATGGTTTTTACAGGAAGCCTTCAGGCAACATCATGCAACCCTGTAAACAGTCATTCAACATAGAATCACCATCATTTTATTAGTGCAGAACACTTATTTATAGCAGTAGTTTTGCAGATGATTGCTGCAGTCTAACAGCTATAAAATAACCCGTTTGCTTCCACCCAGTTTCATCTAATCTTCCTCATAACTCAGCACTGAGGATGATTTAAATAACAACTTCTCATCTCGGAAATGTCGTCCATTTGTTCTTGATGGTGTTTCTGCATCACCTTGGCTGACAGCGCTCATCAGGGACTACAACAGCAATACTACCCAACAACTCCTGTTGCCAGTGGAAAAGGTCTTTTATATTAGGGCTAAGTATCCAGTAAGTGCTGTAGGCGTTTTAGAAATGAAGCAGCGGAAACAAGTGTCAAAATGTCAAGTTGAATTTTGTCATGTTTTCAACACTGAGTCATTCAGTTTTGTGCTGTGCAGCTTCTTGTAGAGCGGCGGACCTGTGTTTGCCTCTGAGCTTTTTACTTTGGCTTGTTAAAAGCACAATACGGGAAAGGTTTCAGAGAGGCAAAAAACACAGGTGGAAAGAAAAGACAGAGCAAAAATAGTCACCAAACCAGGTGGTCACTGAAGATGTCACCATGTGCGCAACACAAAGAGGAAGCAACGGACAAGGGTTGTGCAGGAGCAGAAGGACTGACTCCGTAATAGCAGTAAGTGAAAGTGATGAAGCCAAATCAACAGGGGGTATATTCAACTGCTCTGAAGTAATATGTCCAAATAAAAAGCAGCTGAATCCGAGCTGCAGCTTTATTAGATCCCCGAACTTATAAAGAGCAACATGGAAAAGAACAGTTAGAGAAGCTTTTACAGCAGCTATAAAGCTGATTGCTCAAATGTTCTGTTTTAATGGCCTCATTCAACCAAATTTTACCTCAATTAAACTCAAGCAACTGCCGGAATCACATCAGAAAAAAGGAAATGCTCAAGCAAACATGTTTTATGGTTGTATGGAAAAGAAAATACATCTTTTCAGGTTTTATGTATCAGAGCACGATAAAACATATATCTAGACCTTACCAAGTTTTAAACTAAAGTAAATAAAAGTTTAAACTACCAGAAAGTCCACCCCATAATTCAGCAGCATGTAGAAGCTCATTTAGCAACAGTAAGTTAAAGTAATGGTTTTCTGTGGGATGTTATCAGTCTCTCACTTGGAGGAACTTTGGTCCCTTCTTCTTTCCAGTGTTGCTCCAGTTCATTGGTTTCTGCACCTTTCTGCAGGTCCCACCACAGCTGCTGTGTTTGGGATCATTGTCCTGCTACATGACACAGTTTCAGCCAAGCTTTAGCTGCTGGACAGATGGACTCACATCTGATTATAGAAAACTTTGGTATTCAGAGGAGTTCATGGTCCACTAAATGACTGCAGGGTGTCCAGGTCCTGTAGCTGCAGGAAAATCCCAGATCATCATCCCTCCACCACCGTTTATGACCGATGGTATGAGGCATTTGTGCTTGGTTTTCTCCATTCTGACCAAACATCTCCACTTTGGTCTGGTCTATCCAAAACACATTGTTCTAGAAGTCCTGTGGTGTGTTCAGATGCAGGTTTGCCAGCCTAAGCTGTGCTGCCGTATTCAAGAAGTTTTCTCCCACATCCCTTCCAAACAAACCACACTGGTTCAGTCTTTTTCTAATTGGACTATCAACAACTTTAACATTTTAGCATTTGCTAACTGAGGCCTAGAAAGTCTGAGATGTAGCTCTTGGGTTTTTAGTTTCTCTGAGCATTACATGGTCTGATCTTGGGTTAAACTTGCTGGGACGTTCACTCCTGGGAAGGTTAATAGCTGTCTTGAATGTTTTGCACTTGTGAATAATCTTCCTCTTTGTGGAGAGATGCACTACAGAAATGAACTGATAACTCTTCCCAAGTTGATGTGCAGCAGTAGTTGCCATGCTAGGATAATTTCTAATGTCTTTCCACCTTGGCATTTTGTTAACACACACAAACTGCTTCTATAGAGGAGATCACACCAGTGGCGTGCGGTCAGGAGAGGCAGGTGAGGCCATGCACAATAAAAAACTAATAATGATCACATAATATAATTTTTAATATTTGTCCATTAATAAGTTGCTGAATTCTTGCATTTCCTGATCAAATACAGGGAAACCCAAAATGAGGCAGCGGTGAGCCGAGCTGAGCCTCTGAATGTGTCATCCCACACACGATGGGCTGTATGCCGCGTGTCCATTTCTGTTTGTCAGCGTGTCACCAATATAAAGTTTACAGAAAGATGTATTATACACCATTACTTTGTAATGTCTTTAATGTGTGTTTCATAATTATTCTCGCGGATCGGACAGTAAACTAGTAAAAAGTCATAAAGTGAGGCAGACAGAACTTCGCCGCACCTTGAGGTGCTTGGTGCTGCTGTGCTACAGTGTTAGCTTAAAGTCAGCAGGTTCTGCTTCGTCTGACTGTGCAGATGGAGGATCCATGTGTAAACTAAAATTTAAAGACTGAAAAAAAACATACACGTGGAATAAGATGGATCAATAAAGATTTGTTTCTCTGGTAGTCCATTATCTCTTTAGAGAGACTTTTAAAGCTAAAAGAAAATAAGGAGTTTTACAACCAAGTAACATCTTTTTGTGGAAGAGGAGGCGCATAGACTTCATATACGAAGAAAGGCAAGAACAGAAATGGATGTCAGTTTTCTTTCATAAAAATAAATGAGAAATGTTTTCTTGTCCTTTTGATGAGCAACCTGTATTAAAATTAATCAAATCACCCAAACTTGAAATTTTGAAAAAAACTCAGAATTTAACTGAGGATCAAAATTAAATTTGTGTTCACATTTCTGTACTTTGTTTAGAATAAATATGAACTGTTTAGAACACATGAAACCAGCAAATTTGCTCTATTCATCGTCTCTTGCTGCTTTTAAAAGAAACACTATTTCTCAGTCAAATATGTTCCTCTGTGTGTGTGTGTGTGTGTGTGTGTGTGTGTGTGTGTGTGTGTGTGTGTGTGTGTGTGTGTCTGTGTATGTGTGAGTAACAGAGGATATGAAACATTTCCAGTGGTTATTTTGCTGCCAGTTGAATATCTGAGTTCTTGCTATTGTAAGAGCGATGAACCTCATGTCACTGGATCACACTGAAGATGATCAGTTAATCAGTGGATTGATCAGCAGCACCTGGCTGCTACTGACCATTCTAATCCCAGTGGAAACAATAAGAGTAAAAGTTGCTTTGACATTTAATGCAATTTAATTTTTAGTAAAATTATTCACTTTATAGCGCTACAAATGTGATAAAACAAACTAGGACATGAAAACAAACTTTTGGGTTTGACTGAAATCCAGAAACAATCTGCCAACGACTTCACATCTGTGTTTGAGATTCAGTGAGAGCAAATCTCTGTATTGCAGTGATTTTATTCTCACTGATTATACAGATTTCCTTTTGAAAAAAGCAGCAAAAAGCTACAAACAGCAACACACGAGTGCTGTTTTTACCTCCTAACATGTAAACTAAAGCATATGTCAAACTGTAAGCTGTCTGAGCATCAGTGACAAATCCCCCAGTCTTCTGTTTAAGCCTTAAAACTCTCATTCGTACTGTAATCACTTCATTTCCAGCCTATTACATTCGTATGAGGTAAAACTGGAAGAAAGAAGAGGATTCAGATTCCTGCTTTGAACTAGATGCCAAACGCTGTGTGACATCTGAGTCACTGCGACACCTACCTGAGCAGATCAGAGGCTGGGGTCAAATGTTGACCCAATAAGGTGGAAAACAAACAATTACAGCAGCTTAAAAGCTGGTATGTAGCATGAAATCATGTTGAATTTATTATAAGACTGCTTTGTTGGATTTTGTGGGCTGCACAGAAGTCACCAGGTGGATCATGTCTCTATCGAGGGCAATCTCTGGTCCAAAAGAAAAAAAAAGGTCTGTAAGCAAGATTTAGTTATGTAACCCATATGGACACAAAACTCTGCTGTAGCCACAGGACACTTCTCAAAGATACAACAATCTGCATAAACAAGGACAAAAAGAGGAGACCTGTAGAGAGAGAGGAAAGATGTCTTTAGAGTCTTCTTCCACTCATTTTCTCAGTATTGATGAAATACCTTTTTGGTTTGATGCTTTATTGTTTTTGCACATAATTAAAGAAAAAATATGGCACTTTTAATCACATGTTTTAAAGAAAGACTCTGAATAAGTGTTCAAAGGACAAGAAATAGGTCTGTGTTGAACATTAATGCAGGATTTACAGTCAGGGTTGGCTTTAACTGAGGAGGGAGAGCAGTCGTCTACCAAACGGAAAGATGGTGGATCGATTCCAGGCTCCCACTGACTACATGCCTAAATGTCCTTGGGCATGACACTGAACCTACGTTGCCCTCTGATGTGTCTGTTGGGGTATTAATGTGTGAGAAAGGAGAAAGCACTTAGTATATAACCATAGAAGTGCTGTATGAGTGTGTGTGTGTGTGTTTGTATGAATGTGACAACGCGTTAAAGTGCTTTGAGTGGTCAACATGGCTAGAAAAGCGCTATATAAGTACAGTCCATTTACCATTTACAGCTGGATTTTTGTTTACATTCTGGTTAGGATTTTTATAGTACAGTGTAAAATTACTGATCAGTTCTTCATGTTCAGCTTTCAAGGAATCAGATGTTCCTGTAATCTTTTAAAGTGGTCTGAAACTATTGATCTCTGTTATCCAGAGCATTAATCTCACTGAATAAATCCCCAAAACAAGCTGTAGGTGTGCAGTTTTCACATCAGATATCAACTTGATATACATATAATCAAGCATCAGAAAAATCTGTAGCATTTTATATGAGTATTTGTAGCTTCTGAGATGCTTTGATTATTAGTGAAACCAAATTATTTACTCCATCTGTAGAGGCATGGTAGCTGTATCCTCATGGGAGTTCTGCAGATTTGTTTTGGGTCAGCTGCATTGATGCTTCTATGCATTAACATGCCATTGGCCTACAGTCCTTGTATTCTTTCAATGAAGCATTAGAGAAAAATGCATCCTCAAAAACTGTTCTTCTGTTTCTTCTATGGTGTGTGTGACTGATCCAGCTGAATACATAAATGGATCTGCAACATTACACATTTTTGACCTGCATGCAGTCAGCTGCAGAGGGACCTGGTGGAAGATCACTGCTGGTGAAGAAGATAAAATTTATGTAAGATCATGCTGTGTCACCCACCTCAACAGCTACCAGAAATGTCAGCTAGAAACAAGCTTTGTACATCCTATTTCAGATCCGCAGCAATACATGAACAGTTTTATGTATCTCTACTTTCCTGTTGTTTCCCAGCACAAACAAAAGCAAAAGCAACTCTCGTTGGTGTCAGTAGGTTGTCACCATGCATGCATGGATTTAGCTTTAAAGGGCAGGAAGTAGGAAGATAAGCTAAGAGCTAATCAGAATAGAACCACAAGAGTGGATTTTACAGCTTTTTGAATTAATATAATATAATATAATATAATATAATATAATATAATATAATATAATATAATATAATATAATATAATGTAATGTAATGTAATATAATATAATATAATATAATATAATATAATATACGGGAGTTGTTTTTAACCAGATGCAAATAAGAGAAGAGAAGTTTTAGGTCTAAACTGCTAAAAATTTGTAATTTATTTTTAAATGGCTTGTCGTCTTTGCAGCATGTTTGTAGTCTGTACAAAAATGCTTGCAAGGACACACATATATGGGAAACCTGACTTGGCCTTGGCTGGTATGAGCCAAACATCCATCCTATCATGTTTTATTCAAAACATGTTTTATGCTTTTTATTTCCTACATTTGTAATGGAGAGGGGATACAGGGGGGCTGTCTGTAACAGTCCTGAATCTTCTTCTTTTGTTCTCCACTTGTCCAGTTTCTGCCACCATGTTGAGAAATGCCAAGTTTTCAGCTAACAGTTCGTTGGGAATCACATTGTTTTTGTCTGTCAAATTGTAAGAAATAGGATAATAGAAACAAAGTATGTGTCTTTGTAACAGACTGGTTGTAACAAAGAGCATAAATGTCCAGTTTAAGATCAGTTATTTGCTAAGTTGTCTGCTATGTGTTGACACAACACTGGTTCATCCCTTGAGTTAGGAGCACTTTTTATGCCTGAATGATTCATAGGTCAGTGTCAAGTGTCTTGACAAAAAACCATTCCTTGGAAAATGGCAGTTTAGATTTTAGTAGTTGTACCATATTTTCCACTTATTAAAACATATCTTAAAACCCTCTTTTACTCATTGTTTTTTATTTATTTTATGATTTTGTCTTTTACTTCTGTTTTAATTATATTTTATTGTTTTTTTTTTATTTGATTTGAGTCTTGTTTTTAAATTTATTACTGATGTACAGCACCTTGTTTGGTCTGTGATTGTGTGAAAGAGCTTCATAAATAAAGTTGTTATTATATGGTAAAGTACAAAGACCAGACTGTAAATTGGGTGAAATCAGCAAATATCCAAAGAAAACCTCAGAAAGACCTTCAGACAGCCTAGGGAACTATTGGTTAAACCCATTTTAAAGGATAATCACAGATATTCCTTTGAAACAAAATACAAAAAATAGATGGCTGTATTAAAACTTTCATGTCTCTGTATTTCCATATTACAACAACTCATATGAATAATGCAACCAAGACAAAATATTCAGCCGACTTTGTGGAGTTATATAAAAACAGTCATAGAGGCTTCCCAGCGAGGCCAGTGATGGTCCAAAGAAATAATGAGCACAGCTTCTGAACGTGGTCCTCCTTTTTTTTAGAAAGATCTAATAGCAGGATGCAAAGGATGCAAGACAGCTTGAGTTGAAAAGGCCTCGCTTTTAAGGAAATGGAGGCAAAGGGGATTGTGGCATATGGTTGGGAGGAGAGTTTAAGGTGGTGCAGGGCAGTTGGACTCTCTTCAGTCAGCCAGTCAGTCAAACAGACAGACACCATGTCAGAGCCAAGTGAGCCAAACAAGACTTGGCAGCGGGAGCCTGGGGACTGTCACTCTGCAGTGTCTCCACCAGCGAGCAGGTTGGAGGTACAGACGTTGCTGTTATCGCTGTGGCACCTCGGCCTCATTGTGTCTTTTTTTTCCAAACCTGTATGCTTTTGTTTTTGTGTGTGTGTATGATAAGGCTTTAGTTCCATTTAAGTTCTGATGATGTCTGTTTCTTTGTTTTTGGATTGGTATATGAGTACTATATTGGATCATTAGCCCCTCCACTGCTCTCCAGTTTGTCATCTCCTCCTGCTTTTGTGTAATTGCAGCAAATATTGACTTTGGAGAAGGCGACAGGCCTGTCTCTCATTTCCAGCATCAAAAGGCCAGTTACTAAACTCTGTTCCAATAAAGAGAAAAACATTGTGTTTTCTATGGCAGAGCAAGAGAGAGGCAGCTTCACAAAAAAAAAAAAGCCTTGATGCACCTGCTGCTAGCCGAATCAGACTAGATTTACGAGGACCCAGACACACAATAGAGACTTGCTTGTTGCATTTTTTTATGCCTCCATGTTATATGGCTGTCAAATCTAACCAGAGTTTTGGTGGTTAAGTAGCTCATAGCTCACAAATGTTTCCATAATGTTCAATCATGGAGGAATATTTTTTGAAGAATTGTTGGAGCTCTGACAAGCAGCCCACCTATAAAACAAGCTTTAAGGCAGGGATGTCCAGCTCCAGTCCTCGAGGGCCGTAGTCCTGCAGGTTTTAGATGTTTGCCTGCACCATCACACCTTATTCAAATCAAATGGCTCTCCTCAACAGCTTGTTGTCAAGTTCTGTCCAATCATGTCGACCCATTAATCTGATTAAAGTGTTGTGCAGCAGGAAAAATCCAAAACCTGCAGGACAGCAGCCCTTGTGGACTGACTTTGGACACCCCTGTTCTAAGGGGATGATAATGCTTTATCACAGCAGATTATGTAAACAAATATATTTCTATATTCATTTCTATATTCATGGCACAGAATGAGTCTAAACCTCAGGAGGTATTTCTTTTATTACTTCTTACTCTCCCCACTCCTCATTCTATGTGGCCTGTCAGCTGCAGGCAGATGAAACCATGACTTGAGCATTAACTCTAAACCGCTCCATCGCCAAACTAATTGACAGTATGTGTAAATTTGGCCTTGACTGGGGACAGTTTGCATGTGACTTGTCATGCATCGGATCTATGGCTTTAAGCTGTTTTGCATTATTACCACCTTTCTTAATATAGCCCACCAGAGTTGTAAGATTATGCAGTTATGGCAGTTGTGTCAAAGTGATGAGAGAGAATCATGCGTGAATGTGCCAGACGCATTGTGCAGCTCCAGTCGGTTTGATTACTGTTTGATAATTATTAAAACATCAAAATGTGATGAATGCTGTTTCTTTGTAGAAACAAGGAGGAAAAGTTTATTTTCACTTTAACAGAAAATTTTCTTAGAGAAGTTTGAAAGTTGCAGATGACTATTGATTGCTTATATCCTTGAAGGTGCAACACAACATAACAGGAGCCGCAGAGGGTGGGCATGCTTCTCAGCAGAGGTTTTTACTGATGGAGGGTGTTTGTGAAGACGTGTGGTATAACTCACTACCAGAGAGCTGTTTCTTGTTAAGCAGCAACCTTGAGCGAGGCTGGTTTACTGAAATGATGCTCTGACCTGGATAATGAGGGCTCCTCCATCCAAACATCCAGATGTTCCTGCAGTGCTGATTATTCACACAGAAGCTGACCAACTGGTGACCTCGATGCTGATATAGAACCACCTTCTCACTTTCTGTTTCTCACATTTATTTCATTATGTTAACTTTAAAGGATTTAACTGAAGAAGGAAGATTATATTTAATAATAATTTCGTTGTTAATGGTGAATTTTGCTTTCATTGTGTTGGAGCTCACTTCAGATTTAATTATGCACAGTGTGTGTGTGGATTAAGCAAAGACTTTAGTAAAAGTATAAAATGAGAAGGGGCAGCAATATGAGCTTCTGCTATTTACTTATTTATCAAAACATGCAGGCTAAGACCCTGTAAATACTGTCCTGTAGTACTTTTAGCAGTGGTTTTTTCACGTTGGTGCACCTGCTCTCATATTATCCTTTTTTAAATTATGTTGTTCCTTGTAAAAATTCAGAAAGCCGACACTAAAATGTAATCTTCAGCCAATCGTCCAATCTTCAGTTTTTCTGGGTGTCCTCCACTTACTGTATCTCATTGTAAAGTGTTCTCTCAGAGGGGACGGTAGAGTTTCCCTCTGTAATACCGTCAGGTCCTGACATTACTGTTCAAAGTACTTACAGCTCACGTTGTCATTTAACTTGATAACTGAAATTGAAATGAAAATTGTACTTGGATCAGAATGAGTATTTCAGGCTGCTGTTTATTCTGGTCTGTGTGCTGAAAATACTTTCATATTGTTACTGTTGGGCATAAAAATATATCTCCAACATTGTTATTGTTGAGGAAAAGTTAGAAGTTTTCTACCTTTTTACTTTCACCTCTGTTGTGTGAATCCTCTGAATAGTAAAACAAATAAAGAAATGACTTTACAAAACATATATGTACAAGATTTGGGACCAATTACAAGAACACTTAGATTAAATTGTGAATACTTCATTTAACAAGAAACATTTGAAGCTTACTTCCTGTCGTTCCTTTGAGACCACCAAACCAAAGCATCCATCACATGTTCAGTCTTGTGTATGTTTGCTTTCTGTTTCAATCCCTGATTTTTAAGCACCAAAACCGATGCACTTGGTTAGGTTTTTGTACTCAAAAGAAAATGAAGAAAATATAACAAACCCTGAGGCACTCCACAAGTCACCAAGTCCAAAAACAGACACTCCTGCTGAGACATCATTAAAGCTACAATCAGTTATTAATGAGGCAGAAGTCCTAGAAATATAGTGAACTGATGCCTGATGGAGGGTGTTAGGAACTGCCGCTCATACAGCAATCAGCACTGGCACAGAAATGGACCTACAATTTAATTCAGCATGTGATATGACTAAAATGATGGAGAACAATATGGTGTTTTAACTAAACCTTCTCATCCTACCAGCAAGCATCACCTTTCAAATTTTATTTTCAGGACTAGAATATTTGCAATTATCTGATTGTATTATTGAAGTTATGGTATGATAGCAGTGGTGAGGTGCCATACTGTTATTTTATGTGTAAAATCTTACTGGTTAAACGTATAAATGTAAAACAAATTAGCAGAAGCTCTTTGATTTGCACCAGTGTAAAACATCATTTTAATTAAAACCAGTTTTGTATGTAGATGGAAGTAAAGGTGCAAGTCAGGCACAATTTATACACAGAGTAATGCAGTGCTCACACATTCTGGTTAAGCCCAAAGATGAACAAAGAGAATCAGATTGTTCAGATCTAGAGAGTCTGCATGGTGTTCTGGCTGTTTGATGACTCCTGTAGTGACAACCCCATCACATAAATGCAAATTTAAATTTTTTTATGCTGCTTTCAGCTACTTTCTTTGGAAAAAGTTCAAAACATTGTTGTTTAACAAAGAAAGAAGAGGGTTAGATGGAAAGATGAATGGACCAGGCAACAATGTCCCAGACACATGCAGAGTTGAAGGATAAGTCTGGATGGAAACATGAAATATTTAGCAGCAGTAAATGGAAGAGGCAGCAGGAAGCATCTTCTGTCAAACCAAGAGTGTCGTGGCTGTTTTCATTTGCATGCATTAATATTAACATGTTAGTAGTGTGCTTTGTCACTGGAACATTATTTCTTTGACCCTCTCCCGTTTGCTTCACATCATGGTCACTGACTGTTAGGTTTAGATGAATGTGACTGACAAATTCTGTAAATGCCATCTCAGAAGTGGTGTCCTAGACACTGCTTATACTTTATAATTACTCACACTTGTGTTTTATAAAATAGAGGACAGAATAAAAAATGTAAACATTTAATGTGTTTATACAGTATTTTGTGTAGACCAGTACTAAGCATTGCAATTAAAGTATCTACGAAATAAATATTTCCACCCAACCACAATATTTGAATAGAATCAAAGTCAGTGTAATGCGAGCATTTGTACTACATACATTATTCTTAGTCAAATCCATCCCCGTCTCAGGAGTGTGCGCAATGCAGAGATGAAATTTTGATTTCAGAGGTAGGGGGGACAGAAGTATTTTATAAAACTAACCTTTCAGCTCACTGTGTTTTCTAGTTTTCTGTTGCTACTTTTAAGCTTAATGTTCCCTTTTTTGGTTGGACTGGTTGTAAAGCATGTAGCAAAACATCATTACACAATTCTGTTTTCCCTTGTTAGTCAACTTCACACCAACTCAGTACCACATGTTTTACTTATTTATGGAATATCATCATTTACATAGCACCACCCATGGTGGGCAGATGGAATAAAATATCCATTATTCAGTAATCTAATATTAAATTATATTTTAAATAATTGTAACACAGAACCATTGAATTTTTTTTGTAAATGAAAAGTGACCAGCAAGACCACAGAAGGGTCAACATAATGAACTCAACCAAAGTTTCCAAACACATGTTGTCTGTGATCACTGGCAGAGATAAATTCCTGGCAGAGGTTCTTCCTGTCCAAGACATCAGCTCTTTCTTCATGTATGTGACAAACTGCCACATTGTTAAGGCGTTTCTGCCTCATGCAGGTGTGAAGCCAGGTCTTTAACCTCCTCAGTGCTGAAACTCCTCTCAGCTTCAAAAACAGCCTCACAAGGACCTCCACCTGATCAAAGAGACCTCTGACTTCAGGCAGCATGCTTCCAGGATGTCTGGTGTTTGAACTTTGAAAGCTCTGATCCAGATTATCATCACTCTAACATTTGTCACAATGCTTCATGTCATGACTAACATATGTTTATCCTTTCAACCTCACCTCTGAGCCTCCAGCCTCTTCTCTTCCATCTCCTCCAGCTTCTCCTGCTCTTCCTCCTCCATCTCCAGCCTCTTCTCCTCCATCTCCTCCAGCTTCTCCTGCTCTTCCTCCTCCATCTCCAGCTTCTTCTCCTCCATCTCTTCCAGCTTCTCCTACTCTCCCTCCTCCAGCGTTTCCTCCTGCATCTACTTCTGCAACAGCCTCACAAGGACCTCCACCTGATCAAAGAGACCTCTGACTTCAGGCAGCATGGTTCCAGGATGTCTGGTGTTTGAACTTTCAAAGCTCTGATCCAGATTATCATCACTCTAACATTTGTCACAATGCTTCATGTCATGACTAACATATGTTTATCCTTTCAACCTCACCTCTGAGCCTCCAGCCTCTTCTCTTCCATCTCCTCCAGCTTCTCCTACTCACCCTCCTCCATCTCCAGCCTCGTCTCCTCCACTCCTCCATCTCCTCCAGCTTCCCCTACTCTCCCTCCTCCATCTCCAGCTTCTTCTCCTCCATCTCTTCCAGCTTCTCCTACTCACCCTCCTCCATCTCCAGCCTCGTCTCCTCCACTCCTCCATCTCCTCCAGCTTCCCCTACTCTCTCTCCTCCATCTCCAGCCTCTTCTCCTCCATCTCCTCCAGCTTCTCCTACTCTCCCTCCTCCAGCGTTTCCTCCTGCATCTACTTCTGCATCTCTACTATCCATCACCTGACAAACTATATTAGTGCATGACATGAACAGTGGGACAATTTGAGGTGCAACAATCATCAATTTTGATGATACAGTTATAGAGGAAAAACTGAGTTTCACAATTATCATTAGTTTGGATGCATAAAAACCACATTTGTATATTTTGTATTTCCCCCTTTTTAATGATAATGATAATAATACATTTTATTTATCAGAACTTCCAATAAAATAATACACTTTACAAGATCATTGTGAGCTTTGTAAATGATGAGGAGGATCTTAAAGTAGATGTGGTGCCACTGAAGGTGTTGCAGGATGGGTGTAACACATTTCTTTAAGTAACTTACACTTTGACTTTCAAAGTGTCCACTTTTAATTTTTTAGACATCCTGGCTGCACCTTATTACCAAACACACATACGCACATGGACACGCACATACAAGGACATGTAGTCAGTGGAAGCGGCCGTTTTTCGCTTGGTCCTAGTGCTTGACCTGTCTTTGTTTACTATAGCGAAACATTGTTTTTGGTAAAAAGTGCAGGAGACCAAAACGGCAGACATGTCCCCTGTGTCCCCCCTAAAATTATGTCCATGGTGCAATGTATATACATGTATGCCCGCTTACCAGCTGCAGTCGTGTTTCATGGTTATAAATTCTGAGAAGGTGACATCTTAGATTTTTGTTTTCTAACTGTGTAGATTAAGTAAAAGTCTATTTATTTTGTAACATATAGACATATTCACATATTTTAATTCCAGCCATGCACCTTTGATACTTTACCACAATCCCTCCAGGGGAGAATTCAGAGGAAAAATAAAGATTCATGACTGCAGGGAAATGAAAACATGCACTTAATTTTGAAAACATTGTGCTGGACAAGTCTAAAACCAGCAATCTGCTCTTGAACGCACACACTTGTGAACAGGCTCACAAAGGTTTGTGATTATAACATTACCCCACTTCCTTTGACCCAAAGTGTGTTTATGGCCTTTTAAACACTATCAGGTAATATAAAGTGGATGCCATAAACTGGAACAGGTATGGAGATGTTGGACATGTGCTGATGAATTGAAACTTGAGCTGTATTCATTTAGTATTCACTTTTATTCAAAGTGACTTACAAGTTAGGAACACATAGGGGTTAAAGGGGGAATGTCACATGCAGTAGGCTGTGTTTAATGAACTACATTTGATCTTGCTACGTCCCACCTCCTCTGGTGCAGATTTGTGATGTCTGTTTCACTCAGTTGCATAAAGTTGGTTAAATTAACATTCAGACTGTAGTTGCTTTGTGTGTTGTGTATGTTAATATGTTGTTTGGGTGGTAATAAAAAATTAGGGGTTACAAATGGGGAAAAAAGGTTGGGCCACTTTTACCTGCACTAGTCTGTGAATGTAGGTTTATTCTTTCAATCCTTAAGAATGTCCCTCTATGCAATAGGTTTTGGATATGTCTGCATTTATCAGTATGAAGATGTCTGATTGTGGCTTAGCAGTAGCTACTTGTTCCATCTGGGTGCCAAAAAGGCACACTAGCTCTTGATCAAACTTTGATGTTATCAGTGCAATCAGCAGTGAAGCATCTTTGTGCCTTTTAAAAAAAGAGAAAGGAGCTAAAATCATGTGTTTCAGGCAGTAAGTGACTAGACAATCCTTCAGCAGTTTAGCACACGCTAAATAAATCAACATTGCTGAATGCTAGTATGTATGTCATTCACCAAATGCATCAAATGAGTGACCGAAATGTGAAAAATACAAAGAGGCTGATGGGAAATAGTGACATGGGTGGAAGACAATTGAAGTGAGTCAATGTTTGAGAAAACAAAGGTAATTTTCTGTGTGAAAAAGTGGAGTTATAGTGTTCATTCTTCACAAGGAATGAGCAGATACCTGCTCCACTGACAGTGTGGGGAAGGGAGCTTTGCTTTATGACATGGATTTGTCTTTGTGAGTGTGTGTGAATCTGTCTGACAGCTGCAGAGAAATATTTGTCTTTTCAGCTTTCTAGTTTCTTTGTTTCGGTAAGTTGTTCTGGAAGTAGCCTGACCTGTCACTATTAGACAGCACTCATCCTGACACACCATGACGCTTTGTCAGGCCGCATCTCACACATCAGATTATTAACACGGTACCCATTTGTAGATATATAAAATCAGTCTGTCTGTGGACAGTGTTTTGTAGAGAGAAGATATTTGGATTGTAATTAAAAGTTAGACCATTTGACAGCTGTGACCCATTTTGAGAAAAACTGAGCATGACTGATCAGACCATTATGGAATTAAATGGAAGAATATTTTATTAATCCCTGAAGGGAAATTATAATTGTATGCAGTAGTTGTGGGTTTTTTTTCTATAAAAAAATCAATAATTAACAGTGAAAAATGATTAACTTATATTCTTTTTCTGGAAGGTTATGACTGCTGGCAGGAATGACTTCCTGGACCTTATTGTGTTGTTGCAGACCTGAAGAAGTGTCTGACTGAAAACAAAATCTTGTTTCCTCACTGTGTTGTGTAGAGGATGTGAAGGATTCTTCATTCATCTTTGTCCAACCAGCTCCAGAGTTATCCTCAGCACAGAACCAGCCTTCTCGATCAGCTTGTTCTGGCTCTTTAAGTCTCTGCTGCTGCCTGGTTAAACCCTGATCTATTTATATTTTGCTTCTAATTAGCAAGATTTGATTGTAATCTTTTAAAGTAGTTTTGAGTGATAGCTGCTGGCTTCCTGGTGGTCTTTCCAATTCTCAGTCCAGTCCTTGTACCTTACCATTTTTAGAGAATGGTTATCACTGACATATGAATCATTCAAGTAGGACTTCTAACTCAAGAGATGAACCAGTGTTTTATTTTTACATAATAGACAAATCAGCTAAGAAACTATTTTAAATTAGAGTTGTTGGAAATTTGTCACTAGCAACAAATTCAACAAAGTCCTAAACCAGGACCTGAGAGATTAATCTGGACCTTCAGTTAATCCATCTACTGGTGGTAAAGCCTCATCAGAAATGGTCTCCATGGAAAGGTGACTGTCAGGAAGCCATTCATAAGGAGGGAAGACGGTGAGAAAAGGCTGAGGAATGCCAGATGACACAAGATTTGGACTGAAAATCAGTGGCAACATGTTTAATGGCAGGAATCTCAAACCGGAGGGCCTGATTCAGGCTCAGTATTCGGGCTCAGTATTGCAGAGCTTAATATCAAGCTCTGCACAGATCTGCTAATTACCCATTGATTAGTCAGGTGTGTTGCAGCAAGGAAACTTCTAAAATCTGCAGGACACCAGCACTCGAGGACCAGGATTTCAAATCCCTGTCTGATGGAGTGATGAAACCTCCCCGGAGCCTTGACCTCAACATTACTGTGGGATCATCTGAACAGAGAACAGAACAAAAGGCAGAAACATCCAAAGAAAAGCTTTAGAAAGTCCTTCGAGAAGTTTGGAGAACTGTTCCTAGACTACATGAAGAAATGAGAGAAAGCTTGTCTAGAAGGTTCAGAATGTGTTGCTCAGAACAAATATTCATTTCAATCTTGGAGCTGTGTAAACTCTGGTTTTCCTTCTTTCATGTTTAATTGTTTTAATAAATCTCTGCTCTTTTTCTTTCATTTGCAATAACTGAAGTGGTGACAGGTGGGTTAGGACTTGATCTCAGTGCCTGTAAACATAAATGAAAACAGAAGTTATACTCAGATATTCAGACGTGGTGTTTGTGAAATGTTTGTAGCTACTCCTGTGTTGGTTTTTCCTTTGTCTTTGTTTAGCCAACCAATCAAATAACACGATAGCTGTGAGGAGAGTGACTGCTGGACTTGAGTTACTCACACTTTTGACTCATCAGAGAAACCATCAAGTTCTTTATGTTCCCTCTCGGCTTTATTTTCATGTTTGTGCAGATGCACCAGATAGTCTATTTATAAGTCTGTCTGTCCACTTCTCTCTGTCTTTATGAGCAGTATTAAAGTCCTGTCTGCCTCTCTGTCTGTCCATCTGTTTATCTATTCATCTGCCAGTTCGTCCATCCAAGCCATCGTTCTGTTTATCCACCTGTCTTTCCATCTGTCCAATTATTATATCTGGCTGTCAGTTGTACAGTTGTGTTGCTTTGATCGCACAGCAGTAATAACTGAGGCTGAGCTGTCATATTCGGTACATTTCCAGGCACCATGTGTGTGTCCACATGGCTCAATAACACGTGCTCTCATGTTCTCATGTTCAGTTCTTTGTGTGTGTGTGTGTGTGTGTCTTTAAACCTGATAACTTGCAGTTGCTCATCAATATAAGACAGAAAAAGAAATTGCTTTGATAATTCCTTAATTCTTCATTTTTTTCTGCTTTACAGCACAAGCTCTGACATGTTGATTCTTTTTACCTGGAAAGACCATCTGAATCAGTCATTAGTGTTAATAGTCATAAACCTGCATCAGTCTAACTTCTTTATACAGTCAAAAAGAGGTGATGGAAATGTTTTCATAGATGCTACAGTAATAACATCATTCTCACTGCACATCATTCCACAACTACAAAGACCTGAGAAAAGATTATTAAAACTCTGTATATTCACAGCTATGTGTAAAACTGTTTAAACCAGGCTCAGTTGGTACTAAGGTGCCAAAGTGTGCCAAAAAACAAAGTATATCGCCCCCACCATTACAGAAGCAACAGCCTGAAGCGTTGATCCAAGGCAGGATGGATTCATGTTTTCATGATGCTTCATCCAAATTATGAGCCTAGCATCTGAGTGTGCAGCTGAAATGGAGACTCATCAGAGCAGCAACGTTTCTCCATCTTCTATTGTCCAGTGTTGGTGAGTGTGTGTGAATTGTAGCCTCAGTTTCCTGTTCTTAGCTGGCAGGAGGCACCCGGTGTGTCTTCTGCTGCTGTAGCCCATCTGCTTCAAGGTTGTCCTCTGATGACATCTGATGACATCTGACATCAACAAGACATTCTGGTCCAGACATCTGCTACTCACTGGATATTTTCTATTTTTCAGACCATTCTCTGTAAAACCCTAGAGATGGTTGTGGGTGAAAAACCCAGTAGATCAGCAGTTTCTGAAATACTCAGCAACCATGCCACGTTCACAGAACAGAAGAAGAGAGTATCTTTATCGTCATCGTAATGAGTACAACGAGATTCAAAAGTGTCATCCAATCAGATACTTTATAGAACTTAAACCTCCTTTCTTCCTCATTCTGATGCTCAATTTGAACTTCAGCAAGTCGTCTTCACCATGTCTGCATGACTAAATGCGTCCAAAACGGTGGACAACAATGGGACCTTTTACAACTAAAGTGGTCATCTCATGAAAAAGGTAAAGCTAAATTTATAAATATGTTATAAGAAGAATTTGGCAGAGCTGGATCTGCATACAAACAAACATTTAAGTGCATATTGCTTTCCAGCTGCTTACCTCATTTATTTATGCATTAGTAATGATTTTTTTCTTTTCTTTTTTTTCCTTTTTATTTATTCATTCATTTATTTTATTTTATTTTATTTTATTTTATTTATTTATTTATTTTGCAGTTGTATTAATTTTGGAACTAATTAATTACCATTTGCCTGCTCAGTTTGCATTAACCCTAAAAAAGCACAAGTGGACTAATTTGCACATCAGCCATTATGGTGTCCATCGTGCAGTGTAACTGCAGGGTTTTAGTGTTGTACTGGTGACATTATGACTAGATAATTATGAGTAAACAATCACCCATCTCTCAGTAAAAAGAGGCTGCACACAAACATCACTGAGAAGAAGATAATCAGTCATTAACTGCATTTTTTTGTCTATTTCCCCACCAGTTTTTTCTGACTTTTCTCTGCAGCCTCAGCACCAGTATTTAACTTTAAATATGTTTGTCCTCTGCATTTGCTCCATATCTCCCCAACATGGCCTTATTCATGTAGCTACCCTTCATCACGTTGCCTTCAGGATCAAACAGCGTTTCTGAAAAGCATTTGTGGAACATTTTAGAAGAATTCTGTAGTCTGTAATTTGTGTCAAAATGATGAAATTATCAACTATCTTCTCTTATCATGAATGGCTTTCAGTGAGCATTCTGCATTTCAACCAATAAATAACTTAAATCCCCAGTTTTCTGGATGGAAAGTAAAGCTGCTGCAGCTCAGACTCGGCTGTGAGCTCTGTCAGTGTGAAGTGTCGCGTCTTCATTTGCATCACTTAGTCATTTCAGACACAAAAGTCCATCTGAAGTGTAATTTCAACAACAAGTTCAGTATTATGTGCCAGCAGAGGAGCAGCACACGTGTGAGAGCTTTTCGTTTAGTGTGTGATCGAAGAAACTGACAGAATATTCTAACCTTGAAATATTGTGCATGTTTCTGTGTGTGAGCGTTACTGGTTGTATAAGGCTTAACACAAACAGACAAAGCTGAAATGTTTGCACCTATTATGTAGATGCATTTAAATTTTTTTGTCCTGAATCTTTGCAGTGTCCTTTTGAAATCACATTCCTGTCATTTTCTGTTAAGAGTCAAACATTTTTTAAATCTTTTATTAAAGAGAAGCCCCAAAATAATTTTTTAGTTAGGTAAACATTTTGTTGTTGCTTCAATTAAAAATAAATAAATTACATAAAAACAAGCAACCAGCCATGTTTCCATCATTCTCTACACAATGCAAAGTTACATAAGAATTTAAAAGTTGCTTGGACCAGTCAGGGTTACCTGAGCTGGTTATGCTAACATCTTTTGTTCATACACTCAAAAAAGACATAGCAGGAATATCAACAAACACGTTGCTGCTTCGTGATTCAGTTAAGCCTCAGAAGGGAGTTTTTGCATCACTATATTATGTCTGTTATATTTCCAGTGTTTTATGCAATTGTCAGTGTGTGAAATGTTTTATTTACTTGCTGCATGTTCTTTTCAGCATGCAGTGGTTCATGGAGCCTTGTGTATTGGTTGAAACGAGTCAGATGGAGTGGCTTCTAAGGTTATTTATTTCTACTACCAAAATTAAAAGAACATATCCAATTTCATTTGTTTGATCTTCCCATGTCCATTTCTATTTTCTAGCTTTTTTTTTTTTTTTTTTTAAAAAGAAATCTTGGAAAATTATTATACAGTGTGTTTTAGATTGTAATTTCCCTTGTCCGGTCTGGTAAAGGATGTTTTAAAGGAAAAGTATTTTGCAATGATCCAAGGTTGGAAACGAGGAGGAAGGACCCAAACACAGGACATAACAGACATAATATAGTGATGCAAAAACTCTCTTCTGAGGCTTAACTGAATCAGACAAGTGGACGTAGGAACTAAGATTTATTTACAGAAACAAAAGTCTCTGGCATGATAACAAAGAACTTGAACAAATCAATAAAAGTCATCCAGAACAACTGACACAACAACAAACAAGACAGAAAAGGATCAGGCCACAAGGAAAGGAAATGGGGAGTTATACTGAGAGAGGTAATGCCAAAGCAACGAGCCCCTGTGGTTATCAAACACTAAGAACTGGGAATGAAGAACACTAAAGCCTGGTTCACACATACAATTTTTCTTTAATCTGATGAGATTGTTTATCTGGTCGAGACCTCACACGTGAGGAGAAAAAATCAGGCATGTAACAATGTTGATCATACTGTGTGTGGTATGCTTAGATAATCTCATCACAGAACAACACACACATAACGATGCTTTCCTGCAACCGATCTACAATCTAGTCCTCCAAACCGGACATCTCACGGGACCAAACGTGATCTAACAAATATGTAAAACCATAGCAACAACCAGAAAAACAAAGACCCATGGCAACGACCGGAAAACACAACACCCAGCATGGAAGAGGACATATGACGAGGGAATGATGGTGGTCTTGGGACTTTTGTTAACAGAAAAATCCAGAACTGAAGAGAAAAACAACAGACTGGAGACAGCGTGAACACAAACTTTATATCCTTCCTTGTTCCCCAGTCACCTCACACTCTGATTGGCTACGTTCCGTTCAACACCACCATCCACACAGTCACGACTCAGAAGTCATCAGCTTTCCACACACGTGAAGATATTTTGTCGTAAATATTGAACATATTTAATATTTCCCATTCTGCACGACCCGTTTCGGAGCCAATTATCGGGACGAATCTTAACACACATGTGACAGAATGATAATTTTATAAGAAAATCTTATAAGACTCAAGATAATCGAGCATTTAGCATCCTTGGTTGGGAAGGAGCAAAATCAGGACAAAAACATGCCGATAATCTTTATGTGTGTACCAGGCCCTAGAGGAAAAAAACTCAATAACAAAAAACCAGAAGACTCAACTTAAAAAAAGAATTACAACCTAAAGTGAAAACCAAGATTAATCTAATAAGAACAAAACCAGAACTAAAACCCACAGATCATGACATATTTTGATTATGTAGCAGCAGTTATTTCTAAGCGTAAACTTGTTTATCTTTTTAATGGAAGAAACACGAGCTGTGTTTCTTCATCAGTTAGCTAAACCAGGAAGTAACGCCACTGAGAGCTGTCTCTCCTCTTCAAACCTCTTAAGTGCTAGCATAATGAACAGGCTTTATGGACACCTAATGATGCCATGGATCAATACTACACCGGCCACCAGGGGTCGATGTGGTGAAACGCGCTCGATACATATTTTACAACATGAGTCACACAAGTGTACACATGCAGAGTATAACAAACCCTGCATCCGTCACCACCATTCATCAACTCTGACTGAGACATGTATTATTAAGAACATGGGAAAAATATTTCTCTCTGTGTGGGGGTGAATCAAGGCAGAAAGAGAGCAGAGAATTTAAACCACACTGCAAAAACAAGAAAATGTAGAAGGTAAGGCCATGCCAGTAACATGCTGTCCACTGAAAAACCAAATAAACAAAATGATCATTTCATTAGTCTGTTTTATTGATTGTGCTGCAGTCAACATAATAAAACACACTGAAATAGCAATAAAGTACAACAGAGTGGTCATTCCAGCCCCAGGAGTAGAGGGAATATGACTGAAAAGATGAGTTATTAAGCCTCAACAAATAGCTAATAAAAAGTGAAGCCTAATTTTGGCTTCATTTGGTTCTGGTTCAGTGAATCTTTATTCTATTCTATTCTATTCTATTCTATTCTATTCTATTCTACAGTCATTTAGCAGATGCTTTTATCCAAATTGACTTACATTTGAGAGGAAGAACAACACAAGCAAGAATTCAAACAAGATGGGACGTCATAATTAAGCGGTAGTCAGACTGCTGGGAGTCCAGTTGGACCAGGTGCTGTCATGCTGGAGGCAGTGCATATAATTTTTTTATATTTTTTAGTTTTTTTTATAGTTTTATTTGAGTTATTATGTTTAAATACAAGATTACGAATTTATCAAACAATATCATCTTGGGCATAAATGCATGCAGCTTCTTCAGTACCTGGTTGAGCCAAAGAGCTGGACAAATCTTTCTACCTCATTCTGAGTAGAAGAGTTAAGTGTGGAAATGCTCCTTAAACAGCTGAGTCTTTAGCTTGCTTTTAAAAGTGGATAAGGGCTCTCCGGATCGGACAGAGTTTGGTAGATGGTTCCACCACCGGGGAACAACAGAGGAGAAGAGTCTAGCTACTGATGTGGCGCCACCTTGTGGTGGGAGCACTAGGCGTCTTTCACTGGCAGAGCGTAACTGTGGAGAAGGAGTGTAGCTCTGGATTAAGGAGTGGAGGTAGACCGGAGCCGTTTGGGTTATTGTTTTGTAAGCCAGAAGCAGAGCTTTGAATCTGATGCGCTGCATCTGGAAGCCAGTGGAGAGCGATTAGCAGCGGAGAAACATGAGCTCTTTTGGGCTGGTTGAAGACCAGACGTGCTGCTGTGTTCTGGATCATCTGCAGAGGTTTAACTGAGCATGCAGGCAGGCCAGCCAGTAAGGTTGTTATCGTTAACGAAAACTAACGAAAATATGAAAACTAGAATAAAAAATAAACAAAAAAACCATTCTCGTTAACTGAAAAAAAAAACCAACTAAAACTAACTGAAACTGTATTGTGTGTTTACAAAACGAACTAAAACGAAAGCAAAAATGTCCTTTGTTTTAGTCTTTTGTAAATTTATTTCATACATAAGCCCTCGGGGTCGATATGAAATGTATTTGTTTCGCTCTGCCGGATTTACGCCAGGTGTCTGCGTCGCACGGCACCTGACGGTCCGTGACGTCATGTGTGAACAGCGTGTCCGCCCGCGCGGCTAGCGTGATGCTACGGAGAAAGTTAGATGAAAGCGGCAGAGTCCTATTTGGGATTTCTTTCGTTATGACCATGCCAAAGATAACAGTGCATGGGGTGCTCGAAGTCACATGGTTTTTGCCGCTTCCATCACTTCTCTTCTCCTCAATGTTTTTCCACTTCTCAGTGCTTTTACACTCGGCCTCTACAATACATCTATACCTGTCATAACCTCGGGGCCATCCATCCATCCTGTTGCTGTAGACCGCCATCCTGGACTTCAGATCGTCATTCATTCGTTCAATAAATGGGAACACACCCCAAAGTTACCTTTCTGTCTGGACATTGGTTCAATGAAGCGCGTTATGACCAGGATCCCCCGCACCCAGAGCGACTAAAATGATAGGACCAGATAGTCGCTACATACCCTAATTTAGAAAAAACAAACAAAAAACTAAAACTAATACTAAAAGTAATAAAAACTAAACTAAAACTAAGCATTTTTAAAAAACGAAAACTAATAAAAACTAGAAAATTTGCTCTAAAAACTAATTAAAACTAAGTGCATTTGAAAACGAAAAATCCAAAAACTATTATAACCTTGTGAGTCAGTAAGGAGTTGCAGTAGTCAATGCGAAATGACCAGAGCCTGGACCAGGAGCTGGGCCGTGTGTTCAGTCAGGTAGGGCCTGATCCTCCTGATGTTGTAGAGAGCAAATCAGTAAGACGGAGCAACCGAGGATATCCACACGCAGATTCATGTTTTCTTTATTTTGTTGTCTAATGCAGCAAAATTTCAAAGGGGTTTTACTTTAAAAATAAATAAATAAAAAATAATTACATGAATGTTTTATGTCCTGTGGCAGTGTTTCCAAGGTGAGAGACTGAGCAGCTGAAGGCTCTAAACCAGGGGTGTCCGGATCTGATCCTTGAGGGCCTCAATCCTGCAGGTTTTAGATGTCTCCCTGCTCCAACGCAGCTGATTCAAAAATGGCTTGTTTTCAAGTTCTGCCCAGTCATGTTGACCCATTAATCTGATTCAGGTTTGCTGCAGCAGAGAACATCCAAGACCTGCAGCACAGAAGTCCACGAGACCGACTCCTGCTCTTAACCTCCCATGGAGGTCATGTGAGCCAAAGTCCACAAGACCGACTCCTGCTCTTAACCTCCCGTGGAGGTCATGTGAGCCAGTCTGTAACTGTGACTGTCATGTTGATTTTAAATATTCAAATTGTTATTTGAAAATAACAATCAAAAGATATTATATGATTAAGGGTTTAAGTTTAGTTTATTTTACAGCTGAAGAGGAGTAAAGTATTTCTGTTTTTATTTTGAAACACCCCAAGTTACATCCTGTTGGGCTGCTCTTGTGAGGGGTTTCTGGTAGGGGACCTGTAATGGTCTAGAAGAGATGCTGCAGGTTGCAAACCCGTCCAACCAGTTATTTAACAATATTATGTTAACATAATAGAAAATGAGTGTTATTGCCTCAAATGACTCAAATGCAACCATTGAATGTTCTTTTGCAGCTTTCATTATTTTTCTACTTATTTAAACTTAATTATTTGCTCATTTTATTTCAATAAACAGGGGCAATATAATATAACATGATTCCAATATAGAGGAATAAACTATGTACTGAAGCCTGAATTATGAGTGAATTAAATTTACAGCTAATATGTGACATAAATAAAGACAGTTTTCATAACTTTAAAACCTGCTGGGCACATATGGAAAATAAAATAAATTATAAAAACCACTTGCAAAAAACAGAGTAACATCCATGCACCTCAGTAGTGTATTATACAGAATTATTGCTAATAAATTATGTTAAATCCCTAAGGCAGGTCTAGGAAAGAAGGGAGTAACACAACTCCAGAAGATGCCAATGAGGAGACAGTCTTAACATTATAAGCCATTAATGTGAATATATTGTATGACAGCTAAAATACAGAAGGGCCAGTAGCATCAGGGAGAGCCAAGGCCAACACAACAAACAAAACCCCTCTACCTGAAAATGAGAAGAACAACTTACTTCCCTGCAGAAACAAAATAATACAAACCTACTTCTTAACTTCCCTAACTTCAGCATAAACAAGAGAAAAAAGGACCCACAAGGAAAACAAAATGGCAGCTCTCCCCTACAAAGGCAATCTGGAAAATTAAAGATAAATCCTACCAGACATAACCAAAACCTTACTTACTAAAGCTTACACAACAGACACATGGTGCAAATGGCAAGCGGCCGAAAGACCCCGACTTGCAGATCCTCAGTCCTTTTATAAGCCACGCCCAGGCATTGATTGGCTGGAGGCGGCCACCACCTAGTGGGAGGAGGCAGCACAAAATCAATCACAGGAATCAACCACATTCCTTAACAATTCTATAACTTTTTATTATAGTCTTCACAGTTTAGCTTAACTGGAAGCATGCTTCACTTTTCAAACTAAAGAAGGAGAGTTGTCCAAGGCCATGTCCACACGGCACCGATGCCGGTTCAGGTGTGAAAACGGTGGCACTCCAGAGCTAGAACAAGACGTAACGCATGCCACATAATGACATATCTGCTTGCTCTCGTTGTTGATGGTACAGTAGTACGATACTGGGTTGTAAAAGCCGTGCATTTTGGTGCTGAAGCTGTACACAAGCCAGAACTGTCTGGAGCAGCACCACAACATAGTTGGTCACCGACGCCATTATTGTTGTTGTGTTTGGCGCGCGTTCATCACACTGATGTTAGCCGGTCCTCACAATATCATAAACGGTGGAGGTTTCAAACCTATCCACCTTAGTACCTGGTTTCAGGCATGATCGGTTTCATGGAGGCTAATTCTTGGTTTTGTGGGGATAAAAGAGTGAATTGCTTAAATACTTTTATGGTTTTACTGCAATTCTGCATCGTAGGGACGGCTCCCAAGTTAGCCGTTTTTATTTTCGGCCTTTCATTGTTTAAACCAGTCCCAGGGTAAATCAGATAATTCAATGATGGCTATTCTGTCAGCGAGATTGTTGTGGGAGATTGTGTGACTGCTGCATTCATTGCAAATCCTCATCCTCTTTAACTAAAGGATGGTAAGGAGTCCAGTGTCAGTAGCCATAAAGAGGTCATTAGCAAATGGTGAAATGGGAGAAAGCCAGACTGGAACCATTCATACAGGTCATCAAGAAAGATTTATTGATATGATATCAGTATATATTGATATGAGAGATTTATTTAACATTCTGCAGGGGAAATGGTCCTTATCAATTAAGAAGATATTAAATGTGTGAGTGTCATAACTCTACCGGGAAAAGGTCAAATTTAGTACTGAAAGACATTATTTAGGCTGAAAATGACACCTGGAGGGAACTAATATTCAGAAACTGTGATGGAACAAATCAGAGCAGGTGTAGATAGAGTAAATAAGGCAGATATTATTACCGTGAAGAGCTGAGTTAACAGTAATAAGAGAAAATGAGGTGAAGAGGTAAAATTTATGTTCATACCTCTATGAAATATATGAGACCTGATGCTCATTTTCATCCTTTAGCCTTTCTCAGGAGGGAAGAGGAAGGTCAGTTTGCTGCATCGTGTCAAAGCAGACAAAGACGAGAAGGTTATTAAAAGGCTTCAGACAGCAGGTGTTCAATATCAGCTGCAGGTTACAAGAAAGACACGAGCAAGACTCAATCCCTGCTCCCAACCGTGTTATCATGCAGTGATAATGTAACTGTGACATTTTCAAGAAAGGAGAACATGGACTCCCTTAAGACGAAGAAAACCTCACTACGTTCAAAATCATTTATTCCAGCATTGTAAAATGCAGTGGTCTTTACTCTGTAAAGCTACATAGAAGGAGTTTCCTTGCTTCAGCTACAGTACCGTGATTATTAGTAACATGCAGTAAGAAATCTTATTTATTTATTTAGTTTTTGCATGTGAGCAAAAAAAAAAAAAAAAAGAGCCCCACAAAAACAACCAAAGTATTGAACATTTCTTCCAACATATCATCCCATAAAATATACCGTGTAATTATGTTTGTGACTTTGTTTGCAAAATAAACAAAGTGTAGATGTGAGAAGGACAAATAAAAATGATCCATCTGTTTTCCTGTGTTCAGCTTGATTAGCTGGAACCTTTCTGTTTTTCTTGTTACACCTCATGTCTGCCCGTCACTTGCCACTCCACATCTTCACGGCTGTTTTCGGTTGCTGCAGACTCGTTTTCTTTTATTTATTTATTTTTTTTTCAGTATTTTTTGTCTCTTTATTTGTTTTTCTTTTCCCTTCATTTAATTAGAAATCAATTTAAAACCAATTCGTTCCTTTAGCCATCTTAGGATTTAATTCAGTGGCCAAATGCTGCAACTCTACATCTCAGCAGTTTCATAAAGTTGTTTTATTTTCCATCCTTTAGCAATAAAATGCTTTATGGTTACCCATACCAGCCACTGGCATGGTGCTACAGACATCTTCCAACTCTGAGCAGGCCCTAGCAGTTTCATGGTTGTAACCTCTCCTGGACAATCATTTTACATATATCTGTGGCCTGCAGTGTAGTAAGAAGGTAGTTGCAATTAAATATGGGGTGGGATTTATGTCCTGAAGACCCAAGCTGAGGTTATTTTTACTTGTTTTGACTTCGAGGCAAAGTTTGACTCCCTTTTTTAAAATTTGCTGCTTTTTCTCACTTCCATCCGATGTCAGGAGCATTAATACATCAAATAAATTTAACTTCATGTTCATCTTTTTGGTTTTCATGACAACAGCGGTTACCATGGTGACTCCAGGCGTCGACATCCATCGATGGGTAAAGATGCTCAGAGTTGATTAAACCAACTCAAATCATCTGAGCTAGAACCAAAAACTCAGAGTTGCTCAGTTCAGACTAAGTTAACCCAGAGTTTCTGACTGGACTCAGAGTTAGTTGAACCTCCTTTCGGGAACAAGCCCCTGATCTCACAGAAGTAATATCAACAGAATCCGTTTAATTGTTGTGAAAACTAATTAATTTTCATCCATTTTCAACCTGTTGTCGAAAGCGTTATCACTCTGTGTCCAGCTGTTGTGATTTGTTTGGTTTTGGTTTGGTTCTTTTTATATTTCTGTTTTTTAGTTTTCTGTTTAATCTGTCTTTGAGAACTCAAAGGCAGATGTGTGAAGTCTTCTTTCCTGATTTCTTGTCTTCCTGCTCTGCTGTTGCACCTGATTCTTGGACACTGATTACCACACCTGCTTCTTATTTGTAATTTGTCCCTCAGTGTACATTCTGCCTGGATTCCTTTGTTCTTGGTCAGTTTATTGTTTGCCATGTTTGTCATGGCTGTTTTCTCCCTTGTATTGTCAGTTGTGTGCTACCCTCAGTTTGGCTTGTGTTGCCTTTGCTGCACTTTCTGTTTCTATAATAAAGTATGAGCTCCTACATCTGCCTGCCCCCTCATTCAATAGTCCAGCATTTGGGTCTATACTCCTTATCTCTTCACTGTGACACCCACGAGTTGTACAGCTGAAGATTGATTATTGCCGGTAAGTCATTTACCAACTAAGCCAATAAGTTGTATCCTGCTGGATTGCCAACAAGTAACACAAACCACATAAAAAACTTGGAAAGAAAAAGATTGATTGTCATGTAAATCCAACACGAATCACACCACAAAGTACCTCTTTTCATGTTTTTTTTTTCTCTTAGTTCAATTCAACAGGCTTTATTTGCTTTCAAAACATACATTTACATTGAAAAGTGGATTAATAAAAGTGTGTGTGTGTGTGTGTGTGTGTATAAAAACACTAAAAAGAATAGCAAAAAGTATTGAAGTAGCAGAACTGTGTAGATTTGTAGTAATTACATATTTTACTGTGTAAAGAGAAATTTGCGCCTAAAATAAAAATGTTAAAAATGAAAATCTCTTTGTTGTAAAAACGTACAGATAATGTCCATTTTCAGCTCTATGTTGCAGAGTTTACAGGTATGTTCTGGCCTCCCGTGTAGTCCAGTTTATTGTGTAGTTCATGTTGTTCATGGTGGTGTGGAGCTGGGGGATGGTGAAATTCTTTCTGTATGCTGGGGATGAGGGAAATGTAGGTTTCTCTGATCTCCGGGTAAAGAGGACAGCTGGTTAGAAAGTACAGGTCTGTGTCCGCTTCCTGTTCAGTGTGGAGTCTCTGGGGAGCCGAGTCCTTTAACTGAGGCTGTACCTGGTCTAACATTTCCTCTGTTTTGGAGCAGTCACTATGCTGCTGTGTGATCACTATTTAGGGCCAGATGATGTCCTAATTTGTTCTGTTCTTCAGGTATTCTTTGGATATTCCTTTTTTTGTCACTCATCATCACCCACATATTAGCCACATATTAGCATCACCATGTTTACTACCTGAATGGCAGAAATTAAGCTGAAACTTGCATGGAGATGTAACTAAAGAGCACCATTTCTTTTTAAATCCATTGCTTTGTTTTTCTTAAGAATACAAAATTTAACTCAGTTCTGTTGCAGTTAGCCATTCAGGTGTGTTTTTAGCGGTCAAAGAGCAAGAACAAAGAAATGTCTTCTGTAATATTTTTTATATAGAAATCAAGATTGTATTAACTGTAAATAGCAGCTATACTCTAAGAGGCTGTTCTCTTCACTGCCTCACCGTATATAAAGCATCAACAAAACCAAAAACAACACACTAATTTGCCCAAAATGACTCCAGAGTGAGCTGCACATATTTCATAATAAATGCTCAATATTTCATGAATGTGCGAGCTGTCATTGATCTGGATCGGACTGGGTAATGGAGCTAAATGTTCATTTGCTTTGTATTAATTAATCAGTGCAGCACATAGAGATGTTGTCAGAATTTGACAATTAGATGATGACGTGCTGCAGATTTGTCAGCTGCTCATCAACCAAGTGGAGATGATCTGAGCTTTGTGACATGGTGCATTATCCTGCTGGAAGTAGCATCAGAAGATGCTCCACTGTGGTCATAAAGGGATGGACATGGTCAGCAGCAATACTCAGGTAGGCTTTGCTGGTTAAACCAGACCACGGTGGTACTCAGTGGCCCAAAGAAAAATCCCCCCCACCATGACACCAGCAGCGGCCTGAAGCGTTGATCCAAGGCAGGATGGATCCATGTTTTCACGATGTTTCCAGTAAATTCTGAGCCTAGCATCTGAATGTGGAGCTGAAATGGAGACTCATCAGACCAGCAACGTTTCTCCGTCTTCTATTGTCTAATTCTATTGTCAGTCTCTTTGGAAACAGTTTAAAAAGTCAGTTTAATCAACATTCACTAAACTGTTCTTAGTTACAGTGTTTTTAATGCAGCTTTTTAATCTAGTTAATCAGGAGCAAAACTATTCATGTAAAAATAATTTTCCTGAAACATTTTCTGCATACTTTAACTTAATTTCTCTGAATGTAGTTAGTTCATTATGTTTTCACCCTATCTATATTTACGCAAAAAAATGCACAGTGGACTTTACTGTTTGAAACCAGAAGCTAAATCCAGCATGTGACAAAGATACAGCAGCTGGTTAGAAAAGGAAGCAGTGTGAAGAAATGTGTTTCTGTTGGCAAACAGTGTGACAGAACCTTAAGCTTTTATTTGCTGCAAATTAAGACATTTTGTTGTAAACACTGGCTAATGTACTTTGCCAGTCGTATTGTAGGACATTTGTATTCTTTTTATACAGCTGAACAAATGATTAATTCCTTCAGGAAGCCCAGTCAGGCTCATTAATGGCCCAGTGTCGATCGTCAGTCGTGTATTAATGAGTCTGGAGAAATTGAACTGGAAGCTTATTGGCTCCTTGTGCCAAAAAGGATGGAGGAAGAAAAGAGTGATGCATTTTGTCTCTCTTTCACAGTGTGACACAAACACACACACACTTATGCTATACAGAAGCCTGCAAGGCTCAATCTAGAATTGATCTACCAGCCATGTAGTTTTTGGATCAACTTATATTGATAAAAAAAAGAAAAGAAAAAAACACATGGTTCCCCTCAGGGAATAAACATGCCGTGTGACTATATGCATGTGTGTGTAGAGCCATCAGGCCAGCATCCATGGAACATGCAGTCTGGGTGAGGGAACAAAGAGCTACCCTCACTGTCTTTCCAGATTTGTGCCGATTTAAATTTTCCTGCTAGCAGCTTAAATTGAAATTTCTAAGTAACTGATCACATTTCAGTTTTGTTTTGTTTTCTGTAAGGAAGTAAATCTCATTAGGATACAGTTTCAAATGAAAACCTCCAGCATTAATTAGTAAATGGACAACACTGTCCAACAGATGGACATAACTGAGGACTATTTAACGCTTCTGGTATGACAATATGCAAGCTAATGGTAAAATATCAAATTATGTGCTTGTCAGTAATGGTATGAGACCAGTGCTGCCCCTCAGTACAAATCTAGTTCACCATGACTATGGTTCATTTCAGTTTTATCAGTTTGACTTTGTGAAGCTAAGTGAGATTTGAATTGGTGGAAGAGCGTATGTTTGTTTGTCTGCACTGGATTTGAGTACAAATTATTGAGAAACCTTTGTAATTGGACCTATATTACCAGGAAACTAAACATTGCTTCTTGTTGTATCTGACCGGCTGAGACTGCTGGTGTCTTTTGGTTTCATTGGTCATCCCTTTTGCAGACTTGTTCCCACAGGGGGTATTTGATGTGATGCATCTGTGAGTGACAGCCTAAGAAAGATAAAAATTAAGCATTTATCTACACAAAGTCACATAATTTATTCCACCACCACTCATCCTTCCTCCTGATGGAGAATACATAATTTTTCAAATTTAATGTATATTCCTCTGATTTATTCCCAAACACACAAAAGAAAGCAGTTTGATTTTGGTTCATACTGTCTGCAATGAAATGAGAGATTTTATGTTTTGTCTTCATTGCAAATAGAAGTGTATATTTTTCAGTTTCAGGCTGCAAAACATTAATTCAAGGCAGATTAGTTTGTGTTTCACATTTCATGTACAAGGCACCTCAAAGGGCTTTACATAAAACATCAAAAGCATTGCAGCAGGGTGCAGAAAAGTCATTAAAAAGTTCATTAGAACTAGCTCAAGAATAAAATAAATAAAAAGCTGAAATATAATAAGATTGAATACAAGAAATAAGTAGGGGTGTGGGGAACCCTGATGACCTGAGGGATCTGGTTGGTTCATCACGAACCAGAAGATCCAGAACGTATTTTGGTCCTAAACCATTCAGGTCTTTGTAAACTGACAGCAGGATTTTAAATTCAGTTCTTTGACAGACAGGAAGCCAATGTAAAGATCTGAGGACTGGAGTTATATGATCCACTTTCCTGGTCTTAGTGAGGACTGGAGCAGCAGCATTCTGGACTAACTGCAGCTGTGTGACGGACTTTTTAGAGAGACCTAATACAAAAATTTGGAGAGTGAAGTTTTTACCACTTTTGTAATGTTTTCCATTCATTCTGTTTTCATCCTTTCTGACATTGAGGACCCAGTGATGAAGGTTTCAGGTGATATTGTTATTTTTTCTGCAAAGATGTGCACCAGTATGGGTTTGGCTATCGGGGACAGGTCAGGACTGCAGGCAGGCCAGACATTACCCCTATCCTCCTCTTCCTCAGCCATGCTGCTGTCATGTGTGTAGAATGCACTTTGTTCCTCTCAATTATCTCATTTTCCCTGCATCACTGCATAATTTCCAAATGGAGTTCATAATAAAGCATGAAGTAATTGATGGTTGGTTATTAATAAAATAAAAGCGTAAAGAGTCATGTGGAGGGGGTGTGTGATCATATTTTGGTCCATTTAGCTCTTTTCTTATCAGTTTATTGTGATTTGTCCTTTAGATGTATTGAGGTTCAGATTAATGTAAATTTAAACATTTAAAGATGCAGACATTGAACAGCTTTTAATGAAGTGCTTGTTCAAAGAGACTGACTTACAAGTTTCACTAATTCCCTCTGGTTTTCTGAAAATTCACTCACTGCAGCTACAGATCATTTCTGACATATCTATATTTGCATACTTTGATGTCAGACATGACTAAATAAATCATAATACATCCCACATTTTCCAGTCTTTGTAGCTGTATTGGTGCCTGGAGTGTAGGAACAGCTTTTCATTTTAATCCTAACTAACAACAGGAAAAAAAAAAAAAAAAACCCTAATTCTTCAGGAGAAGTGAGGATAGATTCAGGATGACGCCGACATACATAAACGTTCAACATTGAGTGTATTCCTTGGAGTGCCATGAGGCTTGTGGACGTGATGGAGGTGGAGAATGTCTTTTTGAAGCTGATCCATTGTGAGGAGAGGAAGTGGATTGTGTGTTATTGTGTGTGCGGAGAGAATAGGTGATATTCCCACTGCCCGGCATTCTACCCACACTTAATGGGAATGTAACAGTTGAGGCTCTCCTTTCCATTTCCTTTTTTTCTTTCATTACTTTCCCGTTATCCCTCCCCTGCATAGCAGGTGTTTGCCCCTCTCACCTCCTCCACCTGCTCCTGCTCTCCATTCTTAGCTCTCCTTAGTCTTGTGCTCTTCACTCCCTCCATCTGCTCCTTTGTTTGGAGGTGGTAATGCAGCAGCAGTGCTGTTTCTTTCACAGCGGGCAGACCCATGAATTTAGCTGCAAGCCACTATTTTTAATGTTTGTGTTTCATTGTGCTTCTTTATATATGAATCATGGACTGATTTATGAATGAAATTTTTAGGAATTTTACATTTCATGAAGAAAAAGTAAAAAAAAATAGGTATTAAGAAGCCAGCTGAAAAAATAATGTTCACAATGTTTTAATGATGTTCTGCTGTAGTTGCTTTTTGCTTTTTATTCAACTCATGAATCCAAAAGTGAATATCTAAAATTAGTGCCCAGCTTCAGTCAGCAATCACGGGATTAGCCCAGGAATCTGTGCTGAATTTTAATAACCATATTAACCCTTGAAACTTTGCTAGATAGCCAGCGCCTCCAAGCACTAAAGAAATTGTCATCAGTTTCTCAGGAACAGTAGTGTGTAACTCTGTGGGGTAAACTGTGATGGATAGCTTACCCTTTAGGTGATTTACAGATGTTTTCCAGGCATTTATATCCCGTCCAGGAGGTTTACAATCCATGGTAATCCATATGATAAATATACAATGATCCATGAAACTATTATTTATCACATTTTCATAATAAAAAAGATCACTATCACTACTATGTTGCTAAGAGACCTCTGTTTAGACCTGGAAATGCTGATGAAGCCACTTCCTGTCAAACTTTCCACCAATCAGAGAGCTTAGATTGATGATAACGTCCAATCAGGAGCAGCCAAAGATCAACCAGTGAGCAGAAAGGTCTTTGCGTGTCTGAAAAGAAGAAAAAAAATGCTCCTCTATGGCTGGAATAAAGCCAAGTAGACAGAAGATAGCAGGTAAATAGTAGCAGGAATAACAGGAAATGAGACAAAAGTGGAAACATGGAAATAGTTTCTGTTGTGTGTTTGTTTCAATAACAATATTTTTTCTCCTGAAAGCCAAGACTTGAGAGAATGATGAGATGAGAAAAGACTTGGTCACTGTTGATCTGTGTGTTATTTCTACAAAGTTCTGTTAGTAATAAATTCTGCTTTTGTCTTCTGGTCGGCCTTTATGCTGCTTTATCTATTCATACATTCATTTTACATCATTTTAGCCTCATGATCTGACAGCTGAGGCTGTCATTTAAAAAATAAAAGCGTCTGTGTTTTGACTGGGATTAAAAGGGTTCAGCTTCTACATCCATTTTTATATAAACAAAACAACAACTGTAAGGCTTCAGTAAATACAGTCCAATGCTTAGCCCCTCTTCATGTTACACAGAACTAATAAAGATGTTTGTGACATTGCACAAATTCAAGGAATTTGTCTAAAATCACACACAATAGAATAAGTAAAGTTCTGACCTCCAGACTTGTGTTTGGTTGTTAAGTCTGTTATTTTTCATGATGCAATTTAGACGGCGCAATGCATCTATAAAAATGACAAAATTCTAGTAAGAACTCTCAGGTGTATGGAGTAGTGTCACATTATTTATATAATTATCCTGAGATGCTGAGAGAAGAGATTGAAATGTGGTACAGATGTAACATTGTCACTCTGGAAGATCGGGTTGGTGTCTTGTATTGGTTTCTCCATGTGTGTAACACAAGGACTGAACATGCTGACATGAGGCCACTTAGTCTGAAGAGACTGAGCAGACAGAGAAGAAGCCAGATGTTTCTAAACCGACATGGATGGATGACTTGTGCATGATGTGAGTGGATGCTCTTAGACTTACAGTACCTTGTGATCTTTAGAGGAAGAAAGGGAAGTTCACTGAGGGCTTAAAGATGTAACTGAAATTATGAATCTTATTTTCAAATGTCAAGAATCCTCACGTTTTTTTTCTGTTTCTCTCTTGCTGTAATGAGAATGTGTTCTTTACTTTAACAGCCTCATGTTAAAAGGTGTGGGCGACTAATTCAGCTGTCACACAACTGAAAAAGCCACAGGCACAATAAGCACATGCACAGAAGTTGTGCCACTGGGAGGGAAACTAAATTATTCCGGGAGCTACAGTGTGGAATAGGGCTGGGGCCGATGGGAATAATGGAGAAAACAATGAAAGTGTCAGATGTCTGAGCCACAGGTTCCCCCTGTAGATTCAGACTCTATTCCTCCTCCAGACTCCAAAATATGCTGAACTGTGAACAAATCTAAGCTATTTTAAAAATCCAACTGTTGTGGTCATTCATGATCCAAATGATGTATGATCCCAATCCCAGTTTACCCAGTACCTCATTGTCTGTACCTCATTGTCTGTACATCTCAATACCTCATTAGTCTGACTTATTTGGCATTTCTGTTATTACCAGTATATGTATCATCCACTCACAGGCCACCTTATAAAACACACCTGTTCACTTGCTTATTAATGCAAATATCTAATCAACCAATCAGTCACATGGCATCAAGTCAGTATCTAGTCATGTAGACATAGTGAAGATGAGAAGTACAAACTGAGCATCAGAATGAAGAAGAAATGAGATTTAAGTGACTTAAATGTGACATGGTTGTTGGTCTGAGTATTTACTGGGATTTTCACACACAGCCATCTCTAGGGTTTCCAGAGAATGGTCTGAAGAAAAGAAAATATCCAGCAGCAGCAGTTGTCTGGACCAGAATGTAGAAAGACAAAAAAGGGAGTCAAAAAAGCACTGGTTCCAACCAAGGTCTGCAGAACAGCATCTCTGAACACACAACACATCCAACCTTGAAACAGAGCAGTGGTGTAATGGTGGGGGGGATATTTTCTTGTCCCACTTTGGGCCCCTTAGTACCAACGTGGCCTGGTTTAACCAGCACAGCCTACCTGAGTATTGTTGCTGACCATGTCCATCCCTTTATGACCACAGTGGAGCATCTTCTGATGCTACTTCCAGCAGGATAATGCACCATGTCACAAAGCTCAGATCATCTCCACCTGCTTTCTAGAACATGACAATGAGTTCACTGGACTCCAACGGCCTCCACAGCCACCAGATCTCAGTCCAGTAGAGCAGCTTTGGGATGTGGTGGAACGGGAGATTCTCATCATGGATGCAGCCGACAAACCTGCAGCAACTGTGTGATGCTGTCATGTCAATATGGAGCAAAACCTCTGAGGAATCTTTCTAACACCCACCACTTTATTAGGTACCCCTTTCTAGTACCAGGCTGGACCCCTTTTTCTTTCGGTCTTAATAATGTGGCCAGTGAGAGGAATAACCAACTTATTTCATTAAGCAAACACAGGAGCAGAAACTTCCTCTCACTCTTTGCAAAATTTAGACTTGGGCATCTTTTCTCTTCCTTTAAGTTTCCTTATCGAGTCTCTCGGAGCTCTTCAAGTAAAATCGACTACTTCAGCCGAGACATCAGTCAAAATTCTTAAAATGGATTTCTCCTCTTCTCCATCCTTCTCTGTCCAATCCCCATCCCTGAAGAGGCAAAGCTGATGAATGCACTTTGGCAATGTTTAGATTAAAGCAGCTATTTTGAATTCAGTCTACAGCGTGGAATAAAAGAGCTTTTCTATGACCTGTGAATGCATGCAAATAAAAAAACAATTTCATTTAATAACGTTGATCTTTCAGCTTCATTAATTTCATCCTGAATAGCATAATGAATTTTAAGAGGCTCTTGAGTGAAATTTAATTTAATGATGTTTTTAATATTCTAAAAGTCAAACATCATTAAATTCAAAACAGCTATGAGCAACAATTCAAGACAAGTGTTGAAATTGTTTTTTCAAGCTTTTTGTTCTGTTAACTTCACCTTTTTGTTTTTAGTTATTGGCTGCAGTTAAATATTCCAAAACAATCCCTCTCTCATTGGTTTCATATTAAATTCATAATAATAATAACTGTAGGTGAAGTGGAGATATCACCTTTATCTTCAAGGTAAAAACAAAATTGAGTAATTAATAAAAGAAAAAAGAAAAACGTCGGGTTTTTGCAAGGTGTATTTTAACAATAGGATGCTGTTTTAATGAATGAAAAATAACATTATCTATACCCTGAAGTCGAGTTGCAGTTTTGCAGGTTTTTTAATTTTTTTTTTAATCAGAAATGATTCATTCCCAGCTATGACTCGTGATGGCTGCTGGCAGGAATGACATCCTGTACCTTTTTGTGTTGCAAGTATATTCAAACGAACCTACTGTATGTTGTGTAGAGGATGTGAAGAAACGCCCATCATGTCTTCTCTGGACATTCAGCTCCAGAGTTATCCCCATCACAGAACCAGAACTTCTTGATCAGTTTGCTCAGCTTCTTTAGGTCTTTGGCCCAGCAGATGCTGCAAAGCTGATTGCACTTTCCACAACAGTTATAGAAGTTATGCAGCATCTTGGTGCAGACTCTGAAGGATCTTAGCTTCGTCAAAAAGCAGAGTCTGCTCTGTCCTTTGTTCTAGATGGCTTCTGTTGTATTTCCAGTCTAGTTTGTTGTCCTGCTAAACTCCCAGGTATTTGTAGTCCTCCAACTCTTCTCCAAGGCTGTAAGCAGCACTTTGTTTACTCCTCTTCCTCCTAAAATCCACCATCATCTGTTGTTTTATGTTCAAGATGAGGAGATTGTTACTGCACAATCTCACAAACTACCTGATCAGTTCTCTGTACTCAGTTACTTGTTCATGACCCCACAACGGCAGAGTAATCAGAGTATTTCTGCAGATGACAGGACTCAGAGTTCATTGGAAGTCTGAGGTGTCCAGTGTGAAGAGAAATGGTGAGAGTACAGTCCCTTGTGGTGCTCCAGTGCTGCTGACCACCGTCTCAGACACACAACCTTTCAGTCTCACAGACTGTGGTCTGTTTGTTAGGGAGTCATAAATCCAGGTGGTGGTGGAGGTATCCACCTGGAATTTATGGAGCTTCTCACAGAACAGAGCAGCTGCATTATATTAAAAGCACTTGAGAAATCAAAGAACAGGATCCTCAAAGTGCTGCCTGACTGGTCCAGATGAGAGTGGGCTCTCTGAAGCAGGTGGATGAGGATGTCTTCAACCACTAGCCCATTATCATAAGCTGATGGGTCCTAAAAGGTGTTCGTTTGCTTGTTGAGGTAAGCCTCAATAAGCTTAATATAACATCATGATACACAAATGGGTAGAAAACTAATGCTACTACATGAAAAAAAAAAAAACAACAATCTTTTTGTTGTTCATTCTTTATACAAGAAACTTGTTACAAGGATAGGTAAACTACCTTTATGAATTTTTACTGTAACTCACTAATCCTGCTTAGTGTTGCAGGACAGGCCTGAAATGTTTGTGTGAGCTGTAAACACATTCATGCAAGTATCCATAAGATAAAGTACTGCAACAGAGACTGGTCCAGAGAAGACCACAAAAGCACTTTCCTTGATTTCATCCTTCCTGTGAACACTATTAAGCATCATTCTTTGCATCTGCGTGTGGCTGATAATGTTTGTCCACACTGGCACATGCCTGCGTGTGCATGTGCTTGTGCTTGGGCATGTCAGGAGGGTAATGGGTTCTTACATCATTTCCATTTTAGCTCCTCATCTTTCACCGTGCTTCCTCAGCTGAAATGGTGTGGATAAGTGCTTTGTGGTGATCTAAAGTCACGAGTACAAAAAGCTGCCCGTCCCCACAACAATATGCTTCAATTCCTTGATGACATTCTGTTAGCTGTGAATCATTCTAGAGAAAACATTTCAAGTTCAGGAAATATATATTGATCTTTCCAAACAAACAAGAGGAATGGTATGCACACTTTTTGCATAGCTGCACGTGCAAAACGGCACATGGATTCATGCACATATGAAGCATTTAGGATGTGTTTGCCTATCTTTGTGCAGTGAAGTCAGCAGGGTTTCTCATTTATTTGTAAAATTCTGTTCTTACGGTCATAACCAAGAGGTGATAAAAGACTGAGGAAATGTGGCGTTGCATTTAAGAATCCCCTCCGATGCTCTCCTTCATCTTCTTTTAGTTGCACTCTCACAACTCTATCTGTCCTTCAGTCCACCTCAAGTAGTGCATGATTTCAAAGGCAGAAACACTAGCATCAAAGAGGGTGTGCTATGCTTTTGGATGTTTTTCTGCTCTGCTGCAGTGAGTAATTCAGCTTTTATGTTTTTTGTGCATGTAAAGGCTCTGCAAACTTTCAAAGTGTAAAATGCACAACAGTGGGAATATTCATCTCCCACTGAAACCAGCTGTGTGAAATTCTGCATTGTTTGTAATTTATGTCACGTCATATACACATTTGCTTGATGCCCTCCTGGATGTTCGTTTGGGTCACCATCATATAAATCAGCTGTTTCCACTGATTCCACTTTTTGATTGAGGTGTTTGTAGTTGTGGTACGAAGATTATGGCCAGTTTACTGATTCAACAGCAAACAAACTGGTTCTTTACCCAACAAGCCTTCCAGGTAAAACATTGAGTATTCATACACTTAAATACAACACATAATTTCACCCTGTGAAGTCCCTAAAAGCATGGTGAAGTAAATACACTTCATATAAATGTGAGCTGATGTCACTGTCAAGCCTCTTGTTAGGAGTAGTGACTGCTTAGAGCAGTTAAAGACACACCATGTAGCTTTCCGACCTTTACCTTTATAAACTGTTAAAATCTTATACCTTCACAGTATGGTTTGGGTCAATTTTGGCACAGAGCAGAAATTTCCTAAGAGGGACTGTTTGGACAAAATTCATAACTTTAGATCTATTTAAAATTGTCTATGTATTTTATCTCAGATTATTAAATGTATGATTTATCGAAAATAAAGTTTTTAGAAAGTCAAAAGTATTTTTTCAGTCGTTATCACTATTTTTTGGAGAAAAACATCTGCTAATACACAGTATCATGTCTTGTTATTTAAAAGATATAAAAACATAAAAGCCATGACGGTTTTAATGTATTTAATTGCAGCTGAAAATTCAGGAACGCGTTCAAACTGTTGGAAGTTAAAATATTAACACAATCATTACTGGAACATGCATCTTCCTGCTCTCCAAGTCAGTATCAGCTTCCTCATCATGGAAGATCTGATCCAGACTTGCTGTGCATTAAACCTGCTGCCATGATGTAATTTACTAGAATGCCAACTGAGGTACCGCCACCACCCATCCAATCAAAAATGGATTCAAAGGTAAATATCTAATTTACTTTTACATTCGAGGTGCAGATCTTGTGTCTGTATCAAGGCGTCTGACCTCTGGATGACTTCTTTTCCTGATGGACATCCTCCGTGATGATTCTGTGTTGTTTGACTATTTCACTGTTTCAAGATTTCCCCACAAACCTTCAAAGATCAGTTGGTGTCTGTCTTTGCAAGAATATGGGCTAATGTGGCGGGAACAGACATTTCCTGTGACAGAGTCAGGGTGTCCATTTTAACTCTGTCACCGCTGCCCCATAGAAAATAGAAACAAACATGACTTGTATAGTTTTACAGGTTCAAGACTCAATAAAACAACCATTTCCTCTGATCTGGCTAACAGTGGAAGATCTAAAATCCATCCAAACAGACGTGGGTCACATTTCTAAAAAAGGGCTTTCAGAAGTCAGAAGTTTTTTTTTTTTCCCATTTTTACTGCTATTTAATTTTACATTACATGGTAGATGTTACAGTAAACGCTTCTAATACCTTTACAAATAACAGTTTGTGGACATCCATGAGAAAAAAACGAATAGCAAATAAACAATAACAAAAAAAAACTATTTTATCTTTTACGGTCTACAGCTGGGCTTATCTTTGGGTTTCTCTGTGCTTAGCAAAGCTTTCAGAGTCACACAGAGGTCAGATGGTATCATGCTGCAAATTTCCTTCAGGGTCATGATCTATGCTTCTTTTCACGGCAGAAGCCGCCTCTGCCTTTTGCTCTTAGGCTTTTATGGATTTCAACTTTTTGACTATGATTCATAAAGGATCTGCAGCAAAGTTCAAAGGATTTGTCCAAATATCCAACACAGAACTGACTTGCAGTCATCGCAGATTAACTTGCTTCTCAGTGGACACTGAAACACTTTATCACAGGTAAACAGGCAGCTACCACATGATGACATGTTCTTTCACTAGGCTTAATGAACCAGTTAAGCAGTGTACTTATCTCTGATGTGCAAATGAGTAACACACAGCTCAATTTGTCCAATTTTGTTGAAAAGGTCTAATAAAGAATGGTCTGAAAGGTGATATCTGCTGCACGTGGACCAAATTACCTTTAATTTTCTTGTTCTTCCCTCCCAGTTGTTGCAACCAGAATCTTCTGCTACTGGCCTGCAAGAAAAATGTCCCATCCAATGAGGAGCTCACTGAGATCCTCCCCTGGGAAATGATGAGCCGTGCCTCAGCTGAAATCGGCTTGCTCTGGTGCAGAGTTACAGAATTATTATTCATAACATAACCAGACACACAGAGATACGAGACACAAGGGAAACACTTGATTTTTAAGAATGCAAAAGTCTTTTGGTGAAAATGTCATATTTTCCAGAAATATAGTGACATAAGTGAAAAAAAGAAGCTTCTTTTAACCTTGTTCGCTGAAGGTGTTGTCTAATTCGATTCGAGGAATTTTGATGGTGGTGGAGCCAATTAAAGCTGCAGGACCTAAATTTTCCCCTTTGGATCACTGCAGTTTTCTGCAATCAGAGCTTTCTAGATAGTTTAAACCTGCTCCGAGATCACAGCTCCCACTGGCTTCCTGTTATTTATGTTTCCACTGTACAATGCATTTTTAATTCAGTATGACACTTCCATCCAAAGGCGTTGGAGGAGCAGCCTTCTGATACAATCATAACAAAATAGAAAAGCCTGAGCTTTAGAGCAGGTATGATTTACTGCAGGGAGATTGAATTTAAATTGAATAACATATAAAGGCTGCAGAGGTGGTTTGGGGTTTTAAGGTTGCTTATGAAAAGAGCAGCATGGATGTTGAAATTAAAAGATCGTCCGTCACCTGATTCCTCTATGTGATAAATTGTGGAGGGATCAATTCATTCACATTCATAGTTCATAATTTGATACTTTGAGTAATTACTTTGAGCGTCCACCGGACCATTTATAGCCACCTTGTGGGCGTGGGAAGGTGTTCCTACACATGCGGCTGCTTTAGAGGTGATTCTGATTTATAAACGGAAACAGGAAACGTGTGTGTGCAGGCTTTTATAACTCTGAAAGTAAAAGTGCGCAACATTTGCTTTTTGTGCAGCAGACGCCACCTGTAGTTTGCTTTGCTACGCACAGTTTGATAAATAAGGCCCCTGATCTCAGTCCAGTAGAGCAGCTTTGGGATGTGGTGGAACGGGAGAGTATCATCACGGATGCAGCCGACAAACCTGAAGCAATGGTGTGATGCTGTCATGTCAGTATGGAACCTCTGAGGAATGTTTCCAAAAAAACATGTAGAATAGAATAGAATAGAATAGAATAGAATAGAATAGAATAGAGTAGAATAGAATAGAATAGAATAGAATAGAATAGAATAGAATAGAAATACTTTATTAATCCTTTTGGAGAGTCCTCAGGGAAATTTGGCTTTTCTATTTTGTTATGATTGTATCAGAAGGCTGCTCATCCAACGCCTTTGGATGGAAGTGTCATTCTGAATTAAAAATGCATTGTACAGTGGAAACATAAATAACAGGAAGCCAGTGGGAGCTGTGATCTCGGAGCAGGTTTAAACTATCTAGAAAGCTCTGATTGCAGAAAACCGCAGTGATCCAAAGGGGAAAATTTAGGTCCTGCAGCTTCCATGACACCAAGAATTTAAGCAGTTCTGAAGGAAAGGTGGACCTAAAGAAAGTGTCCAATGAGTTTATTTTGGTTCTTCTAGACCAAGAAAGAGATCAACTCAGATTGATAACAATGTCATATTTATATATGAAAAATAAAGCCTAAAGACAGAAAAGTGAAGGGAGTAGCTCAGGGCATCACGGGACGTCCCACAGCTCAGCTTATAGCAACAGAACTAAAGGCTGCTTTAAAACCTCTAGAGTCACAAGTAAACCTGCTGTCTGAGAGCGAAATGCTCTGTCAAGAGAACACAAGCTTGCAAACGTTACGGACTTAATACAAATAATTCTGAATGCAGAAAGACATCCGATTAGGAATGTTGTGTGAATAGCACCATGCAGCTCTAAGAGTGTTGGAGTTCAGTTTGTTCAAACTGTAAGAGAACTTTCTGCAACCACGTAACCCTGTTAACCCTTGGGGTCCTGACCTTGAGTTTGAGAATCGTTGCTTTAGTGTATCGTTGCGTTACTTTATTTTATTTTTATTTAGCTTTTTTTTTACTTAGCTTCATGCAAAGATCTGGAAAATGATTTTATTCTTTAAATCATCCCAGCAAATTTTCAAATCAGTATGCGATAAAGCTGAAGAGGCTGCAGACTGTTTTTTGTGGAACATTGTTGACATCATATGTATTTTTTATTTCTAGGAGCCTTAAATATCAGTGTTTTACTCTGGATTTGGAGTTGCTTATACTTTCAATCCTGATGATTTGTTGGTTCCTCAGCCTCCGCCGCCTTCCTCCCCCTACCACCTACTTTCTCTGTCACTCATCTTTCCCATCTCATTTCAGTAAGTAACTAGACTTTGCAGTGACCTCCTGACCTTATTTACAAGTGCTCAACTTTATGCTTCAATCAGCCTCACTTGCTTGGTCTTGATTGTCTCCAGCAGTTTTCCTGCATCCTCTCTGTATGTATGGTTTAGTCAAGCAGCTGTAACTGGAAACAGTGAAGTAAAATGCCACTTTCTCTTTTTACTCCCATCACAGATGCAGACTAATCTTCCCATCTCTCCACTCTCAGCAGTTCACATCTTGTGGCCATTGTTTCTTTCCTACCTTTCTAAGGATGACGCCACCCCCCTTCCTTTATCCTGCCCGTTTGCTGCATTCTCATTTTGATTGAATTCTTAACTTCCCTCTTCGATTGCTTTCTATCACCTTGGCCTGTAATTCTCCTCCGTCATCTACATATTCCTTCCCTCCCTGCTGCTTCTCTCTGCTGGCGCTGCCTCACTGCCCATCACATGTCCTTATACCGGCAGAAAGAGAAGATACAAGCTGTAGATTTGAATGCACTTTTAATGCCTGTTTGCATCAGTTTTAATTTATTTTACAGGAAGCTTCTCCATGTTCTCTCAGCTCAGTGACTATATTCTAATTTTCTGTGAATTTCCAAAGAAAATGAATGTGCTCTTTGTCACTTTTTATTTAGTCCCATCTCTTTTCCTTTTGTCCTTCCCTCTCTCACCCTTGCCTTCTCTTACCTCCTTTTCTACCTCTTAACCAAAATCCTCCTTTTTTTCACCGTCACCTGCATCTCACCCCTTACTCATCCTCTGAGTCACCTTCATAAATTTATTTTCTTCATCTGCCACCATCTTCCTCACCTCCCCGCTCTGTTTTCAGTCTCTCTTCCTCTTTGCCTGCTTCTCGGAGAGCAGCAGAAGGTGCAATCACCTTTGTTGAATTCTGACAGATCAGCCACACGATTATGTGCAAGTCATGAATGTTAATTACCATGACCACCGACTTTATTCCCTTGCAGTAATGCTGCTGATGTTGTAATTTGCAGATGTGGCTTTAGATTAAAATTGTCACAGAGGGGCAGGGATGCTGTGTGTGTGTTTGAACCAGAGCTTGCTGGTTATAAAACGGTAGTTAGGAAGGTAGTCAAATAGGATCGCTAACTTTTAACCAGTCATAAACCAGCACTAACTGAAGACTTGTGTCTAACTCGGTAACACAGTGGTTCAGCTTGTCCACCAGCAGTCCATCAGCAGTCAAGATGAGTGTTAGAATAAAAATAAAAAATGAGAATGAAAAGATTATTTTCAGCATCAGCTGAGAATGTGGTGAGTTCTGATGGTTTCAGTTAATGATATTTCTTGAGAGATGAGAGTGAGATGTGGCCGCTGTGTATCAAGTCTGGATAAAAATAATACAAATAAGTTTTATTTATTCATTTATTTTACAACATAAAATAAATGTTTGATTCATAGTTTGTTGACTTTTACAAGGAAGCTGCTCAGGCACGTCAGACAAACTGTTGCCTTGACGGAGAGCTGCTGCATCTGATGCTACGTTCACTTACCACAAGGATCTCAGATTTTCCAATCTCCTCCTGGGAGAAATCAAAGGAAAAAAAGCTTGGCAATAAGCACATGCTGACTTTCATGTGCTTAATAATTTCCCAAAAGGCAGCTTACTACATCATGAAATATTTGTTCTTCTTGATCAAATGAAAAGTAAATAAATGAAAGTAAATATTTTCAGGGATTTTATGTTAATGTCCTTAATCTGTTAAGTGATCTATTGATCTGCTGGCATTTGTTATAAAGTGTTAATAGTTATTTGTTATGAAGTAAAGCAAACATGAAGTCCACCCATCTATTTCTACACCTTCTTATTTAGGTTCTGGAGCCTATCCCAGCAATTAGCAGGTGCGAGGGTACGGGGCAGGTTGCCTGTCCGTCGCAGGGCCAACATAGAAAGATGTTGGCTGTGGCTGTATTTTGTTATCTTAATTTGCCCAAATACTGTCAGTTGATCTTACGTCAAATTACATACAACTTTGTTTTTACTTCAGAAAGTGGAAGGCCACACTCCCACCCTTTTTACTTTTCCCTGGCTGTCTTTTAGCGTAAGAGCGTCAAATTTGATGTTGATACCCAAGAAAATTCTCAAAACTCTCTCTTTTTTTTTTTTTTTTTTAACAGCGCTCAGACTATGAGTGTATTACATTTACTTAGAAAAATGAATTTCTGAATTAAGCTAAATAATTTAAGAATTTTTCAAATTGATGAAATAATTTTTTAATTAAAGTAATTTTCCTTTTCAGTAAAATATAATGTTCTTTGTTAATCTGAACCAACAATATAAATGACATAAATGTTTTCTATTCAGTTATTCAGAATTAATTACTTTAGTTTTTCATTGAAAATAAAGTTACTTTGTTTTTGTAAATTAATGATAATAACAGGCTGAACACCCTTGTGAATTTTAATCGTAGTTTAATTATTTTACATTACTTTAACTTCTTATTAATTACCAGTACCAGTGAAAAGAATATTTATATAAGCAAAATTAATGTTTTAAGACTTTTGATAGTTAATTCATGTTTACGAGTGGTAATTCCATTAGTTGAGGACAGATATGATAGGTCAAACTTTTTCACCTGGATGTTGTATGTGAGTCACATTTAATGTCTTTCCACTTCAATCCTGTCTAATCCAAACTCAGTGTTGCCACAAAAGGATGATTTTTTGTTTGTTTGTTTGTTTGTTTGTTTTCTTAAAAAGCTACTTCCTTTTCAAAGGTTGTACAAACTGTAGGCCTAATTATTAAAATCCTGGGGAATTCAAAGCATGGGTTTTAGAGGTTAAATAATAGTCCATTAGTGGTGCTTTTGTTGACCATGACAATCATATTATTTTGACCTTCTGCTGCCGACAGCAGCTGTACATCTCCTTGCTGAGTAAATAGAGACAGGTCTCAGAGGTTTCTACTAAAGGTCTCTGGCTTATGATCTAAGAAAACAGTCCATAAAAAATAGACAGAGGCTGTAATGCAGGTTCACAGGAACCTCTTGGCTTACTGCGTGTTTCCCTTTAAATAAAGGATTGTTGATCTCTGGGGTCTTGGTTGTTCGATGCTACTGTACAACCTGATTGTCCTCTGAGGTCAGCAGTAAAATCCACCACTGATCTGTTTCAGAAGTAAATGATCAGCTGCAGATTGTGTTCATTTGTCATCAGTTTGTAGATCTGAGCAGCTGGAGACATTGTGTTGTTGTTGAGTTATTTCCACTGATGAAAATAATTGATTGATTCAACAAGAGATTTCTTACGTCTATCTTCAACTTATGAGCCCCAGCAGGAGAAACTTCTTTGGTCTGCAAAGGGATGCTTGCAAAATTTTGCATTCAGACTTTTCTGCTACAGTGAAAAGGGACCAATTATGAAATACAATTATGCTTCATAAGTATAGGCTGGACAGTGGTGTGGTGTATAGCACCGCTGCCTCCCAGTAGGAAGGTTCTGGGTTTGAACCAGGCCTATCTGTGTAGAGTCTGCATGTCCTTCCCATGTATATGTGGGTTCGCTCCAGGTATTCTGGCTTCCTCCAACAGTCCAAAGACATACATGTTAGTTTAACTGGTCACTCTAAACTCTCCTTAGGAATAAATGTGAATGGTTGCTTGTCTCTCAGTTGGCCCTGCGCTGGACTGGTGACCTGTACAAGGTGTCCCCTGCTTCTAGCCTAGTAACTGCCGCGGTTGGCTCCAGCTTCCCCGCAACTCTATCTATAAAAAATGAATGAAAAGAAACTACTTAAACCAGCATTATTATTAAGTTATTGGGACTACAGATGCAATCGCTATCATCTCATCACAGGTCAGTGACTGCAGCTGGGTTGTATTGATGTTTTAGAATGAGAACAAACGTATGAGGAATTTAGTTATTAAAGTTCTGCACTGATAACCCGTGTATATGGGAATATTGACCGTTTTGTTTCCTTGCTGGGAAGAGCTGACCTTTTGCAGAAGGTGGTGAAGTGACGAAAATGAAAAAAAGCAATGATGGTAAGGAATAAAAACAGTGCTCCTATTGTTAACATGTTGGTACCAGGTGTCCTGTAAATATGGATTTTGTTCAGTCTCCCTTCAGTTACCTACACATGTTATACTCTACTGAAAAGGAAAGACTCTTGAGATGTGAACGATGTATATCATTCCAGGCTGCAATCACTACTGTAGATTCAGTAAACACCAATTGCAAATGCAATTTATCTGTAAAGCCATTCTGTTCTCCAGAAGCAAATGATCCTGAAACAAAAACACTCCTGTTACATCAGCAAAGGTCCAGTGATTCAATCTAATCTAAATTTATCTATAAAGCACTTTAAAACGACCAAAGTTCTGTACAGAAGAATAAAAGCACAGAAAACAAAATTACTCACAGCATTAAGAAACAACAAAATCATATAAATAAAACAAGTTCAAATATAAAAGCAAAAATAAAATGTTCTGAAGAGTGTGAAAAACCCAAAGAGAACTGGTTTTAAAAACAAGTGAGAATAGCAATGTAGTCCAGTAAAATAGTTTGTCCACAACAAATCTTTTATCCATTAAACCAGTTTTAAGTAAAATTTGCAGGATTTTAATGGTTTAAACTGTGACTACAGCATTCAAACATAATCTTTCTTTTTTGCCCACTTAAAACTAAAGCTGTACAGATACAGTTCTGGTTATATTATAAAGAAGAAAATATAGCAAAATACAGTTGTATTTTTTCATGTAATGGTAGAGAAACAATAAAGTAGGCATTTAAAATCATCAAACTAATATTTTTTAATTAACATTAATCTAAATGTATAAAATATATTAAAGCTTTTACTTAATGTTAGTTTTTTATATATATAAAGATTATTATTATTAAATTAGATTGGCCAAAATTAAAGAAAAGTTAATGCAACTCAACCAGGACATCAAATAAATACTGACCATTGCCATCAACTGATGTCATCCCAGTTAGATTGATCAGTTTAAGTCAACAAGCTGACTATCGCCCGGCCAGATATTAAGGTCAATATATCTACAGCCCTGAAAAACATTCCAACTTTTATTATACATGTCCACTAAATGCTTCCTGTGTCTCAGGGCTCTAATGCCTTCCAGATAAAAATCTTATGACCATCAGCAAATATAAGGTTGTAATCCCTTTGCCTTGTTTCTAATAGGGACTTGAGGATTCTGAGTATTTATGTGTCAATAAAAAGTCTTAGTGGGGAGTTAATAAAAAAAATAAATAAATAAATAAACATCTGAAAACATTGCAACCCAGAGTTGAACACGACAAGGCTCAAGCTGCTTCTGACAAATGTTGGACGTAGTGTGTATGACCGTGTCTTCCTTCCTCTCGTGTCATCTGATCTTGTATGTCTTGTTGAAATGAAATAAAAAGTTAAATGTATTATTTTCACCATGAGACGCAGTAAGAAATGGTTCAACATCTCCCATGTTTCTATAAATCCCATCATATTACCTGGTGCCCACTTCACTTATCAGCTACCAGTTCAGCTTAAAACTGGCAACTTATAAAATGTTAAATAGTAGTGGGCCAAGTTATTTAACTAATCTTGTGAGGCCATAGGGTTTTAAAAAATAAATAAATAAATAAATAATAACATTAAAATTAAAATAAAATAAATCAAAATAAATGAATAAATAAATAAATACTAATCATAATGGAAAGGATTTCCACAGGATTAAGGTGTTTTATCTCAACATTACGGAATTCTATTATTCCAGCTTAACTTGGGTGGAACCAACTTAATTAATAATGATTCAACTTATTTAGTTATTTTAGTTGGTCTAATTTAACCTTTTAATTCCGCATGTATCACATTTGTATTGTTTCTGAGAGCTTTTGCATGACTTTATGGTAAATACTTTGCTCAAAAACTTGTTAAACAGAATGTGATACTTGTCTTCTGCCCCGTGGTGAATATCATTTGCACTACAATAATTTTGACATATGACATGGTGACACACACACACACACACACACACACACACACACACATCTGTTTGCTGTATCGTGCTGAACAAATTTGCTCTGCCAAGGGGAGGCCTATGGGTAAGGCTCCTCTTGATAATCTGATCCATTTATTAATTTATTTACTTTGAATCACAGAATCTATGTAATCTTGCTGGACCTGACCGGAGGGGACAGAAAAAGATGGAAAATAGCGAAAAGAGCAAAAGGGAAAGAAGAAAGGAGACAAAAAGACCGCAGACAGAAGGAAACGACCCTTCAATCCACACCATCACCAGACAACAAACTGTTACACCTGTACATAAACACACTAGGAAATTTCCTACAACTTTTACAAAAGCAGAAACACACACAGAAAAAACAGGGCTGCCAGTCATTAAGAGTTTTTAAATAATAACCAAATCAAAAAGACATAACAGCTATACAGATACTAACTCTGACTGACTGTTTATGTAGTGTGTGTTGTGTGCAATTGAAATTGAGGGGCAGTGACTGCAATGAGCCCGCCATGCACCGCATGCCATGCCCCCCAGGTGTTGTTTGTGTGTTGAGTGTCTTGTGTTTTGGTGTCTCGGTGCAATTAAAACTGAGAGGCGAGTCGCCACGGGGTGCATCCAAGGAGACCACTGAATGGTCTCCTCCGTTCCACCCCGCATGGCTCCACTCCTCCCAATTCCCTACGTGTGTGTGTGTGAGACAGAGAGAGCGGGAAGTAAGAGGGGTCCGGGGATGTACATCCCAAGGAGGCCCCCCAGGGCAAGACAGGCCAGGAGAGGCCGCCCCCCCACGACCGAGCCACCCAGGGACCGCAGCCAGTGAGCCATCACCCACCCCAGAAAATACCCACCCTCCCACACCCCTAACGGGGAATGAGAGGATGGGGACAGCGCCCGCCCCCAGGCCCGCCCAGGTCCTCCCCCACAAGTGCACTTAACCCCGCCCCAACCACACACAGAAACACATGCACACACCTATTTCCTTGCACACTCCTGCTCATCCTAACTCATATATGCCCTCTCAGCCCCACCCAAAAAATATAAACACTCACACAGCATCCAAACCTCCCACTCTCACTCCCCAGACACACCCCCACTCATCCTAACACATGCATACGCACACAAACATCATTCAAAGTATAGACACACACAACTTACAAGCATCCTTGTCTCACACCCCAGCACCTCCCCCTATAATCCCCTGAATCCCACTCAGCCCTCCTTCAAACCCCCACACCCCCCCTGTCCCCGGGCCATACCCTGGGTCCCAGGGTGTCAACCAGACACCAGGGCATGCACTAACCCACACCACGGCAGCACATCCGGGCAGGCCCAGACCCCTGGCACATACGGAGCCCACCACCCCGGAGGGAGGAGGACCACCCCCGGGCACCAGAGCCCAGAACCCCCGCCCAGCCCGCCCCGGAATAGCGCGGCCGCCCGGCCCAGGACCGACGCCCACCAACCCAGGCACCACCAGTGGCCTCACCCCCCGCCACGAGGCGACTCCAACCGCTGGCCCCCACAGCACCCGACGGGGCCAGATCCAGAGCCACCCCCACCGCAGAGCAGCCCGGTCCCGCACCACGGGCAACCACAAAGAACCCGCAACCACCAGTCACTCCCGGCCATTTCTCAAACCCCCATAGCAACGAGGTCACAGTCCTCCACCTACACTAAGTGATGGAACTAAGCACAGGGGACCAGAAGGAATGAGATTCAGCCAAATAGTTCTTTGAGGAGGCAGACTTTGTCTCACTACTGATGTGGTCAACTAAGAGATTCCTAAACTGCTGAATACACAGATTATTTTTGTTTTTCCAGTTCACAAGGATAGTTTTCTTTGCGATGCATAATGCTGTGCGTATCATGTGTGCAGAGTTAATTGCCATATTAATGTCACCCAAGTCACCTACTAGACATAGTGCGGGGATTGTAGGAATATTACATTTAAACCATGTTGACATGTCCACACATACCTGAAGCCAGAACCTGCGGACAGGTGTGCAGGACCACAAGGCATGGAGATAGTTGTCTGGTGTGTTTTCATTGCAGTGTGTGCAGATGTTTGATTGTGACAGACCCATCCTGAACATCCTTTGTCCTGTATAATGAGTTCTATGCAGAATTTTGAATTGTATTAGTTGCATATTTGAATTTTTAGTCATTTTAAAGGTGTTTAAACATATTTGTGACCATTTATCTTTATTAAAGTTACTGGATAAGTCACCCTCCCATTTTGAAGTTGGAAAACAGATTGAGTCTTCTAGTTTGGATAATAGTCTATATGTTTTTGATAATAGCTTTGGGGCATTGAGATTCATGAATTCTGCCACCCTAATAGGTAGCTATAAGTTTAATTGATTAATGGTATATTTTTTACATATAATAGATTTAAGCTGGTGATATTCTAAAAATGTTTTGCTACTGATTCCATATTGTGAAGTGAGAATATTAAATGATAAGAAGTTTCCATTTTCTATTATATGTTCTAACTGTTTTATTCGTTTATTTTTCCATTGAGTAAAATTGATAAGCTTTTTGTTTTGCAGGATGTCAGGGTTGTTCCAGAGGGGTGTAAACTTACATGGAAAAAGTGAGGATTTGGTTATTTTTAGAAAATCCCACCAAGCCACTAAAGAGGAACTGATATTGATGCTTTTAAAACACTTATGTGTTTTGATGGTTGAGCTGATGAATGGCAGATCAGAGATAAACACATCCTCACACAATGCTTGCTCTACATCTAACCATGTTTCATCCAGACTGCTAGGTTTAAGCCATTTGGAGATATACTGCAGCTTGTTAGCTAAGAAAACAGGATTAAAGTCGGGTAGCTCCAATCCGCCTCTATCTTTAGTCTGTTGTAAAGTTTTTAGACTGATACGTGATGGCTTATTTTTCCATAAAAATTTAGATATATGTGAGTCCAGTGACTTAAACCAACTGGAGGATGGTTTAGTGGGTATCATTGAACTGTCCCAGATGTCCACATGATGCTGCAAAGGCATGTCAGCCAAGACAATCCTACAGCATCCAGAGCCTTAAGGAACTCTGGGTGAACCTCATTATTTTATTTATTTATCTATATATCTATTAAATTCCAAGTGTTTTAGTTTCCCCAATGTGATTGGTGGGTGTTAGAAAACCACCTGTTGATAACATCATTCTGTGCACAGTATATGTATGTGCATGTGTAAATCTATGCATGGGTTCATGTCATATATGTGTGTGTGTATTTTTGACATGTGGGTTTGTGGCTTGGGGAAAGATGTGGGTTTTTTGTTAATTATGTTTTAATGTAAAGCACTTTGTGTCACAATTCCTTTTGTATGAATAAAAGTGCTTTATAAATGAAGTAGGATTGGTTGGTTGGTGGGGTGGTTGGTTGGTGGGGTGGTTGGTTGATTGATTGATTGAAACAGGTAGTTTACTTTAGATAGAACCATCATTTTAACTGTGGCAACCCTCCCCATGAGTGATATGGGTAAGCGCCTCCATCGCGAGAGATCATCCTCTATTGCTTTAAGTAGCTGGACATAATTTAGCTTTGTTAGTTCTGATAGCCTGGGGGAAATGTTTATGCCTAGATATCTAATGTTTCCAGACTGTATTGTAGTATTGGGTATGTTTTGTAGGTCACAGTTGATGGGCATAATAATAGTCTTAGACCAGTTAATAGAGTAGTCAGATATTAATGAGAATGTGTTAATAAGTGTGATTGTCTGGGGGAGAGACGTCGGTGAGTTCTGGAGAAAAAGTAATACGTCATCAGCATAAAGACTTATCTTGTGTTCTATATTTTTAGCATGGATTCCTTTAATCTCTTTATTTTGTCTTATGGCAGCAGCTAGGGATTCAATAAAAATAGCAAAGAGTGATGGAGAAAGCGGGCAGCCCTGTCTGGTGCCTCTCTGCAAACAGAAGCTTGGAGAAGTTTGATCATTGGTCTTCACATATGCATTTGGGTTGTTATATAATATTTTTATCCAATCTATGAAAGATGACCCAAACCCAAATTTGTTTAACGTTGCAAATAAAAATTTCCAGTTTACTCGGTCAAATGCTTTTTCTGCGTCTAAAGAAATGACTGTGGATTCCAGGTTATGTAAAGTAGAATAATCTATGATGTTAATTAATCTACGCATGTTAGTAGAGGAATGTCTACCTTTAATGAAGCCTGTTTGGTCAGGATGTATTATTAGAGGGGTTATTTTTTCTATTCTTCTGGCCAAAGCTTTGCTAATTATTTTGAGATCTACATTTATTAATGAAATTGGACGGTAACTGGATGGAAGTGTCGGGTCTTTACCTGATTTTAATAGTAGAGTAATATTGGCTAGGTTCATATTTGAAGGTATTTTTTGTTTTTCCTTTAATTTTAATATCATATTGTAGAAAGTGGGTGCCAGCATTGTCCAGAATTCTTTGTAGAATTCTGCTGGGTAACCATCTGGACCTGGAGCTTTATTGTTGGGCATATGGTGGAGAGCTTCTTGGAGTTCACCGACTGAAAGGGGGAAATCCAAGACCATTTTATTTTCATGTTTTAATTGTGGAAGGTTGATGTTACTAAGAAATTTATCAATATTGTCATCTGTTGTAGTTAGTTGTGATGTATATAATGTTTTATAGAATTCTTTGAAAGTGTTATTTATCTTGTCAGGGTCGTGGCTGATGTTTCCTTCTGGATCTCTGACAGAGGAGATGGTTGATTTCTCCTTATTTGTTTTTAACTGATCAGCCAGGAACCTTCCAGATTTGTTGCCATGCTCAAAATTCTCCAAGCGAAGTCTTTGCACCAAGAATTGCATCTTTTTATCTATTATTTCACTAAATTCAAGTTTAGCTTTCCTTATAGCATTTAGTGTGTGTTCTTCTGGGGAGACATGGTAAGCGTCCTCTAAGGATTTAATTCTGAGTTCTAACTCTGAAATTCTCAAAGTTTCCTTCTTTTTCTTATGAGAAGAGAAGAAAATTATTTTCCCTCTCATTACTGCTTTTCCTGCTTCCCAAAGAACGCACGCTGAAGTTTCTGGCAAGTCGTTATTTTCTAGATATAAGGACCATTCTCTTTTAAAGTAGCTGATAAACTCAGGATCTTTAAGTAATGACGTATTAAATCTCCAGTTTCTAGTTGCTGGTTTATTGCTCTTACTTCTCAGAGTGAATGATACTGGTGCGTGATCACTAATGCTAATAGGATGGATTCTGATTTCTGACATGTCATTCATCAGCGAGCTGCTAGTTAAGAAATAATCTAATCTAGAATAGGAATGGTGAACTGAAGAGAAGAAAGTGTATTCTCTTAGTGTGGGATGGTGAGAGCGCCAAGCATCACAGAGACCAAAATCCTTCATGTACTGTTTTACAGTTTCTGAGGATTTCTAGACTCGATGAGCTCCTGTGGTACTTTGTTTGTCCAGTATAATGTTAAAATCACCTCCTACAATTAGTGTGTTATCTGAGTGACCATAGAGGCGAAGAGGGAGTGAAAGAAGGACGAATCATCTACATTTGGACCAGATATATTTGCGATACATAACTTAAGATTTTTAATAGATAATGTAACTATTATAAATATGCCCTCTGGATCTATGATTGTATTATCTATATCAAAATTTAACCTTCTATTAATAAGAGTTGCTACTCCTCTCTGCCTAGAATTATAACAAGCTGAATACACGTGTGGAAACTGGGTTGTTGAGAGAAGATCTATTGTTGAGTTTGATAAATGAGTCTCTTGGAGTAATATTATATCTGCTTTCATTTCTTGCAAACGATTAAAAATGTTTAACCTCTTTTCCCTTGTGCCAGCTCCACGCACATTCCAAGTGACAAATGTGAGTTCGTTCATGAACAAACCACAGAAATGAGGGCTATATGCATATTACTGAAGTGTGTGTGAGTGCATCCCACTGCTTCTCTGCGTACATGTGTATGTGACTGTTGGTTGTGACAGGGATGTATGTGCGCTTGTGCTGTTCTGTGTGTGTTCCTGTGAATCATGAAAAGTGCTGATGTGTATATAATATAATGACAAGTGTTACCGTTAACCGGTAAAGGGTCGGAGAGAAGAAGTGTAAAGAGTGAAAAGAGCGACAGTGCCAAATGAAAAAAGTAATTTAAAAAACGCATCTGTGCTGAGAGCAGTGTATTGGAGACGGGCAGTGGATTTACTGTTAACTAAATTATCTTTTATGGCAGTTTTAAGGATATAACATGATCTAGTGAGAAAACAGGAAAATTAAAGCACATACCAAGTCAGTAGAGCCACGGAGTGATGTCCGGGTCGCGGTACAGCTGTCCATTAATAAATAATTTATCCACCGCGATGACAGCGCGAGCACCTTCAACGATAGATTTCCTCCTGATGGGAAACAGGACTCTCCGTCGGTCCAGAATCTCTCTGGGATATTGGTTGTTTACTCCAAAGTTCGTTCCCTTCAGTTCGCGGCCCTGGTTCTTCACCTGCTCCTTCTGTTTGAAGCTGACGAACTTCGCTCCAATGGGTCTTGGTCTGCTGGACCCGGGTTTCCTCCCGCCGAGCCGATGGACTCTGTGAAAGGAGATGTTTTTCACCGTTTCTTCCGGGAGCTTCAGGTGGGTTTTGATGGAGTTTTTCACCGTGGTCTCGGGGTCCTCCTCCGTCTGCTCTGGAATCCCTGCAAATACCAGGTTCTCTCTCATGCTCCGCGCCTGCAGATCGATCACCGTTTCCTTCATCTTCTTATTTTCCTCCGAGAGACGGGTCAAGCCCTCGGTGAGGGATTTTACCGTCTCTCTGAGACCAGCATTTTCTACAGCCAGAGTTTCCACCTGCTTCTGGCTGAATTCTAGTGATTCACGTAGCGCCTGGAACTCCTTGTGGAGAATTTCTACCAGACTCAAACGCGCATCAAAACTACTGAGTTTCTTATCTATAGAGATCAGAACATCTGTTGAGTTGTTCCCCGGTGGTGAAATAGCTCCAGGTGAATCCTCATTTCGCTGTCTCTTGGACTTGGATGAGGTGGAGGGGGTGGACGTGTTGTTTGGTTTCCCCATGACGATTCTGCCGTAACAACGATCTATAAAATCTGTCAGGCTGGCCAAATCCTCCTCGCTGTGCTCCAGAGTGTACCTTTTAAAGACACTGTTTTCCTACTTTAAAGAATATTTTGATTAGGCTGGTACAAAATACAATTGAATGAAAGTATAAATGTTTGGGCGCGCCTAGTTTGAATCTGCCGTCTCCCCCGGAACTACGTCACCTACAGCATTAGCGTCACTTACCTGCCACCAGCGTCACCTACCTGTCACCAGCGGCGGTCTATGTTTTAAATAAGGATGTAAAAAACAAATGAATGAAAAAAATGCAAACCCAAAAAGATAAGTGCAACAAAACAGCAAGTGAATAAGAGCAGCAGGCAAAGCCACTGGTCTGGAAAAATACAAAGATAGGTCTAAAGCTCTTGACCAGTAATGACAGGTCTCTGCTGCTCAGCTTCTCAGGAAGGTTATTTCATGTCGTGAGCAGGGCTCCTCAAAGGTTTTAGTTTTACAGTAGGTCTCACTAAAGGATCTCTTCCTGAAGACCAGTAGTTCCAAAAAGCAGATCCGATGAACAGCCAAGACCATGAAGAAAAGAAATTCACGTTTTTGCCTTTTTTGAAAGGTTTTAACTTGAATCCTCCAACAGGAGAAAGAAGGTAAATATCAGCTTAAAGTTAAAGCTGAGAAGCTCAGTGGATGTTTCCACATGGGTATTGAATAAGCTCTGTAGTCGGCCCAGCAGGCTGTTATTGAGCCATCTCATCTCAGCAATTACTGGCAGAGTTTGTAAATAACAGCCAGAGAAAATGGATGAATAAATTAGTTGCCACTATACAAGAAAGGCAGAGAGTATAAAACAAAATTCATGGACTGACTGTGGAATAATGGTTGTATTTCTGCCTGGCCAGGACTTCACATGACAACATCATGATGAATTCTCCATGAATGATGAGTAAGGCCATTTCCATAACGTCCTGCAGGGTACTTTATCACCTGGATGTGCATATATCCTAAAAGGCAGGACAGAAGGCGTATCATGACAACTGGATGCTTTATTGGTTATTATTTGCTGGCAGATTTAAGACCTGCTGATCGTGGGGTGGTCAAGTTTAAATGTGACCATGAAACACAAATGCACCATATTTCAGGATTTTTCTGCCTCTTGTTTTATGCACTGTCCCAGAAATGATTCATACATATCTGTCCACATTCAATAACCATAAACACACACAGCTTGTCCTTCTTATCACAATCGCACGCATTGTTCTCCGTTTGTTTGTGCTTGTGCGTGAATGCATGTAATTGAGTGTGATAGCAGAAATCCTTCCACTGTGTTTTCTGAGCAAGATTTTCCCCAGAGGGGCTGCTGAGCCACACAATGCCAGGTTAGACTGATACTGGCACAGATCCGCAGAGGGTGAGAGATAGAGTGAAAATAAGAGGAAAAAAGAGGACAAGGGTTATTTAAGTCCACATGCTGCTGTGAATCCATATTTTCTGTTCCTTTTTTGGGGAGATATAAAACTCTTCACCTCACTCTTCACTCGGTTCCAGTTTTATTGTTTTGAAATGTATTAAAAAGAGATTCTTTCATTTTTATTGCTCCTCTATTCTTCTTTTTATCCCTCACCTTTTCTTTTATCATGTTCTGTCTATAAACTGTATAATCAAATTAACCTTGACATGTATCCAAGCAGAGCACAGTTATGCTGATGTTAACTTTAATCCATCATGTCATTTTCTGCTCCTCTTTCTTCTATACTCTGTTTCCTTTCTCTCTTTGTCTTTTCCTCTCTTCCTCCAATAAAGTCATCTTTCCTTTGGGGCGGCTGTAGCTCAGGGCAGTGGTCTTTCGGACCGGAAGGTAGGCGGATCGATTCCAGGCTTCCACTGACTACATGCCGAAGTGTCCTTGGGCAAGACACTTAACCCCACGTTGCCTCCTGATGTGCATATCGGGGTGTGAATGTGTGTGTGAATGGGTGAATGTGATAAGTAGTGGTAAAGCGCTTTGAGTGGTCAAACTGGCTGGAAAGTGCTATATAAGTACAAGTCCATTTACCATTTCCATGTGTTGAATCAGATACAGTGTGCGTTCAAAACGGTCAATCTGTTGATGTCCGGTTGCTGGGTGTGTGACGTAATGCCATGAAGCAAAACGGGCTGCAGTGTGATGCTCTGGGCTGGAAAGTTGTGAAGTGTGAGTGATCAGCCACGGGAGGCTGCAGAGCAACAACTGCTCCAGGAATGCACATGATGAATGCAAGTGTACCATCAAAATGGGTCAGGAGCACAGAGTTTTTAGGTTGGAAAGTTTTTCATATTAATTAATTGTTCTAGGAAAAATTATGTAACTCAATTTATTCCCTGAAAATTACCCTCCTGAGACGTAGCGCCCTCATACGAGGACAGAACATATTTGGTTGTCTGCACCATAATACTAAATTTTGGGTAACTGAAACCTGTTGAACACTTACACAGTGTCATTTGGTGGTGTCAGAAGAGATTTTGTTTTTCAGTTTAAAATATATTTATATCTACATCATATAATAAAATATTTATAATCATGAATCATAAAATTCTTTTTATTGCTTCCTTCTAACCCCAATTAGCCAAAAGAAATCTCTACAACAGGTCAAAATAAAGCTCAGGTCTCAGACGGTTAAGACACAAGTTTAACTAAAGTGTGTAGTGCTTTAGTTAAACTCAAGAAGGCACAAAAATCTTATAAATTATAATTAAAAATAATTATCTATAAGCTGGCTGCATATGTTTACACAAAAAGTGACTAATATTTTGTATTTACTTCTTTGCAGCTACAAAAACTCTCCAAAAATGCTGACAAATACCAGGTAGAGCGAACAATCCCATCGTACAAGCTTCCATGACCAATCTTAATTTGGCAAATCTGACCTGAAGAGCAGGGTTCATCCCTTTGTCCATGACAGTGAGAGAAGCTGGTGACTGCTGATTCACAGCAGCAGAGGCCCTAATGAGACATGTTTGTGTGTAGACCTGTCAGACTGGTCCGAGTCTGAGTCATTTTTGCAAAGAAAGAAAGAAAGAAAGAAAAAAAAAACAATACAACAAATGCATCATAATTGTTTTCACACCTCTAATGTAAAACCATTTTCTGAGCCATGATAAAAGTTATCACCACGGTTCTTTCATTGTGGTTTTTACTTTGTTTGGGCAGTTTAATCCCAATCGGCTTGATGCTTTTGTGAAATGCAAAAGACAAAAAGAATTCATCCTCACAGAAACATACAGGCAGCCTGTACTTTCTGTTCTATTCTTGGCTACAACCATATAGAGAATCCTCTGCTGCCCCTACCTTCTCCTTTGATGATGAAACTATATATTTATACTCACATGCTCTCAAATGTTTGCAGACAAGCTTGTTATAATTCATCTCTTGTGCTTCTAGAAGTTTTGTTTTGTTTTATTTTATTTTTTGAGCTCCCCTTGAGAAGAAATCAGGATCACATCTTTTTCTTATTTTTCCTAAAAAGTCTGCTTGAAACAAAAAGTCGAGGCCAGGTTATTAAGTCCTGTGACGATGGTGTCCAGGAGGCTACAGATTTTATTATGGCTGGCTCTTCAAGGATGAAGTGCAGCTGTAGATGAAAAAATAGATTACAAGGCAAAAATGAAAATATTTGAAGTTATTTGTTTGAAATGCATTTCTTTCCTCCCACATATTGCATTTGTCTTGTGTCCTCAAATCCACTCAATTGCAAATTGCAAAAGCCACTATATGTTGAAAGAAAATTTTATTAAATAAGATTATACCCAAATAAATGAATAATTATTAGATAAAAAAAAACTACTTTAAAATAAAAATAATTTTAATAAATAATTTCTCTTAAGGGATAAATGAGTATTCTTTCAATTCAATTTCTATGAAAAAAAATAGAATATATAATAAAAATATTGTCAAATAGCATTTACTCATTCTCATATACATTAGTATTGCAGATGTTTTTATGGTCAAAGGTCTTTTCCTACTGTACAATATCTGTATCTGGCCTGGAAAAATTTGGTTTCACGTCAATGCAGAGGAGGTTGCCAGTCTTCAGATACAGAGTGATTTCCTCATCCATATTTTTTCTTTCATCTTAACCAAAGTGCCGGCGTTGACAAAAACCTGTCATCAAACCTTCAGGTCTGGGTGTGAAGCCCTCTTCCTGCAATGAACATCCTTCAGCTTCTGAATTGAGGAAAATTACCTACTTCTGAATGAATTCATGTCCAGCCCTTTCACAGAAGCGGCAGCGTCATCAGCAGAGCCTGGGATGGGACTCATCACCCAGGTAACCGGGCAGGCTGGATGGCGATTTTTTTACATTCTGCAGTCGGTAGATAAAAACTGCATCATCATTTTGTCCAGTTACATGCCCACACCATGTAATACGGTGTCATTTTCTGGCTCTGGGACCAGGTTGAAAAAAGGTTTATGACCAAATTCCAAACAGAGAACAAGATGAGAAAAGGCAAAAGTTAAACTAACTATTATGCTACAACATCTGTTCACCAGATTGTTTACTGAAGTCAAAACGGGGCATGTCTCCTGTAAAAACACAACATAATCATGAAACAGACACCAAACAGTGCATCAAACATTTCTTTCTTTTTTATTCTATGGCAAGCCATGATTTGGTTTTATTTGTTTTTAACCATGTTGTTTTTAGGGCCTAAGCATAACTAATTATAGTACAATGCCTAAATCTAACCAGATTAAACCTTGTCAGACTGTGAGTGAAATTACAACTAAAATAACCAAACAAAATTTCCTTAGTATAGAGGCTTTCCTCAGACAACCATGAAGACAATAATGACCTCTAATTAAGTTCAAACATTACCGTTATCATAAGTGGTTGTATGAGCCACCACATATTAAAATAACATCTACCAAGATGCAATGTTTAGTACTATTTGATCCTTTTAGTACTTATTTTTATACTTTTATCTTATTTTATTGTTAAAAACCTGACCAAGTAGTTTTGAATTTCTAGACCAAGCAAGTTATGTTATTGCCTAATAGCAACGTGCCCGCTCTAAAAGTTGATTCCTTTTAGAGAAGAGCCGATTCCTGTCTAACAGAACCGAATCTTTAGAAGTGGCAGGACTTCAGTTTAATGGGCACACCATGCAATCAATCAATCAATACGAGGAAAGATTAGGATCATACCACCGTGTAGAGAAGGAAGGGCTTCTTAGAAGACTGGTAGCGTAGTGGCACAGACCAGGTACACAGAGAGAGATGGAAGCCATATTTAAATTGCTGTGTCAGGATAAATGGAAGAAATTAGCTAATTTAAAGTGTCAAAATGTTCGGACTTTGGCCTTTATTTATTTGATTTAGTTAATGTGCTTCTGTGTACAGTTGTCTGTTTAAAGGTTTGATTAAAATATTAAACAGAAACAACATAAAAACAACAAAAATAAAAACCACCTATTATAGCTATATAATATATAGCTTGGCCCCAAACAGTTATATGAGAATGTAACAACGACATGAGAACAGTGATGTCAAAAACTCTGCAAATGTTTCTAATGACTTTGTTTGAAATTAATCCTGCTAGTTTCCATGGCGATGAAGGAGGTTTTATAGTGAAGGATTCACTCTATCATAGACTATCTTGGGCTTTGCTTCTTTCTGGATTCTCATCGTGCTTCTAAGGTGAATGTGGGGCTATCCCTGGATTCTTCTGACTGACCATTAATAGAAGTGTCCATCATTAACACAGCAACATTTCTAGATTCTGACACTTTTGTACTAATCTTTGTTTCAGCTTTCTTTTGAGACCAAGATTGTACAAACATCCCTTGTAGTTGTGAAGTTATACTCAATTTAATTTGGGTGTCATTTTGGACAGGAGGCAGAAAAATTAGGCCCCGTCGAGAAGAGTTCACATCCTCACACTTCCACCTCAGAGATGCAGAAGTTAATGAACCTAAATTCAACATCATATGCTGCTTTTCAACACATTTTCCTACTATTGTGCTTCTATAGATGATGCCTGTATGATGTGACATTGTGAGGGTTTTAAATGAGCAAAGATCAACTCGCCATACGAGGCATTCATCTCAAATTCTGTGGAAGGTATCATCTGGCAGGTCGAGAACTCAATTCACCTGTAAATATAGCCTGATCCTCCTTTACAGTCAATGCGGTAGAAGCAGTGGAGTAAGTAGTGAGGCATGGCTGTGTCTTCTCTCCTCTCATTTTCCTCTCCTCGTCTGCTCTGCTGCAGCTAATACCAACCTGTTAGCAGACAGCACAGGATCCACAGTTAGCTGCAGCTGTGTGTTCGTGGCTCAGGAGGGAGAACACCTCATGGATTAATCATACGGTTGGCGGTTTAATGCCAGGCTTCTCCTGTCTGCATGTCAAAGTGTCTTCTAGTAAACCACTGAGCCCCTAAATTGTTCCTAACATGCAAGCCGATGCCTCGGGTGGCAGATCTGCGTGGGAGAGCGTGGGTGAATGAGAAGCTCCATGAAGTGCTTCGCCCTGCTGGATTTAAAAAGGCCTGTAAAATGCTGTCTACGCAGTCAGCCACTATATTTTCTGGTCTTCATCTTGTAAACATACAAATGTAGAGACACCAGAGAAATTAAAGGGGTGTAGTTTTCATGTAGCTTTTACAAAGTGTGAGCACTCAGAGATGATTGTGGGAAGCAGACAGTCTGTGTCTGTGGAGGAATGAGTGACGGCCGTTTTTTCTTTGTAGCTTCAACTAAAGAAAAGCTCTATCAATAAATTCATGTGGGTTTGCCTCTTACCTGCAGCAGCTCAGCTGGAGCAGCTTTGCGGTCATTTTAAAACTATGAAATTGGCATTTTGAGGATTAGATGACGTGACTTCATTTTAGAAGTAGCATTGCTTAGGTGTACAGAGAAAGGTCCACTTACCTCTTAGTAAATGCACTGCACTTCAGTCTGGTTCAAGTGTGTTACCCTAAATTACTCTGAACATGAATACCTGCTGAATAGAGAAGTCATTCTTTTAAATGTAAAATCATGTTTTTATTTATAAAAGTACATACAGTGAAATGAGAGCTCCAGTATATTTCACCATCTGACATTATTGTTTCTTCCTAATTTTGCAATCTCTACCTGATTTGGAGAAACAAACACAAAACAGCACATGGGAGCTACCACCATGAGCTTCCTGTTGTATTTTAAAATGTTAAAAGTTTTTGACATGCATCATTTTAAAAAGTGTCTTCTCCAGTCTACCCAGAGGTGAACAAACATGACTGTCCTTTTCTTCTTTTTGCTAAGGGGATTATCGATACTTTGCATTCGCTCTAATCATGTTGCAGTGCAGACATGCCAGTTTTTCCAACCAGGTTCCTTCCACCTTTTTTGGAGAATGGGGATGAAAATATTCCAGAACATTGTGTAAATGGGTGAAATCTTTAACCTTTCAGCCTTTGTTTATTTACGTGGTTGGAAGAGAGAAGCAGGAACTATTCCATGACATCTGTCAGAAAAACATCCTGGAAAGAGAAGTTTAGAGTTAATCCTGAAAGGGCTAACACAGGACACTGCAAAAGGTTGAAAAGAGCACAGAAGGCTGGAAAAAAGTTTAAAAAGCTCATTACCAAATCTTGAGTAAATCAAACTTCTATGCCAAGAGGGTAAATATTGAGATTTCAGACAGATCAAGCATTTATCTACATCAGTGTAAAACTACTTGAAAGTATTCACCCCTTTGCTATTTATCTTGTTTTGCTGCCTTATAACTGGGCATTGAAATGTATTTTATAGACTTTGTGCCATCTGATCAACACAATATGGCAAACATTTTTACACTGGAAAATATTCATAATTATAAAAGAAACAATAATGAAGAAAAAAACAGCAAATCTAAATTAACATAAATATTCTCTAAAGTCAAAACTTTGCAAAGCTCATATTTGCAACTACTACAGTAGTCACATGTAGACATACTCAAGTCTCCTTGGGTATGTCTTTGGTATATAAATTTAGCCACTTTTTTAGCCATATTTTTGCCTATTCTTCAAAACAATACCCCTTTAGAATCTCAAATTTTATGTACTCTGCTAGTGTGCAATCCCGGATTTGGCTATACTGAAATTTCCCAGTCTGGGATTAATCAAATATGTCTGATTCTGATTCTGATACCATAACAAAACATTCAAATGTTTCCCCTCAAACCACTCCAGCAGTACGCTTGAGGTTATTGCCATGCTGTTTAAGTATCTTTGGGGAAAATACTGAACCTTGTATTGTTCAGCAGTGTGTTTAAAAGTTACTGAAGGTAGAATTGCCTGATAAATTAATGAAATGTAACCCGTGACTCAGTTCTCTAGAAAACTGAAAAAGGTTTTACTCAAGAACTTGCCTGTGTTGGCAAGTTCTATCATCCATCCTTCTGTCTGACCAATGTACCTGCTCCCAAAAGCTTTATTGCTATTTGGTTAGGTTTAGGAATCAGATTATTAGCTGAATAAAAAACTCAATGGTTTTTCTAATATCTACTGAAAGCTACAAATCTCCCTTATATGCTTATTATAGACTTTGTTAATTTGACATCACTAAAAATATTTCACCTTTTGTCTACTCTGCAAGATTTTAGACTTTCCATACAGGCTGTATTATTTGATAAAATGTTTCTGTAGAAGTAGGAAGGTATTTTATCTTTCTTTTCCTCAGCAGACGATGATCAACCCCAGACACTGATCCAAAGGTCAGATGTTTTTTTTTCTCCCTCTGCTATAATGTGACCTTTCTTTGAACGTCCACCGACACAGCTAAAGGCTTTAAGCTTCTTTATCTTACACACCTCACTTCAGATAGTGCAACATAAAATAAAATTAAAACTTTCAAGGTTGTCACAAACCATTCAAGAATATTGCATTTCCTAAACTTTACCTCCCGATTTGAGGAAAAACAAAAGTATGCCACAGAAAATATTAATAATGACCCCTAAGTGACATTGCAATCCGCTGTCACTGCTCGCCAATCTAGTGTGGACTTAACCTTCAGATTCATAATACATGGCAAATACAACCACAGACATACAGTAATTATACAGCTTATATGTACTACTACAGGCAGATTTATGGCCGTTGTGTTTATATTCACTTGCTAGTGTGTGATGTGGGGCTTAAAGCAAAACAGTAGTACAGTGTGGTTTCTCAGCCTCAATACACAGCTGGGCAGCAACAGTTACAAAAAGGCTTATAATAGATGTCTTTGTGCCATTCAAAGGGTCTGGACAGCAGAGTTTTATGGTTGGAAAGTTGCGTAATGTGTCTTTAATGTTCGTACTGTCAATATATCCTTCTGTAGTAAAATACTCTCATACTCTAATATGAAAGTACACAATGAAAATAGTTTCTTTACACATTAAGCAAATGGTGAATATTAAAATAACTTTTGAATTAATTAAATACTTCATTTGGTTCAAATTGAATCTTTAAAATTTAGTCAGAGTGATTCAGATTCTTTTTTGGAAAGAAACTGAATAATTTCAGTAACCTTGACTTGAAGCTGGCAAGTTGAACAAACTTAATATCTGAATTTTAATTAATTTAATTCAGTCAGTTGTTACCAAATGAAACTAATTAATTTAAGTTGGTTCAACTATTTTCTTTTTACACTGTGTTAAAATGGAGTCAATGTCAGACTGAACCCTCAAATGAAGTATAACAAGATGACATTCTGGCTGATATCTGATATACCAGGAGTTTGGAGACGTCTTTTTTTTTTTGTCTGGTGTTCTCTGAAAGGCAAAACTGGGGCTTTTATTCATATTTTTCCTTCTGGAAAAACTGACTATATTTAGATATGAAAAGCTTGTCTTTCTCAGTTGGATTGTCAGATGTGTGATTACACACAGCTCCTACTCATCATATCCTTAATATTCGTGAGGATCAGAGAGACTTCGGATTGTGTCACTGGTCTTGTCACAAGTTTAGGAGTTATCTTGTCAAAAGAACTGTTTTAAGTGACATAAACAGCAGAAATCAGTCTGGTCCCTCAATACTCTAAACTGACAATGAGAAGATAAAGCCAGAAGTCCTCAGTGTATTTCTTCTCTGCTCCTTCTTTTTAATGTTTTTCTGTTCACATTAGTGTTTCCCCTCAGGGAGAATGACTCATCAGGAGAAATTAGTTACAGGCAAAGTGCACAAGTAAATATTTCCAAGACTTTCAATATTACAGACTTCTAGGTTAATTTCAAAACATGACTCATAAGCAGCCCTGTATTGGTTCACGGCACTGATGCACTGATGTGTTGCAAAGGCAAAAACTCTCTCTTGATGGTAAATATAAAGTAATGTCTCTGCTGCCAGAACAAGGCTAGACACACTGAAAGAAGCTGATTGCTTGGCTCTGTAGCTAACATGTTGAACGTATTCTTCACATCTTCTCTCTATCTGCCAGATCATTGGGCACATGTTTGGGATGAAAGCCTCAAACCTCTGTCTTACTCTTTACTCTTAGCCGACCTGAGAACGGTTCACTTTCCTCTTCTTCAGTTACAGTAATGGAGGCACAGGTTCAATCTGCACAGCACTAAATGTTTTTGCAGCAACAGAAGAAGCTGATATGACAACTTAGATGGAGATACCAATGGGTTTGTGCTTTTCTTTTGACATCTCCTATTAAGAATTTTGGTTTGACATTTTGGAGTGACATATAAAACCTCATAGAATAATATATGCTAGAATAATAAGTTATGGTGGAAACAATCAGGTATGACCATTAACAGTCCAGGTTACCATCAGGATTAAAAGCAGAGGTGTGTGATGTGCAACAGACAGCAAAGTGGCTGCACCCTTCTTCTTTTGCTTTTGGTTTATTTGTGTTCAAGATGAGGTGATTGTTTCTGCACACGCTCACGAACTGACTGACTGGTTCCCTGTACTCAGCTTCTTGTTTATTATTGATACACCGGACAACTGCAGAGTAATCAGAGTATTGCAGATGATAGGACTGTGAGACTGTGTACAGTGTGAAGAGAAATGGTAAGAGTACAGTCCCTTGTGGTGTTCCTTAGTTGCTGACCACCATTCAAAAACACATATTTAAGAGCCAATTAGTCTACTGCTATATAAGACAGGAAATGGTGGGAACACACTGTCATTACCCAGCATGCCATTTGTTTTATGTTCTTCATTGAAAAGAAAATAAAAAGAAAATAAATCAGCTTTTAATGCAGCGGACAGCGTCTGGACATTTATTCACACCATCTACACCAGGCAGAAGCGTGTCAGCCAAACGTTCCAGATCTAAACATTCCTGGCTTTAAGCAATGGCTTAGCTCCTTCAACACCCATTTCAACCTCACTTTTTATTTATTTATTTTGCTGAACTGAGCCAGAATAGCTAGATTTCTATAAGGAGCCAAATTTAACATCATTACATGACATTCACTGATCATGAGTAGATAAAAACACTGAAGTGAGTTTGATTTCCAACCATCGACTAGTAAATTAGTCAGGTTGTGTTTTTCAGTTGGTTTTTGCTAAAAACACATGAAAAAGCTTGAATTTCCCTTGTTTTGCTCATTTCTTTAAAGGTTCTTTAAAGATTCTGCACCATCTGCATTGTTAGACCTCTGATCTTGTTTTTCAGTTGTTTCAGTATAATGAATTTGCCTCTGTGTGAGATTAAGCTTTCAGTGTATAAACCTATGATTTCTCCCACTTAGAATAAATTTTTCTTTTTACTTTTGCACCATATTCTTATAAAATGTAAAAATGCAGGGCAGTCTCTCCTGGGGATCAGGACCCATGCTGTAATGTAACACTGAAAAACAACTAATTTATCAATCTGTTTGCCAATGACCAGGAAAAAAATCAGGAATGTTTCATTAATACAGATATAAGATTTGGGGATAATGGAGTAAAAATATTAGAAACATGAAGCAGCTAACACAGCAACCAACGAGAAGATTGTGTGAGGAACTCCTTCTAGACAATAAACCAAGAAGAAGTCAACTATTATTTAATGCAGGACAACTTCTGTTTCTACCTCATCAGAGCAAAATGTGGAGCTTCATTAAATCCTAGGGGGTCTTGGGTTGACCATGTTTCTATCAGAACTTGCCTCATTCTTCCACATCTGACCGCAAGCGATTTCTCCTAGCCAGAACCGCCTATTCTCCTGCATGTGTATGTTTTGGCTGCGTTTACCCACAATGCCCTTTGCGTTGTATTTTGCATCCTATATCTGGTTCAAGACCAAGACCTGTGTTGTAGTTTGCTTCTTTGATTCACGTCAGACTTCATACCAGATTTCCCAAGCAAACAAACTAGGATTGATATCAGAAGAACTGGTGTGAATGTAAGTGAACTCAACACTAAGCATGTTCTGAAAAGTCGTCTCTCGTCACAGATTCATGGACTGAGCTTATAACAGAGTCATATGTAACCGTCACATCATTACATACTCACCTGGGAAAATAAAATACACAGTGATGTTCTGACCACAGGCAAAACCAGACCTGACTGAGTCTAAAATTAAAAAGGAAAACATGCTACTGGTGTGCCTGCAAAATATCCACCAGGTGTGGGAACAATATAAAGAACACCCCAACTTACCTACTACCCTCAACCTCCACCCCTAACTTCCATGTGATTCTAAATATGTCTGTTCAAAACAACATGAAAGCAGCTCAGGCAGCAGAGAAACTGAGAGGAGCTTGATTCTTCAGACGTACTCCTGTTATTGAGCGCTCTCACTGGTGATAGGCTAGTTTGAGACCAAAGGAATTTAATCCGAAGCAGGCCTGGATTTAAAGGCTGGAAACCAGTCAAGCTTGGAAGGAAAGCAGAGGAAAGGGGAGAGAGTCAAGAGCAGGGAAGGACACAAACGCTTTGTGAAACTATGAAAACGGTCCTGTTGTCTAAAAGCCTCTGAAAGGGATTAATATTTAATTAATAATAAAACATTTTGAGAAAGACCACAACAGCATTTATCAGATCAGAAGGTCTAAATTAAACCAATGACATTGTTAAGACTTCAGGACATAATTGATATTTTCAGCATATTATTGTAGAAGTTTAAACTTTTCTGAATGTTAGTCGTAGTTTTTTTCTGTGCAGTCATTGGTTGGGCATTTTGTCACTGGCCACATGTTAAGACCCATTAATCCATTAACCTTTTCCTGAGACTTAAAAATAAGCTCAGTCCATGCAGACTATTTTATTTACAGCCTGAGATTAGCAAGGTTTCTGTCTCTAAGGCTAGCTTTTGTTTTGATGACAAATACACGTTTCGGCTGACAGTTTCCCAGTGGTTTACATTTATGTCCATAGTTTTTATTATTTATTATTCTCAGCGTTTCCAAGCCAGACCTTTCAAGTCTCCCAGAAAATCCTGTTATAAATGCACCCTAACAGCCCAGCCTCTTCAGAAAACACAAAGACCAATGAAACATCCACAGTCAAGTAGATAAATATGAATGTCAATCAATACTGACCTAATAATATTTGCTCAAAAATAATAATTGTTAGGGAGGCTCCCATGTGCCCCATTTTCACCAGCAGGTCTGGGTTAGAACACATTTTTTGGTTTCCACAGGCAAATATTGGGAAGGATGCTGTGCTGAATAAATTTGCTTTGCCAAGAGGAGCTGTATGGGTATAAGGCTCCTTTTGATAATCTCTTTTTTAATTTCTTTATTTGTTTAAATATATTGTTTTATCTTCTTGATTTAGTATTATGGAATTTTTGTAATCTTGCTGGACCTGACAGAAAAAAAGGACATTGATCGAGAGAAGTAAGGAAAAGTGGAAAAAAGGAAGAGGAGACAAAGATACAGTAGACAGAGGCCACGACTGTCAATTCAACCTAACACCAGACAACCAACTACTACACTTGTACAGAAACACAATAGACAATTTCTTACAGTTTTTACAGTTAAACTAAGCTGACAGTCATTAGAAGCCCCTAAAAAACAAAACAAACAAACAAAAAAACAAGACAACACCAACAAGATGTATCACAACAACAACCAAAGTACCAAAGACACACACATAAAAACAGAAGAAAAAAAGAAAAACCTAAACAAAAAGAGCTTGTGTACAAACCGACTGGACAACTCAGTGATTGTGTCAGAGTGTGAGGAGTCAGGACTGACCAGAGATGAGTGTGATCGAGCAAATGTGATCACGCCTCCATGGAGGCTAGAGGCAGACTAGAGCAGCCCAGAGACCCGGGCGATGGGCGACAATCCCAGAGCACGGACCTGTTCAAGACAATTCAAGAAAATGTGTTGCGCTATTATATAGCTGCTGCATCTATCGCTAAGTGGCTTGTACCCCTCCTACCGGGAAACGGTACAGTTGACTGTGGAAATGGAACAGAGGTCAGGATTTACTCTACCAAAACACAACAAACCGTACGACTTCGAGGTCAACAGCTTGGTGGAATCAGGGCTATAAGCAATAAGATGTGTAATGAAAGCGTCTCAATTTTCTAATGATAAACATTTATTTTGAGCTATTGAATGTTTCTTTCTCTAATCTGAGGTTGGGTTGCTGAGGCAACGGTTCCAAAACCCATACATTCATTTCCCCAGTGAGACTTTCCAGCTCCTCCTGTGGGATTGAGAGGCATTCTGAGTCCAGAACAGATATATAATTCCTCCAGTGAGTTCTTCGTCTTCTCCTGGGTTTCCCGCCTGCTACTGCAGCCTGTCTCAGTCACTCCTGCCTGCTCCCACAAAACTTGTGTTGGGGGGATCTCTGCAGGGCTCTAACATGCATCAGAAAACCTAGAAAAAAAAATGTGTTGGGGAAAAAAAGGTTGGGAAAAAGATGGACCAGTAAATCCAGCGTTTCATCTATTGGACATTGGGATGAATGTGAGGAGCTGAGGTCGACTGTGCTAATACTCTCTGATTTAAGTTGTAGTATTTCTTTGGTTCATATTAGATCTGACTTTGTGTGATAGACATGCAGACGATTAAAACCCTTAAATTTTTAGGATAATGGACTTTTTTGTTGTTGTTCTATTGCACCTGTTGAGCGGTGACTTGGCTGGAAACGGGATGAAATACTGTGTGTGGGCACCATTACCTTGAACACACACTGAAACATTCAGATACGTGCATGCATGAACATGAGTCAAGACTGACTGTTGTGCTCACAATTCTTGGAAATCAATTACAGATGCTCTTTTGATGCTGTAGCACCGATCATTTTCATTTCACCAAACATGTGCTGACACTGAGTCTTTCAGTGGTCTGTTTTATGCTTTCTCCAGGTTTTATTGCCTCCTCCGAGTTCTTCTCTGTGGTGCACCGCAAGCAATTTCCCTAATTGTGTTTTTCATCAGCAAATTACAGAAGGAAAACACCATGTCATGCTCGATGAGTCTGTCACAGCTGAGTGTCTCCAAACTGGCCCACAGCGCTGCTCTGCTTATTGCTTCAGCTACTATATGTTGCTCCAGGCAACTGGCTGATAAGGCTGAAGTGTGCTGTATAATATGATGTGTTTGATTGGCCGATCAGAAAGTGCAGCTAGATACACAGGCGGTGAATACCATCAATATTTTAAGATACATGAATCTAGGGGAGAATTGACAGGAACTTTGATGTTTGCTTGTTTTATTCCAACTTGCTTTCTCCATTTTTTAAAAGGTGAATACTAAAGATTTTGCAGCACTGCTCCCTTGCCTTTCTCTTCTCCGTCATTCACTGTGGAGCTTGTTTTGCCTCCTGTTGATCTTGGATAAACTCTAAAATGGCTTTGTTTCTCTGTTGCAGGGTTTTCTGGTTTGTTTCTTAGCACAGTATGGAAAGTCTTTTGGGATCATAAATTGCAGCAGTAGGGTGTCACACCAGCCCGTGTTCTTAATGTAGTTGTGTCCAGGAAAAACCGCAGCAACAATGAGAGGGGGAAAAAACGTAAATATGTCTAATCTATTATTTATCTTGTGTGCAAAGAATAAAGCTAGACTGTTTAACAGGCTTAACTTCTTTGGTTTGAAGGTTGAAAACTAAGACGTCAGATCTTATGTGATAATCTTACATGATCATCTCCACACACTCCCGAACTCATCATGCAATCACACTTTTGCACACTTACATCATTTTCTTTTGCAGGCTGCTTCCCCCTGCACGCGGTTTCTCTACATCAAAAGACGTTGAGCTCACTGATGCACCAATCTCTCGCAGAGGGACGTATTCTTCTGCACACAGGATGTGTGTAAACAGCATCATGCAGCATTTGGTATAATGATTAAGGCGGAACATGTTATCAGAGTATAACTGTGTGTGTGTGAGCAAAGTTTGGTTAATGTAGAAATAATGATTAATTATTAGCTCCTGGTTTCCTAACTAAAAAAGTAAAGAAAAGACTTTTTACTGATGTGGACTCCACCCATTGATTCATCAATTCATTGAGTCTGTTGGGAGCTAAATGGAGCTTCTAAAAGTCAAATGAAAATCCTTAACGGTTCTGTGTCTAGCACACCGCGTCATCAAATCTCTGCACAGGACTGCTCATTGTCAAGAATCCTTTTAACTACAGTCCTTATTGCAGAACACAGAGAATGCGCAGAATCATTAATGATCTTCAGGATCATTAATGATTCTGCACATTCTCTGTGTTCCCAGAACATTCCCAATCCCTTCAGAACACATCAGAAATGACAGATGGAAAAGGGATTGACTTCCACACAATATTACTTTCATTTGGCTTGTAAGCACAATAATTTGTCAAGAACTTATGCTTGTAGAGCGGTGCAGTTCTGTTTGTAAACCTATCATGATTTATGGTTCAGATGATAATTTGTGTGTGAATGTGCAAATAAACGGGAGATAACATTCGGTGTGATAAACTGCCTGTCATGGATATGTTGCTCCAGGCACATTTAATTGAAGCCAGTTGGATGAGTGAGACAGTATTAGAACCTTCTCGTGTGCTTCGCTCAGACGGGAGCTTGACCCTCACCACCACTCAGCCTCTGCAGCCAGGTTACTATGGCGACTTCAAGATGCAGCTTTTTTTTCTTTGTTTTAGAGGGTGTTAATGATCAACTTCCTTTTACAGCTCGGCTACTTCCTAATGAGTCATTAATGCTGTGATTGGGTGCAAAGAGGATCCTAGATGTGGAAAACAAGTGTTTGCTTTGCAACTGACTCCTGATTTTATTTTGACCCATGCTCCCGTCGCCATGTGTCACGTATTTGAACTTGTATGCACTTTCGTTAACTCACACATTCATACACACACACAGAGTAAACACATAACTCTCTGGGAAGGACAGTTTGATTATTAGTTCTATTCTAGGAATCATGATTATAGCCATTTGGAAAGACTAAGTGTGTGTGTGTGTGTGAATCACAGGCAGACATTGTGTGTTCTGTAATGCAATTTGGTGCATCACTTGGGTTTTTGAGGTGATTTTTTTCTAATTAGAAGGGTTTTTTCTGCAGGACTTCAGTACCAGACTGAACCCATTAACAGCATTTGGTGCATGGACTCATTGCATTCAGAAATGCACAGCTCTAATTTCCAAAAAGAATTCTAGTCAAAACAAAATCATTTGTTTAAAAAAAATCTTATTAAGAAAACACAGCTTTAAAAATGGCAGTTAACATATCTTTAGCTAAAAAAGCTGGAAGAAATCAAACAGCACAGGAAAAGTATGACAACTAGTTCCAGATAATGCTGCAAATCTTTCCAGGTGGATGAAATGAACTTTTTGATCCTTTTGAGCTACAAACACCTGATTAGCTGGTCTGTTGCTATAGGCAAGGCAAGGCAGTTTATTTGTACAGCACATTTCATGTACAAGACAATTCAAAGTGCTTTACATAAAACAAAGACATTACAGATATTTAGAAATAGTAAAAGGCATCAACACATAATCACAATAAAATAATAAATTACATTAAAATGATTAAAAGCAAGATAAGTTTAAAAAACAACACAACACAATCACTGCTCAAATCTTAACAAAAACTAAGACAAAATGTAGAACCAGTGTTTGAAAGTCCTTCCCATGATCCAGCAGCCTGAAGAAGCTCCTTTAGTTGAAGTAATGGTTTTCTGTGGTGTTGTCAGCGTCTCACATGGAGGAACTTGTTCCAGAAGTCTTGTGGCTTGTTCAGATGCAGCTTTACAACAATGTTTCTGGTAGAGAGAAGATGCTTTCTCCTGCAACCATTCCAAACAAGCCACACTTGTTCTATCATTATAACTGCACTTTCACAAACGTCAGCATTTCTGAGTCATGTATAGTTCCTGGGTTCTTTTACATTTTCTGATCTTGTTTCTGATCTCCTGGTGAACAATTTTTCTTTCTATAGAATGATGGACTCCAAATGGCTTGCAAATGACTGTACAACCAGACTGATGGGCAGCAACAGTTGTTTCTCTCACTTAACTTAAGTTAAAAACAGGATGAGGCTAACATGAAGGCTACAGCAGAGTTAAACACAGAACATGGAAATAGGTGTTTTCTCTTAAGTTTTTCTGTCTCTATAGAAGAGATGTGCTCTGTGGGCCACTGCTGATGGACTGATCCATCTTTTGATTTGAGGCTGAAACTGCTTTATGTGTCAAAATCTCACAATTCCACAAAATATATGTTGCTGTTCCTGGATGTGTGTGCTTGTCAGTTATGTGAGCAGTTAGTGAGGATATCAGGCTCCATTCAGACCCACTATTGCAAGACCTCTTATGTACTAATGTAGTTCACCGCAGTGTGTGTGTGTGTGTGTGTGTGTGTGTGTGTGTGTGTGTGTGTGTGTGTGTGTGTGTGTGTGTGTGTGTGTGTGTGTGTGTGTGTGTGTGTGAGCACAAGTCAGAAACACTGTGTTCTTCTCATCAAAGCCCCACCCTCCCTACAGTCTCCAAGGAAACGCAACACAATTGCTACCTGTCGCCTGGCAACATTGCCCGGTATCTTTGGGACACAGAGCTGTTGGAGAACACACGCGCACACACAGACACACACACACACACACACATTCAGTTTGTCAGCTGTCTCAGAGCTGGTTTGTTTTACATTTCTGTGTGCAGACTTTAAGATGCAGCTCCTTCCATCGCACCATACTCTGTGAGAATATTAATGGACCTCAAGTTTAGTCGACGCGTTTCTGATCAGTGATAACAATCAGGGGCATGTGCCAGTATTTATTCTAGATACACACAGTTTTTACATCCTGTCTTGCAGGAGACATAGACACATTGAAACCACGAATATAACTACATATTTTGTGGGGCCTGAAAATGTCTTATTAATAAAAGTTAGAGACCCACCGTAGATACATTTTAATATCTTGTTTGGTTTTGGTTTTAAAGTGTTCCCAATTTTTTTGAGGCAGTGAATTTTTTTTTTTATTTTAAATGAATTTTTATTTTTCAAATTTTTCTTTTCTTTTCTTCTTTTTTGTCATCTGTTCATTAATTTATCAACTTACCGCAGGTCCAAATATAATCCAGTTGTTATGTATTTGTGTATTTTGTGTTCTATCCAATAAATAGCAACTTCATCTGACAAATTCGACTCAGGTCATCATCTCTGGTTTACAGCATGGTCACTTAACGAAGACAAAGGACATTAACGAAACTCATTTATGGGTTTAAAATTCAAAGCACGATTTCAGCATTCGTGAGTCTTGTCTTCCTCACAAGCCTGCAAAGGTCCACCAGGTCTTTCTGTAACTGACTGGGTGCAGCCCAAAAAAATAGATACAACTGCATACTATCCTAGTTCATGTAAAAAAAGCAACAACCCGGAATAGGAGGGCAACATGGATTGCACCTCTGCTTTGTATTGTAATATGATTAAATTCCCCTGCATGGCACAGCTGTTTTTACGTGTCCACTACAGCCCTTAAATTTTTCAAATGTTCCAGAGGGGTTATATGTGAAAATGCACATTTTCTACATTTAGTCTGGACACCTTTTGTAGATCAGCTGTTCAGCTGCATTGTTGGAAGTGTGGAAATATCAGAGTCGGCAGGTAATCTGGAGCATTTCTGTGTAGCAAATGTGCAGCTAACAGTTGTTGCTTCACACTTTCCTGTTTCCTTCTATGTTGCTCTCCATGCAGTTGCCAGGTATCGTGGATAAGTCCAAATAAATATTGTATCAATTTTCAGTGTGTAGATAATGAAGAATAGAGATTTCCACATGCACTTCTTCCATCATGTCCTGCATCCTCTGCATTTCAGATACATGTTGTGAGAAAATGTTTCCAGCAGAGTGTCTCCTGCTGATTATTCAGTATTAATGGAGACCTGAAACAAAACACAATGATGTCAGTGAAGGTAATGTGTTCTTAAACCTTGCAAATTGTTGGACCTGCTGTTTAAATCGGGATGTTAACGTATCAGTTCTTTGAAACTCTTTATTATATATCTTTTTAAATACATATAATATATTAAAAATTAAGCCCTGGCAGTGATAATAAAGATAAAATGTGTGAATGATAACCAGAATGTTCACTTTGCTCTCTACCTCCAGGCTTTCCCTGAGAGGCACATCAGCCACGGACAGTAAAATTTTAAGGTTTAACATCACTGAGCAGAAAGTGGCTCCTAATGCTGAAAGCATTCAAACCCTAAAGTTCAAACCAATCATCGAAGCGTCAATAATTATTCAAACTCTTGTGACTGAAAGATAAAATGTCATCTCAAAGCAGCTTTGACCTCAAAAACTGAGGTTTGTGTCATTCAGCACATTTTACATCAGCTAATTAAGATACAGAAGGAACTGATATCAGCTTATGTAAGAGGCTGGTATTTGCAGCTGGACAGTGTCTCCACCAGCAGGGCCCTCAGTCATCAATTCAGCATAATGTTTTGTGCCAGAGGGACTCGCCTGTGACAGCAACATTTTCAGGTGGCTATTTCTGCCTCTGTCACAGCCACCGCAGGAAGGGGTGGTGAGCTTTTTTCAGAAGGCCTTAAAAAGACCACGTCTGCCTGCAGGTGCATGTTCGTGTGGACTGTTTGTGTGCTTGTGTATATCATAAATCTTCAGAACAGCCAGTTAATCTTACATTTTTTTATCTAAAATTTAAGTTTTAAAAGTCATACTAGAAATATTGTATTTTTTCTTAATATTATTGGGACAGAAATATATTTGGTTAGTTAACGTTATTAACACATCTACAAACAGAGGCACATGAAAGTGAATGGAAACATCTAATACTCAAAAAGTCTAAGATGAAAGGCCACAGTGTTTAAAATGACAGAAACTGGTCTGTAAACATATCAGACAATTTTCTTTTAATCAAAAGTCAAATCTGTGTGAAATAGTAGCAAAAGGAAAAAATGGTTTATGTCTTTAAAAGCAAACTTTTTAACCACTTTTTGAATCATTAAAAATGACTTAATTTACTTTCTAAAGTATTTTAATGGTAACACTTTACAATCAAGTAAACTTCTTTTAGAAAACTAATAGTTATCTGAAAAAAATGTTCCTTATTGTAAAGGCTTACCATTTAATTAATATTTTACTCTATTTTTAAGTAGTATTTTATGTTTTATTTTTCATTTGCTATATTTTATGTTTACATTTAATTTATTTATTTGTATATTTTATTTGTATTTTATCTAATTTCAGATTTATTGATTTAAATAGTCTGCAACCCTCAGGCTACCAGTGGTCGTTTTGTAGCCTAGGTTGCTGGTTCGATCCTCGGCCTGCTGAGCTCATGTCATGGTCGCGCGCCTTGCATGGCAGCTTCCGCCATCAGTGTGTGAATGTGTGTGTGAATGTGATGTATAATGTAAAGGCTTTGGGTAAAAGCACTACATAAAAACAGGCCATTTATTGATCTGATATCAATAAACAGCATCAGTCTTAAAACAAAGGGCAATATAAGTTTGTTTTCCTCTTTTTTTTTGGGGGGGGGGGGGGGGGGGGGGGGATTGTAATTTTTATTAATGATTTAATATTTATCATTTTATTAAATAATGAAATGATAAAAGTATGGTTTTTGCCTTAAACAGAATGCCTGGAGCCTATCCCAGCTATTGTCAGGCAAGAGGCAGGTACCCCCGGACAGGTTGTCAGTCCATGAAAGGGACAAACAACAACTCACATTTACGTTCACTCTTTAGAAACACCAGTTAACCTAACATACATGTTTTTAGACTGTGGCAGGAAGCTGGAGGGGACCCACTCATGCAAACTCTACACAGAAAGGTCCCAGCTGAGGCTCGAACCAGGAACTTTCTTGCTGTAAAGCAACGGTATTATTCACCACACCACCGTTATTATTCCTCAATTCATCACATTTATATAATTTTTAAAAAATGTATTATTTTTTAATTTTTTTAGTGAAGAAACTCCTCTTGAGATACAATATATTTTCCTCCAGGGAGTCCAGGAACAACAGATACATGAACATTTACTCTAACTGCTATAAAACTGTTGGCGTTTGGGTTGTTTATGGATGCCAAAAACATTGTAGATGTACTTAATGCCAACACTTTGTCAGTTAGCATGGCTACATCTATTACTCCTGCCTTCTTCTATAAAATGTGATCAGTTTATTAGCCTGTATCTGGAAGTCCCACAGGAATCCTAGGTTATTATTCTGCATCCCCTTTGAAAGTATTTCCTGCTGCATCTGGGATCTCGTCTGGTGCAGCACCTGCTGCTGCCATGATTAGTGTTTCTATGCTGTCTTTCAGAATTGCCTTTTCCAGCCATAAAATACCGATTATTTTCAGTGATGGGGTTTTCCACCACTTGCATAAACCATAAACAGGATAAAAAAAAATGGAAATCGTTGCAGAAATGTTGTTAGACTTGATCTGGAACGTTCCTACATCAGATCAGTTGCAGTCTGTTCAGGTTGTAGTAGATGAAGGATTGATTTACAGTTTCAGCTTTCAAATTTCATCGGCTCACTTTTTTTGTTCAGTAAAATCTAAAAGATTTTAAACTGAGTCTATAATCAAGTAAAATGGTTGAGCTTGTTTTGGTTGAACTGATGGCAGAACATTAAAGAACATACATGTTGAACTGTTATTGTCTGACATGAAATGCTGAATCGTTTCTATGAGTCAGTTGTCACCAGTGCTGTATATTTTGCTGCTGTGTGCTGGGGAAACTGCATGTTGGCCAGGGAGGGGAAACGGCTCGAAAAACTGGTCAAGAAGTATCAGTGATGGGCAGTGATGGGGTCTGTTAGAGAAGTGCATTAGGAGCAAGATGCAGGCCATCCTCAGTAACAGTAGTCTGGTGCTGGAGCACTGTTTGAGATGAGTAACACATAAAAAGGACCATAGAAGAAGACAGTAGACATGAACACAACTTTAAAGTCATTACCTGTATAAAAACATGTTTATGTCTGGAAAAGTTTTGGCCACTTACGGCCACCATCCATTCACATCTGTGCTTGGCTTTTGTGGCCATTGCTGTGCCCCTTTTTACCACTAAATGTCAGTAATTCTTAAACCCTTTTTTTTTTTTTTTTTGACAAACCACATGATTAAGGCTTATTTTTACAGTTAGTATTGCCAGTATTTGTCTATATATATATATATATATATATATATATATTTTTTTTTTTTTTTTTTTTTTTTTTCTTTTCCTGTCCAGCATGGTAGCAGCAGAATGATGGTCTGGATGCTGCCAAGGGGAGCTTCATTGGTTTAAGCCTCCTTTTGATAATCTGATTAATTAATTAATTTTTTTACTGGACTAGAGAATAGTGAGCCCCAAATCCGGCCCCCACACCACCCCCAGTCACTCCTCCACCACATCCCACCCAGATGTGGCAGACTGGGCACCCCGTCAGCAAAGCCCACATGGATCCCAGCTCCTGGGGCAACAACCTCCCTCTGCCGCTCCTCCAACAAATGCATTTTTCTGACAAATGTGGCTCCATTTAAAAGAGAAATAAAGAGGATTTCCAACAATATGCAATTTATTGCCAAGAAGCATTGCTAAAACAAATAAATAACATTTCCTTACTTCTTGGGTAAAATTCATGCAAAGATGAGGAAGATGCCAGGCAAGTTTCCCACAAATAAGATAAATTATACAATTACTTATAAAGGCTACTTGTTTTTATATCTTAAATGTGTGTTATATATACTTTAAAAATGCTAGAGACTAAATAGTTGCTCTCCCTCGTTTAAGACCAGAAGTTAATCTTTTTTGTTATGTGGTATGGTTATTATCACTGAAGAAAAAGGCTGCTGACATAATTACTTTTTTTTTTGTCTTCTGAGCTAAAGAAAATGGCAATAACACTAATAATTTGGTCCAAGTAAAAAGATTTCCTTAAGCTTCCCAAGCCTGCATAACACTTATTCTTTGAGCTACACATGCATTGCTAAAAACCAATTAAATGTGTTAAATCAAGCTGCAGGAAAAAACCCTCTGGTAACCTCCTTATTGTAAAAATTACAGGGCCCAGCTGATATTACTGTGGCTGTAAAAATTAGAAGTTTTAGACCTGGTTTTAAAGATTTATGTTGTTAACTGGAGAAAACCCTAATTTAAGGTATGTCTTAACAGTTTCAGGGAGCAACTAGCAAGCTCAAGTGGTTGCTTCAGAGAAGAAAAGAGAAAAACCCAGATAATTTCATCACTTTTGTTTGCTTTCAGACACATCTCTGAAAATTCCCTACCTTTTAAATTAAAGCAGGCTCTCTTGCTTTCTGTCAACTCTGAGCCAGAGTGCGTTTGTTTTTGACACCTGCTGGGTTGTTAGGAAAGAAAAGAGATGACAGCAAGAACAATAAGAATGTGTCTCTAACACAAACCTCTAGTACCCTCAGTGCCTCAAGCAGGTCGTTCTGCCCCAAGCTTGTCTTCGCTTTTATCTGGGAACTTGGCGGATTGAGTGAGTTTTGCAGCAGCTCTGCAGAGCTTGACTTTGTGAGGAAAAATTACACTAAGACTTGAAGGAAGAAAACAAATCAGTGAGGTCCAGCAGAATCTTCTTGTACCGGTTATTTTTCTTATCTCTATCTTTGTTTTCTACTTTCATCCTTCTTTTGACAACCTCTGCTGGCTGCCTCATCACCGTCCCAGCATGTCTTTAATGAAATCAGCACCTGTGTGCTTTTAATCTCATATTAATCTCAGGTGTTGCTGTTACTTGAGTCTGATCCAGGTACCATCATGAATCCCAGCTGTGTGTTTGTTACCTAAAAAGCCATCTCCCCATCGTTAATCCTCCTCTGATGAGTCTTTGAATACTACAGATTATTCACAGAAGCGGCAGCCAAGATGCTCGTCATTATGGCTTCTTAATCTGCAGCACCAGTGAATGAAGTTGGCTCTGAGTTATATAATGTTCCCTTACCTAAAGGGCATCAGAGGACACACACACATATGCACAAACAACCTCTACTATTTCCACCTTTCAAAGCTGCAGCCCTTCAAAGGCACTTTGAAGAGACCCTGATTAGCAGACTGGCTCTAACTAGCATCTAGCCTCAGTCCATCCAGCACACAGTCCCAAGAAACCTCGCTACAGACCCATGGGAAATCAAGATCTAAATCCTAACATTAATGTAAATATATATTTGTCATCATAATTCCATCATCACACATATGTTCAATCAGTGAGAGAAGAAACTGGATCATTTTGCAGTGAAACTGTGAGGATGGAGCCTTTCTCACCCTCATATAGTGTTCCATTCACGTCCTGGTTCTGAATCAGACAGCTCACTGCATGTCAGCAGGAGAAGAAAGGTGAGGCAGATTACAGAGAGGAGGAGTGGGAACAACAAGAGGAGAAACAAAGGAAATAAGAAAGGAAAAGCAACCAGAACTCTTCCATGTGCTGGTGATAGTCGGCTGCAATGCAGGCAAAAAACTATGAAATTATTGTTCTTGGAGGGTGTTCGTTCAGTTCATATAAATTATCATAATGTTGTTGTTTGTTTGTTTGTTTTCAAATCAAAAACAAAAAAGTCACATTCAATTAAAAAAGGAAATTGGAGTTATTTTGTAATCTGCGTACACAAACGTGCAAATGAGTTAGCAGTTGAAATACAGCACTTAAACATACAAGCTGTTACAGCAGGTGATTGACAGGAAGCCAAAACAAGAGAGCTTTCAGGTCAAACAGAGGACAGGATGATAAAACTTCTTCAAGAAGGTAATTCAGTTCAGAACCTGGCAAAAAGATGCTGATTGCTCCCAATCGGCTGGGGCTAAAATATGGAGCAAGTACAAACAAAATGGGAACGTTGTAAACAAAACACAAATTCATCATAGAAAATCTCAAAGCCTCAGGATAGAAACCTCAACAAAATAATGAAAAGCAAATATTCAGAAATGCAAGTCGATGTTTGTGAGCAAACCGTAAGAAAACAGCTGAAGAAAATGGGATTTTCATCCAGAAAAGCTTAACGTAAACCATCACTAAGAACCAAACAGGAGAAAACAAAGCTGAAGAGGAGCGGTCATGGAATGTGGATGATGGGATTAAAGCAGGTCTTCAGGATCCACTGTCTGGCATGTTTTAGAGGTACCCCTACTTTTTCACACCTGAATTGAATGAATGGCTAATTAACACAACTTGATGGGGAAGTTCATTAATCTGAATCAAGTGTGTGGAGTAGGAACACATCTAAAACATGCAAGGCAGTGGGTGCTGAGGACTTGGACTGAGAAACACTGGATTAAAGTGATATTTAGTCATGAATCATCCTTCTGTATTGGACAAGGACATAGTGCTGGAATTTTGGTTTGATGTAGGTCCAATAAAACATGGGAATCAGAACAATCAGAATACCTTTGTCATTGCAATAGTAAAACTAAATTAAATGCCTTCCTTGTGGTGTTAAAAGAAAAAAATATATATAATTTAAAAGATAGGAAACAATATGTATACATACTGTATATTAACATTGATAAAATAAGAATATAATTAGCTAAAAACAGCCATTCACTACAGTAAACTATTGCATGTAAAGAACATTATTGCACATGATTTGCTAATAAAACATAAAACGTTCAGATGACGTTTATCACTAATGTTTATCTGCTCTGTCCCAGTTTTAGTAGTTTCTGCATCTCCTTAGATGCTCTGTCTGCTTGATGCCAGAGATTTGAACCTTCTCCTCCATCTTTTCCATGACCATGGGATGTGGTTGTGGGGTTTAAGTCTGCTTAAGGACCAGAGGACATAGAAGTCATTACCTCTGCAGTAAATACATGGTGGACTCTGAAATTCTGGACACTTATTTTATTCCACCAATAAAAAAAAAGTTTTGGTGATGCTGAGGTTATTTTTCAGGATGATGATGCATCCAGAGGAAAGAGGGTTCAGTTGTTCTCTTACAGAAAGTCAGTGAGTCGATGACATGGCCCAAAAATTTCAAACTCAGCTGAAATTTATCATGGAAAATTAAATAAGGATCCATCCTGCAAAGCTGATCTGGCATCTATTTAATGATAAAGTTGGGACCAGATTAATGATTAGTATTAATATTAATTGACGAAGACTTAAGTGAGTTTTTTTCCCCTTAACTTGATCTTAATGAGTAAAAAAAATACACTTTATTTGTTTTTTTAGGCTTGCTTTTCAAAGCCTGTTGGCTTACTCTTTTTTGTAAAACATCAATAATTTATTACATTTTTTTCTAGTTGAACGGAACACCCTCCAGGAACGGTGACTCTATATTTTTGAGAGCTCTGGCTTGCTGCCGGTAAGGTCTGAAACGAACCACCAGTTTAATGCATGCTGGCAGTCAACACACTCCGTACCAGTCCATTTAAAATGAACTTGGGTCAGCTACTGGTCCGTCTATGCCCAATTCAGATGGAGAACATAACATCCTCATCTAACTGCATGATCCATTATAGATTTTCAAAAAGACTCGTCTTCTTTGGCTATTCACAATGAGGTCAGGGGTCAGCTTCAGAAAGGCCCTCTAGAGGTATTCTCTCAAAGGGAGCCTGAATTAAATGGACTGCATATATGTGCCATTTCTTTGGTCTTTTTGACCCCTAAAAGTGCTTCACATTGCAAGCCATATTTGCACATTCATGCAGCATTTTCATTTTTTATTCCATTATCATTTATATTTACTATTTTAATGGTGCAGCACATGTTTTTAGGGGTCATAATGTTCATGGACACTTACATGCAGACGTAATGAGCCGTGGATCAAACCCCTGATCTTCTCGTTAGTAGATGACCCACTCTCCCTACTGAACCACAGCTACATTTAGGATTTATGTTTGATTAAAGTGTAGTTTAAGCTATAGTGCCTCTTCATTCACATCCAAAACACTTCATTTACATATGTGAGCACCACAGCTGATGCCTGATGAGTACGTGTCTGCAGGAGTCAGAGTGGTCGTCTGAATAAGGTGCAGCTGTTCGCTTTGCAGCTGTGCAGTTAGTGAAAATGAAACGTTGTCTGTCTTTAATTAGTACTTCCGTTTGTTTGCATATTTTAATGAATAAAGTATATCTATTTTTACTGCAATTACCCAGTTGCTGTGTAGATGCATGTGATACTACATGTACTGTAAATAAACAGACTGGAAAGTTGCTGCACACGGCTGCACAGATCAATGTGTAAAGTTCTTTGCAGACACTTTCAAAAAGTTCTCACTAGGTGATCTGCAGGTGTCTATAAATGTTACAAGGAAATGTCAACAGTTTGGATCATCAAACTGTTTCTCATTGCAGCGTTTCTTCCATGATTCAAGCCCATAAGTCTTTGAGTCTGAAGACAGAGCTTGTGGCATGAATTTCAGTCTTTATGCATGCATGGTGATGCAGATTAACAGTGACATCTTCAACACACTCAAACTCAACAGGACCATGCAAGTTTCCACTAACATACTCAAACAGAAAAGGCTATCTGTATTATAATTACTGTATATTGTGACATATATATTAAATTTTGCACATCATCATTTTTGCTTTGGAATTATTGTTTTAACCAAAGAAAATCCATGCAAAGGTAAAGAGTAAGGCACATGTCCCTACCAATGTCCAGCAAGTCCTGACTGGTCCCTTCCATTTTTCGTCACATAAAAAGCTGAGAGATCAGTTTTATCTGCAACAATTTGCTGCTAGAAATGCAGCTTTACACCTCATTTCATCTTATATACTGGTTCTGTTCTTTTGTTTCCTGCAACAGTATTGGCTACTATCCCTATCCCTTCCCTACTGTCGCTTACTTCACTGAAAGAGTTGGCTGCCTGGTACTAGAGACAGGTATCATGTGTCTTCATTCACAATGTCAGGAGCAAGAAAAAAGAGGTGGGCATTGGGAGTTATTTTAGAGTGAGTCAACATAGTCACAATGAAATTAATTTCTTAACTGCTAACAAGTCATTAATATTGGTGATAATAATAGTCACTGAGCAGAAACTTGTTTCCTTAACATAAATCAGTAGGATATTTATCAGGTGACAGAATCAAAGCTGCCAGAGGAGGAGATGCAGTTACTTTATTTCACAGTGGTTTCACTCAAGAATGTAATGAAAGCTTTACGTGTGTGTGTGTTGCTCTGTTTTCTACCGTGCACAAGTTGCAGAAGAGAAGAATGGGACAGTATGGCAGAGGAAGACTTACTTCCCCCTACAAAGCATATTAAGCCATCCTTGTTGGATTTTATAGAGGTTAAAGCAGGTTATAGAGGAAAATGTCCCAAGTATGAATGTGGAGGACAGCTCACCAGCCTGAAAGGGAGTTTTTCCTCAGTCTTGGTCCTTGAGGACCACTGTCCTGCATGCTTTAGTTCTTTCCTACTTCTATTAGTTTTTAGTTTCTGGGACCGTCATCCCAGAGGACCCGGACTGAGAAAACACTGCTGTAAAGCATGACATAAAAACGCTGCAGTGAAAGGGGGAAATATTGAATATATTTCACAACTTGTAGGATAAACGGCAGCTTTGTAAAGTAAAGGTAAATGTTTAGTAGTTTGGTTAAATAAACTTAACATTGAAGTTAAAAGTTTTTTCTGTATTTAATTTCAGTTATATGATTGCCTTTATTTTCACTGTTCCAGTTTTATATATGTGTCAAACAGCAGCTAATTCTGCTAAAGGACAGCTGGAAGTCAAAGCTAGCTTGAGGTATTTTCTTTTTTTTTTTTGGTGTTGTTGTTGTTGTCGTTTTTTTTTTTGTTTTGTTTTTCAAAATGGCCCACTGAGGTAAAAAAAAAAAAAAAAAAAAAAGATCAAAACCATTTTTATAATGTAGTGTGGAAAGTTGCCACCCAAGTCAGAGGTCCTGGAAACTTTTTCCATCTCTTTTCTCTGAGAGAAATACAGAGTTAGAATTTATTCATTCTTTACACAGCAGAGGAGACTTGGTTGGAATGAGACTTCCTGTCTACCTTTTGTATATTATTTTAGAGGGCTGGGTATTGTCACTAATTTCCTGATTCGATTTGATTCAGCCTGTTTCGATTAGATTTCCATTAAATCCAATTTTATTTGTTATTGACTCATTTACAGCTAATTGTGTAACACCACATATTTTTCTTGAATATCAAAACATTCTCAGATAAATATTTTTATAAAACACTGAGTGCATGTACTTGATAATCAAAATCAATTATCTGGGAGTAATCAGATTACTGTAATAATCTGATCTGATACATCTACATGCATTTCTGAAATACCATAACAATACAGTGTTTCCACCATTCACAGCCAGAAATGCTGTGATGGACTTGTGGGTTTTTGTGGGGGTCAGAGGTTGGACTAAGGTGGGAAGACAGTTTAAACGGAGTCTGGGGAAGAAATTCCTCCCTGATCTTAGAAGATCTGGAGAAATTTCTTTATCTTAGTCTGAGGAAAAATGTCCAGCATGGAGGAATTTCTTTCTGGCAGATTTCTTTTTGGGTCGTTCTTCTATTTACATCAGAGCTCCCAGATTCTGTATTCTACTTAATAAGCTCTCTGAAGAGTGTTTCCTCTGTTCTTTCTCTTCTACAGACTTCTTCTGAGCATATATTTTCTCTATAAGCTCAGATTTGAATTTTCCAGTTGCTTTTCCTTGTTCTCCCGTTCTCATTCTGTCTCCATGGCAGATCTTTCTATGGAGGCTTTACTTTCACCCTCAACCAGGAGACGGTTCAAACTCTTCTTGGATTTTCACCAGCACACCTTTATTTTAGATGTTTCCTCCACCTCCTGGGCCATGCAGGTCTCAGCTCGTGACGCCCTCTTACTCTCAGCAGTGAGATCTGCTTCCAGCTGGATGACTCTGCTGGAGATGTCTGCATGTAGATGGTTTTTCTTGAGTTCATCATATAGGATGGCCGTCTCCTTCTCAGACAGATTTCTGTGATTTCATCTGTCTTCTCAGCTGTTCATGAGAGCCATTTATTCCTCAGTGATGTCTTGTTGTTGATTCTGGAGCTGGACATAAATCTGGCTGAGTTCAGTCTTAGCTTTGTCTGTTTCACATTGTAGGTCAGAAACGAAGTCTCAGGCAGTTCTCTTTGGACTTTCTCCTCAAGGAGTTCTGTTTCTAGTTTCTGCACCTGCCTAGACATTAATGAATGCAGGATCTTACTTTTGTGGACCTCATAATGCAGTTCCTTCAGCTGATTCAGCAAATCCTCGTGTTGTTTCTGAAGTGCTGAGATCTTCTTGTCCTTTACAGCCAGGTCTTGATGAAACTATTGTTCTGGGACCTTCAGTACACCTGGACTGTAACACGGTTTGTGCTCATAGACTGTTTAGTTGATGGTGTGTTGGCCAGCAGAAGTTTTAGAACTGGATGTAAATCTGCTGGAGATGGTAGAAACACAGGTTCTAAACGGACTCCAACAAGGAATTCTGATCCTGGGACTGCAGATGTTATTGGGGGATTCTCCAGGTTTTCAGACATCTTACAGAGTTTAGCCTCTGCGATGCTGTTAAGACTACTGTCGACTGGATGGGAAGATGTTTGACTCTCTGCCTGATGACAGGACTGCTTCAGGTTTCCAGACAGAGAATCAGCTACTTCAGTCTCTGATGGTTGGATGACTAGAGGTCACCAGCTGAACTTCTGTTGTTTTTGTTTCAACCAAAGGTTCTGAATTGAGTTAAACTGGGACTTCTAATTCAAAATTTATCAGAGAATTCTCCAGTGTTTTGGATTTCTTTCAGACTTCAGCCTTAGTGTCATATCTCTGACTCTTGTCAATGTCCTCAGGTGTTTTTGTCTGCAGTGTGGGACATTCTTCCAGTTTGGATGACATGTCGGAGTTGGACTCACCTATTTCCTGGGCAGTTACTGGATCTCTGCTAATCTTTTTGGTCAAATCTTTGCTGTTGTGCACCTTTTGTTTCATACCACTGACTTATTACAGAGCAGGAATGTACTTGGACATCAGAAAAAGTGTTGTTCCATGTTTTGACCTGTTACTCGTTTCCATCTCTCACCTACAGGAGTGTTGTACGTTTATGAGCGTACAATGGGCTAGTGTGGCCTATAAATATCATCCACCTATTATTACCATATTAATCTGCATGCATTCATGCAGAATCGAAATGAAATTCTCATTTACCTCCACCCAGTCAGAGATGAGAAAATGGGGACAGGTATGGGCCTCTGGTGTACACATTCACCATCAAATATCAGTGGGTCTTTAAACACACATGCAGGCTTCAGTTTGGTTTTGTGGTGATTTCTGTTTGGAACAGAGGTTCAAAGGCTTCAACCTGTTTCCAACAGAACAACAGAGCACAGCAGCTCCACCCTGATCAGATAAAAAAGGGCTTATTGCTAAGCATATTGTGTACCTTGTTTTGCACAAGAGTTGTGTTCCTATAATCTGACAAGTCCATTCACACATGGAATCCAACCATTTGTTCATTTTTTTATTTATTTATTTTTTTTGTTTTGGCTTTTACATTCTAGTTTACTTAATGTAAACTAATATATAAATACACATATATATATATATATATATATATATATATGTGTGTGTGTGTGTGTGTGTGTGTGTGTGTGTGTGTGTGTGTGTGTGTGTGTGTGTGTGTGTGTGTGTGTCTTTGCTCTCATCAAATCATCCCAAAGGTGTAAAGATCAATCTCATATTTTGCATGCAGGCATCAGCTGCATGTGGAAATTCTTTTAATGGGGTTCTTTTTTTAAAACAGCTGGTGGTGCATTAATAAGACAGCCAGAGACTCTTCCTCACCAGCGATCAACTGCTTAATCTGCATTCATGCTCCTCAGCCTGAAACAAAGAACGTGCTGCTTTGTGATCTCTGTGTGTGACATATAGTGACTTCACACATTTACAGCATGCAGCATAGATGTCACTCAGCTCAGTGTCTGATGTGGTACGGTGTCTTTTGTTTGTTTGTTCTTATCAGTATGATTTCTTCGCCGGTGGTCTCTGCTCCTTCTGTTGTTTTCCATCCTTTCTGTCTCGACAGGACACCTGTCTCCTGTTGTGTAGCCTTGGGACATCAAGAAGTTACGTGTAATTTTATTTCTCTGCACAAATACAGTAGACAGAACTTTTGATTGGCTGGGATTTATATTTTAATATCATACACAGGGTGTTTTTCTCTCTCATGCTAACAGTAATATTTAAAGAAATGTATCACTGGGATCTCTGTGAACATGTGGTCTGAGCAGCAGCTGAAATTAGTGAATTGCATGCAAGTTCTGCCTGTATCCACTCCTCCACCCAGATTAAAGCCACTTCCAGTTTGTTGCAGCTCTATAATCTTCCTGTCTAGGGGCCTGGTAGCTGTAATAGTCCTTACCTTGACACTTGCTGCATTATCATTGCTGTGCTGGCTGGTTATTATTGGATCTTGTCTGTTCACTTTCTCACAGGGGGGAGGGTTTGTTTGACAGCTCAGAACACAGTGAGTTACAGTATACCAAGTGAAATTAATTAGCCTTTCTAGAGGAGATACAAATCCATTTAACATTGACTGAATCGATCAAAGCCTTGATTAGGGACATTCCTACCTCCTACTCTGTCCAGTTTTATAAAACAAAAGTGCACAGCTAAGTCTAAAAGCTTGGTAATCTCTTTGTTTACCCATGCATTTCCTGAGCCTCTACAGGCCATCCAGCTGTTGTGTAATCCAGTTACAAGTTAAATGATCCAATCACAACTTGGTGTGCGTCTTTTGGTAATCCAATAACAGAGCAACTCAACAATCGATAAGGAGCCCAAGCAACACTCCCTCTCACTCACATTAACACACACACACACACCGTCAGATCCTGTAGTCGACTCAAATTGTTGCCAGACCAGAGTGTTAGATTATTCATCAAAGCTGGGCAGCTTCTATGCCTTCAGGCATTTTTAGAGGATGGATCCCTTGTTGGTCCATCTCTGCCTCCACTTCACGCTTACATACACTGAGTATGAATAAATAAAGTAACCCCTAGAGATAATCAATTAGCCTTGCAAATATCAAAAGTTAGTAACAACTGACTTTCATTTAGTTATTATGCTGCATAACTTGATTTCATCAAATATTAAAGATTTTTGTCAAAGCGTCTCAAAATTCATAAAATTAAAGAATTCTTATGGCATCTGTGTCATTATGCATGGAATGTAATAATATATGAAGCCGGGAGTTTTGTTTCAATGACTGACAAAGTTCCCCCCTTAGGGTGTAGAAGAGGTGATGTGAGACTTTCATTTGCATTCAACTCCCTTATGAAATCATCTTATTTGGAGATCTGCTCATCCCTTGTGAGTCTAGTCAGATTTTTTTTGTTTCTCTTCAGTCACATGTTAGCACAAAAACTGCTGGGAAACTGGGATGGTAACTGAATGTTAGTCCTGAGAAAGAAGAAATATGTAACACATTTAATGCGATTATTCTAGTTCCACCCAGAACAATATAGAAACTGTTTCTTCACTGACTTCTTACTGAGCATTCTTCAACCACAAACAAGAGGCTCTATGTCCCCTTTGACACTTCAAATACTTTTGACAACTCTTGTCAAAACACGGCCAAAGTACAGAATAGAATGGAGTAGAAAGCTTTATTGACATTGCACAGAAGTACAATGAAATTAAGGTGCATCTCCAAAATGTGCTTATATAGATAAAAATAGATGTATAACATATATGAATATATCGACCTTTGCTTAGCAGCAGCAGCATAATGCAAAATAAACCCCTACACAGCACTGTTATCACATCTCTGTCATGCTGGATTTCTGCAAGCTTTGTGTCAGGTCCTGCATGATCCCGATCACAGTGCAGCCCCCGAGTTTGAATCATCTAACAAATGTGCAAAATGCAGCAAAAAGAAAGGCTGTCTTCAAACTATATGTATTAACATAATCAAGTTTACTGACACCCTTGCACAGTACTAGTATAACTAGAAAAGATACTGTATACTAGAAATCAAAACAAGTTTAGTCAGATAACTAAATCTAATGCAAGTGGTAACATGGATTAGCCGGCAGTAAAACACATCATAGCTAACTGTAGTGAAGCCTCCAGTCAAGTAAGATACAGCCAAACAGGATTTTCGTTCTCCTTTAGTCTGACTAACACACTTCGTAGCTTTGTATTTTTAACTGGAAAGTCCTGCTTTAGTCTTCCTCTCAGCTTTAGTTGTCAATCTGCACACTACAGATAAAGTAACAGAAATGTTGTCACTGTTGGGCCCGTCCTAGCGTGGCATCATGAAAACCTTGTTTCACTTCAAGATTTGTAGCAGGTCCCATGGGATCCACAGTAAATGACTCTGTTATTCATTGTTAACCACTTATTAATTCATTTTCTCCAGTTAATGATGTTTTATCAGTTTGTTAGTTCCTGAATTTTTGGGATTAAATAAGATTATGCTTAAAGCTGCAGTCTGCATTCTCTGAGCAGCCTCTAATTCCACAACAAGCTGAAGACAAACCCAGAGAGAAATTTTGTTTAGAGCCACCAAAATAGCTGATGAATGCCCTTATTTAGGTGAAAACAAACCATATGAGCTCAGATCGTATCCCCCTGTTTGTGGGCATCTTTTCATCTGAGGGGGAACCATTCAGTAGCAGAAAGCAAATTAACCAGCTGTTCTGTTTACTGAAAACAAAGTTTAACAAGATGAAAATATTATGGATATTCTGGTAAGAACGTTAATCCTATTTATGTAATGTCATACCTTCACATCACAATTTGCTGCTGTATTAGGACTTTAAAGATCATTTCAAACTCCAGTAAACAACTGTAACAAATTATTTGCTGTTCTTGCAGAACACACAACCTCTGTTTGCCTCATATTACCTGCTTATGAGTTTTCTGTTGCAGCAGCTGGTGACGTGCAACACTGCAAGATTTGCTATCCATCCAATACCAAATTAATATTGCAGATACTGATACTTCTAATAGGGCTGTAAAAATTAATGAGTTAATACAAAGAGATTAATCTGTGGAATTAACTCATTATCACTCATGCCACATTAAAAATCCGAATTTGTCATTATCTCTGTGAGAGAAGCTGATTTTGGGCATGTTGGTGCCTTGTCACAGTGATTAACCAAATTTACCAAAAAACACTTTATCCTCCTGATTGATGAGGTTTCTGGTAGTTTTCCAGCCTCACATTTAGAATTTCATCATTGAGTGTCCAGAAACAAAGATGCTGCTGGTGCCATTTATCTCAGCGAGAGAAGCCAATTTGGGGCATGAATGCCTTGTCTCAGCTATGAACTGAATCTCCTAAAACAACTTTATTCTTCTTATTTATGAAGATTCTGATCGTTGTCAAGCCTTACATTTAGAAGATGGCTACAGGATGACCTGTTTGATTTATCAAACAATTAACTACTCAGTTGTTGCGTCTGACATTCTGGTCCATACTCATCACCAGTTGGTCGTGGATGTGCTGCTGTCTGGTGACTGTTTGCCTGCTCGTTGCGTAGCGGAGTCTCATAACGATACATGAAAACACAAGAGGGGGGGCATGTGACAGACAGGCAATTTAGACTCAAACATCCAGGTCACTCTTTTGAAGAAATTCAGCAGCACATCCTACATAGAGAAAAGGAGCTGAAACTAAAGTATCTATGTTGTCACACTAGTATCGATCAATATCAACACCAACGATCATTATTATCAAAATTTAGATCGATCCACCACTAATGGCAGCAGATCTGGACCTGTGTGCACCATGTTACCCATTTTGAGTCACAACTTTAAAGATTACATCTTTGTAATCTTAAAGCTTTGATGTACCACTGTTATCTGCTCCATCCTCATACTGATCTGCTAATAGAAGTGCATCATTTAAAAAAGTTCAGGAAGTTGTTCCGCCTCCAAAAAGAGACATTTGTAAGGTATTTAGGGACTGTTCAATATCACCTGAATCTTAAAGAGCTAGTTTTATTAAATAAATTAAAGCAAACTGTAGACGTACTAAAACCAGAGATGTCTGGTTAAAGTTTATTATTGATCTTTTCGCCCCCATTTGGCCTGTGATGACTGCAGTGATTAAACATAATGAGTTTTTTGTTTGTTTCTCAAGTTAGTGATGTTAAAAATTGTAACGTTATCTTGTTCCTTTGGATGATATCTAAATCAGCATATTATTTTATCAACATCTGCTGAACTGAGCTGCTGCCTTCTGGCCAAGTTAGTTATTTCTGAATAGTTATAATTTATATTTGGCCCAAAGCGCTCATTCGTCTATGTAGGAGTACATCCACAGATGCTGTTTTTGCTGTAAACTTGTATTCCTGTATTAGACAACATGCATTAATTCAAAGTGGGAAGGATAAAACATCTGTCTTGATAAGATCAATTGCAATGACACACCAACAGACTCATTACCTGAAGCTCGTGTGCATTTATTTGATGATCTACATTGAATGGGTTTGAGTGTGCTGCATTGTCTGATAAGATGCTGCAGGCTCTGGTTAGAATCGCTCCATGTTTACTGCAGCTGCTCATGTTGCTCTGCTTTTTTTGACTTTCCTGCAAATTGTAAAGCAAAGTTTGAATCGTGTTTTATTTGGAGGAAACTTCAAACAGGAAGCTCATCATTCATCTACATGTGACAAAAGAAATCTGAGAGAATATTCATATAGAGCAGATACTTCCTACTAAGGCAGCAAACAATATGTAGGGCAATAAAATCCACTCTTGTTGCTGCTTGAAGATATTTCTATCTATCTATCTATCTATCTATCTATCTATCTATCTATCTATCTATCTATCTATCTATCTATATGTATATATATATATATATATATAGACACAAAATACACACACACATTTATTTAGTTTGTTGTCTGGGTGCAAGCATTTAGAAATCACTAGACTGCAAAAGAATAAAGAAGATGAGTAAAGTTGAAAGAAGATGCTCCTTTACTCAAAGAGTTTCATCCAGTCCACAACAGAAAAAATAAGTCATCATATCGAAATACACTAAGGTTAAGAAGGTGTGTTACTTTGTCCGAGCTTGTGTTTAGCACCAGTGCTTACATTCTAGTTCTGCAGCAGAGAACACCGACAGAGAAGTCGCTGATTGTAGAAGTTTCTTGAATCAACACAGTTGGTCTCCTGACTTTATGAAATCCAAATGTATTTTTATCATGTTCATAATGTGTCAGATGTGTTTGAGGAGGGCTTCTTTTCTGGCTCTTTAAGATGTTTTACATCATCTCTAAAAGGTTTGTTCAGTTGACTAACTGGTGAGGTTTCAGGCCTGAAATTGTAGTTAGGACATTCACACTTTGGGAGTTGTTGAAGACCAGTCTGCCCATCCTGTCGGTCACATCAGTCTCTGTCACCTATAAGTTGTTTACCTGCCTGACTGCCATGTGAGATGTTTTGGTCACAAGATAGAAGGTGCGAATGGTTGTGAAACCGCCTGGAGAGGTAGACCTAAAGCTGCTTTGTAAGTTTTACTGTAGCTAGAAGATTCCTGAGGCCACCTCCTCCTCTTCTGACTAATGTTGTCTTTTCCCTCTCAACAAAAATTTCTTCTTTGCTTTTATTTTAAACGGTCTGTCTTCCCTATAAATCTGAAACTTTCAACAAGTCAGATCGGAGAAAGCCTTTCTTTTATATCCCTTTTTTTTTTAATCAATTTCAGATCAGTCTGAGAAAATCCCTGCATGGGTGCATGGACATTGTCCAGCTACGATCAGAACTGAAAAAATGCTGCAGCATGCAGAAAGTTTTGACAAACTTTTCTACCCAATGTTCAGCATTTCTTCATTTTGATTCTAAATTATGTTGCATAGATCACTTTGTGCATGCAGAGGGTCTCCAGGACAGTTCCGGAGTTTCTCTTTCTGTTCTTGGTTTAGCATTGAGCTTATTCAAACTTTTACACAACCCATTCTCATTCCCAGAGTATCAAAGATGATCTTTCCTCAACCTTTAAAATGTTGTCATAGTTATATGTAGATAATCGATGTTGCCTTTCCTGTTTGTCCAGCAGCCACCTGAGTTATGCACACTGCAACAAATACTCTTTGCAGCATGAGGTGCAGAGGCGTTGCTAGGCAAAACGCTCTACTGGGACACAGGCCCCCTACCACATATCCCCCGTCTCCCATACACACACACACAAACATACACACACACACATACACTGCCCCGTGCCACTGCCACATTCCTACCAAAAATACTAATCGAGATATTAATGAGTGTAAGAACATATTTATTTTAACAAACATGAACACTTTCAACACAGCAGCAAAAGCAAAAATGCCATGACAAACGATGGCAGGTCAGAACTCTTCATACACATTCCACAGTAATGGCTATCACCTGGTTTTCAGGGTGATAGTTCAACTCATTCTGAACAATTTGTTTATTCTTGAGTATTAAAGCGTACTGCATATTTTTCAATTCCACAAAGGGGTCAATCACTTGATTGTGTCATCTTTAGGAAAGTCAGGAAGAGATGTGTCTTGTTTGGATTGTCATCTGCTTCAGTTCAGCTCTGGTTTGAAGTGACTGGGTCACTTGGTTTAGAAGCTATTGGATTTTTTCTTTTTTCTCGCTCTCTCTCTCTTAAGAAATTATTTAAATCTGTATTAAAATTTGAAGCAATTCAAAAGAATTGGCACCCTGTATGAAAACCAAAAAAATGTGTGTTATTTCTTTCTGTTTACGCCAGAAGTCTTTAGTATGTTCTTTAGTATGAAAATATTATTTTATGTCCTTAATGAGAATTTCCATTTCACGGAAAGCCTGTCATTTGACGGCGGTCTTACTTTCCTCTTTCTCATCCCTCCTTGCTGCTTCCCTGTTTCTGCTTCGAGTGAAGTGATATCCATCTACAGAAGTCACGCGATAATATGTTTTTGTTAGTATAAGGTCATTTGGCTTTATTTATAAAAATAATATAAAACTGACTGTTTTTATGACACATTACGAGACCTCAAACTGCGCTGTGTGCTCACCTGACACACGGAGAGCTGCGTGACGTGTGTGTAGTTCACCTGCTGCTCGTGCACGGTGACATGCAGTTACAGAATGTTCCCTGAGGTGAGACCATTGCTGTCATGATGTCATCTGCAAGCTCAACAAGGAAATTCTTGTAGACATTAGACACTAATGGACTTTCTGAATTAATGAGTGTGCTGAACACAGCCTTGGAATGAACCTATCTGCAAGTCCTGCATATCCCTGGTCTGTCAGTGAGGAAGTAAACTCTAATTTATTTGCATAAATTTGTAGTCAGGTCCAGAATTTAAAGCTTGCCAACTAGGTTTGGCTGTGTTGAATGCTGAAGTCGACACACAGTGTCTGTGATGTTTTTGTTATTATTTATTTTCAGAATATGTGGGGGTAGAGGGTAATGTAGACTATATCCTCAGCTGGCCAGGAATGCTCACTGATTGGGTCCAGACTGGCTGCAGTGTGGTCTTTGATGTGCAGGAGAACCAGTTTCCCAAAGCTCTGCATAGAAATCAAAGAGTGGTCCGGGGCAGATGTGATAGTGAAGGGAGAAAAGAGCTGCATGGTTAAACTCTAGCCATTGGGGGAACTTTTAATCCATCACACACACAGACACACTAAAAATATCAAATGAAAATTTGATATATTTGATTTCTCTGTGGTGCACACACAGCATTGCTTCAGCTTGAACCAGATCCCACTGTGGCCTAACTTTCAAGAATTAAAGGGCACTTCACTGGAAATTCACATAAAAAACAGCCAATATAATCAAAACTCTCACATCAAATAAATGTTATATTTTAGGTCAGTGTTGCATGTTTAAATATTCTCACAAACACAGTTCATCCTCTATATGTGCATAAAGTTTTTTTTAAAAAGGCAACAACTACTGCAAGCAAAACCCAACAGGATCATGAGAGACTCTCATCATCCTAACAACGGTGTGTTCGAGTGACAGCGCTCTGGCCGGCGCCTAAGGCTCATTAAGACGAACACAGAGACCCAAGAGAAGCTTCTTCCTTCAGGCTGTCAGAACTGGGAACTCTACCCTGTAGTGACCCTGACCACTGTCCTACCTTCTGCTGGAAAACAATCATTTACTCATGTCACTTTAACAAGGTTTATGTTTTGCACTACCATTTCCAGTGTACAAATTTCTATATACATATATAAACACATATTGTCACTCTGTGTAGCATGCACATCACTGCACAATTACTGCACTGTGGCGTATTATATTTATATTTATTGTCTTTTTAATTTATCAACGTGTTGTTTTGTTTTTTTACTAGTGGTATATAGGTGTGCACAGCCTTGGATGCATGTATGACTGCATTTCACTGCCATCTTGCAGGTGCATGTGACAAATATAGCTTAAAACTTCTTTTATATAAATAGAAGTTTTTCCAGTGTTTAAATGTTTCATTTACTTTTTTATTCATGTCTTTAAAACTGAAAAATCAAAAACAGCAATGGAAACCCAGCTAGTTAAAGAAATAGATTTACTGAAGCTATTTCAGAACCAGAACCATTTTGAATGTTTAAAACTTGCATGAAAAGGAAATGATTAGTTCTTGTATTAATCACTGATTTATCAATACCAAAGCAACTTTAACCAAGCAGATCAATGAAGCAAAATTAGAGCAGTCAGCCAGTGAGTGGCTGGGAGCTGACATGACTGGAATAACCCTTTAAACCAGTCTGTAGCAACGTGATGGACTAATGAAAGAACTCGTGTCCTGTTTGATGATGACGATGGTCACCAGTGTCTGGGATGGAGTTTGACATGGTTCCTCAGGTTCTTGTGCCAAAGGGATTTTGTCTGAGGTTTTGTTGATGTCCTGTCAAATCTCCGGGAACCTAAATGAGGTTATTACTTCTTCTCCTTCTCCAGTCCCTGTTCTTACTAAACTCTTCTAGCAAGTCATAATTACCTGTTTGTCCATTACCCAAAACTAAGGCTGGGTATCTGTAATTGATGTGCACCACCACACATTTTCCTGAAGCAATCCCACCGAGGAAAAAGTTAAATATGATTTTTTGTGTTTTAGACATATCTTTGAGCTTGACATTTTTTTTTCTTTGCGAGTGTGATCTTATAAATCTCCTGAGAATCCAGCTGCCCCAAATCACGGACATCATGTGCCCATCACGAGAAGATACAAATCAGTGATTTGCACAAATGTAATTTAGCTAAAGTTCCATAAAAACCTAAGAGAATGCTATTTATATCTGCATATTTTCCTGTAAAACTGAAGCTGAGGACACAAGGCACTCCTAGAAGGTACAGTTGTCTCTAACTGGTCAGTTCCGGTTGCCTGATCATGTTCTCATTGGACCCAAGGTTAGTGTAACCACTAAGTGGAGGAATCTTAATAATGAATTATTATGATCTTTAATTGTTTCGTAAGAAATTACAATCAGTTTATTTAAAAGGAAAAACTTTAAGCACAATCTTTCTTGTTATTGTATTTTGGAATAAATAGACCTTTAAAGGACTCTCTGCAGCGTAAATAAGCTTTTATCAGTCAAAAACGTTCCTTTAGTATATATATATATATATATATATATATATATATATATATATATATATATATATATATATATATATATATATATATATATATATATATATATATACACAGTCATGGACAAAATTGTTGGTACCCTTCGGTTAATGAAAGAAAATATCACAATGGTCACAGAAATAACTTGAATCTCACAAAAGTAATAATAAATAAAAATTCTATGAAATTTAACCAATGAAAATCAGGCACTGCTTTTCAACCATGTTTCAACAGAATTATTTAAAAAAATAAACTCATGAAACAGGCCTGGACAAAAATGATGGTACCCTTAACTTAATATTTTGTTGCACAACCTTTTGAGGCAATCACTGCAATCAAACAATTCCTGTAACTGTCAGTGAGACTTCTGCACCTCTCAGCAGGTATTTTGGTCCACTCCTCATAAGCAAACTGCTCCAGTTGTCCCAGGTTTGAAGGAAGCCTTTTCCAGACGGCATGTTTCAGCTCCTCCCAAAGATGCTCAATATGATTTAGGTCAGGGCTCATAGAAGCCACTTTAGAATAGTCCAATGTTTCGTTCTTAGCCATTCTTGGGTGTTTTTAGATGTGTTTTGGGTCATTGTCCTGTTGCAAGACCCATAACCTGCGACTGAGACCAAGCTTTCTGACACTGGCCAGCACATTTCTCTCTAGAATCTCTTGATAGTCTTGAAATTTCATTGTACCGGCACAGATTCAAGACACCCTGTGCCAGATGCAGCAAAGCAGCCCAGAACATAACAGAGCCTCCTCCATGTTTCAAAGTAGGGACGGTGTTCTTTTCTTCATATGCTTCATTTTTCCATCTGTAAACATAGAGCTGATGTGCCTTGGCAAAAAGTTCCATTTTTGTCTCATCTGTCCATAGGACATTCTCCCAGAAGCTTTGTGGCTTGTCAACATGTAGTTTGGCTTTTTTATGGTTTGTTTTTAACAATGGTTCCTCCGTGGTCGTCTCCCATTAAGTCCACTTTGGCTCAAACGACGACGGATGGTGTGATCTGACACTGATGTTCCTTGAGCTTGAAGTTGACCTTTATTCTCTTTAAAAGTTTTTCTGGGCTCTTTTGTTACCGTTCGTATTATCCGTCTGTTTGATTTGTCATCAGTTTTCCTCCTGCGGCCACGTCCAGGGAGGTTGGCTACAGTCCCATGGATCTTACATTTCTGAATAATATGTACAGCTGTAGCCACAGGAACATCAAGCTGCTTGGAGATGGTCTTATAGCCTTTACCTTTAACATGCTTATCTATAATTTTCTTTCTAATCTCCTGAGACAACTCTTTCCTTTGCTTCCTCTGGTCCATGTTGAGTGTGGTACACACCATGTCACCAAACAGCACAGTGACTACCTGTAGCCTATATATAGACCCACTGACTGGTTACAAGATTGTAGACACCTGTGATGCTAATTAGTGGACACACCTTGGATTAACACGTCCCTTTGGTCACATTATTTTCAGTCTTTTGTAGGGGTACCATCATTTTTGTCCAGGCCTGTTTCCTGAGTTTATTTTTTTTAATAATTCTGTTGAAACATGGTTGAAAAGCAATGTCTGACTTTCATTGGTTAAATTTAATAGAATTTTTACTTATTATTACTTTTGTGAGATTCAAGTTATTTCTGTGACCATTGTGATATTTTCTTTCATTAACCGAAGGGTACCAACAATTTTGTCCATGACTGTATATATATATATTTTTTTTTCCAAATATCTTGTCAGATGTTGTCCAGAGAAAGTAGGGAATCATTCTGCTGACAAGTTGATTAGATTCGAGACTTGGAAGCAAACATTAAAGTGCATTCATGGCTGCATCCCTGTCATTCATATAAATTAGGTGGTGCCTGAGGCTGCATTTCAGCAGCTTTTTGTTTGACTATCCTGTTATTTTGCAGCGTACACATGTACAAAATTACACAAACACAAAAGGTTATTTTACATCTTATATGAATAAAAATTTAAAACATTGCAATACAGTATAACATATTAAATTATGTTTAATAAATTACACTAAATATGTTTTATCATTGAATTCATATTTTATTTTTTTTTTAACTGGAGCTTTTGAATCAGAATTACTACGGGGTGTCACACACCTCGGCCTCCCTGGTAGTTGAAGCTCAGATTCAGGGGGAACAGTGTGGTTTTTGTCTTGGTTGTGGAACAGTGGACCAGCTCTACACCTTCTGCAGGACCATGGAGGAGGCATGGAAGTTCATCCAACCAGTCTACTTGTGACTTTGCGGACTTGAAGAAGGTATTTGATCATTTCCCTTAGGATGTTCTTTAGGGAGCGCTTCAGGAATATGGAGTACTAGACTTTCTGGTAGGGGCCATTTGGTCCCCATACAGCTGGTGTCATAGCTTGGTACACATTGCTGGCAGTAAATCAGATCCATGGTTGTTAGGCAGTATTCACCAGGGGACAGTGCAGAGTTCAGAGTTCACCTCCAAGTTCCAATGTCTGTTTAAGACAACAGTAAACATGGTGACAGTGGAGGAGATCATAATGTACATTCTAAGAAAGAGAAATTAAGAGAGGCAGTGCAGTAGTCTGTGCAACCATGAAATACATTGCAGCTTCTTCTTCTCCTTTGTTCTGTTTGCCTACCTACTGCACATCAGCCATACTGCTCAACACTGCCCCTGTGGTTTCTGGTGGTACTGCTCCATTTGCTACATCAGGCTAGGCATCCATAAACTTTCTGTAAATGGTTCAAATTATGCTCATAAAGGACACAGAACTCAGACAAAAGCCTCCATATCTGTATTTAGAGTAGTACATGAATGGATCTTTAGGTTACTTTCCCGTGACCCGGTCTTGGATAAGAGGAAGGAAATGGGTGGATAGATTTTGAAGTCTTTGTAAAGCTTTTAAAGTAAATGAACCTCAGAGTACCCTGATCAGTCAGTCATTGCAGTAAAAACAAATAAAGGTAAATTCGAGACTTCTGACCTCAAAGGAAACACATGATTTGATTATTTACAAAAACATGTTTCTAGGTTTGAGGCATAAGAGGCTCTATGATTTGAATGACTAATTTGTTTTAAGTTACTGACTCAATCTCACTGCACTGAAAAGTGGTGATTGGTGGAATATTTAAAAGCTTTAATTATGAATTTGAGAACATCTTTTTTGTGCTTGTTTGAGTTTTGTTTCACTAGTGGGTGCAAGGGTTAAATCCACAAAATATGCTTAAAGGATTGCAGTTGTCTTGCTCGGTTTTAATTTATCTGAGCACCTCATATTGTCTCTTATGCACAGTAGCTTTGTTTAAATTTCATTTATTGCCTTAAATGTGTTACTCCCCCTTTGTTTTAAAAAAAAATTTACTTTTCTAAATGTGAATAAAATATTAGTCAGGTCTTAATTTTTTTCAATGTTTATCCAGATTCCCACTGTCTTCACTAACTTCACTGTTCCCAAAACAAACAAATCTATAATCCGCAGCAGCAACACTCGGCAGAAGTTGGATAGAGTCATTTTTCCTTTTAGAGAGACTTTTTAATGAACTGAGGATCCTGATTGTTTTAGTTATCGAAATTAATCCGTGTTCATTCCTGGTGAATTCAAGATTTCAGCTGCTCAGACAGTTTGTGGTGGTTGTCTGACTCTCCTCTTCATGATGCTCCAAACATTTTCAGGAGGAGACAGATGTGAACTGTGGACAGGACAGTTAAAAGCAAGTCATTCAGAATAAGATCAGTGTGAACAAGCTGGCCTGTGTGAGCTGCTGGAAACAGTGACACAATTTTTTTTTTACCAGACATAAATTGACAGGAACTCACTCCTTCCTTTTGCAGAGAAGTCAACTCTCCACCTGCAGCCACACCCAAATGAGCAAACAAGCCCCATTTATCTCCTGCTGCTGGTTGGACTGAACCACTTTCAACAGGTGTTTCCTCAAGTATAAAAACAAACCTCTTCCACTAAAACTATCCCATACAAAATCCTAACCATATTTACACTCCTAAGTATTTAATAACCCAAAAATAAAGTAAACGCAAAACCAATACAAATAACCCGCTTTTAACTCCCTGGTCTCATGGTCTCTCCCAAACCATAAAAGAGTGTCCAGGCCACTTGAAACCCATTTGCCCAAACACCCTGGAGAGAACATGAGTCAGGTGAGTCAACACCATTACACTATTAATTTACCCTTAAAAACACTCGACATTCGGGGACTGCGATAACACAAAACAGAGCTCCAGACTCACTACACAGTCACACCACACACCTTGGACATACACACTTTACCACAAACACTCACGCTTCTGTTGGACCCAAGTGTGTACAAACCGACTGTTGCACACACCGTATTTTGCACAAACTGCACCTTAGAACCAGAACTACCTGTCTGTCTGTAGCATTTTCAGAAAACTTCCAAACCTTTCTGGAAGTAGGACTTTTAGACTTTGGCCTTGTGTGTTTGGAAGTCATATAAATTCTCAGAATTAAACTCTTAACATATCTCACTGTGTTTTGTAATTACTGAAAAAACAGGGAAATGTAAGTTACTGAGTGCACAGCTGCACAACCAAGTGAACTTGTTAACCTTTGTGGTTAGTATGAAATGTCATTCATATTCAGGTGTGTAAATAATGGGTTATTTAGTTCCTCCTTTAGTACAGAAGCACTTACGTGCTGACTGTCACCTGAGTCCCACTACCTCCCCACATCAGTGCATGTTCATTTACATAAATTGAGTCTGTGCTTTTCTATCTCAGATTTCTATGACGTATACGATGACGTGGAATCAATGAGTCACTCCACAGAGGTGATCTTGATACACTGACATTTGTTCAGGCTCTTGAGGTTGCTAAGGAGACAAAAATAAATTGCAGCTTATGTTTCCAACTTCTGGTACATTTCTGATGCTGAGTGTGCCCCCACACCTCGGTAAAGTTTGCCCTTTTCACGTCAGTGTGACTGCATGTCGCCAGTCACTCCAACAAGCAGCTCGTTGGATCGTTTCCTGTAAATTACTTCCAGAGGCCTTAGAGTGAATTAAGAATGCTTTAGAGATGTTTAACTCCATTTCATTGTGTGGTAAGTTTGAAGTTTGAAGTTTGAAGTTTTTTAATTTGAATACAAGACAAAATTTCTCACTAGTGTGCAACAACTGTGGATCCTGCACTTACCACATCTGTTACCAACATGCTATATAGATTTGATTGCAGCATCTATCATGATTCTCTTGATAGATAGATAATTTGTTGTATTACAATTCTGACTTTCTAAACTTAACATTGGTCCATTCTGATGTGAACGTCCTACCACAGCATTTCAACCAGGTTGAGGTCTGGACTTTGACTGGATCATGTCAACACCTTGATTCTTTTCTTTTTTTAGCCATTCTATTGTAAATGTGCTGCTGTGTTTGAGACCATTGACCTATGAGACAGTTTCAGCTTTATCTGTCAGACAGATGGACTCACGTCTGACTCTAGAACACCTTGGTTGGCTAGAAAAGTTCATGGTCCAATCAATGACTACAAGGTGTCCAGGTCCTGTAGCTGCAGGACAGGCTTGGCTCATCATCCCTCCACTACTGTGCTTTACAGTTGGTATGAGGTGTTTGTGACCAAACACCTCCACTTTGGTCTGGTCTGTTTAAAGGACATTGTTCCAGAAGTCTTGTGGTTTGTTCAGATGCAGCCTTGCAAACCTAAGCTGTGCTGCCATGTTCTTTCAAGAGAAAAGAGACTTTCTCTTCCAACCCTTCCAAACAAGAAAATTCCTGGATCCAGGCGGTGGTCTGGAATACCCTCAAAATACAATCACTTGTTCCTTATTCTATTTCTGAGACTTCCTGAAAATTTCACCAAAATGCGTCCATAACTTTTTGAGTTATGTTGTTAACAAACAGACAGACAAACCATCGCCACCGAAAGCATGACCTTCACCTTGGCAGAGGTAATAACGACAAAGTTTATGTGTAATCTGTTTTTCATCAGTGCCTCATTTTAAGACCAAGTAAGAACCTTTTATTTAACATTTTCTTTTACTGAGACCTGTTACAGAAAACCTTTGAATCTTTTTCTCACTCCTTTATGTAAATGGAGCTGCCTTCATGTGCAGGCACAAACTTGAATGAAAATGAAAATGGGTTTGGACAAGTGCATGAAATCAGCCAGTAACTCTGTAAATCACACAGCGATTGTAATCCAGATGACTGCAGAACCTGCACATGGTGGCTATTCCTGGACACAAATATAGTTCCAGCCATTTTCATTAGAAAATCAAGCTGCAGGAAGTCTCATTTGATTCAAAGCAAGTGATATAACTGAACCAGGTAATCAATAAATCCCCTGAAACTAGCTTTGAATTTAAGCAGAAAATAAGAGCAAGATGATGAAGACAGCGACAGAACAGGAACCAAAGGCAGTGGTCAGTGGGTTGATGTAAATGCAACTATTATTGAGAAGAACAGGGAAATAATGTCACATTGGTCAGAGAAAAGTGTTAGACTGGGCAAACAATCAGCTCTGTATAAAACATTAAGTCCTTGATTATTAAAGTCATGTTGAGGACTAATTCCTATTCTAGAACTTTTTTTGTTTGTTTGTTTTTTTGCTTTTGTGACACTTTATTAGCTGCTTTAGGATCAATAATAAACATTATTTAAAGCAAAATGCTGCAATGCTTTGCTTTCTATTTTAAGGGGAGCCTATAAACTGGAAAAGATTAGTGCAAATCACACAGTGTTGGATAAATGTAGATTTTACATTAATAATAGTTTCTACGCTGTAGGTAATAGTTTTCTATTTTATTTCGTTTTGCTCCTTGGCATGGTCATTTCAGCAGATCACATCATTTCAAAACATGCACATTTTGAACAGTTTGACTAGTTTTATGGTCATGGTAACAGTGCACAGAGACCTGTTTTACCCCCGCTACTTTATCTGGATTTATCTAGGATTTTTCACAAGAGCACATTTGTATTGATCAGCACAAAACTTCCCACTGATTTCATGTGCTGCATCATTGGTCTCACAGTGAGATGGTCATGTTGTATTTCTGAGACTGACCAGAAAGGTATTAAACTAATACTTTCATTTTTAACAACCAGGTTGATTTTAAACAATAAACCAACCTATGTAACCAAGCTGAACACACACAACTGGTTGATGCTGGAGAAAAACATTTAATCATGAATTTTTCTATGCAAAACTATTTTCCTCAATTATAAAATACATGCAGATTAATATTGTTGGGTAAACAGCTTGTTACTCTTGTTGTTGGTTAATCACAGGAAGTTGTAGCTGTACCTGGATGTGCTACCAGGCATGGGGCACTGGGCTCCATCCTGGTAGCACATCCATGCCCCAGTGCCCTGGATGACATCAGCAAAGGTTCCCTCTGGATCAACATAAGGGAGGAAGTATGAGAGGAAGGTGGTCGTCACTTCTTCTGTTTGTGTTCAGATCAGTAAACATCATTGCTGTTACCCCCCAAGAGAACAAGCAGAGAGATGGAAGAGGAGGTAGAGCAGATGTGTCAAGCAAGGGAGAACTTAGCTAATGAGATGGATTGACTGATGCTAAGTTGAAGAATGCTAAATCATGTTGACATACAGTTTGAGCAAACCTCCACACTGATTTACTTTTTGTCTTCCACACAACACCCCTCCCAATTTCACAAAAAGCTCCCTTCACATTCAGTGGATAACTCCCCTGGCCTCAAGACTTCATTTTAAACCTTCTCTCAAATGAGCTCAAAGCAATACAGACCCACATACTCACAACACACAAACATGCACGTCTACAACCCACACATCAACCATGAAACATTTAAGATGGGGTCTCGAGGGCCCTCAGAGTTAATGGATCAATGAGAACGACTGAGCACAAAGTAATAAATAGTCCATTTTAGAGTGCTCACTCATCTACATGCCCCCAGCCATTAACTAAATATGCAGCCGCAAGAATTTACACTACTTACACACACTCTCACACACATGTGCATTCACACACGTCTATCGTGAGCAGATCACTGATCAACAGCCGGAGAGCAATTGTGTTTGTGCTTGCCTGATTGTTACTTGAGGGCAGGCTCATGTGGCATCAATTAAAGAAACCTCATAAGGTTTTGTGATGACTCTTGTCATTGTTAGCACACCCAATCAATTCTTGTTACTGATCTGCCTTTCCTCCAGCAGTCTGCCTCTTTCTCACAATGAGGCTGCTTTCATGGGCGCCATTTTAAATGTATGACAGAAATTAGACCAGGGCTTTTTTGGGAGCGAGGGGAATATTTATCTAATAAGTCTGAAAATGTTGTATTATTGGAGATGTTGTCCAGGAAATGCTTCTGTAACCTGTAGATCATGTTGAAGTGGAATTTTCGGGTGAAAGTTGGGATGATTTGAACAGAAATAAGTAGTGTTGCTAGAAGAAAATTCAGACGAACTGTGTGAAATTTGGGGAAATATATTGAAATTTACTTTTACATCTATATCTAGGAAGTACTCTGCAGTGTGTTATAGGGCTGGGAAATACTTGCTGTTTGCAACACGTCCACATACGTATCGTGTATGGGATAAACTTTGTGCCACTGGGGAGCGAATCTGAATTCTTTATATTTGAATTTGAATCATTCAGTTTGAATCTGAATATGCCTGTTTGAATAATTGCTTAAAAAAACTGAATCCAAATGACCATATCTGATATTGAATCTTTGTTTTTTGAATGTGTATATTGGTAAAGTTGAAACTTTTGTATTTGAAAAAATTAATTCCGTAATTCATCTGAAATACAAATTCAGATCTGAAATTCAAGAACAACTGCACAAAACTGACGTTACTCCATCTGCGATCGACTAGTTTTGCCTCACGTCAGGTCCCGGATGTGTGGCACAAAAGTTTGAATTTCAGATCTGAATTTCCTAGCATCCATTTGGCATGTAGGCCGCTCGCGTTGATGCGAGGTAACGTGTCGAATGCATGAGTTGTAATATTGACATGAACATGAATGAGGCTCTCATGTGACCAGGAGCATGAACACAACAGGTCGAAGGTAAACACAATGGCGGATAGTTTTGCAAACCGTCTCTCAGACCTTGTTTGCAACTACTGGCATCTGTAGGATTTTTCCTCCCCGTTGCACAGTGACAAACACTCGTGCCTTAACAGTCGGCAACAAATTAAAAGCGTTTTGGGGGTTGATGACCTGGAAGTAAAATGTAACCGGTATATTGACCTTTTTGCTATTTCAAAGTCCAAATGCTGTGTACTGCCCCTTGTGGAGATCTCCAGTATTGAGCGTTTTGCTGCGCTGTGATTCTGTCGTTTGCAGCAAGTATAAAGACAAACATAGCATAACGCTGACGTGTACGTTTGCATTCACAGCAAGTACATCCCAGCCCCCTGATAAGGAACATTTTTTAGATAATTCATATCTATGGTTTATAATTGCAACATTTCAATGCTCCATCATTTTAATAACATGCATCCTCTTTGTTCTTTCTTCTTCTTTCTTTAATAAACACATTTTATTTAATAAAGCAAACGTTGCGTTTGGGGTCAAAGACTTTACAAACCCAACAAGATAGTGAAGACAGCATCCAAGGCCTGTACTGACACTGGAGCTTACATTTTAATGTTAGTCATTATTTTAATGGCATTTCTTTTCTTTTAATATTTTTTTATATATATTTATTTATTTATTCATTAATAAGTTAGATTTTCATTTAGTTTCTTCACTTATTTTTTAAATTTTTGGCAAAATCCTGCTGACAAAAACAAAGCTGTACCAATCATAAACCCATTTTGGCAGAAGTAATAATCAATTCTTTTAGAAAATAATCAACAGAGTGAATTATTTTAGCTCAACAAAACCCTTCACATTTTTGCAAATATTTCATTATATCTTTTCATGGGACTATAGAAAATAAACTTCGACATACAGAATATCAAAGTTTAGGTTTAATAGTTTGGTGTCCTGCATATCAACCTTTCATTTCTATAGTGTTGTCCCACGAAAAGATATAATGAAATATATCTGCAAAAATGCAAGGGGTGTACTCACTTCTGTGAGATACTGTATGTAACATTTTGTATGATATAATGCTGTAAATATTTAGAGTGATAGGCCATTTCTCTGCAGTTGGCATTCTTTTCTTACTGTTTCCTTTGGGAAGACAGCACAGATCTTTAATCCTAAATCAAATATGTACACATTAGTGTTTTCAAGTAAAATATCTCTTAACGTATCTCCCATGACCAACAAACTGAGACAAAAACAATCAGATTTTCTTAACAGTCTTTGTTCTACAGCAGAGAACTAATTGATACATATTTATGTTTAAAAGCACTTTTTCCTCTTAAAGAACGTAAATATGAAAGAATTGTGTCGCACAAGTGCTTGTAAATAAAATTAACAGTTTAAATCAAGGTTGTTTTGTGGTATGTTCCAAAACCTGGAGCAAAGGTCAGATGACTGGAGCCAAAAATATTATATTGTGACTACTGGGCACCTCTGCCTTTGCATCATCATCATCATCATCATCATCATCATCATCATCATTCATTTGTTTAAATAGATGGACTACCTCTGGAGCATGCAATGGTCAACATGTAAGCACTCATGCTAAGAAACTGATGGGTTTTATTAAAAGAACTTGTTAAGAAGTGTAATTTATGTGACAAATAGCATGTGATATCCAAGAAGTGATCACTGCTCTTCTTCTCCTTTCAGACAGCAACTTTGTTCTGGGAAACGCCCAAGTGCAGTCGCTCTACCCCATCGTCTACTGCTCCGATGGCTTCTGTGAACTCACCGGCTACGCCCGTGCAGAGCTCATGCAGAAAAGCTGTGCTTGTCACTTCCTGTACGGTCCGGAAACAAGTGACCGGTCCACAGCTCAAATCCAAGGAGCCCTGGATGACAGGAGGGAATTCAAGACAGAGCTGGTCTTCTACAAGAAGGAAGGTGAGACTTGCCTCATGTTTACTTCAAGTTCCAAAGAAATTGCTAGTAGAGTCATTTGCCCTTTCACATTTCCAGACTTCCTGTGAACGCTTCATAAAGTCTAGTCTGCTTTGCTTGGTCGATTTAGCTGGCCTGATCAGACTCTGCCAATTATTGGAAATCAATTCTGCTGAAATTCAAAATGTAAAATGAAATTTTACAACAATAAACACTTGAACTTGCAATAAAATTTAGACTTTTTACTAAAAGTGAGGTGGACTTATGAAAATGTAAAAGGCTACAGAATCTAAATGGGCATGAATACCAGTAACGACAAGTCTCTTCACTAAGTACTGAATAATATATTATGATGTTGGCTATGTTGAACATTAATTGATTAATATTATTGGAAAAGGTGCAGAAAGAACTATAAAAGCAGTACATACACAGCAGCATCTTGAACATTGAATACCATCTGAATGTGGAGCTGAAATGGAGACTCATCAGACCAGCAACATTTCTCCATCTTCTATTGTCCAGTGTTGGTGAGTGTGTGTGAATTGTAGCCTCAGTTTCCTGTTCTTAGCTGACAGGAGGCACCCGGTGTGTCTTCTGCTGCTGTAGCCCATCTGCTTCAAGGCTGGACGTGTTGTGTGTTCAGAGATGCTGTTCTGCAGACTTTGGTTGGAACCAGTGTTTATTAGACTTCCTGTTGTCTTTCTATCATCTCCAACCAGTCTGCCCATTCTCCTCTGACTCCTGACATCAATCAGACATTCTGGTCCAGACAACTGCTGCTCGCTGGATATTTTCTCTTCTTCAGACCGTTCTCTGGAAACCATGGAGATGGTTGCGTGTGAAAATCCCAGTAAATACTCAGACCAACAACCATGCCATGTTCAAAGTCACTTGAATCTCCTTTCTTCCTCATTCTGATTCTCAATTTGAACTTCAGCAAGTCATCTTCACCATGTCTACATGACGAAATGCATTAAGTTGCTGCCATGTGATTGGCTGATTAGTTATTTGCATTAACAAACAATTAAAAAAGACCTAATAAAGTGGTTGGTGAGTGTAACAACCTAATCAGTTGCAGCCGCTGTCTTAAGCTCTTGTTACATTGCATATTTTGCTCATCACTGTTTTTAGATGAGAACAGTTGTATGCTGGCAAAATATTTACATGCATATATTTATGCTCTCAGTGTATTTTATAATGCATATGTTTTATGAGATCAGAAGCACATAAGTTTTGCTGCTTTCAAGTGAGCTCAGCAGAGACTTTACTGCCTTTGGGACTTGCTGAAGCTCAGTTATCTCTTTTATTGTACTGGATCCACAATATTCTCCTGCTGTAAGCAAAATACTGTGATCCCTGTAGGAATTCTGAATAATTTCCATCCATCTTCCCAGCCCACTAGCAAAATTAACTACCCTGTCATTGCTGTCGCAACCAAATAAACTCGTATGAGTACATCTTTTTGCTTTTTGCAACGGCTATAAACGATTGAGCATTCAATGACAAATCAGAATTTCTAGCTTTAGACTGATTAAAAATTTAAATAACTGAGGTGGAGGTGTTGATTCTCATCCCAGCCGCTTCACACTCGGCTGCAAATCACTCCAGTGAGAGCTGAAGATCACGGTCCGATGAAGCCAACAGAACCACATCATCTGCAAAGAGCCCAATCCCAATCCTGAGGCCACCAAACCGGATCCCTCAACACCTCGGCTGCACCTAGAAATTCTGTCCATAAAAGTTATGAACAGAATTGGTGACAAAGAACAGCCTTGGCGGAGTCCAACCCGCACTGGAAACGACTCTGATTTACTGCCGGCGATGCATACCAAGCTCTGACACCCATCGTACAGAGACCGGACAGTTCGTACAAGCTCAGATTTCCTTGTTAAATATTAAGCAGTGTATTAGCAGTGGACTATTACCTAATTTATTTCTTATTGTGAAGGACCGAGGCCAAGGATGATGAGAGCACAGGAGGTTTTTTAAAGAAAAAGTCTTTTGACATTTAATTTTACAAAAAAACAACGAAAGTACAAATTCCTAAGTAAAAGTTCTGGGCCCATAAAAGAGGTCAACTAAACAGAAACAACTGAAAACTAACTGACCTAACAAACTGACACACAAGGGAAACTATATACTCTGGCTGATCAGACCATTTTGACACAAGAGGGAAATACATAACAACCATCTTCAGCTAACTTAATAAACTTAACAAATTCACAATAGAACTTAAACAATTTAGACTCATAACTCATTAGGGAAACAGAAATCTAAATAATCATACTTCTACATAAAGAATAAACAAAGTAATACAAAACAATAGAAAATCTAAACCCCTCTCCCACTATCTTTTTGTGAGATGACTCCAATCAGACTGCAGCCTCGTCAATGGAGATCCACCTCAGCTGGGACTCTTAGCAGGCTTGGGCCTCCCACACAGCAACTTCCCCGGGAACTAGTAACTCAAAGAAAAAGCATTTTAACTGAAAATAAACCAAACTAACAAGGTGACAAGAATGAGTCAGCTAAAAGTGTGCACCCAATTACTTAACCCTGCCAAACTTGCTAAGAAAAATGTGAAATATAAAGGAAATGGTAAATATTACAAATAAAATGTGTTTTGAATTAACTGAAATAAAGAAAAAAGGTTACCAGACCGGGCTCAATGTGCGTGGCTGCCTAGGCGGCCATCACACTAATGTTTAATGAAATATAGAACTAATTATACGATTTGTTGCTAACAGCAAAGCACAAGACACATGAGTAAAAGAGCTCCAAGTTCCCATTTCTGAGGTGAAGTGAATGCAGCATCACCTGAAGTAGAAATTAGATGAAGATAATGAGAAACAGCGTCATATTGATGGGTTAGTGATGCAAATGTTTAACCTAGAAACAAATTTTAGATCCATTTTAGTTGTTATACCAGGAGGCAACCTCCTCGATCTGAATGTGTTGTGCTTAAATAGAAAGTTTGTTCAAAGAAGAGATGAAAAATTAAATACATAATAAGAAAACATGGTGAGCAAGAGCAAAAGTGGGAAAATCTAAAAATCTGGAGGCAAAAAGAAGCTTGTGAAAGAACTAGAGAGAATGTTCTCATTCATGCATGCTTCAGTAATTATTAATGGCTCAGTGCTGTGATTGATGATGAAGTGAGGAAGCAAGGAGGCAAAATCCTGGTCAGGTGAAAATTTAAGGTTGTAAGCAACTCCACAAATGAAGGAGAGGTGTGGACACATCTGCTCCTTTGAGATATAGACCCATAAAAATAACAGCACAGGGTTATAAAAGCTATTTTCCCACAAGCACACATAAATTACAAATTAAAAGCGATGCAGCTCTACTGTGGATCAGAGAAGAGAATAAACACATTTATATCCTGTTGCTTTGGATCACCAGAGTTCCCGTAGCAAAGCCTCTGGCACTGTTTCAAACTGGATTATATGTTTTTCACTAAGTACATATCAAGAAAATATTAAAATTGAAACAATTTGCAATAATGCTCCTTGCAGATAACATTTTAATCCAAAACAAATAAACACAGAAATAATAAAAAGAAAAACAATTTCTTGAAGATGTTAAATGGACACTCAAGGTGTTGAACATGGGTTGTGGCAAATAAAGGCCAAAAGGTGTATATTCAGATTTAATGCTTAAATTCTACTGTTTACATTTGCAAATACTGAACATTTTAAAAATCAGAGAAGAGCAACTGTGCAAGGTGTAGCTGAAAAAAACATGTTTTAAGTTATAGCTCTCATATATTTTGCGTCTTGCAGATCCTATAAGTATTAACAACAACAACAATAATAATAATAGTAATAAAAATAATAATAATAATAATAAAAATGGCTGGGCACGTTAACATGTTTTTTTTTTTTCTTTTTTTTTTTTTTTCTTTCTTTTTCAAAGTTCTTGCCCACTGGCTCTGAACTAGGTCTGCAACTAATGACTATTCTGATAGTCGATTAGTCATCGACTATTAAAGCCATTAATCAGCTAGTTGGATTATGTATCTTATTAAATGGCAACTTATTTCACTTTCAGCTTTTAAATTTTGCATGGGGTTGTTATGTAAGTCCGACGTGCCTCCTCTTTAAACGTTTGAGCATTGCAGACGTACTTCCGTGGTACGAATGGTCTGCTTTACAAATCTCACATGTATTTATTATAAAAAAGTTTAATGTGGCAGACTTTATTGCACATGTGCAACACTCAGCAGAGAAAGTTCACTCTGAAGTTTTTTGTTGTTGTTGTTTTTTTTTTTTTTGTTTGTTTTTTTTTTCGCCAACAATAGTCGACAGTTAAATTCGTTGTTGACTTTTTTTATTTTTGACTATTGTTGACAACGTCGACTAATCATTGCAGTCCTACTCTGAACACAGAGAAACCACATGTAAAGGCTGCAGTCCAGGGGCCTTATTTATCAAGCTGGCATAGGTACAAAAACCAGTGTACACAAAATATAATCAACTTTTAGGATTTATAAAAAAAAAACAAACTTGACGGGAAAATGTTTCTACCTTCACGGCAACTTTGACCCAGTTGATGCATAAAATCTAGAGAAACGGGAAACGGCAACACCATCGGTACAGAATAAAATCAAGGAAATGCTGTGAAATGTGACATTTCTGCATAATCCACTATTAATTTTCACACCACATGTTAGATATTAAAGCTGTTTGCAGAAATGAACAAAGACTCACATTTGATATTAATTCTCCTAAGGGTGCACGCTCGGGGAAAACATAATAGGAATTTCAGGAAAAAGGGAGACGATAATAATACGAACCTCAACCACTAAAATATGTTCTGTAACTGTAAAACAAAACTAACATGTTTTAAAACCCATCCAGCTAAATAAGGTGGACAGGTTGCTGCCAGCATGTAGCAGTTAGTGTGAAAAGTAGCTTTGGTCCTTCATTCCAGCAGAGCGGGACGCAGACTGGAAGCTGGAGGTCTAGAAGTGATGCAACGCTAATGAAACACACAAGAGGTGGATTTCCTTTTGTTTATTTATTTTTACACAATGCTTTTTTAAATTGTTGTCTCAATTTCTGTCCAGACGGTCTTTATTTCCTGCAACTCCTTGTCCACCTGGTTAATAGCAGTGATTTTGTCCCTATGCACAGCCCACCCAGCTGGAGCACCGCCCACCCAGCTGGAGCACCGCCCACCCAGCTGGAGCACCGCCCACCCAGCTGGAACACCCAGTGACTAGAAATAAATATTATTTAACACTAAATAAACTACTGCCAATCTCAGATGTATCTGTCTACATTTATTTTATAAATTATAAATTAAAATTAGCAGACGCTTTTCTCCAAAGTGATTCACCCCTGTGGGATTCGTACTTCGGTCTCCTGCATTGCAGTCGGACGCTCTACCGACTGAGATATGCAGCCGCATGTTGTGATCCCTCTGGCGTGTCTTGTGTTCTGACTCTGTGATAACAGCATTTGCCACCTGCTGCCACTATTCTGCCTTTCTGACACAAGTAATGCCCACGCCGTGCCCACCAATTAAACATTTTTATGTTTCTCAACGTGGTCCATCAGGATCTGTGTCTCACACCCCGAAAAATTCCACTTTTCCCCTCGTTTTCCCTCTCATGGAAATGATGTGATAAATATGTATTAAAGACGTTCACCTGGCCATTTAAAGCCACCATGTGGTGTTCCCTCACATGTTTACATATTATTTTGGACTTTGTGTACCTGGTCTTTTAATTATTGTTGTCTTAACTGTGTTTGTTAGTAATAGAAATGGTTTTGCTGAGCTGTTAGCTGAGATTCTGGACTTTCTGTGGATACCACACATGTTTATAGTTACATTTACAGACCTGACGGATGCTACACCTGTAAAACCGGATGTTAACCCTTTAACTCCCTGTAGCAGAGGGTGCAGGCACAAGAAGTGAAGCTAAACAGTCAAGCTAAGAATGCAAAGTTAGAGAATTTATAGCCAGAAATCTGGATAATGAAGCAGTGAAGGTGCATGGATGGAAGTTATTGTGCATATTGTGAATATTTCTCTCTCCTCACCATCTAGAAGCTGTGAGATGTTACAAGACCTTTTGACAAAAAACAGCTTGTAATCTTTGATAAAGATTTACTATAGGAAATTTGTTAGTTTTGGAAAACCAAATCTTTATTTCAGTTTTTAGGTTTTAAAAACTTTTTCTAAAAGAGAATAGACTTTCTTCTGTGGGATGTAGATATTTATAAAAAATGATTAATATATTAATTTATATATATATATATATATGTATCCAAAGGTCAGTAAATGCAGCATGTAATGTACTTCTGTATGTTGTTCTGCAACATCTGTACCATGTTCTAGATCAGAGGTTCCAGATCTGGGATCAGGGACCTCTCAGGAGGGCTTCACAGAGAGCACAGTGGGTCCCTGAGTCCTTGAACATTCAGAGCCATTGTCAATAATGTCCAGACATTGTCCATATTTTAAGAAAAAACAAAGTAAAACTATAAGAAAAGAATCAAAATGTTGCAATGGTACGAAGGCCACAACCTGAGTGAAAAGGACCTTAAGATAGCCATGTAGAAATAAATGTTGCAAACCTTTATAAACTAAAACAAAAATCTTCTTCTTTTTTTTTAGTGTCTTGAAACATAAATCTTAGAAATGAACTAAATGTGCTGTCTTTTTCAAATAACTGTAAATCCAAAGATACTGCAAGTGATATTCCTCATCTTCTGCATCACGTTGTCTCTAAAGTGAGTATCTTACCTACACGCTTGAAGGAGAAAGTTGAGGTGGGCGGGGATTTTTTGGGTGAAAATCTGAAAAATGGCTTTGATGCCACTAGATCCTTCACACTTTCCTACACATAAAACCTTGAATTTGTTTTTCTCCCGTCATGCCTCCCAAAATGGGCTTAAATGATTTTCGTTTTTGCATCAGCCACTTTACAAAAACGTCAAACATCAAAGTTACGTGAAAAGAACAAGCAGTTCTTCCCATTAATAAAAGCAAACCGTATATAGAAAATATATCATCACTCAGCAATTACCAGCTGTGGTACTTTTGAAGAGTAATATTATTTGTCCTCACATGTCTCTAATTGTCATGTATGCAGAAGCAGAACACCAGCCAGGACATGATGTTTGAGCTGCTATGTTTTACCATCATGTTCCAGTCAAACAGGGAAAAATCAAGTCACAATATGGCTTATGTTTTTATTAACTCAGTCCTCCTGCTTATTTGAATGCATTATTGACATGCTTGATCCCTAGTTGGGTGTCAGTTTCTGGCACCCTGCACATTTTTTCCTGCAGCTCCAAATAGGCCCACCATGTCATGAGTCAGAGCTTACATGTGAGTAACAGAAAACCAAAGCAGCTTGTGTTAGACTTATTACATACATTTATTTATCAGTGAGCAGGCGATTGCTTACCCTCGTTAAACCCCTTATTTGAATGAGAAGACTGCTGATCCAGTCTTTTAGATAACAGAGGCTCATCAGTGTCTAAACAATTAGAAACATGATGAAAATGTTCCTTCATTAACCCCACCATAGATACTGTGCTCTTCAAAATATTAATAATAATTATATATATATAAATGTATAATCTATATATATATATGTAAAAAGTCAAAGAGACAGGCAGCCAATAAAGAGAGTGCAGAACTGGAGTAATGTGCTTCCATCGTCTGGTCCCCGTTAATAGGCGGGCAGCTGAGTTTTGGATCAGCTGTTGACAGGAGAAAGACTGGTCAATCCCAGAATAAAGGGAGTTGCAGTAGTCCAGTCTAGACAAGATTTAGGTGTGAATAACCCTTTCTAGGGCATCACGAGGAAGATAAGGCTTGATTTTGCTAATAAGCCTGAAGTGATAAAAACTAGACTGGACTGCTGTACTGACCTGCCTTTAAGGTTAAAATCAAAGACAACCCAAGATTTTTAATAAATCACTGTTTTCCCAACAGTGATGACCTCTGTTTTATTTTCATTAATAAAGAGGAAATTCATCTTCATCCATGTTTTCACATCCCACAAGCAATTCTATAGATTTTCAATGTGCCGATCTCCATCAGATTTTAAAGGCAGATAAATCTGGATGTTGTCTGCATAACAACAAAATGACATGCTGTCTTTTTTTAAAAAAATGGACGCCAGAGGAAGTAAATAAAGTGAAAATAAAATAGGGCCTAAGATGGAGCCTTGAGGTACCCCATAATTAAGTGAGGCTTCGGAGGAAGAGAACTGCCCAAGATGTACAGAAAAACTTCTACTTCTCAAATATGACTCAAACCATTTGAGTACTGTGCCGTTAACTCCAGCAGACTGTTGAAAATGTCAAAATAAAATTATGATCCACTGTATCTAAAGCAGCAGTGAGATTGAGGAGAATTAAAACATCAGAGGCTCCAGAATCAACAGTTAAAAGCAAATCATTGCAAACCCTGAGAAGGGCTGTTTTAGTGCTGTGACACAACCTAAAACCAGATTGAAACTTCTCATGGAGGTCATGTAGTTCCAGATGTAGAAACATCTAGATCTAGAAACATCTGCAGCTGAAACGGCCGCATTGCATACACATCACATTTACACACATATACATCAATACCATCACATCTGTTCATTACTTGTTGAAAGTTAAATAATTTTAAATAAGGAGGATTTGTTGACCGTATATCAATTTAAATTCAACACATAGAGGTGATTAAAGACTCAAACAGGTCTTTATGGGCAGATGTTGGTGTCACATCATTCTCACATGAATATAGGGGAGATTACATCTGCAGAAAGTGCTGGGAAATACTAGTTGGACCTGATGTTATAGAACATTTTACAAAAATATGCATTGACTGTGAATGTTTGCATTCTAATCTCTCCAGGTACACAGTTCTGGTGTCTTCTGGACATCGTCCCGATTAAAAATGAGAAAGGTGAGGTGGTTCTGTTTCTGGTGTCCCACAAAGACATCAGTGACAAGAAGAAGGAGCAGGATCCTGAGCAGGGGCCTGAAACTGGTGAGTTGATGTAAATAACACCTCCTCTTATGATGCAAGCTTTATGATTTCCAGTTCATTTAAAATTTCATTTGATCTGAGAGTTCATTCAGTTTTTAAAGAGATAAAACCTGCATGTTAACAGGGTTCCCAGTTTACTGCTTCACACTCTGATCCAGCACAGTGAATCCTGTTACATGTAAATGAACATAAAGTAACCAAAGAAGTACCTCATCATGTGCCTTTTGTACCAACTTCAGACCAATAATGTAATTTGATAAGATCAAATGAAGTGAGACAAATATTTTTAGCATCAACAATTTATCAACAAGTCCATTTCAGTGGGTTTATGTCAGTTGCAGTGAGCAGGAAAACATTTGGGGCAGTGGACTAAATTGCTGCTGATGTTTATTTGTGCTGTGCTACTCAGGTTTAGAGGTCTTTAACACTTCCTACATTCTCTGTTAGAACCGAGAACTTTGAATAGCAGTCATTCAAGTGTTTGTGTTTTATCCTGTTTTTCATATTACACTCCAATCCCATGCACTCTTGCACTTTATACAATATTTACTGTGATTGTTTTGCACTTTACCTTTTTTATTGTTTGTACCTTGTTCGTATGTTTATTGTTGTGACCTGCCAACAGACAATCAGACACGAATTAGCTACCAGGCTAACTCTTTTACACATTTACATTGGTGCATTTGTACTTAATTAATGTGCAGTTGAGGCCATCTGCCTTGATCAGTTGGGGTTTGAGCTCAAGAGATACTTGTTGAGACAGAAAAAATAAGCGTTGCATCATAAGTCAGCCCTAAGCATCCTCACCAGCAGCATAACTAAAGGGCCAGCTAAAGGTCACCAAAACAGTCCTAGCTACAAGATTTATCAGAAAGGAAAGTTTGAAGCCTAATCTTACAGGTAGACAGGGTTTCTGCTTCCAGAGATTAAACTGGGAGTTGGTTTCACAGAGAGGGTCAAGATAGCTGAAGATCCTTGTTTGGTGCAGTGCATCATAGGGGGCATGCCCTAAGTGTGTACTATGAGAATTTAAAAAAAAAAAATGTAATAGTATTAATAAAAAGACTAATTTGAATATGTCTAGTAAAAAAATTATTTATGATGCATTCTCTGTTTGCATTGGCAAACATCTGGAGACTCGGGCTCTTAAAATCACTGACCAAGTTCGTGTTGATAGACTCAGACCTGACTTTCAGCAGCCACATCAAAGCTTCACTAAGAAGCTTTTTACCAGCTAAGAAACATCAACAGAATTAAAAGTTAACAGCATTTAGCTGTTATGCTACAAACAAGTGGAACAAACTGCCAGTGGAGATTAAACTTTCACCAAATGTAGACATTTTTAAATTCAGGTTAAAAACATTTTTTTCTCATGTCTATGCATGAAATCTGCTTGTTAACTTTTTTAACTTATCTTGCTTTTAATCATTTTAATGTAATTTATTATTTTATTGTGATTGTGTGTTGATGCCTTTTACTATTCTAAATATCTGTAATGTCTTTGTTTTATGTAAAGCACTTTGAATTGTCCTGTACATGAAATGTGCTGTACTATAAACTGCCTTGCCTTGTTTGTTTGCATGAAAACTAGGAGCGTGACAATTCTGGGCCATTAATAGAAATGTTAATTTGACTGGCAGCTCAAACTAACTCGATGTAGTGGATGGACTGGTGCAGTTGGCAAAAAGAGACAACTTCACAAATGTGTACGGTGTATTCAAAGCACACAGAGCCCATTACAGTACAGTTAAAAACCAGCTTCATTAGAATACTCAGAAATGCAAATCAGTTCAATAAACCCCTCGAAATGATTTTGGATATCTGCGATAAGACTCAGCTGTATAATTTTAATTACCCATCACCACTGGAGAGATCAGCAGCAGGCACAGCATCCTGCCTGATGAGTTCTGAAGTCATTGTGTTTTCAAGCAAACAACAATTAAACCTCAATTAATCATTTTAACCACCCATCTTCCCCACTGTAAATCTCACCGTCATTAAATAAACGCGGCTGCCAATTTCAGCATTTCATTAATATCAAAGGTTTCCTGACATTAAATGCAGACGCTGTGGAGTAAACAGTCAGATTATTACACACAGCCAGCTGCTTATTGTGAAAGATGCAACGTTTTAAATTCCTGTGCAGGATTTGTCAGTTTGAAGAAGAAAGCAACCGGCAGAGTGTTTTGTACAAAACATCATCTTGACATTATATGAAAAATGACTGTGTCAAATTTTGTGAAACTTGTTTTTCTGATTTAAAGAGTTTCTTTTCTATGCGAGAAAAGACCAAGAGACAACAACATGCAAGGCAAAAGCAAGCCATTTGCATATCTAAGAGGTGTGTGCAGTCTCTAATGACAAACCTCTTCAATATTTTCCAATCTTGCAGAAGTTACACTCCAATAAATCCCACTTTGAAACCAGAAAAATTCTGTTTCTGGCACAGTTTAAGTTGGACCGTGAAGAGAGAGCAGGAGAGGAGCAGAGTAATCAAGACTCAAGATGAAGTGTTTAAATTTTAGTTGTTGTGAGATTGCCTTTCTGAGCTGCTGGAAGTGATGCTTCCTACAGTGTGGGGGGCAAAAGCACCTGTTTGAAATCACTTAATTTCCTCTCACCCACTCTGCAGCTCTCTCATTTGGCTGAAAATCTCACTGTCCTGAAGCAGAAATCATTGCAGCCTGTTTTTATACAGTTTTGGGGTTTTTCACTTTCAACACGAGCCGCTAGCTTGTAATGTGGCAGATTTACAGAGCAGAGGACATACAGGATATCAGAGGATGGAAGAGGATTTGAATATTTGCTGACTGTGCATCAACTCATCATTAAGGTTTCTGCTTAATTAAGCACTTTTGGACATGAAATGGAAATTTAATATGGAAATATTTGCCCATGACCAAACAACAAGGTACAAAAAAGACTTTGACATTTGTGTTATAAAGACTTTGGCACAGACAGTCACATTTATCTGTCTCTCAGTGGGAGTCTGCAGGCACAACATGATGTGACTTTTTAAATCATTTAGCAAGACAGAACAGGCCTAAATGCTGGAAACACATTTAGACTGTGACTGAACTGAGCTTAAATTACAAACCTCTGTAGTCACAAACATCTGTAAAATTACCTTTTAAAACAGACACATCATGTTCAGACACATACATACAGTATTAATCAACTTTATGAATAATTTAAACCTCATTGCATGCTCACTTTCCCCACTAGCTCACAAAGACTCCCCCCGAGAACATACAGTATGCTCTGTACCACAGCATCACCATGAGCACAGCATAATGAGAATATGCCCTGCAGCATGCAAATATTGTCTCCTCCTTTGCATTTTTCCAATCTGCCAGCAGCAAAATCATGCTGCGCAAGGTGCTGCAAGGACCCAGACACTTCAGCATCCCGTGTCTCCATTATGCATAGTGACATTATCACAGTGTCCATCATCGTCTTCTGGAAAGCATCAGTCTGAAAATGTACTTATTCACTTATTTCGCTGAGAGTTGGATCAGGTAATGTCACTCATGTCTGTACAGTGATGCTGTCAAACAGCCCAGTGATTCCCAAACTTTTTCTGGAAGGCCCCTTTCTCATCAACAACTTTAATGTCAGGCCATTAACATGTTCAGCCCAACACTTGTAATGAAAAATACAAAGAAATGAGCCACAAGAGAAATACCAGAGAAATAGTCTTTAGCTTTATGGGCTGCTGCTTCATCAATCATAGTTAAAACAATATTAATGTTGGTGGGAGGTGACAAGTCTTTGGAGAGGTGTTGTAACCCGTTGGGCTTCATACTGCCAGACGCTCATATTTTGAGGCACAGGACACACTGTGGCCTCTCATTACCTTTCACTGTGCTGGTCAAGCCCAGGGCAAGATATGTCTGGTCATATTTCTTGTTGTCTTTAGTTGCTGATATGACTGTTATTGTTTTTTGGCTCATGTTTGCTCATTGATAGTTTCACAAACTCGTCCATGTTTTGCAAGAAATGCAAAAAAACTATATGTTTGTCATGACGCTGAAGGTAGGAACGTCCGACTTAGCCTAACATAAATCAAGAAAAAGCCCATAAATAAAAAGCTGTCTGGGTTTTCTCCAAACATAACTAAATCCATCCGTCAGCACCTGTACAGGTCACCAGTTAACACATTCTATTTGTGTTGTTTAATTAGTCATTTTGTAATAATTAGCCAATTTATTGATTTTATCAGTGATCTGTTAAAGTTTGGCAAACAGAATCAATCAAAGATAGGTAATAAAAAGGGAGATGAGAGACAGAAATTAGTTTCATATTTACACAAAGGATATTTTCTTTTTATTGTACATTACACTTAACAGGAAATTTTCTGGTTTTGGCTCTTTTAAGTTAAAAAGAGTATTAATAAAAGGCTAACGGTCAGTATTATGGGTCCTCTGAATAATCAGTCAGCTATCTGACCTTCCTACAAATATGTGTAAACACCTTTTTACTCTTTCTCATATTGGAAGTAAGTGTATGTGCGCACAAATCCAGTACACCCTCATGCCTCTGTGATAGATACAGCTGTTCAAAATGTAATATGTGATTATGAATTATGAACTACATTATATGGACATATTCACATTACCGTGGTTATAAATTAGAAGACGACTGTTTGGGACGTGATTAGAGCAACAAGCTGGTTTTTACTTTATGATGATTTTCTTTCAGCTCACATCACTCTGATAAAACAGGGACTAATGTCACATTTTTAGCTAAATGAAAGTGAAGTAAGTGGAAAACACATTAGCAATTAGAACCATGCCCCATTAGCGTTCAAGTGTGATTTTGGTTTTGGTGGTTACCGTGGTGACAGCAGAGAGTTAAAAGATGGATGGAAGTTTCCAATCTGAATGCAGCTTTAATCCTTTTTTGTTTTTTGTTTTTTTATGTTTGTTTGTTTTTTTTAACTTGTCCTGTCCAGCATGGCAGCAGCAGAATGATGGTCTGGCTGCTGTGTTGTGCCAAGAAAACTAAAGACAAGTAGTTCTGAGTGTATAAACCCACAAACAACTCAGTGACTGTCAGCATGCAGAGGATGAGGAATGAGGAGTGATCAGAGATGAGTGTGATTGTGCAAATGCGACCACACTTCTACGGAGGCTAGAGGCAGACTAGGGTCAGTCCAGAGATATGGGCTATCAGCAGCAATCCCGGAGCACAAACCCAAGCCACCCCACCACGAAGACCACCCTGAACCCACCCAGAAGGTGGCAGAAGAAGGTCCCAGCCAGAGCCCCTCACAGTCACGGGGCAGAGGCAGTGGGTCATGATCAGCAGCCCCCAACTTCGCCAGGCACCAGCCGTCCAGCGCTCCAACAGCCTAAAGAACACCCCCCACCACCCAAAGCAGAGCGCCCGCACCATGCCCAGGAGTGGGCCGCACCCCCCGGCATGGGCCAGAACCCACCCCAATATTCCAGCTGCACACCCCAGGAACCAGGACACCATCAACCACTCTCCTCTTCCTCCTCTTCCTCCCCTTAACCACCACCACCCTCATAACCCCTCAGCCTCCCCAGCTGTAATCCATTAAAACTGGAAGCAAAGGCCCAATCCCAGTTGATCCTCTTGGCCTGACATCTTGGCCCTTTGCCTCCTCTCTGCAGGTATAAATTGTACCTTTTCTTTTGAGGATCAGGGAGCATCAATCATCTATTCATCCAAATGCCCCTCTGATCTTGAAGGGCTACATAACTTCTCCTTGATTCCCCACAAAAAATGAAGCATTTTATCCCTGCAAAATGGAGGAGTTGGGCCAAGAAGGGAAACTAGGTGTGGGCTAAGCTTTACATTTATATCCTTTAGATATTTAATTCTATTTGATTGCTATTTGCTGGTGAACAGCCCACCAGATGCCTGTTCAGTCTGAAACAGACACAAAGTTGCTGTTTAGAGATTCATAAGGTCGTTTTTTATGTTTCTCAGGGTCCATATGCTCTGATATGTTTTATTAATAAGCAAAGGACAGCAGCCTTTAGCTAATTGACCACGGACCAGATGACTGAGACGGTCCAACGAGGCTAGCTGGGGCCATAGATATGCAATCAACATTTTATTATTAATGACCCTCTGGTCTGTGATGCTTCAAACATGGATGGTCTGCAGTATAGAGAAAAATAAGACAATAAATCTACCATTCTTCTTTGACCAAATACCCATAACACTGTCCCCATATACAGTAAATAGTTTTATTTTTTTTTAAACTTCTTCCAAATATTCACATTGAACATGAAAATTCTGACACAACATGCAAATAATTTTTGTAAAGTTGTTATTTTTGTTTTCAATTCCTTTTGTTTTCCTGCAGTGTTTTCTTTGAGCCTCCCCGGAGGAAACAAAAGTACAAAGCTTCACATTTAGCTTCAGATAAATCTCTGGATGCATTTTCACCTTAAGTGAGCTGTGCATCAACAAATGCAGTGAGAATAAAGAGGAGAAGTCAGTTCAGGAAGGAATTGCTAATCTGAATGTTTTCAGTAGGTTTACTGACTGTTATGTAAAACTGCTTATTTTATTTTACTTATTTATTTATTTTAATGTGACGTCCCTCCACTTGAATTAAGGATCAAGTTTGCTGTAATGCAACTGTTTATGAAGAGAAATAAGCTGTTTGAATTAATCTAAAAAAGATAACCACACCATCCTAGGTTACTATCATGTCTGCACCCAGCAAATGAGAAATGATGAGACGTATTTTATTGATCCCAAACTGGGAAGCTGCAGCGTTGCAGCAGCATTATCGAATAAGAGAGAAAACAAGAATAAAATTAAATGAACTATATGATGCAAAAATACTGTAGGCAACACAAATATTCAGATGAAAGCAGAAAAGAAATAAATAATAATACTATACAAAAATATAAAATTTACAAATATAAATAAGTAAAAACTAAGTTTAAACTATGTAAAAATAAGCTGGATAAAGAAAAAGAAGTGTTAACAAGCAGAGAGAGCTGTAGTAAAGTATTGGGCTGGACAGGAAACAAATTCCAGTTTATGGATGACAGCTTTTATTTTCCCACACATCCTCCATAATAAGTGCTTCTATCCTTTTAAGAAACTTCTAATCACACCCTTTTTCCCAGTACAAAATACTCTTGGACTGCATTCTTATATTTGTTTAAAATAATGTTTTCTATATGCAAAAGGGAAAATCATCATGTAAACATTTTTTATGAACTTCATTAGCATTCCTCAGCCAGACCTCCTAAAACTAAATTTAGAATGAACACATACAGTGTGATCCTGTAAGAAATGAGCAGCTGAAAACATTAATAATGAACACAGTTATTGTTAGACTGGACTGGATTGCAGTAAATTGGATTGGACATCTTTGAAAAGTGTCTTGAGGTGACTTTGCCATGAATTAGTGATAAACAAATAAACTTTATTTAATTTGTTTTCAATGTCTTGAGGTCAGTAAATCATTAGAAGGAATATGAATCTGTTTGGAACCTTCCAGTGTATAAATAGCTTTTTGACTATACTTGAACATTTTTCATAACCATAACTATACTAATTTCCCAGCAGAAATACTAGTGTTGCATCTGAACACAATGAATGCACATCTGCCAGAAAAAGTGCCTTGTTTTCCTCGGCACCTTGTTGAAGCCACATCTGTTTATATCTAAAAAACTGGTTCAAAAAACTGGTTCAACTGTATGTGCTGAGAGCCACTGACATTTTCTTTTGTATGTTGTCTAAATTGCTTGAAATCTATCCTTGATATTACAACAAAATCAAATTTACTTGATGGAAATGAAATGATTTGTTTACATGGGTGGGTATTTTCCAAGAATTATATCATGTTATGCCCAGTGGGACCACTTAAATGGGATATGAAAAGTGGAAATAAACAAGAAGATATTGTCTGTCAAGTTTATTGGTTCATCTATACAGCGTACATCTACTTTTGTCTTTTTGTTGTTCGGAAACCTGGAGTTCAAAGGAGAGAAAGATAGCATGACTGAGTTGCTTGCCATTGGTACTGATCCTGTTCTATAGCTGCAGATGTGGATCTAAATCCAGAACATATCAAGTCAATATGGGGGCACGCAGGTAGAAAGCAGATCAATGTCAAATCAAATATTTACACAAAGCAGCAGGCTGACCCCAGAACAGGTTATTTCACTTGGACAACATCCTGACCAGTTTAGTTTTTCCCTCCATCTATAAATATCGCTGTCAAACGTCACCTCTGACCCAACACAGGTCTGTGTTTGAGTCAACATGAAGAGGATCAGACAAAGCCTGCTTTCAGTTGTTCCCCTGTGATGTGGATGTGATGGAAGCTCTGCTTGCTTTCTTCTCCTCCACAGATGGGGAGACGGGTTTGGAGGTGCATCAGGTAACTCGCCCTCCAGGCTTCAACGCCAACCGGCGCCGCAGCAGAGCTGTGCTTTATCAACTCTCTGGGCACCTGCAGAAACAGGACAAGAGCAAGCTGAAGATCAACAACGTGAGTTTCTCCTCATTCGTGTCCTCAGTTTTTGTCAGTATAACTGAGTTTTATCTCCTGGTTGTACCACTTTCAGCAGCATCCAGTGGCACCAGTAGTTTGTTTCCAAGTGGAGCAAGATGGTTATTAGGCTAAATGAATCTGTATCTTACAATACATACAAACTATCCAAACATAGGTCATCAACCCCTTTCTTTTCAGTCCAACCCAGTGTCCCATATGTAACTCAAGACTTTAATATTTTTTTTAATAAATTAAATTTAATATAAAATAATTTCTGACTGCTGTTCCACAGCCTGTACACCCTGGACAGGTTGCCAGTCAATAACAGCAAACGTCTTCAGCCAACTTTAAATTCTTTTCTTACACAAATACACAAATTAGATGCAGTGATTTATTGAAACATCTGCAAACATAAATGTAATTTGTAAGTTTGTACATTTCTAAGGAGCTGGAGATTTAATATTTGGTCTGAGCGGCTTCATTCTTCCTCTTAGGTTTACTGGTTGTTTCTTTTAGGAACAGCTCTCCAGGCTTCTTGAAGACTTTCCAAAAGTCTTCTTTGGATGTTTCTGCCTTTTGCTCCATTCTCTGCTCAGATGATCCCACACTGCTGCCATAATGTTGAGGTCTGGGTTCTGGAGAGGATTCATCCTCCAGCAGCCACTGTCCAAAGAAGAACTTTGACAGACCTTCAGAAACTCTGGTCTGGCTGTTTGGAAGCAAAATGTAAAGAATGGATGGCTGGATCTTGACTTTTTAGAGATATCTTTTTTCTTCGGGATATTTCTATAGGTCTTCACTCGTTGAAAACATTTCTACAGAATAGAAATAGTTTTATCTCGATTTTAGTGGAAATGCGTTTGCTTCCCCACCTGAAACACTATCTTGAACCGAACGGCAAACGATTTTGAAAGTAAACTATTGTGTCTTTTGAAGTCTTGTTATGATTCTTTACATTTTTTCAGACTCCTGAACACTGCAGCTCGTAATGCACAAACACACCGGAAGATGAACTGCTCAGCTTTCTTTTACGTGTGTGTTGAGTTGTAGGTCAGCACACACCCCGACAGATGGTGTGATGGATGTGAGGGGTGTGTTCACTCCTGGTTGACTCTGGGATAGAGAAACTCGACGTTTAGCTGATGTCAGTAAAAAACTTGCAGATCCATGCAGTTTAAATCCCACAACTCTGATTTCTGCTTAGAGGGTGATTACTGTCCGCTGCAAAGTTTTAATGATCATTTCGCTTTTTACTTGTTTAAAAAACAATAGGAACAGAAACTTTTTTAAAATATATGAATTCATCAGTAGCTAACTAGACATAAAAATTTATATTTTCTTTCAAATGCATGCATTTACAACATAATTATTTTGTTAGAAATTTTGGTAAATGTATGTATACAGAAGAAGTGTGCAGAGACAAGGCAGGTTTTAAACTAAACTCCTCTTACTGAGACCTCTAAGCCCTACATAGCTGTCTTGGTTTGCAAATTTTAGCAGTCACTGTGAAAGTGATTTATACTGTATTGTTTTTTTTATTGTGTTTTATACTAGTTGATAAAGTTTTATCTGCTCCTGTACTTGTTTGTCTATTTGTGTTAAGAACTGCCGACAGGAATTAGCGTAATGCTAAATCTGGTGCAGCCATCTTTTTATTTTTGTGAATAATTAATGTAACTGCACAAATAAAATGAATTACAAAATGATAAAAAGCTGTAGACCTGAATGAAGTACTAATTAGAGGTTTTGTCTAGTTTTAAAATGACAATAGCAAAGTTTAATAAGAAAAAATGCTATTATTTAATTACACGTCACATCCTGTCAGAGCAGAAATATAAGAAGGTTTTGGGGATTAACAAACATTTGAGCACCAAAATTATTGTCTATTATCTATTTGAAGCTAATGTTGGCAGTTTTTCCCTCAAAAGCCTCTCATGCTTCCACAAACATATTTCCCATTTTTTTCTGCTTTTCTGCTTTTCACAAGTCTCTAGAAAAAAACAGATGATTTTTTTAGAGTGTTAATTTTAGCAGAAGTCTGATGGTTTTCTGTTTTATTCACACTGTCTTTTATCTTGATGTATAAAACTTGAATTTTCACTTCTGAGGCTTTTGATAGTGGCTCTGAATTATAGAGGCTTGTGGAGTTTTTAGTTGTGTGTCTGTGTGAGAGAGTTGGTGAGTGATGTGGTGTCTCTGTTTCATCCCATCAAGAACATGTTTGGGCAGAAGCCTCCGATCCCGGAGTACAAAGTGGCAGCCATTCAGAAATCTCGCTTCATCCTGCTCCACTATGGGACCTTCAAGGCTGGCTGGGATTGGCTGATTCTGCTGGCGACCTTCTACGTGGCTGTCACTGTGCCATATAACGTCTGCTTCACGGTTGTAGGGCGGGACGAAGGCAGCAGCAGCACACCACGAAGTCCTCCCAGCGTCAGCGACATCCTCGTAGAGATCCTGTTTATTTTAGGTGAGAGAATAAACTCTTCACCCTTTCAGCCCAGTGCCCATCGTTTAGGCTTCTACTTGAAAATTACATACCCATAATGAAATGACTACATCTCTGCAACCACAAGGTCTATTTCAGTACTGAAAGAGAACACTAGTGAGATTTGTTAGGATGTGTAAATATCAGTATTTGTGTTACACAACACAGAGATGGCACACAGCAGAAATAGAAAAACAATTGAAGCTCGCCTAAAAACATCAGCCACTTTGAGGATTAATATGAATATCTCTTGGGAATGGTGCAGCTGTTGCTCTAAAGCTAAATCAAATCATTGAACAATAAGTGTAAGTTATCTCTGCAACTAAGGCCAACTGTGATTAAGGGAAGCAGAACAAAATTAGAGGTTTCAGGACAGACAGTTCAGACAATAGTCCTAAAATACCCATTTTAACATTTTGGACATACAATTAGAGGAATGCAGGTTTTATTTTAGTTTGTCACCATATATAAATATATAATTATCATTCACACAATAAATATTCAAGCAAAAAAAATAAATGAATAAAACAGAAATAAGGTCAGATTATTTCAGTCTGCCACAACAAAGTGATGTGATGTTGAAAAGATTTAAAGAACACATTTGGAATTACAATCTAATCAGATAAAGTTAGGAAGGCATCTACGTTGTTCATTCATTGCAGACAGCATGAACCAAAGATATTTTGTTTTTCCCATTAACTAAGTTTAATTTGATAATATAACATGTTCTTTTAATAAGGAAACCCGCACCCTGGACCATCACAGAACCCCGATCCCACCTCATACCATCACAGAACCCCGATCCCACCCCGTACCATCACAGAACCCTGATCCCACCCCGTACCATCACAGAACCCCAATCAAACCCCGTACCATCACAGAACCCCAATCAAACCCCGTACCATTACAGAACCCTGATCCCACCCGGTACCATCACAGAACCCCGATCCCACCCCGTACCATCACAGAACCCCGATCAAACCCCGTACCATCACAGAACCCCGATGCCACCCCGGACCATCACAGAACCCCAATCCCACCCCGGACCATCACAGAACCCCGATCCCACCTCATACCATCACAGAACCCTGATCCCACCCCATACCATCACAGAACCCTGATCAAACCCCGTACCATCACAGAACCCTGATCCCACCCCGTACCATCACAGAACCCCGATCCCACCCCATACCATCAAAGAACCCTGATCCCACCCCGTACCATCACAGAACCCTGATCAAACCCCGTACCATCACAGAACCCTGATCCCACCCCATACCATCACAGAACCCTGATCCCACCCCGTATCATCACAGAACCCTGATCCCACCCCGTACCATCACAGAACCCCTATCCCACCCCGGACCATCACAGAACCCCGATCCCACCCCGGACCATCACAGAACCCCGATCCCACCCCATACCATCAAAGAACCCTGATCCCACCCCGTACCATCACAGAACCCTGATCAAACCCCGTACCATCACAGAACCCCGATCCCACCCCGTACCATCACAGAACCCTGATCAAACCCCGTACCATCACAGAACCCTGATCCCACCCCGTACCATCACAGAACCCTGATCCCACCCTGTACCATCACAGAACCCTGATCCCACCCCGTACCATCACAGAACCCTGATCCCACCCCGTACCATCACAGAACCCTGATCCCACCCCGTACCATCACAGAACCCTGATCCCACCCCGTACCATCACAGAACCCTTGTCAGAACCAGTTCCTGTTCCTGACAACAGTCTGGACGCTCCTTTATGCTCTTCGCTCAATTTCTCACAAGCAAAGATCTGGAATACTAATTGGTATGACAATAGTCCAGGTTTCCACTGTGTGATGGTCTATCCTAGATGCCTCCGAGCCCAAAGAAGTTGAAGCTGCCTCTAGGACTCTGGACCAGGTTAACATGCAGTTTCTTCTCTGCTCAGTAAAGTGTGAAGTTTAACTCTGTAGCTGAGAGCAAAGATCAGCTGTTGATGGATGATGGTCCTTTATGCAGGTCTGTCTGAGGGATCAGAGATCAGTGTCCAGCTTAGACTTGCTCTCTTGTTCTTTACAGACAGAAATTCCTCCAGATTGTTTGCATGGTTTAATGATATTCTGACTGTAGAAGGAAAAATATAGAAACACTGATAAACTGGAGATCCTTGGTCCATCTTTGCTGCTTAAAGACTCGGCCTTTCATGGATGCAGCTTTTGGACCAAATCATCATGACAATCATTTGCTGACATCACCTGTTTGAAATAACATGTATTTTATTTTTCTTTCAACCTCGTCACCAGCCCCAAATTATCTTATTACTGTGTTTCAGGCCTGACAGACACAAATGAATGAAACAAAGTAGTCAAGGCAAAATATATAATATGAAAAGATCGGAAAAATCTAAGACTCACTTCTTTTTTCCATTTACCATATTGTCCCAATTCCCAATTTGTGGTTTTATGTAATAAGCAGAAAAAGAGCAGAAATCTAAATATACTTACATTTTAGTCACTCCATATATCTTAGATTTTGTTTATCTGTGTAAAAACAGTAAATAAAAACTAAACCTTTAAAGCATCAGGTGTGTTAAAACTTTATTGATCCTTCTGTTCAGTTGATGTTGTATGATGTATGATGTAACACATTGTTGTATTAACCTCCTGTTGATGAGACGTTAAACATCCTCCCTCTGAGAGGCATGTAAGTCAGGATAAAAGTTCTGTTGAAGTTTTTAATGATGCATGTTGCAGTAAAAGGATATGAGCCATTCACAATAGATCATTATGTCTAATTGCAAACTCATTTCCTATGAAACAAAAGCCCTCTTTGCTGTCAGCCTTGTCCTCGCAACTGCAGGAAGAAAGTTTGCCTGAGCGCTCTTCAAGAGACAATTTGCGTTAATGAAAAGAAAGCGATTACAAACTCTCCATCAATATAGTTAAAAAATTAAATTATACAAGCCACCACAAGTTAAAAATGTTGATTTCCTATTTGCTCAGACTAATAGGCTGAACCTGTTTATTGATATGTTCCCTCAGCAAACAGCAGTGGGTGCAACCAACAGGAATCACATCATTCATTCTAATGATCAGCATGTCCAGAAATGTCATGTAATACAGTCGTGTAGGTAGTAGACTGATCTGCTACCTCTGGTTTCTCTTCATGCTGAGGTAATAAAGTACTTACCCCAAAATTTTCTTATCTCAAAAAAGACATCATGGTAAAACAGGCATGGGAGGACCATTTTAAAAGTTATAGAAAATTCCAGGACTCTATGTTTATGAGGTAAACTGGTGGGAGAGTAAAAGCAAGCATCAAATGTTGGATTGACTCCAGGAAGAATAGCTGTACTCCAACAACAAATGTTCTCTTAAGACAATTTTTACGCCAGTTTTCACAACACATAAACAATGATTAAAAATAACACAAAAAGACACACACACATATATACATGTACATAGGACCTAGTTTCTGCTATTATTCCTGCAGTAAAAGAGACCTATATATAACCTGACTCATGGGGGTTGTTTACTGCTATCATAATCATAACATCCAATATTTGCAGCAGTCATGAGACCTTTAATTGTACCTGACTGCAACCTGCAGTTGCAATTAACTAGCAAGAATGGCCATTAGACACAGAAAGTTAGTTTATAAAAAGATGCCTTTTCGAAAGGACTTTAAACTTACATTTACTGCTTACATTAATGATGTCACTTGGCAAAGTGTTCTAGTTAAAAATTACAGTACTTTTTCCAGTTTGTTTTCACTTTGGATAGTCTTAATCTTCCCTCCCTGGCATGTCTAGCTTCATAACTGTGTTCAGCTCTTCGTGAAGCACATTTGGGAATTTGCTTGTGATAATGTTTCTGGTCAAATTCAGCAATGAGGCTGTAAATCTATCTTTTCCTTTTAGTCAGAACAACACATTATGCGTCCAGTTCACACTAGTTCTGAGTGGGCACCGGAGTTCACATTGAGCTGCTCTGTTTTGGACCGTTTGTAAGGCCTTTAAATGTGTTGCAACAGCACAGAACCAAATCTCAGAACAGTAATCTAACTGTGACATCTAACTGGAACATCTTCTAACCACTGAGAGACCTTTACCCATCCTGCACTACTGTGTTGATGTGATTAGACAAAGATAGTTTGTTGTCCACTTCAACACCAAGTAGTTTTATCTGTGACAGCAATACTCAATTCGGGTTCTTTCAACAGCATGTGTCTGGTTCCAAAATCAATACTTACCAGCATTTGTGACTAACTTGCTATTTGTGACCCACTCAGATTTTAATTCTTTAATTCTTGTTACTTTCAGCAGCTGCAAAAATCAACTGAGGACAATAAAATGACTTTTTATGACAATAATGTATAATAACTCCAATTTTTCAAATAATTACTAAAATACAGAAACATAAAGACCCTCTGATTTTATCTTTTAGAAAAGCTAAAGAATAAGTAACTGTTGTCATGTTTCCCTATAACAAAAAGGACAGGGTTTTGTTGTTGCTGGGAAATAAAATTGTTTTTGCCCTCTGCAGACATTTTGCTGAACTTTCGAACAACATTTGTGAGCACGTCCGGTCAGGTGGTGTACGATGCCCGCTCCATCTGCGTCCACTACGTCACCACCTGGCTCTTTGTTGACCTCATTGCCGCCCTGCCATTTGACCTGCTGTATGCGTTCAACGTCAGTGTGGTGAGTCTCCTGCTGTGTTACCGTTGCACAAAAGGCTTGATATGTTCATTTGCTGCAGATTTTTTTTTTTTTTTGTCTTGACACTTGTTTTTTTTGTCCTTAAAGTTTCCTCAAATTTGTTATGGAAACACTGCACACCATGCTGAGATATGCCAAGTTTTCAACTAATAGCTAAAGATGGAATTTAAAACTGGTTCTTTGCTAAGTTCTCTGCTATGTGTCAAAACAACACAGGCTCACTGCTTGAATTAGGAGCATTTTTTATGCTTGAATGGTTCATAGGTCCCTATTAAGTTTCTGAAATTGGTCAGGTGCAAGGACTGGACTGAACTATTGCTCAAGTCCACTTTAAAAGATTGCAACAAAATCTGGTTGCTTGGAAATAAAATATAAGAAATGAGGGCCAGATCAGGACTTTTGCACTATATGGACAGAACACATGACATTTCTTTTACAGTTTAATTCTGCCTCAGAACTGGTGAACTGATGTGGTCTGCACATTTCTGTTCAGTACTTCGGGGTCCACCTGCTGAAGACGGTTCGGCTTCTTCGGTTACTGCGTCTGCTGCAGAAGCTGGAGCGCTACTCGCAGTACAGCGCTGTGGTCCTGACTCTGCTCATGTCCATGTTCGCCCTGCTGGCCCACTGGATGGCCTGCGTCTGGTACTTCATCGGTCGCAGGGAGATCGAAAGCCCTGGCTCCTGGGATATCGGTTAGTCTGCATGCTTTTCATTAGTAGACTGCTGCACTTCATACTCTACACACTGTTCGTAAGATCTGTGTTACTGTTTGAAAGAGAGGGAATAACACAAATTCCTACCAGACACAAAAAATTACACTTTCAGATCTTCATGAAATACCAAAAATGAAATGAATACACAGTAAGAAATATGTATTTCTGTCTTAAGTGTCTGTATATTAAGAGGTAAAGTTAGTTACATAACAGTCACAAATGTGCATTTCCTGATTTCCTAATGTGGAAAAAAATTATGAGTGATTTTGGGTACTTGCAAATGTGCATTCGAATTTATACACAAATATTAAGAAACTCTGTGTGTCTATGCATAGCCTGATGTGTACAGATTCATTTGAGTGTACATGTGCAGTTTTGCCCTCACTTCCCCTCACAGTTCCACAAATACCATCTGCATAGAAGCTTCCTTCTACTTTGAAGTTAGTGTTGAGGGAAATGACACAAAAGTCGAGATGGCCCAGCTTTTCACCAGCACTTAAATGCAGCATGTATTTGTAAAGTTGTGAGGAGTCTGGAGACGTGAAAACTTCACATGCACATGCAAGTTTATTTGTGTGCACATATAATCTGAAATTATGACCACAGTGAGCTTGAGGGTAAAATCTGTGGGCAAAATACCTTTGAAAAGTTATTTTACATGTCCTCAAATTAATTTATATTTGTATGTGGATGTGAACACATGAAGTTACTCAAGTCTTTTTACAAATTTGCAAATGTTCTAAAACTAATTTTACTTCATCATATTTCATGGCATAAAGCCAGTTTTATTAGCAATGATCCCTGTGATACTAAAACAGCATTTAGTGTTCAGGTGATTTAAACTTTAAAACTCATGTGTTACACTAAAAATGAAAATGTGTGCAGTACATTTTCAACAATCTTGCATTATTAAAAAACATCTGTGTGTCTTGAGCTAGTATCTAATTTCTACCAACTCTGCCAAGGCCAAATAACAAACATTTCTGGATCCTATATATATATATATATATATATATATATATATATATATATATATATATATAATAAAAAAAATTCTCATTAGGTTTTCATCCAAATCTTTCTAGACTCTTTTAAGGAAAACAAAAAGAAAAACTGAATAAAGCACATAAGGGCCACAGTCTGGTGGTTAGCTTAAAGGAAGCAGCAAAACTGAGATCTAAAAAAAGGAGGGGGCTCAGCCTGATTGGCAGGTGAAGAAGGAAGCAAGAAGACCATTGGAGCAGAGTGGTGGCATCATAAATGAATCAGAAACTTTGACAGAGTGGGAAAGAAGAGAGAGGCAGGGTAACAGAGGAAAGGATGGAGTGGTAAGAAAGAAAGTGAATGAGAAGAGACAGTTCTGTAATTTATAACAAGATGGAAAAACATAAGTTACAAGTACCTTCTATTTTAAACTTGAAGAGGTAAAATGGAACGAATATGTATAAATTATGCTTGAATTACAGTTTTAGAGCCCAGAATTAATAAACGATGCTGTCGAGCAGCAGATATGGATGAAGGTTTGGGGAAGACTGATCACAGACTGGTCTTTGCTTTCTTCTGCGAGCTTTGTGACATGAAAAGCTGCAGTAAATAGCGCATGAGCATGGCAGTGGCAAGCCAGCAGCAGGAGGGGCAGCTAAGCTTCTGTCCTGCAGCTTTTTGTCTTTAAAGCTTCTGCAGGTGACGAGGGAGACCAGATTCAAAATTTGTGTCTGACCTGTTTCTAAGTACTTCTCTGGTTTCCTTTTTCTTTGTCTCCATCAACTTTACCATAATGTGAATATTGAGCCAGATTCTTCATACAGTAAGTGTGTAATTCAGATCTCAGTACTAGAGTCCACCTAAATGACAGAGTTAATCTCTGTGATGTGAAGGACAACGGAAATATTTCCGTTATTTCACAGTAAACTGCTCTTTAATCAGATCTGAGTTGTGTTTGTGGGTTGCAAGTGGTGGAAAAATCCTCCCTTAAGAAGCTTTATGGCCCATTTCCTCTGAGTGGAGGGAGTTTAGTGACCTGAGCAAGTTTCCTTTTTTTTTTTTTTATTGTCACTTTGAGTCTCATCAAAGTAGAACAGAAAACAATTACTTTCTCAGATGATCAAATGCAACACAGACTAGACCTAACTACAGATCTTCTTTGTTGTGCTGACATTAAAACATTTTTACATCATTCAAATTTTGCACATTTGCCTTCCTCACCTCGTCTGAAAGACACATTTCAGAAAACACATTAAACCTTAAAAGCTTTGTTGATCTTCCACAAGTATCTCTCAGTGGAGAATCCTAAATCCTGCAGGCATCACGAAACCCTCAGCCTGATAAACTTGTACAGACACACAGACAGCCAGTTTCCAAGGGCGAAGGAGCAAACTTTAATCCTTTTGACTATGACCTGAGGCAATACTCAAGTTTTCTTTGTTTTATTCCTTAGCAAACAAACACAGACACAAGTGCTCATGAAGTACTGCAAATGAGTGAGTTTTCTCGACTGTTCATGGCAGGATTTGTGGTTCAGACACATAACAAAATATCTCTCTTCCTTCTATCTTTTCAGTGTAGTCCTCATCATCATTGATTTTTCCCAATCTCCATGTCTCACCTTATTGATTTGCATAAGCCCATCTGTCATAATCTTTTCAGACAAACAGCACAATGACAGGCAGTAGCACTTCGGTCAGTTCATATTGGCCAGTTGACTGTTCAACAAGGTAGAAGTTATTTGAGGGACAACAAACACCGGTCTGCAGTCTGACCTTTATTTGACACATGTTGGGATTCACAATGGAGGTCTGATATCAGCATGGAAATACTGTATGTCAGTCATTTGGCTGCTACTTGTGAGTGGTGCAGAGATGTTAATAATTTACAGACAGTGGAGCTACAGCTTTGTTCTGGTTCCACAAGGAGCTGTAGTCGCCACAAATAAGCCAGTTTTACTGAACTGGGGGGTAGAATACTGATTGTCGAGCACCAATTCATAACAAAGTTATCTAAAGGCACTTTTATAGGCACAGTCCAATTGAATCAAATTCGCTGTACTCCAGTTATAACCCAATTAAAACAAATCCATTATATGTTTGACATTTATAATAACGTTCATAATGTTCATATAAATCAATTCACAAAAGATAATGACTTAGCTAAGAAAACCAGTCTGTCATCAAGATTTGATAATCTTCTCTTTGATTCTATCCTCCATCCTGAGCTGGATGAGAAGACAGCAGAGGGGGAAAACCATCAGAACCAGAACCAGGAAGGGCAGCCATCTTCTTCAACCAGTTTAGGGTTGAGGAGGTCCTGACTGAACTGTCCGTGGTCCTGAACTCATGTCTTTCTCTATCAGAACTCTCTATGTATGGATGGATGGATGGATGTATGGATGAACATATATATATATATATATATATACATACATATATATATATATATATATATATATATATATATATATATATATATATATATATATGCTCTTATTGTTGTTGTCTGGTGATGTTTAGCCCAATCCTGGTCCTGCTACCCCTTTGCAATCCTTATCCACTCCTGATTTCAAAAGCAGACATGGACTTGGTTTTATACATTTAAATGTTAGAGGCCTTGTCCCTAAAATACAATCAATAGTGATGTCATTATTATCTCTGAAACTTGACTCAAAAAATCTCTACCTGATGAATTAAAATATATTGAAGTTTATAGAAATGATCATGTTGGCAAAGGAGGTTGGGTTTCTATTTATGTTAAATCTAAGTTTATAAGCTTTATAACTGTCAGTAACTAAAGCTAAACAGTTTGAAATTCTGGCAATCAAAATAAAAATCTCAAAGGGCTCTGAAATTACAGTAGTTGGATGCTATATACCCCCATCTGCATCAAAAGATGCTTTTCAATCTATGTCCAATATATTACATGAAGTAAATAACACTGAATTTATTGTTATGGGTGATTTAAATTAGGACTGGTTTTTAGGAAATTCAGATTGTGTAAAAGAATTGTGTAATGACCTAAATTTGGTGCAACTTATAAATGAACCAACAAGAATGAACCCCAAAGCACAAATAAAATCTACCCTGCTTGATCTAATCATAACAAACACAGCTCATAAATACACCTCAACTGCCGTATTTTGTAAAGATGTCAGTGATCATTGAGTAGTTGCTTGTGTAAGAAATACAAGAATCCCCAAGGTAAAACCTCACGTCATCTTAACAAGACACTTTAAATGTTTTGAACAACAGGCTTTTCTGCATGATCTGTATCACAGTGATCTTAGCAGGGTGTCTTTGATTTCAGATGCTGATTTGGCAAGGGAATTTTTTCATTCAATTTTTCTTTCCATTGTAAACAAACACATACCTATCAAAACGTTTAGGATCGGTGGGAAGGACAATCCTTGGTTCTCAGACAGTCTTTCAGAACTAATTTGTTTGAGAAATAAGTTGTGGGCACAAACTAGATTTTCCAACTCTGCAGCTAATTGGACTGCATTCAGAACTATAAGAAATAAGTGCACTTTAATGATTAGGAAGTCCAAATCTGAGTTTTATTTAAAGTCACCTACAGACAACCTAAATAACCCTTTAAAGTTTTAGAAGTCAGTTAAATCTTTGTCTGGTGCCCATGTGACCTCAAACCTCCCAGAACAGATTATTGTAGGCTCAGATGCAGTAAACGATAAAGCGATTATGGTCAATCAATTTAATAAACACTTCATTCAGGCTGGATTAATATTTGACCGAACTGTAAATCCATCTGTCCCATGTCCCACCATTTCAAAAACGGAAAATGAAAACGTTAACTCGGAACTCTTTCATTTCAAAAGTATTTCCGTGTCAGAAGTACATAAAGTTCTGAAAGACATTGATAACAAAAAGTCTGCAGGTCCAGATAATCTGGATCCCTTCCTGTTAAAAGTGTTAGCTGATATTATTACAGAGCCCAATACTCATATTTTCAATCTGAGTCTTCTTTCCAACTCCATTCCTAAATGGTGGAAAGCAGCGTATGTCCTCCCTTTACATAAAGGCGGAGACCCATCAGAGTTGAATAATTATCGTCCAATATCAAAACTTTCAGTTCTACCTAAGATCCTTGAATCACTGGTAACCTCACAGTTACAACAGTTTTTAATTACCAATAACATTTTAAATAATCTCCAGTCAGGCTTTAGAAGTGGCCATAGCACAGCCACTGCTGCTACAATTGTGACAAACGATATTATCTGGGCCTTAGACAGAAAACAACACTGTGCTGCATTATTTATTGATCTTTCTAAGGCGTTTGATTCAGTTGATCATGATTTGTTACTAAACAAATTACAATCAATTGGTTTAAGCTTGAAGGCTGTTGCATGGTTCCAGAATTATCTCTTAGATTGTTCTCAGTGTGTTTATGCTGAAGGTTATACATCTGAATCTATATGCTGATGATACAGTGATTTACACCCAAGCTTCCACCATTGAAGGAGCAGTACATGAACTTCAGGCTGCATTTCAGGCATTGAAAAATACATTGTTGAGTCTAAAATTGGTTTCAAATACACAGAAAACAAAGTTTATGGTCTTTTAAAAAACTCGATCATAGCTACTTGACAATTGTCATATCTCGTCTTTAGATGGACAATCCATAGAGAGAGTATCTGCATACAAGTACTTGGGGATATGTATTGATAATAACCTCTCCTTCAATGTACATATTACAACTTTAGTCAAAAAGCTTAAAGTAAAACTTGGCTTTTATTTTAGAAACAAATCTTGGTTTACTTTTAGTGCTAAAAAGAAAGTTGTGGAAGCTACTTTTCTGCCTGTCTTAAACTAGAAACACTTATGTCCATAAATGAATTTAAAGCTTCCATAAAGAATGTGGTGATGAAGACATGTGCGTGTTTTTTTTAGATGTTTTTATGACTATGTACTTGTCTTACGATGAAAATGTAAATTGTTAATGTATCCTGCATTTACTTTGTGCTTTGGCTGCTACCTTGGCCAGATCTCTCTTAAAAAAGAGATTTTGAATCTCAATGGGACCTCCTAGTTAAATAAAGATTTAATTATATATATATATATATATATATATATATATATATATATATATATGAACTTGTCTCAGGTTGCTCTTGAGACATTTATCATATATGCAACATGTAGACAGGTATGAGGGTATGAGTTCAGGACCATGGACAGTTCAATGGTCAGCCACTATGGATGGTTGAGAGGTCAGGACCCTGGACAGTTCAGGGGTCAGAACCACGGACAGTTCTGAGTCCAGTCTGCTTTGTGACAACAGAGCAGACCCCATCAGCGCATTTAACTTATTTTAAATAAGGCTTCTGATCAGGAGACATCCTTTGTCCCTCAAATCTGAGGTATCAGGCTTATGCCTGGTTGGGAGGACATGCTGGTTTAGACTTAATTGTACTGGGAAGTTTATAGGTGTCAACTTTTCAGCTCTCCAGAAGGAGCAGAAATAGGGAAATGGATTTTTGGACCATCTTAACTTTCAATTAAAGCACCCTGATCATAGATGAATGGATGAAAGGATGAAGGCTCACAGCTTAAATAATTATAAGAAAATGAAATCATCACAGATGAAGTACCGTAGTCACTGTATCTTCAGATTTCTTCTCAAAACATTAGTGATGTATCTGCATGTTTCTTCATGTGCTGACTAGACAAGTTTTTTTGTTTTTTTCTGTTTTTTGTTTGTTTGTTTGTTTGTCTTAACCATGGGCACAGATGTGAATGCAAAATTATGTTGTAGTCAGGCCCATATTTCCTCAGCTTGGCAGAGGTTAAGTTGTGCTAATGACAAAGTAATTAGAAAACTACTCAGGTGTTAAACCCTCTAATGTTGTTGGTTCAGCTGCTTTGCTGGAGTCTGCTCACATCTCAGTTGTCATTTCTGCTTAGCTATGCTGGCAGGCCTGAAAACCAACACAGACTATGAAAAGCTTGTTGTCTGAAGATGTGAAAACAGTAGAAGGATACATCCATACTGTTCTGTATAATTCATATTAGATTTTTGGGGGGTTTCACCACACCAGTCATTTCTACTTCCTCTTTATGTTCCTTTTCTCACCCTTTCTCTTTATTTTGCATCCTTTCTCCCTCTGCAGGTTTCTAGTTTCACACTGAATCAAATCACAGAGTTTATATACTTTGCTTTGCCTCTTAATCCAAATTAGAGGTCTTTAGTAATGAGATTAGCCAAACAGCAGGTTGCAACATGTTCCAAGTATGTGTTTTTTATATATATTTTAGTTTCATTCATAATGAATGTAAGCAGAAAAGATAGCAGTGGGTGTGGAAAATGAATGAGTGACATAACAGAAGATCATCCCTTCCTCAGAATGTCTTAAAATGAGGTAAACATAACATTAGATGGATGACAACACATGACAAATTATATTAAACTAAAGTTATATTGAACAATTTTTCAACAAAGTTGAACAGATATCTTTAATGAACCACTGATCAAGGCAGTGAGGAAGTTCCAAAAATTATGTATGCAACACATGGCAGATATAGGCACTGACACCGTAAAATGCACAACCCCACCCTACCACGGATAAAATTTCTCGTTAAGTATGAAATCACAAGGTCAATTTTACATTACACACACTGTACTAATTCCCATTCTGTCATGAAGGTAGTATGAAATTACTGGGCCAAAACGAACCTTTTTCTTGTTCTTGCTACCTCGAGAACAAGAACAGAATTCTTGCTTTTCGCAGAGAATTTAGTAAGCTTTAGATTTGCAAAGCTGCATTGCAAACCACAAGACTTTTGGAACAATGTCCAGAAGACAGACCAGACCAAAGTTTAGATGTTCGCTCATAATGCAGAAAAAAATCTAATGCATAATATAAGCACAAGAACCTCATACCAACTGTCAGCATGGTGGTGGAGAGATGATGATCTGGGCTTGTTCAGCAGCTACATGACCTGGACACCTTGAAGTCAGTGAGTGGATCATGATCTCCTCTGGATACCAAAGTATTGTAGACAGTTTGACAGCTAAAGCTGAAACCAGTGGAACAAAGGGAAGTAGATAAAATAGGGGCCCTAGAACAGAGCCCTGGGGAGCACCATTGGTGATTGGAGAAAGTTATGCCTGAACAATTTTGAGTTTTACTAACTGAGTTCGGTCAGAGGGGTGTGATGCAAACCAAGTAAGTGAAGTAAGTGTATTATTTATACCAATAGGTGCTAAACGTAAAATACTACGGTGGGACCCTTGGAGAGCTGTGCAGAAACCAGTCCTGCAAACCCAATGAGCTGAATAGAATTAGTCAGTCAAAAGTTATTCAAAGCGGTAACATTAAAACACAAGTCAGTGCAGAGTGGTTAACCTCTCCTCTTTTTGCAGGTTGGCTCCATGAGCTGGCAAAGCGGCTGGGGACCCCATACTTCCTGTCCTCCCTGACAACACAGATCCCTGCCACAGTCAGCAGCCTCCCAGCCAACAGCAGTCAGTGGAACGTTACCGGGTCAGAGGTCACGGGGCAGGTGGCCTGGAACTCCAGCCAGGATTACGGGAATGTGTCTGGGGGCAGAGCGGTGTCAGAGACAAGCAATTTCGGGGTGCTGGGTGGGGGCCCATCCATGCGAAGCAGCTATGTGACCTCACTCTACTTTGCTCTGAGCAGCCTGACCAGCGTGGGCTTTGGAAATGTGTCAGCCAACACGGACTCAGAGAAGATCTTCTCCATCTGCACCATGCTCATCGGAGGTAAAACTGAAGGTCCACTTCGTATGCATAGTTAAGTCGTTGTCACCCCCACCCCCCTTAGAATGAAGTACTTACACAGCTTATTATGTGGTGCCAGTGAGCCCTCAACAAACAGCTGTGCACATTTTGTTCTATCTCTCTTCATGCTGGTGACAAACAATAGATGCTCAGACCTGCATCCAAAGCAGCCTTTCATTTTCTCATTACTCTCACTTTGCTGATTGAGAGATTTCATTACATGTCTGGCTGTGCTTTTGTTTCTCTGTTATGAGGATACATTAAAAGAATCTGAACAGATTTTAAATTAGAGTTAGAGGAAAATTTGGCTTTGAGCCATAAAACATAATTAGTTTTGATGCATAATAAAGATTTATAGATGAATTTCTCAACCGTGCATGATGTCAGTTTTAGTGTCTTGGTGCACAGTGGAAATGACTGATATTTTCTAAGATAAAAGATTACTTTGCTCTACAGTTTAAAAATGATGCTTTGCTCCAACTAAAGTACTGACTATGTTAAATAGATAATACCAATAGATTGTTTCAGTGATGGATTTTCTAACTCATTTTTTAACCTTTATTTACACTAGTAATTTCACTAGGACCCAATGTCTCTTTACAAAAGAGGCCTATGTCAGATAAAATCACAACAGTGAAATAAAAATAAACAATAAATAAATAAATAAATAAAGACAGGAACCCAGTGATGATTTCACAAAGTCACTTCTAAGTCTTTTAAGTTTGCAAACCAAGTCAAATGAGATGTTTTTGGGTGCTTTTGTAACATAAAAGATGATGGATTCCAAACTCTGATGGAATAGAAAATATGATAAAATCCTCATTAAGTTTCCTTGAAGTAGAATTTAATTAGGCTTTATTTGTATAACATCAGTTCACAACAAAATAATCTCAGCGTGTTTTACAGACATAATCAGTTTGAGCCAACTGATTGTGGTCCAGTGTTCACAAGCCAACTGAACAATAACAGGCTAGCTAAGGAAACCAACGGAACTTAAACTTAAATTCAATCCCCCATCCTGTGCATGCATGAGGTGACAGTGAAAAGGGGAAAAAACTGTTTTTCTTTTTTTCTTTTAACTTGTCCTGTCCAGCATGGTAGCAGCAGAATGATGGTCTGCCTGCTTTGTTGTGCAGAATAAATTTGCTTTGCCAAGGGGTGCTTTATCAAAATCAGAATCAGAATCAGAAATACTTTATTAATCCCTTGCAGGGAAATTCATGTTTTCAGTACAACCCATCCAAGACTAGACAAAACAACATATAACACAACAGGAACAGGCAGACTGACGGAGCAGCCGTTTCTACAGCGCTCCTTGACATGGGTATAAGGCTCCTATCTAACCTGATTTTAAATATTCATTCTCTGTACCGTTTAGTCCATTACGGGTAAGCTGAAGCCTATCCCAGCATTAACAGGTGAGAGGAAGGGTACACCTTGACAGGTCACCAGTCAACCAGAGGGCCAACGCATAGGGACAAACAACCATTCACACTCACACACACACACTCCTAGGGAGAATTTAGAGTCATCAATTAACCTAACATGCATGTCTTTGGACGGTGGGAGGAAGCCGAGTACCCAGAGAGAACCCACACATACATGAGGAGAACATGCAAACTCCACACAGAAAGGCCAGCACGCTGAAGGTTCGAACCCCAGCCGAGATTCGAACCAGCGACCTTCTTGCTGTGAGGCTGCGGTGCTAACCACCACACCACCGTGCAGCCCATTTAAATGCAAAAAAGTTTAGGTTTTGAAATAAAACTAAAACATGGCTTGTGATAGTTACTGACTGTGATACTGCCTACTCAAGAATGAGGACACAGGTGGCATCAGAAAGCACAGGTTTAATTTTCCCATAAATAGATGCTCAAAGCATCTGAGCCCTTAAAAGAGCTCAAATGAACAAAACCAAAGTGAAATCATAATTATAACTAACTGTTCAAACAACAAGTAACTTAACAAAAAACAATTTGATCCAACAAACAGGAGGCAAAAGGGGACTTAAATAATGGTTGAACTGGTTAAACAAATATGCAAAATTTAACAAAGTTGAAGATAAAAAGCAGATATGTTCGCGCTTACAAATGGAACTGATGCACTTTAAGTTTAAACAAATATGTAAACAAAATATGTCTAATGATAAACTAAAACATAACTGGAAGTGTTGGTGTGTGTTACCGACTTCAGCTGTACAGCTGTAGGGTCGGCCATCACAGTCCTGAATGTCCCAGAGAAAGTTTAGGATGACATGAAAATCCAAAATGGTTCTGCCTTTGAAATATGATTCATTCGTCTGATTCTTTCTTGCTTAACTTAATGAAATCTTTCCCATAAAGCCTTTTTGTTGTTTGTGACAAACATGCTTCTGTTTCAGTATAAACCTGTTTCTGGAACTGGTAATGGCAATTTATCCAACTATTTAAAATGCATGAATGTAAAGTTGATTAGAAAACCTGAACTATCTCAGCTCCACACTGAAATCTCATCTTAAATTCTAAATAAAGATAAAAATCACTGCATGCTTTATTAATTGCGTTTTCTATCTCAGTTTTCCCTGATTTGAGGTTGTACTGGTTTAAGCTCTTTGTTGTTGGGTTTCTGCACAGCCAGGATGAAAAGAAGCAAATGTTCAGGAGGAAAGCAGCAAAGGAAGAAATGAGAGAGAGACTGAAGCATTGGAGAGGTTTATTGTGTGAGAGAAATGCAGAGATTTATGGTCAGAGGACACAATAATGTGCAGACGTCTCAGGCCTCAGTGGGTGGGCTGCAAATTATCACACACTGTTATCCATCTAGGCAGCTTGAAAAGGACATTGCGTTGAATTAAATTCATTTTCAGCAGCTAAAACTCAAACTTTAACCAAAACAACACACAGGTTATAGTTGCCCAAACCTACAGAAAAGCCACTGAAGGACAAACTGGGAAATCCTAAATGTAGATAGAGGGGTTGCACGGTGGTGTGGTGGTTACCGCCTCACAGCAAGACGGTTTCTGGTTCGAGTTGGGGGGCTTGAACAGTTCTCCCCCTGTATACGTGGGTTCCTGCTGGATACTCCGGCTTTCTCCCACTGTCCAAAGACATGCATGTTAGGTTAACTGGTCTCTCTAAATTCTCCATAGGAGTGAGTGTGAGCGTGAGTGGTTGTTTGTCTCTGTGCTGGCCCTGCGATGGACTGGTGGCCTCTCCAGGGTGTACACTGCCTCTCACCAGATAAAATACTGGGATAGGCTTCAACTTCCCCATGACCTGTAATGGTAAAGAGTACAGTATAAGCGGTATAGATGATGGATGGATGGACGGATGGATGGAGATGCACAGTCACAAACCATGTGAGTGACTTTCCTTCTGGCCACATGAGGGCTAGAACTAAGCGATGGGAGACGGGGAGCTGGTCTTCTGTTTCCTTTAGTTTAGTTTATTTTCACACACACACAGAAATACAGCGTAATCAATGAACATTTTTACGGTGTCAGGGATCTGAAATAGTCACCTCCAGGTTGCTACTTAAAGCTCATAAACAATGAGCTAGTGCCTACAACTACATACAAATACACACATAAGTGACACAAGACATAATCCCAGCATTGTGATTAGATTACATTATTAGATATGGTTGCGACATAAGTGGACATTTATGTAGCACTAATGAAGACAAATCACTAGATTATTATGGAAATAACATTGAGGTATACATCAACTTATCTGTTATGTGTAGCGGTGGAGGTGAGGACTCAAAATGCAGGCAGATCAGGCAGGAGGCAGAACGGTGCAGGTAAAAAGGTTTATTCAGGACAGGGAACCAGACACGACAGGGAATTAACCAAAACAACAGGGATGAACCATAAGGATCCGACAGGGAGTAACTGAAAACCCAGGACTTAAATACAGACTGACAAATTAAACACAGGTGACTTCAATAAGCAATCAGACAGGTGCACTGACGAACAGAAACCAAACCCTGATCACCAAAAACCAAGAGCAAAAACTGGAAACATGACCAAACGTCAAAACCGTTGAAACTAAACCAAGATCATAACCGAACTAAACATGACAAACCAAAACCAAACCATGGCCCTCATCTATAGACAAAGTTTATATATAATCAATACTAGAATTAGATTAGGAGTGTCATTTTTAGCTTCTTTTTAAGATAAAGATGGAATAGACATTTTTTTTTATTTCTTTCTTTAACCTCTTCTGAACAACCAGGTGTGTGTGCAGCTTTCATGTAAGGATAATATTAACAGGTACCACCTACCTCAGGCTCACTTTTAGCAACATAAACTATTTTATGTGCTCTCCAACCCTGGAAATGCGAATCATTCAGGAATGTCTTGAGGATCATGAAGATCTAAGTCCTGTTAAGTATGTGAGGGTAGTGGTGGAAATAAACTTGACCAACAGAGATTTTCTTTATAACAAAACAAAAATCCAACAAGGATGATTTAATCAGTTTGTATGGAGGGAATAACTCTTCCTCTGCCATACTGTCCAGCTCTATCTCACCTCTTCTGCAACTCACATGGAAAGAAAACAAAGCAACACAAGCAGCAACACACGGATGTGGTTTTGTTATTCTGTGTGCAAACTGCACCAATCTGCCACTATGGTTCAGACACAATCTTTTATGGAAAGTGATTGTATTGAAGGTTTTTAATGATTAATCAATCTTGGCGATTAATTGTGAGATCAGGTAACTGTGACATCCCATCAGTCTGTGGGGATGTCTCTTTCACGTATAGATGGGTTTTCTATGAGTTGATCTGGTTCCATTCCTCCTGTTAATCTCTAATCCTTACATTTGATAATTCCACGTTCTAGTTTTGTTTATTCTGCTTCCTTCCTGTTGCATTTTGTCGAGTTTAGATATTTGCGTACTGTGTTTACTTCCACCTCCCTTGTTACACCTGCTCCTCATTTGTCATTAATCCCTCAGTATTTAATCTACCTGGTTTACCTGTGTTCATTGCTTGTTCATTGTTTGTTGCATCCGTTCTCCGTTGGAGTATCTTTGTCTGTTTATTCTATGTCTTTGCCTGAGTTTAGTCTCTTGTTAGCTTAAGTTTAGGTCCTAGCATCCTGAGCAGTGCTTTCTGTTTGTTTTTAAAATAAAACCTCTGTTAAGTTCGCCTGCCGGTGTCCTGCCTCATTGTCCTGCGTTTGGGTCCTCCCTCTTCAAAAGCCAGTAAAATTTATTTATTCATGTATTTACTTATCAGGGAAAATGCAAAGAAACATAGAAGACAAAGTGCAACTGATGCTTTGTATGAAGAGTATATAGTGTTAAGCTAATTCACAATTCTCAGTTCAGTTTCAGTTTGAAATCCACTGTTGCCAATTATTTTGGGTTCTGGGGGGTCTGTCCCAGCTTCTTCTGCACAACCCCAGCTCAGGCCTCAAAGACCAGACAAAACACTCGTCCCTGCATCCTGTCTCAGCAAAGAGACGTGAGTGGGCAGATCAGTGAGTTATTGGTTCATTTATGCAGCGTCCCTGAGAACAAATAAACCAAAACTAAAACTTTTCTAAACCAACAGAACTCGTCAAAACCAAAATAAATAAGTCCTCTCTCCTCTGTCCGCAGCTCTGATGCACGCCGTGGTGTTCGGTAACGTGACAGCCATCATCCAGAGGATGTACTCGCGCCGCTCGCTGTACCACACCCGCACCAAGGACCTGAAGGACTTCATCAGGGTCCACCGGCTGCCCAAAGCCTTGGAGCAGCGCATGCTGGAGTGTTTCCAGACCACCTGGTCGGTCAACAATGGGATAGACGTCAGTGAGGTGAGGAGAGAGCTTCAGCACACACAGGCATGATGACTGAATGATGGAGGCAGTTTCAAGGGTTGAACAGTGAACGGAGGTCAGGAAATCATAAACATAGCAAAAAAAATAAATGTTTGAGATCCGGTTAAAGAACTTAGAAGATCTGGAAGGTTTTTACTGTTTTTAGATGAAGTCTGAATATGTCCGACAGCGGAGGATGGTTATCTTTGCTCAGTGTTTAAAGGATTATTAAACATAATTATAATCTTATGGCCTACAGGAATTAAACAAAATAAGTAAAAAGATGACGTGTGGTTGGTGTCTTTTCTTTTGTTTAAGACTTTGAAAATCCTTTATTTACATTAAATATATGTACCTAATTAACCTTTAAAGATCCCTTTTACTTCTTGGATGTTTTAGCTTCAGTGTACAGACTGATGTCTTTCAGTCTGACAGTTTTGTGATTAAATCTGAGTTTAGGTTTAACTATCTGTGAGCAGGGTTGGTGTTCAGCGGTCAGTCCTGGTCCAACAAGTAACTTCAAGCACTGGATCTAAAAACCTGGACCTGAAATATTTGTTTGTGTACTGACAACTTGTTTAATCACCAAATAGCAGTAATTAAGTCTCAAAAATTAAGTTATTGTGATTAGTTGTGTTGGATTTAAGCATCAAACTAATACAACATTTTTTATTAATATTGTCTGAAAAAGTAGCTGGGATTAGTTATTGATATGACCCAGCTCATCTGGAGACTGTTGGATGTGACATAAAATATAAATATTTAGATGATTAGAGCATTAGGGAGCTTACTGCCGACCATGGTCTTAGCATAAAGACAAAATCAAACAGAAGACAAAGAAAGAGGCAGGCAGTGATGCTAAAATTAAATAATCAAAACATGAGGACAGTCTAATCTAGACTTATTAGAAATAATCTTTTCCCCAAAAACAATGAATGCCTCGAAAAGAAGACTAAACGCTCCAACGACTTTTGGTGGCACACTGACATTATTTATGTACATTCCTAGAGCGGTTGTTGCCCTGCAGCATCCTGAGGCTGAGAAACTACACTTTTTGTCATGCCTGGAGCATCATTCTACAGATGTGTTTCAGTTCAGTTGTCTTGTACATGAAATGTGCTAGTCATATTGTACATATCAGGACTCTGGAGGTAAATTAGTCACACTAAGGATGTAAAAGTTTCAGCATCAAAAGACAGCATCCTCATTACTCTGGAAAAGACCAAATCTTGCAGCTCTGATTTCTGTGTTCTTAACAAATAAACTATGATAACCTGAAATGATCAGATTTAGATGCAGACCTTTTTTTTTTTTTTTTTTTTTAGCCCCTATTCAGTTTGTTCCAGAAGTTAATCTATACGAGGCGTTCACTTACCTCTGCTCCATGTTTTTCCTCTTAGTCACATATCTTAGTCACATAAAGTAAAAAAAGGACAAGTACAAGAAGTATAAAAACAGACAGTTATCATGAGATGGCCAAAAAAAGATTATTATAATCAGCTGTTGCAAAAATATAAAAAACCATAAGGGCAACATGGAATGTGTTAAATGAGGTAATTAAAAAACACAATTATGAGAATTATCCAATACATACTGTAAAAAATGATAACTTAGTTATTAAGAATACACAGGAATTTGTTGATGAATTTAATGACTATTTTGTTCATGTGGGCCCAAACCTAGCGAATAAAATTAAACCTCCAAATAGCAATGATAAAACAGATGTCATCTTTAGCAACCAGAATTCAATGTTTCTTGGAGGAGTCTGTGAGAGTGATATATTAGAAGTAGTCCTACAATTTAAGAATAAAAAATCAACAGATTGTAATGATGTTGATATGTCACTTGTTAAAGTAATTAACTGTGTTCTAAAACCATTTGCACGTCTTTTCTAACAGGTACCTTCCCTGATAGAATGAAAACTTTACAAAAATGGTGATAAACAAATGGTTTCAAATTATAGACAGGTTTCTCTTTTACCACAATACTCTAAGATTGTTGAAAAGTTATTTGAAAAGAGGCTTGATGCCTTTGTTGAGAAAAATTAGCTGCTTGGTGACCATCAATGTGGCTTCAGGAGCAATAGATCGACAACTCTGGCAGTGATGGAATTTGTAGAGAACATAGCAAAAGCTTTGGATGAGAAACAATAGTGGGAGTGTTTATTGACTTACAGAAGGCATTTGATACAGTTGATCATTCTTTACTTCTAAAGAAATGTGAACATTATGGTTTAAGAAGAGTTGTACAACTTTGGTTAAAGAGTTATTTAAATAATAGGTTTTAATATGTACAAGTGAATCACACTAAATCAGTTTTAAGAAGAGTAATTTGTGGTGTTCCACAAGGATCAGTACTGGGATCAAAGTTATTTTTACTTTATATAACTTTTTGTTTGCAGATGATACAAATTTATGCCGTTCAGGATATAATATAATGCAACTGTTAAAGTAGAAATGGAGTTGATGCTGTTAAAAACATGGTTCGATTTGAATAAGCTATCACTTAATGAAAGCAAGACTAAATTCATGGTTTTTGGAGGCGGCAGGGCTCATCGTGACATTAAGTTGTACTGAAATGGAGTTGAAATTGAACAAGTTTACAAAACAAAGTTTTTGGAAGTAATTATTGATCACAAACGTGGAAGATATATATAGATTACGTCAAGCGAAAATTATCCAAAGCTATTGCAACACTTTATAAAGCAAGAAAATTATTAAATAAGAACTGCCTGCTTGTACTATACAATTCAGTTATGCCTTACATGTCATATTGTGTTGAAATATGGGGAAATGTATATAAAACAAATTTAGAACCAGTTATAAAACTTCACAGAAAAGCTATTAGGATAATAAATAAAATAGGCTATTATGAATCAACTAAAAAACTTTTTATATGTTGTAATGTCTTAAAATTTGTGGATATTTTCAAAAATGATGGAAATTATCTTTCGAGTGCTGAATAATAGAGTTCCAAGTAGAGAAGGAAATATTATTTGACAGGACTTTTTATGTTTAAGATTTGTAATGTAAGGACAAATGTGAAAAAAAGATGTGTCTGTGTGTGACTGCCTACAAGTTATGGAATAGACTAAGTTCTGAGCTGAAATTGTCTAACTTTCGGATTTTGTTTAGAAAGAGCTTTAAAATGAAAATAATCAATGATTACATGATGATTGTTTGACAAAAATGAGTTGTGGATGACTACAAATGGTGTTGCAGGGCCATCGCTGATTAACATTTAATTCATTGGGGGAAGATACTAGGATAGGCATACATAAGCTATGAGCTTCAGCCTAGTCCTTTTTTGGTTTTTGAATGGTATAAAATTGATGTGGTAACATCTGACTGTGTATACCTAACCAAAATAAAGATATAAAGATGACTGATTGATTGATAGATTGATGTTATTGAAGTTAATGCTGAGACGTCAGCTGTTTACTAAAGCTACAGATCAAATCTTAGAAGCAAGCAGCTATTAAATGTAAACCTCCTCTGGCCTCACAGCTGCTGAAGGACTTTCCAGACGAGCTGCGGGCCGACATCGCCATGCACCTGAACAAGGAGCTGCTGCAGCTGCCTCTGTTTGAGTCAGCCAGTCGGGGCTGCCTGCGCTCCCTCTCCCTCATCATCAAGACGTCTTTCTGCGCTCCAGGAGAGTTTCTCATCCGGCAGGGGGATGCCCTGCAGGCCATCTACTTCGTCTGCTCCGGGTCCATGGAGGTGCTGAAAGACAACACTGTGCTGGCTATACTGGGTGAGTCAGACAAAATGTTGGTGGTTACAGAGAAAAAGGCTCAACTGAACCGCAGCTAAAAATTTGATTAAAGAGAAGAAATTAAACTAAGAGGACATTGGGGAGTCGGACTCATGCTATGAGGTATGAGTTTTGATTTCATGTCTATCCAGTCTTATTTACACAACTAAAAGAATTTGATCTATCCCTTAGTTGTTTACATATTGCCAAGAAAATGGGAAAAAGTTCTGCAATTTTTTGAAAAAGTGCAAATATAAATACAGTACCTAGTTTAAAACCCGAGTTTGTCCAGTTCTACGGAGTTTAAAAAGGAATATTTAGTCTGAGCAGCTTTATTCTTCCTCTTAGAGAAGCTTTCTGTCCTTTCTTTAAAGTGAGAAACTGAAGCATCAGACTGCCTACAAATCACTGATGTATCTCTTCAGCACCTCATTTCTGCCATATGTTAGGTGTGATAGTGGACTACCCACATTTCTCCTCGCAGTGTAAGAGGGTTCCTTCTGTGCACCTTTCAGGATCAATGCTTTAAAACCTCACTTTCAGCCCTGCTCTCCATGATGTCTGACACACACACAAACACACATCTGTCATAAAGTGCTTCCCATCTCCTGCTCCTTGTCTCCTTCATCAGCTGAATTTCCATTGAAATCCAGATTGAGCGGCTCTGCTGCGCTGATTGCATGGAAGCAAACCCAGCTCAGTGAAATCATTTAAACTGTAACGATGTGACAGACCATCTTTCTCTCTCCTCTCTGAAGTCCATTCATCACTCACAGCATTTACCATTAAAGTGACACACACACATACACATGAAGCTGGTTCTTACTGGGATATTCCTCACACGAATAGTTCGTAGCTTCATTAAAAGTGAATCAGTGTCCCACAGTTCTTCATCACCACTAATCCTCTGAGTCTCAGATTGTAATTGTCAGATTTGATGTGGGAGCTGTGAAGTTTTCATTCTCCTCTCTATCACACAGTCATACATAATTTCCTTTCAATTTTACCACCCTTATTTCATTTTAGTCTAATTACATTACCAGGAACAAATCCAGCAAAGACCTGTATCAGGACCTGAGAGAAGCATCTGGACCTTTAGTTGATCTACTCTTGGCCCAAAGCCTCATCACAAATGGTCTCCATGGAAATGTGGCTGCCAAGAAGCCACTACTAAGGAAGATAAACAGAGAAAAGGCTGAGGTGTTTCACATGACACAAGAACTGGACTGAAAATCAGTAGCACCAGGCCTGATGAAGAATGGATCCTCCCCAGAACCTGGACCTAATGTTATTGAAGCAGTGTGGGATCATCTGGACAGAAAATGGAACAAAAGGCAGAAACATCCAAAGAAGAGCTTTAGAACGTCCTTCAAGAAGCCTGGAGAAAGATTCCTGAAGACTACTTAAAGGAGTAGTGTACCCAAAAATGTACTTAATTGTGATCAAAACTACATATAGTGTTGATGAAATTGGTATTTTTTTATTCTATTAAAAAATGGGATTTTGTGGGTAAAAAACGGCTAATAACACCCTTTACAGGGTAAAACCAGGTTTTAGCTTTTATTAATCTAGAGCCCTCTTTACATTATGAGAATTTTTTAAAAACCTCACAGCCCCTCCTTCCAGATGCAGATAGGTGGGTCTTCACCTAACAGCCATAGAAAACCACACCCACCAACACATGTGAAGGGATGTCAACTTATATGGTGTAGATTTGCTAGTTTCAGACTTATATTCTTTTCTGATGAAATTTTCCTGCAACGGGACAGATTCGTGCTTTTGAGGGGTGTAAAAGTAACACCAGACTTTTTTCTTTACCTGCTGATCCTCATCTGGTGACAGACAGCAGCTCAAATCGTAGCAGCGGCACTTCCTGCAGCTGCCACAACCTGCCGCCAATCTCCACAGCTTTCCAGAGCTGCTGACAGGCAGCTAACAGCGCTAACGGCTCAGGCTGATGCGGTTCAGGACCACCTGGTTCATGTGTAGCTGAGGAGATTCTGGAGGGGAAAGTCTTCCACCTCAAAGACGCTCTGTGGCGTAGCTGCTTTGTGAATCTCGCTTTGCATCTTGCCAGTGAGCTGAGCTGCTGTCAATCATTTCTGCATGTGTATCCCAACCTGCCCACTCTCCGCTCCCTGGTCACCCCACACCACCCACCCCAACCCTTGCAGTTTCAGGCATATTTCAAATTCGGCCGAGGGTGGAATTACACAAAAAGTAGGGGGTGTAGTTACACTTTTCCTGCAGATAACAGAAACAATGTCACAGTTTTACTCCTCAGGGATCACAGAAATGTGAAATAGACACTATGTTCTCTTTTAAATCTAAAGTTTTACCCATCAGGACATGACAAAAAAAATACAAACAACAATCTGTCCTTATCAGGTCTTAAAATAAGGTAAAAACTAACCTCAGACAGGCTTCCAGACTGCCTTTCTGCATTGGTTGTGCTGTACGACTAACTACTTAACTACTTAATTTGGGTGTACTAGCAAAAAATATATATCATTAGCCAAATACATTGATTATTTATTGGTTATTTAGATTATTGGGAATAAGCATGAAGTTTAGGAAAAAGTTTCTTTATTTGAAGGATGAATGTTAAGATAAAAAAAATGCATTATTTCTGAGAACAAACTGAAACTGCTGGCTTCTCTAAACTGAAACTAAACATTTCATACACTGAAATGGCTCATAAGGCTGTGTTCTGGAAATCCATGACGTATTACACTGCTGCCATTTATTTAACTAAATCTAGGGCAAAATGCAGGGATTAATATGGTCATTTATGATTAAGTGCTTTACCTTTTCTACTCAAAACAGGGGTTAAGGATAAATTTTTTTCATTTTTGAATTTTTTATTTTATTTATTTATTTATGTATTTTATTTTTGTTTTTATTCTTTTTTCAGATTAACATCTTTTTATTCTTTAATTTTTTACTTTTCTTTGGTTTCATTAAAATTTAGAAGAGAACAGCTTGTTATCTAACGAAACTCAAAATTCTGAGCAATATTGATGTGATAAAATGCATCTGAATGTTTCAGACATTTGTTGCCAAGCAGATAAATACACAAATAATAACATGACCCAGAAAAAATAACACATTACTGCTTTAGAAAAAGGTATGAAAATGCAGCAATGCTGATTGTTGTCATACAAGATGTCAGAGTTGTTGAAAGCTGACAAAATATTCTTACTGGCAGCTGTAATTAGAGCTCAGCTGATGGTGAAGTTTGGTGGGTAGTGTTTGTTTGTGTACAGTTTTGTTTACTAAGTCAGAACATTTCTATATAAAATTCCCAGTGAGCTGCTGTACACCAGAGGATTTCACAACAAAACGAAAATGTGTTTTTCTATTAATCTGACTAAATCACCATGGTAACTGATTATAAAAAATCTCTAACGCAGTTTGGGTTCAAGTTTCAGATTAAATCATCCAAAAAACGTAACATTCCTTCACTGTTGTTGTCCTGATGAAATACCAGACAGTAAATTCAGACTGAGTCATTTTAAATGGAGGTGCTGATTCTCATCCCAGCTGCTTCACACTCAGCTGCGAATCGCTCCAGTGAGAGCTGAAGATCGCAGCCTGATGAAGCCAACAAAACCACATCATCCACAAAGACCAGAAACCAAATCCTGAGGCCACCAAACTGGATCCCCTGAACAGCTCAGCTGTGCCTAGAAATTCTGTCCATAAAAGTTATGAACAGAATCTGAAACAAAGGGCAGCCTTGGCGGAATCGTACAAGGGGGTCTGGCACTCCATATACCCAGAACACCCCCCACGAGAGTCCCCAGGGACACGATCGAACACCTTCTCCAAGTCTACAAAGCACATGTAGGCTGGTTGAGCGAACTCCCATGCCCCCTCCAAGACCCTGAAGAGAGTGTAGAGTTGGTCCACTGTTCCACAACCGGGACAAAAACCACACTGTTCCTCCTTAATCAGAGGTTCGACTATCCGACGGACCCTCCTCTCCAGCACCCCTGAATAGATCTTACCTGGGAGGCTCCGGTCCCCCTTTTTGAAGAGGGGATCACCACCCCAGTCTGCCAGTCCAGGGGAACTGTCCCAGATGTCCACATGATGCTGCAAAGGCATGTCAGCCAAGACAATCCTACAGCATCCAGAGCCTTAAGGAACTCTGGGTGAACCTCATTATTTTATTTATTTATCTATATATCTATTAAATTCCAAGTGTTTTAGTTTCCCCAATGTGATTGGTGGGTGTTAGAAAACCACCTGTTGATAACATCATTCTGTGCACAGTATATGTATGTGCATGTGTAAATCTATGCATGGGTTCATGTCATATATGTGTGTGTGTATTTTTGACATGTGGGTTTGTGGCTTGGGGAAAGATGTGGGTTTTTTGTTAATTATGTTTTAATGTAAAGCACTTTGTGTCACAATTCCTTTTGTATGAATAAAAGTGCTTTATAAATGAAGTAGGATTGGTTGGTTGGTGGGGTGGTTGGTTGGTGGGGTGGTTGGTTGGTTGATTGGTTGGTTGATTGATTGATTGAAACAGGTAGTTGACTTAAGGTAGAACCATCATTTTAACTGTGGCAACCCTCCCCATGAGTGATATGGGTAAGCGCCTCCACTGTGAGAGATCATCCTCTATTGTTTTAAGTAGCTGGACATAATTTAGCTTTGTTAGTTCTGATAACCACGGTGAAATGTTTATGCCTAAATATAAAATTTTTACCAGACTGTATTGTAGTGTTGGGTGTGTTTTGTAAGTCACAGTTAATGGGCATAACAATAGTCTTAGACCAGTTAATAGAGTAGTCAGATACCAATGAGAATGTATTAATGAGTGTGATTGTCTGGGGGAGAGATGCCGGTGAGTTCTGGAGGAAAAGTAATACGTCATCAGCATAAAGACTTATCTTGTGTTCTATATTTTTGGCATGGATTCCTTTAATCTCTTTATTTTGTCTTATGGCAGCAGCTAGGGGTTCAATAAAAATAGCAAAGAGTGATGGAGAAAGCGGGCAGCCCTGTCTGGTGCTTCTAGGCAAACCGAAGCTTGGAGAAGTTGGCCAGAATGGTCAGTGCTCGGGGGGCCCATTCTGGCTTTGGGCCCCAAGCATTTGCCTGGCAAGCAGAACCTTTATCCACAATGCCATGCATTGTTGTCTACTTCCTGCATTTACTTCACTGGAAGCAGACCGAGACCTACATTTGTAGGAGGACTAGAGTTTGCATCTTTGATCCACATCAGATTTCGTTTGCACGTTTGAACAAACTAGGATTTGAATCAGAAGCGCTGGCGTGATGTGCATCCTTAAAACTCTTCTAGTGCTGCTTTAACAGGGGCCTTTTTATTAAGTTGGACAAAGGAGTTTGAAAACAAATAAGCAAAATCGAAAAAGTGGATTTCTGATGATATTCAGGTAACATCCGAAGCTAATCCCTTTGTCACCTCAGAGATTTTTGTTTGGTAGACACGTTTGGCAAAACCTCTCTATTATTTAAGCAAACATATGGTAGAGCAAGGTGTCACATTAACGCTGAAAGACATTTAATTGGAAAGTGTGTTCAGACAAACTGTCACACCTGTGATAACAGCTTAGGATAATTTTTTCAGCTGGCTCTCTTGGAGGGAGGAAATCTCATTTCCTCAGGACGTGCCTCAAAGCTTTTGTAACAGTAATCCAGCAACCAGCTTTTCTGAGGTGTGTTTGTGTGAATGTGTAACACAACATGATGGGTAGGAGATGAGGGGGAGAAGTTTGGTGTTTACAGCAAGAAAAGATGTACGTGTTGATCTGAAAGTCAGGGTGTATTACATTGAGAGTGTACCTGTATGTATCTGTAAAGTGGATTTATCTTAAAATGCCAAGCCCCAGCCCACAGTTGATTTTGATCATGACGCACACACACATGCACACATCAACAGACAGCAAGCGGTGCTGTGCTGGTGTTTAATAATGAATAGATTTTGCATTATTAAAACAACTTCATTATTAATGCTGAAGTTTTCAGCAAGCAGAGCCCAGGAGCTCCTCGCATGTTGCCTTCATTACCTTTAACCTTTTACCTAAACCTATTAATATAATGTTCTTCCTGAAATTAGACAGTGTCCAGGTTGATAATAAAACTGTTTGGAGAGGCTGGTCAACAGTTTGAGACAACCACAAACACTTGTCTGAGAGCTGAAGTGCACCTGAATATCTTAAATGAGTCATGGCTGCAGACCATTTTACACAACTCTGAACCAAACACACACACACACACCAATTAGCAGTGATATTGTTTCCAGCTGGAGGAATAAATTTTTTCTGAGCTAATCTCTTCACTACCACCGTGCAAGCAACTGGGACTAGACAATGTTAACATTAAATAACTGAAGCTGATTATTTCCACCAATTAAAATCAGGAAACACAGCAGACATGCAAAACTGTTTTCCACATGGGCCCGTGTTCCCCATGCTGTAGAAGTGGCTCTTGACTGGAGAAACATCAGGTATCTCCATCCAGAAGAGTGCAGTCCTAGGAACAGCTAAGATTCTGCGTAGGACCCTCAAGCTCCCAAGACTAGAGGACCCGAGCTGGAGGAACAGCCACCCAGCCTACCCAGGGAGATGGGAGGTTGGATGAGGGAAGAGTTTATATATATACATATATAAGCACATGTAAATCCCTGTAAATACAATAAAATAAAGGCATCTTTAGCAAGTCATTTTAAAAATCATCCCACACCTCTGTTTTGAGTGGTATTTCGATTTCTGTACCAGTATTCCAGTATACCCGTAAAGTATAAGTCTAATTTATACTCACCCACCACTTTATCAGGTCCAGCTGCTTGTTAACACAAGTATCTTATCAGCCAATCATATGGCAGCATGTAGTTATGTGGACATGGTGAAGACGACCTGCTGAAGTTCAAACTGAGCATCAGAATGAGGAAGAAATGGCATTTAAATGACTTTGAACATGGTTGTTGGTCTGAGTATTTTAGAAACTGCTGATCTACTGGGATTTTAACACACAACCATCTCTAGGGTTTGAAGCAGATGGGCTACATCAGCAGAAGACACACCGGGTGCCTCCTGTCAGCTAAGAACAGAAAACTGAGGCTACAATTCACACACACTCACCAGAACTGGACAGTAGAAGATGGAGAAACGTTGTTGGTCTCCCCATTCACATGGTAGGGTCAGAATTTGATGGAAACATCATGAAAACACGGATCCATCCTGCCTTGAATCAAGAATTCAGGTGGTGTGATGGTGGGGGGGATATTTTCTTTGCCTGGTTTAACCAGCACAGCCTACCTGAGTATTGTTGCTGACCATGTCCATCCCTTTATGACCACAGTGTAACATCTTCTGATGCTACTTCCAGCAGGATAATGCACCATGTCACAAAGCTCAGATCATCTCCACCTGCTGTGTGACGCTTACATCTCAATATGGAGCAAAACCTCTGATGAAGGTTTCAAACGCCTTGTTGAATTTATGATACAAAGAATTAATGCAGTTCTGATGGAAAAAGAGGTCCAACCCAGTATTAGAAAGGTTTGTAACTCATCCCATTCAGCTGTTCAGCTAGAAATGAGCAGATCTAAACTAAAACTAATTTCCTCTGAAGGTAATTAAACCTGGACTAAAGCTGGAGCTGTGATGAAAAACTGTGCAACAATCTGTAAATCTCTTCTTGAACTGACCTTTACTTTGACCATCACAGAAAACCACTGCATGTATGGAAGTGTGTAATATTTAAAGCTGAATTAATAGTATGTGACACAAGAGAAAACATTGACCTTTTATTTCATTACACCCCCTGCTTGGCTAAGATGCCTAATTTGTTGGACGGCTGCATGAGAGAAGCAGGTTCAGTGTCAGTGTAAAAATAATATAAAAATCTGATCATCATACTGAGTTTTAGTTCGTGTTTAACAGACTGAAAAATGTGTAAAATATTGAGTGATAATTCACATTTAAATGGGGTAAAAACTGAAGAATTATCTGTGATGGGAAAAAGAAAACAAGAGACATTGATGAAATTTGATAAAAATGAACTTCTTCAGGGATTTTTTTTTCTTTTTTTTTAGTTTTTTTTTTCGTTTTTTTGTTGTTGTTCATCATCTTCATCTTGCTCACCTACACTTCCAAAGTGAGGCAGAAACACACTCTGAAATGTCACTTTCAAGTGTTCATCTCCTGCTCAGATTAACATTTCCTTGTTTCCCCGACACTCTGCTCTGCTGCCACCCATCATCTCTGCCACAAGGAGACATCTGTGTTGGGGAGTGGAAGAGAGAAGAAGTGGAGGAGTGGAAACATGAAGAAAACAGACAGATGGAGCTCATGAGGGCCCATCATGCCAGATTAAGTGGAAGAACAGATGAGTGGGGAGGGATCCAGCAAGGAGGGTGCAGATGAATGCTGGGCGGGGCTGAGTGCAGCAGCAGCAGGGTATGGAGGATGTCAGAGGTTCAGAGAGGTTCCTTATTCCCCTCTCAGTTCATCCATTTATGTCCCCCTCAGTCCTGCAAGTCTGCAACCACCCACACTCCCATTCCCTCTCCACTTCAACTCCTTCACCGTTCTTCCCTTTGCTTTTTCAACCTTCCTCCTTTCAACCCACCTCTGCACTTTATCACCTATATGTGGTCCCTGCACACCTCTGCCTTGGTCCGACCCCCTCCCTTTATCTTGCCTCTGCTGCCTCTAGCTCATTTGTTTTCTTTTTTTTGCTGTGTCTCTGTACAGGCCCAAGCAATCTTTTGTCTTAGTCCCAATTTCTGCAGCGAGTTTCTGTCAAACGCCTCCCAAATGATCGTTTCCAATTATAGGCTCTAATAAAGGGGTGTCCAGTGTCAGTCCTCAAGGGCCACTGTCCTGCAGGTTTTCAATGTTTACCTTCTCCAACACACCTGACTCAAATTAAATGAATCCAACAGCCTATGAATTTCTGCCCAATGACTCTTTCATTTGAGTCAGGCGCCTTGAAGCTGGGAGACTTGCAGGATGGTTAGCTGGACACCCCTGCTCTAATCCATTACATGTTTTTATGCTTTAGTGTTTCTTTAGTCACTTTTGAATGAAGAGATCTGTGAAATGGAAATCTGAGCTTTGCTGTTATCTTAACTAATGAGACTTTGTCTCTTCCAGCTAATAAACCACTTTTCTACTGCAAGTAAGTTTACCAGAAATCATGGATAGAACTAGTTTGCATAAATTAAAATAAAATGTGATTCATTTATATAAAATAAAAAGTTTAATTAAATTACCAATTGGTAGAGGAATAAAAGTTTTATGAGTGCTTCCACATCCAAGCAAATATCCTTCTTAACTGTTTCCGCCCAGAAATCACAAAGTCCTCTTTAAGATGATGAAGGTGATTGGATGGTATAATTAGAAACAGTTTTTTTAAAGCAGCACTACTAAACTTTGCCATTTTCTCACTTTAGTCCTTCCTAACAACAACTAACTCAGCATCCATCTTCATCCTGTCTCTTCTCTGAGATCTCTCCAGCCAGTAAAAGTCAGAACGATGTTGACTCTTATCTTATTTCTTGCTCTTTCCCTTTCTTGTTTTCTTTTCCTGGCCTCCTTTTTCATTTCTTTGCTAAATTAGCTGAGGTGCACATTTAAAGCAGCCAGTATGTTCATATCTAGCTGCTGGCTTGTGACATTAATATATTCATTTTATTTAAAGGACTGTGTGCAGTTAACATTGATTATTCACAGAATAAATAGATGGCTGCACCAGATGTAGCAATATGCTAATTTCCATCTGCAGTCCATCCAATGCAAAGTGCCATAAAGTGAAATGCAGCTGTAATGTGATGCTCCAGGATGGGAAAAAAGCTGTCAAATGCGGTTTCTCAGCCTTGGGACTCTACAAGGACACGATGGCTCCAAGAGTGTTCATCATTAATGTCAGTGTGTCATCAAAGCAGTAGGTTGCTTTTTAGATTACGTCATGTCCAACAAAAGAAGTTCAAAACAATAAATAAAGGTAGGAGGAAAAATAGAATATAGAAAAAAGGCATGTTTAAATTAGATTAAATTAGACAAATAATCTTAAGATGATTTAAGCGGACGTTTTATTTTGAAAAATGGAGTAATAAATTTGTCAAATATCATGACTTACCCCCTTATACCAATATTAGAGTTACAAAGAAAAAGAAGAGCAGAAATAATCATTTACATGTAACTTTTTACACTTGTACGATTGAAAATAATAACAACCTCAAAGTTACTTAAAGTGAATTTGGTAAGACAGGTTAGTAGAACAATCCTTCCAAATAGTTTCTTCATTTAATTGTTTAAACAGTTGTTTAAACGTATGCAACAGGTCAGAAGTGCAGAGATTTAAGGTAAGGAAGTTCAGACATGTTGCTTCAGAACAATACAGCTGAATTTTCACTGTGGTGCCCCCTAACGACGGCTAATTCAGCCTCCATCTTGCATCCTGTCTCTTCTCCGAGCTCTCTCCAGCCAGTCAAAGTCAGACCAGCGTTAACTCTCGCCTTAGCTCTTGCTCTGTCTTTTTCTCTTTTTTTCTCACGTCCATCAATAATGTTATCCTGAGTTCCTTTGATAAATCAGCCATGTAGTGCTTCAAAAAAGCTTCTGTGTTAATATCCAGTTTTCAGTCAGGCACAGCGTTGCTTTCAACATCTGACACTCGTTTTAAGTTCTTATCACTTTTTGGTTCCTTTCAGTCAGCATCTTTTAACTGCTTAATCAGGGTTAAAAACATCACATTTAAGACTAAAATCAGTTATTTACCATGTAGCGCCACCTTAATGGATGCAGAGATGTTTTACGTTCTTTGATGCATTGTCTGCATGAACAATTGACCAGCTGAGACATTTTTGGTCAGTTTATCCATATTTAGTTTAATTTGTCAGTCTGGGATCATAGTCATGTTGGACCTTTTTATGTGTAGGGATGTCTGCAGGTCTTTTTCAAACACAGGTTCGGAGTCCATGCTCATAGGTGTGGAAACTGGGCACATTTGCATTCCATTTATTTGTTTGTTTTTTTTTGCACATATCACTAACCAGCCTCTGACAGACGCAGCTCTATGTTTTGCACAGATTTGCGGAGCTTTGAAGGAAAGCTTTGATGGGGTTCTTTTTGTGTTTTTTTAAATGTTCAACACACCACAGAACTTTTTAGCTGCACTTCTGAGAAGTTACTTAATTAATCACAATAATTAAGGAACAAATATTTTGTACATTAAATGAATAAAACTGACAACATTCAGCTAAAAGGATCCACAGACATTCTGTGATGGTTTGTGGTGTCTTTTATAAAACTAAAAGATTAGCCTTCCATTTAGATCAACATTCAAACACACACACTCTCCGCCGCACCTGGAATGATTTGAGAGTCCAGTCATTTAATCACCTGTTTGGATATTTCATCAGCATTCACCCAAAGACACACACTTGTCTTAAATTCACCTTTTTGTGTGTTCACTCTCTCAGGAAAAGGAGATCTGATTGGCTCTGACTCATTGACAAAGGAGCAGGTGATCAAGACCAACGCCAACGTCAAGGCACTGACTTACTGCGACCTGCAGTACATCAGCCTGAAGGGACTCCGCGAGGTCCTCCGACTTTACCCCGAGTACGCACAGAAGTTTGTCAGCGAGATCCAACATGACCTCACGTACAATCTGCGAGAGGGCCACGGGGCCGACGTGAGTATCCGCATGTAGATTCCCATTTAGGGAGAAAACAAATAGAAGGAGAGCTCAATGTACTTGATCACATGCAAACAGAAAACTTCCTCAGCTTTAATAACAGCTGTATGAAGAGTGAACAGAAGCTGATGAATTAAACTTCCTTCATGGATCATTTTCATCTTCTCCTCACTGATGAGAATTCAATCAATCACCTCCCAGTTTGGTTCATTTCTGCTCTGACACTTCTTTTTTGTATACATTTTGTCACTAATCCTTTTTAGGTTATTTTAAAATCTTAAATCATATAAGTAAGATGTTACTGATATGTTGATTAAAGCTTTTGATTATCATGGTCCTGCCATGATAATCTAGCTAAGGAAATCAAAGGGTTGTATCAAATCATCTGTTTGATTCAAACCCCCATCCTCAGCTGCACAAAGAGACAGTGGAAAGAGGTAAAAAAAAAAACTTTTAACAGAAAGGTAAACCTCCTGCAGGACCAGAACCAGGAAGGCCATATCTGCCTCGACTGATTGGGGGTAGAGCGGACAGGAGAAAGGGATCACACATTTAAATGACGCTAAGCCAGGGAAACTTGCTGAGAAAGAACACAAGAAACACAAATTACAGTAATGATATCAAATATTCACATTTAGGGGGGAAAAAAGAGTAAAGAGAGAGAAACAGAGGAAAGTGGTCAGTGCATCATGGGATATTCCCCAGCAGTCTTAGCCTATAGAAAGCATAACTGAAGGAATGGATAAGGGTCACCCTTGCCAACCCTAACTATGAACTTTGAAGCCTTAAAGGTATCTTAAAGGTACTGAGGGGGTCTGCTTCCTAAACCCAAACTAGGAGCTGGTTCTACTGAGAAGGATCTGTTTCACATTGTAATTTTAAGAACCTAAAGTAAACCTGCAGTCTGACAGTGAAGAACTCTACTTACACTTTGCAACACTGTTTGCAAAATGTTGTATTTACAGCCAGAGGGTCAAATTAATGAAGAACACAATCAGCTGTTTGAATTTTTTGTTTTGAACAGAGCTCTTTTTCCCTACTTATGAGAACATTTTAAGTTTAAATGAATTAAATTAGTATTTTAAGTCTGGGCAATTCTTCTTTTGTCCTCCACGTGTCCAGTTACTGCCTCCATGTTGAGATTTGCTAAGTTTCCAGCTAATAGATCTTTGTGAATCACCTTAATGCTGCTAAAATCCGATTTTCTGTGTCGGACTGTCTGATGTTTGCTGTTTTTCATAGATGCAAAATAACAAATGTGTCTTTGTGAGACCGTAAAGATCCAGTTTAAAGTGGATTGTCTAGGTTGTCTGTTATTTGTCCACACAGCACTGGTTCAGCCCTTGAGTTAGGAGCCTTTTTTCTGCCTGAATGATTGAGTTAAGTGTCTGAAAAGGGTCAGGTACAAGGACTGGACTGAAAATGAAAAGACCTTCAGAAACTTTGAAAACTATTGATTAAGACAACTTTAAAAGATTACAACAAAGCCTGACTGCTGGGAAGAGAGAGAAAAAAAGAAAAGAGAAGATGTTTAAGACTTTTGGATAGTAAAAATGGGGGAAAGAAAGTAAAAAAAACACCTATCAGAACCTTAAAAAGTTTTATTAAAAAACCTTAGAGATAGAAGTTGTTGTCATACAACCCGCAGAGCAGCACCACTGCATGCTCTGCCGTGCCAGCACAGATCAAAAATCCTTTTTCATGTGGAGATAATGTGCAGCCTGAAGAGATGCTCATGTTAAGAGGGGTCTCACAGATAAAAGCTGTGTGTGACCTCTTCACCACTGCACAACTCATCACAGTCTGGCATGCCTGCAGCCTTCTTGTGCTTCATTTCAAACTGCTGCCATCCAACACAGACTGCACTTTCGGTTACTGCTGCAGCAGAGAAAAAAAAAACAGACAGGAATAGATGAGTGCTGCTGTTTGAAGCTTTGCTGTTGCTAAAAATAGAGGTGGGGGAAGCACGGGTTCTCCCTGACTGGCTGTCCCCCTCGCAGCTGTTGCTAAGATTGGATCCTGCTCGATAAAAATAGCTCAGCCAGCCGAGGAGGAGGAGGAGGAGGAGGAGGCAAAACTTCTGCTATCTCATTTTCTCTTCTCATTTCCCCGTTTTCTACTGCAGTGGAACGGTTTGTTTCTCCAGGGTACTGCACAATTACCGCAGAGTGAGAGTGGAGGACACGTGTGTGCACATATCAGTGTGTGGCTATCGCCATGTCAAAGCAATGCACGATTCTGGATGCACAGTCTGTTTGTATCTCAGGACTGGGCTACAGATGTCCATCCTGGTTATCAATGCAAAAACCCTGCTGGTACCCGCAGCCTGGGAGAGTTAATTTGCATATTCATGTACGAAAAGGCTCCAGGAACAGAACAAAAAGCCTGCAGATATCTGTCTTATGCTCCCTTTGTTAGGTAAACAAGTTGCACATTCAAAGATTGAACAAAAAGAAACAGGTGTAGTCACGATAGATACAAAAAATACATGATTTGAGGGAAAAAATGGTGTTTGCAAGGCATGAAAGAGGGTTCTGCATTCAGCCAGTCTACAGGGGTGAACTGATATTACTGTAAGATTTGCACCCAATGCCCTTGTGCTGTTTCTGCTCCAGCAAACATGCCAAGCAGAACAAAACTGCCCTTCACACTGCATGCACACGTAAAGTCATTCTTCTCCTTGCAAGAACAGCACATACATCCAGCAAAGGCACGCGCCTGCACACAGCAACTGTACACTTATCACACCCCCTCATCGCAGAGCGGTTTCCTGCGGAGCTGCGAGCTAAGATTAGAACAAGAAAGCTAAAAATAAACCACGGCTGCACAGAGGAGGAGGCAAGAAGGAGAGAGAGAGAATGCTGAGCAGGCAGGGACGGAGGGAAAAGAGTGAGTTGATTAAGAGGAGAGCGATGCTGGGAGTGTGGAGGGAAGCAGAGGGGCGGCTGCTTGGCTGCTGCAGAGACTGATGGAAGTCTTTCATATCTCATCATGCAGTCGCTGCATGTTAAACCTGTGAGTGACGACCAGTCGAAGCTGCTATAAGCGAATGTGGGGGTTTGATGAGTTAGCGCTGCTCCTACACACAGATCTCACAGAAACCTCTTATTCCAGATAACACATTATAATTCTGGCAGAGTCTGAGGGTGTTTAGAAGAAGTACAGTCCCAGAACATTTTCATGGAGCCATGAATATGGATTAAAGTAAACAGAAAACAGTTTATTTCTGGGTGAATAAATTGCATGTGTTGTGCTAAAACTTTCAAACACACACAGCAGCATCAGTAAAACACAATTCTGCTCCTATAAATAAAAACAAAGTGCTGCCTTCTTTAAACAGAGAAACTTTAGGATTTAGAATCTTCACTTTGTTCCACTTGTCATTTCTAGAAGTTTTTCAGCAATGCAGCATCAACACCTGAGTTACTGAATTCATGATCAGACATGACTGATGGAACATGGTTGTGGGTGGAGTGTGAATGTGTCTTATGAGGGAAAATCAGATGCAGTCTGTATTAAAGATCCCTTTTTACCTTAGGGGTTTATAAGCTTCTGTGTATACAGGGCAGTGAATCGTCTCCTCAGACCCCTGAACTTCCTGAAACTTCATCTTTATAACGTTTTAGCATAAATTCAGTTTATTTGCTGACATCTAGTTGGAGAAAGCAACCATCTCAAATGTCCACTCAGAATTGAGCAGCACATATTTTCTATAAATCATTTAACTTAATTACCTGTTAAAGGTAAAACAGGTCATTTTGGAAAAGTTACCCCAAAAGTTTGTTCTCGTTTTCTACTTTCTCCTCTGTTATGAAATCGTATCACTTATTCATGTTTCTCTTCTTTGATCAGGTCAGTTCATGCACTGTTGTCTCTTATGTTGCATAATAAGTGCAATTCTCTTTTTCGCATACGAGCAACTTCATACTTCTCATAATATCTGCAGCCTCTTATTCCTCCACTTTCCTCCTTCTTCATCGTTCTCTGATCAGTATCCCTCTATGCACCTTTTAAATCCGCAGGTATCCCAAACAACACAAGTTGGTGGTGCAAAAACTGTCGTTTTTTAAAAGGAATTAACCAGAGAACTCTATCACACCTTCAGTTGGTGCAAAATGCGGCAGCATGATTTTTAACAGGTACAAAGAAACGAGATGATTCCATTGGCTTCATGTTCATTTTAGGGTTAATCTTAAGGATCTGTTATTTGTTTTTAGGTCTTTTAATGGTCTTAGGCCAGCATATTTGTCCGACTTGCTGCATCCATACGCCCCTTCTCTTTCTCTCTGGTCACCTGACCAGATGTTCCTGGTGGTTCCTAAATCACAAAAAGAAAATGAGAGGTGATCAAGCTTTTAAGCTCTGGAACGAGCTTCCTTTACACATAAAACGAGCTCCTCCAAGTCGATGTTTTTAAATATTTGAAAACACACTTTTATTCTTTCTTTAACCAAGTGTGAGTTTAACTAAGCTTTTACTGTCTTCTGAATGTTTGTTTCCTCTTTATTTTTTGTGTTTATATTAATTATTTTTGTGTTTTACTTGTTGTGCAGCACTTTGGTCAAACATGTTGTATTTATAAAGTTCTATATAAATAAATATGGTATGGCTATTCAGTGTAAATGTTCTACAATGAACATTTTTCAGTTAGAAATAATTCATTTATTACTGTTTATGTCAGAATTATTGTAGTGCAAAAAGTATCTGACTGTGCACAACATGGTCTTGAGCAAAGTTTTTACCATAAAATGATGCTAAAGGTCTCAGAAACTGAATCAAATATAATACAGTAAAGGGTTCAATTTGGCCCAGATTTCACCAGGATTTGCAGCATAAATGGGTGAAACTGAACCTAAAACTTCATCTTTCAAGCTCATTTCATTATTTTTCTTCTTTTAAACTAAACAGCCATATTAAATTACGTTTTTCCCACATTTATGTATTGAACTGCACCTTTATGACGGCACAGCAGGATTTGGCCTGTATTGTTTTATGTGTAAAAGATTTCATATCAAACATTAAATCCATTCAAACCAGTGAAACACCAGTTTGCAAAACATATCTGCATTTCAAATAGCATGTTTTTACCTGTTCTAGTAAGCAGACAGTGGAAGAAAAAAAGTCTCAGACATCAAGACGATGAATCGATCGGCTTTAGAATGGAGCTCAATGTTAAAACTCGGGTTTGAGATTTCAGCATGAGTTTAACAGGACATAGCTTACTTCTTTACAGCCATTTATTGATGTATACATAGAGTAATAAGGACTAAACTGCTGGAAATAAAAACAGATATTTGGTAAATGAGCGCTACAACTGAAACCATCTAGAGCTCACTGAGGCACAAAGAGATATAGAGGGTTCATTCTAAGCTGCTACTAACATAATCCATCTAGGAAAGCAATTATATTCTCATAGAAACATCATTTTTAATAATATAATCCTTTTTGTCTGATAGATCTTTGTTACTGTGGCACACTCAGTTATCGTCTAGTTTGGATTAATTTCATACAGATAATGTATGTATGCAGTGCTGGTTTGGAACCAGTTTCTAATCTGTAACTCTTGGCTGGTTGATCTGACGTCAGAGCTGCACTGTTTCTCGATTAGTGCTGAACCAAAAATAACGTTTCAAATCTGTAAATGCAGTAATATGGCTCTTTAAATGTTTCATGATGCTTCTTCTTCCCGTCTAAGATGCAGCTAATGGCTTTAAATCAGAACAGACAAAGCAAATAATGTATATGTTAGCTGGTTTTAGAGTTTCTCCACATTTTCCCATCTGATGTGATCCATCTAGACTAGAGTGACATGAAAAGTTTGGGACTTGGCTCTTGAAATCCCTGTGAGAAGATGCTTTTAATGTCCACACCCCAAAAGTTGTACTGATGTATTTTTAAGTTGCGGAAGTAAAATCTAAATCCCTTAAGAGGAAGTTTTTTGTTGTTGTTTAAGTGCATGTTTCAGTCAGAACACAGTTTGCCCATTTTCTCCTTTATTTGTGGAAAAATAAAACTTCATTTCATGCAAATAGATATAAATAAAACAGATTGAATGAGAAGGAAAAAAATCATAAAATGATAAGAAAGGCTGGGCCACACTTATGTTGCAGAAGTCTGAAAATTAAACAAGACATTCAAATGTTTCTTACTTGATTTTCACAAGAATCTTAACTGATCTTTCTTTTACAATGTTTTAAAAAGATTCAGAAGTTGTTGTTGGATTGTCTTCAGATGATTTCAAACCAGTCAGCCTGGCTATAAAACTTTAACTGATTTATTTTATTAAAAATTAAGAGAGAGAAAAAAAGGAGGTGAGAACAGTTTATGAAGCAAAAAAGACTATTTCTTGTGTTTGCATTCCACCTGCTGGTTGAGCTGTGGTACTACAGCCTAACAGGTGACGGTTCAACCTGTTCACATCTCCTCATCTCTATCCCTCTCAGGCGGACTGGGAGAGCAACGGTGGCCTAGTGAAGAAGCTGCCGTCCATCCGGGAGGATGAAGAAGGCGACGAGGAGCAGAGCAGTGTGAGCCGTGCTACTCGCTCGCCGCTGCACCTCAGCAGGGGGCTGAGCTCGCCGTTGCGCTCCCCCCTCCTGCCGCCACGTCCGTTCCGCGCCCCCTCCGAGTATTCGCGACCCTCCACCTTGCAGATTCCCGTGGTGAGCTTCGGTGGTGCGCCACCGGAGCTCAGCCCCAGGTAACGCACACACAAAAACACACAAGCATTTTAATTTAGACCAATAGCCAGAGAGATCAGAAACACTAAGGACCTGCAGTCATCTCAGCGGCACAGGTGTCTGGCTGCCATGGTAACCAGTACATCACAGCTCTGCTGTGTATGGTTTCATTCTGCAGGATGAAATGTCTGCGAGCAGTGTAGCATGTCAAGATGTGTGAGCAAAAGTTGTTGATGCAGAATGTTTTTTTGTTTTTTATGTTTGCATGAAAATTCTCCACATGCAGACGTGTCCTGTTCTCTCTGCTGATTTGCATCCCTCTCTTGTCCCACTTTAATCCCTCTTTCCTGCATAGATTCGTGGATGGCATCGAAACGGAGAGCAATTCCAGCTTCTCTCAGAAGTTTGAATTCAGTCCCAGCCTGACAACTGCAGCTCCACCATCCCCATACCCCGGTAACACACACACACACAAACACACATTTTATTAAAATTTTTTCAGAAAAGTTAACGTTGGTGTGTGTGTGTGTGTTGTTTGTAGGGATCCGTGAGCAATCTGAGATCAAGCAGAGTGTGTCGAAACTGACAGAGGAGGTGAGTGCTGACCCACATGTTTACGTATCATTAATCTTCCTGAACTTTTTAATGGAACTTAAAGAGGTCAAAGTTGTAAAAGCAGAAGTTTTACCTTAAAAATGAATTCATTCTATTTAACTGCTTCAGTTTTAGGATTTGGTATTGTGCATGTAACATGTTTCATGCACAAAATTCAGAAACAGTGTTTGAAAAAAAGTCCACCCTTGCTGCCTCCACAGGAATTAAAAGTGTAAAAAATCGACCATTTGCTGCAGATCAATGCACTGATTAACTGATTAACGATTTCATTTAACCTGATCATCAGTGCAAGCTTTTCTAGAAAAGAGGACGTTTAGTCAGTTTGCTGCTCTGCAGCATTCAGGTGTGTATTATGACAATGCCAAGGAGGAAAGACATCAGCAATGATCTTATAGAAGCAATTGTTGATGCCCATTAATCTGGGAAGAGTTATCAGGTCATTTCCAAACTATTTGGAGTCCATCCTTCTACAAAGAGAAAGATTATTCACACATGAAAAACATTCACTGCCCATGAGTGAACATCCCAGCAAGTTCAGTCCAAGATCAGACCATGTAACGCTGTAAAAAAGACACTGTAAAAAACCCAAGACTAACCTTCTAGACTGTCTAGGCCTCAGTTAGCATGTAAAACGTTAAAGTTCACAACAGTCCAGTTAGAAAAAGACTGAACAAGTGTAGTTTGTTTGGAAGGGCTGCAGGAGAAAGCCTCCTCTCTAAAATAAACATGGCAGCACAGCTTAGGTTTACAAAGTTGCATCTGAACAAACCACAACACTTCCAGAACAATGTCCTTTAGAGAGACCAGACCAAAGAAACACCTCATACCATCTGTGAAACACGGTGGTGGAGGGTTGATGATCTGAGATGTACTGCAGCTATAGGACCTGGGCATCTTGCAGTCACTGAGTGCGCCATGAACTCTGGATACTAGTTTTCCATGAGTCAGATGTGAGTCCATCTTTCTGACAGCTAAAGCTTGGCTGAAACAGGTTCATGCAACAGGACAATGATCCCAAACACAGCAGCAGATCTACAACAGAATGACTGAAAAAGAAAATAATCAAGGTGCTGACATGATCCAGTCAAAGTCCAGACCTCAACCTGACTGACATGCTGCGGTGGGACCTTCAGAGAGCTGCAGAAACTAATACTGCTAGCCTAAATGAACAGAATGAAAGTAATTAAATAAATAAATAAAACATGAGCTAATTCAGAGGCGTTAACCTCTCCCTTAGCCAGGAGTGGATGTCCCAGCAGGTTCAGTGTAAAGTCAGACTGTGCAATGTTCAGAGAAACTGTGAAAAAAAATAACAAAAGAAAAAAAAAACAGAGTTACATCTCAGACTCTTCAGGCCTCCGTAATCATGTTAAATGTTAAAGTTAATGACAGAAAAATTAAAAAAAGACTAAAAACGTATGGCTTGTTTGGAAGGGCGGTTATATACATGTATGTTCATTTTACCCTCCAGAAGAAAGGAGTTGCTAGTTTATCGCTGCATCAGTTTCTGTTACTGTGTTGTTTTTATCTTTTATTTTGTAAAGCATTTGCTCTGATTTGACCATTTTCCACAAAGTTTCAACTTCTCTTCAGAAACACTGAAGCAGAGAGACGTCAGCCTCCAGTGTTATGTTGTTATGTGGTAACTGTGTGAGAGTTGGGGAATCTGATTTCCACCTGTTCATTTACAGAGGCAACAAATAAATGTGTTGTTAAACGTGTTTTTAAAGCACCCCTGACAGGACTGATGTGATCCTGTCCATGACCTGTCCTCCTTTTTTATCTACAGATGAACGGTCTTTCTAAACAAGTCTCCAAACTCAGTCAGGAGCTGCAGGAAATGGTCCACCTCCTGAAGCCCCTCCTCCAAACGACACCGCAGCCAATCCTGATGAGCATGGTACCACATTTAACCCCACCTCAGAGCTGTGCCAGCCAGCTGTCATCCACCTCCTGTCTCATGGCACCACCCCCAGCCATACCTTGCTCCCCCCGGAGACCAGGCACTCACTCTCTGTTGGACAGCGGAGATACGGAGAGTGTGGATTTGCCAGGATGCCTTCTCCCAACTTTTCACTCAGCAAAAGGGCCTAATTCATCTCCACCAGCATCAGCGCAGCCTCCAACCAACCCCACAGGAGGCAGCACCCACAAACCCCTCAACTCCAGTCTTCCCTCCCTTAAGGAGGGACTTCTGGAGGGGTCCCCAGCCTCCCGGAGCCCCCAGGTGTCCTCCAGTAACAGGATGTTTTTGCCCTTGTTGCAGGACCAGCCTCCTTTGACCTCTCACACCCCATCACCATCTCTTTCTTTCTCTATGTCTCTCTCCCCTTCGCCCTCCCTCTCCCCCTGCCAGGGCCCCCACCCATCACGAACTGGCCTCTGCACCAGAAGCCTGCTCCCCCCACCTCCATCCCAGGACACCCCTCCTCCTCCCCTTTCTTCACACTGCTCCGCTCCCCCGTCGCTCACATCCTCCCCTGGAGATCACCGGCTGAGGCCTCCCCCTTCTGTCCCAATCGTCTCCCCCGCTGTCCCTCTCCATCCCTCCACTCTCTCCCTGCCCTTGGACTTTGGGAGCGTGATGAAAAGAGACACCCAGACTTCATCTTGGCGCAACTCACCGCAGCACCAGAGAGAGGCGAGAGCACCGGCAAATCCCCAGGAGCTGGAGATGCAAGAGTGGGGACGACAGGAGGAGGAGGGGACGTCCTCCATGGAGCACATCAGCTTCATCGATGAAGAGGAGCCAGCTTTATGAGCGGGTTCGTGCTAAGGAAGCCATGACGGCAGCTGTCTGGATAGACAGGTAAACACAAACACACCTGGAAGGCTGAGACGCTGCCAGCTGTTAACCAATCAGTTCACAGAACAACAACAGCACAAGATAAAAAATGAGGAGCGGAACTTTTTATCTGCTTCATCTCTGGAGTCTCGCTCGGCTCCTTCTAACTAACTGAACACACAATGTTGTTTTTTTTTAAATTCCGACACAGATGTCTCCTCCTCTTTAAAGGGCAGGTACAAAGACACATCACTCAGCAGGAAAGGTCTCCACCCCAAACACGATGACCACGAGCCAGCTCACCAGGACGGCGAATGTAAGCTCTTCATCCAGTCTCATCAGGTCTTCTCACCTGGAGGGCCAGTCTGCTTCATCACTGGATTTATTTTCAAAGGGAAGCAAACACCTCTAAGCTTTTAAACACTCATCTTGTCTGAGTCATGCACGCTCCAACAAATGAAAATAAATCAAGAATTCAACAGTTTCTTGAAGTACAGGGCAGCTGCGAGGAAGCAGCCAAGTCTGGACGAGCTGTTTGGGTTCTTTGCCAAAGAAAAAGTGAAAACGTTCGGGGAGAACTCAAACCATGACCCGCATCCTTATCATATGTGTTTACAATCAGCCGATCAGATTGTGCATCCCACATCACCCCTGAGCTTTAGCCATCCAGCCATTCGTGCCTTCTCCATGTAAAGACTTCCCCGCGGTACTTCACCTGTTTGGATTTAGATCAAAAGCCATCAATGTCACCTACTGAGAACACTTGCACCTTTTATCTGAAATATAACCACTTTATTTATTTATTTAGACTCTTTTGTTATTTTTAGAAAAGAAGTGAGGACTAATATTGCACGTCTTTGTGACTGGATGCTCTCCAGACTGACTGTAACCTACTGATTCTTATGTAGCACACACTCCTCATCATCTCCTTTGGCTGAGCTTTACGCTGGTACGGGACGACAGCCTGAACCCAACGACATCCAGGCTGCATTGCTATGAAGGTCTCAGGACTTCTGTTTTTTTTTTGTTTGTTTGTTTGTTTTGTTTTGTTTTGTTTTTTTTGCTTTGCTTTGCTTTGCTGAGGTGCTTTGTGCACCGTTTCTTGTAATATAGATTTCTGGTTTTCTGTGATGGAACCCGAGCAAGTGACCGTGAAATGCTCTGGAGTTCAGACCCACTGATGGGGTTTAGGTGGGTGGGGGGTTTAAATAAAATGCATGTCACATTTAGTTTTTATTTTTGCATGAGAAACGTGCCTGCTTTTGAGCAGTTCAGGGCAGGAGACTCGTCGGAGCAGAACCTTCTTGCCCTGTTGGAGACTGTCGGGTTTCAGATGTATTTTATTAAAAAATGCTGTTACATTAAAGACTTAAACCAGGATTCCATGAAGTACAATAAAGAAATGTTGTTTTGTAAGAATTCAGACTCTTGTGAAGTTTGTGCCTCTTGTTTAACTTTACATATTTTTATTTTTATTATTACTATTATTTTTTTATTCTTTTTATCTCATTTTATGGAAAACTGAATGACTATGTGATTAGTGAGACAAATGCAAGGAAGAGAAAGCTGTGATTACAAAGAGGACAGGAATAAGTTATTTCATGCTCCTTTTCAGACTTGGTAATAGCTGGTTTTATTTTGTTTGTTTTTTTTTTATTTATTTGTGCAACATACAAATAATTGTTTGTTTTTAACTATTATGTTGTTTGTTATTTTTGTTCCAAATAAAAAAAAAACAATACCAATACAATTATATAAAAATGAAATAAATACAGGAAAAACACTGAAAATTTTTTTTTTTAATAAATTAATAACAATAAATATCCATCCATCTATAGCTTCTAGGATCTTCAGGATGTTCAAACCCCTTCACCACGGTATGGTCAGGGAAGGATAACAGTTAATAAATCTTTATTCAGCATTCAACAATTGATAAATAAAGATAAATAACTAATATAAAATAAATACATAAATAAGAGTGTGTAAAAGCAAATGCATAAATATAAGAAATTATTTTATAAAAGAAATAAAGATCAGAACAGGTTTGTGGCATCAAGGGGTGAATCTTGTAACTACAGCAACAGAAATTAGAAACACAAGCAAAAAAGAGGATTTATTCAGCTGCTTGATCAAAAATTATGAAAATTCTGGCTTTGTAAAAATTGTTGTAACTAACTGCATTTTCCCAGATCATCTAGAGCAAAGTCCAAATGTAGAATCACAAAAACAGACAGCTGAAGTTCTCTGAGGACCTCAGACATCGTTTCTAATCAGGCGTTTCCTGGAGGAATGTCTGAACTGCAATGTGAAAATGCATCATCATCATCACCCTGAAAAATAACCTCAGCATCACCAAACCGCCTTCTGATGGGTGGAAGGAGAGTCCAGAATGTATTTACGTCCATCTCCTCTGGTCCTTTACCCGACATCAACCTCAGATCCTCCCTGATGGAGGAAATGTGCTGCTTCGCTTCACTCATCTACGTTTCATTAGACCAGAACTAAACCGAAGTTCCAGCACGATCTCCCCGTCCACACCAGACTGGTGATTCATCACTTTCATCCACCCTCACTTTCCAGCTTCACTCTCTAACCTTGTTTTCTTCTATTTTATCTGATAGTGATGTTTTATATTTGGTTTTTCTGCATTTTTGTGGTGGATTTTCTATTTTTAATCATATTGCTTTAAGTTTTCTGTCCTGATGCTTTGATGCCTTTTCTGGTCGACCTGTATGTTTCTATTTTATAACTTTCCCATTTTATTTGTATTTGCTCCAAATTATAGATGCAACATAATTTCCACCGTCAGCTCTTTCCTGTCAGTCAGTAGTAACAATTTTACAAGTGTGCCTTTTAATTAGACTCATTTGCATATTTTGATGCATATTTATTTTAACTTGCATATGATGTAGGTATTTGTTTTAACTTGGTAAACAATGTGTGATTCTCACTGTCATTGTGAGAGAATTGTGATGTTTTTGATCACAAATGGTAGTCTTCCATCATCACACAGTGAGAGCTCTCAAACCAGAGACCTTTTATCTTCACTAGATCTGAAAAAAATAAATGTAAACTTATTATTTTGTTTGTTTTACAAAGCCAGAATGTTCAGATTTTAACCTTTGTGCCATGGACAAATTCAGTACCCTCCGGTGACCTCAGTGGCAAAAAGTGTCTACAAACCAAAACTGCTAGAAAATCATCAAATATAAATGTTTTCAACTTTTTTCCCCATAAATCATATAAACAACTTCTGTTCTGCTCAAAAACTAAATATTCAATCATATGTTCGGATTTTAACCCTTTAAATGACAGTTTGAATTTTTCATTAGTGCCTCATTCATTAAAAATAAATGAGATTATTTTCCATGTAATACTTATTAGAAGGATGGTGTTTGATGGCGATTAGATACTTGCATGTGTCAAAGATTAGCAACAAAACTGATTTGATTCCATCTGTAATTTTTATGTAATGTCAGAAACTCCCTTTGAGGACCCTCATGGCAAAAATTACACTAACAAAAAAACTGCTATAAAATTATCATACATCAGTATTTTCTTAATCTTTTTTTCAATCACCTAAACACCTTTAGACCTGCTCAAAACTACTAAATATTCCATTATTTTTTTACCTTTAATCTCTTAAATAACATTTAATTTTTTGTATATTAATTATTTATTATAAAACATACAAAACATTAAATATTTTCTATAAAATAAATATCACTGTGTGGGGCTTTGGTGGAGTCTTGAATATGTTAAAGATTAGCAACAAAACTGATGTGATGTCATTATATTTTATGTGGTATCAGATACTTCCTCTGGTGACCTTTGTGGCCAAAACTGCCCCCTTTGACTTTCATTAAAACAACATATTTTAATTGCACTGTTATTACAGTTTAAAACTAATCATTCTGTAATGTATGCATTTCATTTGGAAGGATATCTTCAATTACATAAAAAAAAAGGAATCTGAAGAAATAAGACAAGCGGGAATCCTTCTTGATGTCTGCATATATTTTCATTGGTAACATTCATTCTATCAGAGCTTCATTAGGTTTGAAATGTCAGGAAAAACACTCCAGAAATATGCTGAGAGGGAGAAGAAATTATATAACAGAGGGATAAAAAAACAGAGAAGCACTTGATTCTGCTGCTGTGGTTGGGCCTGAACCTCAGTGGGCCAGTCTTTGACTCTTCCTTTCATCCGTTCCATCTACTGAAAACACATCAGAGGAAGAAACCCCGGAGATCCATTTCATTTAACCGTTCTGATGAATGCACACAGACAGGAGAGCTGCAGACATGGCAACTAAAGTCATTTTGCAGAGGAGTGAGGATACGGTCATCCTCCCATCTCTGCTGCTCTGTTTACTCATGCCTGCTGATTAATAACCAGGCAGGTCAGAGTATAAACGTTCAGCTCTGGAGCGATACTTCCCATGGGGATTATAAGGATGCTGGACAGAGTCGAGGCTCCAGTGCAGAGAGCACCTCAGCGGTAAAACATTAAACTACAGAGATCAGGATAATTACGTTTCCTTTCTTCGTTCACCCCTGCAGACCGCTTTCAGGTTCGGACAGCCGCGGATTTATCCGACTGTGACCGGAATGACGGTGCAGAGGGAGCAATGAACTCAAACAGGTGAGTCAGGGGAAAATAAAAATCCAAAAATATATATATTTATGCTTATATTTATATATATTTATATATTTACGAGGTATGTATCCACAAAAAAAAAAAAAAAAAAACACCCAAAAATTCAAAATAGACAGTTTTTTTTTTCTGTTCTTGCTAGTGATGCCTAAAGTAGACATTAATATTAACAATAATCATAATTAGAAATTAAAAAACAAAACCAGAAATCCTCCCTGGCCGACAGCCCTGCACATGTAGTCAACTCTCTGAGACCAGAATCTTCGCCATCAGGAGTCCAGAAGCACCAGAGCAGCGCTGGCGTCAGGCGGCTGCACTCCAAAAAAGAAAAAAAACCCTAAATCGCAAAGTCCAAAAGGAAAAACACTTCAAGCAAAAATAATATCCTAACCGCTGATTTTCCAACAAGCTCACAGTCTTCATGACGAGTTCAGGACTGAGCAGAAACGTTGAGGCTGGGTTTAGGTGTCAGGAGGGAAGTGAGGGAGCTCAGCCACAGGTCCAAAACAAAAGTTTAAGAAAAAATAAAGGAAAATGTCTTTGTGCAACAAACAAGCCTCAGTAATGAAACAAACAAGAAACCAAGAAGAACCAACAGCAGGCGTCCTCCTGATGATTGTTAGTCGGGCTGGCAGTAGAAGATGGCGGCCCACCGTAGTCACGCCAGGTACTGCTGCAACGCCGTCTTCGCCCTGAGACACACAAACACACTGTGAGAGGACCTTCATCCGACACAAGCGCCTGCTGCTCTGCTTTTACTGCGGTGGCCCACCTGTCGCCGAGGTTGGGGTCAGAGGACTGGGTCAGTTTGTGCAGGATGTCCACAAAGCCCATCTCCCGCAGCTTGTCCTGACGCTCCTGAGAACCTGAAGACGCCACGAAGCAGAGACAGAAATCCAACATGGAGATGATTTGTGCAGACATGAAATACACAAATCAACCTGGAAGATTTCAATCCATCATCATCCAAAAATCAACATTTCCAGCTGGTGTTAGTCTAATTTTCCATCCCACACTCATCAGTGAGGTTTTAGTCTCTTCTGTAAAGTCTGTGTTGACAGACAGGAGCCATAAATGAATTAACGCGTATGTTTTAAACTGATCACACCTCCCCTCTTGTTTAATTTAAGCCACCCCACCATGTGCTGCTGCTTCTCTTACCGTCCTCCTCATTCCAGATAAGGTTGGAGACACAGAAGGTGGCAGCGAGCTGCAGCTTCACATTGGAATGCCCCTGTGGAAACAGAGGACGTCAGACAAAAGACAGGACAAGAAGAGCAGAACACGCATCAGGTTACGAAGCACAGCGAGCGAGAGCCCAGTTTAACATGAGGAAATGAGCCAGAGCAGAATTTTACTTTCACTTTTAACAATTAAATCAACTTCTCTGACCCATCAGGTTTGGAGAGAAAGATTTCTTTATCATGACATAATTCTAACAAAAACTGATTTTTATGGTTGTTATGAAGTAAATGATCAACAACAGTTAAACTAATCCATTAATAAAAGCTAAATTTGTCCAATAATCTGATTTAATCTAAAACATTTTATTTTTATGTCAAATATCAACTTTATTCTTTAAATAATAATAATGAAAATAGTTCATCTACTTAATGTCATGGCTGGTATTTGGAAAAAGTACAGCTATATACAGTACTAAGTTAATAGATGAATAAGAACTAAAACTACATCAAATAAAGACTTTCTTTTTTTAACCTGGGACTAACTGAAAGTTTAACTTCGCTGTTTATTTAGAAAAAATAGTAAAAGAGATTAAAAATAAATTGAAATAAATTGAATTTAAATAAAATAGTATAAAAAAAAACTAAAAAACATTCCTCCTTAGTTACTTTACTTTCTTGTCACTTTTCTCATTAGGGAAACTGGATATTTTTACTGGAAACGATAAGAAAGATGATGCTGAAGCATGAAAAGAGAATTCAGGTAAACCAGTACCATGTAGTATTTGATTTTCTGGAGCATGTCGTCGTTGGTCATGATGAGTTCCTTGGCTGTGTTGCCATCGGCGATGTTGGCGAGGATGCAGAGCGTCTGACAGATGAATGAAAGTGTTGCATCAGTGTTTTTATCTGAGCGTATTTAGTATCCTCTCCGCAGGACGTTAAAGGCGCTCTGCAGCGGTATGAAAACCATTTCTGAGCGGAAGGCGTGCGCTCACCTGCTCCTTGACCTCGATGCTGTGCTCTGCCTCCAGGATGAGGGTCACCGCCTGCATGATCTGCTTCCCATGAGAGCTCATGATCTGGTCGATGTGCTGGTAAAACGGAGAGGTGAGGAAGAGGAGCAACTTGGGGGAAAGTCAACATTTAACATTCATGGAGAATTGACTCTAATTCAGCACACAGTGGATGTCTGAGCTTCAACAATGGCACAGTCAGATTAGATGGCAGCAAACCCAGTCAGAGTACAAGCAGACCCTAACCCTAACCCTAACCGAACTGAACATGTTTTTAAACTAGGGTGGGTAATATTTGATAGTATTTCGGTCTCTAAGCCGTGTGTGTTTTTTGGTTTCTCACCGGCCGCGTTGACAGCAGGTTGCGCAACAAACCGAGCGTCTTCATCAGCACGTTGGTGTCGGGGTCAGAAAGCAGCCGGAACAGCTGCTCGGTACCCAAACACCGAACTATCTCCACCTTCACCTTCTGGTCAGCCTGGAACGCCATGTTCTGAACAAACACCCAGGAGAGAATTTTAAACATTCATGACGTTTGAGATGGAGTCACGTGTTCTGTGACCACTTTCACAGTCATAAAAAAACCTTAAAATCCTCTTCTTACCATCAGGGCCCAGATCCCGTTCACCCTCAGAGCAGGACTGTCGCTCTGAGTCAGACTGCATAGTAACTCGATCACCCCCGACTCCAGGATAGGCTGCAAACACACACAGTGCCGCTTCAGAAAAACTTCAAACATCACCTTTGAAACAGTGACTGGCAGGTAACGTTTATTCCTACAGTAAAAATCAAAGTGCTTTACAATAGAATCCATAAAAACAAAGGGATGCACGTCAGCAATACCAGCCATTAGCAGTTTTAAACGAATGTGTCTTGTGTTGAGACTTAAAGACGTCTACACTGTGAGCAGATCTAATGCTGGAGAGCGCTCCAGAGTCTGTGCCTACAGGCTGGGCTGCGTGGGACAGACAGGTTCAGCTCATCTGATCTAAGTGCGCATGAGGTGGTGTGGATGTGGAGATCTGAGAGATATGTGGGTGCTTGTCCATGTAGAGCTTTTTAAGTGATGGTGAGTATACTGAATTGAATCCTGTGGGTGACTGGGAGTCGGTGTAGAGCGCAGAGCAAGGGGTGACCTAGTGAGTAGCCTAGGAGCAGCATTCTGGATGGATTGTAAATGGTAAAGGAGGGTTTTGAGTGATGGAAACAGAGCGTTGCAGTAGTCAGTGCAGGATGAGATGGAGGAATGACGGAGCATCTCCATGTCAGCCCGGGAGATCATGGCCCACAGCTTGCTAAGATTACAGAGGTGGAGAAACATGATTTTAACAGTGATTGCAACAATGGAACAAGCTGAAGGTAACAAGGACCCAAGATTCTGCATCATTTCAGGACCCATGTTATCTGGAGTCTTTCTGGGATTTAACTGGAGGACGTTATCAGCTATCCAGCCTTTTATTGCTTCAACACAAGTCAGTAGTCTGGTGAGTTTAGAAGTCTCCGCTGTGACAACAACGCTGTGAAGCTGACATGTCTGTTTGTTAATGAACCTCTTTGCTCGGTGAAAACTCCAGCAGTAGGTTGCATAGTGTGGAGGAAGCCATGACCAGGACTTCGTCTGGGGCGTTCTGCAGCAGCTGCACACAACATGAGACATAAAGTTTTTTTAAATCAGAGTATTTTCACATTCACACACATCTGGCCTGAGAGTTCATACTTAAACTTTGAGAAGTTTCCCCTGAGGAGAGACGAGCAAACAGACCTTCATCAGGGGTTTCCACACGGCGTGGTCGTGGAAGCTCGTCCTCAGCTGCTGCACCGATCGGGAAAGACTGTGAAGACACCTGCAAGGAGAAAAAAAAATGAGAATATGAATTCACACAAATAAATAAAATTAAGTATGTCTTTACTTTTGTATTTATTCTATTTTAAATTTTATTTGAGTTTAGATTTATTTCATATTGTATTTTACTTTTTTATTTTATATAATCTTATTCATGTTTTGTATTCAATTAATGTATTCATATTATATTTTATTTTAATTATATTTAATATTTTATATATCTATTTACTTTAAATTGGATTTTACCGTTTTTATTTTATCATTTTACTTTTATTCATTTGTTTTCAGTCTTATAATATTATATTTAATTTATTTATTTGCTTATTTATGCAGTTATTCTTTTTTCTTTGACTTTAATTTCTTGGTGTTTAGAAGAAAATTAACAAAATAAAAATCAACAACATTATACTTTTAATTATACATGAAAGTAAGGATATTTGAATCTTTTCCAGGTAAATTTTGTAGCACAGAGACTAAAAAAGCCTCTGATTTTATTAATAATAATAATCATCATCATCATCATCATAGCGGAGTACGGACTGCTCACCTGACGGCTGCCAAACGGACTTTAATGCTGGATTCTGACAGGCCGCTGACTATCCTGTCCATCATGTTCTCCGTTTCTGTGATCTGAAAGAAAACAAAGTGGACGGGATTGGTTAGAATAAAACGTGCGTAAGCAGAGAGCCTCGCATGTCGAACGAAATCACGCCAGTAGGAACCTTTTTCCGGATGTCCTCGTCGTTGGAGCCGAGTGAGGCGTAGAGTTTGAAAGCAGCTTGTCGCAGCTCATGTGCATGTTTCAGGTCGTGGTCCAGCTGCAGACGACAATGAAGCAGGCAGACACAAAGTCGGAATATATATATATATCCAGATCAAAACCTCACCTTTCGTAATTCTCCGTCTACTGCACGAAAAGTACAGTTTACTGATTTATACTTCATTCCCCACTTCATACATCTTCAGTAAAGTTCTCAAGATACAATAACTTGGAGATAAATACAGGAAAGAAGACAAAATGTTAAAAACAGAGTGGAAATCGGAGAGGCTGCAAACTTATTTGTAACAATGACGTCAGTACTACAAATCTATTTATCAGTAAAAGAATAGAAAGAAAAGCAGACAATGAATGTTATGGGTCTACTTCTCTGTTTGGCTGTGAATTACCTGCTTGAACCACACATGGACAAAATCTGACATTAAAGTTGTGGGGAAAGCAAAGGATTCTGTTAATTTCAGGTTTTACCCATCAGGATATGTAAGGTCATTTCCCAACTATTTATTTGGAGTCCATCCTTCTACAGAGAGAGGATTATTCATTAGTGAAAAAACATTCAAGACACGTGCCAGAGCAAGTTCAGCCAAAGTCAGACAATATTCAGAGAAACTGCAAAAACCCCAGGAGCTCATCGCAGACTCTCCAGAACTCATTTAGCATGTTAAACGTTCATAACAGTCCAGTTTGAGAAAGACTGAAGTATGGCTTGTTTGGAAGGATCTCCAGAGGAAGTCTCTCAAAAAAGAACATTTCTGCATCTGAACACACCACAAGACTTCTGGAACAATGTCCTTTGGACAAACTAGATCAAAGTGGAGGTGTTTGGTCACAAATACCAGCACAAACACCTCATACCAATTGTTAAGCACAGAGGTGGAGGATTGATGATCTGGCCTTGTTGTGCAGCTACAGGACCTGGACACCTTGCAGTCACGGAGTGGACCATGAACTCCTCTGGATACCAAAGTATTCAAGAGTCCATCTGACAGCTAAAGCTTGGCTGAAACTGTCTCAAGCAACAGGACAATGATCCCAAACACAGCAGCAGACCTAGGACAGAATGGCTGAAAAAGAAAAGAATCAAGGTGTTGATGTGGTCCAGTCAAAGTCCAGACCTCAACCTGGCGGGACCTTCAGAGAGCTGTGCAGAAACCAATGATCTGAAGCAATGTTGGAAAGAAGAGGGGACCAAAATTTCTCCACATCCATGTAAGAAACCTATAAAATCAGCAGCAAAAACTCATGGGCTGGACTTAAATCATCAATGAAAACATAAAATGTTGTGTTTTTGTTCATCTGAAGACCTGGTAAGAACCACTTGTTTTTTTAAATGAAGTCCTGGTATATAAAACCTTGGAACTGAATGAGGGTGTATTTCACTTTTTAGACAGCAGGCAGTCTAACTCAGGCCAGAGCTGCCGCCCCTACGTGGCAACATATACCCTCTTCTACCTTGTTAAGCTACTGTTACATGAAAAGGGCCGGCTACAACCCACTGACCCACCCTCTTGATGTCCGTGATGGCAGACACTGAGCTGGGGTACTTGAAGTAGTCGGCCAACATTGCCACGAGGTGGTCGGTGGTGCTTGCGATTCTCTGCAGCTCCACATCGGGCTCCATCAGGTAGGCCAGTGTCTCTGCACCCTCCACCCTCTCCTCCAGTAAATGCTCTTTACTGCACATCCGCACGAGGCACGGCAGGGTCTGCAAGCATGATGGGAAGTCATGTTACGTAAAGAAAGGCCACTGATAATAGTTCTAATAATGAAGAAAGAAGTTTAACCTTTAGTACTATGCAGCTGTCGTCCGTCCTGATGGCACCTGCTCGACACATGTAGGTTAGACTGGAACAGAAATAGCAGAGATCATATCTGAATCAAGGTATCCAGAAGTAAAAGCAAGAATGTTAATAATAAAGCAGTAAGACATCCCTTACCATTTGGCTGCTGTTAGCTGCATTTCAATTGGTTGATCCCTTTGCATCATTTTAACAAATACCTGAGTGAGCAGCTCACCATCCACATGCACTGATGATAACAAAGCAGATGACCAGAGCTTAGAACGGTAAGAAGAAGAAGAAATAAATGGAAAAAAAAGAGCATAAAGATTCCCTCACCATTCACCAGTGTCATGGAGACCTGAGTGTTCTCATAGGCCAGGACTGAGAAACACTTTAATGCCTGCATCCGGACCTGAGGAGGCAACGAGACCAGATGCAGAGGATGATTTACGGAGATTAGCACTGCGTAAGAATGTTATTTCCCAGGAAGACCTCATACCTTATAAGAGGGGGAGATAAGCAGAGGGGCAATGTTCTGGATGGCGCCATGGTTGAAAAGAACAGTCTGATGATCTGGAGTCTGCAAAAAAAAAACAAACACTATGAGTCTTGGTGTGGCTGCATGTGTGACTGAAACCATCGTGTTGTGTGTGACCAAATACCAACAAATACCTTACAACAGTGGGAGAAGATCTGTGTGATGTACTCCTGGGTTCTCTGTGAGTTGCTCAGTAGAGACATTAGATGAGGAATCACAGTAGGATCCTAAAGAAAACAAACAAAAAATTTAAAAAATAATATGGAAACATGTAGAACTGTTCAAGATTGCAGCTTTCAACTGTGTGTTTGTCACTTCAAGAGGACCAGGGGCCAGCTGAAGACAAATCCGATAGCAGCTTTGTTTTGTGGTGTTGCTGTTACTACGGTGGTGAATCCTAATCTAGTAACCCAAAGTTACAAGGATTCTGGAACGCAGTCTTTGAGACTTATTCCAAAATAGCAGGACAAACAATCCACCCATCTCCTCTGATTTCACGGTTTGTTGTAATTCCGTCTGAATAAAACTTGACTTCAACGACTCCGCTTGACTCTTCCATGATGCAGCAAAGCAGCCAATCAGGATGGCTCTGTGTAAACCTGTGATTGGTTGGAATCATGTCACATTTCTAGCGCTGCAGCAAGAATGTTGACCGAACTGATCAGATGGTTCAGTGTGAGTGTGTGCACAGGCGTGTGGCAGCGAGCAGAGGAGAGAACAATGAAGAAGAAAAACTGAGGGAAAGTTTTATCCTCGGAAATTTACACAGATAGGGACAAACACAGAAATTCATCTTTGTTTGCTCAGATTAAGTTAAACAAAAATATTTTCCGCTCAAAATGTAACTGATATGCTTGCAAGAAACCTTGTCTGCACTGAGCCTCTGCTGCTCAGGAAGGAGACATAACACCACCATATCAAAGCAGCGTTTCATAAACCGGCAGGTGACGCCACAGCCGCTCTGTCCGCTTCTCATGTGCAGCCAGTTTCATCGATGCACTTGCTCAAATATCAGCCGATGCATTGTTGCTTTGCATCACTACCCTGCACAGGCTTTTTCTCAGTTTAATCAGCTCCAAATATTTCAGTTTGTTGAGACTTTAAATTCAAAAGAGACTACATATGTACTGAATTTAAAAAGGATGTAAATGTAAATATTGTATTGAGCTGTATAAAAACATCATAAATTCTTAATGTCATCAGCTGTGCCATGAGTTCGATGCACCGTGTGGTCGTATGTTTAAGACAACATACCGTATAAAGCAGCTGCACAGGGGTGACTGGACTGATGAAGACCGTTCTGAGACATCGAAGGCAGGCTTCAATGAAGACTAGTTCTGAACACAAGAGACCTGCGAAGCAGAAAATGCTGGTTTTATGAAGGTCTTGCCCCTCTGCAGTATTTGCGTGCATAAGAATGTGTGTATGTGCTGAGGGCTAACCTTGAAGAAGGGTAGGGATGATATGACAGTCCACCAGGGATTTGATGTTGTTCTCAGTGCCCATAGCTAAGCTGCCCAGCACCACAGCACACTCAGTCCTCAGCTGCAGGCTGGACGAGCTCTGCTGGAGCAGGTACAATAACCTGGGAGCAAGTTCCACATGTTTAATCTCCCATAAGGTGGCAATTCTTTCATTTTCAATGTATAATGTATTTTCCAAGTAAAAAAAAAAACAGGCTCAGAAGGGTTTGGGAAAAAAAGTTTTTAATTTAGCACATGTAATCTATTAAATATGAGAAGAGATATTCCAACATCATGTGTGGCAGCAATAAATGCTAAAAAAGTGGGAGGGAGTGGTAGGAAAGATGCTCAGAGACGTACCTTGGCACAGCTCCAAGGACGATTAGATTGGCCTTTTGCTTGTTGTTTCCTATAACCGCATTCTTCATATCACTGTAAATTCACACACACTCGTGAGTCTTTTAAATGAGAGCTCATTGTGTCTCACTAAAGAAGCATTTCACACAGCAGTGTCCCTTTCAGCCCATGAACTTGGCCAGAAGTCGTAGTGCAGTTCAAAGGAAGGACACACAGTTAGAAATCCAAAGTTTACATCAATCTAAAGATCTGAAGTACTACAAACAAAAGCCCCGTCATTTACATTAAATGTATTTTTCTGTGTGTCCTCTGCTACACAAGTTCCCCCAGATGATATGAAATAGCAGCTGGAAGGAGCTGTTGGAAAAACATACAGCTGCAGCGTGCAATCAGGCGCTCAGTCGGTGTAGCAGTGCGAGCCGTAACCAGAGCTAGTCTCCTCACAAGATAAAAATAACGATGAAATATAGTCCAGGTCACCTCGGTGGAGATGTGAAGTTATACCGAGCAAAGAGATTCATTTTGAAATGATAGACCAGCAGATGAAAGCCTGTGCATGTAAACAGTGAGAAGATACTCCAACAGGAACAACAGCATCCGTAATGTTTATTAAATTAGCTTTCATTTTCACATTTTATCACAGGCTTGGGGAATATTCTTTTATTTGTTTTATTTGTTGAGAAAAAACTATTTTGGTCTGTTTAATCTCAAGCTTAGTAGATGGTTGCAAATCATATTATCCATTGTGTGTGTTACTTATCTCACAGTCAGAAAATAGCAACTATTTTAACAAATATGACTAAATATTATTCTTTCCTAAGGTACCAAGATATGCTTCAAGCTCAAAACTATTCAGAGGATGTCAAATTTCAACTGCTTCTGAGTTTTTATTTCAGCAGTGCGTTTCATCTGGCTGCAGACAACAAACTAGTTCAGTTTGCATCCACAAGCAGCAGCCTTATGCCATGAAATGTCGGTACCTGAACTGGCCAAATTCCTTGTTCGATTGATAATTGTTGGAGAGAGGATGATCAAAAAAAATTCACAAAAAAATATGCTTTCTAATAAAACAATCATCTGAAAACAATCTGCCACTGTGGCCACAAAATGGTTAACAGAGAATGACATAACACAGACATAGCAGCCTATCAAGATTCCAGACCCTGATCCATCTAGAATCTGTGCAAGTAACCAGTGATCGCAAAAAAGCCTTCAAACCTCAAATACCTGGAAGAAGAATGGTCCACAATCCCTCAGAGTCATACAGAAACCTTGTTGGTCACCATTATAAGTGTTTCATTACTAGGATTACAAATAAAGCCTTTGCCACTGGTTTCAGAGAAAGAGTATGAAGGATGATGCACACTGCAAAAGCAATAAAACCACCACTCTAAAATGAAAATCTGGCATTGTTGTGAATATTTTTAAGCAGAATTTTACACATTAAGCAAGGCTAGACTTACATGACTCCCTGCAGCACTTTCTGTGGGTCGGGGTCAAACAGTCTGTCGACATAATGACGACTGGTGGCAGTAACCTCCTGCATGAGGACAAATAATCACATTATTCACAAAACGCTCTGACACACATTTTTACACTTGTGCTGTAATGATAAAAAACTTTATGAGATTCCACCTTGTCAAGTTTTTCCTCCCACACAACAGAAAATACTACATGCAGTGCACAGTTTAGCATGAATAGCCAACAGATTTAAACCTTAATCAGGACAAGCAGATTTGTTTCTTGCTGGAAAACATATATATTAAATTTAAAATTACGAATCTTTTTATAAGATAACCAAATGATAAACAGTCATGCACACTGATACATACACAACTATCCATGGCACGACCCTTTCGGCGTCGTTTTAAATTGCACCCAGTGACAGCATGTGACACCAGAAAACTTCCTTTGACAGCTTTGACCAGAACTTTCCACACGACCCCTGAGAAGTAAACGTCCACCAGCTAACACACTGATACTACGAGCTCCTGCTGCCAACACTGTTGACAAGGCACACTCTGTACCTGCATAAACTGAAATAAACCTGCACATTTAGCATTTTATTTCAGCTTTGATACACACTTTGATCACACAGAAAGCTGTAATACACATCCCAGAGCAGCTGTGTATGTTCACAAAAGTTACCTAAAATACAAAAACTACGGAATTTTCAACTCTTCTTTATATAAATGGGATCGTTTTACGATTGCTAGTTTTCGCTTTCCATTTAACAGGGCAGATTACACCTCATAGCAATTAAAAGCCAGTTAAAAGAAAATACATTATCAAACTGCAACACTTTTTTACTCATTTTATCTGATTAAAAACAAAACTTGAGGGGTATGTGATCAGATTTATTCAATTTAGTTCACTAGCTAAAGCTTATGCTACCGGTTGCTAATGTTACCCGGAGAATTTGAAAAAAACAGTCTTAAATTTAACACTGTAACGAGCAGGCAGTGTAAGGGTTGAAAGACAATAATGCCGGGTATTTAGAATTTTCTTTTTAAAAGAAATCCTGTGATGTTTTTAACAGAGCTTTAATCAATTCTTTTTAACGTGTTTTTACCCGGTGACAGCACTGTCACTTAGCAGCTAGCTGCTAACCCATTCTAAGTGACACTGACAGCTTTTTCGATAGTTTGATTTAATTAATGTTGCATACCGACGGGGTAAACAGTGGTCAACCGCATGTAATAATTACCAAGTCCCAAATGTTCCCGCCCGCCCAAACAAGGCGGGGATATAAATCATATTCACCAACAGCTACGTAGGTGGACCGCTACAACGTTACAAGCTGCTGAGCCTTTGATTTAGCCTGCAAGCTAATGGAAGACCTGAGCCCTTCAAGGTCTGACAGCTTTTAGCTTCATATGCCCGATCACATGATATTAACCACTTGATGTTGGAGTCCATATTCTGCAAACAGACTTTTTAAATTATTAGAGCGACACTCACAGACAGCACACTGATACGGAGAGGGGCCTCCAGCAAGCACGCCATCTCTCTTCCCCTGATCGAGCGCCCCAATCGGCGCAGCACTTTGCGGACACTCCGCCCCCCAGAGCAGCTGCGAGCAGCCTTTAAAAAGTAACTGTAGCTAGTCCGCAAAGCTCCTTGTGAGCTTTATTTTAAATGACATGCAAAAGTAGTCACCCTCTGTGCTCAGCTGTGATGATCGGCATTAGATATACAACAAAACACAGCACTGCTAAGTTGGCGAGCTGTCTGACAGACTGTGGTTATCAATTAAGTAAATATTGTTTATAACTGTGACGTAGTCATGATTTCGTTCAGTTTAGATTCGATAAGAAAACTTTTACAGTTTGTATTTTGCATCAGATACAAAAAATATTTGAAAATACATACTTTGTGAGAGTTTTAAATTCTCGATACTTTATAACAAACAGCGTGCATTTTTTTAAATAAAATGTACTTATTTCTGATGGAATCTGCTGCCGGTTATCAAATATTGCTTCCGGAAGTACTGCGCAGAGCGCATGCGCCGTCAGCGATAGAAACGAGGTGGGAAAATTCGTTCTATTCGTTTGTTATTAGCTACAGCGTTGTAGCTTAAGCATGTTTTTAAAAACAGATTTCAGTCTTTACGAATTATAAAGCGGGACGGATACCGTATACAATTAAACAAGGATTCCTGTAAGTACTATATATTTTTGGCTCATTTAGCTTCACTGTTCTTTTCCTCAACATTTTGTCTTACTGGCTATTTAACAGCGCTACCTAGCTAGCTGTGGCATGTTGTGTTTTGTTGCTAACTAGCGCTTCATCTGTTAGTAGTCAGGTTGGATGATATTACAAGTAGATTAAAAGATATTGTAAATACATTGTTTGCAAAATAGCAGCAACACTTTTTACATTGAAAATATTGTGTATATATATATATATATATATATATATATATATATATATATATATATATAATGTCCATGCAACTTACAAAGAACACTTCTTTTACCATATAAATATTGGAGGCAAGTGAGCTCTGAGGTTAAACGAAGGCCTTCATTTATCCAGCCAATGTTTCTGTGGCGTGCAACTGAAACGCGAAGTTCAGCGCATGGCAAACAAAACATTTCCAGTTATCTGTTAAAAAACATTTACAGTAGACATCCGAAGTCCCCTCACATATTTCAATTCTTCTGAAGCAGTTAGAACACCAGTTGTTTTTTAAATCAATTAATTTAATTAATCTTGAAATCTTGGATTAATCTTAAACTCATTTTCATCTTTAAACTGCTCATTAATTATTCTGTGTACCAGGGTGCATTATCCTTCTAAAAGAGACTACAGCCAGTTAAAAGTGATTCAAAATGAGCTGCAATTTCTCATGTCAGTGATCATAATTTTATGGCCAATAGGATCGTGTATAATATGTAATGGTATTGGTTTTTCAGTGGCCAGTGCCAGTTGTATATAGATCAATAACAATTTCACAGCAGCAAATGAAACACAAAATTGCTGAACTTTAATGGATATTTCTTTACCCATCTTCTGTCTGTGCAGATCTAGACAGATGAGACAGTAATACCAACCAACTCTCACTGCGAATGTGTGTTGTTGTTTTTTTCTCCTTTTTTCCCCGGGAATCTTCAGCTCACCTGTTCATTCAGCATGAAGGTCGCAGTAGAAGGTTGCTGCCATGGCGAACTGGACAAGATCTACGAGACCATTGGCTTTCTGGAGAAGAAGGAGGGGGTGAAAGTGGACTTGCTGCTCTGCTGTGGAGATTTCCAGGCAGTGCGTAATGAAGGTGACATGAAGTGCATGGCGGTTCCAGTCAAGTACAGGATGATGCAGACCTTTTATAAGTCAGTTCTTTGTTGTTGGTGGTTCATGTTTTAGAAAATCAAATGTGAGGACATGTCCAATTTTGATATTACTGTGTGTGTTCCAGATACTACTCTGGAGAGAAGAAAGCTCCAATCTTGACCATCTTTGTTGGAGGAAACCACGAGGCTTCCAACCACCTGCAGGAACTGCCTTATGGAGGCTGGGTGGCACCCAACATTTATTATCTGGGTAGGCATGTTCAGATGATGCATGTGTCCATCTGCCTGTCTGATGCACCACACACTTGACTGGACTGTTTGTCCCCAGGTTATGCTGGTGTTGTTCGCTACAAAGGGATAAGAATCGGTGGCTTATCTGGAATCTATAAATCACATGACTACAGAAAGGGTTCGTTTGTATTTTATGGTTTTAAATCATTTTTAAATGATTGAAGTTGCAAACTTTGTTTAAACGTATACATTCTCTTTAAGGTCACCACGAATTTCCTCCTTACAATCCTGAAACCCTACGAAGTGTGTACCACATCAGAAATATCGAGATTTTCAAACTAAAACAGGTAAAAATCAGATGTTAAACTTTTCTTCTCATTCTTGTTCATAGACTATATTTATCTAAATGTGAATTGACCAATCTCTCCAGGATTTTTAATTTTGTGATTGTTAAGACTAAAAGAGCAACTATGTAAAGTTCCTGACTCATTTGAGGGTACAGTGACATCTGTCATGTGCATTTCTGGGGTCATTGCCACCCAGTAGCATCCCAAGTCTGAGAAGCTTCACTTCACAACAAGACGGCAAAAAGAAGAGAGAAAGACACAAAGCAAGAGAAGACGACTCAAGATAATACCTGAGAGATCACACAGCACAGGTAGCATGCAAGATGGATGCTGATTGTTGATGCCATTGATGGGGGCACTGAGAAAATCTGTAAAAGTTGCGTAGTGCAGCGTTAAAATGCCTCAGTTTGCTACAGATTTTCTAAAAAGTTGTGACACAAGAAACAAATTTTTAGTGTTCTTTTTTTTGTTCTATGAAATTTTTTAAATGAGAGAAAATTACAAATACCCTCAAATTGTTTTAAATTATTAATAAAATTTCAAACTAATATTCCAAAATCCCTTATGTAAATATAGTGCGCTGGGGAAATCACCTCCCAGTGCACTTAGCAAACGTTTAATACACTGCCTGTCCAATAAAGATAAAGTCTTCACTTGGATTTAACTAAGCAAATAGATAAGAGCCTCCCGTTGGATAATTACTGCATGGATGATGATGTTTCTGATGGCAACAAGTTATTTAACCCCTACTGATGCAGTGAGCCGCTTCTCATTTCTTAGAGAACCGTGTCAGAAGACAGATCCTGTTGGGGAAAAAGATGTGAATCTGTTTTAGAGGGGTGAAGTTACTGGCATCAAGCAGAGAAAACATCTGATGCTGAAACTACTAAAACTAAGTTAAGAACTGTCCAACGCATTATTAAAGACACACTACGGAACTTGGCAGATTTTCTCAATGACGCGCCCCCTAACGACAGCCATCTTGCATCCTACCTGTACTGGGTGCTCTCCTGTAGGGTTGGGTATCGTCACTAATTTCCTGAATCGATTTGATCCACAACAGCCTTTTTCGATTAGATTTCGATTAAATCTAATTCGATATTGATTCATTTACAGCTAATTGTGTAGCACCACCTATTTTTCTTGAACATTAAAGACATTCTCACATCAGTTATCAGTCGTAAGTTATCTCGGAGTAATCAGATTACTGAATACTGTAACATAACAGTACAGTGTTTCCCCCAATTCACAGCCAAAAATGCTGTGATGAAAATAAATCCCACTCAGGACAGAAAAAGATTAAACTTTTTTAATGTCCTGATGAAACTGTTTCATTCAGCGGAGTCGCTCTAAATATTATTGAAGATCAGATCTCAGATAACATGTTGATGTTAATAAAACCTACAAAGAATATTGGATCCATTTAAAGCCGTGATATGACTCAGAAATTCCTTCAGCTGTGCGCGTTCCCGTGACGACCATGACGCTATCATGTGTGCTCACTGCTGTGGACACAGAACAGACGCAGCAATGACATGCCATCATGTAAATCAGATAAATAGCATCAGACTGTTTTTTTTTTTAATAAAAGGACAAAGTGTAAACCTGTTCTGGAGGAAATATGACTTTAAATGACCGTGTCAGATTTATTTCATAGTGTGTATGTGTGTGGTGACATCATTTCCTGTTGTTGAAGATGCCGGCGCCCGTGGTCTTAGCATTAACTGCTAAAATGAGATTCTGCAGTCTTAGCATTAGCTGCTAATGTTAGTGATAATGTGCTTCAGAATACTTTACAAGTGAATGTAATCCATACTGGTTTGAAAACATCTGAGTGTGACATCATGTCGGCAAGAGAAGCTGATTTTGGACAGAAGCAACACAGGAAACCAGTTGTGTGTGTCTAAATGCTAAGATCTCGCCGAGCCTCAGTAAGTCATGCTAGAGTATGGTCATGTTACCAGAAAAGAGGACATATTTTTAAAAAAAATCGATCTCCAAGTTTTATGAATCAAGATTGGATTTATTAAATTTGAATAGATTAAAATCAATAACTAGATTTTTTTTTTTTTAAACACGGACCTACCAGACAGTAAAACAGTGTTACCTTGACTCGTCTTATCTCTTGTTCTGTCCCTTTTTTTTTTCTTTTTTCTTTTCTTCCTTCGATAATGTCTTCATGTATTTTTTTTGCTGAATCAGCCACAGTGCTTGTTCAAAATGGCCAGTGTGCTTATATCTGTTTGCTAGTGTGAAGCGGTGCGTAAAGCGAAACCCGACTGCAACGTCAAGCAGCACGTCGAAGGAAAAGCTGCATAGTGCAGCTTCTGTCTCATAATGCTGCTGGGCAGCAAAAACTCCAGAAATGTACATTTTATAGATGTCACTGTGTGGTTGCTAGGGAGCATAAAGACTGAACTTTGGAGCAATGGAAGAAGGTCATGTGGTCTGATGAGTCCAGATTGACCCTGTTCCAGAGTGATGGAGCATCAGGGTAAGAAGAGAGTCAGATGATGTGATGCAGCCATCATGCCTAGTGCCTACTGTTAAAGCCTGTGGGGGAAGTCTATGATCTGGGCTTGCTGCAGTTGGTCAGGTCTAAGTTCAGGTGTAGGTTCAGGTCTGGGTTCAGCAACATTATGTGTCCAAAAAATGAGGTCAGCTGATTCCTGCATACTGACTGAGCCGGTTATTCCATCTTCCCTGATGGCGCGGCCATATTCCAAGATGACAAAGCAGGATTCATGGGGCTCGGGTTGTGAAAGCGTGGTTCAGGGAACACATGGATTGGCCACCACAGAGTCCAGACCTGAACCCCATTGAGAATCTTTGGGATGTGCTGGAGGTCCAACTCTTCCATAATCACTACAAGATTGAAAAGAAGAAACTGTCGTGTGCGGTCCTTGTTGGTGATTTTAGACACCAAATGTGACACATTTCTCCTGCACACATCTGCATGTTCATGATCAGAAACCCAGAAGTGAAGCTGATGACGGACAAATGTAGAAAAATGTGGAGAAGAGCTGCAAGTTGCTTTAAAGTTGCAGTAGTTAAATGCAAGGATTTGCATCATTTATGACTGTGGGCTCAATCTGTGTTGATGGTTGCAATCCAAAATTGCTAATTCCTGGCAGGACTAGTTGATTAATGAATTATTTTTCTGAAGATCCAGATGCCCATAGACATTTTCATAAGTCACGACTGGCCTCGTGGGATCTACTACTACGGAAGCACAGCGGAGTTGTTGCGCAAGAAGAAGTACCTGCGTCAGGAAGTGGAGTCCAACACTCTGGGAAATCCTGCTACTGAGGAGGTCCTGGCTTACCTCCAGCCCAGCTACTGGTTCTCTGCCCATCTTCATGTGAAGTTTGCTGCCATGATGCAGCACCCGGTAAGAGTGATGGTTTTCTGCTGCTGGTTTTTAATAAGTCTGAATACAAATTAATTCCACTTCTCTTTTTTCTTTAGCCCAAAGGTAATGCTGCTCCACGTGTAACCAAGTTCTTGTCTCTGGATAAATGTCTACCTTACAGGGAGTTCTTACAGGTAGGAAGAAACTTCGTTTATATATGTACAAACCTTAGTGTTCTTTCAGGTTTGTGGATTAGCGTTAAACATTTGAACATGTTTCAGATCATAGATCTTCCTGACAGACCCAGTTCATCTGAGGGTCTGGAATATGATCCAGAGTGGCTCGCTATTCTGAAAGCCACCAACAGTCTACAGAGGACCACGCCGCAACCCTGGAATCCCCCAGAGAACAACGGCCTGCATGAACGGTACAGATATTTACAACAAAAATGAGCTGCAGTGACTAAAGCTTATGGAAACAGTCTCTGCATGAGTCTGTGTAACCTGGAGGAAAGAGACAGGATTAAAAATCATTTTTAATAATACCGACATGTCTCACAGAAGTAAAATGTCTTCATAACAAGTTTAGATGCAAAATTCTGCTATTTTAGTTGTTTTTTGCTGCAGACCCCTGTCCTGTCTGGTAGTTCTGATAGAACACTGCAATGTCTCCAAATAAACTGCATCCACTTCCATTCTAGTGGAGCATTGTTGGGTAAATGTGATGACTACTGAATCTGGCAAGTAGCATCTTTACCTAGCTTATGCTAACTCCCCCCTGTGCTTCTCATGTTGTTTTTTGTTATTTTTTGAACACATAGCATGTACAGTATTTGTACATCCTGCTAGGAGTCTTATCTGTTCCACCAATCATTAATACAGAACCTGTGTAGAGGATGATTGACCTCAGATTTCTGAGACTGCAGTGGAGAAGCAGGACTTTAAAGTCGGATTTATACTCGCAGGGCATCTGCATCACCACCGTAGGCACTGTATAGGTCTGCAGAGGCTCAACGCGCACCTCTTCCAGACCCGACGTGCACCCCTGCTGTGCAGCCGGTTATGCTGAGGTACTCCCTTGTGATTGGTCGATCAGGGATCACGTGTTGCTGGATATCTGGATCTTCTTGCTGAATTTGTGTAGTAACCGCCATTTTTAAAAACAACACCCAATGGATCAAGTTGATGAGAGGCTGATCGAATTATTCTTTTTTGTTTCCTTCCACAAGCTAATAAAGACACTGAACCATACTGGACGCCATTGTTGTTTTAAAACAAAAAATACCACTAAACTGAAGTGAAGCATCAAAAGAAATCCAACCTGGTTAGTTTACTGGTCGAGATTAGTAGGAGAAACGGCAACACGACACCAAAAAGACGCGTACCCCCAACGCTCGAGTGCGAGAGCAAACTCACCAGCATCAGCTACGCCACAATCAACCACACACAGACGCCACACGAGTATAAATCCAACTTAAGCAGTTTTAACTCTGAAATAGATCACAAGGCTGTGCTGCTCCCGGGAAATTTCCATCCTCAGATTTACATTGAATCATTTCCAGGAGAATTATTTAGTTGGATTTAAATTTCATGAAAGGCAGCTTTTCTTTGGCTACAATATACGGCAGGTTTATGGCTGGTTGACAGCCACAAACATGGTTGAGATACAGTCAACTCATCCAGCCTTTCTTGTTCATTTGGCTCAGACACTAAAAAACTCTTAGGCTACGTTCACAGTGCAGGTCTTAATGCTGAAATACGATTTTATTTATTTTTTTCATTTCGTGGTTTACATTGTCATTTAAATGTGCCCTCCATCACACTTCACTGAGCTGTGCATGGCCCTGAAGTGAGCTGCCTGCGCAAAGGAAGACGTCACGTCACACTGATTAGCGAGGTAAATGTAGATGCTACGTGTTGTTAGCTTGTATATCAGTTTTAAAGTTCTTGGACAGAGCTGGTAAAAATTATGATCATTGTTTATATTCTGCCTTACCGTGTCCCATTTCCTGACATGGGCCTCACTCCGAAGATGTAAAAGCTGTATGAAATGCGATCTGTCCGTTCAGGCTGATATCGATTTAAAAGTACCACGTGTAAAAGTGGCCAGGGTCAGATTTGAAAAACTGGATTTGTGCTGTTCAGACTCTAATAAAAACATCAGATATGGGTCACATGAGCAAAAAAGTAAAATCTGAGTCACTTTTGTCTTTATTGTGAATAAAGCCTTAAAGCGGTGATCACGCCTTTAAATGAACAAATTTCACAATCTTCCACATTTTACTATTGATTCCAGTTTCATTGTCAAATTCTGTTTGTTTTTCCACTTCTTGGAAATCGTAGGGTCCTACTGATGCCTGGATAGTCATGAAAGCTGTCAGGGTACAACTCGGAAATGTGGATTTGATAGAACTTTATTTGTCTTAACACTTAATATTTTGTATAAGCCAACTTTTCTTCATCTTGAAATAACAGACTGACCTGCATCGTTCATCATACTGGATGTCCCAATTTTTCCAGTCGTCATTTCAAACCAACACACAACACCGTGTACAACTGTGGATCAGAGCCAATCAGAGAAAACCCACCACTTCTTTGCCTTTTAATTGTTTTTAATTTATCATGACGCCATTCTTCCCTGAGCTTGGGTAAGAGGGAAATGAACATCAAATATGCAGACAGATATTCAGGGAGATAAAAGTCCTACATCTGCCATGTGTAACCAGAATAGTCGCACTCAAGAGCCCTGAACCATCTCAAAAGCTGGAAGTTTACAGATGTATTCAGTTACCAAAGAAGTAAAATCAAAAAGGTTTGTAATGTTTGATTGTGTGAAACTGAATGTTGAGTCTGTATTAACACAATAAGAATACTTTTTAGTTATTTTTCTTTAGGTTTAAAGTTTAGTTCAGTTTGTTGAGAATTTAACCTTGAGTTTCCCTTTACACATTTATTGTTTACACAACCAGAACGGTGCAGCTGTTCTAGTTTGTAACGTGGCTTGTCTGAAACCTTCAGGTGGGACTTCACAGCTTCAGAGGCAGCCATGATGGAGGTGGTGGAGGATCTCAGCGGTGACCTCAGCATTCCAGACAACTTCAGCCAGACCGTGCCAGCCTACGACGCCAACAGTCCTCAGCCGTACTCCACCCCAAGCTGCAACACCAACCCTCAGACGACCGAGCTCTGTGCCAAGTTGGGCCTCACAGACATCTATGCTCAGGCTGCACAGAGGCAGGACCAGCTGGGCAGACTTCAGAGCAGCACTGGAGGGGAGGACGATGACGATGGAAGTGCTGATGAACCCAGTGAGTATCCAACCGATACGTCCGGGCTGTCCGGTTCTTTTAACCCTGATGAGATCACTTTAGAGGATGAATGGGAGGAAGAGGAGGAAGCAGCGGAGAAGGCAAAAAAACCCTCTGAAATCCAAACACCCCTCCGTTTGGTTCTGCCAGAGCCTAAATCTCATTCCTCACCGGCTCCCCCGCCCCTTCTGATGAACCTCCCTCCTCCCTGCCACTCTACTCCAAGAGCTCCTCACATCCAGTCTGGATCTGAAGAGGAAGAACAGCATGATAGCAGCGATGCAGCAGCACGCATCCTGAAACGAAGCAGCAACGAGCATGTGGAAGCGGACAGCAAAGGTCCTACTCCCAGGATCAAGCGCAGGAACCAGGTCATCTACGCAGCAGCAGACGATGAAGCGTGTGAGGGTTCGGGGTGAAGACAAAGCTGACATTTCTACACTAGAGTGATGAGTAACATTTATTTATGTAGTGCTGCAGAGGAATGAATGCAAAAAGACAAGGATTAGTGTCCAGATTTACAGCTCTGGCAGCATTTCTTTGTTGAAATATTATTTTATGTATTTTAATGAAACCAACACAATTTTAGGGAATAGATTTTTCAGTTCTATTTTTTTTATTCCAGTTGTGACATCAACTATTAGTGATGCAGAAAGATAAAAATCTATTTTTTAAATGAATTAATAAGTTGATGGACAAATAGAATGCAATAAATGTGGCTGCTCGCTTATCAACATCAGTTTTCTTCACTCAGAACAGGTTTAACACCAGCAGTCAGTCTGAATGAACGGATGGTTTCACTGGATTCTAGTAGACACTAAAGATGAACCACTTCAAAGTCAAACCATTTAAATCCATTACAGTTTGTGTTGATTTCAACAAAAAAAAATCTGACTGTTCTGTATCAAAATGTCATGGTTCTTCCTCTGCTATATCTCCAGGTTTAATTACATATGACACGTATTTTTAGGGGGGGTAATCTTGCTAACAAGCAGCAGTGTTGCTGCTACAGCTCTTCACTGGTTGTATGGAGCTAGGAACGTTTTTTAACGTTTATCTCCATATTTGTGTGACAAGTACAGATGCAGATCAAACCTACAAATACAGATCAGTTCTGCTAGTCTTAAAATACAAACACATTTTGAGTCTGAAAATGCAAGTCAGTTGTACAAGTAAAAAACTCTTTGTCTCACATTTCAGGCCACATTCACATTGGCACTGTTTGGTTGCTTCTGTTGATGGTACAGTTTGTTTGCTCATTCTAGGGTTCTAGGTTCACTTCAAGTGAAACGCACTGTCAAACTTTTCGCTTCAAGTGTGAAAGCAAACTGAACCATCCAGTGAACCAAAGAGGAAGTGATGTAGAAGCTGGCTGCTTCTCCTGCTGCTCATACTGGACAGATTCTGGTTAATCCTGCATTAGTTTGAGCACAGAAGTAAAAGCAGAAACCCCAAGACTGAATAAACTTGGTTTACAAGCAATTTCCGGCCCTGGCTAGTCAATAAGCTGGATTTCCTTCTTGGTCAGTGGTCATGTTGGGGAATATCGCCCCCTTGTGAACAGTTGTCCAGAGCGTTTGGTCCTCTTAATTTAAAATGAAGTGTAAAAGCAAACCAAAGGAATCACGCAAAGGTTCCTTTTTGTAAGGCAGGTAAGAAATTTAAGGTCTATGTCCTTTTACCTTGATAGGTTGCAGCTACTTCCTGTAGACTTCCTCAGAAGGGTCCCGTGATGTTGGTGTGAAATGTCTTGTAGGTTTCTTATGTCTTAAAAAAGGAACCTTTGCATCATTTAACCAAGAAGACCATATGAACATCTTTGGACTAAACCAAAGGAAGATGGGAATTTTTTTTTCCCTGCCCAATCAAACCCAGTCCCCCAGAGAATCCTGGTGTGAATGCACCCTTACACACCTGCTCAGGAACCAGTTAGATTCCTCTAATCCCTAGTGCAACCACCATAGCTCCCTGAAAATGAGTTGGTTTATGGATTAAATTAAACATTTTAAAACCCTTAGCAGAATTAACTGATGTTAGAACATGTTTTTCAATCTCCAGAAAGAAATCTTTGCGTTTTCATAAACATAAATGCTGCAGGGGCTCTGGCTGGAGCCTTCCTCTTGGTGGGTCCGGAGTCGTGGTAGGGTGGCTAGGGTTCGTGCTCCGGGATTGCTGTTGATCACTCGGATCTCTGGGCCACCCTAGTCTGGCTCTAGCGTCCGTAGAGGCGTGGCTGCATTTGCGCAATCACGCTCATCCTCTGCATGCTGACACAGTCGCTGAGTTGTCCAGTGGGTTTATACGCTAAAGCCTGGTACACACAAAGATTATCAGGCTGTTTCCCGACCAAGGACGGCAAACGCCTGATTATCATGAGTCTTATGAGGTTTTTCTGTACAATTATCATTTGGTCTGAGGTGTGTTACAAGCAGATTTGTTCCGATAATCCGCTCCAAAACGGAGAATTGTAAATTCCCTCTCATGATTCCCAGCTACGACCCGATATCTTCATTTGTGTGAGGAAAGCTGACGACTCATGAATTTTGACTGTGTGGATGGTGTCGTGGCACAGAATGTAGCCAATCAGAGAGCGAGCTGGCTGGGGAACAAGGAAGGATATAAAGTCCGTGTTCACACCGTCTAAATTTTTTCAGTTTTGGCTTTTTCTGTTAACAATAGTCCCAAGACCACCATCATTCCCTCGTCCTGTATTATCCTCTTCCATGCTGGGTGTTGTGCTTTCTGGTTGTTACTGTGGTTGTTCTTCTACATTTTTGTTAGATCGCATTTGGTCACTCAAGATGTTCGGCTCGGAGGACTAGATTGTAGATCAGTTCTGGTACTTTGGTTGTTGCTGTGATACATGTTTTGCTTTTTGTTTTTGTAGGAAATTCTGTGTTTCTGTACAGGCGTAGCAGTTGGTTGTCTGGTTAGGTTGGATTGAAGGGTCGTTGCTTCTATCTGTTGTAGCTTTCTCTCCTTTTTCTTTTTTCTACTTTCCTTTTTACTTCTGTTCACTAAATTTTTTTTTCTGTCCAGCAAGATTATGTAAATTCCACAATTCAAAATAAATAAATAGATTTAAAATAAATAAATCAGATTATCAAGAGGAGCCTTATACCTAAAGCTCCCCTTGGCAAAGCAAATTTGTTTGGCACAACACAGCAGCCAGACCATCATTCTGCTGGGGGGTTCAAGAAATCCAGTTGTTTAAGAAAGCATATAAAATGTGAGACAAATTTCTTGAACTTGCACTGAAACCGACTTGTATTTTCAGACTTGCAGAATTAATCTTGAGTTATATATTCAATTTGTACCTGTACTTAGATGCATGTAGGTCCGTATTCTGGCTCCATATTGGTGCACCAAACTGGCCCAATAACGGTTCAAACTAAAGGTGCTGATAGAAACACTGAATTATTCCTGAATACTCTGTATTTTTATACGTCAGAAAAGAGCAGGACTAAAACCGGACTTTTATAATGCATGCAAACATCTTAACACCGGTCACTGGTACGCTGGTTCTCCCCGTGTATCCATAGAAATTGGACGGATCTTCATTTACATACTAAATAAAGAGTTAAAAAACAAACCTTTTTTAAAGGGAAGAGTTGGGAGTTTCTCCTGCATCTGCTCTTCATTTGCGCCACAGTTCCCATCCCAGACTTTGACCCAGACTAACAGAAGAAGCCAAAAACAGAATAACCAGAAATGATGGCGTGGACCAGAAAAAGCACAAAACTAAAAAGCTAAAAATGGGAATCTGACACTCCGATCAGTAAATCGCTGTTTTTCCTTTGCTTGTGAAGCACAGCAGGCGCTGTCGTCTAATTATGACCTGGGGGAGGGTAACTGGAGCTGAACATGGAAACGTGTAGATTTAAGGACTGAATTACTTTATTGAACAGAATGAGCTGATGAGTCGTTGATGCCCTGTAAGGAAGAACATCTCTACTTTTCTTTTGCTTTTATAATACAACTTGCATTTTCTCTTTTTATGTTTTCCTTTTATGCATTGTTCTAAATCTGAAAATAAAGCAAAACAAAAGATTTCTGTGGACACCAGTATTTGTTTAAATCAAACAGATTTATAACACTGATCATTTGAGCCATCCATTCCAGGTTGACAAGTGTGCTCTGCTAAAATCAACATACACTTTCATTAGAATTAAGACAAAATACAACATACAGTGTATTCGACAAGATCCGGTTCAAGCCAACACAGTAAAGCCGAATGGCGGGGCGCAGAGTTGTTGGTTTATGGTTCAAGCCAATGTAAGGGACAAGTTTTTTTCTGCACTTTTATCTACGAAGCACACTTAAAGCCTCGAAGATGATTCTTAGAAAGAAAACTGGGAGTAGGCACTTCTGTTTTTTCTTTTTTGTGTGTGTGTTTTCATCAATTCTTCACAGATTTTTCCTCAGTCAAGCCTCGGACTGCCAGACAACCATCGCAGGAAGATAAAGGAATCCATAAAACTATCTAAGATCACCATGACGACAGGTTTGAGACGAGACAGATGGTGGACACATTTTAACAGAAGATTGGCAGATGTGCTCCTGCAGGCTGGGGAGGTTTATTATGAGCCTCATTTTTCTCATATTCACTTAATTCTTGTTTTAAACTAAACATCAAAGCCCAAAAATCACCAGTCACTGCAACCATTAAACAAATGGTTAAAACATTTACTCCAAGCAGGGAACTTGTGTTTGATGCTAAACTTCTTTGGGTTGCCTGTTAGACATTTTCCAGACATTTTCTGCTTTATAAATAAAAATAAATCACACACTCCACATCAAGTCTATAGTGTTGTACAAGTCGCCTCCTGTCCTCATTAACACTAGTACACTGCACTTCAATCTTTCATGACACAAGTCTGACTGAATTTATCTGTGAGAAATCTGCTTTAAGTATTTGGATCTGGACTTTAAGGTCAAGCTTCAGGAACCCTGGAGCACTTCAGCCTGCAAGTCAAAACACTGGGCTAGAAATATGCACAAACTGACACATTTGACCTTTTGGGTTTTTTTTTGGCCTGCTAAGGCGGAGCATCACAGTAGGGTTACAGATCATTCCGGAGGTGTGATATGTGGCGTTATTGACAGCAGGGTTTGATCGATTCAGGAAGAGGCAAAGCAAGCAGGAGCAAGCTCCAGCAAGAAGAAGCAGCAAGCGACCTTTGAGCCGTTTGTTCTGCTTTTCGTCCACTCGCCAGCAGCTGCTGTTCAGTTTGTGCCCTTTTTTTTTTTTTTCTTTATGCAGCGAGGCTGTGGCCAAGGTGATGCAAGGCAGACAGAAACTGAAATTTCACAATTAGTGCTAAATACTACATCAGGCTTACCACCACTTTCCACATTATTCTCCTCCTCTCACTCAGTCTTTACTTGTAATTTCCACATGCAGAATCACGTCTCCGTCCTCCTGCTTCTGTTTTTAATCTCTTCTTGGATTTTCCATCCACTGGGACCGGACAATGGATGCAGGGAACGGGTTTGCCCCACATCGGGCTGACCGCTGGACGTTGAAGGAGATGAGATGACTGAAGGGCTGTGGTGGTGTGGATGGTGGGACACAGGTGGGAGGTTGGACGTCTAGTTCCCACCGCAGCAGGCTCGGGTGGAGTGAGCATCTGGGTCCTGGAGGTTGACTCCCCGATGTCGTGCTGCATGTGTCGGGTTCTGGGTGTCTGTTTTTGGCATCTTTTTTGCTGTTAAAAAAAAAACTAAGCCTCAGATAGTTGTGAGAAAATCAGCAGAGTCCAGTCCCTCATTCCTTCAGATTTTCTTAATATTTCCAACTGGTCTTAAGCAATAGGTCTCCAGGTTTTGGGGGGTCTTTTAAAGATTTTCTTTGGACATTTGCTATCTCTTTATCAGTATTTACTCCAGTCCTTCTACCTGAGCATTTTTAGCAACTTAATTCTGACTTATGCATCATTCAAGCATAAAAACATTCCCAACCCAACTGAGCTGATGTTGTCGATACATAACACAACTTGGCAAAGAACAAATTTTAAATTGGACCTTTAGGCTCTTTGTTACTACTCACAAAGACATTTCTTTAGTTTATTCTCTGAAAAACAGCAAAGATAACAGTTTGACAGACAGGAAATAGGATTTTAGAAGCAACAAAGTGATTCCCAAAGAGCTGTTAGCTAAAACCTTTCAGCATGGTGTGGAGAAACTAGTTGAAGACAAAAGAAGAGTCAGGACTAAAAAAACAGTTACAGCAGTATATGAGAGAAGCACAACACGTGCAATACTATTTTAATGCCTCTTATGCTGTATTTCTACTTTATTCTGCTTTTTTCACACTTATTTTATTAGGGAATTTCACACCACTTCACATGAACGCATGTGGCATGACAAATGAAGATCGTGAATATTGAACAAAAGGCAGAAACATCCAAAAGGAGCAGTGGAAATTCCTTCAAGGATCCTGGAGAACTACTGACAGACAGCTGGTCTAAGAGGGTTCAGACTGTGTTGAAGAATAAAAGCCACCCAGAGCCAGAGCTGGGCAATATGAACCAAATCTTATATCTCGATATATTTTACCAGAATCACGATATATATATATATATATATATATATATATATATATATATATATATATATATATATATATATATATATATATATATATATTTTGTCAAGTAACCAAAGAGACAGCTCTAATTTACAGCCTTTAGTGCTAAATATACTTTTAAGGTTTAGCAGCACATGTGCATTAAAACAGCAGAAATTAAAGTATCTTTATATTAAATTAAATGCTCCTAAAACAAAATACATTACTTTAAATTGTTTAGCCCTGTGGCGGTTTATCTCTAAACTTAAAATCATAGTACTATATATGATGGTTTTCTGCACAACTGTCAGCAAACTTCCTCATGACTATGAATTAGGGCTGGGCGATATGAACCAAATCTTATATCTCGATATTTTTTACTAGAATCACGATATACGATATATATCTCGATATATTTCTTTTTGTCAAGTAACCAAAGAGTGCTAAATGTACTTTTATTAAGGATCAGCAGCACATGTGCATTAAAACAGCAGAAATTAAAGTATCTTTATATTAAATTAAATGCTCCTAAAACAAAATACATTGAAAAGTACTTTTTTTAATGACCATAACAAAAATACAGCTGTGCAAAATGCAAAAGAAAAGATGCTTTTAACTCAAAACAAGTTATCTCCATATAAACGATATTCCCTCCTACATTGCGTCTGATAAAGTCTCGATATATTTGAAAATCTCGATATATTGCCCAGCCCTACTCAGAGCAAACATTCCCTTTCAGGCTCCTGTGAACTGGACAAACTGTTAAAGCCTCTTAAAATGCATTTATGTTTGGGAGACTCACCAATAGCCAAGAAGAGCTCATTCACGTTCATGGCCGTCTTGGCAGATGTCTCCATAAACAGAAGGCTGGTGTCTTCAGCGTACGTCTGGGCCTCCTTCAACACACAAAGATACACAACGCTGGTCAATTTATTACAAAAACAAAGTTAGAAGTTAGAAGCGTTCTGATCCACAGAGATGATCGTGCTGAGGAACACGCACATTGCAAACCTAACACACACTCATATGTTAACTGATAGTTATTGCAACAGATCAGGTAAACATGTCATTATTATGTCTCTATGTCAGGATTGTGTACCAAAGTCAAACAGAAGGAAGTGTATTTGTCTTACTGCCTGTTTACATTATGGATGCATTAATGTGGACAAATATTTCCTCAATCACTGATTAGTGACGTTAAATAAACAACTTATTAGTGATGAAGAGGAATCAAATATCATCTAAAAGAGAGCTGCCGTGCTCTGATCGTGGTCTGACTGTCCGGTTTTGGTGAGGTTTCTGAAACCAGACGTGGTCTTCCGTTTAAGGGCTGTATGGGAGAGTGTTTCATCCACAGAACTGCTGCACACTGATGTTTTGTGCTTTTTTGTGAACGGTGGAGGATGTTGAGGTGGAAAGGATGTCACTGAATCCGGGCCGGCCCCCACCTGGTGGATGGGAGGTCGTCTCTGGGGTGGGCTGGCTGGGGTTTCTGCTCTGGGGTGGTGGCTGAACTCCCGGGTCTTACGGGACTCTGGTCTGCCTCAGATTTTTGCAGGGACCTGGCTGCATTTGCAAATCACACTCATCACTGATCATTATCCTGATACTTTACCCTGATGTTTTTGTCTTTGTGTTACTAATGTCTTTGTTGTTGTGATTCTTTTATTCTTTTTTTCCAGCTTGTCTGTCTTTTTATAGGTGCTCCTGATGATTGTCAGCTTTTAAAGATTGTAAATGATCTTAGGTGTAATTTGGATGTACAGAAACTTTCTGGATCATAGTGTCGCTTTTGACACAGTGGATCACCACATCACTTTAAACAGACTAAGAAGTCTGGTGGGCCTTTCAGGTCGTTAAAATGGTTTTACTTATCTCACAGAGATCATTTCAAGCAAACTACAGAGTTTTAAACCCTCTCAGTTTAAAAGAAACTTAGGTGTTCTCTTTGACTCTAAGATTTATTTTATTCTACACATTAAAATTATAACAGGATGACAGGATTTTATCATCTTAAACATCACCAGAGTCTGCTCACTTCTGTCTTCTGCCAGCACAGAAGAGCTGATGCTTTTATTTCTAGATTAGATTAGATTATTGTAATGCCCTGCTCTCTGGTCTTCCCAAAAAGTACTTTTAGTTTACAGCTGCTCCAGAACTCACCAGCATGGGTTTTGACGAGAACCAGAGGGCGAGAACGCATCACACCAGTTTTAAAATCTCTGCATTGGCTCCTCGTATGTTTCAGGATTGATTTTAAGGTTCTTTTATTGTTAAATGTCTTAATGGTCTTAGGCCTTTTTATTTATCTAACCTGCTTTTAGAGATGAACCTTCATGGACCCTGAGGTCCTCTGGTACCTAATTTTTTTAGTTTAGCTTATAATTAAGTTTTATTCTTGTTAAATTAATCCGTTTTTATATTTACTTATTACATTTTTGTGGCAGCCTTATGGTGGCTATGTGGGCACAGTCTTCCTGGGTCTGGGTGGTTTTCCGTGGTCACAGCCTCTATGGTCATGGGTGCAGTAGCTCTTGGTGTAGAAGGATATCGTTTCCTCACCTGGTGCCAAGACATGTTTGTTAATACAGTTATTTTTTGAGACATGTTGCTTTAGAGGGGGAAGGGGTTCTAGTACATTTAATCTGGATGTGTGTGTGTGCATGCCAGACCATCATCCTGCTTGCTATGATGCTGGACAGGACAAGGTTTTGATGTGAATACCAGCTAACTGTCCTGAATGATGACGTAGGTTGAACATGTCCAGGGTTAACTACCCCTTACATGGAGATCTTTATATGATGCTGGTCATCGACACGGTCAGTCAACCTGTATTTCTGACTCTGGATATGTGAACATCCATGTGAAACAGAAGGAGCTGGCAGCAGATGACCAGTCAGGGTCCAATATTCCTACAGCTGCTGCAGCCAAAGCAGGAAGGAAAGATGATGAAGATTCAGACTGATACCACTGCTACGTTACTGATGCTTTGTTTTCACACAAGTGTGTTGCAAGTGTATTCTTGAGGTGCATAAGAAAGATTTATCACCTCTGACAGTTAATTCAATCAGATGCAACATTGGATCTTTGTAGAAGCAAAACAAAACTGGATTTATAGTAAACATCCAAGTTCTTCATCTCTCATCCAGACTGAACTTTTAATAACAAGGTTGGTGTTGTCCAGCCATTTTTATTTATTCTAGAAACATTTAGAATATAAATGTGGTTGTGAACTAACTCACTGAGAATGACATTAAACTGTGACGTTGCAACACAGGAACAAGATCAACCAGCATCCACAGTCCCACTCACACCACTTATTACCCAAACTAAATGTCCAATCGTCTGTGACTTCTCTCAGATCAGCATCAGTCACATCCAGCAAGCCGACTTAGTTTTTCATAGGATGGGAGGATGGACAAACAAACCAATGATGAAAACAGTAAGTACATTCTCCCTGTGTAATAATTTCTGTGGCATAACAGGATTTTTCTGTGGAATATTATATTTAGACCTGCTGTGATATTATTCTACTGTACTGATGCAGGGCGTCTGCCCTTTGGACTGCTGTTACTCTTACTAGACCAACCTGTTATCGCTTAACAGAGATCTGGAGGATTAAAGGACTGATGACTCAGCAGGATTTCTGCATTTACCTTTACTGGACTACTGCAACGCTGTCCTCACAGGTCTCCTTAAAAAAATCCATCAGCCAGCTTTTCAGCCTCACTAAGACCAGGAAAGTAGATCATATAACTCCAGTCCTCAGAGCTTTACACTGGCTTCCTGTCTGTCCTGCCAACCGAATAAACTGGCAGGGCATCCGTCTCCCATGCAGGAGTGACGGAGTTCAACATATTACAATGGGGCAAGACCCTTAACGCTACTGCCTACTCTCAGATGTGTCGCTTCGGAGAAAAGCGTCTGCTAAGTGACTGTAATGTAATGTAATGAAAAAAGAACTGACTTCAAAATCCTGCTGGTAGTTTACAAAGCACTCGATGGTTTAGGACCAAACTACATTCAGGATCTTCTGGTCCTTTATGAACAAACTAGATCCCTCATGTCATCGGGGTCAGGTCTACTTTCTGTTCCCAGAGTCAGAACTAAACACGGAGAGGCAGCGTTCAGTTTCTGGAACAAACTCCCAGAAAACTGCAGGTCTGCTGAAACTCTGAAACGTTTATTTCTGGTATTTTATCCTTTTTCTGTTTTTTATTTCTTTTTAAAGTTTGTTTTGAAAGTACTTTCTAGTGCTTCCTCTGCACCCTGCTGTAATGTTCTGTTTTATGTAAAGCACTTTGAACTGTCTTGTACATGAAATGTGCTGTACAAACAAACTCGTCCTGCATTATAAATTTACACAGGACGTATTTAACCAAATACAACCAATTTTCAAACAAACCTACAGCACACAAGCAGGCACACTGTAAGAGTTATCTATTTTAGCTTAATAATAATTTTGCATAATGTAATTCATTTTTGTTTAACGGGATAAGTAGCCATCTCGATGGGAGCGGCACCCGAACGTCCTGCATTAGCAAGCCGCCGCTGGACCAGTGTCTTACCTCGTACTCCACCAGTCTCTTCTCAGCCAGGTCGGCCTTGTTTCCAGCCAGAGCAATAACTATGTTAGGACTGGCCTGTCTCTGCAGCTCCTTCACCCAGGCCTTGGCTCTCTCAAAAGTCTCCTGCAGAAATGCACCAGGTTCAGAAGTAAGGAGGATGTGCACGAATGTCAATACATGCATTTCTGCATCAGTTAACACAAACAGCTCAGACTGTTCACATGACTGTGAATAAACTGAGAATTTCACTTATGAAACTATTTTAGCTGAGCTTATTTGTCCCTAAATGCCACATGACAGTCGCAGAAAAATAAATGAAGCTTAATTTTGTTGGTTTTGGGTCTTACTGGCTTGGTGATGTCAAAGACGACAATAGCAGCCTGAGCTCCTCGGTAGTACATGGGAGCCAGGCTGTGGTATCTCTCCTGCCCTGCAGTGTCCCAGATCTCAAACTTCACCGTGGTGTCATCTAGACACACCGACTGAGCCAAGAACGCAGCTGGACACACACACAGGAGAGAACCATTCATCATCAGCTGTTCTCAACACCAACCATCACCAGCGGATCAATATCTCACCTCCTATGGTGGTCTCCTGGAACTCATCGAACTGACCCTTGACGAAGCGTAGCACCAGGCTGGACTTGCCCACGGCCATGTCTCCCAGCAGCACCAGCTTGAACTGGCAGATCTTGGTCTGCGGTAGCGTGCCATTGGAGCGGCCGGCGCTCCCTCTGGAGCTCATACTGACCTGTTTACGGACGGCAGGAGAGCTGGGCCTCCTCCTCAGAGCGCTGGGATATCAGTCACTCACAAACCGGCTGCAGTCCAGTCTTACTGACGGGGTCCAGATCTTTCCTGGTTCTGATGTCTGAATGCAGGAAAATTATGAAGGTGTGCAGAGATGTTAAATAGGAGCACAGGTGTGTTAACCCTTAAAACAACACCAGATCACCTGGGCACCCTATATCCTCATCAGTGTCTCAGGAACGGTAGTGTCTAGATCAATGGGGTAAATAGTGGTGATAGCTACCCATATATATATATATATATATATATATATATATATAGTATATATAAATACTGAATAAAAACTTAATTTCAATAATTTACCTGTAAAAGGTAAACTAATATATAGACTCATTATATCCAAAGTGAGCTATTTCAAGCATTTATTTGTTATAATTTTGATGATTATGGCTTACAGCTTATGAAAACCCAAAAGTCTAAATTTCATAAAATTAGAATAGTGTGAAAAGGTTCAATGTTGTAGCCTCTAAGTGCCACACTTTAATCAGCTAATTAATCCAAAACAAAGACAAAGGACTCCTAAACATTTATTTCAGTACAATTCATAGTAGGGCTGAGCAATATATCGAGATTTTCAAATATATCAAGACTTTACCAGATGCAGTATAGAAGGAGGGAATATCGTTTATATCGAGATAACTTGTTTTGAGTTAAAAACATCTTTTCTTTTGCATTTTGCACAGCTGTATTTTTGTTATGGTCATTGAAAAGTATTTTTAATTTATTTTGTTGTAGGAGCATTTAATTTAATATAAAGATACTTTAATTTCAGTCAGCTGTTTTAATGCACATGTGCTGCTGATCCTTAATAAAAGTACATTTAGCACTCTTTGGTTACTTGACAAAAAGAAATATATCGAGATATATATCGTATATCGTGATTCTAGTAAAAAATATCGAGATATAAGATTTGGTTCATATCGCCCAGCCCTAATTCATAGTCATGGGGAAGCTTGCTGACAGTTGTGCAGAAAACCATCATATATAATACTATGATTTTAAGTTTAGAGATAAACCGCCACAGGGCTAAACAATTTAAAGTAAAACTTGAGCTAAAGATGAATGCACACATATAAAGAAAAGTATCTGACACCTTTTAATGACCCCAGTTTCAGAGCTGATGATGCTTTATTTAAAAAATTTATCTAGGATATAAACATAAGGCAGTAAAACTGGTTACCAAGCTGCTGAGAGTGCTGGAACCAGAGTTTGAAAGCTTCTTTAGCTCAGAGTCGATGCATTTAAAACACTGTAGATTTGTTGTGTTTAAAACGTGTTAAACTCGAACACATGAACACTGGTGTTTTTCTTGAAACTTGGAAAATATATGGGATACTTTCAATTGTTGAAGAATACATATAGATTTGCAAACCTTTAATGCCTCCCTGCCTAAACCTATGACCCCTCCAAGTGTTACATTTTTTGTTTTGTCTTGCAGTAAAAAGTCTCTTCTACTGGATCCATAAAGCCTGGAGATTAGAGTTTTATCAGGATAGGTGGAGTTCTGATAAAGGCAACAAACATCTCTTAAATGTTTACAGTTTTACATGGAGGAGGGGATTTAAGAGAAGTTTTAACTGTTACGCATCATCCACCATTTGTGAATGTCCCCTGTGTTCTTATCCACTCTAACAGAGGTCTGATTCAGATCATCCATGAATCCTCCTGACTGGATTTTACACGGAGCTCGGACATGCAAACAGGGAACAGCCATGAATGAGGGGATTGGGGGGGATGATGGCCCAGTACAGCTGAGAAACAGGAGTTTACAGGATGCTGAGCCTATAATGCCCGCTTCCCACCTCACCGACACGGCACTACTCCTCCATCAGTCATTAGCTTCATCACTGCAGTAATAACCGTTGGAAACGCCACCCGGCCCTCCGCGTGCTGGGAAGTGAGTGCGCGGACTGACACGATGTTTTTCCGTCGGTGAATGTTATCAGATCACCAGCGCTTATCTTACGTTATGTGCTAACGTGACACCGATCGGTTCGGCGAAACGACCTGAATCAGAACCCAATATTTCGACGCAAGATTAAACATACCGAACCGAGTCGTTCACCCGAACAACATGTTTCTACTGAGAGCAAAACATGAGGATATTTACCGTTTATACTGCTGTCTCCGCGGCGCAGGTACCGCAGCTTTCACTGTTGACAATTTAGCTATCAGCTGGGTGAAGAGAACGTTAACGCTTCCTGTAAATCGGCGCAGGCGCACTGAGTGTCGCATTGTCAACCCCGATAAAAAAAAAAGAAAACCGCATTTTCTTTTTCTTTTTTTTTTTATTAATTAATTTATTTTTATCAATTTACATATTCAGAATTAGAAAGCACGAACATTATGGGACACAGAACACAAGCAACGGTATATATTATAAAATACAACAGAAAATAATTAGGAATATTTGGGAATAAATTATATATGCCAAACAAAAGACTAGATAGACTTCATGTAAATTCCCTTAAAGCTTCTTGTTTGATTTATCAAACCATTAACATACATTACAAGCATATGGACATTATTCAGTCTGTAGATTCTGACAAAATAATCAACGTTTACTTTTCTTTTTTTTTTAAAGGTTCCAAAATTAGATTTAATTCGTATAAAACTTATGATAATTACTATACCTGTTCCTCTTCTGGTGAATGTTCCTCTGAGGTTCTTTTAAGGTTATTGCTATTTTAAAAGCTTTTAAAACTACTGGAGAATTGTTAAAGGTTTCTAGAAGGTTACTACAAGGTTTTAAACCCTCTATGTCACCTCTGGGGAATCTTCTAAAATTTCCTCAGCATTCTTCCTTAAACCTATAGTTTACCTCTGCGGAATGTTGCTTTCATGTCCCTCGGTTTTTATTGATTTAGACCATTGAGATAACTTCTAGGGAACCTTTAGGTTTTTAGGTCTTCCCAAGAACTTTGATTGAACAATACTTTGAAGTAGTTTGGGAGGTTTATTTAACTGAAAATTTGATGAAGTTCTAGGGAATTTTTCCCGGAGGTTCCTTAAGGATGATCATTATTATTACCGTTTTAATAATTTATCTTTATTATTATTATTATTATTATTATTATTATTATTATTATTATTTCCCTGATGATTTCCAGAGGGTTCTCTAGCTTAATACGTTAACCTAACCTTTGGCTAAAATACATCTAAATAGCTCCTTCAAGGTTACGTTTCTTTTAAACATTGTGGAACTCTGAAAGTTAACCTCTGGTTTAATTTTCTTGAAGGATCTTTCTGGTTCCAATAAGATTTATTGTATTATGTTTTTATTGTATTATTGTTGGAAAAAAGGTGATAGAGAAATTCTCCCGGGAAAAGTTTTTTCCCCCCTTTGTTTTCTTGAACACAGCTAATAGCATTAAAAAAAAGACAGAGTTTGAATTATGTGTATGACTCAGTCTGAGAACAACAAAAGGCCAAACAACGAGAATTTTAGCAACGATAAACTAGGTTATAAACAGACTAAATGTATTTACATCTCTCAGATTCTCTCCCCAAATAGTGTAAAATGTGTTAGATGTAACAGTTAGGCAGATCGTGACAACATTCAATAAAAATCAGAATCATAAATAAAGATATAAAACAAGTTGAGTTCGACGCCATGATGCTAAAACTGGTTTTTGGGAGGATTTTTTAGATTTATGGAGTTTTGAACATAGATGTGATAAACTTCCAGGCCGCACGATGGCGCCCGAGAGCAACAAGGAAACAACCCGGAAGTGCTTAACCATGTGAAGGATGTTTGAATTGTCGTCTTCAGCGACTCCTCAAAACATCAATGCCAACATTTATTAAAGGATTGAATGCATTTTCCTTAAGTTTTCCAGAGAATCTCGCTGACATTATGCCAACAACAAGTAAAAAGAAACAGAAAAGGAGCAGCGACATGGCGGTTAGTTCAGCTTGTTTATTCAGTAGAGCAAAAAAGCCTGAGCAGGAAAACTTTTCTACCTTTAGGACAACTCACAAGCAACGTTGATATATATTTCAAAATATAAATCACGTAAACTAATTTGGTATTATTATGGAGCTAATAACTACCAAAACAAACGATGACCTCCTAAATTATGGTGTATATATATATATATATATATATATATATATATGGTTCTGCTGGTTTTATAAGACATGTACAAAAATGGTTGGAGTTTATCTATTTAAAATTATTGCTGCATTTTTACAGCACTGTTAAAGTACAGATCAATAAGCCATTAATAGATTGCGATCCTTTTGGAGACTGAAATGATCAGCATTTATTTTAATGCTGTTTATTACAGTTCAGCTCTCTGCAGCTTATCTTGGATAGATGGATTATGAGACTTCTTCTTCTGCGTTGCAGGTTCAGGGAACCAACGACAGCAGCGTGGTGAGCAAAGTGTCAGCTGCTGCGCGGGGCTACTTCAGAGACAACTTCCTCCAACACTTTGTGTGCAAAGTGACCAGAAGAGCTCCTCTCATCAACAGGTCAGCAGGCATTTGGATCTTCACACAGCTGGATACGTGTAGACATAGTCCCACCATGATAAAGAAGCATCATCGTGTTACTTGTCATGTTTGTAGGTAAAACACAGCAGTTTGAGCTCTTCTTTATGAGAGCAGATGAACATTTAAGGACGTTTCTCTGTGTGTTTCAGGGGTTATTATGTGCGCTGGAAGGCTGTGGATCACTGTGTGAGGCGGTTCTTTCTGATTACTGAGAAGTGCCCTAAAAGACAGGTAAGCTACTGTAATGGATCCACTTTGTGTATGAAGTTGTGCTTTTCTGACTCCCTGTGTCCTCATCTCTCTCCTCCACTGTTGCAGATTTTGTCCTTAGGCGCAGGGTTCGACTCTTTGTATTTTCGTCTACATGCAGACGGAGCTCTGGACAGGACAGTTGTGTTTGAGGTGGATTTTCCTGATGTGACGCGGCGTAAAGCTGCTCTGATTGGCTCTAACATAACTCTGAGGGGGATGTTAGACTCCTGTTTAACTCCTCCTGCAGGTCTGCTTGTTCTTCTGTTGTATCATTTTAAAAAAAAGCTAAATTCACCAGAAAAATTATATTTAATTTGATTATCTGCCTGGTTCCACAGGGCCTGTTTACATGTCCAGCAGCCAGTACCGACTGTTAGGGGTGGATGTCAGAGAAGAATCCCACATGGAGGAGGCTCTGGGTACAGCTGGGTTGGACTGGACTGCCCCCACCCTAATCCTCTCTGAAGTGGTCCTCACCTACATGGAAACACAACGGTACAGGAGACATCATTCACAAGCAAAATGCAAACTAGAATATATATAAACACTAGGATATATATTCATGTTTTGTATTTTTCAAAATTTTTATACATTTTTATTTATGATATAAAGAATTGGAGGAATATACAATAATAAACAAATAGATAAAATAAAAATTTAATAAAAAATTCAATAATAGGCACATCTACATGGGCCGAAGATTCAGTGAACTACTCATAAATCTGTTGTCAGGTGCATCCACACAACCTGGCTGTGAGTGTTTGAAGCTGCTGTGTGCTTCCAGGTCGGATGCTGTGATCAGCTGGGCAGCGAAGCTTCTGCCTCAGTCTCTGTTTGTGATGTATGAACAAATCCACCCACATGATCCGTTTGGATGCATCATGCAGGAGCATTTCCTGAAGCTGAATTCAACTCTGCATGCCCTGCGACAATACCCGGACACCTCTGCACAGAGACAACGGTTCCTGCAGAAGGCCAGTATATAAACGTGTGTATATGTGTGTATCTGGTCCCTGCTACTTCTTAAATGTGCTTCGTTTAAACTCTCTTTTACCAAAACACTATAAATGATAAAAATATGCATTACCTGTTGAAAGGAATGGGTTCAAAAGGAAGGCTCTAGGAGGTTTTCAGACCTCTTCACGATGTATTATTTCAATTGAGTAAAATAAATGAAGAATCTTACATTTACTTTGACTTTTAATTCCACTGCGGACAATATGAATCAAAAATATTTAATGTTTTGTCTCATCAGCTTCATTTGAGTTGTTACTGTACATCCATTTTTTTTTTCAGGCCAGAAACAGATTCTGAAACAGTTACAGTAAAAGTTTTCCCTCTTTGTAATGTTTCCATTCCTCCTCCCAACATCTTCTAACAGTGAGGAAACCGAGTGATGAAGAGTTTCAGGTGTTATTTTGTTCCATTCTTCCTGCTAACACGTCTACAAGGATTCAACAGTAAGAGGTTGTGGTTGCTTCAGGTGAGGACTACAGGCAGACCAGTCCACTGCCCGTACCCTCCTCTTCCTCAGCCGTACCATCACAGAACCCTGAACCAACCCAGTACCATCACAGAACCCGATCCGACTGCGTACCATCACAGAACCCGATCTGACCCTGTACCATCACAGAACCCCCCTATCTGACCCTGTACCATCACAGAACCCCGATCTGACCCAGTACCATCACAGAACCCCGATCCAACTGCGTACCATCACAGAACCCGATCCGACCCAGTACCATCACAGAACCCGATCTGACCCAGTACCATCACAGAACCCGATCTGACCCTGTACCATCACAGAACCCGATCTGACCCTGTACCATCACAGAACCCCGATCTGACCCTGTACCATCACAGAACCCTGAACCAACCCAGTACCATCACAGAACCCCGATCTGACCCTGTACCATTACAGAACCCCGATCTGACCCTGTACCATCACAGAACCCTGAACCAACCCAGTACCATCACAGAACCCCGATCTGACCCTGTACCATCACAGAACCCCGATCTGACACTGTACCATCACAGAACCCTGAACCAACCCAGTACCATCACAGAACCCCGATCTGACCCTGTACCATCACAGAACCCCGATCTGACCCTGTACCATCACAGAACCCTGAACCAACCCAGTACCATCACAGAACCCCGATCTGACCCTGTACCATCACAGAACCCCGATCTGACCCTGTACCATCACAGAACCCTGAACCAACCCAGTACCATCACAGAACCCCGATCTGACCCTGTACCATCACAGAACCCTGAACCAACCCAGTACCATCACAGAACTCCGATCTGACCCTGTACCATCACAGAACCCCGATCTGACCCTGTACCATCACAGAACCCGATCCGACTGCGTACCATCACAGAACCCGATCAGACTGCATACCATCACAGAACCCGATCCGACCCAGTACCATCACAGAACCCTGAACCAACCCAGTACCATTACAGAACCCGATCCGACCGCGTACCATTACAGAACCCGATCCGACCGCATACTATCACAGAACCCGATCCGACTGCGTACCATCACAGAACCCGATCCGACCGCATACCATTACAGAACCCGATCCGACCCAGTACCATCACGGAACCCGATCCGACCCAGTACCATCACGGAACCTGATCCGACCCAGTACCATCACGGAACCCGATCCGACCCAGTACCATCACGGAACCCGATCCGACCCCGTACCATCACGGAACTCCTGGTTCATGCGGAACTTTGTTTTTGAACAGCTCAGTGATTTTTCTCACACATTTAGTGACGAACGGAGATCTCGTGTTCATATTTGCTGCTTTAACACTCAGCTTGTCATGGATGCTACTTTTGGACTAACTTATGATCGACTGTGTTTTAGACCTGACTTGTGGGAATGAATTTAAAGATAATGAGACCAAACTTGAGATTTTTTTTAGGCTCATACTGTCGGCTGTTAAATGCTTAAACCACGGTTTTGTTTTATACTAACCATCCCAACTTTATCTAATTTAGGATCATATTAAAGGTAAAACAGATTAATTTAACAGGGAGCAGCTGGAGCTTCCAGTCTTCTTGAGTAAGACCTGATTCCTGGTTCCTGTGGGTCCATGTAGTGTCATCTACATCGTCATTTTCCCTCCTGATTCCAACCCTCTGGTGGTATGGGCCAACCTTAGGTCTCCTCAGAGTTTTGCACACCTAGATCCTTCATTCAGGTTTTACTCGGCTCCACCAGACCAGATCAGATCTGAGCTGCTCTCCACAGCATGATGTTGCCACTGCTGTGCTTCACTGTGAGGATGACGATGAGCTAGACTACAGCACAGCGTTGTGTGTTTAATGAAATCCGTTTGTGTGTGCTCAGGGCTGGGAGCAGTGTGTGTGTTTGGATATGAATGGTTTCTACTTGGAGCTGGTCCCTGAGGAGGAGAGAGGCCAAGTGGAGAGTCTGGAGCCGTTTGATGAACATGAGGTTGTTGCTTCCTTCATCGGATCAAACCTTCTGCTGATGATGATGATGATGAGAAGAATGATTCTAATGAGCCTGTCTACCATCAGGAGTGGCACCAGAAATGTTCCCACTACTTCATCCTCACCGCATCTCGAGGCTCTTTGCTGGAGGAGGCTTTACTCGTTCCATCTCCAGGTAGAAAACCCCGACCTCTGCTTCAGTCCGTAACACCTTTCTGCTAACTGTGCCTGAGTGTGTGTTGTTGCCTCAGTGTCTCCAGTGCCTTCTTTTAGTCCACGCTGGAGCCCCACAGCTCTGAATGTTCGCCCTGTTCCGGTGTGTTTGGAGGGTCTGGGAATGGCTTCCTTCTGGATGAAGCCAGATCAGGTGCTGCTAATAGGAGGCTCCAGCAGAGCAGGCCGAGGGGCCGGGACCAGAGGTCTCCTCAGAGTTCAGGACGGCTGGAGGTCCGTCAGTGTGGAGCTGTCAGCAGATCTGGGTGAGGCGTGTTTTTTTATATTCCCATAGAATTTAAAACCTGAGCTGATCCAAAATGATGTCATGATCATTGATTTTCTTAGTTTGACTCAAGAATTCCAACATGACTTAATCTGTTTGGAGGGAAAAACTCTTCCTCTGTCTCTAACACGGAAAAAAAAGCAATGCAAGCTTTTATTTAAAGTGATGACATGAAGGGATTGTTATGATTAATTATTCATGGTGTTTATTACTGCAATTAATTGTGAAATTAAGCAGTTGCGACATCCTGAGTCTGAAACGTTTCCTTGATGGATCGCAGGCGTGCGGCTCTACCACACGGCTACTCCTCTTCCTGGAGGAGGTGTGGTGGTTTACGGAGGTCGCTCCTCCCCACTCAGCCCAGCCAGAGACCTCTTCAAAGTGACCTTTGACCCCTGCAGTCTGCCGGCTGCGGCAGAGTCGGAGGGGGAAGATCCAGCGAAGGTTAACGTGGAACGGATGGAGTGCACGGGCGACCCCCCGCCGCCAAGATGGAGGCACACGGCTGCTGTGGTCAGTCACAGAGGTGAGGATGAGGATTAGTTTTCTTCATCTCTGCTTTCTGTCGCTCATTCAGGCTTTTTTTCACTTTTGCTTCTTTTCTTTTATTTTGTTACTTTCTTGTTTACTTTTATCATTTTTTTTATTTCTTCTTCATTTTTAATCTTTTCTAGGTTTTAAAATTTTCTTCTACTTTCTTCTTCTCTATTCTTTCTTTCCCTTCATTTTTCTTTCATCTGACTTTAGTTTTTCTGTTCTTTGACTTTTTCTTTCACTTTTGCTTTAATTTTCTTTCATTTTCTTCTTTTCTTTTGCTTTCTCTCCTTGGCTCCATTACTTTCATTCTTTATTATGCTTCTTTCTTTCTTTCTTTCACTTTCTTTTTCGAGCATTCTTTCTCTGTTTCTTTCTTTCATTCTAATCTTCTCACACTCATTTTTCATGTTATCTTTTTTCATCCTTTCTTTTGTACTTTTGTCTTTTTTTGTTCTGTCTTCTTTATATTGAATTCAGTTTAACTTTATTTGTACAAAGTCATTTTCACATAAAATCATCACAAGGCACTTTAACAGATACAGTCCAGTTCATCGTGGTCCAGTTATAATCCAGTTAAATCTAGTCCATCATATGATCCACATCAGTCCAATTTTTAACCTTGTTCATATAAACCAGGTAATTACTTAGTGAAGGAATTTTCTCTGTGATCCATTTCTCCATCCTGAGCTTCATAAAGAGACAGCAGAGAGGAAAACCTCCATCAGAACCAGGAAGGAAAACCTTCATCAGAACCAGGAAGGAAAACCTCCATCAGAACCAGGATGGACCACCATATGCCTGGACTGGTTAGGGGTGAAGAGGACAGGAAAGAGGGGTCAACCAATCCAGGGAGTTCCCTGCTGAGAAAGAAGAAGAGAAACACAGATGAATGACGAGAGCAGAGAGGAGCCCAGTGCATTATGGGATGTCCCCCAGCAGGACTAAAGGGATGGATTAAGGTCCCTAAGCCAGACCTACTATAAGATTTATCTGGAAGGAAAGTTAGAAGATGATCTGAAGGTAGAGAGGGGGTCTGCTTCCTGAAGTCAAACTGGGAACTGGTTCCACAGAGAGGGGTCTGGAACTGGAATCTGGAACTCTGAGATCTTTGAGATCCAAACAGAGCTTGGTCACTAAGAGCTTTATATGTGAGGAGAAGAATTTGAAATTCCCTGATGACGAGAAGATAAACCCGGATAAAAATCTGAACTGCAGCATTTTGGATCAGATGGAAACTTTTCAGAACATTTTTAGGACAGAACAAAAATCAGGAATTCTAGTCTTTCAATCTGGAAGTAACACATGATGTACTAGTTTTCCTGCATCACTCTGAGACAGGATGTTCCTTATTTATGGAATATTACGTAGGTTAAAGAAGGTGGTTCTAGAAACCTGTTTTAAATGTGACTCAAAGGACAGATCCTGGTCCAGAATAACTTCTGTTGTACTGGAAGCCAAGTGATACCTTCCAGAGTAAATCCAGAGCTAGAAAGTTTGTACCTGAGGTGTTCAGGTCCAAACGTACAAACCTCAACCTGTCTGGATTTAGCAGGAGATAATTCAGTCATCCAGATTTTTATGTCTTTAAGACTTCTTTGTTATCAGATACTCCATGTTTTCTTTCTCTTCCCATCACTCAGTGTATCCTGTTGTTTTTCTGCAGGCAGACACTTCCTGTTTGTGTTTGGTGGAAAGAACCAGTCTGATTCGGTTCTGGGTGACGGCTGCTTTCTGAGTTTGGAGCAGCAGCTTTGGACGGAGGTTTACTTCATCTTGTTTTTAATAAATAGACTCACACACTCCAGCTGACCTCCTGCAGCCTTCTCTCTTTCCATTTCATGGAAGGTGGACATGTTTGCAGGCCAGGATCAGAACACACACCACTTCAACTAGTATTAGAGTACTAATCAAGTTATATTAAGACTACAAAAGCTTTGCTTTTATGGCAAAAACTTAAAAACTTCCATTTTTTTATTTGTTTAAAAAGTTTACGTTTTTTAAAGGCTTTACTATTCTTCCTAAAAAAAAAAAAAAAAAAAAAAGAAGAAGAAAGGGGAATTGTGTCCATGACTGAGCTGATCTGCTTTTCTGTCTGCATTAATCACAGATTCCAGTAGAGGGCGCAGCACCGGCGCCTCGTCACTCCCACTCAGCTTGTTCCTATCAGGGAGGCGTGCTGATGTTTGGAGGACTGGGCGGAGGGGGGGTTCCTCTGGGCGACATGGTGGTGCTGAGGCCGAGTGAAAGAGGCTTTTGCTGGGAGAGGATCGACGTGCAGCCCCCTCCTGTTCCCAGGTTGGTTGTTTCTTACTGCAGCTGTACAAGGAAGCGTTGCTCTGCAGCTGATCTGACTCCATGATGCCTTTCAGATACTCCCACTGTGCCCACGTTACTGGTGACAGACTAGTGGTGGCAGGCGGAGTCTGGATGCACTCAGACGGCGTGCCCGGCGTTGTCGTGATCGATATCAACACGTGCAGCAGCATGGAGTTCAGACTGGATACGGTCAGTTGTCTTCAGCCTCCAGTGACCCATGTTTAGCCCCGTTTCCACCAGCAGGTCCTAGTCTGTACGGGACGGTTTGGTGCGGTAAACCCTGATCTCGGCTGCGTTTCCACAGAAACCACATCCTTACCTGGTAGGCAGCGTGTCGGCCGAATAGCAATGCGACAGATGTCAGATGTCATAGTGGCATGACGCTGTCCTATAACAAAGAAGAACTTGACCCATAATGTTGAACATCCAGCAGAGTGTGTTTTTTCTTGCTGTCATGTGGCTTTAAACAACAAAAACATCCACCTTAAACTTAAACATGGAGCTGTTTTGCTTTGTTTTTAGCGCCATGTCGTACAGGAAGAGACCATTCTTTCAACCAATTAGTGTTTTGCAGTGTGTCAAGCTCCACTCTTTTGGTTTGGGTCAGATTGGCACTCCAATGAAAGTAGGACAGTTTGGATCGGATGTTCTGGTACCTTTCCCAGTTTTTGTGAATGGAAATGGGAAAAAAAGCATACCAACCCATTCCGTACTGAACTGGACCTGTTGGTGGAAACGGGGCTTTAGTCAGAGATGCTTGGATCTGAACCGGACTCTGGGTTCTGTAGATATCGGTACCGTGGCCCCTGATGCTCCACTCGTTCTGCTCGGAGATGACGGACCCAGAAGAACCAGAGCTGCTCCTGATTGGAGGAGGAGGGAACTGTTTCTCCTTCGGGACTCACGTCAACCCTCAGCCCGTCTCTGTGGACCTCAGGCCGGTACTGAGGTGAAGCGGGTCGTAGTCACAAAATTCGCCATGGTAACGGAGAGAGAGGAGTCGATCTGTGTGTCTCAGCTGCTCCACACACATGTAAAATAAAGACATTTTTTATACTAAATTTATTGTAAAAAGTTTCTGAAAGTATTGACTTGTTTGAGCTTCATCACACCTGGTTCAGACTTCATCATCATCCTCATAACTACATGACAAGATCCTACAATTACAAAAACACTAAAAAGGAATGCTTAAGCTTCTTCCTCTACATGTTAGCGGTGTTTTAATGCTAAGCTTAAATATATATTCACTGATTTTAAACCGAATATTCTGGAAAATACTCCAAACATTTGATGTTTTTTAATATATTTAGTGTTTTATGTCTCCTGCACATCAGAATCTATCCCACAATGACATAAACTAGATTTCTAGGTTTTCTTAATGTTATTATTTCTCACCTTCAGCACCGCGGAGTGGTGGTGTGAGAAACTGCAAGAAGTAAACGAAGGGCTAGTATCATCCATACTGACACTGTTTAATAGGGCTGTCACAATGAACGTGCAAAGGGATTAATGTGTGGAATTAACATGTTATATAAAGATATTACTCATGCCATATTAAATATCAGAATTTAGCTTTATCTCGACGAGAAAAGCCGATTTTTGTCACAGTGGTGAACCAAATCCATCAAAAACCACTTTATCCTTCTTATTTATAAAGATTGGGGCAGTTTTCATTTAGCTGGATGGCCCTTCTGATATGTCACATAATTAACCACTCCATTGTCACATCTGGCCCACATGCAGGTGGTGCGTTGGTGGTAATTTACCCGCACAGCTGAGTCATGTGACAGTGCAACATCAAAGCAGCAGAGTGCTCCAATGATTTTATCTTATTAAATGCCACTGCAAAACACAAAAGGGGTATTGATCCCAATGCTGGTATTGATATTTGGATCGATCCACCCACCACTACAGCAGAGTGAGCAGAGTTAATGACGTAATTCAGCACATACAGTGTGAATTGACTGCGTTTATGGCTAACCCACGTTTACCGAGGATTCTGTGTTCTTTTATTTAATGATTAGTTACAGTGAGGAGAATGTGTATGTGATTTAATGCCTTCAATGGAAGTTTTGTAAGCAGCTCCTTGCCAGTGGGATTTTAGCATGTAGCTGCATGATGTGGCAGGCGACTGATGGTGTGACTACTAATGGGACAGAGTAGCACCCAGTATAATTTAACAGACCACTCTGGTTACACCATCGCCCGTCTCTGAAATCCATCTGCTGCCCTTTAAGAGGCTGCTCACTGATTGGACAGTTTGATTTGGCATCATCCAATCAAGTAGAGGTGTAAAGACAGGGCCAAAATTCTGCATCTGCAACTTTAGAGTCTTGCAGAGGTTTATTTTTGCTAAATCGGTGAACAGATGTTTCCAGAAGAACTTCTATTTTTATTTATGAATACAGATCGTTTTTACAACCATGCAAATCCTTTTGACACGTTTCAAAATCTTCATAGCTTTAAATTGAGCCCATAGTGATCCGCTGAACATCTTTGATTGTCAAACTGTTTTGTGCATGCTGCTTTTGGACCAAATCATGATCACCATCATCTGTTGGCAACTATTCTTTTACAGATTACAAGCTATAAATTTCCCCCTTTCCAGGTTTTTAACGTGTTGCAGCCTGAAATGCAACACGTGCAGTTTTGTAACACTCCCAGCTGATGCGAGAAGTTTGCAGAAAAGGTTCAGAAGAGTAAAAACTTGTGTGTGAAATCCAAAGAAAGGTCATTGATATGCTTGCTGGACTTGTTTTATTTTTGAGACCTCAGTTAAAAATCACAACATAATCAGTGAGAGTCTTTGCCAAATATCAACTGTGAGTGCCCTGACGTAGCTTGTATATGGTCTTTCCGAAGTTTGGATGGATCATTCAGTGAAGCGCCTGAAGGACTGGACCACAGGACTGACGGCTCCCCAGTCGCCAGGCTTGCGGTACTCCCCCTTCTCCAGGAAGTACTGGCGTCCGCGGTAGTTGGGGTGCTCGTAGAAAATCCACCAGCCATCGTTGACCTTACAGGAGTTGACCTCCCTCAAACGGAACTTCTCCAGAAGCGAAGGGCAGTCCTCTGTGGCTTCGACTATCTGGCCCCCAAAGTCAGCCTTCTCATACAGGGAGATCTTGTACAGGGTCACTCTGCCCTGGAAGGTCAGGGGGGGGGATGTTAGTGTAGAGGGTTGGGAAAAAACACGGATGGGATGTGGGGTAAGAACATAGATCAAGGGGGGATATATAGGGAGATGAGACGTGCAGCTAACAGAAGTTCAGGCTTTCTATTGGAGGATGTAGTTTCTGATGCTCAGCCTCTAACATCTTTCACCACATAAATGAGATAAAAAGCTTCAGTCAAAAGTCATCTTTTCAATGTTTACTTTAGTTTTGCACCTTCATAATCAGCAGAACACAGGCTGTAATGATTTTTGCAGGATGTGGGTCACACAGCCCGCCAGTCCTGGATCGGTCAACAACTCAGCCCCCAGTCACCAACGCCACAGCGTGACCTCTGATATTTGGTTCATCTTTCACTCAGTGAGAGACAAAAAAAACCAATGATTCAGATCACAGGCTTACTTACAATGTGGATCATCTTGCAGGAGCTGAGGCGGTCGTTGAGCCCCATCCAGCGCTGGTACTCTGGGTACTCCCCCCTGGGTAGAACGTACTGGTAGCCCATGTAGTTGGGCTTCTCGTACACCACCCAGTCCCCACTCTCCACTCGGATGGAGTTGCAGCGGCTCAGGTAGGCGTGGAAATCTGAGCAGTCGCTCTCAGACTCGTAGCGTCGGCCCTGGAAGTTCTTGTCCTCGTAGAAGATGATCTGAGGGAGAAGAAGTGGGGGGTCATAGGTGACCAGAGCAGCTGTTTAAAGGCCTCCAGGTGCGGCATCGTGCTACCTGTCAGAACTCACCCTGCCCATCTTGGATGTAAAGTGTGGGACAGCCTCACAGATGCTGAATAGAGTTGATGTAGGTGGATCCCCTGAGGTCTCGATGTTGCTCTGGCCTTTCAGCTGGTGCCTTTTATACCTCCCTGCTCCCTCACCTTCATAAACAGCAACAGGGGAGGCAAAAGTGGAACAATCGCTTTGTCATGAAAATGAGATCCAAAAATTGAGTCAGTGATTCTAGTGCTATTCAGTTTTTCCAGAAAAGCGAGGAAGGATTACGGCATAATAGCCAGGCAACAGCACCCGTCCATTGACCCCCACTTCTGTACTGGCTGGGTCCCCTGTGACACATGCCAGCTCCACCGGCTTGCCCCCACCTGGCAAGGACCTGCCAGCTCATGACTTACCTCTGGCCTTTGGATGGATCCAGATGCATCGCCACTCTCCAGCAGAAGTATTCAAATGCCTTACTTCAGTGTAAAAACTTTAAGCACCCGGTCAAACTCCTTTGATAGAGAACATCATCCAATAGAAAAAAAATAAACACTTCTGCTACATTTTATTATAAGATTACAGCACCCTTAGAAATTATTGGAACAGCAAAGCCATTTTCTTTATTTTTGCTGCATTTTTCAGGTTTTTTTCGCACCATGCCTTTTACATTCTTCTTTTATGATGCTTTTCCAGGTTTTCACTTTAGCTTTTTTCAGTGTCCAGCAGCTCATTAGGGTTTAAAGTAGCACTATGTCACTTTTTTACCTTAAAAATCTGCATTTCTGACTCATTTTAATGCCACACTGACATTTATTATGTACTTCGGATGTACATTTCAGGAGTCATCGTTGCCCTGCAGCATTCTGAAGTTAAGAAACCAAACTTCAAACTTTGCTTCCCAGGTGTTGCATCACTTTAAAGCTGAGTTTCGCTTCAGCAGCTGGATATAAACAAACCAGCTGCTTTGAACGTGCACCATGGCTGATTCATCAAAGAAATGCAAGACGATATTGTTGAAGTAAAAAAGGAAGAGAGCAAGGCACAGACTAAGAGATGAGACGAGTCAACATCAAACAGAAGGCTGCTGCAAACTTTATGTTGCTCTGGAAGCGGTTCTGGTTTGGGAGTTCTTGCAGCTTGTTTGCGACATGTTGGCGGACCAGAGCTTTTTTCTTGTGCAACGTCCAAAAACTGTGTGATTGGTCAAAAATTTGAAGTGGGCGTGGTTAAGGTAGAAAAGAAAATGCTGTCGTTTCTGTTTTTCAGCTGATGCGAAATGTTCAACAAGGATGACGGGATTGTTTTAACGAAAAGCTGTTCAATGCGATGAAAAAGTACAAAAACCTGTACAACAAGCCTTGACATGTTTCTACTGGCAACTGCAGTCTTCCTCAGAAGTGTCATCTGACAGCTGTAACGTGTCATTTATCAGCTGTTATTTCTAGGTGTGGCCAACCTGGTGAGCTTGACAGATCTGCCAGGTTGGCCACACCCCCGCTGCTCCATGGTCTCTGGTTTATATTAAGAAGGAAGTTTTTTTTTAAGCTATAAAAGAACTGAGCCTTGTTCTTGTTCTTGCCACCTAAAGAGGACAAAGTTGTCTGTTCTTACAGAGTATCTAACAAGCTTAACTTTTACTGGATAGATAGAGCTCAGAGGAGAGACAGGATGCAGAATAGATGCTGAAATTATTTGTCATTAAGGGGTGGCTTTGTGAGAAAATCCACCACAGTTCAGTAATGCAGCACTGTGTCATTTTACATCGGAGTCTCGCTTTAAGGCACCTCATCACACGCCCAGCAACTGGATATCAACACCCTGAGCATTTTTTAGTTCAGTAGAAATGGACTTGACCTTTCTAAAACCTTCAACTTTTCACCCTCAAAGGATCCCCTGATTGGTTTGGTTGAATCTCTCTTTAAATTTGTCCACACTGCTGCTGCCATCATGTTACATCATCATGAAGATCAATGAGCCTGACCCAGGCATGACATAACACCCCCTGTATTTCACAAATGAGCTTAGGAGATTTCAATAAGGCTTTTCTTTACACCCCTTTTTCATCTTTGTCTCATCAGTCCATAAAAATGTCTTTAATCTTTTAAGGCACATCTTTTCTGTCCTCACCTGCAGATGTTTTCCTTGGTCTATAGATTTTGGCATCTGTTGCTCAGTCCTTTTCTTCAGGACTTTTCAGATGGTTGTTCTGGGTATGCCTGATATATTAGCTGTGGCTATGACTGACTTTCTGTCCTCTCTCAGCTTCAATATTGCTCCCATTTAATGTGTTTTTTTTTACCACCTATAAATGCTGTCTGCTGCAGCAGAACTGAAAGCTAAACAGTGAAAAGTCCAGTGAACTCATCGTCATGTTCTAGAAAGGAACTGGAGATGATCTGAACTTCGTGACATGGTGCATTATCTTGCTGGAAGTAGCATCAGAAGATGCTACCTCTAAACAAAAGGTGAGCTGGTTTTAGTAAAAACTTTTATTATTCTTTATTTAATTTAAAAGTTTTTTGTCTTCATACAGCATCAGTAAGGCCTTTTGTAGTGTAAACACTTTCTTTTTTACAGTACCACCATCTTCCCTTTGCTTCCTTTAACCCAAACTATTCTGCACTAAAATCCTCCAGCAGTTCTGTCGCATGTGTCCTTTCTAATGAAAATGCTCCAAATTAAAACATTCAAATGTGCAAAGAACTGACAGAAGTACACTTGGAGGTATTAAATGCTTAAACTGGCTCTTTAAAGAGGGAAGGTTTCTGGAAATTAATATATACAGAACATCAGGTAAATAAATACAAAAATACATTTAGGATTTGTAACAAAATAAACTGGCTAACTCGTCAGTAAACAGTTGCGTAATCATGGCAGATCAGATGTTCGCTGCCGGACGGTAAAATCAAACCGACAATGTTTCCTTAAAGTTTCAGAAGTCATAAACACTACAATCTGAGTGTGTTACTGTGGGGTTTCCTTCACTTACACACAAAGTGGGACTCATTCAGCAACATTCTCCATCTTCAGATACACACCAGTTTCCCTTTATGAACTTACGTTTCTTTACAAACTAACATGGTGTTTATGAACTGTTTGAGATGAAATGATGACAGTGTTCAGAAAAGGTGGAAGTCGTCGTTCTCTGGGAATTGGACCGTACTGAACCATGGCTGAACCTGTTAATGGGTTTAGAAATGGTTCTGGGCCAAGAAAACTGGTTCCAGACCAGCAGTGTTGCTGCTAGTCAACCCGTGTCGCAGTCATCAATCTAAAAGCTCAACTTCTAGAAGAGCAACAAGACAATCTTCCTGCAGAGGAAATGTAAAATCCACCACAGGGACGGGTTTAAACTGGCAGCAGAACCAGTCCAAGTAGGTTAAAAAAAAGTTTGGTTGAATTAAATCCAAATCTAAGCATGTTTTATTTACAGACTGTCCCTTTATGACCCGTCCAACCTGTTTTTTAACGTCTTTTCTTTAATGATCGATGCTCGTCATGTTGCTCTACAACATGCCAGCCCACTCCCAGCTCAGACAGATCCACTCCCAGCTCAGACAGGTGAGGACTTAAGCTGCCTTTTCTTCAGAGGGAGTTCTAACCCTGGACACACCTGAAATTGGGCAGAACATCTGAATCAGCAGCTTCACGGCCAAAGCTGTAGTTATCCTTCTGGAAAACGTCCCAACAAGCATAGCCCATAAACTTAACAAGCCATGGGGGACTGTCCCTCCCCCCGTCCTGTCCCCATGTGTTTGGCATCCTTAACTCGACTGGTGTTCTTCGCCGCTCCGTCCATCTCCTTCAGGGAGGTTACCGATGGTGGGATCAGGCTGTCTAGTTCCTGTCGGTGTCCCGTTTCCAGGAGCCACTCGTGGAACTTTGTCTCCACCAGCTCCTGGAACTGGCGCCTCTGCTCCCTACAGACAGAGAAACAAAGGAGGAGAGGAAGAGGTGGATTAAAGGAAAGAAAAAAGGTGGAGGGTCATGTGATGTCAGGGTTGGGTGGAGAGGAGAAGACTCTCAAACAAGTTTCCTAACACTGAGCTCCATCCATATAAACAATCGTGGCAAATAATGAACTCATTTAAAAAATGATTTTATCACCAGGGAAATTAGCGCCACCATTTTTTACAATAGTTTACAAAAAAGGGTTTTTGTTTTATTTATAGCAGGATTCAACCCTTCAGGGGCGGCATGGCTCAGTGGGTAGAGTGGTCACACAACTGTTTTTGGTCGTGGTTAGCGCCTTGTATGGCAGCTCCTGCTGTCAGTGTGTGAATGGGTCAATGTGACGTATAAGTAAAGCACTCTGGGTAAAAAGCGCTATATAAGTACAGACCACTTACCATTTACTATTCAGATGCCAGTCATCATAAACCACCTAGTGGTGTGGGATACTGCAAGATTTGGTATCGATCTGATGCAAAGTAAATAAAGGGCTGGTATCATCCGTACCAATACCTTTAAAAACGGGCCGTCAGCCTTGGTAAGCGGTAGGGCCGTCAGCCCTGGTAAACGGTAGGGCCGTCAGCCCTGGTAAGCGGTAGGGCTGGTATCACCACTAAGTTCCTGAATCGATTCCATTCACAACAGCCTGAATTGATTCCATATTGATTCATTTACAGATATTTATGTAACACCATTTTTTCTTGTATATTAAATACATTCTTGGATAACTATTCTTCTAAAACCCTGAGCACATTCACATCAGATATCTGGGAGTAATCAGATTACTGGAATCATCTGGCCTGACGTGTCTACATATGCTACTGAAATATGATTTTCGAAAAGATCGTTGCTCACATTTATCGGCCCATTAGTGAATTTATGTTGGAGTACGTACGTTGGTCGTGATGTCACTTCCTGTTATTTTAAGAAGTGTTTGTTGAACATGGCGGAGGGTACGGTTAGCGTTAGCTGCTAATGTGAGAGGTGATAAGCTGCTAGTAGTTTACAGGTGAGTGTAATCCAATGTGAAAAAAAAAATGTGAATTTGGCATTATCTCAGGGAGAGAAGCTGGTTTTTGGTATCTTGTCACAGCTGTGAACCAAATCCACCAAAAACCACTTTATCCTCCTTATTTATGACGTTTCTGACACTTTTCCCGCCTTACATTTAGAGGACGGCTGCGGGATGAAGCATCCATCCTTTGGATCTTTTTGAACTGGCAACTTTTTGAAAAATACACAATAATTAAATATTCTAAAAACAAACTCAGATAATTAGATAGATAATAGTTAGATAATTAACTTATTGCCATCACCAGCTGACCCATCTAATTAATAAGTGAGAAGATAATTTTACTTTACTTTTTGTACAAAGTCAGATTGGACAAAAAAGTGATGTTGGAGCTGTTATCTACATATTTATATTTTGATTTCAGTAGCACGATTTAAACACAATCAACACACTTATTTTATCATGAACATAGAGGCAGCAGTTCTTACTATCCATATTTATTCTACTCTGTGTTGTGTAACATCCATCTGAGCAGCTTTCTGGTGAAAACACCCTGATAACCTTTTTCCTTGTTAATTATTATAAGACAGCTTTTTCAAGATCAAGTAGTTTTGATTAGATTTGATTCAAATGTACGAAGAGTAACTCATTATATAATAAGACTGACTTATTTATCATTGATTATGTTTGAATATTCTCCTCCTGTTTCATTTTACCCCTCTGTAAAATGATGGTAGATCATCTAGTGTTAATATTACAGTTTTTGATTTTCCATCTTCACAAGCCTGAGATTACAACAAATCCATCAATACTAAATATGTCATGATCGATCACAGGGAAAGGGCAAAAATATCGATGCTGAGTTTTTAAGGGCGAGGTCCGTGACATCTGTTCTCCATCTAGTCTCACTTCGTTTTCCCTCCTTTTTCTTTCTTTTTTTTTGTAGTTTGATTTCTGTTCCGTAGAGAAAGACGTGACTTCCTGCTTTCTTCTCTGCTGTCACAACACTCTATGGAGGCTATGTAACTGGTGAACCAACCGCTACTGGTGTGGACTAAACCATTTTTACCTTTTTAAAGGGGTAATGGGGTCCTCAGAGAACATACATTATTATTAATCCAAGATTCGGAGCAAACTAAAGCTTATATTTTCATGAAACGGCTCTATTTGACTTCTCCAGGATAACTGTCTTCTATGCCTGTTACTGGTACCGGTTACTGCTTGATGGTGAACTCCTGTGTGAGGTGGTTATCTATGTGAGATGAGGGTCTGTTAGCCACTCACTTGGTCAGTCCGGCCTCCATCACCGTTTTCTGCCAGTCCTTGATCCTCTTCTGCTTTTCATTCAGAGCTGTCTGGTACGCGGGAGGCAGTCCGCCGGGCACCTCGCACGTATCCCCCTCCATCTGGAAGGGCACGGCTAGCATGTGAAACTCGGACGGAGGCAGCAAGCGGTAGCAGGTGGCGTCCAGGCTGGAGGAGGTGTTGAGCGAGGGGCTGGCGAGGCCGTCGGTTCCCAGAAGCAGGGGCTGATCCCAGACGTTGGGGACCACGGCCAGTCCCACGCTGGCCATGTGATCCTCCAGGGAGGGGTAGAAGGTGTGGAAAGGACCCAGGGTGATGTCTGCGTTTCCAGGCAGTAGCAGTGGGCGGGTGGGTGTCAGGGAGTGGATGGTGCAACGTGACGACGCTCCGATCGCGATCCTGCCGGCCACACACACCAACCGCACATTGTGGCAGCTGTGGATGTGGACGCTGATCTCCACAGGACCCAAAACCACCGTGCTGTCCCGGCATTTGTCCACGCTGACGGATCTAATAGATGCAACAGGAAGCAGAGTGAAAACAGAGCATGTTCCAAACATCCGACATGTTAACTGAAGCCAACCCGACCTGAGAGGCGACAGAAGGTAAATGAAGGCATCGGAGCATCTGTGGATTTTGATGTTAGCGGCAGTCAACTTGTCGGACGTCTTAGCTAGAGTCTGTTTGAAGACTTGAGACATCAGCACCATCTTACTACCGGGTGGAGCAGTGTGGGTGTTCCTCGCTATCTTGGCTCTCTTCATGGTGCCTTCCACTGCAATCAGACGACAAGCAGACGGTTAAACACCTGCAGACAGCGAAGAACGTTAGAAATCTCTAATACCGGGACGTTCTGGGACACCTTGTTGAGCCCAGGCCAGTTTCTTCCCTGAACGGAGGCAGGCAGTGATCCCGAAGGGGTTGAGGGTGAGGCTGTGTTGGAGGCAGGAGAGGAGCTTGTGCAGGAGGAAGGAGCGGCTCAGCATTGAGTAGCCAGCTTGTGTTTGGAGTGGACCCTTGGTCAGCAGCCGGTGAACGGGCTGAACTGCTTTTCCAGGACCAGCTGTGCCCTCCAGCAGCAGACCCAAGCTCCGCACGGCCTCCAGAGATATCTGCTGAAACACCAGCTCCTTTTACACATTCATTTAATCCAGATTTCAGAAATGATTTAGTAATGAACAGTTCAAGCTGGATGCTTAAAAACAGTCATCTTTACTAGATTTACAATAAGCTGCAGAACACTGAGAAAGCCCTTCATCATTCATTATATCCACACAGTGTAATCTATAAGGCTGTGCGTCTTCACTGTCTGATAATAAACTCCCTGCTTATTTATAATTACTTCAGAAATCAATTTGAATGTCCTGATATTGACAAACATCATAAACATGTAAACAATTATGTTATTTTCAACTTAATATGGATGTTTTCATGTTTTCCTTTATGGCCAAAAAACATTTGTCTGTAAATATTCTAGTCAATTTGTAATTCAATCGTTTCCTGACATTCGTTCCTAAGCCCGACCCTCACGTGGTTAAAGCATGTGCAAAAAGAAGAAACACTGTAAAAACCATCAGCATGACTGCAGACATCGGGGTCGGCCATGTTGAACTGATTTCCACCCACCAGTAACAAAAAGTTCCTCAGCAACACAGAGACAAACAACCACTCACACTCACTTCTAGGAAGAATTTAGAGGCACCAATTAACCTGACATACATGTCTTTTATCTGGAGGAAGAAGCTGGAGTACCTGCATACACGGAGAGAACATGCAAACTCCACACAGAGTGTGAGGAATAACATATCTATAATAATAATAATAATAAGTGTAATAAGTGTGTGCTGACTCAACAGACCTGGCTGTCTCTTCGGGCTTGTCCAGATTGCGACAGCTGGCCGGGCTCCAGCAGCAGCTCCAAAATCTCCGGCAGATGGCTTTGCACAAACGACAGGTGGGCCTGATCGTCCCAGTTCTGCCGATCAAACACAGGAACAAGGATGGACTCATGAGATGAGTGACGCATCAAAGACCCGAGACACTGTTAACTCCTCATAATATGCATTCAGGCATTCAGTGATGTCATCGGTACAGAACCTTGTTCTGAGAGCTCGTCTTGGCCTCCCGGTCTGACGGAGAGGAGGAACGAGTGCGATGACTGGGCCACTCTTCACCAATCAGAGACGTACGCAGAGACAAACGGTTCAGCTGCTGGATGTAGAGGAAGAGGAGAAACTGCAGGGTGTCCACTGACAACTGGAAGCAAAGAGACAAGAGAACAGAGCACTTAAGCCTAAATAATCTGTGTAAAATTAATCTAATCTGCAACTCCAAACTCCACCCCTGACATTCCTTCACCTTGTTCCTTTGCTGGTCCAGCTCAGTTTTTGAGGAGCACTGGGACAAACACTCAGCCCTCTCCAGCCTCTCCTCTGGACTGTGGCCCACCAGCAGGTCAAAGGTCTCAAAGTACAGCCAGGCAAGGTCTTCTGGAATTTGCAGCTTTCCACAGGCGATGTGTCTCCACATGGACCAGCCCAGAACCGGGAAGCAGCCGTCCCGCGTTCGCACGTAGCTCGCCATCTTTCGAAGATAGTGAAGGCTGAGCTTGGAGGATGGAGCCACCTTCAACAGCATTGACTCGGGTTAATTAAAAAAATTAACTCATGTTCAGGATATCATCACATAGAGGAGCTGGAAGAATGTCTTCACCTGCAGGGCTCCCAGTAAGAAAGGCTCCATGCGTGGCCAGATGCTCACAGTATCTGCCTCCATGTCTGAGGAAAGAGGACAATGAACAGATGTAGAAATTAAAAATGGCTTCTTGGCAGCCACGTTTCCATGGAGACCATTTCTGATGAGGCTTCGGCCAACAGTAGATGGAAGTTCCAGATGCATCTCTCAGGTACTTTTTTGTCAGCAAATTCTCAGGAAAAGCGCAACTCTGTTCGGTAAGTTCTGATCGATAACTAAACTTTAGGTTAACTATAGATGTTTTCCAGACATTTACATCCCATCCAGAAGGTTTACAATCCAGCCACAAAATAGGGTAGCCAACACAATGGCGCCAAAAAGCAGCGGAGCTGGAGTTGGTTTAGTGAGGATAGCAGGTAAATAGCAGAGGAAATAACTGGAAATGTGTAAATAGTTTCTGTTGTGTGTTTGTTTCAATGCCAATATTTTTCTCCTGAAAGCCAAGACTTGAGAGAACGATGAGATGAGAAAAGGTTTGGTCATTGTTGATCTGTGTGTTATTTCTACAAAGTTCTGTTAGTAATAATTCTGTTTTCTTGTTCTGGTCAGCCTTTATGCTGCTGTATAGCAGCAATAAGCCTGATATTAGCGACTGGGGTTTGTCTGTGGGGTATGGGATTAGTGGTTGGGTAGGTAGCTTTTGTGTGCTTTACATGTGTAAGTGTGTGAGAAATAATAATTGGATGTGTGTTTTTGTTTTTAATTTGATTGAGTTATATAATGGGGTATGTGAAGACTTATTTTTAATTTAGCTTTGTTGTTGATATTTAGCTGTTATTGTAATGTAAAGAACATTGTGCTGCTCTTATGTATGAAAAGTGCTATATAAATAAAATATAGATAGATGGATGGATGGATGTTCTGACTCCTGTCTGGATGTTGACTGAGATTAAAAGAATTCAGCTTGGAGGTTTAAGGGTTAAAACCAAACTTGAAGTTTGATATGTCATCTTTGCAGCATGTTTGTAGTCTGTATAAAAATGCTTGCAAGGACACACAGACATTTGGAAACCTGATTTGGCCTTAACTATTATGAGACAAGCTTTTGTCTTATCATGTTTATTCAAAACATGTTTTGTGCTGCTTATTTCTTTCCTACGTTTATGATGGATAGGGGATAGTGGGGGCTGTGTGTAACAGGCTGGACACTTGGTTTGTCCTCCACTTGTCTAGTCCCCTCCAATGTTTTAATGACACACAGCCTCCATGCTGAGATATGCCAAGTTTTCTAGCTAACAGCTCTCTGGGAATCACCTTGCTGCTGCTAAAATCCTATTTTCTGCCTGTCAAACTGTCTTATCTTTGCTGGTTTTCAGAGACGGAATTAAAGAAATAGGAACAAATTATGCGTCTTTGTGACAAAGAGCCTAAAGATCCTGATTAAAACTCACTCTTTGCTAAGTTGTCTGTTATGCGTCAACAAAACACTGGTTCATATCTTGAGTTTGGAGGATTTTTTTATGCTTGAATGATTCATAGGTCTGAGTTAGGTAGATTAATAAAGAAGCAAACCGCTAAACAGAAAATGGGTGAAAAAGCAGAAAAATGTCAAAAGAAACCTTTGAAAGACCTTCAGAAAGCTGGAGAATCACGTAAAAACAACAAAGTCTGACAGCTTGGAAGCAAAATTCAATAAATAAATAAATGAGTTGTCACTTGACACTTTGAACATTACTGTAAAATGAAACTGCAAGTCTCAGCATCATAATCACAGTGAAATAAATAATTAAATTTATGGTTGGTGTTCGTGTATCACAGTATGTATGACGGTCAGTTGTAAACCCATCAAAGGAACAACGACAGCAGCAACAGAACAGAAGCTGTCCAGCTTTTTAATCATAAAACAAACAAAAACAGCACCGTACCTGATGCATTTCTTGTTTAACAGAACATCATTCCAGCTTTGGACAGAAAGAAACACTGGACAGACTTTTTTGTTAAGAGTATAAATTTACTGCTGCATTCAGGGGTCAGACTGTGAGATAAATGCAGACAGCTGGTTTCAGAGGTACCTCAGCAGCACTATGTCTATATTGGAAATATTACACGTGATTTTAGCCTCAATTCTGGGGTCTGCATTGTTCCCTGGTGCCATTGATTTCTCAGTAACTGGATGTAATGGTCACCTCCAATACTACTGTTCATTCTGCTTTCAAACCTCATCAGGATTGTTTACAATCAAAATAATGAGCCAATAATAATCAATCAGTACCTACTGCAGATAAACTAAACAAGCTCATGTAAAACAACTACACAAAATATTCAAACTGTCATAAAACGCTGACTTTTAAATATCGTGACAAACCTGAGGAACAAGTTACGACCAAAAATGTGTCTTTCAAGAATATTTTGCCCTACATTGTAGGAAAAAACTTTAAATCAGTTTTGCATTATGTTTTGTACACGCTTCCTTCAACTCTTAGACATTCAAATATTTTTTTAAACATCATGAACTAAAACTGAATCTTATTCCCAAGTTTATTGAGAGAAATCTGTTCCCTCATTTCTCCTCATTTTCCAATGTTTGGACTTTTCATCTCACTAGAGTATAAAAAAAATCTGACATTGCAAAACAAAATAGTTTTGAATTCAATACTTATACATCACTAAATGACATTAAGGCTTTTTGAACAATTTCTCCTTAGTGAAATAATCCCCACCACTGTAAGCTTTAAGCTAAGATTGGGCTGCCCTTGCTAAATTAGGTCTCTCTGCCATTGTGGAAATGCCCTACAGAATAATCTGATTATTTTTTTCCCTTTAGATATTCCATTTAGCCTTTTTTTTTATTATTTTATGTTATAGTTATATATGTGTAAATTGCTCTAACTCTTCCCAGATAGTGTTATTCATTTTTCATGCCACTTAAATGACTTTTTTGTTCACGTGTATTATTGTTCCTCTTTTTTAATGACAACTTTCTATATAGCACTCCCATACATAATGATAATAAAGGAATGTAAAGCACCTATAATTCTTCAATCATACTGATTGTTATAAAAGGGACAAAAGATGGGGGTTTTTTGCAATGCAGTCTGTAAATGTGGTCACAACTACAACAGAATTAAGGTCACAGTATTGTGTAATCTAGGGGGGCAGCTGCTCATTCACTGTGATGATGATGATAATATCATCATCATCATCATGACACTGACCCAAATCTCAGATACTTCTAACCGTTGTTAAACTACATGACAACCTGCTCTTCTTCATATCTAGATTTAAACTGTAAATAAAGTTCTGATCACTTCTGATTAGAGGCTAACTAAATGTCCGTCAACTTTATTTATTCCTGACCTCTGAACAGTGACAATTTATCTGAAATCTGTTCCGTTCACCAAACATGGCGACAAATTTGTCCAAATGCTCCCATGACAACTGCTTATATCAACACCTGACATCACATAATAAGATTAAGCTTGACTGGGTTAACTAGCTAAATTAGTTCTAGTCAAACTGTAAACAAACAAACATTAAAGTCACTTTAAATCCAAGCTGAAAGCAGATTTTCCATTTGTTTGTTTTAACAGTTAACTTTGCTCAAGTTTGCCTCCCCAGCTAACTAACTTAGCTTCAGGTAGCTAGCAAAGCGGAGGATGTCCTACCGTTAAACTTTGTCCGCGTGCAGGAGACGTTCCGTCAGGATGGAGATGAACCGACCGATCACGATTTCATAAGGCAGAATATGGACGTATCGAGCACAGTTGATGCGCTATGTTGTCTACCAGACAGTCAGACACACATCTGCCTTCCGTGTCCTTCCTATTTGGCGCCCTCCCTTTCCTGGTACGCGCAGCTAGCGGGAGCGCGCATGGGTCTACACTATAACCCGAACTCACACAGTTAGAAAAAATATTTAAACATTTTTTTAGTCGTGTTTATGTGTGGATTCATAATCTCGTAGAGCAAATGATCACATATTAAATAAGAAGATGGTGTAGCCATGTGAAGTATGTGTGGTGTTTCTTTAAGACCGGGCGGAGTTATGCCGGGGAGGCGGATTTGCTGACATACCTTGGGAGGGTTTTCTGTGACAGGAGGAAGAAGAAGGCTGGAGACAGGCAGCAGGATTCAAGCTTCAAAAAGCCGGTTGTATTTCGCCACTACACCCTTCATAAAACGCTGGGAACTATGGCTAAGAAAGGGATGAACGTGTGCCATGTCTGCTGCTTACTTCTTTATGTCATCACCGCGGTGTTCGCCGGGTAAGTGGGTCCCACTCAGAGCAGCGACAAGCGGTGAAACAGCATCGGCAGCTGGTACACATGTTTCACTGTGATTGGTCTAACCGTGCACTCCATGTGTGGAGCAGGCTGACACTCAGAGCTAACCCTATAAAAATGTGTTGTGTTTCGCTGTTTACTGCTAAAGAGTTTACATCTAACAACCAGCATTTGTGACTTTAAGGGTCGTGTTTTGGACTAGTTAGCTTAGTTAGCTCAGAGCTAACAGAAGTGACACTGAGTCGGCTTTCTCCTCCGGGACTCTAGCTAGCTGTTGTCTGACTACCCAGATAACCCATCAATGGTACAGCAGAGTTTTGTAGCAGTTTCTCATCTTGCACACTTTTTACATATTGTTTCCATACTAATCTGTGTGTTCCCCCTCATTCCGTTGTAGGCGAGATTTCTATAAAATCTTGGGGGTGAGCAAGTCAGCATCAATCAGGGACATTAAGAAGGCCTACAGAAAGCTGGCTATGCAGTTACATCCCGACAGAAACCAAGACGACCCTCAAGCACAGGACAAATTTGCAGACTTGGGGGCAGCTTATGAGGTGGGTCAAAAGCTATTGTTGTATACCTGATGCCGGTGATTTGTAAAGCGATGCAAAGCTGACTTGTTTGGGTTCTCGAGCTGTTTTTAGTTATAAAATATCAGGAATATCAATAAATGTAATTGTATGTGTTTTGTAAAAATATATATTTTGTGTGGAAGCGCTTGAAGCTTAGTTATAAACGTCTTTTGTACCCTTGCTACTTGATTGTTGTTGGAAACGCTACACGCTCTGTGATTGGCCCGCAAGACCGTGTGGCTGCAGCTGATTGGCTGTAAGGAACCACCGCTGGCATAATGAGAAGTCAGACGTGGATGAATGGGAGTGGGTTAAGATCAGCGCTGCAGGTGTTTCCTCCCCTAATGTTCGCATTAAATTTCAATTTGAGAAGTTTATAAGCTAATTTAACAACCTGGTCACGGTCTACAAGTCTGGTAATTAGATTTATCAGATTACTTTAATATATTTACAATGCATCTCTAGATGTTTAAGAATAACTATTTGTTAATAAATTGGAAAAGCATTAAACTTCTTGAGACGAGCATTATAGTTCGACTTTATTCTAATAACGATATTAAGAAATTCTGCACTGCTAGTAAACTGTTATATCACACACACACACACACACACACACACACACATACATATATATATATATATTCTAGTTTGCATTTTCTAGTTTGCATTTTCTACTTTAGAAAAAGTAGAAAATCTTTTTCTTTATCCTAGAGTTACAGGATTACAGAGAAGGGAATAATAAAGCAGGGAAAAAGACTTTTATTTGTTTTGATTTTCCACTTTTGAAAATAAAGTTAAAATGTTGAGGATATGCTAATCTCATCCATTATACAAAATCTGGATGCCAACATATGTACATCCACCAGTCTGGATCTGATTTCATCACCTGATGCAGACCCAGAATCTTGGCTACCATGGATGGCATTGTGTCTAGTGAGTTCAGGTCGGCCCTTTGTCACATACACGCCTCAGCTCCACACCTTCAGATTCTAATAACTTGATCAAATATCTACTGTGTTTTGTGAACAGTGTTCACAAGACAAAGTAGATGCAATGTGAACAGTGCGACATCTGAGTTTCACTCCTGAGGCGTCACTCATTTAAAATTTTTTCAGATTAACTGTTTATGTAAGTTGACATATTATTTGAGTAATTGTTGCACTTCCAAATATTTTAACTTTTTATTTCCTTAAATCCTGATGCTATGTAAAAGATGTTTCTGGTGTGGGTGAAAACATGTCAGATTTTGGACTGATGTGTGTGTTTGTTGGCAGGTCCTCTCAGACGAGGAGAAGAGGAAACAGTATGACATGTACGGAGAGGACGGACTCAAAGAGGGTCATCACAGCTCTCACAACGACATCTTCTCCAGGTTGGTGTCCTGGGTTCAGGTGGGGTTTAGGACCAAGAATGTGCAGCTGATCAGCTGATACGATATCAGCTTACAGTGCTGACTGACTAAGATGACAATATCTTCCAGCCATGTTGATGACAACAGACTGTTTTTAAAAGTCTGTATTTAACATTTAAGTTAAACATTTTCAAATGAATAAAATCAGAAAAATAATTTCTATGGATTTCCCAGACTAACAGGTAACTCTGTCACTTTCCATCTGTTCAGTGAATCTTTTTAAATGTCACATTATAGAAAATGTTCATCTATGCTTGCAGTAAAAAGGCGTTTACCTGTTTATTAATACTCCAAAACTCACCTGTATGTGTGTGGTTTCCTCTCTAAAGCTTCTTTGGTGACTTCGGCTTCATGTTTGGAGGCAACCGGCAGCAGCAGGACAGGAACATTCCCAGAGGAAACGATGTAATACTTGATCTGGAAGTTACACTTGAAGAGGTGTATTCTGGGAACTTTGTGGAGGTGTGGAAAAACTCTTTCTACATGCGTTCTACACAGACAACCTAGACTTGTTATCTGTATTTCAACTTTGTAAAAGTAACACTTGAGTCATTGAACAGCAGATCTTTAAGTTTCACTTCTTATCACGTTTCTTGTTTTTCTGACTTTTCTTGCGTCTCCTTTGCCTCTTAGGTTGTACGAAACAAGCCTGTAGCCAAAGAGGCTCCCGGTAAAAGGAAGTGTAACTGCAGACAGGAGATGAGGACGACGCAGCTCGGACCGGGACGCTTCCAGATGACCCAGGAGACGGTGTGCGATGAGTGCCCCAATGTGAAGTGAGTCAAAATGGATCTTATGTGACAGCTGGTCTGAAAGATGCAGCTGAAGACCCTGAGATGTCTGTTAGAAGAGAAGAGTTGGATCTATGTGTCACATTTATAAGTCATTTTAGAAAAAAGTCTAATAATAGACATTTCAGACTGAAACAAGTTAATCAAATCATAAAAACAGGCTGTTGATGTGAGATCCGGTGTTCTGATTATATCCAAAACATTTTGTCTCCAGATATATTATCATGTAATATTTCTGAACACACTATAGTTGCTATGGATACATCACCTCCACTGTGGGGGCAATTAAAGAACCACAAACCTGTTAATTGGGTCTTTTAGCTTCCACCTCAAAGTAGGTCCTTACCAGCAACAATCTGTATGATTGACTGTAGACATTAACACCAGTAAAACACTATCAGCCACATAAACAGGCCTCAGGGTGCTGTTACACCAGGGTAGTCCAGGGAACTCGGTTTGAATTGGCGGGGAATTACAGAAATGTTTGCACCTTGGTTTGGTTTCGTACGTAGTTACACGTAGTTACAACAGCTTCTCGTTGATTGGCCAGAGCTGAAAAACAGATGGTTCTCCACAAGTTCAAAAACAATGGAGGAACTATAAATGTCTTCAGTCTGGTTGCCAGCATGTGTACATCCACCAGTCTGGATCTGATTTCTTCACCTGATGCAGTTTGATGTTAAAACTTAAATCCATTTTCACCAGGATCTGTTTTGTATGGGCAGCAGGAGAGGCAGCCAGATAGCTGACATCTTGCAGTACGGCGTGTCATACCTTACGTCCTCTTTGGTCCGCTAGATGGTCCGCTTGCTTTCACACAGTTCGGACCAGAGTTTACCCACAAGCGGACTGAGACCCCCAGGTTTTTAAGTGGACCAGAGTTTGCTTCTTTGGTCGGCACCAGAGTCCGAATGTACGTTCGTACTACTCCAAAACGGACTGGACTATCAGTGGAAGCGGACCAGGGTTCGGTTAAGGTGGACCACACCAGCCCTTCTGATTCAAATCCTGGTTTGTTTGCTTGGAAAGTCACAAAGGGGAATACATTATTTAAAAGTCTGGTTTGTTTGAGCGTAATGTGAAAGCAAACCCATGCAGGAAGAATGTTGCACTCCCCAACTGAACCGACTCCTCAATCACACACAGTCTAGTGAACAATTAGATGTAAATGTAGCCTCAATGTCAGTCTGTAAGCCAGGGGTGTTCAAGTCCAGTTCTCAAGAGCTTCTATCCTGCAACTTTTAGATTTAACCCTTCTCCAACAGACCTGAATTCCCTCATCCACATGTCATTCAGCGCTGTGGAGGCCTGGTAAAGCCATTCACCCGATTCGGTTGCGTTGGAGACGGGATGCATCTAAAAGTTGCAGGATAGTAGCACTCAAGGACTGAACTTGGGCTCCTCTGTTATAAACTGTAGACAAAACAAGAAGAAAGGGAGTGACAGTGAAACTGGAGGTTAATTGATCCTGTATGTGAACTGTCTGTTTATCAGTATGACCTTAAAGCTTGGCTGAACAGACCCAAACCACATGCTGATCTGCAGAAATGCAGCGTCCTGGAACAATTTGAAACTGGTTTCTCAGCTTACAGGCTGCAGGGCAGCGACGGCCTCATGAATGTACATAATGAATATCACCGTGCCATTACAACCAGCCAGAAAAGCATTATTTTAAGGTCTGAAATTAATCTAGCAATACTGTAAAATCCAAACTGCAGCCCTGTTTTGTTCCAAAGTTAGAAGGAAATCGCAAGTCAAAAACAAGCTTTTCTGAGGCATCGAACAAAATTTGACTATCAAGACTAAACATGAGCCTGGTGACAAGTCTGTAGACTGCATTTTTTTTCTTAAATGTAAAACAAACTGTTAGCAAGTTGAGGCGCAGCAGTGTGCAACAGGTCAGTTTGTTGTAGGATTTTAACTATTTTGTTAGTTATAGCAGATGAGCTGAGTGTTTATTACGACTGTGATAAAGTTACAGAAGCATCAAACACTAGATGTTTTCCTTCCTCAGACTGGTAAACGAGGAGAAGACCTTGGAGGTGGAGATCGAGCAGGGAGTGAGGGATGAGATGGAGTACCCCTTCATTGGAGAAGGTGAAACTTAATCTGAACATTAGTTTCGCTCCTCATTGCTTTGCTCCTAACATCTAACCTGTGATCTCAGGTGAACCACACATCGATGGTGAACCTGGAGACCTTCGCTTCCGTATCAAAGTACTAAAGTAAGAACAGGCCTTATTTTGTGTGTGTGGGTATATGTGGTCTCCGCTGAGTGTAATCTGAGGATGCTCTTCCCTTTCAGACATCCTGTGTTTGAGCGCAGAGGAGATGACCTGTACACCAACGTCACCATCTCTCTGGTGGAGGCGCTGGTTGGCTTTGAGATGGACATTGTACATTTGGACGGACACAAGGTTCCATTTGGGTTTTATAGTTATTTCCAGAACCAAGACTATTGTGGGCGGAAAAGACAAACTCTTAAAACTCTGTTTCTACCTCTGGCAGGTTCATATAGTGAGAGACAAGATCACCAAACCAGGCGCTCGGATGTGGAAGAAAGGAGAAGGTCTGCCCAACTTTGACAACATCAACATCCGAGGTTCCCTCATCATCACCTTCGATGTAGAGTTTCCTCAGACGCAGCTCGATGATCAGCAGAAAGAAGGTGAGACGAAGACTTTAAGCCTTAATGTTTTAAAACGATAAAATCTGTTTTTTTTTTTTAATAGGAGCATTTTAAGCTCTTCTTTCAACTTATAAACTATTAATTTAATGCGGTTTTATACATAGTTCTAAAGGGAAATGTCAATAACTGTTCAGGCTCTGCACCGATGACGTGTCGATCTCATGTCTCTTTAAACTTGTATAGATGTTTAGATACTGATGTGTGGCAATCTAAAGTACAAGTTTAACTTCTACATTTAAACGTTTGACTCAGGTTTTCCTGCATATGTAAAGAAAAAAGGTCTGCAGAAGATTTGTCTGTCAGTGCAACCCATTTAGCAGCATAGCTGCCAGATCCTCTGCTCAGATATGTTAACGGGGCAGCGTTCATGCCCACAAACACAGCATGACCGATGGATGCTGACACATCTTCAAGTGCACCGTGCAGTGAAAATCATTTGGATTTTCTAAGAAACAAAACGGCTGCAGAACAAGAACAGACTGAGCATTAGCCTGGATGCTAACATAGCTAGCACAAGAAAGAATAACAACATGAGAAACGGGCACAAATATAGAAGATTTTTCCCACCACAACTTATGCCTGGTACACACAATGATTTTTGGGCTGATTTTGACTCTTCCCGACCTCGGATGGCAAACGCCCGATCATCATGAGAATTTCCCTGTCCAATTATCATTTGGTCTGTGGTGTGATACGAGCCGATTTGTCCCGATAATCCGCTCTGAAACGGATCGTAGCCGACATTTGGGAATATTGAACATGTTCAATATTTCAGCCGATTTCTGAGGAAAGCTACGAGGTGAACACGTGGAACCACTGACTGCGGCCTCGGTAGCTACGAGGTGAACACGTGGAACCACTGACTGCGGCCTCGGTAGCTACGAGGTGAACACGTGGAACCACTGACTGCGGCCTCGGTAGCTACGAGGTGAACACGTGGAACCACTGACCGTGGCCTCGGTAGCTACGAGGTGAACACGTGGAACCACTGACTGTGGCCTCGGTAGCTACGGGGTGAATACGTGGAGCCACTGACTGCTGCCTCGGTAGCTACGGGGTGACTACGTGGAACCACTGACTGTGGCCTCGGTAGCTACGGGGTGAATACGTGGAACCACTGACTGTGGCCTCGGTAGCTACGGGGTGACTACGTGGAACCACTGACTGTGGCCTCGGTAGCTACGGGGTGAATACGTGGAACCACTGACTGTGGCCCTGGTAGCTACGGGGTGAATACGTGGAACCACTGACTGTGGCCTTGGTAGCTACGGGGTAAATACGTGGAGCCACTGACTGTGGCCTCGGTAGCTACGGGGTAAATACGTGGAGCCACTGACTGTGGCCTCGGTAGCTACGGGGTGAATACGTGGAACCACTGACTGTGGCCTCGGTAGCTACGGGGTGAATACGTGGAACCACTGACTGTGGCCTCGGTAGCTACGGGATGAATACGTGGAACCACTGACTGTGGCCCTGGTAGCTACAGAAAAACGAATGAAATGATTCCACTTAAAATATGAACAATCCACCTGTGTGGCCTGGACACACCGTCTCACAGCTTCCTCCTGGTCTTCATGGACTTGAACTGTGTGCTCCCTTGTGTGTGATCAGATGCCTCACGTGGGATTGCTGCAGAAGCTGCTGTCATGAGGTTTTGGACTTTTTCCTCAGACAGATGACTTCTCACGGCTGTTTTGATGTTGTTCTGGAGGCTGAATCCACGCTGTGCTGCTACACTGGAGACAGGAATTACAAGCGCTGCTTTAGCCAGGGTTTTGAAATCAGGGAACATTTCTTCAAGTGAAGTGACCTGAAGTCAGCAAGACTCTGTACAGCGGGTTTCCTGATTACTCAAGCACTTGCTTAAGTGGGAGGAAATCCTGCAGCATGGGCTACTTCTGCACCAGAGGCTCAGCTGCACCGCTCTGTGACCCATAGTGGTCATTTTTCCGAGTGAAGCCAACGAGGTCATGCATCAAGAGAGACAATAGTTCATTAATATGCTCACTTGCTACCGAGTGGTCAGGGGTGTAAATTGCAATCTGTCAAAATGACAGAGGGCCTTTTGATTTTTCCGTCACCATTTAAAAAAAACACTGTTAAAGACAGAAAAAATTCGGTTAACATGACCCCTGATTTTTTTTTTTATTTATTAAATGTATGTACTGTATGCAATATCTAAATAAATGGGAAATAAATTACTCAAACTTCCTCCCACAGTCCAAAAACATGCATTTTGTGTTGAGTAGTGATTCTGATGTGACCTTCAGAGTGAATGTGAATGTGTGAGTCATAGTTGTTTCTTTGGTGTGTGTTGGTCCTGTGATGGACTGTCTGGGTATGCCCTGCAGACCTCAGTAGGATAACATGGAGATAGAAAATTCATTTCTGTTTAAATTTAACTGTATCAGACTGCATAAAACCAAATCATTCTGCATAAATATGAGAAATCTTTTAATCAAATTTAACTCAATCTGATAGTATCCAGGTAGATTATCTTTAAACCAACTTTAAATTCTACTTTGTTTAATAAGTTATTGGTAAAGTTTAACATGAGACTAGCAAAGGTGTAAACCTTTTAGTCCATATCCACTAAGCTCTTAAATGAACAAATACTTTAAAACAAAGTAAAGTAGACTGCATGTTTTGGATCGGCTCTGGGTATTCAAGTATTGATACGCCCTTCTTACCAGAAAGAGCTGGTTCTGGACTGGATCTGCTGTTCTGTCTGATCCAGTCCAGCTCTGCTGGTTCTTCTTTTGTTTCCTCAGTGTAATGTTTAGTCAAAACATTACTATTTTATTTCAAAGTAAAGAAGAGATTTGTCTTCTTTGAATTTATTAAAAACTGAAAACACTGAATTATCGTTATTTTGATATAATTTAATTTCCTTTAAACTTCTGCTCTGAAGAGTAATAGTTTGATTTAGAAATTATGAAAAAAATATTTATATGTTCCTTTTTCTGAATCCTTTTGGTTTTATGAGTGCTTCCCAAAGTTTTTTAGCCACAACCCCCAAGATAACATCCATTTGTGTCTGAACTATTAGAAGCTTCATAATGTGGTTTTTGGCAGATTCCTCCAGTTTGGAAAAAGCTGGGTTATATTTTAAACTTCAGTATTTACTCTGCAGTCACCTTTTTTTTAGTGTATGGGCTCATGGTTTTTATTTATGTAATACTGATTAAAACTTGGTTTTGTTTTGCAGGACAGTTAAAAAAAATCCTCCATAATTTTTGTGTCCCTCTTTGTGTCTTGCAGGTATTTGGAGTCTCCTGAAACAGAGTTCTGTACAGAAGGTTTACAACGGACTACAAGGATACTAATACACCACCTTCCACAGCCTGGACTGATTCCTACTACACACAGATATGTTCTGTTAGTCGAGGGGGGGGGGGGTTTCTGGCCAGGGTGTATTTATTAATTCCAGATTGTTCTCAGGACGGCTTTATTCCGGTTAGTTTGTACTTTTTGATGTTGTACATCTCTGAGGAGCAGCTGCAGACGTTTAATATTCAGTGTGAAAACAGAAATAATGCCACCTGTTTTTGTTTTCTATTTTATTTTATTTATGTTTTTTATTTTCTGCAACATCTGCTGATCTGTGGATTTACTGGAACTCTGGAGACGAGACTCCACGTTTGCTGATGGAAACTCTGCATCTACTGTTGAACAAAGTCGTCCATGTGGTTTTTTTTTTTTTCTTTTTTCTTTTTTTTTTTTTGGTCCCCTCTTAGTTTTGTGAACGTAAGAGCGCCACCTGTTGAGGGATTTCTGCTCTGCTCGGATTCCTGTTCAGTAACACTTTATGTAAATAGGGAAGAACAAAGCTCATTTCCTCGTCTTTTAGTTTCTTTATTTGGTTGTTTGCATTCGACTCACTATACCGTGATGAGAGTTGACCTCCACTTTCCTACAATCACCTACAACTCAAAGGGACTTCAGATCACCAGGTGTCAGCCTCTCTGTTGGACAGTTTTATGGTTTTTAGGCTTTACATTGTCTGCAGTGCTGCCTCGCGGTCTCACCAGAGTTTCATAGCCTTAAATGTGAATTATTCGGCCATTTTTACGTGTTTTGGGGTGGGGTAATGCTCTTTTGGCTGACAATATAAATAAAGATTTATACAAATTTGATGAGATGTTATACGCCAAATGTACCAGTAGGTGGCACTATAACACCATTTTAAATAGACGACAGCTGCCTCCAGGAGGGAAACTGGATTATTTTTGCGCTGTGGTCAGGCTGTTGGGTAATTCTCACCATGAATGTGGGAGACATCTGGAGGAGGACGAAGACATAAAAAAGCTGAATGTACGTCACATGTTCCTTCTCTGGATTGTTGGTTCTGGGGAATTTAATGCCAAGTGGGTCTGAAACTCCCGACGCTATGAAAATGTCAAATTTTCATCTAAATAATCACAAAGTTTGAGGATTTGGATATTAAAAAAAAAAAAAACAGAACTGAAGCGTTGCATGAAGCATTCCATCCTTCCTTTCAACCACTCAGGTTTTATTTCAGCTTAACCCACAGCCCTTATTCATCTTTTTAAAACATAACTGAGCCTCAAGTTGCCAACAGAAAATTACCAACTGTGACCTATGAGGATGGGTAAGATTCTTCTGAGCAATGAGGGCTGTGTTGTGGATGGACGGAAGGAGGCGGAGGACGATGCCCTTCAACACTTTGTGGGAACTTAATCACATAAACAGTATACTGTGTCGATCCACCCAAAGAGCTGGATTTGCTGGAAAGCTTTTAAAATGTTCTCCAACAATTAATCTCCAGACTTTCTTAATTCTTTAAGTTTTTCTTTGGACTGCTATTTTCTTTACTTTAGGAAGAGGAAGAAGTATTAGGACTTCAAAACTACAGCAGATGAACAGGATCTGATGGCGATGTCTTGAAGAAATAGGAACAAATCCAGCAAAGACCTGAACCAGGACCTGAGAGATGCATCTGGACCTTCAGCTGATCCTCATCAGAAATGGTCTCCATGGAAGAATGGCTGTCTAGAAGGAAGGGAAGGGAAACTGAGAGAAAAAGCTGAGGTATGTCAGTTTGAAAATCAGTGGCGACAGGTCTGAAGGATGGATCCTTTCCAGAACCAGGACCTCAACATTATTGAAGAAGTGTGGGATCATCTGGACAGAGACATCCAAAGAAGAGCTTTGGAAAGTCGTTCTTGAATCCTTGAGAAACTGGAAAAAATGTCCAGTTTATTAATAAATCCCAGTTAGAGATGTGCAGCAGTAACGAATGTGGAGTCCAGTCCTGACCAAACCCTCCCAGGTGACAATGGCTTAATGACCCAAAACAGTGGATGGGTGTAAATGTCCCAGCAACAACTTTAAACCCTGAAACTGTCAGAAGGGAAGTCTTCAGATAAGAAGTCCAGTTCCTGCATTTAGGAGTAGCACAACCTGGATAATTGGTAATGTACACCAACAACTAACTGATTGAGGAGTTGTCATTTTACCTCCTTGTGTCTTAGATGGATAGATAGACTTTATTGGTCTCTGAGGGGTTTCTTCAGGAAATTAAGGATCCTGCATCAGCATTTACAGCACAGTATAACAATCAGAGAGCTTAAGATAGTGCTTCCCAACCTGGGGTCCGGGACCCCAAGGGGGTCCCTGAGGCTTTGAACATTTGGAGCCAATGTAAGGAAAAAAAGTAAGGTTATATGCTGTTATTTTAACTTAGGCTTTATGGAAGGAGAGGACTCAACCAGAATACGCTATCTATGGTGAAAATCTCACTTTTGAAAACATAAAAGCAAACACAGTTTCAGCACGGGTGCGGCAGAATGTCCATGGCTTTTTAGTATTTGCATGAAGGGGGTTCTCAAGAAAAATAGGTTGGAAACGACTGGGTTAAAATACACAAAAGTGCAAAAACAGGAGCAAAAAAAAGGTGTACTGCCTATGTAGCAGCAGTTATGGACATGGGAGGTTAAATTGGAGTCTATTTGTTTTAAATAAATATATAGAACGATGACGGTCAATGAATACATGAGTAGATAAATCAGAAGCTTTATGAAAAAGAGATAAATGCTTAAAACTGTACAGGTTTTGTTTACATGATGTAATTACATGACCCATTTAAATACATGAAATCTTGGCTGCTTTCAGTGAGGATGAGGATGTGAGAGAGCTACGAGGATGAAGAAGCCAAACTGTTAAATGATAACTCGGCTCTTCCTTAGCAGTAATTAAAATGTGCAGGTACAACACTTATACAGTATGCCATCTAATAAAAGACTTCCAGGATACACCTATGCTTCCTCATGTGCATCGATGGAATAGAAAACCTTTAAGGCAGGGGTCCCAAACTCATCTTACCCGGGGGGCCGCTGAAGGTAGAGTCTGGGTGAGGCTGGACTGCATCAAGTATTGTAAAAAAACAGTACAACTGATCCAATCTTCTCAATCATTATTATAAATGTTTCTTTTTTACCATGAACGGTTCTTCTGAACATGAACAGTTCTTCAGAGCATTAACGATTCTTCTAAAACACAAACGGTTCTTCTGAACATGAACAGTTCTTTAGAACATTAATGATTCTTCTAAATCACAAACGGGTCTTCTGAACATGAACAGTTCTTCAGAGCATTGATGATTCTTCAAAAACACGAATGGTTCTTCAGAACATGAACAGTTCTTCAGAACATAAAGGTTTTTCTGAACATGAATGGTTCTTCAGAACATGAACAGTTCTTCAGAGCATTGATGATTCTTCTAAATCACAAACAGGTCTTCAGAACATGAACAGTTCTTCAGAACATTAAAGGTTTTTCTGAACATGAATGGTTCTTCAGAAGGTGAACAGTTCTCAGAACATAAACTGTTCTTCAGAACATGAATGGTTCTTTTGAAAATGAACAGTTCTTTGGAACAAGAACAGTTCTTCAGAACACGAACAGTCCTTCTGAATGTGAACAGTTCTTCAGAAAATGAATGATTCTTTTGGACATTAGCCATTATTCAGAACATGAGTGTTTTTTTCAGAACATAAAAGGTTCTATTGAAAGTGAACGGTTCTTCAGAACATGAGCGATTCTTCTAAATGTGAACGGTCCTTCTGAATATGAACGGTTCTACATTTACTCTCACACAGCTGAGCCACATTTCGCTTGAGGATTAAAGCATTTGAGGCTCACTGATAAGCATCTTCAAGCCGTATGTTTGGACCTCTACTTTGACTTATTAAAGTTGGTGGAGAAGAGTTTTCCATGCAGAGATGTGCTCCCTAAAGGTACATGATCCACTTGAACATCCTGGAGAGCTCAGGGAAGGTGGGAGGAAAGTGTCTCAAAAACAAGTTTATCTGCTTTTCCACTCACCTCATTAAGATATTGGGGCCCAAAAGTACAAAAGTTGTCCTTCTTTATGAAGATCCGGTCAGTTTGCCAGCCTTACATTTAGGTTTTTGTATCACTGGGTTTCAAGGAACAAAACTATTAATGGTGCTGTTTTAAAAATCTAAATTTGGCTCCATCATGGTGAATCCAAAAACCACTTTATCCTCCAAACATATATGAAACCAGAGGTGTTCGTTGTCTTCGGTTTTAGCATCACAGACAGCTGCCTCTGATAGTTTTCATGTGTGTTTTGTTCCCTGTCTGCTAGAGGTGAAGAGTTTGTGCTGCTATGCTGCCATGGTTTGTGTGCCGTTGTCATGTGACTGCATGGCTACATTTGATTGGTGAAAGTGCAGCGGGCAGCAACTCAGCTAAAAGTTTGGCGTTGGTGCAGTCTCTGCTTTCACGAAACCTTGATGTCAAATAGAGGTACAAGATCTCTGTGAGTTTGAGTCTCATGATTTAAAGATAGCAAACATTTCCAGGTCATGGATGGAAGTTAACACAAATTGTATCAGAGAAAGCACCACTGCTCCAACTTCTTTGTGGATAAAGACCTTTAAATAAACAACAGTTGACAGTCACACCACCTCCACCCCCTTCTGAGCACCCATCACTTTTTGGATGCTGCATGAACTGAGTTTGACCAGTGAGAAGTAAATTTGTGATCATTTCTTTGGCTGACCCAGTCCAAATTTCACAGAGGAAATCTGTGAAATTTCTTGATAACTACAAGTCTATTGAGGCCAGACTGGATGTTCATTACAGTAACAGGAACATGTGTAGTGATAAAGGTCTTATGTGTGTAAAGACGTGTGTGTGTGGTCCATGTGATAGTAGTGTATTCCCTGCTGTGATCTAACCCTGTGACTCCTCTGTGGTTTTATTTCCTGTAACATCTGCCATGCGAGCGCTCCTTTCCTCACCCCTGTACACCCACACCTTGTGGGTGGAGGCGTCTGTCTGCGTGGGCGGGTCAGGGGATGTCCACAGAAATAATCACGATGGTTAGTTTATGGTGCGGTAGACGCCGCGCACATCTGCCCACCAGTGTTCCTGTCACAGACTGGATGTGCATGGTAATCTCCCACAGCTCATGAATGAGTGTGTGTTTGTATTCTGGCATTCATGTGTGTGTGTGTGTAATGGACTCCCACAGAGATAGCAGGGCTGTGGTGAAGGGAGTTTCCTCCTCAGCCCACCACACAGTCGTTTTCAGGCTCTGCAGAAGAGAAGAGGAGTATTGTGCCGGTGCTCAGAGGAAACATCTCCCTGGTTCATCTCACTGCTCAATTCTCCAACTAATAAAACCACAAAGATCCAGCATGTTTAAGGCCACTGTGGATGGTTCCTTCAGCTAATACCAGAATACTCCTGCCTTCATAAAGGTGCTGGTTCACTGCTTAAAGTTGTAAAGAAAAAAAGGAAACTGCATCCTTTTGCAATTCTAAGGGTTTACATATCAGAGCATATAAAAAAATACTTCAGTTCAGTCAGTTGGATCAAATATATCATACACAAGGACACTCAGACATAGTAAATGTGAAAGTTGGGAATCAATCCAACAAAACTCAGACTGAAGGACAACTGCTATAACTTCTATTAAACAACTTCCTTAAAGTAGCACTGTTATTTTCTGACATTAAAAATGTGTTTCTGACTTGTTTTAATAACACAGTGAGATCTATTATGAGCACTCCCGGAGACATTGTTGTCCTGCAGCATCCTGAAACTGAGAAACCCAACTTAACTTTTTCTTCTGGGATGCTGCATCATTTTACAGCTGAGTTTCACCATATGGCTCCTCATTACACTCCAGCAACTGGATATCAACACACTGGCTGGTTTTAGTGTGCACCATGGCTGGTTCATCAGACATTACTGGAGGAAGAGAGGAATAGAAAGAAAAAAAGGTACAGAGTGAGAGATAAAAAAAGAGTCAACTCAGACTGACTTTTACTGGCTGGAGAAAGCTGGACAGTCGTCTTTAATAAGTCTTTGAATGTTAATATATTAAAGTGGAATGTTTATTAAGTAAAAACTTATTCAAACTGTAGAAACTGAAAAACTAATTTTCACTTACTGGTTCTACATAAATTAAGAAGGTCAGTAGCAGCCTCGTGCTGATCAAGTCGATAACAGAGGTTTATTCAGTTTGCTGCTCTGCAGCATTCAGGTGTGTTAACAGAATACCTCGGAGGAAATGATCAGAAATCACCAGAAATTATCTTAAAGAAGCAACTGCTGCTGTCCATCAATCTGTGAAGAGTTATCAGGTCATTTTCAAACTATCTGGAGTCCATCGTTCTACAGAGAGAAAGATTATTCATTATTCACAAGACTTCTGGAACAATGTCCTTTAGACAGACCAGACCAAAGTGGAAATGTTTGGTCAGAGTGCAGAAAAAAACAAGCCCAGCATATCAACAGAAGCACCTTATTCAAACTGTCAGCACGGTGGTGGAAGGATGATGATCTGGGCTTGTTTTGCAGCTACAGGACCTGGACACCTTGCAGTCATTGATTGGACCTCTGGAAACCAAAGTTCCTAAGTCAAATGTGAGTCTGTCTGTCTGACATGCTGTAAACCTCCATGACCTGAAACAACAGTGGAAAGAAGAGTGGACCAAAATTCCTCCACAACCATGTGAAGGACTCATAGCATCATTCTGAAAACCATTACTTCAACTTATTGCTACTATAAGTTTTTCTAAAAAGCTGTTGAATTCCATACTTTTATGTTTTTCTACACAATTGTGTAGAGTGTCATGAAGATTTCAGAGTCCAGGCAGCATCCACACGCTTAAAATCCAGCATATGTGGTGAGATTTGGTGACCCACTCTGAGATGCGGCTCTCGGAGTGGAGGCCTGAGTGAGTTATGTTGGGGATTTACCAGCCACCCGCAAATATCTTTTAACCACTTGTAATTGCAAATTTTAGAGCACAAGAGGGCAGCATTGCCTCTTCAATGTGTTCCATCTATAAATCACTTTTTATTCCTCACAGAGGTCTGTGCGTGAAATATGTGCACGCCTGCACTTGGCAGTTGTTAATGCAGATAAGCACAGTGATCACACTTGACCCTGAATGTAATGACGTTTAAGTACAGCTGCAGGGTTAAGAGAGGCTCCAGCTAAAGGAGGGTAATTGAGCAATCTCCTCAGAATATATATGTGTGTGTGTGTGTGTGTGTGTGTGTGTGAGGTGGCGCCATCGGCTGTTTTGACCTGCTCTGACTCTGCAGTGTACTCGGTTAATGGTGCCTGACCTCACCAGCGAGGCATTACTCAGAGCAGAAAACTGTTAGCTGTTTCCTAAAAGTGATTTTGGCTTTTGACAGAACTTAAAAACTTAATGTTAAACTTATTTAAGTCTGATGAAAACACATCTGAGTATTAACGCCAGTTTTATTTGATTCAAGGTCTCAACTCAGTCTGAATTATGCAATCGAAACCTGGGAGGATGACCCTTTCTACAAGGAGTAAACAGTTTCAGTAAAATTTTCTGACATCCATATGTGATGTCAAATTATTGCAAATCTTCAGTTTTATTGTGCAATCATCACCACCAAGTAAAACTCACACACACATATCAAGACAGATTACTATTTCCTCCAAAAAACAAAAACACAATCTATAGAAGAAAAATCTGTTTGGATCTGTTGTGATTTTGTTGCTCTTAAAAATGAGAAATTCTGATAGATAGATAGATAGATAGATAGATAGATAGATAGATAGATAGATAGATAGATAGATAGATAGATAGACAGATAGATAGATAGATAGATAGATAGATAGATAGATAGATAGATAGATAGATAGATAGATAGATAGATAGATAGATAGATAGATAGATAGATAGATAGATAGATAGATAGATAGATAGATGATGGATGGATGGATGGATGGATGGAAACATGAGAACATGCAAGTTTCAATAAATAGCAACAGTTAAAGTAAAATCTAGAAATAAAACAGAAATTGACCTCTGTTCGACATTATCAGTCTCGCTCATGGTGGTGGAGTAATTGTGGTTTATTTTCTTTCAGTTCTTTTCTTTCTTTCATTGTTGCTTCAGTTCATTGGTTTCTGCAGCTCTCTGAAGGTCCCATCACAGTATTTCAGTCAGGTTGAGGTCTGGACTTTAAATGGATCATGTGAACATCTTGATTCTTTTCTTTTTCAGACATTCTGTTGTAGATCTGCTGCTGTGTTTGGGATCATTGTCCTGTTACATAGGACAGTTTGTCCAAGCTTTAGCTATTGGACAGTTGGACTCACATTTGACTCTAGAATATTTTGGTGTCCAGATGAGTTCATGGTCTACTCATTGACTCAGGTGTCCAGGTCCAGAACACCATCCCCCCACCACTGTGGGCTCTGTTTACATGATGTTTCCTTACAAGACCCAAAACTTTTCCTTTTGCATATTTAAAAAAATATTGCATTTAAATAAGAGCAGAAAGAAAACTACATCATTACAGATTAAATACAGAAATAGGAAATGATGTAGTGTGCATGTCAGACCTGTAGGGGGTGGTGAAACTATCCAGAGACATCTCTTGGTAGCCCTCTGCTTGTTATACAGGTGTATTAATTATCTATGTAATCCACATGTCTTCAACAAAAGTTAGTTTTATGAAAGCAAATAACTTCCGCAGTACAAACAGAACATGCAGGTCTGTCACTGTTGCTGCCGTGTTGTTCGGGGGTGTAAATATCATGAGCGAAAAAGCAAGTTGATGTAACATCATCACCAAATTCCAGCTCACATTTACATGGACAGGGTTTGCCTTGCATTTCAAGAAAGTTTCGTTCTGGAGCTTGTTTTCAAACCTTTGCACTTTTTCCACCTAAAACTCACCATTACTGTGGAAACAACAGGCCAAAACTCAACAAGTCTGAGGTGTTCGTGCTGATATGCTGTGTTTCTGATCAAACACCTCCCCTTTGGTCTGGTCTGTCTAAAGGACATTGTTCCAGAAGTCTTTGGTTTATTCAGATGCAGCTTTGTCAATCTACTGCCATGTTCTTTAAAAGGGATGAGACTTTCTCTGTGGCCCTTCCAAACAAGCCATACTGGTTCAGTCTTTCTGGCTTTTAACATGCTGAGAACTGGAAAGTCTGAGATGTGGCTCGTGGGTCTGACCTCTGGCTGGACTGGAAAGACTGAAAGCTGACTTCAATGTTTTCTACTTGTGAATAATTTTTCTCTCTATAGAATGATGGACTTCAGGTGGTTTGGAGATGACCTTGGTACCCTTACCAGATTGCTGGACAGCAACAGTTTCTTCTCTAAGCTCATGGCTGATGTCTTTCCTCCTTGGCATTGTGTTAACACAGCTGAATGCTGAAGAGCAGCAAACACACATGTTTTCTTTTTTTTTTTTTTTTGCAGTTCCTCTGACCATCGCATAAGATCTGGTCATTCTTTGTCAGAATTTCCTGATATGTAAAACATTTTCATGACTGTACCTGTCCAGTTTGTTTTGTTTTCCTTTTCCGTTTCAAAGCTCTAAGCCATAGATCGGATGTGTTCCACCCCCACAACAAAAACACCAAACAAACAAAAAAAAGTTTTTCTGGAAAGAAAAGGCTGAAAATGAACATGTAATTTGGTAACTAATGCTGGAGCTTTCTGTCAGAGAAGTGAGGAGGTTTTGGTGGCTACATTCAATTCTCTCATAGTTTCAGCAAAAATAGAAACACAGAGCAAAAAAATCTATATATAAATAAATAAATGAAAACCTTAATAAAACTGAAACAGAAAATCTGAGTCGAGTTTCGCATCTCAAGCTAAACGGGACTCTGGCAGGTTTCCCCAAAACCGCTGAGATGGGAGACAAGACTCTTGAACTGGTCTCAGTGTGTTCGTAGTCATCAGCCCAGCGAAGCACCAACAAAATACCAGGACTAGGGAGGACAGTGCATGTGAGGAAGGGGGAACAAGCAGGGAAAATAGGCTTGAAATAAGAAATGTTGACGGACAAAGCCTACAATTTGTGGGCTGTGAGCATAAAGCAAACAAAGGGCAGCTTTTGTAGGGAATAATGCATGTCAGCCGTATCGTTGTCCCACCACAGCTTTGAACACTGCTGGGGACGTCCATTGCTCCACTGTATATGTCGTGTTACTATATTAAAGCCAGTCACCTCAAAGGGAAAAGCCTCAACTATTCAACAATTGAATAGCGGGGCTTTCATTATGGCCAATGTGGGCAGGAAAAAGTGGCTTTGGGGGTTTTTTGATTCAGCGACTTAAAGCCCTCCTGTAAGCTGGGACGAGCTGCTGTTTATCCTGATTCCGTTCTGGGGGCTAAACATAGTCAACTGTCATTATGGATCTCACTCTCCCTCCTTCTTTATCCTCCCCCTCTTGAGAATTTATTTATTTCTCTCCCAATTCTGCTTTTTAATGACCTGTGTTGTGTTGTTGTTTGATGGCTCTTTGGTCACCCACATCCTGTGAGGAAGAGAAGGGGCTGCTGGGATGCAGGAGGGCAATCGCAGGACAAACAATGCTGCAGACCACCTATACGGATCAAAACCACAAGTATATGGACAGCATTCCATAGGCAACACAAAGCCTGCGAGGCAGGGCTGGAGCGGTGGTTTATAAATGCAGCTCAGCATCGCCGCCTCCACAGATGTGTCTTATAAAATCTTCCACATTAGAGAAGTGCATGCTCAGCATATGAAATAATATAAATATGTATTAGTGAGTGCAGAGGGGTCAGGGAGGTATACACAGTGGAGTGCAGAGGTGAAAGCAGTCTTTGTGTTTGGAGCAGAGCCCTCTGGTGGACCCTCCCCTCGGCGCGGGGCTGCCCAGGCCCTGTGGTGGCAGATCACAGTTAATAACTATGCGGTGGGCTGTCAGAGTCACTTAAACTGATGCTGGGCAGGCTGAACCAGGCAGGACCGGCAAACACAGCCGCCTCTGCCTCCCGAGTCTGGACTCCAACACTCCATGAAGGAGGAGGAGGAGGAGGAGGAAGAGGAGGAGCTGTGGAAGATGAGGATATAACTGAGACAAAACAAAGAAGAAGACTGCAGGAAAACATGTACATGGGATCTTTATCTGGCTTTAAAAAACCTGAGTTCAGGTGGCTTCCCTTCAGAACCCACTGATGCAGAGCGAGAGCTCCATCTGTCTTAGAGCTCTTTGTAAAAATCATGTCGTAACCCCTAAAACTCCTCCCTCCTTTCAACTGTCAGGTCAAACTGACCCACCGTCAGCTCAATGGATGAGAGATAAAAAACAAATTCATAGAGTGGCTTTTTATTCATAAATGATTAAATAAATAAATACAGAAAAGAATAAATATTCTATAAAATTAAAAAATTATAAGTGAATAAAATGTGCTTTCATTTGCTATCTTATTTCTTTAATGTAAATATTGTATTTATTGATTTATTCAAACTATTATTTATCTAGTTATCTATTTATTTATCAATTTATTAAATTGTTTTTATTTATTTACACTTTTTAAAATCTTATTTATATAATTTTGTTTATTCATCATTTGGGGTCCTGTCTGTTGTTGTTTGTGCTTATGCACCAAATAGCAATTCAGAGTACCCACCCTTTTTGGAGTCCTTGGGGGGGGGGGACTCCTTCTGGGGACTCCCTCGTTCTGCTGGAGGGGCGTGATTGGGAGGAACTGCCCCCCTTAATCTAAATCCGAGTGGTGCTGGACTTCTGTGCTCATCATGGACTGTCCATAACGAACACCTTGTTCAGGCATAAGAGTGTCCACATGTGCACTTGGCACCAGGACACTCTAGGCCGCAGTTCGATAATCGACTTTGTAGTTGTGTCGTCAGACTTGCGGCCGCATGTCCTAGACACTCGGGTGAAGAGAGGGGCGGAGCTGTCAACTGATCACCACCTGGTGGTGAGTTGGCTCAGATGGTGGGGGAGGATGCTGGTCAGGCCTGGCAGACCCAAGCGTGTTGTGAGGGTCTGCTGGGAATGTCTGCCAGAGTCCCCTGTCAGAAAGAGTTTCAACTCCCATCTCCGGCAGAGCTTCAACCATGTCCCGGGTAAGGCGGGGGACATTGAGTCTGAATGGGCTGTGTTCCGTGCCTCTATTGTCAAAGCGTCCAGCTGCAGCTGTGGCCATAAGGTCGTCGTGCCTGTCGTGGCGGTAACCCCCAAACTCGTTGGCGGACACAGGCAGTAAGGGATGCCGTCAAGCTGAAGAAGGAGTTATATCTGGCCTTTTTGGCCTGTGGGACTCCAGAGGCAGCTGATGGGTATCGGCGAGCTAAGCGGACTCGGGACGTTGTGAGGCGGTGGAAGGAATACTTCGAAGACCTTCTCAATCCCACCAACACGTCTTCTGATGAGGAAGCAAAGTCTGGGGTAGCTGGTGCTGGCTCTCCTATCTCTGGGGCTGAGGTCACTGAGGTGGTTAAAAAGCTCCTCGGCGGCAAGGCCCCGGGGGTGGATGAGGTCCGCCCAGAGTTCCTCAAGGCTCTGAATGCTGTAGGGCTGTCTTGGTTGGCACACCTCTGCAGTATCGCGTGGACATTGGGGACAGTTCCCCTGGACTGGCAGACTGGGGTGGTGGTCCCCCTCTTCAAAAAGGGGGACCAGAGGGTGTGCTCCAACTACAGGGGGATCACACTCCTCAGCCTCCCCGGTAAGGTCTATTCAGGGGTGCTTGAGAGGAGGGTCCGTCGGATAGTTAAACCTCGGGTTGAGGAGGAGCAGTGTGATTTTCGTCCCGGTCATGGAACAGTGGACCAGCTCTACACCCTCTTCAGGGTCTTTGAGGGGGCATGGGAGTTTGCCCAACCAATCTACATGTACTTTGTGGACTTGAAGAAGGCATTCGACCGTGTCCCCTGGGGACTCCTGTGGGGGGTACTCCGGGAGTATGGAGTGCCGGACTCGCTTGTATGAGCTGTCCGGTCCCTGTACGACCGGTGTCAGAGCTTGGTCCGCATTGCCGGCAGTAAATCAGAATCATTTCCAGTGCAGGTTGGACTCCGCCAAGGCTGCCCTCTGTCACCGATTCTGTTCATAACCTTTATGGACAGAATTTCTAGGTGCAGCCGAGGTGTTGAGGGGATCCGGTTTGGTGGCCTCAGGATTGGGTCTCTGCTCTTTGCGGATGACGTGGTTCTGTTGGCTTCATCGGGCTGTGACCTTCAGCTCTCACTGGAGCGATCTGCAGCCGAGTGTGAAGCGGCTGGGATGAGAATCAGCACCTCCAAGTCCGAGACATTGGTCCTCAGCAGGCGGGAGATCGACAGGCGGAACGGTGCGGCTTCTGCAGTAATGCATACTCTGCATCGGTCTGTCGTGGTGAAGAGGGAGCTGAGCCAAAAGGCAAAGCGCTCGGTTTACTGGTCGATCTACATTCCTACCCTTACCTATGGTCATGAGCTGTGGGTAGTGACCGAAAGAACGAGATCGCGAATACAAGTAGCCGAAATGAGTTTTCTCCGCAGGGTGGCTGGGCTCTCCCTTAGAGATAGGGTGAGAAGCTTGGTGATCCGGGAGGGGCTCAGAGTAGAGCCTCAGCTCCTCCACATCGAGAGGAGCCAGATGAGGTGGCTCGGGCATCTGGTTAGGATGCCTCCTGGACGCCTCCCTGGTGAGGTGTTCCGGGCACGTCCCACCGGAAAGACCTAGGACACTCTGGATGGACTACATCTCTCGGCTGGCCTGGGAACGCCTCGGGATCCCTCTGGATGAGCTGGTGAATGTGGCCGGGGAGAGGAAGTCTGGGTTTCCCTGCTTAGGCAGCTGCCCCCGCGACCCGACTCTGGATAAGCGGCAGAAAATGGATGGATGGATGGATCATTTTGTGTAATTCATTGACACTAGTTAGTTTATTGAGCCATTTTTATATTTCTGTATTTACTTTTAATTTTGGCAGTTCCGGTCCTCCATTTTTTATACATTAATTATTCGCTTAGTGAATTTTAGATATATTAATTTGGCATTATGAAGTTATTCTATGGATTTTTTAAACAGTTTCATCCCTCAGCAGTTACCAAGCATGACGAAATTCTGACAACAAACAAAAACTGTTGACATCCACCTGCAGAGCACATAGCAACCTAATAATAAACAGAGTGTCACAGTTGTTACTAAACCTGCTCTTAAAGCTCTAAACTTCCTCTCTGCCCAGTTTGATACAGCATCAATGAAACACAACAACGCTGTAGCCAATCTTATCAGTCACTACAGCTGTAAATGAAACAAAGCAGATACTAAAACAGGGAAAGGAGTGGAAAGAGCTAAAACAATCTTCGTGTTCCAGCTCGTGCTTCAGTTGGTGATCACTGTAATTGTTTCTCCTCTAAGCATGCAGTCCAAATGTAGAAAAGGAGGGAGAGTCCACGGTTGCTCTTTTGTTGCAAATGGCTGTCGATCTGGGAGATTTTACCTCTTCAGTTAAACAGGAAGTGTGACTCCGACAGTCAGAGAGGGATCTGTTAAGGCTCAGGAAGAACTCATTCAAAAATATGTTTTCTGTAAAAATAAAAAATTAAATTTACCAAAAATTTACCATTCATCACAGCTAGAAATGATGAAAACATGAAACATGGTTGCAAGTTATACTTTTACATGGTCTTTAGTGAAGTGTAAAATTGCAACATCTATTTTAAGAGTTTATTATATGTTTCCTTTAAAAAGAAAAGTGACACAAATATGGAATCTGCACAAAAAGCAGCTGTAGACAGAAAAATCTAGGATACCTCAATGCAATGGACAAGCAAGGCTTAAATTCGCAGAAATCAGCAGCTGTGACTAAAATGATGTGACTTTCAGACCATCTGCATGTTGCAAATGACAGAAAAGAGAAAGTGCCATCATCTGAGAGCCCACTCTCATCTGGACCAGTCAGGCAGCACTTGCAGGATCCTGTTCTTTGATTTCTCAACTGCTTTTAATACAATTCAGCTGCTCTGTTATGTGTGAAGCTCCATAAATTCCAAGTGGATACCTCCACAACCACCTGGATTTATGACTAGCTAACAAACAGACCACAGTTTGTGCATCTGAGATGGTGGTCAGCAGCACTGGAGCGCCACAAGGGACTGGACTCTCACCATTTCTCATCACACATGTACGCCTCAGACTTCCATAACGCCCTGATAACTGTTTAGTGTGGAATCAGTTTTCACCTGATATTTCCATGAATCAGTCATGCTATTATTTCTAAGATGGTGTATGTGTGTGTGTGTATGTCATAATATGATGTTTTTTCTTTAAAACATAGAACCTTATAACCCACTAATGAAATCCCATTTTCAGACAAAATAAATAGATAACCTTTGGTTAGCAGGCCTCTCTCTTATGGAACCAGCTGAGCATGCCCTGTGCAGCTCAGGATCACTGCAAAAACTGTCTAGCCAAGTCATACAATCTTATTCATTATCTGTACCGCTTCATCCATTACGGGTCATGAGGAAACTGGCGCCTAACCCAGCATTTAACAGGTGAGGCAGGGTACACCCTGGACAGGTCATCAGTCCATCGGAAGGGAAACACAGAAACGGACAAGGAGAATTTAGAGTGATAAATAATGTATGCATGACTTTGGACAGGGGGAGGAAGCGGGAGTACCCGGAGAGTACCCACGCATACGTGGAGAGAAAGGCCACCTCCCCCCAGTTCGAACCTCTCCCCAGGTGAGTCTCAAACAAGCAACCTTCTTGCTGTAAGGCCGCGGTGAGAACCACCTCACTACCAATTTTAATTTCTCACATCTCATCTTATATTTAGCCAAAAAGATTTTCTGATCTTGTTTTGGAAGTGATATTCTTGGCAAGACCAGAATGTGTAAGATTATTGATCATGTTATTAGGGTTTACTTCTTTTATTTCTTACTTAGCAAGTGAATCATAAAATGACTCAGTCCCAAAATTTATTATTTTGCATGCATATCAAACTAAATGATCTCACTGAGACTGTTTGAGATCACATTGTATTTATCACGCCCAATTTTGCATGTAAAAAGTTGTTTTAAGACCTCCTAGCACCAGCTCACACACACAGATTTCCTGAAATAAGAAAAATGAGAAAACCCTCAAAACCAGCCTGTCAATTCTTCTTTTCAATGTGGTTTCTTCCTCACTTTGAGACAAAAGATCTTAAAATCTTCAGGATGTGGGCTGCTTACTTGACAGTCAAGAATGTGGTCTGACATCGCCCTGCTATAACAAGACATCACCTTGATGGTAGCACATGTCTCTAAAGCTCCAACATCCACCTCTGCATCAGTGGTACCTTCACACAGATGAAGTCCTCCATTGACACTGATGTCAACTATACATCACAACATAAATTTTTTTCTAAAAGCAGCTGAAACGTGTTCGTGGATGTTGAAAGAACAAAGTTCTTTACAGTCTGTCATTGAGAAATATTCATTGAACTCATTGATGATTCTCTGATAGACTTTAGCCAAAGTGGTGACCCATCCAAAATGGTGGCTGCTGCTTTTATACCTAATCCTGGCACCCTTATCTGTCATTAATTAATCTGCTTATAGAGAATCTTCCAGAATTATGTTTTTGGGTGTGCTAGAAACTTTACTGTGACTCTTTGCTTTTCTCACATTTTTCACCACATCAATTGTAGATTTGTTTCTATTCTGTTAACACGATCAAGTTTCATTGTTTTTCTTTGTGTTTAATGAAGGCTCAAATTAATTAGAGAGAATTTAGAAACACCCAATAATCTAGCATGCGTGCATTTTTCGACTGGAAAGAACCTACACAACCCAAAATTTAGGTTTTTATTCCTAATTAAATTAGTTATACCTCAATGTCACCTGGAGACACTGACTGCTGTTATAATATAAATACTGTATATTTTGTTAATATGGAGAGTAAAAATGTGTTAGGATCAGATGGTTAATGAGGAGGAAACATGTCTGCCTCATTGTTTCCTGCAGGTTAATGCTACCAAAGCACGGCCATTAAAGTAACCTCCACTGAATCACATCTAACTGAGGGACCTGAGGACCATCTCTGATCATCAGCACCAGACGTTATCTGACCCTTAACAAAGACCTTCCCTGGCCTCTTATCTGATCACCGCTCGTAAAGCTCCAGGTGAGCACTGCCATGGGAATCGACCAATAGAGACTTGTCTGATCTTGAGTAGCGTTTCATTACAAACAATACTCGTGGACAAACTGGCCTGCCTGTCTGTGAACTCCAAAGTCCAGCTCATCCCCGTTTACTAGATTAGATAACCCGGTTTTAAAGGCAGGGACGCTGTTTGTTCAGTGACTCCTCTCTGCACTAATAGCATCTGATCTAATGGGAGATTGCAAGCTGCTTGTTGACCATGGAGATCCACACAGCGTCATGGAAATGGCCAAACAACACAAGGAAAACAAAGCAGGGCTGAGCTTTAGTGCCTGTAATTACTGGATAAATAGCAGCGTCTTTGCTTAAAACTGCCAGCAATAAATATATTGTCCTAATTACAGCTGGAATACTGTCTGTAAGCCTAAAGAAGACCAGTTCAACAGGACAATAGCTTGTGTGCCAGCTCACACGTGTCAGCATCAGAGCTACAGATGGTTTTATCTGCAACTGATAAACACACAGCATGTAGAGTATAACATACAGAGTGGAGGTCATCATTAGGAAGCCACAAACACACAGAAAGAGAAGGATATCTGGGCTTAAACGGTGTTTGAAAGCTTGAAGCACATATAAACCCTCTCATCGCAGATAATCAAAATGATCTCTACAAAGCAACTTTTATTTACATTAATTGCACAGAAATGCAAAAACCTTTGCAGCCACTTAGAATATGTTGTTTTAATCAACTGAGCTGCTAATACCATGTTATTTTATTCTAAAACTTTTGATATTCTGGACAATAATTCCAATTAATGACTTGATAGTCACAACAAGAAAAGGCCAAAAAAAACCAGAATGACCTACAGTCTGTGCAGTCTGTATGTTACACCATTCTACTGGTTCAATGCAAACAAATACAATGAGCTTAACTTAAAAGCAGAGTGGGGCATACATTATTTCAAAAGAGTTCAAATAATGCTGATGAAGCCTTCCAGCAGCAGCTAAATCATCCATATTTCAGAGTATAGCTCATTTTCACATGTCATATGTAGGTAGCAATACATGAGGCAATGGCACCAGGGGCTGAGGTAGGACCAACTGTTGCCATGGAGACATACTATGCTGCAGCAGCTAGGATGGTGGCAGTAAAATGTAAAAAAAAGGGTTTCTGTGAGTTAAGGCAAGCTGGATTTTTCAAGACTTATTAATTCATGTCAGAGGTGAATTTACAACAAACTTTGCAGCAACATAAATTCCCTCCAAGAAAACAAAAAGAAAGAAAAGAAGAAGAAGACACGGTGACACCAGAGATCAGAGGCGTAAATAATGTGCACACAAAACCTTTTGTTGGGCATTCTTCAGACTTAGTGTACACACAGTTTAGAGCGAATCAAGCCTCCTATGATGACGTAGAAATAGTTTTTCCACATAAAACCATAAAGCCAATTGTTTCTGATTATGATTCCTATCATAGTTTTTATTGTCTTATTTAACAGTGGGGACCCTAAATGAATGCAGCCAGGACGGTTGCTTCATGGAAATCATCCTGATTATCTGTGATGAGAGGGTTTATTTGCTTTCAAACACCGTTTATCCCACCTCCACTCTGTATGTTATACTCTACATGCTGTGTGTTTATCAGTTGCAGATAAAACCATCTGTAGCTCTGATGCTGACACGTGTGAGCTGGCGCACATTTTGCTTTTACTCCTGTTTTGCTTTTACTCTCTCTGATCTTTAAGAACTCATGTATCTGGTACTTTGTTCATTATGCAGTATTTGTTCTGTTTGTAATTCCAGATTTAAGACCAACAAATACAACTATTTTCTCTGCTTCACTGATAATCATCAGTTTTACTTTCCCTAAAATTGTGCTTTTTCTTTCCTGACCACTCTTCTTTTTTCAAGGAAGAAAACATTTTAAGCCCAATAAAAGCCCAATAAAATAATAAATAAAACTATTAATAATGCACCTTTCAAGAAATAAAATCACAAAGTGCTTCACAAGAGCCAACAATGCATAAAAATAAGATAAATTAATAAAAAACAGATTTAAAAAGATATATTTTTAAAAGGCTTATAAAAGCGACTGCAGAGTCCATCAATCTCAAGTCCAAAAGAAGAGCGTTCCAGAGTCTGGGGGCCACTGAACAGAAGGCTGTTTTCAGCTTAGTATGAGGCCCCATCAGGCCCTGCCAGGCAGATATGGGTGCTGCAGGTGGGTAAGCCCTTCGGAACTGCTTTAATTCTTAGTGGCATAGATTCAAGGTGTTGGAAAAATTTTAAAGGACCCAAAATGTGCCGAGAAAATATCCCCCACCATTGCAGCCTGCAGCGTTGATCTAAGGCAGGATGGATCCAAGTTTTCATGATGTTTCCACCAGATTCTGAGCCTATCTGAATGTGGAGCTGAAATGGAGACTCATCAGACCAGCAACGTTTCTCCATCTTCTGTTGTCCAGTGTTGGTGAGTGTGTGTGAATTGTAGCTTCAGTTTCCTGTTCTTAGCTGGCAGGAGGCACCCGGTGTGTCTTCTGCTGCTGTAGCCCATCTGCTTCAAGGCTGGACGTGTTGTGTGTTCAAAGATGCTGTTCTACATATCTTGGTTGGAATCAGGGCTTATTAGACTTCCTGTTGTCTTTCTATCATCTCCAACCAGTCTGCCCATTCTCCTCTGACATCAACAAGACCTTCTGGTCCAGACAACTGCTGCTCACTGGATATTTTCTCTTCTTCAGACCATTCTCTGGAAACCCTAGAGATGGTTGTGGGTAAAAATCCCAGTAAATACTCAGACCAACAACCATGCCACGTTCAAAGTCACATAAATCCCCTTTCTTCCTCATTCTGATGCTCAGTTTGAACTTCAGCAAAACGTCTTTACCTCGTCTACATAATACCGGATTAGATTTATATAGCGCGTTTTCAAGGCACTCAAAGTGCTTTACATTGTATCTATTATTCATCCACTCCTCACTCATACCTGGTGGTGGTAAGCTACATGTGTAGCCACAGCTGCCCTGGGGCAGGCTGACAAAAACGTGGCAGCCAAACCACGCCTACGGCCTCTCCAACCCCCACCGAATAATCATCACCAGCAAGGAGGGTGAAGTGTCTTGCCCAAGGACACAACGACAGATGACTTGGGGAGTGGGAATCGAACGGCCGACCTTCCGGTCATTGAACGACCCGCTCTACCACCTGAGCCACTGCGGTCCCAGTAAGCACACATATACATGACCAGTTGCTGCCATGTGATTGGCTGGTTAGATATTTGTGTTGACAAGCAGGTGAACAGGTGGAGCTGATGAAGCGGGTGTATTTTCAGGCTCTAACACCACGTCACTAAAACTCTTTTTTCACGTCCTGGTTGAGTTTACACAAAGCTCATTTGTGGTTAAAGCAACACTGAAACAATGACACTATTTTGACTCCTTCTCCAGGGGAGGGAATATCTCCTGGTTCCTGGTTTTAATGTCCAATTTGTAACAAAAATGGAGTTTAATGTTTACAAAAGTCCAAATGTACTGCTTTAAATTAACTGGAAACCACTTTATATAAATCATTAGCTAGTTACATCCATTAAGCATAATTAGACATGTAGGTCCTGGCAGAGACGTATTAAATATTCATGTAATGTCAGCCAGTGGAGGATTTTAGCACTAACAAAGCTCTCTTCCCGGACCTGTCTATGTCCAGGGCTGATTAGAAGTATTGAAACTAGTTTTTTTTCTCAGTGGGAACTCTGACCTGGGTATTTTCTGATTGATTTAAACCTACTCTTAGCATGAAGTTGCAGTGTCAACCATTTATTCTTCAGATGTAATTATACGTTATTATTCCTGTGTGCTGTATGAACAAACAGCCCGTTGGGGTAATTATTGGATGTTAATCATGAAATCCATTTGCTGAGTTATTTCCAGGTTAATTTCAAAGCTTTTTGGTGTGAAATATAATTCAAAGCTGTTCCTTCCACTGCTGCTGTAGTTTCTGAGTCAGAGGGAGAGGGAGGCCTCTGGCGCTCTGTTTAAATCATCTCTTCCTGTTCTCAATCCCCTCGTCTGCTTATCCATCATTTCTTAAGCATGCATGTCTCTATGTGTGTGTGTTCATGGGTCCTGTTGCACCAACTCCAGCCTCCCAGGGGCTCTGAGGACTGAATGTGGTGGGCAAGAAGGGGCCGGTCCCTCAAGACACCCTTCAAATTATGGGCTAATCAGTTAGCCCCCGGAGCACAGCTCCCAGACAGAGAGGCAGACCTCCAGGCCTGCAGCAGCTTCATCTTACCCTCCTCCCCCTCATTGCCACACAACGACGGGCCTGGCCTTGTCCCCTCTAAGACCCCTCTCCCTGTTTCTGTCCTCATGCTGAGATAAAACAGGTTCGGCTTTGGTTTGAGAAGTGTCGGCCCTCACTTCTCTGCTGGCCCTTTCACCTTTCCTCACAACCCAGACTTTCCTGTGTTTAACACACGCATACTGTAAGTAGGAGTAGTATATTATCATCATTATCATCACTATTTTTTAGCAGAACCTGCACATTTAATCCAGAAAATTAAATCAAATCCTCATTTTTGCTCTTTTTTCCTGCAACATTCTTTTTTTTTTTTTAAGTATGCAACACTTTCATCTGATTGGATTTCATTTGCAGTTAATCAAAATAACAGCATCACATTTTTATTTTAAATTCTTCCTTACGAGGCCTAATTTGTCTGCTTCATAATATAACTACAAGGGCTGTATGTCTAATCTTGGTCTCATCAAGGAATAAATATGAGCAGCAGGAGAGGCAGTGAGCTATCCAGTAGGTGCTATGATGTCCTACGTCCCTTCCTCTCTTTGTTTGAATGCACGTCCACACTGCTCCAAGCTGACCGGACTTTCAGTGGAAGCGGACCAGGGTTTGCTTAAAGCAGATGTTTCCAACTCCAGCACACCTGATTCAGATTCACTGAACTGCTCATCATCTGGGGATTCACCAATACCACATTTTTTTCAAACTAAGCACAAGTACTTGCATTTGAGTACTTACCGTACTAATAAATACTAATAAATCCTTTTAGAGTTCACCAGTCAGGAGTTGAGCCAGAATGTCAGATGCAACGACTGAGTGGCATGTTGTCATTGTGTGATATAGCGAATGGGTCATCCTTACTTCCAATCCCTAACCCTCGAAATACCAGGTTTGAAAACTGTTAAAATCGTCATAAATAAGGAGGATAAAGTGTATTTTTGATGGACTATATTAACAACATCTCTTACTGAGATAATGCCAAGTTATAACTTTTAATATGACATGACAAATAACTTGTTTATGGATTAAAATTGAATGACAGATTAATCTCTTTGTTTAATGCATTAATTTTGACGGCTCTAGTTTTTCCACATTGGTATTTTGTTCTGTAGTATCAGAACACTTATGAATACCGAGTACAAGTACATGCACATAGTACTGAGCCAATACCCGATACTGGTATCGGTATTGGTGCATCCCTATTGTCAGTCTCTTTGCAAACCTGCTAATGAGTTATTCATTTAACTCGGGTGTGTTAAATTCAGAAACATTTAAAACATGCAGGGAGTTATTTAGAAGCACTAAGCTAATTCACGTCAAGCTAACAAAGTCATGTGACTGACTAGAGCAGGGATCACCAACTCTGGACGTCTTGGGCCAGTGTCCTGTAGGTTTTAGATATTTCCCTGCTGAAACACACCTGACTGAAATTAATGGGGCATCAAGTGGCTTGTTGTCAAGTTCTGCACAAGCCTCTTGACAATAAAAGTGATAAAATCAGACACGTAGGTCACATGACCCGTGTTCTCTTCCTGACACATTCCACTAGGGAAAAAAAACAAACAAACAACAAATTCTAAGAGGTGCTAAATCTAAGAAGTCATATTTATGTATTAATACAATATTGGAAGTTGTTATTAAAATTTCAACTGATTTTTTCATGCAAGACCAATAATGTAATAAAGTTAATACATTATGGACAATATGCCACTACGTTATTGGCTGTTATTATGTTATGGGTTGCTATATTTCTGCTTCTGCTTCAGCATGTGCAAAGATCTGCTGTACTGCTGTATCTCATGCTGCCCCCTGTACAGGGGGCTCTGGTTCAGATGAGGTAAATCACCATCATTTTTACAAGAACGTCCAAACACTCACTGTCCTGCTTCTCAGGCGCTTTGCGTGAATCATTTTGCAGTTGTAGTCAATAATCTCACAGTAAAAAAAAGAAAAACAATCCTGTGAGAAATAAAACAATGTCACGATATCACTTTGGCACCTCGACTAATGTCGACAAGTATCTGGCTTTTCTCTGCATCATTAATCTGCACACACACGTTTGGATGTGCAGTCCTACTAAATCATTGCAGCTCAGTTAATAAATGACACATGGCAGGTTCTGGCAGTATCAGACCTTCACTGACTTCACGCCACCTCTCCTCATCTGCCTCGTCATTCCCACACACACACACACACACACGTACAGAGCCCATGTGCCAAACCAGACCACTCACCATACACACTAATGCTTCTGTTCCCTGTGAGCAGCTCCATCCTTCATGTTCAGCTCACTTAACATTCCCATTTGTTTTCATTTCATCTGAGCTTTCACAAAAATGCAGAACACACAAACCAGCAAATATCTGCACATGTATGTGTGTGTGATTACAAAAACCTCATCTAAACTTCCTCAGCAAACGCAGGAAGCAGACAGGTGCTGGCTCACCTCAAAATTTTTGTTTTGGTGGAGGAAGAGAGGATGGAAGGAGGTGAGGAGAAGTGATCCATATCTGGTATCTGTGCTGTGATTATTTGAACAGCAGTTATAAAACCATAAGGCCTGGAACATGTTGATTTTAACCCTCCCTGGACAATAAATAATGACAGATGATGAGGATTCTCCCCTCCTCCTGCACATGTCCAGCATTCTGCCCCCTCCCCAGTATGTTCTGTATTAGCAGGCTTTTATTGAGTGTTTGAGAGGAGACATGTGACGCCCACACAATGATATTCTGACTTCATTATCATACCTCTGCTACAGCAGTTAGAGTCAGAGCAGCGCTCAGATGAGGCTGTGATTTTACTTGCGAGGCAGATCCATAGAAGTATCCAGAGGATCAGTTAAACCAGATAAATCCATCAGATACTGAAAGATCTGAAGCTCTGCTGTTAAAATGCGTCGGCTTTCACTGGCAGGACCTTAAATGTTGCTGTTTTTTTACAGTCAGCTGACAACTTTAATTCCATTTGACCTGATAAAAATGTCAAATGTTTCATTTAATTGTGTGTTAACACAATGCCAAGGAGGAAAGACATCAGCGAAGATCTTAGAGAAGCACATAAATCTGGGAAGGTTTATCAGGTAATTTCCAAACTATTTAGAGTCCATCTTTCTGCAGAGAGAATGGAAAACATTCAAGATAGCTAACAACCTTCCCAGGAGTGGACGTCCCAGCAGGTTTGGTCCAAGATCTGACCCAAGAGCTATGTCTCAGACTTTCTTAGGCCTTGGTTAGCATGTTAAATGCTAAAGTTCATGCAATTAAAAAAGACAGAACAGGTATGGCTTGTTTGGAGGGGTTGCAGGAGAAAACTTCTTCTGTCTCTAAAACTAAGACACTAAGAGATCTGAACGCTTTATGCCAGTTTTAACATCTTCACACTGTTTCCAGTCACAAAACAGATTTTGAAACTGCTTCTCTGATATTTTCAGAGAATATAAACCTAGCAGGGCTTTTAAATCCAAGGATTAAAGTCAACTAGTCCAGACCAGAGTCCAGACTAAACATGGAGAAGCAGCATTTAGCTGTTATGCTGCAAACAAGTGGAACAAACTGCCAGTGGAGATTAAACTTTCACCAAACATCAACACTTTTAAATCCAGGTTAAAAACATTTCTTTTCTCATGCACCTATGCATTAAAAGTCTGCACAGTATCTTTTAAGTAATCTAGACTGTTGTTTGCTTTTAATATTTTAAAGTTATTTTGTACACACTTCCTTGTGTCTTTATATTATTCTTTTTTTCATGTGTTGTTATGCAAAGCAAATTGAAATGCACTATACAAATAAACCTGCCTTGCCTAAAAAGAACATAACAGCATTTTTAAGTTTACAAGCTGTATCTGAATAAACCACAAGACTTTTACAACAATGTCCAGACCAGACTATAGTGGAGATGCTTGGTCACAAACACCTCATAGCAACTGTCAAGCACGGTGGTGGAGGGATGATGATCTGGGTTTGTTCTGCATCTACAGGACCTGGACACCTTGCTGTCACTGAGTGGTCCATGAACTCTCCTTCTAGAGTCAGATGAGAGCCCATCTGTCTGACGGCTAAAGCTTGTCTGAAACTGTTTCACGCAGCAGGACAATGACCCCAAACACAGCAGCACATCTACACCAGAATGGTTAAAAAAAGAAAATAATCAAGATGTTGACATGATCTAGTCAAAGTCCAGACCTCAACCTAGTTGAAATGCCGTGGTGGGACCTTCAGAGAGCTGCGGAAACAACCTGCAAATCTCAATGAGCTCATTCCTCATTTATTGCAGTGAAAAAATCTCTCTCTCTCTCTCTCTCTCTCTAAATATATATATATATATATATATATATATATAATTTTTACTGTAATAAATAAGGTTTGTCTTGTTGTAAATATATATGTATAAATAATATATAAACAATATATAAAGGTCAAGGTTAAGGTCAAGTTTGTTTATATAGCACATTCAAACAACACAATGTGCCTGAGCTGTACAAACCTGCAGTCTAATAGTATAAAAACTAATAAAATAAGAATAAAATCCAACTGATACATATAGTAATAAGATAAAATAGCATTTAAAAACACAGCCAAACAAAGAAAAAGATAAAATCCTTTAAAGATACACACACTTAAGTGAATATTTAAATAAATTAATAAGTAATTAATAATTAATAAGCAAATAAATGAACATACACACATAAACCTGTTAAAGTAAACAAGAAATTCAGAAATCTAAAAGTGTTGTTCTGGATTTTTTTTTATGTTTTTTTATGATGACTAATTATGTCCTAACAGGAACAGAAAACCGTTTAGATCAAACTTAAGAAAAATCTACATAAACTTTAAATTCCTTTTATGTCCTTCCAGGTAACACAGCAGCTGGTTTAACAGCTTTACTTCTCAAAGTAAAATGAAAAAGCAACAGGAATAATTCAACTGAAATCATGTTGCATAAACACTGAACTGAAGAAACTAAAGAAAGCCGTCCTTCCACATGAGGAACAGTCATTAATATTTCCATTTCAGCCTGGGTTACAACCATATTTCCACATGTTTGCTGCAGAGTACTGGATAAAGTGCAGCTCCTGTCCCTGCTGCACTGGGATATAACATTTCACCAGTTTAGATTAGCTCACTCAGGGCCCATCAACACATGTGGAAGTGACCCTCAGACAGCTCTGCTGGCTGGACGGTGTGTGCTCAGAGCAGCTGATGCAGTGTGTGCTATGTTAACCCGTCCAAGGGCAGCATAGCAATAACAAACATGAGATCAGAGCACTGAGGTCACCTCTGACCCTGCAGGCCTCCTCACAGCCGGCCTGATCACTATCGCCCTGAATGTGTGTGTGTGACTCCAGAGTGACTGTCAGACACGCTGAACCCTTTCCAACATGGGTGTCCCTCCATACATGTTTTCAATCATTGACTCCCTTTAGAGAAATCAAAGGGATTTACTCTGGAAGACAAAAGCTTCCTCATTGGTGTCCAACAGTAAATGATTGACATTTACTTTGAGTGAAAGGCTCCGCCCACCCAGGGGGGTAACTGCAAAGCGAAACCACCCAGCACCCATGTTTACCCACAAGGCTGTTTGCTGGTCTGCGTCCCGGAGGTGAAGAGCTGGAGACGAGATGTTTGTGGACAGGCCTGAAGGACCCCTGGAAGACCGGCTCGCTTCACGGTAGGACCCATTTCCAGCAGCGTGACCCATGACCTCCCATCAGGACTATCTCTCGTTGCTTTTCTTATATTTTCTCCTCTCTGCTCCACTTTTAAACGCATCATTTTCCTGCAAACAAATGTGGGCTTGTTAGCTCAGACGGCCTGACGAGGGGAGTTTTGGAGCAGAGAGGATGGATTTGGAGTGACATTATATCAGAAAACCTTTTACTGCACCGGTAAGCCTCTCCTGTCAGGCTGCTTCATTTCCATACTGTGTTTTAAAGAAAAGGCTGAATAGCTGCAGGAGGACAAATAGACCCCACATTTCTAACAGATGAAGACTGCAGGTAGTTGGACGGCAGCTCAGCATCTGGCTCAGGATGACAATCCCCAAACACTGAACACACTCTCCAAACCTCTTTACAGAGACCTCCAATGTTTTGTTGCTTGTGGGCCCCAAATCAAGACCCTGCCCTCCCCCTCCGGCTCTACAATTCTCCTCAAATGAGAATTGAATTTCTTTTTCTTTCTGTTTATGTTATCATTTGTAAATCTTACCAGAAGTGGACCATGAGGCACAAGAGGCGAACTCATACACAGTTTAATGAAGTATTTACAGATAATTCCAACTGTCAAATACTTGTGCCCGATGACATACTGCAGAGTGCTGACGCTCACAACCGCCTCCCTCCTCTTTAAGCAGGCGGATTTGATTTCAGGTAAGAACTTAGTGGGAGGAAAAGAGGCCACGGGTCTGCCAGAGAGGGCTTTTACCCAAACCAAAACAATCCTGTGTGTTGCAGATCAGAGCTCGTAGAGTCCAGACGCTGAGAGGCTGAGATAGCTGCTGTCTCACACAATCAAAACTGAGCAGAAAGCTTGTGGACTTTTAGAGTCTCAAACTGTTTCTGACAGAAGATCAATTATTCAGTCAGCCCTGATCATTTCACATGAACAGAAATGTTGAGAAAAGAGATGTAATAAATAAATAAATAAACAAACAAACAAACAAATAAATAAATAAATAAAAAAATGTTTAATAAATGATTAAAGCTTTAAGATCAGTTACCTTTAGGAACAGAGTCCGGGTTGCCAGGTTGTGTAAAATTATTCTGGGAAGCAAGATGAGAATATGACCCAGAAATACTTTTGAGTTGTTTTAAAAACTTCTACAAAATTAAACAAACTGTGAAAACATAAAGAATCAGAAATATTTCCAAAGCAGCAACACCAGAAAATGCCTCAAAGTCCTGACAAATTCGTTAAGCTATTATTAAGCATCCTATAAATTCAAGTTTTTAATACAGATATTTACTGAGTAATATTAAGGATAATGATGTAATTAATCCACAGTATAATTTACCCAGTAGCATTACAACTATTATGAATAATTACTATTATCATTATTATAAGAAGTAAAATTGGTAACATTTTAAACTTTAAATACTTAATAATAATAATAATAATAATAATAATAATAATAATAATAATAATAATAATAATAGAGTAGGTTATTAAAATAAATAATTTACTTTTCTCAAATTCTCTAAATTACACTGACTTGTTGGCTAGATAATCAGTAATAATAGTGGAACTAAACTTTGTAATAACCAGTTTCATAGCCCGAGTTAAATTAAGTCTAAATTTGGAGTCTCTTGGGGCGTTTCGGGGCTTTTGGGGGCTTTCAGAGCTCAAACCGCGACCCGGTGAAAAATGGTGTGAAGCTGCAATAATGGAGCCGCGAGTCGTGACCTCTGCATGGAAGCAATTTGGAAACGAGTTAAAAGTGCGGCAAAAGACAAATTAATCTGCGGCGGAAACGAGATACATCCTTTAAAAAACAAGCCATTGGGCCGCTTTGGCCCATCAGCTCGTCTTTAATCTAAGAGCAGGACCCGCAAGTGAAGCACAGACCAGAACCAACTTCTGCAGGGTGCAGAACAAAATACAAAGAAATTTTACAGAAATGTTCAGCAGCTCGTCAGTTTTTCCCCTGATCCTCTCAAATCAAAACAAAATTTTGAAATGGGAATTACTAAAAAACAAACAAAAAACAAACAAACAAAAAAATAACAAAACAAAACAAAAAAACAAACAAACAAAAAAACACAAAAACCTTTATTTTCACTTTTGGCTTTTTAAAAAAAATGCTCTTTCGCTTTGTTGGTGGTCTGCCTAAATCTGTCAGAAATCTGGCTTCGTTAGGATTTACTTACTTTCGTTTGCAATTAGCGCGGATTCAACGAACAGCCGCTTCATTTGGCGCAAAATTGTAAAAGTGTGAAAAAGTTCAATAAAAACATTTATTATTATTATTATTATTATCTATCTATCTATCTATCTATCTATCTATCTATCTATCTATCTATCTATCTATCTATCTATCTATCTATCTATATATATATATATATATATATATATATATATATATTATGCTATTTGAGCGGATTATTTATTTACTTATTAATTTCCAGGTCGCGTGCGTTATTCAGATCTAGCAGTGGAATAAGGATCCGCATCACGGGTCTGAGGCGGTTCGGGGTGTGTTCGGTCAGGGATGTGTTCATGTTGTCTCAGTCACCATCTGACGGGATTCCTTCTCGTTCACGAGCAGCAGGAAGCTCGTTTACATGAATAAATGATGTTCCTGCGCAGCGTAAAAAGGCACAAGAGGAAGGCGGTGTTATCTGGAAATACACGTTTCTTTTCTTTCTGTAAACGCTGTTTTCTAAGAAATAAATCTACTATATCATCCGCGTAGAGGTGACAGTATATTTAAAGATGATATCCGGAAAGCTTTGGGCAGTTTTCTTAAAACTGCACTAATTTAAAGAAAAAAACTTTTCTTTAAAAGAAATAAAAGTGAGGCCTTTGTATATTGGCTTGCCTGTGTTTACTTTTGTGTGTGCCGCAGGTTTACAAGCCACAAGCTCTGTTTCCCAGTAAGTCCCAGCTCTCACACACAGAATCATTTGCATCCCGTTTTGGAAACATGATGCCAGCAAAGTTAACTGTATTAAATCCACTTAAGAGTCATTCTGAGACACAAACACTCGCTCCTCTCTTCAGAAGCCAGAGTTTGGCCTCTTCTCTCGCCGTTTCTGTCTCTTCATTTTCACCACAGAGCCGCGCTGTTTGCACAAATTATGCCTGCGCGTTTCTAAATGCGCCACATTTCACAAGGTGACAACAAGAGGCTGAGAACCGGCACAGAACGTGATGGCGAACAGAGACTATATCAGAGACTTAAAAACGAAGAAAGGGTCCTCCATGAACTTGTCCTGGATTAGTTCTCCGCGCTGAGGCTGAAATGAAGTGTGCTTATTTATTAATGCTTCATTGTGTGTGACCCAAACCAGACGCATTCTTCTCTAAATGATTCTGCTGACTTCTTGAATTTTAAATGAGTTTTCCGCTCTGCATAAAATCACAGGATCGCTTTCTATAAATCACTCTGTTCCCTGGATGTGAAATAAACAAAAGCGTGTTATTCATGTTTTTTTTTTCTTTTTTTCATGTGAGGGGTGGAGAAGAGGGGGAGGTGGAGGCCTTACCTGCACGACAAATGCGCTCTTCCCCACTTAAATCTAGATTTACTCTGCAGTTTGTTCCCATTATTTCAGGGATCAGGGTTTTTCGCGCCTCTGTGAGGATGAATGTCCTCATCCACAAAGGAATGGAAAAAATAGACAGAAGGAGAAGCGCAGAGGCGTCCCCCACCGAACAGGCTTCAATAATTCACGGTGAATGTTTCTGCAGGATGAGGAGAAAATGCTGCAGCTGGTTACCGCAGCAGCTCTTTTCACAAATACAACACAGCTCCGAATCTTAAAATTAAATAAAAATGTCTGAATAAAACCAAAGAAAATGGCAGATTTGATTTTTTTATTCAAAAAGTTGTCCTAAAGACAGGCAGAGACTCCGCATTAATAGCATTTTTTACTTATTTATTTTTATCTTCCTGATATTTATGTTTTATATTCAATGAAAACCGAGTTGCAGAAAAATTATTCTCAGATTTAATTGAAGTGAAATCCAGAAGTTTCTATTTGTAATGGTGCAAATATTTCACAGACTTCATCTTATCACAAATCACACATTTTACAGGACTCCTCCAAAAACGTGAAAAAACTAAGAAACTTGTAGCCTGAATGATCAGAAATAAAGACAATATTTTCTGCTTACTTGTGAATTTAATAAGCTTAAATAAGAAGGTCTAGTGAGGGGCCACGGATTGCTTTAAAAATAATTTTGTTTTTTATTATTATTCTTAAACGAGCTTCTCCACGTAGAAACCCGCCAGCCGCGCGTTGCGCATCTTCACCATCGTCACTGTCATATTTAATAATAAATCCAAATGAAGCGACTCTTAATCCGAGTTTGCAGGATGAATTCATAACGTGCTCCATGTGGAAGGTGCGTGAGAGATGAAGGACTTCCAGCAGGTCGTTAACGGGTTTTAGTCTGAGCTCCATTCCTTAAATGTGACTGTAAAATGACGATAGAAGAGTTTCCACATTAGGATCTGATAAAAAAAAACCTGTTCATGTGATTTATCTCGTGTTTTGTCAAGTAAACGTAATTCATAAGCACCAGTAAAACAACACATGATGACCAAAAAGGCTATACAACTAAGAGAGAAAAAATACAAACAAAAAAGGGACTAAACAACAATAGAACATGTATAAAAGACAATAAAATGATAAAATAATATTTAGTAAAAAGCCCCCAATCTGAGAGTTACTGTTTAGCAACCAGACTGGGCATCCGGAGGGCCCGGAGCGAGCCGCGGCACCAAAAACCCGGCTGTGGTTGTTGACCTGTGGCTTAATTTGCGTCGCATATGCTTCTATTAAAATGTTCATGAAAGGACTCCCTTGTTGCACGAGACAGTAAGACTGCATATGCAAAGATGAGTCTAAACAAAAGAATTTCGACTCTCGGTTGTACATCGTTTATCTCTATGAACCTTTGCAGATGAATTTCACTTTATTAGCTTATTTTGCATCAAATTCGAACTTTTATGCTTATTTTACAAAAAACACTCCCAGCTCCAGTCTTTTCTTTTCCTTTTCCATTTGACCCTCTGCGGCATCCTTATTTATTAGGCCCCGCGCGGTGACATCTGTCTATCAAGATTCATGTTTATGATTAACAGGATCCCGCAAGACCGCGAGCCTTACGTCTAACAGGAGATGGAGGGGTCATCCTGCTTATTATTAGGCTACTTATTAACATGTATCAGCTTGGACTTCAGCTCGTGCGGATTATCTGTGGGATGATACCTGTAAGGTGTTAAAGAGACGCTGATAAGTTCCTGCTGCCTGAAGCAGAATCTTCCCACAGCGTTTCTCTTCTTTGTTGTCAAGGTTTCTGCGTTGTGGGCGCACGTGATATGATATTTAATGAAATAATATATAAATTAATTAATAGAATGACCCCACAGGTCACGACCTGTCTTGATCGGGTGCTTAAAATGCGTAAAACCCCGAGTTCCTCCGCTCATTTCTGCTTCATTTTTCTCCTGGAACCGGCTCACTGAACGCTTTCATGGATCGGATTAGTTTTTGACGCCCCCTCCGCTCCCTCCCTCCCTCCCCCTTCGCCTTGGTTTCTCCTCCCCTCTCTCCTCCCTCTATCAGTCAGTGCACCCGCTGGCACAGAGACGATTGAAAGTGACACTCTGATCAGAGCGCGCTCCTTTGCGCCGTTTAACGCTGCTGAGAAGCTGGAAGTCAGTCCGCTGCTGTCTGCTTTTCTCAGTCAACTTTCTGTTTTCTTCTCTTTTGGGATTTTTCTTTTTCTCTCGGACTGTGCGTGTGTGAGTGCGTGTTGACTTTCAGCGATTGCGTCGCACTGTCTTTTTGCGTTTTTTTCCCTCTCTCTATCTATTCCGAGGATGAAGCCAGGAGTTCAGTCAGGAGCTGGTTCGTGACATAAAAGGACGACAGAAGGGAAAAAAGTCCGTGAAAATATCAAAATTGTGCAAAATTCGGTTCTAAAGTCCGGTCCACGACTCCGGAACTGACAGCACTTCTGCTGCTGCTGGCTGACAAACTCTCATCCTCCGTCCGCCTCTTACCACAGACACCAGCGCGCGCACATCACACACACTTGTAACTACTTTTTATTTTTCCTCTGTGGATCTCCGATCCGGGTTCGAGTCCAGATTCCGTGCAGCAGCAGCGTGATCCGCCGAACCAAAACCCAGCCCTGGATTCACTACTGCTGATCAATGGACAGAGCCTCCTCAGCGGGCAGCAGCGCTACAGACACGCCGTGAACAGTGAGTCCACACACACACACACACACACACACACACACACACACACACACACACACACACACACACACACACTCAACAGTACATGATCACGAAGAAAATGGCTGCAAGAAAAAAAAAACTCAACAAAACAGAATCATATTATAATTATTAATAATATTATCAATATAATAATAATAATAATAATAATAATAATAATAATAATAATAATATAAACTTAATTATTTGGGTTTTGCTTATAATTATCGCTTTTATTAATTTCTCTTCATGTTCAGCCTTTTATTATTAATTGGTCAAATTTTCTACGTTTTCCTTTGACTGAAATCAGAATCTCACACTGTTTTATTGCTGTAAAATCAAAGCTAAATGTCTTAAAATGTCATTTTAAAGTTACTACTGAATTTCAAATATTGCACCAAAGTGAATATGCGGATTAAATTTTATAAATTATTTACAATTAAATTAAAAATGCAAGTTTTAGATTAAAGGTTTTAGTTTTCGTTCTGTTTTGGCGGTTTTGATTGGCTTATTTGTACACCTGTGTGTGTGTATGTGTGTATGTGTGTGTGTGTGTGTGTGTGTGTGTGTGTGTGTGTGTGTGTGTGTGTGTCTAGGAGAATAACTCAGTTATAATAAATAATAAAGTCCAATAATAAAGTGCGACACCTTTGTCCCCCATGAAGATTTAGCGCACTCTGTCACATTTTAACTTTAAAAGAAAACAATTAATGACCAATTACTGTGAGAGGTGTCAGTCATTAACACGTGCGGGGTCTGAATAATACCCCCACCCCCCATTAGTTTTACACATATTTATAATATAACTGGGTCGCCTTGTATTAAACGTCATGTGGAGGAGCGGAAAGGTGCAGAATTGCGGCTTAACTTTCAGCGCCTGATTCACGCGACACCGTCACACACCGACTGTTTCACGGCCGGTATTACAAATAAATGAATTAATAAATAAAATGAGGAATGTCAGGGGATGTCAGGGACTGGAAGTCTCGTTGCGGCCTTTCGGTTGCGAACGCAAATTAAAAGCAGCAGATTTGTGTCGAGTCACGTCAGGATCAATTCTCACCACTAAAACCTCTTTTAACTCTTTTAATCAAGATATTAGAAAATTCAGAGCAGAATATTTTTGTATTTTTTAAATCAATTTTAAGTGTTTAATTTTAGACAAAGCTCAGACGTCAAGCTGCGCAAACTGATTATGAAAAGGATAAAACCTTTTTTTCTTCTTCTGGGAGCTTTTGGTTCCCCTCATTGCGGCTCCTCGCGCTGACAGCAGCCGCTTTCAGCCTCCATGAAGTCTGTGGTCCTCTGTGACCATTTAAGACACAACAGCTCCTTCTTCTGCTCCAAAACCAAAAACAGGTTCAGGCTTAAAACTGCCAGCTTCCTTTTACAGAAATGTTCATTTTAAAAATGCATTTCTTCATTTTCAGGAGGTGTATCACCTGCGCAGGTTGGATCTGGTCATCCTGTTCTATTTCAGGAGCAGATGAAGTCAAGCGCGTGTACTGACAACGGTTTCTTTTTTTCTTTTCTTTTTTTTTAAGAAAACACACGAATATATTTTCTTAAAAAAAGGGAACATGAATCTCAGTTGGAGATTTGCTGGGACATTAAAAGAAATAAGTGGGGGTGGGGGGGTGGGAGGGGTGGATGGACATCAGGAATGTCCAAAATGGTGGGAAAGTTAAAATTTCTTTGGCTTTAACTGAGCTGCGGAGGCCTGATGTGTGTGAGTCCAATTATTTCTGGTCTGCAATGTCACGCGCATTATGAGACCGCTGGAGTTTTACAAGCCTGACCTCAGAGGCTGAAAACATTCAGGATTCCCGTCCTTTCTCACGTGCACGCGCCAAGTTTTGCAACCATAAGAAATCAAACTTGTGTGCAGGATTTCAGGAACTCTTCATCACCCCTCCTCCTCTGCCTCACCGCGTGAACCCGGTGACACCTTCATACGTAATAAGAATGTTAAAGTGCAGATGAGATGATCTACAGGCTCTAATGGCGCAGATGCGGGCGTCACTGATGCATGTTGAGGACAAACTTGCACTTTTCGCAGCTGTTCTCGCTCTGCTGGGCTGCGGTGGACGGCGTGGCATCCCTGTGCGCACGCGCGTGAAGTGACACCATCATGTTGTCCTGTGAGTGTATTTTTCTGGGATTCGGCTGCGTTCACAGTCTAGTGTGTGGTCCCTGGAAGTGTTGAAGCAGTGAGCTTGTGCCGCGTGCTGGCTGCGGTTTGTGCGGCTCGGTGTGTGCGCGGATGTTTAAGCACGCGTGCGCATCCTTTGGCTGGAAGGGCGAGGCTGCAAACGCTTGCTCTTCATCCCACGTTATCAAACGATGTGTTTACGGGAAAAACAAACATGTAGGGCCGGTGTCGCCCCCTCAGCCTGCCCGCCTCCCACCCCGAGTTTCTCCACATCACAGCCACACATCTGATGGCCATAAACAGCAAATTCCACAATAATGTAACCTTCCCGAAAAGCAATATTTCCTCATAATCGGCCACATAAAGAAGTTTCTTCATGTTCCACATGTTGTTTCCAGACTTAAAAAAACAAATTGAGACAATGAGACTTCTTCTTCTGTCAGGGTTTTCCATCTCTTTTCTGGCGTTTTTATTAATAAAGGTCACTGCGCGCAACGGCTCTCAGATCATTAAGTGATAAAATAAAATGGTTTATTTTATTATTTAATATATTAATGTTATTTTAAAAGAGAAAACGTTTGTGCACCCAACGCCCAAGAGAAGAAAATGTGTTTATATTTGTCTGTCCAAAGCAAATAAAAGAAAATTCTCCTCATCTGGGAGAAAACTCTCATTCCAGCTACTAATGTAAATACCTGCTGGTTTTAAGTTTTCCCTGACAATAAACACAAAAGCAAAAACCAAAATTGATTTGCTAAGGCTTAAAAAAATGAATAATAAAATAAAATGTAAAACTTTGAAAAGAAACTGAAAATCTGACTTGTTATAGATACTTTATTTTATTGTGTTTCTAATTCATAAACATCACAAGAAACCACAAACTAATTCTAAGCTGGAACAATAAATCAATTTTTCAACTAGAAAAAAAAATTGTTCTGTTGGTTGATTTAATCTTTAAATACATTTTAAAGCACAAAAATACTTTGCCCATCCAACAAAGACGTTAAACTGTGCCTAACTCTGTGGTCCTGGCTTCGGATGTGCCTGTCTGGAACAAAAGTTGAGATTTTCCTCATCATTTTGTTTGTCTGTTCCTCTTCCAGCGTCCTGAACATAAAAACTTGTAGTTTAAAAGTTCTATATGATAAAAAAAAATGACAGAATCTTTGAGTCTGTGACTAAAAAATGAACAAAGAAATTTTATTAAAGCTTTTCTATTTAATTCACTCCACAAATAATTCATTTATTTTTTTTTCACTCATTCAATAAAAAATAAAAACATTTCTTAGCAGGCTGAGCTTTTCCACAAATGATGCTGGATCAAATCATTAAATAATGAGCCAAACTGGGGGCCCAATTTGCTCCAGTCCAGCCTTTATCTCATATGAACGCATGTACACTCTGTATGTTTATGTGACAGCAGGGCTCTTAATATCAACCCCCGTCTTTTATCTGTGCTGCAGAGCCAAGCATTAACCAATAGCTTGATAGCCCTGCTATAAAAGTGGATCTGGAACGGGAAGAGCAGCATATCTCTGGAAATTTCCCTGGAAGGGACACCTCTCCTGTTCTCCCCTGCTATCAGTGCTAATAATGCCCTCGCAGGTCGCTCCGTCTGGTTTGCATGTGAAAGGCAGAAGCCTCAGTCAGGGACAGTGAGACAGCACAGGGGCGGTCAGAGCAGCGTGGAGGCGTCCGCCAGCTCTGCAGGTCAGTTTCAGCTCTTCAGCATTTCCATAAACTTCATACTTCTGCTGCTGCTCTGCTGATCGTGCTGTAAATGTGTGTGTGTGTGTGAGGCGTTTACTGCACCCTGCTTCCTGTATGATTCAAATTTATCACAATGGGATTACAGTGGAGGTGTGTGTGTGTGTGTTATTTCTTCTTTGGCTGCTTCTTCTGAGGAGAGTTTTCTGCGTTTTGTTTGTGAGAGATAGTGAAACTGTTTGTGGAGTTTAGGTTATGTCAGCCTGTGTTTGTGTGTGTTTACGTCTTTGAGCTGGACACGTTGTTTAAGGTGTGTTTGTTGTCGCGTTGTACTCTTCTATTTCTCAGGGTGTGTCCACATTTTTTTGCTCTGCAATCTTGTCTTTGGCCGGTGTGTATTTGTTATGTCTAGAATGTGTAATAATATGGAACTTGATAGCAGCTTATCATGAAAACACAAGTTTGTGCCAGAATAAAACAAAAAAATAAAAAAATGAGGGTCAAACCTTACAGAAGCTCATCTTAAGCTTTTCTCTGACATCAACAGGTGTCAATGAAAGCTCCTTGGAGAGTTCTGACTGTCCCTCAGAGGGGCAATAAACGCGATCGTGACCTCCACCTTATCGACATTAAAGTTGGTTCCCGTCTATATAACAGATATGCAACAGATCATCTTATCATCTCTTTATTAACTGCTCTGACTATCACACATCTTATAAACAATGCAGCACAGAAAAAATTAGGATTTAGAAGATACCAATCTCAGTATCTCAAGACTGATAGCAGTGTTACTAAATCAATGTTTTTAGTGGCACTCTGAGACGTTAACACGCGATCCAGCGCATACCCTCATTCTGACAGTCTCTGGAGCAAAGGGGTTATTGCTCAACATGCCTGTAATAATTACAGGAATAGATTAGCATTTATCTGTGGATGACAGAGGATGTTTATGTGAGATTTCCACACACACAGGTTCACACCCCAATTATTATTTACACCAATCACTGTGGATTTTATGTGCAAAAACCTTCAATTCTTGTCTATGATAAACAAGTTTAAACTTTGATCTGACAACATCTTTCTAGGTTAAATGTTTTAAATTGATAAGTTTAACCTGTAATGTAATTTATGGTTAATGCAAGCACCTATAATTAAAATTTGCTTTGTCAACAAAGGGAAACATTTATGTCCCCCAATCTGGACTAACTAGTTGTACCCATCTGAGGACCTGAAAGCTACACTTATGTTCTCAAACAGAATCTAGTATTTTGTACTGTTTCAGCTAAATGTTGGGACATAATCTGAGGAGGTGATGGGAAAAACAAAAGGAAAGAAAGAAATAGCTATGTTGTCTAGTGTTGAGAAATGAAAAAAAGCTTATTTGTAAAATTAGATTTGTGCATTTCAGTGTATTTATTTATTTATTTTTACTACGATTTAATTCATGCTTAAAAAATTATCTAACTTTGTTCACATTATCCTTGTTTTCATCATCAACCTGGCTGTAGTTCAGGAGTCACTGGTGGTTTGAGCCCAAAACTGGTCTTTACAAGGTATAAACTGCAATGGTAAAGGGTATAACAACATTACCTTTGAGGATAACACCTCAGTAACAAGGCTTTGTACCCCTAAAGGTACAATTAGGTACTTTTTCGTTTGAGTGTTAATCGAATTTACTAAAAGAAATAACTGTCACAAACTGCTGTACTAGTAAAAGTGATGCATTAAACTAAATACAGATATTGTGGTTAAATAAACATGTGCATTTCCAAAATAAATGCCAAGTTTTCTAAATGTGAGAAAAAAACAAAAAACAAACTAAATTTGCTGTTTCAATTATTTCCAGGATCTTTTCTGAACAACTTCACTGTGTTCAGAAATCTGAAAAAAAATCCAGAATCTGCTGCAGCAACACTCAGTGGAAGTTGAATAGAGTCTTGTTTCTGTCAGTTTTTTTTAATGAACTGAGGATCCTGATTGTTTCAGTTTTCCAGAGAAATCTGTGTCCGTGCCTGCTAAATCCAAGATTTTGGCTGTTCAAACACTCCGGATTGTTGCTGTCTGGCTCTCCTTTTCATGAGGATGTGGACTGCAGACAGACAGTCAGGAATGAGGTCTGACATCATCCTGCTGAAATAAAACATCTCATTGATGGTAGCATATGTCTCTAAAACTCCAACATCTCTGCATCAGTGGTACCTTCACACAGATAAAGTCCTCCACGGACACTGATGTCCTCCATACCATCTCAGCTTTCGGCCTGGGTGACCTTTTTAGTTGTAAGAACTATAAAGGTGAAATGAGAATGATTACCTTTCGGATCTTTAGCATGTAAAAGCAGGCGTCAGTTTTTCCTGGAAGCAACTTGAACGTGGGCTTATCTGTCTACATAGCTCGTGTCCACTGTCTTTCCGAATGAAATGAGGTTATGTCCAAAAACCCTTGCGCTGGCATGACGGTTTCTCCTGCAGTGCTGTTGTTCAACTAACTGATGATTCTCTAATGGAGTTTGGACCCAACTGGTGATGTGACCAAACTGGACCCATTCCTGTTTAAAAAGACAAAAAATTTGGTGGATGTTGCTTTTATACCCAATCTTGACACCCTTACCTGCCACCTTTTAATCTGCTGATGGATAATCTTCCAAAACAATGTTATTGTAGAAACCTTTCTGTCTTTGTCTCGATCCCAACTTTTACTGAGTGTGTTGATGCAGCAAATTATGGATTTGTTTATATTTGCTAAATATGATGAAGTTATTAAGATAAACTTTATTGCTCCAAAGAAAAATTAGTCTTGGGCAAAAAGTTCAGGTGCAACTGCCGTAAAAATCTAAAACCTGAGGATGTTAAAAACCTTAAAAACAGGTAAAATTACAATAAAATAATAAAAAGTTAGTCAGTAAAAAATTGAAAATCCTTCCTTTGGTCTTGAGTTAAAAAAAATAAAGATTCAGACTGATTTAAAATATTGCAGATTTCTAAAATGTCCTCTTTAAGTCTATGTACAGTCACATTTCTAATCAAAACTGATTATTTGTGCTTGCAGTTAGTAGCAAAGGTTCTACATCTAACCCAAAGTTTCATCAAGTGCATGTGGTCAAATAATTACAGTAACATGCTCTGCAGAGAAAAAGACAGAAATGTTAAATATTATATGTTGCTAGAGCCATCACTTGTTATTCTCATCACTGACTGATCTATAAGTTTATTTTATGACTATTTCTTTCATATTTGAGCTAAATGCATCAACATACTCATCGGGTTGTAAAATTAAGGAAAAAAATCAAATAATCACAAGACATATTACACCGTGTCCTTATTTAATAATAATAATTATATAAAAAAAACCTAAAATGTAGAAATAGTGTGCAAAAGTCCACACTTACGGCTTCCATAATAAATAATAATAAATTAAGAGGGTTCTCCTGATCAATGCAGTGATAAACTGACCACCATCAGTCTGAGCTCCTCCCCTATCACACAATGCCAAGGAGGAAAGACATCAGCAGTGATCTTAGAGACATAGCTGTTGCTGCCCATCAGTCTAGGAAGGGTTATAAGGTAATTTACAAACCATCTGGAGTCCAGAAAGATTTTTCGTTAGTGGAAAACATTTCAAATCTTCAATCTTTCCGGGAGTGGACGTCCCAGCAAGATCAGACCCAAGATCTACATCTCAGACTCTCCGGGCCTCAGCTAGCAGGTTAAATGTTAAAGCTCACAAAGGTCCAAATAAAAAAAGACTGAACAAATGTGGCTTGTTTGGGAGAGTTGCAGGAGGAAGCCTCTTCTCTCAAAAAAGAACATTTTCACAAAGCTGCATCTGAGCAAACTGCAAGACTTCTGGAACAATGTCCTTTAGGCCAGTGATTCCTAAACCATGGGGCCCAGGCTTTGGCCTCCAGCGCCACCTAGAGGGCTGCAAAAAACTTTTAGTTTTGCACCTGTGGGCTGCAAGGACCGCATAAGTTATAAGCTGAAGTCATGAGAGATATTCCAGTTATCCATGAAGTGTTTAACAAACTCCAATAAGCAGAAGAAGTTCAGCTAGCTTCTAGCCCGTAGCGAACGTTATGGAGAAGTCACAACTGTTATCGGGTAAAAACATTCTTAAAGAGACAATATTAATGGGATTTGGACTGTTTATTATGAAACTCTTTTATATCTTTTCAGGGTCTGCACGTATATGAAACACTTTTGGAGTGATATGATGAACTTTTTAGATAGAAGAGGCATAAATGTCTCCTTAAAAAACAAGCATGTGCTATTTTGCATAGAGAAAAGTGACCTTGAAAACGCTGATAAGTTGTACATTGTTGATTTGCTAATAATGTATGTGAAATATCATATCTACACCTCAAAGTTTTAGCATAATAAACCCAATTTTAATGCATTCTTGCCATCCCTTTATATTTATATAGGTCATATATTTAGGTGTAATTCTATGGCAATCAAAACTATGTCTGCCCTTGAAAAGACTATTTTAAACCCTCGAGCATCACAGCTATCTGAATTGTAATGTTTACTGTTGTATTTATATGTCCTGTTTTATAAGTTTGTACAATTTCAGTAAATGTTCTATTTGTTTTTATTAATAATTTTAAAAAAGAAGTCATCGAGATGTATTTAAAATAAAACATGAAGATGAAAGTGACCGCAAACTCCCTGAAAGGCAAGTAAATAAATGATTTAAAGTTACCGCTACAGGACCTGGACATCTCGCAGTCATTGAGTGGACCATGAAGTCCTGTGGATACCAAAGTATTCTAGTCAGATGTGAGATCTACAACAGAACTGACTGCTGTGAGGAACTGATACTGTTACTGCTGCTGAATCGTGGGGGTTTATTTAGTTTTCAGACACTGTTTGTGCAGTTTGACTCACTTTTACCACCATGTAATACATAAAGGCTGTTAATTATAATCATTATTATTATTACAAATTTATTTAGATAACACTTTACATACTAACAGCTGCTAACAGGAGGAAATAAACTCCTCTTTGTGATTTTCTAATAAAAACAAGCCTTCTCTGGCCACTCGTGACCTGATGATGACTTACTGTAGTAACATTTGGACATCTTATCACTGGGATGTACGGAAAAACATAAAGATGCACAGCCTGGATAAGATTCTTTATCTCTGGGGTCAAATGAAATGTAATAGAAGTGGGATGTGAGGAGAGATGAAGGTGATGCAGAGGATCTGTGTGTGTGTGTGTGTGTGTGTGTGTGTGCTAGGTGAGATGAAGAGATGTCGGCGGGTCTTGATAGGGATCGTCAGCAGCTAAAACGGGATTGGACTTGTTCAGTGATGAAGTCAGATTCTTTTGAGGATTATGTCCGAATATGAGGAGAAGAATCAACATTAAATTGTGTAGTTTACCCTCCAGGTGCAGACCGTCACACTAAAAAGCTGCACTGATTGTAAACAGTCTGTTTTCTTTTATTCACTCGTTCTGTATTGTAGCTACAACATTGTTAGTGGTTGGGTTTATTTGCAGAGCCTCCCTTTTTTCTCAGCAAGCCTCACTGTAAATTATAGCTACCACTGTACTCACATTTAAACCCGCTGCTCTCCACTCTTTGAACTTGTTTTCTCTTTTATTAAACTCTGCCACTCGCATTTTTGGCCTCTGTCTCCCACAATTTTTAATCACGCCAGAGCTAATGGCTTTAATTTATTATTCATCCTGCCTTTTTCCCTGAGCTCTAAATACTTCTCAGATCTCGAGTTTATTTGCTTTTTCGTGGTGTTTTTCAGCTTTGCTGCTGTGTAAGAACGTGAGTGGGTATATAGAAGGTAGAGGAAAGAGATGGAAAGAGAAGGAATGAGCAGGAAAGAAGGAAGATGGATAGAAAATGCTTAAAAAAGAAAAGAAATGGCGTCTTTTGTACAAAGTTACAACAGCTGGAGCTGCAGAATATTAAAGAGTGGGGGGAGTACAGTTTCTAATCAAGTGCTGTGGAACATTTCACACTCAAACAATCACCGTGGATTCTCCCTCATTTGTTCTGGTGGATTTCTGCTCAGTGTCACTCCACAGTGAGACCTTCTGTGTTTTTCCGTTCCCAAATCTGCTCACTCTATTCCATGATTTCCATACACTATTAACCGTTTTCCACAGACAGTTTGCAATTTCTCTCTGCTCACCGAGGGTCACACATGCGGTGGATATTGTCCAGGGTCTGGTGGGTAAATAAATGCAGTCCATTTGGCCAGAGCGAGCTGGCGTGAGTCCTCGTCAGGCCTGCTAATGCTGCTAACGGCATTACGCATATTAGAGTTTGGCTGACGCTTCCTTATCAGGAAAAACTGACCCATGAGGATGAGGCTTGCATGCATGTGTATGGTAGGAGGTTGTATGTGATCAAGTCCAGCTCTCATCTCTTTATAGTTTCCTCCAAACAGCCAGACTTTGTTGTAATTTTTTTGTAGTGGTCGCAAAGCAACAGTTCTCCAGATTATTTAAAAAGTTTTTCTTCTGACATTTTCAGCTTGTTCACTCACTTTCAGTCCAGTCCTTGTACCTGACCATGTTCAGAGAAAATTATGAATCATTCAACCAGTGTTGTGTTGACACATTTTACACAAAGAAAGTAAAGAAACATTTTAAATGTGACCTTTGGGCTTTTTGTATCAGCCTCTCACAAAGACACAGCATTTGTTCCCATTTATATGATAAATATCAAAGATCAGACAGTTTTTAGCAGCAACAAGGTGATTCCTAAAGAGCTGTTGGCTGGAAACGTGACATATGGTGGCAGAAACTAGACATAATGTGGTGGACAAAAGAAAAAGAGTCAGGACTCAAAGCCTATCTACAGCAGAAAGCGAGCTCATGTACTTTTTAGCTGGAAAGAAGTTATAATTGCATCGCATCTGACTGGAAAATTAAACCAGACATTCACTGGTTCTTTTTAGAGTTAATTTAGAACTGGCTCTAGCACCAGACCTGAACCACCACTGGAACCTCTATGATTGAAAAGAGGTAAAAGAGTTGATGTTCAGTAGTTTCCCTGAGAGAACGGATGCTTGGTCAGTCAAAACAGAGTCAAAGAATATGTTCATACTGCAGGTCTTAATGCTCAAATCAGATTGTTTTCAGATATCTCTCTTTTTTTGTGTGTGGTTGTTTATGTTGTCATTTAAATGCAACCTCCATCACACTTCGGTGTGAACTGTACAAGGCCCACAGCTTCCACGGATAGTCCGGTTCGTTTGGAGTAGTGTGAATGCACATTTGCTCTGGTGCAGACCAAAGAAGTGAACTCTGGTCTGCCTAAAAACCAGGGGTTTACTTGCAAGTAAATCATGGCGCAGTTCTCGTCCAGCATGAAAGCAAATAGACCATGACGCGAACCACAGAGAGGAAGGGATGTAGAGCAACATGCAGCCTCTCCTGCTGCTCATAATGGACAGATTCTGGTAAAAACTGGTGAAGACTGCAGATAATTGATGTTGCCTCATTGTTTACTTGAAGCAAAAGATCAGTTTTTGGTTCTGGCCAATCAGTGAGCCAGGTTATCTTCTTCCTCTTACATTTTTCTACTTGGTCATTGGCCGTTTTGGGAAAAGTCCAGGGTGAAAAAAAAAACAAACCTGACTTTTTCCTGGTGTGATTACTTCCTAAATCAGATACTTTAGATTCCCTTGCTCACTTCAGGAATTATTTCCTCAACTTTTTGTGTTGAGGACATTTTTGCTTTGATTGCCACCTACTATTTACTTATCTTCAGGAAAAATAGTTACTTGGTTCCTAAAAATCAGAGAATGAGTCTCCCAAAGAGACAATATTCACTCATTTCATTTCATCCATCCATCCATCCATCCATCCATCCATCCATCCATCCATCCATCCATCCATCCATCCATCCATCCATCCATCCATTCGAGTTGGGTCGCGGGGGCAGCTGCCTAAGCAGGGAAACCCAGACTTCCCTCTCCCCGACCACATTCACCAGCTCATCCAGGGGGATCCCGAGGCGTTCCCAGGCCAGCCGTGTATTTTCTCATTTCAACTACAATAAAAGGCTAAAGCGTCAAAAAAAACAAAAAAACAACAACTTTATCATCTTCATCAAATTCATCAGGGAAGTCAACTTTACCAAAGATTGTGTTTTATCCCAAATCAGCATCTATTTAAACCCTAAGCAGACCAGTTTTAGAGTCTAAATGTCCCCGTACAGAGAATGAAAATAAAGATTAAACTGTAAAGTCTGAAACTGCTTTGATGGGAGTTATTGAGTTGTCCAAACTTCAACAACAGGGCCAGCTTAAGAATCGCTGCAAAGACACTGGCGTCGTATTTCAGGACATCAGCCTGTTTGTTTAGATGGACAACGTTTGGTCTGTAAGTTTTCAAATTCTTTGTGGACTGCAACATAAATGCTGAAATTTTTAGGAAAGATGACTCAGAGAATCTTTGTTAAGGACAATTTATTTATTTATTTTTTGCTGACCACACAAAAATATTTTTTTTAGTCTTTTCATCTTTTTGTTTAGAAAGAAATAAAAGAACAAATCTAGAGAGGATGAAATATATCGGTATATGTGTCACATATCTGATCCCTCTGTTTTCCTGGTTAACCCCTCCAGACACATTTTCTCTGGCTGGAGCTCCTCTGGGGGTTTGGAGGAGGATGGAGCGAGGAGGGGAGAGTCCCATCACCCAGGACAGTCCTGAGCGAAGGGGAGGCAGCCCAGAACTCAGTGGCATCCCGCCACCTGCAAAAAAGGGCCGGCTGGAGCTCAATGGGAGCCCCACCGGGCCCCGCATGCGGCACAATGGAGCCCTTCCACGACCCCTCGGAGGTAAGGATGAAACAGCCTGGGTGGTGTTTACTGTATAGTAGTGACTGTAATAACAGTGGGTGGAAAGATGGAAGGAAATTTTCCAATGCAATAACTGATAACTATAATAAACTAACATCTTTGGGTTAAACGTAGACTCTTCCCACCTCATCCAGGAGGTTTCTGGGCTCTGACACACCAAACCTAAGACAGCTTTTGGCCCAGCTGTGAGCCACATCCTGGCCACGAGTTGAGTTTGGCTCCGAGCTCCATGTTTTTGTGTGGCGGCTCTGCAGGGAGAACCTCAGGCTGTTAATCTATAAGTCAGGAGGGAACTGTATAACACAGGCTTACCAAATAAAGGAGATTGCTCCACATAAACAAGATTTATACAAGTCACTCTGGCTTATCGATTTCTGCGTTCATTGTGAAAGTTCCTCTTTATGCGTGTGTGTTCATGCATGTGTGCATGTGTGTGTGCAGTTATCCATCTGTGTTTGTTGCCATGTTTGCAGAAATGTTTCGACCTTCAGCCATTACAGTTATGTGCAAAAGTTTTGCACCTCTCTTCATTTCTTTATATTTCTCCTCCCCGCAGCCAGATTTTGTTGTAATCTTTTGGGGTGGTGATCAGTATTTCCTAGCTTTCTAAGGGTCTTAAAGGTTTTCTTTGGTTTCTTATTCACTCATTTTCATTCCAGTCCTTGTACTTTTCTGTTAGGTACTTAACACTGACCTATGAATCATTTAAGGATAAAAAAGGTTCCTAATTTAAGGGATGCATTTGATTTGACACATAACAGACAAATTAGCAAAGAATAGATTTTAAATTGGATCTTTAAGCTATTTGTCACAAATATACACAATTTGTTCCCATTTCTTTAGTTTTATCTGTGAAAAACATCAAAGAAAACACAGTTTGACAGACAGAACACAGGATGTTAGCAGCAACAAGGTGATTCCCAAAGAGCTGTTAGCTGGAGACTTGGCATATTTCAGCCTGGAGGCAGAAGCTGAACATGTGAAGGACAAAAAAAAAAAAAAAAGTCAGGACTAAAAACTATCAGATTAACAGGATCTGAAAGTGATGTCCTGAAGAAATTTGAACAGATTCAGCAAAAACCGGAACCGGGACCTGATAGATGCATCTGGACCTTCAGCCGATCCCTCTACTGTTGGCCTGAAGCCTCACCAGAAATGGTCTCCATGGAAACGTGGCTGTCAAGAAGCCGTTCTTAAGGAAGGGAAATAGGGAGAAAAGGCTGAGGTGTGTGACATGACACAAGAACTGGACTAAAAATCTGAAGCAACAGGTCAGATGGAGGGTTGGATCCTCCCCAGAACCCGGACCTCAACATTATTCAAGCAGTGTGGGATCATCTGGACTGACAACAGAACAAAAGGCAGAAACATCCAAAGAAGAACTTTGGAAAATCCTTCAAGAAGCCTGGAGAACGATTCCTGAAGACTAATGTTAAAATGGTAAATGGTCTGTATTTATATAGCGCTTTACTGTACCTGGAACGATACCCAAAGCACTTTACATCATACATCACATTCACACACTGATGGCAGAAGCTGCCATGCAAGGTGCTCAACCATGACCCATCAGGAGCAATTAGGGGTTTGGTGTCTTGTCCAAGGACACAAGACATGAACTCGACTTGGCCTAGGATCAAACCGGCAACCCTCAGGTTGCAAGACGACCGCTCTACCCTGCTGAGCCACGCCGCCCCATACTACTTAAAGAAAAGATGGAAAGCTGGTTTAAGAGGGTTCGGACTGGGATGAAGAATAAAGCTGCTCTGACCAAATATTCACTTTTAAGCTCCTTGGAGTTTTTGCCTCAGACTATGTTTATATTCATGTTTATTTCGGTGAAATGCTGAACTTCAGTTTTCTTGGCAATACATAAAAAACAAGGGATGGCCCAAGACTTTTGCACAGTACTGTATTTCTTTCAACACCCCCATCCTGCTCTCTGTCTAACTAGCAAGTTTTGCAGTAAACAAGTAGATAAGAACTCTGAAAACGACTTAAGGTAAGTTAAAAAAGTTTGACGTTTGCCCCTCGATGGTGTAAAATGATCACATTGTGTTCTGTTTGACTGGTGAAGTTGGCTTTACGGTGGGATTTAAATGAATTGTTGTCCAGTTCTTCTAAAACCAAATATGAGCTTCCCACAGCTTGATTTCGAGAGAATTCTTCCTTTTTTAAATGTTTTCAGTCACAAAACAGTCAGGGGAAGAAATGTCTAATAAATCCAGAGATACTTTATAAAAAAATAAAACTTGTCTTTAAGATGGCAAAGTTGTGTCTGGAAGCTGGAAAAAAGAGGCAGGAATGGTTTGTTTGTTTTATAGTTGTTAATCATTCAGGATGAAGACTCTGACTTTAAAGCCCTTGCAGGGTGGACATTTATAAACCTGTGGCGCAATAATGAAAATCGATCAATTTATTTGACATTGTGTGGTTCCTTTCATATAAACGGATGGCAGGATTTATGCTGGGATTTTTCTCTGAACTCCGGGATTTTTTTCTGTTTAATGAGATGAAATCTTTTCTGTGGGTTTGAACAGTTTGTACAGATAAATCCATCTGGGGGTTCACAAATCAATGAGGAGCTTAGATTTGACCACAGGAAGAAGAAGCAAATGCAGAAAAGGAGAGAATGAATGTTTAAAATGTAAAGAAGAATATAAACGTATGGAAGGAGGAGGAAGGAGGACGGGGTTTCCTGTGCTGGGCTGTAATAATGACGGGTTGCCTTTGAAGACAGGAAACTCGACGTGTCTCCTCCAAACCACATGGCTGCTATGAGGACGAGCCCACACACAAACACACATGTAGACACACACACTCCCACTCTGCCAAAACACACACATCTTATTTTAATGTCCCCGTTCACTCGTCCCTGTACATATTATAGGGATTAGAGGTTAGACGTCGTCCAAACCAGACCATCCAGGACACTGAATGCGAGAGAAGACAGACAGGAGGTGGAGACGGAGGGTAGAGGAGTGCTGGTCGGAGGGAGCAGCTCCATGTTGACAGTTATATTTCCCTGTTGGGGGAAATTCACTTACTTGAATTGGCACAGCGCTCCGGTGTGTAATTCACTCCATGAGAGGCTGGAGGACTGGGAGTCGAGTGATTAATGAGGAGGAAATAGAAATATAGGAATTGACTGATTAAAACAACGGCTGGGACGGGTCGGGGTTGAGGTGGTGGTGGAGGGAAGCTAATGCTGCGTGGGTGTGTTGTAGTAAAACACACAGCCGTTGGCCTGTATCATTAGAACTGGGACGCTGCCTAATGCTCTCAGTCCATCATTTCTTCAGAGGACTTTAATTAATTGTCAGTTGACAGGTGGCCCAAAACCAAAAGCCTTTTAGGAAAAAGGATTGGAGAGGAAGGATTGATATGAGCGCAGGGAGCCAAGAAGAGGAAATTTTGGCATTAGATCCTTCCTGTAAGCAGATAATGAAAAGAGGAGCAAGTGCACATCTTCATTTTTATTAGGATGCAGTGGTTAAAGTAAAAATATTATCCCTTGAGACAACTTTGTGGAATTTTCCCCTGGATTCTCTATGTTAAGCCAAAACATGTTATTTAAAATGATTTTCCCTTTTGAAATTACAGGTGACCCTGTTTCTTAGCAATTTATCTGCCATATTGGTCCTTCTCAGACAAACTGCAGGTTTAGCAAAACTTTTTAAAACAGTAAGACCACAAAAGGTCAGTAGGTGGCTAAAATACTCCATCTGTACGCAATAATCTTAAACAGGACCTGGTCTCATGTGGTCTAGATGCCATCCATCAATAAATAAATAAATAAAATGAGCCTTATCTGCATTTTCATGAGTACAATAAAGGTTTCACAAATCAGAAACTGTTTTAACGAATCATCACGCTCTGTTAAATAATTCAGCCCAGATTTTAATATCCTGAATAGTTTTTCCTTCTTAAAATTAGGATTATTACAACACATTGAATGAGTCCTGGAGAACCAAATCTTTAGATAAGCCGGACTTTACTGATTGTATTTTAATACAAGTTTGTTGGGTAAAAATGGACAAACGAGTGGATCTAAAGGGTCATAATGTTAAGACTTTGGCCTTTATTTATCTGATTTGTTTACATTTTCTTTGTTTAGTTGTTTATTTAAATGTTTGATTAAAGTATTAAGCAGTAACTGTATTTTTAACTGAATAATGAATAGAAAAAGGCGTTTACAGAAAAATAAAACAAAAAATTTGTTTACTAGATAAAAAATGTGCAAATTAGACTAAAATGGAATCTGAATTAAATGAAGAGGCATTTGGGTGCCAAAAGAGCTGAATCTTTGAAAAGAGCCAAAGTTCCCATCACTTGATCCTGGAGTGTTTAGTACCAGGACCTTAGAAATAGATCTTTTAGACCTTGTTGGTTTTGGGGGTGTGCTCACTTCCCACAGAGGCCATTAACTCCCATAATGTCACATTGGAGGCCATGAACACCTCAATCACTTTGTAATGTTCTTTGAACCCTTTCAGGTTTCAGTGCTGTCTCTGTGGGAGGGTGAAACTGGATTCAGCAACAAAATGTAAATATGTGATTAAACGTTAGCTAATAAGTGGGATCTGTTCACAAGTGGTCGCTCAGGACGCTTGTGGGTATTGTAACATCAGGTTGGCATATGGTCCTCTGAGACATGCCACTGTTTCTGTCTGCAGGAAGTGTTCTGGAGAATCTGGGTCGGTTTACACCTGGTTTGAATTTGCATCTTATATGAAAATTTTTCAGGAATTTCTTTGAGCTGTTTTTAACCACACTGACATTCAGTGTTGGTCCTTCTGTTATTAATGACCTAATAAAGGCAGCTGCTGTTATCACACTAAGTCTTTTGTATATTGACTTTGCATATCTGGAAGTGTGGCTATTATTACAAGTGCCTATCTAATAAACCGTTAAACACCTGGGGTTGTGTTAACAGCATTAACAGCACTTTTAGAGTATATGCAGGACTGCACATCCTTCATTTTGCATTTCTGGTTGGGTGCATTACATTGAACATTTAAGGTGTTGCAATACCCAACTTTGTAAAAGAAAAAGCATGAAGTGATTACAAGCTTGACCAACAACAAATACGGTCCACATGTTTGCTGTCTGAGAGGAATAATCCCCGTTGTGATCACAAAAAATTAAAGCCAGGCTTTAAAAGAATCCTCTTGTTGTTCTCTCCTTTAAATGTTGGTGCTTCTTGACAGGTCTGATGATTCCAGTCTTCTGTGTGGTGGAGCAGTCGGATGGAGGGATCCCGACAGACGGATGTGAGGGAAGGGAGGAGCATGCAGAGTTTGTGTTGGTCAGGAAGGATATTCTCTTCTCTCAGCTGGTGGAGACAGCGCTCTTAGCCCTTGGCTACTCCCACAGCTCTGCTGCACAAGCCCACGGTTAGTCAAAAAACACACATGCAGCTAAACAATGCTCTTCTTTAGACTTTGTAAGATGATTTTCATCTTTTAGATTTTAAAACGAGGCTTGACAGATATTTAGCCTTTAGTATAAATGTGAATGAGTTAACTGAAGAAAACATGCTCAAAATGTGGTTAACACACAAGGAACAGGACATTGCTGCACAAATTGATTCCTTTGAGGGGAATAACTGTCTAAAAACAGGTTTAGATTTTGATTTTTATAAGTTTTGTCACACCATATAGTCATAAAGTTTTTTAAACTAGTGTGTCCTATAATAATATAATGTCATATAAAAATATCTTTATCTCACAGAGAATTTAGCAAGTATATCTATACTAACATTTCTACATTATAGCTAATTAAGCTAAAATATGACCAAATGCATGTTAGCTTAGTCTAGCTTGGCTAATGTTTATATTTGTTAATAAACTTGAAGCTCAGCTAACCATGTGCTGGCATCAGCTACATATTTACTGTAAAAATTAGCAAAAGGAGATTATCTCCAATTCTTGTCTTACCAAGAACTGGACATGTATGTTTGAGATATTATTTTGTGTGTTAAACAAATAAGCTAAGATAAAAAAATCTGTGTTAGCTTAACTTAACTTAGCAAAAAAGAGGAAGCAGCTATGCTAGCTTTACTTGAAAGTAACAAAATCCACCTGCAAGTTTTTCTACTTACTATCACACTGATATGTGGATTGGTGGTAAATACATCACCAAACTAATTGTTTTAATATGTTTTCAGTATTTATGCTAAGCTAACCAAGCTTTTTTATCCTCAAGCTAAACTTTTATCCCACAAACTCTCGGCAAAAAGATATAACTTCCCAAAATATCAAACTGTTTCTTATCTATACTTTACCACAAGCTTAGTCTTTATTAGACAAAAAGATAGAAGAAAAACTATGATATTTAAAATCCCTTAAAGTGTTTATTTATTTATTTATTTTTGTTGTTTTTTAATAGATTTAGTCCCTGAACTTTTTAATTTTAACTTGAATTTTAGAAGTTTTGAACTCAGTGTGTCCCAAAATCTTAAATCATTTAGGAAATGCACTTACATTACTATGATTCGGACAAGTATGGTTGAAATTATTATTATTAAAATTTTGTATGTAAACTAAATTAACCAACTGATTGTTAGCTTAGCATAAACACCACAACCAGCCTAGCTCAACCTGGCGGCAACAAAATCCACATCTGAGGACCGTGCCATTGGGCTTCCTTCTAGCTTTGTCTTTAATAAGATACTGAAATGAGGATCTACCTCATGAAAGCAGACGACAGCCTCAAGTGTCGAGCAGGATTTTATTGGGGGAAAATAAATCCCCAGATGAGCTGCACATCTTTTTTTCATATTTATGGTCCCCAAGTGAAAGAACCCAGAGTACAGCTAACTGAGGGTAGTAATTGCAGCATAACAACAAAAATAACAAAAAAAAACTCTCCTACACCAATTAGAAAAGTAAAATTTATAGAATTTATGGACATACGTTGTCTAAAAACGTGAGGTTGATGCTCAATCGAGACTGCTTTGAAAGTAAAAAGTTTGAAACCATAACACATTTCTCTCTGTGTAAACTACAACACTGCAGCCTGGGGGCTGAGACAAGAACGGCCTTTCAGCAGAGTCTCCCTCTAATCAGCGTTCTAAGAAGAAAACTGGATGTGAATTCTTGCTCTCAGAGGAAATGCTGCTCTGTTACAGTGGCAATAAGCACAAGAATGCTTAAAAAACACAACAGAGACACAGACAGAGCCTGTAAAAGTCATTAAAGACACAACAAAGAGATGGACAGGAATGTCCCGGCAAGACAAAAATACACTGTGTGTGTGTGTGGAGTATGTGTGAGGATGTTTATGAAACAGAGAAAAAGAAAAACTCTGTAATTTATTGTTGCACACATGGTAGTCATTGCAGCAGGACAGTGTCATTTACTGCTGTCTTCTCTCAAGTATGCAGAATATTCTATCTGGAGAAGTTGCTTCACATCAATATAAAATGGTAACAACCGAGTGACAGTGAGCGGTGCGGCTATTGCAATAGACTGAAACTGGTGGGAGATCCCCCATCTGTTTGAAATCTTCCTGCAGCGTTGGCGTGCATGTGCTTGTGTCATCCCAACATGGTGTTTTTGAGTGTGGAGACATGTGAAGTGCAGTTTATATAGATATAGAAAAATCTGGTTATGCAAATCTGATTCACCATACAGGGCAAAGGTTCATGTTTTTCCTTTATTTGTCACCTGTTGTATTATTGCTTTTGTTACCCAGGTAATCCCTTTATTGCCTATAGGCGTTTAGCTCTTATCTGTCTGCCAGCCCACCTTAAACAGGCGGTGCATGCTCAAACTCCACCTCTGTTTACCCTCAATACGCCTCACTTACATCTAGCAGAACAGTTACATCCAGAAAACAAAACAAAACATGGCATCACAGCTGCAATAAGATCAACATCTCAGAAGGAAAGTAATACCTCTCATAAGATAATATTAATGATCAAAAGCCTTTTGAGAATAGGTGATAACACCCTGTAACGAATGAAAATTAAGGATTTACTCTTCTTTAGTTAAGGTTGAAACCGTGTTTCATCTCCTTCCACAGTATTAAGTACTGACACACCTTGTTAACCTGTCATGACGTGTGTTTACCTGATTTAAAAGGCAAAAACATCTAAGTTAGGAGGCAGGAATAGCATGATTATTACCTATGAGACTAGAGTTCATCTACAGTTTTGTACGTTTAATCACAACTTCACGTCTGTTTTCTGTTGCAGTTTAGCTTGAGTAATTAAAAACTAGGTTTTAGCATAAAAAAACCTGATCAATTAGGATAAAAAAACTAATCTCACAGAGCTTTATATTCTGATAGTGTACATATATCTATACATATATATATATATATATATATATTTATATATACAAACCTATTTATCAGACAATTTTTTTTAATTAAAATGCAGTTACAGTTTATTTTCATTAACTTTTTAATATTAATATTGCTGATTTAGTTTGTTATGATCTGTTGGTTTTATTGATTTGTAAAGAATTTGTAACATTTATTGTGAAAAGTGCAAAATAGATAAAAAAAAATATTATTATTATCATTGTATTTTCTAATATTGGTATCAAAACATTGTGTCTGGAAGTGGATCTTAAGAAAGAAAAGTTAAAAGTTGAATCACTGCCACAAACAGCTTATTTAAAGGATTTAGATCGATCTGTGGTTTAACTGTTTATTGGTGGTTTTATCCATCTGATAATCTCAGATGCTAAATAACATGTTTTTTCTTTAATATGAAGTAAAAAAAGAAAGAAAAAGATCACCCTTGTAAGCCGTTTCTGCTGCCGGCTGTAAAATTCAAAGCTGTACTTAACAGCCTGTTAAAGAGAGTAAGAAAAACAAACATTCAGATGCACTTTATCCTACAGCGATGGCCTCAAACAGGCCTCTGGAGCGGTATGGTGGGTGTTTGCTATGGTTTGCAGATGAATGCTATTAGTAACACTTTTAGCCTCAGTGTTTTTGCCAAGTGTCAGGGGAGGTCTGATCAGAGTTTGGAAAAATGATGAGCAACGCCGGCCCCCTGTCCACATCAATGCACACCAAACGGGACATCTCAACTCCACACAAACAAAGCTCAAAGAGCAACGCTCACCTACATGTGCACGCATTTAAAGACTTTATCTAACCCATGCAAGGATGCTTTTATTCACACACATACAATCAGGGTGGAACCTCTCAGACAAAACACACACAATTCTGAGCTTCTCTCAAATGAATACGTTTTGTTTTTTAAAACAAGTGTTTATGTTAAATGAATAATTTCTGGTTTAAATTGTACATTTTTCCCTTGCGGTTCACAACCAAAATTACATAGAGTCTCAGCTATTTTCTCCCTGTTTGAATTGTGTCCTGCATTCTTGTGTCCCAGCGGTGTATTTAAAGGACCACGGCCTTTCTTTAATTAGCTCTGCCCAGTAATTAACTGGATGATATTGTTTATTTCAATTATAAGGGTTTGAAAGCTTTTATAGAATGGATGGGAGCAGACCTGTACTTTACGGCTTTAGCCAGCGAACGGTTAACGGTGCCACGTCGAACAGGCCGTAAAGGGTCACTGCTGCAGATCAGCAGTTCACCGGACATCTGAGGGGAAACCACGGACACCACGTTAACGTACAGCTTCAGTTTCTGCTCAAAGCTAATTTCTTTTTTATATCATTTCCATAAGAATTAAGGTTACAAAGTGTTGATGACCACATCCATAAAGAAAATCCATACATCTGTCTACTTGTCCAATAAGTTGTACTTCCATAGTTACATTCATGATACGCTCCACAAACACATCCACATGTTACAGAGTTTTGCTGCCACTTGGAGGCAGTCTTAAATGATGATAAAGATTGTCTGAGCTTTTCCCCTATGCTTCTTTATTCTTACCTTTTTTAATGATAACATCTTTTGGAATCATCGTCCTTTCAGTTCAAGCTAACCTTCAACAAATCAATATTCAGCCATCATGCAGCATCTTGTGTTTGGATGAGAGCGATGCAGATGGATACCTGTGTGTCATAGAGCCCGTTTATATGACAACCAAAATCCAATAACTGGGAGTGACTACATAATTGTAATAATCGGTTACTGACACATTGGCATACGCTTATAGACCCATGTCTACATTTCCCCGTCTATTATTGGATTTCTTTTGTAGGACATAGATATACGTTGAACATGGCGGCACCCACCGTCTTCAGGTTAGCTGCTAATGTGGGAGCTAATAAGCTGGAAAAACAGGCAACACATGACTGCTTTACTGCGTTTATACTCGCCTTGGTGTTTGTCTTTAGCATCCCATGACGTTTTTTTGCACATGAGCAGATGTAAAAAGAATAAATAAATCTGATAGGGGTCTACATGCACAAAGACATCAGAGCATTGGGGAGTGTTAATACATGCATTTATTTTCTATACCGCTTCATCCAATTTATGGAAGCTGGAGCTGGAGCCTACCCAAGCAATTAACAGGCGAGAGGCAGAGTCCACCCTGGACTGGTCACCAGTCCATCACAGAGAGACAAACAACATATTCACTCCCAGGGATAAGTTGGAGTGACCAGTTAACCTAACATGCATGGTGGGAAGAAGCCGGAGTACCTAGAGTGAACTCCTTGGCGAGAAGTTTCAAACCAGCAACCTTCTCGCTGAGAAGTCACTCTTGCGGTGCTAACCACACCACCAAGTCTGAGTTCACATTATCAGATAACTGTCATCTGATACAGGGTATTGGATTACACTGTCTACATGACCTTTTTAATAATCTGGTAAATCCAGAAATCAGATAATAGATTTGTGGTGTGCATGTAAACAGGCTCACTAAGCATGAACCTTAATCTAGCAGTACTCCATTAGCTACTGGTTTGACTGGTGACCAGCTGGATGGGGCTGAAAGTCAGTCATTGAAAGCATGTCTGTGGTTATCCTAGCCGTCCTTAAATTTACAGTAAACCATTGTTAAAATCTTTGAAATATTCCAGATATTTCAGGCGTTTAATGTAATAAATTGATGATCAAAACAGATACCAGAATGACAGAGAAATCTTGGCTTCAGTCACTGGAAGGCCAGAGATCCACATCAGCCAGAGCCTGATTTCTTCAGTCTTTCTGCAAAATCTTTGGCCACATGTTTGTAAAAAGCTCTGTAAAACAAGCTGAGATGTCTCTAATGGCCAGGCTTATGTTTCAGAGCCTGTAAACCTCCAGGGCTACAAAACTGAATCAGAAATGCTCCACGAGTCAGCTGAGTGTCTGGATCAAGTCTGGAGTTTGAAGGCCCTCTTCAACTCAACAAATGTGTTGTGGTTTGTTTATATTTGGGCGTTTGAGCTTCACTGTTTGACATTTAAAGTTTGTTTATGAAATCTGAGTTTCTCTGAGCTTGAGTGAAAGGGTTGAAGGTGTGGACCTGTGGAAAGGATTTGTGACTTTTCAGCTGGCTTGGAAGCTGACCAGAGTCCAACAAACAGCATAAAGAATGTGATGTGGAAATCTGAAGCAGAAAGAAAACAGAAAGAACTTTAAAGACATATTTTATCAAGTAGCTAAACTTTGGAAAATGAAAAGTATTTACAGAATATGGATTTCTTTTTGTACGGAAGCCAGGAACGGTCCTGCTTGAACATTTTTGCTATTTCAAAATAAGGGTTTTAATGTGTCTCAAAGACAAGATAAAACAAAGAGGACCTTTGTTAACTTCAGAAAAACCTGCACTGTTATAGCCTCTGACCAAATGCAACATTTGCCGATTAAATTAGGTGCTACAGCACATTCTCAAAGTAATCTTGATCATCTTAAGATCTCGAGAAAAAAAAAAAAAGATCATCACCAGTTACAGGATGTTGTTATCTCGAGAAATGGACGATATCTCTAGTTAATGAGAGAATGCAACTAATGTGATGATGGACTTCATTATCTCCAGATTACAGAATAATTACCTCGTCATCTTGAGATAACAGCATCAAAAATAAATAATTGCATTAATGGCTGCCCTTGGCTGCTGTACTTTTAAATGTGAGGAAAAGTCATAGATGACATTCAAACCATATGAGACACAAATTATCATTCAAAGTGGTTCTGACATCTTCAAACATGCCTGTAGAGAATATGTAACTAAGCTAATTTTGGCCAAAAGCTCTGGTCCTTTCTTAACCCTCTGGGGTTTGACAGACAGCCTGGAATGTCCAAATCACATAAACAATTTAAGATGATGTAACAGAAAGATGCAGCCACAAGAGTCTCCATTCCAACTTCTGTTGACAATGTGGACCTTAGGCTATAAACCAGTTTTTAAATTGTGTCGATAAACCAGTAAAACCAGAGTTATAATAAAAAAAAAATATATACAGCATACCTTTTCCTTGTATATTACCACCAGTTTGGTTCAGGAGGAAATGATAAAAAAAAAGCCCGATTATGAGGAAAAAAAATTTAACTCCTTTTTTATTGGTGGAAAAATGCACAACATCAACCAATAAAAGAAAAACAAATAACACATGACAATGATGCATTTGGTTGCTGGGGAGAAGTTGTGGCAGTAACTAAAATAAACCAAAAGCATATTGAAGTGCTGCCTCTTGGTGGACAGGAGGACTAATACACCCTAGAAATGTCCAAACTGTAATGTCCTCTCTGCCTTTTAGTGGACAGGAATTGTGTCAAACAAATAATTTATGTGGTTGTGAGGGACCGAGGCCAAGGATGAAGAGAGCACAGGAGGTTTTTTAAGGAAAAAGTCTTTTGACATTTAATTTTACCAAAAAAACAACAAAAATACAAATTCCTAAATAAAGTTCTGGGCCCATAAAAGAGGTCAACTAAACAGAACATCAACATAAGGAACTGAAAACTAACTGACCTAACAAACTGACACACAAGGGAAACTATATACACTGGCTGATCAGACCATTTTGACACAAGAGGGAAATATATAACATAACCATCTTCAGCTAACTTAATAAACTTAACTAATTCACAACAGAACTTAAACAATTTAGATTCATAACTCATTAGGGAAACATAAATCTAAATAATCTTACTTCTACATAAAGAACAAACAAAGTAATACAAAACAATAGAAAATCTAAACCCCTCTCCCACTATCTTTTTGCCAGATGGATGAGTCCAATTAGGCTGTAGCCTCGTCAATGGAGATCCACCTCAGCTAGGACTCTTAGCAGGCTTGGGCCTCCCAAACACCAACTTCCCCAGGAACTAGTAACTCAAAGAAAATGCATATTAACTGAAAATAAACCAAACTAACAAGGTGACAAGAATGAGTCAACTAAAAGTGTGCACCCAATCAGTTAACCCCTCCTGCCAAACTTGCTAAGAAAAATGTGAAATATAAAGGAAATGGTAAATATTACAAATAAAATTATTTAACTGAAAGAAAAAAAGGTTACCAGACCAGGCTCAGTGTGTGGCTGTCTAGGCGGCCATCACAGTGGTATTTTATGGTTTAAGACTGATAAAACAGCTGTAGAAAAAATTCCTGAGACATTACTGCATTTAGGTGTGAATAAATGTATACCTTGCTGTTTAGTGACAGTCAAAATTCATCACCACCCAGGTGAAACCCAACATATGCTCTCAGCTCACTGGTCAGTCAATGAAACCCTCGCTGGTTGGATGTAGTGCCTTGCAGCAGTGACAAAAATTTTATATTTTTCAACTTTTTTGGGTCACGTCCAAGCAGCAACCTCGACTAATAAAATATGAAGCCTATGCGGAAGTGCAAAAAATTGCAGTTCACCCCTCATCCACTAGAGGCTCCAAAACAGAGCAAATCCCCATAAACTCCCATGTTAAAAAAAAAACAACTTCACAGCAGAAATAAACATGTTTAAAGCCTGGTACAATAATCCATTTTAGGATTAAAAGGTCAAGTTCTCCTTCATGACAACTGTGAGGGGGGTGAATTTTTTTTCTACCTTATCTGTTTGGATGTTATTTAATCTTGAGGTTTGGCATAATTAGGGGCGTGTCCTTTTGATTAACAGGTATCCAATATCCACGGCAAGAAAGGAGAGTGCAGCACAACCATGGTTTTTAGCCAGCTAACTGCACACCTTAGCTTTAGCCTCCGTTAGCTGGTTAGCTCCAGGTTCGTTTGTTAGCTCTTAGCTACAGGCAGCTCGGAGTTTGATGGGTGTCAATCATCCACCCCCACCTTCACAGTCCCCCTCTCAGCTCCACCTCTTTGCCTATTGTTGGATTTTCCGGGAACGTCAACATGCATAACGCTGCCAAGATGGCGATTCAGCTCTTCAGAAACCTACGGGTGACGTCACGGAGGCTCCGTCCATCTTTTAACTACAGTCAATGGTTGCGTCACATTGCAAACCCACATCTACGTCTACGTGAACGAGCTCAACATCTCACGTTCACAAATGTTGCCTGTCGCTTGGCTGGAGGAGGGCAGCGATTTTCGCCTCATTGTGCAAGTTCCATAGGAAATGATGGAGAAGGAGCAACACCACATCATGGCAGCTCAAATATTCTTATATTTGACTAAGTTTGGCTAAATTTAACAACAAAACTCACACATTCCCAAATCCTCCTCAAACTGAAACCTAAAAGAAAAGAGACACCTTACCCCTGAAAAAAAGAGGTTTGGGTTTTCACCTTTGTGTTGACTTTGATGATGAGAAACTCCTAATTGTGGACAACAGGGATGAGTCAGCTGTACTGTACGCAGGATTTCCCTAAGTGTGTGCCAGGGGCAGAACCTGGAACCAGTTTGTAGGGAGGCTGCTGCAACCATTAAGACTAACTGTAGCACAGGATTACTGAGCGTGCACGTGTGTCTGCGAATATGTGCGTACACAAGAGTGTTGATGGGAGAAGTCAGAGACATCCGTGTGGATTCGGAGACATGAGCCAAGCCACTAGCCGGCCACATGAAAGCCCGTCTCCGGGAGGTGGAATTTTAATGTGGAAATGGGAACAATGATTTCTACTTTTAAATGTGCAGAAGAAGCAGAGCTCATTGTACAGCAGACCAAGAATGATGGATGAATTATTAATGCATCACACTGCGAGCGTGTGCATGTTTGCATGCGAGCCGGTACATGTCCACTTCTCTGTGTGCTGTCATATGTCCTCTGTGAGTTTGTGTTTGTCTGCTTATTCATCCGTTTGCTTCCACCCAACTGGGCATTAGTTTTATTTTCAGATGTGCAGATGCTGCTCGGTGGAGAGGAAGACAGGAAATAAATTAGACAATAGCAGGAGAAAGAGAGGCTGGATGGTTTCTGCGTTTTGTAGAATGACTAAATAAATAAATGAATAAAATAAAATAAAAAACTCCTCTTTGCACGTAGGATTGTTTTAAAAAAAGGGATCACAACCACGCGTGACGATGTGACTGCAATAGAAGAAAACAAAACAGGATATTTTAAAAATGTGTATTTGTATGTTTATCTCACAAAAACGAGGCTCAACTGATTTTTAAAGCAGCTGATGTTGCTTACCTTTTATAAACAGAAACAAAAAGGTTTTATATTTTCAGAGCTTGTTCTGATTCTGTCTCAAATGTCTCCCTGGTGGTCTGAGGTTCCTCTCTGCCCCAAGGGAGCTCAGGCCGTTCTCTGCATGGTGTTTTAATGATGCTGCCTCTGCATGACCAAATAATTAAGAACACGGTTTGGCCCGAGTGAAACAAAGATATAACTGAAAAGAGGAGATCAGAGGGGAAGGAGCTCCATAGAAGAGAGGAAGAAAAGGGGAGAGGGAGATGTGAGGGACAAAGAGACGAAGGGAGACTTCTCCAGATCCGTCTGGATCTCATTTAGAGGACAGTAATGGGATTAGCTTTGTTTAGTTTTCACAGTTCCAGCTCGTCCCTAGGAAAAAAAAAACCCTAAATGTGTATTAATCTGTGTGTTCTGGTGTGTAGAGGACAAATACATTTGCGTGTTTGAGCTAATAGTCAGTTTGAATTATTAATACAAAACTTTTTGCAGGACATCTCCAGGACACTTTGTGGTTTCATGTCTCATCTAAACTGCTGACAGTGGGGTCAAAGGATGAACACACGAGTTGAGTCTTGGTCAGTTTTTGAACATTATTTGTACATAGATATAAAATCTGGTGATGTTCCAGTATACAAGGACATGGAAGTAACCAGGATTTGATCATGTGCACGGTTTTGTCTAATTTTCTCATCATATGATGAGCTGCTATGATCTGTATCAATTTACATTGTTCATAGTCGTCTTTGTAGCAGATCCAGGATAAGAACTTATCTAAAAATGGTAAATGGTCTGTATTTATATAGTGCTTTTACTGTACCTGGAACGATACCCAAAGCGCTTTACATCATACATCACATTCTGTTAGTTGATGCAGTAGAAGACATCAGACAGTAGAGGTGGAAGGTTAAAGTTTAAAACAAGATGCATCGTCCATTAAGGAACCTGAGCAGGAACAAAGTGAAGATATCTGCTGTCCCATCATTTTACTCCTACTGGTTCTTGTTCATGGTATGAGTGCAACAGTGGCTCAGTGGGTTATCCCATAACTGGAGGGTTTGCCCTGTCATTGACACTTCCCTGTGTGGGAAACAATGGTGCATGAATGTATATGGATGGTGGCTGGAGAGGTTTTTGGCTTGCATTGGATGCCATGGATCGGTCTGCCCCAGGGCAGCTGTGGCTACGCATATAGCTTATCACCACCAGTGAGTGAATGAATAATGGATTCAGTGTCAAGCGCTTTGAGCGCTTTGGAAAGTACAATATAAATCTTATTACTCATTCTTCTTCTTCTTATTATTATTATTAGTTAAACCTTAGATGAAAACTTTCTAAACATATTTTTGTAGATGTGTACATTCATTTCCTGCAAGAATCGACCATCCGATTTCACACCAGAACATGCGATAGAACACAATATGCAAACCGATATAATATAATATAATATAATATAATATAATATAATATAATATAATATAATATAATATAATATAATAGAATAGAATATAATATAATAGAATATAATATAATATAATAGAATATAATATAATAAACCAATATGATATAATATATATCTTATATCCTGAAATCTTAAACCAAGTATTTAAAAAAAAAATGAGGACTTGAGCCATCGTTTATTCACAACCCTTTCAGATCACAGTTAAATCTCAGACTTTCTCATTCTCTAACTTTGGGATTTTATATGAAAATACTGATGCAGTGTGACATACACTTATATATTAAATAATTTATTTGTGCAGCAAAAACTGCTAAATAAATGACTTTAAAAGTGTAAAATAGACTCAAATGGGCATGTTACTGAAGGACCATTGTGGTTCATCTGCATTTATATGCAAGTCTTATCAGTTAAGTTTATGAAAAAAATTGAACCCTTTAACTTTTGTACCCTCCTTAATTGACCTTTGTGGCCAAAAATGTCTATGCACAAGATCCGCTATAAAATCATCAAAAATCAATATGTTTTACAGCTTTTTTTTTTTTAATCACTCAAAGAACTGATGACTTGAGCCAAACTTACTAACATTCAATCATTTTTAGAATTGTAAACCTTTAAATGCCATTTTGAATATTTAAATTACTGTTTATCTATTAAAATAATTACATAAAAATGTAATATTTTCTATATCATAAATATCTGGGGAATGGAGTTTTTGGGGAGATTAGACTCTTGCATGTATCAAAGATTAGCATCAAAAATTACTTGATTGCATAAGTGGTTTTTTGTTTGCATTAGACATTCCCTCTGGGCACACTTATAGCTAATTCACATCACAAAATCTGCTATAAAATCATCATGAATTAAAATTATTCACTGTTTTTTTTTTTACCAACTTCCGACCTGCTCAAAACTATAAAACATGCTATATTTTAAGATGTTTACATTTAAATGCCTGTTTGATTATTTGAATTATTATTTATTAATAAAAAACATACAAAAAAGTACACTATATTAGGAGGATGCATATGTAGTGATAATTTCAGACGATGATATGTCCAAGATTAGACTGAGTATTTATTGTATTTTTATATTTTCTCAGATTATCCTTCTGGTGACCTTTGTGGCCAAAAATGTCCCATTGACTTCCAGTAAAACTGCATATTTTTAATCTCAGAGTCATCACAGTTTAAAACAATTTATTCTTTAATGTCAGCATTTGTTAAGAAAAAAGTACTCATTTTTGACATTTTTACTGGATTCCACTAGATTAAACAATTTTCCCATTGTAGGCAGGGTTGGGAAAACCTTGTATTTTTAGTCCCATGACTCCTTGTTATATTATAGTCACGGGACTATCTTAATACTATAACCTGTCTGCATGATTACAATGGAAACCATGATGACAGAGCTCCTTTAACCTTTAAACAACCAAATCTATATCACAACATTACCACATCATAGAGGGGTTATTGTTTAGCAGTCTTCTCTGTCTCTATGCAGGTATCATCAAGGTGGGAAGGTGGAACCCTCTGCCCATCCACTTTCTGACTGATGCTCCAGAAGCCACCGTTGCCGACATGTTGATGGAGGTCTACCACATGGTCACGCTACACATCCAATTACACAGGTCAGATTCAGCTTATAAAATGCGACACAACAATTTCTCTTACACTCATCAGATTTAAGATATGTGGCATCAGATGGTGAACAAAGAAAGACTGTGTTTGTATTTTATGAATAAAATGAGGTATCAGACACTTGGTCCACCGGCACCTGACGTCACTGCAGAAGTATTGAAACACTAAAAACCCAGCGAGAGTTTATCTATCGCCTTTCAGAGAGAGTCTGTGAGTCAGAAAACTCCTGATTCCAGAGAAAAGTGAAGCAGAACAAGTCCTGATGCACAGATGAAAACAGATAAACTCCAGATGATAGGGTTATTTTTGTTATTGTTTAGGCACATACCAGCCAGATTTGTTTGTGTGTTTTTTATGTATATCCATGGCAACTGCTGAAATTTGTTATGCATTGTGCAGAGAGTGGAAATAATTTTTTGGGATAAAATTTTATTTAAAAAAGTTGAAAATGACCCTCAACAGGAAACTTCAATCTGGAGTTGATGTTTTGGATGATCAGTAGGGAAACTGGAGGTGCTCATTTAGGCTAATGTTCACTTTGTGCTGTTTATTAGATGAGCAGAATGAAGCCCCAGCTGCAGACTGTATAACATCTAGTTTTACAGTAATTAATTCACTAATCATATCTAAAAATGGGTTATTTATTATGACGACCACCTTCTGAGACCTTATTTAATGCTCGGTGAGACTATGTTATATATGTTTTTATGCATTTTTAACATACATGTTCAACAGTATGAGGTGGTACGTAGGGTGGTACCCTCAAAAGTACTGCTGTTGAAACCTGAACAATGGGTATTAATTTGTGCCCTTGCCGTGTGTACCTTATAAAGACCAGTATTGTTAAATTAGGGTACAAGATGACCCCCAGAGGTACAATGCTGGTCTGGAAGAGTACAAATAAAGATCCACAGTTGAGGGTACAGCAGCAGTACCTCTGAAAGTACCACCCCAGTAACAATCTTTTGTACCCCTAAAGGTACAATAAGGTACTTTATCTTCAGGGAGTGTACCAAACATAAATAACTAGAAGCACTCAGCGAGCACAGACCTCCACCAAGCCATTGTCAATGATTGTCGGCATTAGTTTTTGAAATATATGTTCTAATGGCAAAATCCTTATCTCCCTATGGGCAGGTGCAAACCTGGATGGTCACGTGACCATGAACAGCTTGCCAGAGTAACCAAACCCTGCATCGGACCAGTGTCTATGTTAAAGTGCACAACTTCTTCTCATAGTTTTACCTTTTCTCCATTGATTTTTGGTAGAAAATTATCCATGATGTGATAGTTATATTTTCCCCTCAGTGTCATGGCTAGAAAAAGATGCAAGGCGAAGCTAGTGGCAGCAGGACTGAACGAATGTTCTTGTGTTTATCCACTGTCACATTGTGAAGGAGCTGCTAATGAGAAACATTAAAAAACCACCAACAGATGTTTGTTATTGTTACTGTAACCAGACATTTCATGGTATTTTTTGTTTTACTCACCAGTCAAAATGATCTGAACAAACTGCAGAATGTTTCGAAGAACTATTCGAAGGTGGTGTCAGCACTGGCAAGATTGACAGCCGCTAACCAGTTCTCACGTCTTTCAGCATATTTAAAGGAAAGCCTGTTAAAATCAAAGTAAAATCTATGAGGATCGACGCTGAAAATCTGACGGTGTTTTGTTTTCACTGACGTTCCTGGATGTTTGCTCCTGCCCTGCGCCTGTAAAGAACCCTTTAAAAAAATCCTGGATCCAGGCAGCGATACAGATCACCCCCAAAATCTAATCATTTGTTCCTTATTCCATTTCTGAGATTTCCTTAAAATTTATTCAAATTACATCTATAACTTTTTGAGTGATGTTGCTAACAGACCAACGCTGCTGAAAACATCTCTGCCTTGGTGGAGGTAAAAATACTCATTCATGCTAAGTGATGACAACTTTTCAGCTCTGGAATAAGATCTAGCTAATGTTAGCATTTAGCATTAGGCCATGTGGTGTGCATACGTTGTTCTTTACAGCGCAGCGTAGATTCTCTACTGCTGTTTTGTTATTAGCTTTCTGGTCTGTTTTCTGGGTATTCGTGCATCTCTGTGCTCATAAACTGTAGGATTAGGTTTCCCACTCCATGACACAAACAGTGCCACACACTTTTCTTTTAGTCTGTGACACATGCAGAGCTGGGAATCCAAAAAGAAAAATTTATTTTCCCAACACACAGTCTCAACACAAATACTGTGTGGACAAAAGAAAAAGAAGGAGTGGAAGAGAAGAAGACTGGACCTGATGAGTCAAGTTGTCACATTACTGTGAAAGCAAGTTACCCAAAATCTGAAGATCTCCTGAAAAAAAGTCTCTCTCTGGGCGTGGGTTGACCAGCATTAAGTCTGCCATGCTGTAACAACAGCCAAGTTCCTCTCATGGCTGGAGGGCTTATCTGGATATTCATTGATCCTAGAATGCAAATTTAGGATCTGAACTACATCAGGATAAAATAAATCATTGTAATTTGTGCAACCTGTTTCATTCTATCCAAAAACATCCTGTGAGATGCTACAAAAGAAATCATTGATGGTTCATCTTTCTGAATTAGCATGAAGACATGTCTGATCCTTGCGTGTGGTTTGGGTTTGCTGTAGTTTTTCAAAGCTGGAGGATCTGCCCTCTGAGCAGTGGAACCACGCAACTGTCAGGAACGCTCTCAAAGAGCTGCTGAAGGAAATGAACCAAAGCACTCTGGCCAAAGAGTGTCCACTGTCACAGGTAAGAGCTGCTCCCAGATCAACAATTTACTTTAACCCACGTACACAAAGCAGCTGCATGTGTAGATCTCCATCCTGCTCTTGTAGTGTGTGTGATGTGTTTGCATGTTGTGTTTAAATGGGTCTCTGGCAGGGGTGTTGATCGCTACATCAATTGCAAGCATATGTGTGTGGCGGGAGATTCCCTCTCTGCTGCTCCGGCTTGTGTTTCCATGGGTGGCTTCCAGTCATGATTAATGTTTGTCTATTTCTTTTGTGTGTATGTGTGTGTGTGCCATGTGGTCGCGTGAGTCCAAGCATTTCATATTATGCTGGTCATTACTTATCTTTGCTCTCTGTTTCTCTCACAGAGTATGATTTCCTCCATCGTAAATAGCTCCTACTATGCCAACGTCTCCACAGCCAAATGTCAAGAGTTTGGTCGTTGGTACAAGAAGTATAAGAAAATCAAAGGTGAGCACAGCAGACTTTGGTCCAATGGCCTTAAAATGAACAACACCTGGTGTGTTTGTCCGTCCACAACATCTCCCAAAATAACACAAATGAAATAATTTGATGTCAGGATTTAACACTTACAAGCTATTTAAGCTAAATTTAGGTGAAGATATCAAAAGAGCATCCCAGCGATGTGGCATTGCACTCCAATAATGCTAAAAAAAACAGGTTTACAAAAACAAAAGCCAGAGAATTGATTTCTCATCCTCCATCCTTTTTCATGCCAAAATCCTACATTACCTACAATACCACTCTGGAGAAACATAAATGGATCAGGAAAACTTAAACATCTGGGAAAAACACAGCAAAACAAACAAACAAAAAATAAATCTTGACCTCCTTATGGAAGTGTTCTGCATACTGTCATGAGGGTGAGATACAGCCTTTTCCTTCATGTTTACACTTAAAAAAATCATTACCACATTGGTAAACAGCTTTTTCTGGGCCGCTGTCGACTCTGAAAAAGATTTGCAGAAGAGTTTAGTCATCCAGTAAGGAGCTCATGTCTGGTTCCACTGGTCTCATAAGGGAACATAGAATATCTACGTGTCACAATGAAGACGACAAATTTTAAAATAGTAAAAATTCACTTTTCCTCTTTTATAAATGTCGGCATTCTGGCAGCTTAATCCCATGTTTTATGATTTGTAGCACTAGTCTTATCTTTATAATATCGAAACCAAACCCAACATGAGTGTAAATGACAGCAAAGAAAAGTTGCTAGACAGAATTTGAGTGGATAGGACTCAAGCTTCGTTCTGCTTGTTTTTATTATATGAAGCATTTTGTGCTGCTCCTGTATGAAAAGTGTTTTACAAACAAAATTAGGTTTGGTTTGGACCCTCCATTTTTACTCATCAGAGCTGAACGATATTTAGCCTTGATAAAGTAATAAATTTACCCATCTGTGACAGTTTCTCATGACTTAAAATGTTGGCATGTTGCAGCATAACTTTCAAATTTGACCATTTTAGCCTGAATGGTTCAGCAAATCTGTGGCTGCACAGTGTTGTGGTGGTTAGTGCAATCATTAGGCCTCAACTGGGGTCTTTCTGTGTGGAGTTTGCATGTTGCCCCATTCAAGCATGGTTCTCTCAGGTACTCTACCCCCCTCCCACAATCCAAAAACATGCATGTTATGTTAACTGGTGTCTATATTCTCCCTGAACATGAGCATGAGTGTCTGTCTCTCTGTGACGGACTGGTGACCTGTCCATCACCGTTCAATAAGAACAAAACGAGGAAGAAGTTGCATTTCATGTAAACTCTTCGTGGAGCGCTAAATATGAGGACTTCTGTTCTCCTTGAAATATGCAACCCTTTTTTGTAATTTTTGCAATATATTTACAGCATTTGCTTTATAACAAGAAGGCTCATGCATGTTTGCCCATCAGTGGGACTGAACGTTTCCCATACTGAGCCTGATTCTGGCCCATTGACTGTGATTGGTGTAAAACTGCAAAAACTAATCAAGTCTAACAATCTTGTGTGTGGAATTTAAAATGTGTAGATTATCTGGTGCTTTTGGAAGACGATCTTTTGACTTAAACCAATTCAGATATGACTTATGTTGATAAGTATCTTTGTATTAATTTTCCATTACTGCATTTACATTAATCTGATGCTGAATGATGTTAAACTATCAATGATCAATCTAACAGTTTTGTGATGGAACTCCAGTTGACCACAAGAATATGTGTTATGTATTAAAGGTTGTGTAAATGTTGTGTAACATTCAATATCACTGTACAGTGACTGTGTAATGATGTCTTCTTCTACTCAACCACACCAGTAAAGACTATCCCTGAGGAGTAGAGGATGTAGGTGGACAGTTGGTGAGGATGAGTCCTGCAGAGACAACACCTGTCAACATGATCACTCCCCTGACTGTGGCTGTCCTCCAGCTTTCAGTCCTGCAACATGACCCGCATCTCCTTCCTGCTGCTACCACTGATTCTCTGTTTGTTTTGTTGATCAGGTGATTACCTAGAGAAGATGTGGCCTGGACGAGAAACTGCTGACATTAAAAGTAAGCCTTGTGTTTGGTGTCTTCGCTGTACGTTAGTGCCTGTTTAACTGTTAGTGACTCTCTTCTCTTCTCATCTCTTCTCTTCTCTTCTCTTCTCTTCTCTTCTCTTCTCTTCTCTTCTCTTCTCTTCAGTTGAGAGGGACAACATGGCGGACTTCTGCGTGTTGGGTCAGAGACCTCCTCCTCACCTTGCCGGTCTGGCCCAGCTCAGTCACCTGAGTGCTGGAAGTCCCCTCCTGAAAGCTGGGTCCGGAGATCCACAGGCACCATCGCAGCCGCCCCAGCAGCCTCCTCCTCCACAGCAACAACCCTCACCTCATGGGCCCCTCCATCACAGTCCTCCTCTCCGTACGGGGCAGGTGCCTCCTCCTCCCCCACCCCCCCCACCCGGTGCCCTGCAGCCCCTGCTGGGACCAGGTGGGCTGCTCTCCCCTCAACTCTCCCCTCAGCTGGTTCGCCAGCAGCTCGCCATGGCCCACCTCATCAACCAGCAGCTAGCGGTGAGCCGCCTGCTGGCCCATCAACACCCACAAGCCCTCAACCAGCAGTTCCTCAACCACCCACCCATCCCGCGGGGCTCAACTAAAAGTGGAGGCGACCATCCTGGGAGCAACCCGTCGGCTGCTGAAGTCTCCTCTGAAATCTACCAGCAGGTCAGAGACGAGCTGAAGAGAGCCAGCGTTTCTCAGGCCGTGTTCGCCCGCGTCGCTTTTAACCGTACACAGGTAGGAAATCCCCAGAAAGTCAGCAGGCAGGTGGGAAATCAGGGGAAAATGGGGCGCAAGGTGATGCTCACAGGATAGGAAGCCATTAATTACACAGCGGGGGTAAAATTTAAAATTCAGAATGTTACATTCTGGAAATAAAAAGCCGATTATCCTCACTTTCTGTATCTGTATTTGAAAGAACGATATACTGGCGACTCATTTTTCACACTGCCTGATCATGTGTTCACCCCCCCGTGGTATTTTCAGAGGGATTAGTGGAAGCGTTGCGAGGTTGCTTGCTGGGTCATTGAGTCTCCTCCTCCGCCCTCGCAGCAGCACAAACACCTGATGCAGCCAGGCTGTGCTAAGCTGGTAACTGCACGCCCCATTAGATTGATGCGATGGGAGGTGGCTCATAGACCTACTGGTTCAGAGGCCAGGTGTGTTTGAGTCGGTATTGTGTGTCTCTCTTTGTAAGAGCATCCCATCATTTTGGAAATACTATAAATATAAAGTAATTCTTCTTATAAACTTTAAAGAACAAAATCTATTTTAAGGTGTTTGTATGCAAAAATGTCAAACATATCTCGGTCATAGCTTTTTAAATGCGAGAATTAGCTCATTCCTAATTTTAACCGCTTAATCTCTGTTTAATATGCTTTTTTTCGTCTTTTTTCATCTTTTTAAACTTTTTTTTGCAACCAGAATGAGTTTTTACTGCGGAACAGATTTACTTCATCAAGGAGAGCTTAATGGATATGAAGGCTATGAAGCTTTGTAGGTAAAAAAACTCCTCTTGCCATGAGTATTTTTCTTTATCTTTTAATTTGTTTCATGCTGAACTACAGTTAATACTGGAGCTGACAGGGGAAACAAGGGAAGGGGAGAAGAGAGAAAGAAAGAGTAAAACCCAGCAACATCATATGAAAGCTTGCCATGTTGACCATGTTGCTGGGTTTAGTGTTGGGGATTAGGACCATTACATCGGGGTTATAAGACGCCATGTTTGGGACAAATAAACATTCACCATCACCTTAATGGACGTCACTTTTCAAGGTCACAAGAAGTCACATATTTTATTAATTAATTATTAAAATGAAATGAAAATATACATTATTAATCATTATAAAATTTTAATTTGATCTTTTTAACAATTAAATAAAATATTTAATTTCAAATATAAAGTTGCAAAATTATAGCTCACAATTTTATGCATGAACAAACAACTCATTAGGCTTTTTTTTTTTCTAGGGGTCTCAAATGTGCATTAGTCTGGAAGCTCTCAGCTCATTTATGAATATAAACGAGTCCAAACCAAAGCGCCTGTAGATGCCGCAGATAGACTTACAGCCAGTCAGAGCCGGCACTGTGGTCGTACTTTATTAAACTCTCAGGCTGTGATCGGACGGCTTTTGCAAGACTAGGTGGAAACGAGTTTTGTTTTTTTTAGTTGTGTCAAATATTTTGCTTGATGTTTACTATGAAGGAAACTAAGACGAAAGCCCCTCAGTGAGGTTGACAGTACAGATGTGGCTGTGTTTGTGTTGGTCAGGGTTTGCTCTCAGAGATCCTGAGGAAGGAGGAGGACCCTCGCACAGCCTCGCAGTCTCTGCTGGTCAATCTGAAAGCCATGCAGAACTTCCTCATTCTGCCTGAGAGCGAGAGAGACCGAATCTACCAGGAGGAGAGAGAGCGCACCATGAACCCAACAGTTGGCCTTCCTGCTTCCAACTCCTCCAACCCGGGCGCCGCTCGCCTCTCACAGGTTAGTAATCCGATGCAGCGCTGGCTGCATGTCTTTTTTAAACTGCATTGGGATTTTAAAAGGAACTCACAGTGATACATACGTTTGATTATGTCTTTGTGTGTGCATAGAAAGTGTGGGAGAGGAGCCTGGATGACCAGATAACCCCTGATACCTGGGCCTCCATCTGGAAGAACAAGACCAAGATCTCCAACTCTGTGAGTTACCTGCAGTCTTTAACCTCCTTCACAAAGCAAACTCATGAATGATGTCCTAAAAAACATCTTCAAAGCCTCAATATGAGCGAGCTGTAAACATTAAAACAGCATTTGGAAATGTCCCTCCATATGCACAAACCATTCAGCAATGTCACTGATAAGAAGCTCCCTCTGATGCCCATTCGTGGCTCTGGCTGAATTTGTGCTCTGTTCTTATTATGGCTAAGTAAAATTATCTCAGCATCGTTTACACTGAGGGAATGTAAGCGGGCTGGTCTCTACATGTCTCGTGGATGACTTCAAACACTGTGTATACAAGCTCTCTGAGAGCCAATACATGTTCGTTCAAACAGAAACAACAAAAAAAGACAAAAGAGAAGGACTTAATGACTTCGATCTGTAAACAAAAGTCATGTGGAGACGTGCACTACAGATGTCTGTTCTCAGAGCAACTCGGTCTGATCATCAGCTGATAACTCTCCCTCACATGTATGCACTTAGTGGAGGAATCTCATAGCAGCTTCAAGATGTAAATGTTAATCTCGGCGTACAAGTTAAAATATTTATTTTTTTAAATTCCTACTTATTGAGATGATGTGCTGATCCTTTCACCCAGCCGAAGCCTTCAGGCCCGGCAGCGGACATCCCTCTGAAGCTGGAGTCGCTGGTCAACATCACAGCCGGCGTCTACGATGAGATTCAGCAGGAGATGAAGAGAGCGAAGGTGTCCCAGGCTCTGTTCGCCAAGGTGGCCGCCAACAAGAGTCAGGTGAGGGGCCGAGGGGGACAGAGAGGACGTCTAAGTGTAAGGATAACTTTTACTGTTCCAGGTGTTACATTTACTTTTATGAAAAAGTAAAAAGTACCTCTAAGAGTACTTTTATTGCAGCATACTTTTTACTTTTACTTGAATAAATTTGTAAGGAAGAACTGCTACTCGGGCAACACTTAGTCAAGTTTTTACACTTGTTTTTGTTGTTTGGGCGCTGTGAAGATATCATATGATCACAGATCCATGTGGAGGAAAAATCCATGAGTATCATTGTGTGTGTGTGTGTGTAAACTATATAAACTGATTTTGTATTGTATAAATTTATGTTCAAATGCACACACAAATATCTGAAAGTTACAAACACGAAATAAATATAACAAAAATATTTAAATTTTTTCATGTTAAACAGGCTCCTACGCAGATAAAATTGTTAAATCCGTGTGCACCGATCGCCTGTTATGCACAGACAAAACGTCATTTACGCACAGATCGGTTTACATGTGCACATGAGGGTTCGAGACTCATGCGTATATGGTGCATTTAAGTGCTGGTGGAAAGCCGGGTCATTTGGAATTTTGATGCATATGGTAAGCGTATTGATTATAAACACTGTATGTATTTCCATTACTATATTATTACTGTAGATATTGTTATTGTTGGTAGTACAGTTATTATTATTATATAGCTCCATTTTTTAAGGAGATATTGATGTAGCTGTCAGACATTACAATGAACACATGTAAAGTGTGTTTACATATTTATATACATGCTTATGTAAATATTTATATACTACACATACTCACCCTGTCAGACCATATACTATACATATTATTACTTACTGTGTGTGTGCTTCTGCTTACTGCACCTGTGCTGTTGCAACAGAGCAACTTCTCCACTGTGGGACTAATAAAGGTTTTCTAACTCTTCTGTATATGCTGAGTATTGTTATTATCATTATATTACTGTTGTTTCATTATAAGATGATGTAAGGCCTATTGGCCATTTTAATAATGACTGTGACTATAATTTTTACATTGTTGTGATTTTCTGGGGTGGGATTAGATAAGCTCATTCTTGCTCCCACTCCTTTTGAACAGGGTCATTTAGTTATGTTCATTTCCTTTTTTTGGGTTGATTTCCCTTTTAACTCTAGTTTTAGCCTTTATGTTAAAAAAGATAGATGAAATAACTTCAAATGAGAATCAGGTAAAATTCCACATGACCCAGCTTCCCACCAGCATTTAAACACACCATGCACGCACAAGACTGAGTCTCCGAACTCTTTGTTTACATGTAAACTGATCTGTGTGTAAATGCAGTTTTGTCTGTGCGTACTGGGCGATCCTTCCACGCATATTTAAAGATTTGTCTGCGTAGGAGCTTTTTTAAACATAAAACTATTAGATGTGTGAGATTGAAGGTAAAAGAAAATGTGGAAAATATCAATGTCTGTGCATTTTTGTAAATTGTGCGTGTGCAGATTTTTTTAGTGTGTAATTTCTAGATATTTGTGTGTGCATTTGAACATACATTTGCAAATACCCAACGTTACACATAAATTAGTTTATACACAGTAGTTAACAAACACACACGATTTTCTCTCCATAGATCTGAGGATGAGGGTGATGAAGGTAAACTACTTTGCTGGTCTACCTTTACATGACTGATTAGTAACCAGATATTTTCAACTAAACTAGTTTGTTCTGACTCGTGAAACGGTTCATGTGGAGACGTTATTCTTCAGAGGTCTGTCATCAGCATGATTTTCTGGTTTTAATGTCTTAAAAGAAGTAGGTCATCTGGAGCTGCTGTCGCTTCACTCAAAACTGCAGGTTTGACACTCAGATTGAGTTTGATGTTGACAGACCATGAAAAATCTGAGATATGATAGTTTCCATTTCATAGTACAATAATTATCTTAGTGTTTGTACACATGCTGCATCAGCTAATCAGACCACGGTGAATTTCTATGGAGGAATGAATTAGTGTTAGCTACCAGCTATCACAAATTATCAGTGATCAAGATGGTTTTGATAACTTATCTGCTAACATACTTTTTAAAACCAAACAGTTACTCAGTACTTCAACATATGTTTTTACTTTTCCTGAGTTCAGTGTTTGGCCACTCTGCTGCACCTCATAGCAGGTTTTATTCTGCTCTGTCATGCTGATTGTTCTTGAGTTACTCACCCAGTTTAGTTTTTCTCAGACATACTTTATGAATGCCTTCTCTTGAATGTAATCAAATGAGATGGAACTTGGTTTGTGGAGCTAAAAGTGCCCCAAAAAACACATGTGAAAAACCCCAACAGTGGCATTTCGGTCCAGAATTACTGGAGAAAATCCACAATCTTTGTTCTGACCAGTTTCATGCAGAAGCTATTTGATTTTTACCAAACTGAAACCACATCAGTGCACTGAGGGAACCCTGCAAAGGACACACTGAGTTTTGCAAATGTCCAGAGAGCTGAGTGCCATCCAGTGTCATATCGAAGGCTGACATTTCTGTGGTGGGTATCTGAACCGTGGAAGCTCACAGCAAAACAATCTATATGGGTACGTTACAGAGAAAAAAATCTAAAAATTTGGTTTGGATGATTTTTTCCTTCAATATTTCTACTGTTGATGGAACGAAGGTTAAACTGTTAAACGAAGGTTTTGATATGCAGGGTAGCAGACATTCAGGTGCTCAGTGAGCCACTGTTAACAGCTGTGGATGCAGCATAACTGATTGTACATTTAATTAAAGATGATGTTTATTTTTATCAGTTTTCTCCTGTTTATTAGAGCAGTTTTTAAATTGAGTGCAGCAGCATTGAGAAATCTTTTTTATTTATTTATTTATTTATTCACTCAGTTTATAATACAATACATATAATACATATAATACAATATAATACAATATAATACAATATAATACAATACTTTTTTGCAATAAATTTTGCAATGTTTTTAAGCTTTTTAAAAAAAATTAATTGTTTTAATTAATGTAATTAATAAATGTACTTATTTTTGTGTAGTGAAATTACATAAAAATAAATACATACAATAAACACATTATTTAAGAAAAACAACCGTTTTTTTGTTTTCTTTGGTTTTGTTTTTTTGCCATTTAAAGCATTGGAAATTCAAGAATATAAGTAAAAAAAAGTCTTTTAAGTAATAAACAAAAGTTTTTTGTTTTCTTTTAAGTACTTATGAGAAGTCAGTATCTTACCTGCAGCAGATGACAGTCAGAGAAAACTCAGTTTATAGAAACTTTTCTGATGGCAGAGCTAACGCTACAAAACTGCTCATCACAGAGATGCCAGTAAAATTACATTTTCATCATCTAACAACAAATAAGAACACTACTTCCACTTTGCCTCAGACACGTGTGGAGACTTTCTAAACTGTAGAGTTTTGTGGAAAATGTGAAAACATGTTGCTCAGACACAGTCTGCGTAACCAGCATGTAAATATCCACATCTGAGCTTTCATGGAAAAGATATAAAATATTTTAGGTTTTAGCTGTTCAGAAAGGAAAAACTAAGCTTTTTTTTCTTTAGCTTAGCTTAACTAAGAATAGCCTACTTATGACTGCCTGGTGCAACTAATAGACTGAATATTCATACTAATACTACAGATAGCTACTAAAAAACTGAAATCTCTATAAAAATCTAAATAATTGAGGCCAAAGAAAAGCTAAAGAGCAAAGAATCTAATATGAAACAGCAGTGATCAGACAGAATGAGGCAGAATTCACTGGGACTGGTTGAATTTTCATCCATTGCAACTTCCTGTAACGTCTGCAGGTCACCTGACCTGATCTCCTCATACACGGTAGCTTAAAATGACCGGGGGCAGCAGCATGTGGCTAAGCCACAACATGTGGAGACGCATGTATACAGTATGTGCATGGCCTTTGTGTTTGTGTGTGTGTGGTGAGCGCTGTCCCACAGGTTTGGAGGGGGGACATGGGGATTCTGGGGGTGGTGGGTGGTCACAGCTCACTGCACACATCTGCTGCAGCTGGCCACCAGGACAAAGCGAAGGGGAGAGAGATGATCAGGCTATTAGCGGCGCGAGCTGCCGGAGGAGGCTGGCTGAACACAACAGCTGGTGTCACAAACCAAAGCAGTCTACCAGATATAATTGAATCTTCATCTTCCCTGTCCATCATCCTCGTCAAACCTCCTGCAACTTTCTCACTGGATTTAAAGCAACGTCCTCCTTCAGTCCTTATTGTTCCCCTTCTTTTCTAAGAGTCATTAGATGTTTTGAGGCATCACTTCTATACCTAAGCTCCTCCTCCTCTGCAGGGTTGGCTGTGCGAGCTGCTCAGGTGGAAGGAGAACCCCAGCCCGGAGAACCGAACTCTGTGGGACAACCTGTGCACCATACGGAGGTTCCTGACCCTGCCCCAGGCCGACAGAGACCTGGCGTATGAGGAGGAGTCCCGCCACCATCACAGCGAGAGGCTGCACACCGTCCTCCACCTGCCGCAGGACACACAGGTAAGAGTTGGCTGCGACCTGCACAGGTGTGGCCGTTTTCATTCAGACACCAGGTCAAAGATTTCCTCATCCTGTTACACTTACACCTTCAGAGCTAGTAGTGAATAACATCTCTGACATTCTGAAGTCTAGCTTTGACAACTGGATCCTACTTTTCTATCAACATAGATGAAATTCAGGATACGACGTTTGTATTTCAGTCACAATGTTTTAAAATACTGAGCTTGTTCCCAGAGCAAAGTCCACTGACTGCGTCCACCCTCACACACCACATCTGTCATTATGATGTACGCGTATGTATTTCCTCAGAGTGCCCGCTGCCGTTTGATCTCGTTGTGTGTGCACATGTGTTTGTGTGTCCCTGCGTGCCCCTCAGGAACGAAGAGTAAACAGTGTTGCTGGGTGGTGTGGCATCAGAGGAAATGCCCCATTAGTTTCTGAGGAGGGTGGTGAGGGGCTGAAGGAGATCGATGCAGGAAACCCTCCCACTGATTCACTCTCTCTGCCTTTGTGTCTTCATAACAGTTGTTCTGAAGAATTTCTGGAAGTATGATATTAGAAATAAATAATGAACTAAATCTGTGTTTGGTTAAAACAGGAGGCTAACAGTTAAAGTGACATAATGTAAAAAAGAAAATCTACTCTTCCATGGTGTTTATTTTTATCTCCACCCACAACTTTGCATCATACTACATTCAAAGTACGGTAGATATGGGAACTCTTTTTTTTTTTTAGCTTTTCATGTTATATATGCAAAAAATATCTAATGCGTTATTGAACAGTTCACCTAAAACGCTTTTAGAAATTAGCTGATGGAAAACTTTATTTATTTATTTATTTTAATTGCCAGCTAGAAGCTGGAAAGTCCCATGTCCCATTGTTACTGAATGCAGAGTAAGAGAGTGCACAGCGTGTACATGTAAACTAATTTGTGTATAAATGCAGTTTTGCCTGTGCATACAAGGTGATTCGTGCACACGTATTTAATGATTTTTATGCTTAGAAGCCTTTTTCAACATAAACCTCTTAGATTTGTGAGGTTTAAGGTATAATATTTGTAAACTATCAATGTTTGTGCATCTTTTGTAATTTGTGCGTGTGCAGATTTATTTTATGTTAGTAATTTCTAGATATTGGTGCATGCATTTGAACATACATTTGCAAATACCCAAAGTAACACATAAATTAGTTTATACAGTTTACAGATCATGTATTACACACACAATGGTACCGAGTCAATTTTTCTTCTCCATAGTTTTTAGACTTATAATATAGTCCACTTATAGTCTGACCAAACAGGCTGCTGACTGGAGACTGATGCTAACTGATGCTAAAGGTCACAGACAGACAGTCTGAACCAGGCCTGGATGGGACAAAAAGTCAGAAGTCACACTCACTCAGGCGGTCCTAATTCATATACTGCAAACATATGCTCACATGCAAGTACACACACACATGCATATCTCCGTCTCTCATCAAAAGACTCATGTATTTATTTCTTTTTATAAACACAAGAGTCTCAGTACATCATTATTCATCTCATGTTATGTTAGTCTCAAACAACACAATTGTGTCATTTTATCAGCAAATGATTTAAATGCCAGATTACCATAAATATGTTAACATCAGTATTCGCTGCAACAGTATAAACAAGAAGTGGTCAACAGCAGCTTCACCTGATGTGATTCTACTAGCATTAGAAAATGACAGATAAGAGACTGTCCAACCTTAAGCTTCTTCATACATGGAGAATCTCATCATGTTATGTTCAGATAAAAATCTGCAGCTTGTAACCCACCAGCCATCTCTCCTCCATCACTCATTCATTAAAGACTAAACCCACGCGATGTCTCTGCTGCTGCCGATTTGAAAGCTTCAGAAATTTTCTGACACTTGCCTCCTCCTCATCCGTCTTCCCCCTTTCATCTTTTTATTCCGAGTCCATTTCGCCACCACATTTCTCTGCATTTCAGCTGTTCCGCCTCTGCACGCTTTGCTCGTGTCGAAATATTACTGACATTTTGATCAATCGCCATTATTAGTGACACCTTACAAGTACAAATAATGTCGTCTGTGCACAGGTGTCTAGGTGCCGGGTGGACCCATCAGCCACACCGATGTGATGCACCTTGATTTTATTATTACTATTTTCTTTGACAAGCAGGCCAGTCAGGCCACTGTCAGGTCCAGGCCACCGGGAATTGTCCTGCGTCTCCCGTGGGCCAGTCCAGGCCTGGTCTGAACTCACTTCTTGGCTTCAATCCAGTTTAAGGTTTTTGTGACCACCAGCCATCCACTGCAAGCCATTAGAGTTCCATATGTTCTAAATTAAAAACAGGCAAATATTCAAACTTCCCATTTCCTACACCTCACTAATCATTCATGGCTCGTTTGGAGGTTCCAGTTTTTTGGGGGTTTTAATTTCTGTCAGAGCTTTGTGTGAAGGGCTGATGGGAGGAAGCTGTGGTGGCACCATTCACACATTCTTCTGCTCCTCAAAAAAAAAGTTCACCCTAAAAATGTCCATGTTGTACCCCTCCGCCCCCCTCCTAAGACACTGTGGTGAAGCACTTGTGATTTATTAATGGAGAAATGAGGTGTGTGTGTTAGCGTTGCTGTGTTCAGACACCCCCACCAACCTCAGGCTCCAGCCAGCCTGCCACCACAGACCCCACATGTGTCCCATCTGCCACACATACACAGCCTCATGATAAGTCGCTGATGTGAGTGCTCCTTTATGTTCGGACAATGAGATCTGGTCTCTGAAATGGCAACAAGCAGCCACAGATACACATGAAAAGTGAAAGCGGTGCACATGTGATGTGTGTGTTTGGATGGAGGCATTTCTGCATGTCGGGGGCTCTTGGAAGGTCTATTAAGTCTGCAGGTGTGTGTGTGTGCGCAGCATCACATTTGTTCATGAGCGACGTGGCCCTGGCGCTCGCTCCACAGCTCTCCTGCAGTTAAGTGCGTCCCACAGCTAATTTGGCAGAGTCTGCCCTTATAAATTATTTCTTTATTGTTTTTGCTAAATTGATTTCTGCTGCTAGTCGGGTGTTTTTGTGTGTGCGTGTATGACCGCTCACTGTGGCCGAGACCCCAGGAGTGGTGGACTAGAACAAGAAGTAACAGCTGCTGTACCCTCCTCCACCTTCACTAAGTTTTACCTGAAGGAGCTTCAAAAGGTGCTTATTCATGATTCAATTTTAGTGTCCGTAAACATTCAGATGCTCGGCTCAGAATTTGGTGGAAACATCATGAAAACATGGATCCATCCTGCCTTGGATCAACGCTTCAGGCTGCTGCTGGTGTAAGGGGGGGGGGGGGGTTCTTGGCCCACTTTGGGCCCCTTGAACCAGCACAGCCTACCTGAGTATTGTTGCTGACCATGTCCATCCCTTTATGACCACAGTGGAGCATCTTCTGATGCTACTTCCAGCAGGATAATGCACCATGTCACAAAGCTCAGATCATCTCCAGCTGCTTTCTAGAACATGACGATGAGTTCACTGGACTCCAACGGCTTCCACAGTCACCAGATCTCAGTCCAGTAGAGCAGCTTTGGGATGTGGTGGAACGGGAGATTCTCATCATGGAAGCAGCCGACAAACCTGCAGCAACTGTGTGATGCTGTCATGTCAATATGGAGAAAAACCTCTGAGGAAGGTTTCCACCACCTGCTTCCATCTATCACACCAAGAATGAAGGCAGTTCTGGAGAAAAAGGGGTTTATTAGGGAGATTTTTCTGGTCCATTCAGCTCAAAAGACCCAGTTGACTGTATTCATTACCAGGAACTAACCGCCTCCCTGCTGCCAATCAGAATCAAGTATGCACTCAGACCATAACACAATGATAAATATTGTCTCATCAGAATATTACAAACTATTAACTATTTATAAACATTTTATAAATACATAAATGAGGTTGAGTGAAAGGTTTCTTACTGAATCTTTCATAAACAAAATATATATGATTTCTAATGTGAAGTTAAAGAGATGCAGTCAAAACTACGTTGACAGATTAGCTGATGACTTGAACTGTGAAATTGCTGTTTGGCATTTATTTCTGGATTATTTAACCCTGATCATGTTGCATATGGAGACTAAATGTGGAAGGTTGGCAGCAGAAAAAAGAAATCAACTCATTCTACGTGAAAAGACAGACATCGTTGAGAAGCTGGTGACGCTTGTGATCAGTGCTGCACTGGGTTGGTCACACTGCCACAAATAAATGTCTAAGTAGTGAAAACAGAGTGAACCAGTGGGCTGGTGGAAACCTGAACGGGGTGTCAGATCTCTGATATTACAGCGTCACAGGTCATGACTGATGCTGTCGTCCATGATAGAATTGGGAGACGCTCTTGTTTCAGGTCCCAATGTCGACCAGATCCATTAATCTGGCTTTGAAACCACCTATATACTTTACTGAACTATGACCACAATGCACACTTTTTATTTCTGTCTGTATATCTCTAATGATTTAACATGACAGATGATTAACAAAGCTATTAAAATGTTTTACAAGACGACTCATTACAGTTTATTGTGGGGCGGCTGCTCAGCAGGTTCGATGGACTTTAACTGGGTGGAGGCTGTAAATGAAATTCACTTCCTAATAGTAGATAAGATGGTTTGATTATATTTTTCTAAAATTTGCAGTAATTTTATGTTTTTATACTTTTTTTTATACAGCTTTGCAAAGCAGATGATAAAAAAGGGAGATTCAGTTGACTCAGACACAAACAATGTAAATTTTCTGTTAGCAATTTTTTTACGTTTGTAAATACTTGTCTTATTCAGTCACCACCCCCCCTAAAATGCTAGTGAGTTTCATCAGTAAATTATGAAGAATGTAAAGTAATGAAAAGCCCATTTGAGTAATAACATGTAGATTTAACCTTTAAAATCAAGCCATTTTTGTTCTTTTATATGCACCTGGTTATAAAAATGCATGTAGAATTCTAGTCAGCATGCAAACATGATGTTTTCATGTCTGCATGACAGCCTCAGTTGATGTCAAAATGAATGTATGAATAGATGTAGCAGCATAAAGGCCGACCAGAAGAAGAAAGCAGAATTTATTACTAACAGAACTTTGTAGAAATAACACACAGATCAACAGTGACCAAGCCTTTTCTCATCTGCACATCATTCTCTCAAGTCTTCAGGAGAAAAAATATTGGCACTGAAACAAACACACAACAGAAACTATTTCCATGTTTCCACTTTTTCCTCATTTCCAGTTATTCCTGCTACTATTTACCTGCTATCCTCACTAAACCAACTCCAGCTCAGCTGCTTTGTGGCGCCACCGTGCATCAGAAACGTCTTCTTGGCTTTATTCCAGCCATAGAGGAGCATTATTTTTCTTCTTTTCACACACACATAGAACTTTCTGCTCACTGGTTGATCTTTGGCTGCTCCTGATTGGACGTCACCATCAATCTAAGCTCTCTGATTGGTGGAAAGTCTGACAGGAAGTGGCTTCATCATCATGTCCAGGTCAAAATAGAGGTCTCTTAGCAGCATAGTAGTGATGGTGATGTTTTTATGGTGAAAATGTGATAATAATGCTGATTTCATGAATCATTGTAGATTTACCAGATAGAGTCTCTGGATAAACACTGTTTTGTGGCTGGATTGTAAACCTTTTGCACAGGGTATAAATGTTTGGAAAACTTCCATAGATGACTTAAAGGGTAAACTATCCATCACAATTTACCCCACAGAGTTACACACTACAGCTCCTGAGACGCTGGTAAAGATAAAAGTGATAGCATTCGAATGCTGGTAAGCTAGTGGAGCTTTAAGGGTTAATATTTCCTCATGGCTTCATTCAGATAAACTTAAGACAGAACACACAAAACTGGACAGTAAGTTAAGTTGAATATGACACCAAACACATTTTGGAGTCATAGCATTATTTTTACTGTGTATAGGAGCAGCTCAGCCACTTAATGCTTAAATCTATTTATAATTATATGAAACTAAATAAATAAAGCAAAAAATTTAATAATAAATGTATACCTAAAAACACTTAAGACATAAAACATAGATACATATAAATACATACATAAGAGTATATAAAAACAAATAAATAAAATAAATTTATTAGGTAGACATAAATAAATAAAAAGGAAGGAAGCGGTTTGTAGCAAATGTATGACAGTAGGCATGAGGGGGTTAAAAACATTGTTTTTTTCAGTGTAATAAAAGACTTTGGCTGCTTCTTCTGGAGGGCTTTATCGGGCTCACGGCAACAAGCATAGTTATTGTCAGCAGGAGAAAAACGTTAATCACGTCACATGAAGATGCCATTTCCTCTAGGGATGTGCGATACCAACATTTTTCCTTTATTTTTAGTTTATGGTACATTTTAATTGATACCAATATCGATATCAATATCGATACTTCTTCCCTTAAAGGAAAATCACAATTCTACAGTGTGCATTAATATCTTCGTTAAAACAAAACATCATTGCAAGTGCAATACAGAATATAAATAAAACTCAAGAACATCAATACTTGAAAGAAATTCTTTTAAAATAAAAATAACTGATAGGATGAGTAAATTAAACAAAAAAGGATAGAAAAATAATTTAAAATGATAAAATAATTAAACTTCAGATTAATATAAGATTATTCACATTTATTTAATGTAAAATAAAAAATATGTAAAAGTAAGAAGATGAATATAATAAAACATAATGTGCAATAACCTGCATTAAACTTGTAAAATACCAAGCAAAACCTCATCATCACAGTAGCAGCAGCCTCATGACATCTGATAGGCGACTGTAATCATGTGACACAGAAGGAATACACTGTGGCTTCGTGTACAATTTCACTGTCTAAAACTCTCAAAAGTCTAAACAAATAGCATGTTTTGTATCAGCAGAGTGGTATCTTGACACTCAAAAACATTCCGAATATGATATTTTAACTGATTTCAAAGCATCGACTTCAGAGTATCGATCCGCTCATCCCTAGTTTCCACCATCACCTCGCTGCCAACAGAAAGTTTTAATCAGTTCATGGTTGCTCTGACATTGTCAAAGATTCATGTAGCATGAAAGAATAAGAAGGTAAAACCATGTAGTTATTTCATTCAGCTAATAACACGAAATATTGGATTCCCCTTGAAAATAATAAATTACAGTCGACAGCTGGCATGTGTTAATGTGACCTCAGCAAATATCATTATGGATGGATACCAAACATTTGGAAAAGCCAACAAAAATTCACTTTTAAGCTCATCTGCTCAGCTGTGTATCTTTCAACAGGCAACAATAACAAGGAAGTGACTCTTTTTGACCCTTAGAGGAAAAAACTATTTACCTTAATGCCACATTTAAACATTTAATAGCTGGTTGTATAAACATGTTTTTTTCTGTGTGGTTGTTCATGGTTACAATATTTCTCACTAGATTCATCCTCCTTAAATCAAGTTATGTCTGTATATCTGCTTCTATTTCAGTCATTAAACTGTAAATGACATGTTTATACTTTTTAAAGTTAGTCATTGAACCTACGTTTTTAATCTCCCTCATTAAACATTGAATTATTCAGAAGTACATCAAAAGAAAGACATGTTTTTTTCTGAAAAAAAGGCACATTTTAAATTTGGAGAAGGAGCATTAAAAAGCTGTTTTGGGAGGAAGTCACTGCCTCCGTCTGTTTTGTCCCGGTGGCCTCTCCTCCACTGCTGCAGGGTGGAGGCTGGGCTTTCTGGTCAACCACAATTAAGTTAATTGTTTAATTGCAGATAAATGGAATGAATACCACACACAGTGTGAGCGAATAAAAGATGCAGTAATGCAAGCATGTGCATGTGAGCACACGTACGACCACAGCACACATAAACAGGCTAAATGACATTATGTGTGTGCAGCTTTTCATCAAAGAAACATTATTTTACTAAAATAAAAAAGGGAAATGTGCTGTGACTCATCTGCTCCAAGAGACTGGATCCAGTCCCCACAAATCTCAACCACACACTAGTTTAAATAAAGAAAAGACAAAGACTGAGAGAGGCAGGCAGACAGATGGACAGAGACAGACAACACACAAAGACAAACCAAAGCTCTTTTCAGAGAGTAAACACGTTGGTTCAGATAAAGACTGATCAAAAAAACTATGCATTTTTCTGTCAGAAAGCAGCTGTTAAAGAGCCAGTGATGAGCTGCAGGTATTTGTATCTGCAGCTGCTGGAGAACCTCTGCATGCAGGACACCCCAGAGACCCCAGAGAAATTGTGCAAGAAGCTGTATTTAGGCCACTGTTAACCTAAGCTCACAGAGACATGTTTGCAGTGGGCTCAGAAACATATGAAGAGCATTTTCAAACAGCTTTATTCAATGACAAATGCTGTACTACACTGGATGGTCCAAATAGATAGAGTCTGGATGGTTGGTGGATGGCCACCATGTCCCAACAAGGCTGCCACACCAGCAAGGTGGTGGTGGAGTGATGGTTTGGGCTGGAGTAATGGAAAGAGAGATGGTAGGCCCCTTTAGGATGGCCTCTGCAAAATCCATTCAGTTTTTTGACCATTTCCTTCTGTGGTATAAAAGAATACATTCCTTCTGCAGTAGAGACAACACTCCATCCCATGATGCAGAAATACCAGCAGAATCTTTGACTTCTGTTGGTATAAAGGGAGAAAAACTCACAGTGGGCCACCATCATCATTATTATTATTATTAACCTAAATTATTTTTGACAGCAAAAATCATATTCACTGTCAATTTACATATTAATTGTGGGGAAATTAACAAAAATAACAAACGCAGAATAATTTTAAACACATTGTACAACGTGAGACTGGGTTAAAACTGTAGAGGGAGCAATGAGTGGAAAACCCAACCCACTTTGGAGCCCTATAGCTTAGGCATACATTTGCATAGAAACTTCATTCAAAGTTTTAGGTCCTGAAAGATAAAACTTTGACTGGTTGAAAAGGCATTTTAATGTCTTTTACGGTTCAAACACAGTCGCAGTTTAAGTTTGATGAAAATTCAGAAATCACTGTCAGATTTCTGGCCTCAAATTATTCAGAAAATTTCTCAAAAAAAATTCTCTCTTGCTCACAGTTTCTGATGTACATACACAATTTGTATATTAAAAACAGTGCTGGGCAACTATTAAAGTTTTTATTTGTGATTAATCGCATGACATGTTGCGATTAATCGCACTGTTATGCGTAAAATGTCTCTTTTCTTTAAAAGAAGGCCTACTGCTATATGAAGAAAATGCAGTAAACTTTGGTTTTCAAATACAACATCAGGGTCTCCAACCCGCGACTCTGGAGCTTCAAGTGGCTCTTTGGCCCTTCCACAATGCCGCTAAATACGTGGCTAAAATATTTTTTAAATCTACCTTTCTTGTAATTAGGTTGGAAGCCAGGGACTTTCTTTTTTTTTTTTTTTACTTTACATCATTTTCCACAAATATCTACATCCCTTAGAAGAAAATCTGTCTATCCTCTTTTTATAAAGGTTTTAAATTTTTCTTTATTTTAAAACCTAAAAATGGAAATAAAAATGTGGTTCTTCAAAAATAACAAATATCCTATGGTGGGTCTTTATTAAATATATATATATATATATTATTTGGCTGGCTGAGGGAAAAATGGTTCTTTGGATTGGAAAGGCTGCAGACCCCTGCACTAAACACATAAACAGGTTTAGCAGCAGTTTTCTCTTTAAACAGCAACAGTTAAAATATGTCTTCATATATATTTATAAAACCACATATTTATGAGAAAGAAGGATGAAATGTTCAGGGTTTACTAACTAAAAGGTAAAAAGTCAGCAGGATGAATTTAAAGCTGTGAAGCTGCTTCCTTCTAAACACAGAAGGAACAATATGTGATGAATATCAGCATCAGGTGAACAGACAGAAAGCAGGATTAGAATCTCACAGCTTCTAGATGGTGAGGAGAGAGAAATATTCACAATATGCACAATAACTTCCATCCATGCACCTTCACTGCTTCATTATCCAGATTTCTGGCCTATAAATTCTCAAAGCTTCATTCTTAGCTTGACTGCACCTGCAGCCTCCGCTACCGGGAGTTAAGGGGTTAACATCTTGTTTCTGGGTTTGGCGTCAGGTGTGTAAATGTAACTATAAACATGTGTGGTATCCACAGAAAGTCCCGAATCTCAGCTACCAGCTCAGCAAAACCATTTCTATGACTAACAAACACAGTTAAGACAACAATAAATAAAAGACCAGGTACACAATGTCAAAAACATATGTAAACACAGATGATGTCTCCCTGTGAACAAGAACAAATGACTCCTCTACTGAAAGCTCACATCTCACAGATTCCATGGCTGGAAGTTTCATCTCGCTATGACCAAGATTCACCGAACCAGAGGCAGAAGAAGGCCGGATTTATGCTTTACGTTTGTAAAAGTCAAAAAACATGTCTTACCTTTGCTGTCTTGCCTAAATTAAAACCACATTAATTTAAAAAATAAATAAATAAAATAAATAAAAAGTTTCTCATTGTCTTTTGGGAGCAGTTTCCCGTTCTGCCATCTGCATCGGTTTTGACAAAGAGAATCGTAGGTTCATTTCGTCTTTCTTAAGTTCCAGACAGAAAAGGTCTCTTCATTTTAATGAAACCGTTCTCTCCTGATTACATCAGATACACCGCTGCAGCAGGGAAGAGAGGCCGGGATGCCATGTTTCTGTGGTCAAAGCCAGCAGGCAGCAAAAAAACAAAAAAAAAAAACTTTACACGTGATTAAAAAACTTAACGGCGGTAATTAATTGTTGCATTAACGTGCACAACCCTAATTAAAACATTGGGCTTTTTCCTTGCTTTCGTCCTATGTTACCATCATTGTGATAGGCTTTATGTTTTTCACTCAATTTACCTCAAAGTGTAGGGTGCTTCCACTCCTGGCTCTGATTTATTTTTCTCTGATTTTTTCAGGTGATGGGTGTTTTTAACTCATCATAAAATCGTCGTAGCAATGGCAATGAGCAGGCCCTGTCATCGTAGCAACAGCAACCAGCAGGCTCTGTTGTGTGTGCAACACTGGAATCATGCACACACCTTCCAGAAACAGTAATATATAATGACTCACAGGAACAGGATACATTTAATGAATCATCTGACGTTTTTATTTGCTTACAATGAACATCGGTGGGTATGAGCGTATGTCTGTTCACAGCCTCTCCCTCACACTCGTCACCATGTCAACCAGTTAGAAAGCAGCTGCTTCTTTTAGACATTTTCCATCATAGCTGCCCCCAAATTGTTTGTTTTATGCAGTTATATGTACTTTTCCATGGGCAGTAGCTGCACTGACACTGATAAAAAAATTCTTCAGATCTTTTCAAGTTAATTTAAAATCATTCAGACTTTCAAACAATATGTAAAATGTTTAGGAAAAGCACCACAGAGGTAAATATAATGTGATATAGACATGTAGGTAGACAGGGTAGGTCAGAAAGAGGATAGAAAGCAATGAACTGTGACAGAGATTAAAGGGGGAGACAAGAAAGATGTAAACAGGCTGATAGAGACAGACAGATTGGGGGAAAAGGAAAAATGAGACTAAAACACTGATTAACAGGAAAGGTGAAGTCATGCAAAAAACTAACAGAAAGTGATTTTTCCTTCATTACATATTTATCTCTGTGTTAATGGTGTCTCTGGTGGTCACACACTCCCTCTGCAAACCCACATGCACAACAAAACACACACACCGACAGAAACAGAGGGAGCGTTAGAGGTCCAGGAGGACCTGAGCTCATTAAGAAGAAGATGAATATTTCATGTTCTATAACTCTTTCATAGTTCTGCGTCGTAATTTGCCTTGATTTACGTTTAAAAGAAACTTTCTCATTTTACTGCAGAGCACTCACATCTCTGCCAGGAGGGTGGGAGGGAGGATGAGGAGGAGGGGGAAAAAAATAAGTTTTCAGGAATATTGAATCACGGCACTCGATGAGCTGGATTCACTGCAGCCCCTGGGTGCTTGTGGTTTTATTTAAACATGTAACGGGGAGAACGACCGGACTAAACTTAAGCAGCTGGGATGATTCTGATTGTTCAGTGATGAGTTTGTGTAAAATCTGTTTTAATGGGCATCCAAAAAAATACTTCAAAAATACTACTCCACAAATGGAAGAGCAGCATGATTGAAGTTTCTTACAATTAGTAGATTTTAAATCACTACATAGTGAGGTTAGTAAGGCATCTTAACCATAGCATGGCAATTTATGGTGATAAATTAGATAAATAATTCATCCAGAGAAGATATAAGAAATAACAGATTTTATGTGACCTGAACTGTCCGACCTTTTACATCAGGATCAAATTATGCAACTGTGTTCTTTTAGTTGCCTCATGATTAATGATTGCTTGATGTTTTGATGATTTGGGATCGGTAATTAGTGATATTTATTGTCTACCATTCAACAGTGTGCAGCGTCATTCACCAAGTGTGCGCTGAAAGCTGTGGTGGCGTTCCTGTCCAAGCATTGTGGTTTTGTGCAATCTCACTATATGTCATAAAAAACAAACAAACAAACAAAAAAAAAACATAATAATGCTTCTTCAGTTTTTGGTCATTTAAGCCTGCATGTCGTAGAAACAAGGTTCAGCTGTGATGAATTTTCTCGGTTTTCTATGCAATCAAATTTTTACTGAAATTTCTATTTTAAATAAAATATATATATATACACATATATATATATATATATATATATATATAGATATATATATATATATCTATATATATATATAAATCTGTAGGCAGGGTGGGAGGAAACTGAAAACTTCTCAAGAAAACCTTCCACGTCTTCCAGTTTTCACTCTGCAGGAATCATTGTGACCATAAACAGCTTCTTCTCTCTGTAGGTATGGTAGAATACCACAAAACAGTTAATAGTGATACATATATATATATAAATATATATATATATATATATATATATATATACACACACACACACACAAAACCGTACGCCCTGGACACACCTACCCATTGCATTTCATGAGGAAGTGTGTCCAAATTTCAACAGTGTTTATTTATCTATTTATTTTTCTTTTCTATTCTCTATATTTTACATCTTTTTCTGTTTTGTTTTCTACTATTACCATTTTGGACTTTAGGGAGTAATTTCTTGGTTTTGCGGTCTGCACAGCATCATGATGACAATAAAGTTTTTTATGCTTTAAGTCTTATACTTTTGTAAATTGTAAATAAAGAAAAACATCAGCCCAAAGTTTTAAGGTTAAAAAAATAAGACAACGTAACTGGAGGAAAAAATAAAATGATTTCTTCGTGAGTAAATTTTAGGTCATTAAATTTAATATCCATCATTATGAGTGTTGTATGTATGAGTATTGTATCTATTAGCATTTAGATAAACTACCTTTACGTCTTAAACATTTTCATGATGTTATCATTTTCCAACAATAGATTTTGTTACAAAAACTAGTTGGGAAAACTGAGTGTCCAGCAGCAAAATGTTGATGTTGTGAATTACAAAATAAGTCTGACCAGAAAGGAAGGTGTGTGGGACTGCATGCCTCCAGAAATGAGAAGAAAAGTTTGTTTTTACTGTTTTTTTATCCATCATTATTCCACTTCTTTTTCTTTTTTTTTTTAAATTGTAACTCTGATATTTTTCTAACCTTCACTGAGCAGTTCAGGTCCCTTTTTTTTTTTAAGCCAAGATCTTTCCCTGACCTCCATGGAAGTTTTCAAGCCAAAACCATGATCTTTACATAACCTTGACCCAGTAGTTTCTGTTCCTAAACTTATGGCAACAAAACCCTGACCATAGAAGTGAGAGGTCAGTAAAACGCTACATGATTCATTTTTCAGTTTTCAAACATGTTGGTGGAAACAAAGGATTACGTAACATTCCAGTGGGCAGCTTTTTTATTTTGTTTTTTTTTTTTGTTTTTTAAGGCAGCTATTTTTGGCCACATGTCTACATAATTGTTCCAGGAGTGTAAGTCAACTCCTCAATGACTGTTTTCAATTTTTAATTAAATTTGCCAAAGAGAGCACAGATCGGTTTAATGGTTTTCACCTGGATTTTATGCCCTCACACGCCCAAAAGCTGCTGCACTGAGGCGACACTGATTACCAGCAGTCATCCTGCAGTGCTGAGCACTGAGAAAACTCTTCCAGTAAGACAGTGGAGACAAAACCTGTGCCAGAGTCAGATTTATGCAACACATTTTTCTTCTTTGGATATTAAAAATCAGTTTTTTTACTTAAAACCCCTGCAAAATTTTAGAGGTATGATGACACATTTCTGCAGAAAGAATAGAGGGTATAAAATGTGCAGAGGTAACCTGGGTCCTGGTATCAATGGTGATATCCGGGCTGATCTGGATGTGAAGTTGTGTTGGAATGGCAACAACTTTGGTTCTGCTCTTCAACATCATCATTAATGCATGAGGCAAACTAGGCTTCGTCATCAATGTATGCATGTGTGCGGCCATTGATCCGCAAGTCCCTGCTGTCAGCCTGAATTAAAGGAGAAATGATGAAGGTATGAGAAGGGGGGGTTGAAGTGTGGGGTAGGTTTCACAATCTCCTCCATAATTTACCCTCAATTTAGCTATTAAGTGTCTCAGTAAGTTTGTGTGTGTGTAAGTGTGTGTGTGTGTGTGTGTGGGGGGGGGGGGTTGTTTGTGGCTGTGTGGTCCTCATTAAGGCAGGGATAGATATCGGTTTTTTTTTGTGCCTGTAACTCAGTTTTGGTTTTCCTGCATTCTTACAGTCTTTTCTCAATATCTAAAGCGTCACTCTGCATGAAACAAGTAGAAGATTGGAAGCAGGGAGGCAGAAATATTTAAAAAAGGGGAAAAAAAGTGGCAGGATTCCTGTAAACTGGTCATTCACTCCCCCTCCCTCTGGAAAATAAAGCCCTTGAGAATAAAATCAGAGCAATTTCATGGTCTGGCCTGCCCTCAATATTATTTAAGTAATACCCTGTTATTATTGAAGTGAGGGAGAGAAAAGCGAATGACTATTATCTTTATGTGGGTCCTTTAATTTTAATGCACCACAGATTTATAGCTGGGCATTCCAGTGGGGAGGCCCCTCCCTGCTCTTAAAGCGAGCGGGCGGGACACGACCACAACGCTTTCACAACTGCCACTACCTTCTGACAAACAACCAAAGTCGGCACTTTCCCTGCGAACGCTTCATCCTGGCCTCCTCGCTGCTGTCAAACAGACCTCAGCTGCTCCCTGAGTGTTGACAAGAGATCCACCCATCAAAACAACCAACAGCGCACCTCCTCAAACCTCCTCACAGATTTCCTGAAACTTCTTTCATTAATCCTCCAGAAAACCTGCTAAACATTGAACTCCTTATGTCTTAACCTGGATTACTGAATAATCTGAGTTGATAAAAACCCAGATATACTTGTGCCAACAGCTTCAGGAGTAGAGGTCATATTTTTATTTATTTATTTTTGCAAAGAAGTGGGTTTCTATAGCTGCATGAAACTCCTTTCACTTGACAGAAGCTCATAAAGGAAGTAAATTACGTATATTAAAATGCTACTGCACAATTTCAAGATCTGTTTTACTTTAAAGTATATTTAGTTGATTTTGTTAGGTTTTGATATGTCGAACAGATGGACCTCCTCACACATTCGTTCATGCCACAACAGGTTACAAAAACCGGTCAAAACATCACCCGAAGCACCAGATCCAGCAGGTACCGTCTGAAGATGACAAAACTAATCAATTAAACTTATAAGTTGGGTTATGTTTTTTCTCCTAAATGTACATTAAATATTTTCTTAAAAGTATAGGTTCAAAGTTTGTGTGTGTAATCTTTTCAAAAGGCAACAACCCAAACAAGACAAGCTGCAGTGTATTAATTACATTAATCACTATATAATGGTCACACAACTTTAAAACCAGACATCAGTAGGTTTTTCCTGTAGATATTCATAAAAAAAAATCTCACAAGGAGTTCCCCAAGAAGGGGGAACTCCTTGTGAGATCTATTTAGACTTGTGTTTCATATATTTTGTTTTGTCTGTTAAATGTTGACAGTGCATTTTGAGTTCCTTGCAACTGTTTTCCAACATGGCTTCTGTTCTGCAAATGGCAAATAAACTGAACTGAACTGTACTTTACTGAACCAAGGATCGATCTTAGAAGACTTCCAGTTCATACTTGAAGCAACATTATTGAACTTTAGCAGATTTCCTCAACGACAGCTAATTCAGCATCCATCTTGCATCCTGTCTCTTTTCCAGGATCTATCCAGCCAATAAAAGTCAGTCTGCTGTTAATTCTTGTCTTAGCTCTTGCTCTGTTACTTGTCTCTTTCTTTTTCACACTTCCCTCAATAATGCCCACTTGCATTTTTTGATGAATCAGCTGTGGTCTATGTTCAAAACCGGCATTGTGTCAATGTCCAGTTGCTAGTTGGTGAAGCTGTGTCATTAAGTGAAACTCGGCTCTAATGTGATACCGTTGGATAGAAAAAGTGTGAGGTGTGATTTCACAGCCTTCATTCAGGGCAACGATGCCTCCAGGAATGAACATTGTGAATGTAGCATTAAAACAAGACAGAATTTTAAGGTTGGAAACTGATGTGGTGTTGCTTTAAAACCAGTTTCCATCATTACAAGAAAGAGACCAGCTGGTTTTACCTTTAGCTAAGCAAACACAAATTCCCTAAAGAGTTCCCCAAGGATTGATTCTAGAGGCCTTTCAGATCATGTTTATATCTATTTTCTACAGAATATTTGGGTCCAGGGTGCAAATCCAGTGGTTTTAGCAAAGCTATCCAGATCTTCCCCTTCCCATCCACTCCCTCCAGGTGTTCCAGGACTGCACTGAAGTGTTTCCACACCAGCCTAGATCGATATCTCAATACTCTGTCCTGGGACCTCTTCCTGTTTGAAAAGTGCCCAGAAGTACAAACAGCCAAAACTGACTGAGAAACATCATAGCAGGAGCATTTTTATTCATTTCACTGCTTTCAGCAGATTTTACTTACTGCAGGAATAGAGACTGACCGATACATCCATTTTTTAAATTTTATATTCAGCAGAAATGCAGCTGAGTGTGTCGAAGGCTTCTCAGGCAAATCAGATGCTATAATCCAGATTAATCGCATATTCCCAAAATCAAAATCATGAGAACCCATGTTTCCCAGCTCCAAGTCATACTGTTTAGGCCCAATCTTCCAGCTGATGGTTAGATTTTCGCTAATTCCAACCAGCTTTCACATATCTTTAACTTGCACCTGGAAAATTTTAAGTACACACTGTAATCTAATTCAGATATGCACATGTTCTTATTTTGTGCTTTTATTGAACTTCTTGTCCTTTCACTGGCATATATTGTTATATTTTAAAGTGCTATTTTAATTTTTTTGTTATGTTAATACATTTACACAAATTTCATCTACTCTAATCTGCGAGGTACTTTTAATTTTTTCATTTTTTCTCCCCACAGCAGACATTTCTTCCCATTATCTGAATACTCGGCCAAAAAGGCTCCATTTCATTTTCTTCGTACCCTCCTCCCCATTGCTTTCAATGGGCTAGTTAAATAGTGATTGGGATGTCCTAAGTTTGTAAATAAAAGACTTCCTGGCATACAGTTGGTTGGCGTTTCACTACAGCTAATCTTACACACATTAGGTCAAAGGTATACTGGACAGAAAGCCAGCCTCAGAACAGGTTAATAGTGCATGACGCTGTGTGAGCTGTGAAACACTTGTTCTCACCCTCTGTTCACCCTGCAGCTACTGTGTTGTGGAGGGGCGAGGAGGTCACACTACACAAAGTTGACTGGAAATTATACTTGTATACTGTTTAATGCAAAATAAAGGTTTTATTTAAGTGAAAATCATACGTAGTTATGTGAACTCAGTCCTGGCTCCGTTCTTGATCAGGGGTCACTGTGCCCCATTAATCAGCTCTTCTGTCTTTCTCATCAGGCACTTCATAGGCCCCCCCCAACCCCGATGAAGGAACACCACCTGTCTCCAATGCGTGAGGAGCCGTTACCGGCCTCTGTGAATGAAGAGAGGTCGCAGAATGTTGGAGCTGGGGCTGCAGGCGGGTGTCCACCCAGCAATGTTGGAGGCGCTGGGAGCAACAAGAAGCCACGGTCGCGCACTAAGGTGGAGTTCTTCATCCCTCTATCTGGTTGTCAGCTCAGAGAACTTCGGGATATGCAATATTTTTAAATGGGGGCGTTGGTTAAATAATTTGATGACTGGCACTTCTATCGACCAATCAGAGGCAGGGTAAGCCAGGGCTAGCACACTAGCACAGGGCTAGCACCCAAATCACACTAATGATCCAAAAGGGAGGAAACACAAAGGTAGTTTATTAAAGGAAGAGGGCCCACTCGAGCCTAAAAAACTTTTCTTCTTAATGTAAATAGCCTTGACCTTCATGATTCATTCCTAACTAACAAAGAGTGAAATGGGCAGATTTTAGCAGCATTTCTTTAGCTTGAACATGTGTTTTGACCACAAAACAGCAAAGGTATGACATACATAAGTTTTTGTGTGATTCTTTTAAAGGTTTTTTGGTATGGTACATGTTATTATTGGTGCGTCTTAGCATGCATATATATTATTTCTTCTGCACAAATAATATATCTTCCATATGCAACCCAAGTACTGCAGTCGCCCAGATGTGTTGAGCAGGCGCTACTTATACAGACGAGGCTACAGCCCCTCCCTGCCCTTTGCTGCATGTCAACCCCTGGGTAATAAAGCCCACTAGACTCACAAAATCATTTTCAAATCATTCAATTGATTACTTGGATTTGTTGACCTCAGGCGCACGATGGTTAAAATGAACTTCTCTGCAATGTGCAGTGAAAAAACAGGCAGAGAACCAACAAACACAGACTAGTAGACACTAATTTCCCAGGATTAGTGTGATATTTATTCATTTTAATAGAAAATGAAGAAAATGTTTTTGTTGGATATTATCAGATTTATTTTGTAAAGAGAATATATATTGCATGTTACACCTTCAGCACATGCAGGTCACTTTAGGATCATACACGGTTCACAGTGTATGGCGTATTAATCTGATGGAGGGCACATTTTATTAATAATAATGTGAACAACCATGCAAAAACATCAGATCTATGCAAAAAATCAAAACAAGCATTAAGATCTGCAGTGTGAACATAACCTATATTTTAACCTTGTCATGCCATATGTATCATATTTTATATGCATCACTTTATGGTTTATTTATTTATTTTTTTTACATTTTGTTAAAATGCCAAATAAAAACTTTAGATTAAAGAAATTGGACTTTTCTCCCTTCTTTTTTTTTTTTTACTTGTAATGTAATGGTTAATTGGTGGTAGTGGACCAAATTAAGAACAGGGTTGGCACTGGGTTAAAAAGGGGTTGACAGTCACTGCTTAAGTATCTGAACTTTGGTGTACAGGTCAGCTGATTTTAATTCATATTTTTTGTGTATTTTAGATTTCCCTGGAAGCCTTGGGCATCCTGCAGAGCTTCATCCAGGATGTCGGCCTGTACCCTGACCAGGAGGCCATCCACACCCTGTCGGCACAGCTTGACCTCCCCAAACACACGATCATCAAGTTCTTCCAGAACCAGCGCTACCACGTCAAGCACCACGGCCGCCTCAAGGAGCTGGGCGAGGGGGCTGCCGCCAGCGGAGGGGTTGATGTTAGCGAATACAGGGATGAGGAGCTGCTCTCAGGCTCAGAGGACCCAGAGTCCAGCGAGGATGGAGCTGAGGAGATCTTCCAGACCTCAGAGGGGAGCAGTGGCAGCACAGGGGGGCTGAACCAGCCTCCCACCTCCTCCAGCTCCATCTCCAGCCAGTTGTCTTTAGGGACCAACGTGTCTCAGGAGGAGGGCAAGGACAAGGGGCGGCTCGGTGGCCCTCTGGCCCCCGAAAGCTCTTCATCCAGTCCTCGCGAGCAGACTGAGTACCAGAGGTAGAGACTAGCAAACAGGAGGAAAGAGAAGAAACTGGAAAACCAAACGAGGAACTCGTCATGGAGGACAGCGACATAGAAACTGTGTGAGACATTAATGTCTATGCAGGCACATTGACCAAGAAACCAACAGCTGAAATACTGTACGAGACTGAACCAACCAGATGGACCGATTATCGTGACCATCTCAGATTAGTGGCGTGAATTTACCTCAGTAAACGTCAGCAGGTTGATGACAGTGGTCGTAAAACTGTGACACAATATCCCCAGAAATGTTTTCATATTTCACCCCAGCAAGTCAGACCTTTGATTTATCACATCATTCTCCTTTTTATTAACCAGTAAAGACACTCCAATGAGGTGGGGCTCTCTTGCTCATACCCTCTACAATCTGAGCACAGTAATATCACATTTCCCAGATAGTGACAAAAACCTGGGGCCTTCAGAGACCAAAAAGAGAAAGAAAAACAGTCCTAAAAATCCTCAGGAGACACAAAGACTTTGCTTTTGCCTGAGAATGCAGGCCTGATTCGCTGTGCATCTAAAAGCTTTATTTCATCCCCAGCCTCACAATCACACTCCAGACTCCTATTTAGCACTTATTGTGACGAACCCCTTCCATCCTCCCGCCCCTGCAGGCCAGCCTGGCAGGAGGCCGCCGGACCGAGAGGATGTGGCAACGACGGACACTCTGGCCTTTCCTGGCACCACCCACGAATGTGTGGTGAAAAAGACAGCGTGGAGCTTCAGCAGCCAAACAAACAGTCACTTTATGTGCAGCAGTCCACCCCCCAACCCCCACCCTGTCCTTCTTCTGTCTAATTGGTGCCCACAAGTCTTGTTTCACCACACCTCCCTGCACTTAAACTTCACCAACCCTATTTATTGCTATCTTTATCCATGATTATTATTATCATTATTGTTATTATTGTTGTTATTATGGTTAGAATTGCTGTCGCTGCGGGCTATTTTTAGTTTTTATTTCCATGGTTTGAAATATTGGTTTTCAGAACTGGGCGTTTGTTTGGATGCAAGATGCTCTGCCCTGAAAGGAAAGAGAAAGAAAAAAGGAGGCGGTGGTAAAAGAAAACACAAAGAAACAGTTACTGAGTGTTAATAAAATGTCCTGTCACATTGTATTATGTCTTCTTTTCATTGCTCTGTTTTCCAAAAATAGTAAATAAGACTTGTTAAAGAGAGAAATAGTTAAAAAAGAAGAAGTGTGCTTCTCTTCTCTTGCTGCATTTGAAGACAATCTACTTTTTGAGCCATGAAAGAAAAGTGGCAGGTTTGACTGTAAATACCCAACGTGGGACAAATTGTTATTACTCTACTTTCATTTTTGCTGAGTGACTTTAAATGTTTGAGCCAGTTCAAAATTCACACACAAGACTATTTAAAAAGAATTTCTTCCTTATTGTTTGTGGTCTGGTGCAGTTGTGTACGTGTACAGTATGTTTGAAACACAATCTGAACGTGGACGGCGTCTCGTTTTGGCCGTCCTGATTGGCTGCTACGCTCAAACAGATGTCCTGCCTTTTCAATCATTACTCCGTATGATGATATCGTGTTTTTCTGTATGACAGGAATCAGGGTTAGACTCAAAACACAGTTCCAATGAAATGTTATTTCATCAGTGTTGAAGTGAATTAAAATTTGTGAATTGAAAATTGTGTTGTTTTAATTCCATTACTTTTTATTATCACTGCTGTTTGGATCCTGGTGTAGGAAAAAATGCACTTACAAAAGTTAAGATCTTAAAAATGAAATGCATAAAAATGATGGTAATAAGCAGAGAGCTGAATTCAGGTTGACATGTGGGAAAATGTGGTCTTGAAGGCAGCATAGTTGCTACTTTTGGACCAAATCATCATCAGTAACCTTACTGACCTCACCCCAACTAAATTTCATAACAAACTGCAGGCTTGAAAAACAAACATTAAAAAAAAGGATTGTAAATTGACAAATGTAATAACTTCCTCTTATACTGTTCAACCATTTTCTGATTTAAGTTTCATTTCACACCTTTAGCCAAAGTGGAAACTTGCTGGGGACTGTTTTCAGCCACAAATTTAACATTAAGTTCACAGTAAGTATTTACAGCAGCAGATCAGCAGTCATGCTAATAAAAAACACCTGGTGTGAATTTGTGGCTTATTTCTATATTTTGAATTTAAGGCAACAAAAATCCTATCAGTCCATAGATTGTCCATAGAGCCGCATAGCACGAATAAAACACCAGGCTTCAACTCTGGGGCCAATAAGATGAATGAATACCAAAACAAAACTTTCCTGAAGTCACTGAGCTGTTCAATAAATGATCATTTGTCTGTGTGTGTGTGTGTGTGTGTGTGTGTGTGTGTGTGTGTGTGTGTGTGTGTGTGTGTGTGTGTGTGTGATAAATATTAAGCTCTAAAATTTAGTAAATAGAATTCCGTTTCATAAAATCAGACACTGGGCATTAATAAATCTAAGAGCTCTGTAGAATAAGCTCCCAGTTCCTGGTCAAATGTGGCCAAAAGGCTGTTGACTCATCCTTTGTCCATCCATCCATTTTCTTCCGCTTATCCGAAGTCGGGTTGCGGGGGCAGCTGCCTAAGCAGGGAAACCCAGACTTCCCTCTCCCCGGCCACATTCACCAGCTCCGAAGGGATCCCGAGGTGTTCCCAGGCCAGCCGAGAGATGTAGTCTGTCCAGCGTGTCCTGGGTCTGCCCCGGGGCCTCCTTCCGGTGGGACGTGCCCGGAACACCTCACCAGGGAGGCATCCTAACCAGATGCCCGAGCCACCTCATCTGGCTCCTCTCGATGTGGCGGAGCAGCAGCTCTACTCTGAGCCCCTCCCGGATCACCGAGCTTGTCACCCTATCTCTAAGGGAGAGCCCGGCCACCCTGCGGAGGAAACTCATTTCGGCCGCTTGTATTCGAGATTTCGTTCTTTCGGTCATTACCCACAGCTCATGACCATAGGTGAGGGTAGGAACGTAGATTGACCGGTAAATCGAGAGCTTTGCCTTTTGGCTCAGCTCTCTCTTCACCACGACAGACCGATGCAGAGTCCGCATCACTGCAGACGCCGCACCGATCCGCCTGTCGATCTCCCGCTCCATCCTTCCCTCACTCTTGAACAAGACCCTGAGATATGTAAACTCCTCCACTTGGGGCAGGATCCCATCACAGACCCAGAGAGAGCACTCCACCCTTTTCCGGCTGAGGACCATGGTCTCAGACTTGGAGGTGCTGATTCTCATCCCAGCCGCTTCACACTCGGCTGCGAATCGCTTCAGTGAGAGCTGAAGATCACGTCCCGATGAAGCCAACAGAACCACGTCATCCGCAAAGAGCAGAGACCCAATCTTGAGGCCACCAAACCGGATCCCCTCCACACCTTGGCTGCGCCTAGAAATTCTGTCCATAAAAGTTATTAACAGAATCGGTGACAGAGGACAGCCTTGGCGGAGTCCAACCCGCACTGGAAACGATTCTGATTTACTGCCGGCAATGCGGACCAAGCTCTGACACCGGTCGTACAGGGACCGGACAGCTCTTACAAGCGAGTCCGGCACTCCATACTCCCGGAGTACCCCCCACAGGAATCCCCGGGGAACATGGTCAAATGCCTTCTCCAAATCCACAAAACACATGTAGATTGGTTGGGCAAACTCCCATGCCCCCTCAAAGACCCCAAAGAGGGTGTAGAGCTGGTCCACTGTTCCACGAGCGGGACGAAAACCACACTGCTCCTCCTCAATCCGAGGACCCTCCTCTCAAGCACCCCTGAATAGACCTTACCAGGGAGGCTGAGGAGTGTGATCCCCCTGTAGTTGGAGCACACCCTCCGGTCCCCCTTTTTGAAGAGGGGGACCACCACCCCAGTCTGCCAGTCCAGGGGGACTGTCCCTGATGTCCACGCGATGCTGCAGAGGCGTGTCAACCAAGACAGCCCTACAGCATCCAGAGCCTTAAGGAACTCCGGGCGGACCTCATCCACCCATGGGGCCTTGCCACCAAGGAGATTTTTAACCACCTCAGCGACCTCAGCCCCAGAGATAGGTGAGCCAGCACCAGCTACCCCAGACTCTGCTTCCTCATCAGAAGACGTGTTGGTGGGATTGAGGAGGTCTTCGAAGTATTCCCTCCACCACCTCACAACGTCTCGAGTCGAGGTCAGCAGCCCCCCATCCCCACTGTACACAGTGTTGACGGAGCACTGCTTTCCCCTCCTGAGCCGCCGGATGGTGGACCAGAATCTCCTCGAAGCCGTCCAGAAGTCATTCTCCATGGCCTCTCCAAACTCCTCCCATGCCCGAGCTTTTGCCTTAGCGACCGCCGAAGCTGCGCTCCGCTTAGCTCGCCGATACCCATCAGCTGCCTCTGGAGTCCCACAGGCCAAAAAGGCCCGATAGGACTCCTTCTTCAGCTTGACGGCATCCCTTACTGCCGGTGTCCACCAACGACAGTCTGTTTCGTCAGTGTCTGTTTAAAAACTAAACAGCCTAATGTTATTTATCTAATAGAAATTATAAGCAAAACATCTGCGCTGTGCTGAGCGTCTGTGTTGTTCTTTGTGAAGTGGGATCCATGTTGCTGAACATATCTCTCGTACTATTGGGTTCTTTAATTATCTGGTTTCGCCCTCAGAACAGTTATCATTTATCTTTAAAGTCTGGTAATTAGTTGAAATTACTAGACTGAATGATAGTCATACATGAAATGTTCTATTTTGTGTTGAAACTGTCACAGCTGAAATTAGCTGAATGCTATTTTAAATGTCTCCAAAAGGTTTGTTTAATAGCAGAAAAATACGTCTTTTTAATGGTATTTTATACCCTCTGCTTCAATATGGGCCACAGATTGAATTATTAAATTGGAATTTGTCCTCATGTAAAGCCAAAGTTCGTTGGAGAATAGGATCTGCCCACAACAATCAGTTTCCCAGCCTGTTTCTGTGTCCTGACATTAGGACTGACTCAGGACCTACAGGACGCTTCACACCAGTCTTTTTTATGTGAATCCTACTTTGTTTGCTCAGAAAGTCAGCTTTGTTTGGGAATTTTTAATGCATAAACAAACAGACTGGGTCCACTACAAGCATTAATCTAGGCCCACTTTAAGTGAACCAAATACAGGAAGCGGACTACAAAACAAAATGTATTGTGGTCTCAGTGCATGGCTTGTTGGTAAAACATATGCTCGTGGGGGATGATAGGTGGCTCTGGCTGGGAGAAATGGCTCGCTCTCAGAACTGGAAGAACTCGGTAAAAGTTCTGATATGTGATCAGCCTCTAGGATCTGACTCAGCTCCATGGAAACAGAAGTTGATCTGCATCAACCAACAAACGAGTCAGTATTCTTCTTTGATGTGTCTTGTCTTCTCCTTCACTAATTCCTGATGCAGCACTTTGCCGGGGAGTGGAATATGTTATTTAAAAGGGCCAATTTGTTTCAGTAGTAAAGCTTGAATGCAATCTCAATCCAGAAGAATGTTGCACACCCCCAACTAGACCCAACTGAGTCTAGGTGAATATCCTAGAGTCCACCCTAGAGCTTGTATCTGTTGGTGGCAAAGTTTTTCCTTTACTTGGTGAGAGCAGGAAACTAGAGGTGAACTTGAAAAGGTAAACTTAGGCAAACTTGGAAACAACAAACCACCAACCACAGTGCATCCTGACAATCAGCTTTAATAATAATAAAAAAAAATCCCTCATGACAATCACCTCCTCCAGCAGAGCAACCACACACTTTTTAAACTGCCTCCCTACAGACAGAACAATCCTGGAGTTAACCTCCTTCAGTAAACAATGGAGCCTGAGTGGAGCTGATGAGCTGGAGGGTCGAGGTCTTCCTGCAGCCTGGTCTCCACTCAGCTTGACTGAAGACAATCAGCTCACGCTGTCACTCTGCAGGATAATTATACCTGCTGAGATACACCCGGGCTGGAAGTGAGCTGACTATGAGAACAAAAGGAAGAATCCACTGATGCTTACTGAACAGCCTTTTTATAAAGCAATAAACAGAAAGCTGTCACTCATTCCAGCGTGAATCACTCTGCTCTGAGTTTACATTTGTCTGTCCGGGTTAACCCAGAATGACTCTTTTGATGATGTTCAAAGGTTTCGCAGCGCCTCATCTTTTGAACAATGTTGTGCATTCTGTATAAACTTAAAGAGGGCTTGGCTTTGGGGACGGTGGGGGGGCAGGCCGGGCGGAGTCAGCAACGTGGCCGCAGGAACCAAATATTGCTTCATTTGTACACAATCAAAGAAAACCAGTGATGGAAAGAAAATACAACCCAAGAGACCGCTCTGGGTGGAACTTACTGGAAACTGTGGAAGACAATGCAGCATCCTGTGTTTATTTACTAAAAGAACACACTTTTAAAAGCTCTATTAGGGAAGAAGGGAGATATGAACGTGCCAAGAAATTATAAAACAGACTCAAACTTCTCTCAAACAATCTAAACCAATCAGCCTCAAGCCAAATATATTATGCAAGACAAAGCTAATAAGTGCACAACAGCTGAATCTGAATGGTAATTTTATTCAAACTCGCCGTATTCCTCACAAGCAATTTGAAATTGTATTACTAAGGAGGCCTCTGTGGATGCTCTATGGGTAGAATAAACCTCGTCAAACTGTCACCAAAGCTGATAAACACTGAGACGCACATTTTCCTTTTAATGCTCCAAACTCATCAACCTGAAACACACAAGCAAACATTATGCAAAAGAAAGCTTTTAAGGAAACAGGAACATAATCTGAATGGAAATGCTGCTCCCAACCACATACGCTCCTGGCAGCAAACAGAACCAAGCACTCTGATTAAGATGTTATTTCCGCTCAGTGATGACATTTTTTCCAGTTATAATATCTGTGGTCCTGTCACTGCTTCTTCTTCTCATAAAATGATGCATATTATATTCATAAATGTGTTTTGTGAGAGCATTAGAGGAGGGATGCATCACTGTGGTAAGCACCTCTGGTTTTCATTCAATTCCACCAGACCTATTCTCCTTCTACCTCATCCCTAAATCTCCTAATTCAACTCATTATTCGCTCAATTGGTGGGCTTTTACCCCCTCCCCCCCACAAAACCCTGCCTGGGATCTTATAGACCTGGTAGTCATTAACAGAGTGGAGCAGGCGGGGAGGAGGGGTTCACAGGTCTGAGCTCTCTCTCACACATATGCAGCATCATAAAACGCCAGAGGAGCCAGCGGGGTGCTGCTGCAGTTTTATCGGCCTCCTCGTGTCGAGCAGCGGCTCCGTCAGAAGTTGGACGGGAGTCAGCTCATCCGGGTCGGGACAGACGTGCAGACAGACAGACAGTAATGAACGCGGCAGACCACCCAGAGGTCTGCGGTTCTAACATCCCAGCTGAAAGTCTGGGTGCGCTCCGGCTCATGTGAGTTATGCTTCCACCAGGGTGATCCCTCATGGGAAGTCTTTCGATGAAACCGGGAATGATAACTTACCTCCCATCACATTCCCAAATCCATCACATTCCCAAATGTCAAGAAAAATCCATAAAGATGCAGATTGATGTCCACTTGAGCCGTGATACAGAACGTGGCTCATGTAGTCACTAACTTTTTATTTTTGCTGTCATTTCATCCTCACAGAGGAAAAGAACCTGACAAGGCTGATTCAGAAAGTGTTTTGGAAAAAGGATGGTTTCTGTTTTGAGCAGAGGAGCATTTCACTGCTGTTATTTAACTAGAAAGCTATTTGCTTTTTGTGGGGATTCCGATCAACACCCAATATCTGAAATCCACTATATGCAGATATTAATATTTTCCAATACTTAATCAGTTTACACGAGTAATTGTTCTATTTGTATTCTTTTATTAGGTTGTAGTAAACCCCACATCACTTCTTAATAAGAGAGCAACTGATGAACAAAACTAATCCATTTTATATGTTTCCCATACGCGGAACTGCTTTTTTATTATCTAGGGTCTGAGGAAATGTGCTGAAAGGGAAGCAGGATGTATGTGAATAATCTGGGAACACCAGGTAATCTAACGGTGTTGCAGACAGGTTGTGGTCTGCAGTATCTTGTTTCTACTGAAGAGGACTTCTGATCATAGAAGGTGCTGTTCAGTCTGGTTGGAACGACTTCTTGGAGCTGATTAGAACATTTAGTTCTACAACTACAAAGAGACTGTTGTAGTTGTGAATGTTTAAAATGCTTCACAGATTTACATGCATTACATGCATTTTAATCACATAACAATATTTGTCCCAAAAAGCAACATTTTTTTTATTTAAATGGATTCTATACACACACACATATATATACAATTTGTAATGGAAATATTTCAGGAACTAGTTTTGAATCAACATACTTCGTTTGGCTTAAACTTTGATACTTACACACGGGACCCTGAAAAGGTCTCTGTCTTGATCGGTGAGGTTGATCAGGGAATTCAAACAGATATCAGACCCGTGAATCAGGTCAGTATCGGAGCCCAAAGCTATTTTTGGATCGGATCTGTTCCAACTCAATTTAACCAACAGATGCTTGACTTTCTAGACGTACTGTCAGCACATGATGAGGGTATGTTTGTTTTTCTACGAGTCACGCCATCAAGATGAAAACTCATCATTAAACTCAGCATCAACAGGAAGGAGAATCTTCTCTGCTTGTGAAAGTGGGAGGATTTCATTCTCATCTTCATTTGGCCTGTGCTCGTGTTTGGTTGAGTGTAAATGAGGGAGATTGACAGGTGTCTGGGTACCCAGGGCCCCTCAGACAGATGTGAGGGCACCACAGCAGGGTATTAGGCCTGATAGAGGGCTGATTAGAGAACATTAGGGGTGAAGGAGGGAGAGGGGGCACAGCTGTTGCTGCTAACTATTATCACCCACAAAGCAGCATCTGAAGGGAGGCTCTCAGCAGAGTGGGCTCACACACCTGTGGCCTCCCCGCTGTGCTCATGTGGATAACCTCTCAGCCAGCCGGCATGGGTCAAGAACTTTAACTAATGTAGAAAACAACATCTGATCACAGCACGAAATAAGCAAATGGCTTTCTAGCGTTAAAACTGGTATTATCTGGAATAATGATGCGACTTCTTGTGGACAATCTGAACTGGGAGCTTCACACGGATTGGCAGGGCAGCTGGCGTGGCAGCACCGTACAGCAAGGCTAATGCACCGAAGAGACTGAAGGCAGTGGTGACTGTCACTTGGGGGGCCAACATGGAGACAAACAGTAAACAACAGCAGACATTCAACTAGCTGAATGTTACGGCGAGATTAACAACTGCTTGTCAGCGTTGAGTCTTTCAGGGGGAATCCGGCTCGTGTTAGTGCGAGTCGATGAGAACCCTCTCGGATGCTGCTCTGGGAGGAGCAACCATGTTGGAAAACTGCAGTTGTTTGTTTGAGGAATGTTCTTCTGTAAAAAGGTTGAGCGGATTAAAAACGGTAGCGGTCACGGGGGCTCACATTTGTCTCATCCGATCTGGGTCTGTGTCAGCCAAGATCTTCAATGCGAGAAGGCAAACAGCTGCTGTGATTAAAAATAAATCACACTCAGAATTTCTCTAAACCCTGGAATAACTAATCTGGACTGGGACATGAAATATGCATGAGGGTAAATGTAATAATTTCATCCATCCAAGGATTTACTTAAACACTTTAAACTAAAGCCCCGGATACTCTGAGATGAGAATCTGAGCAGTAATGGAGATATTAGTTTTATGCCGCACCTGATAAACATTTATAGAAGGACAAGAGCTTAAATTTGATGTGGTTCATCAGATTTGAGAAACTGAATGTTATTTTCTGTCAAAATGACAAAGAAAAATGAGATTAAAGGATTTTATTTTTGATAAAACTTCTGATCATCCTGCTGCTGTGTCTTTGTGAGGTTCTGAGAGAACCAGATCAGCCTCCACATCACAGCTCGGACGCCCTGAGGCTGTGATGGAGGGTGGGTGGCTGGGTGGGGATGGGGAGCAGAGGCAGGTGTGTGTAGGACAGAGCAGCCCGGGGCCGTCCCCGGTGCAGGCGCTTGCCATCACCACCGCTGATGCTTCCTGACAGAAACGCTGGACGGTGGAGCAGAGCTGCTGAGATAAGTTGGGGAAAATTTGTGCAAGTGGAAATAATGCAAACATTATTTGAAACCAAATCACAGCTTTGGTTTTCTGGTGTCTGCTCCTGCAGAAGTTCGAGACTCATTTAAAAAAAAGTTGTTTTATGCTTCCTAACCAGTGGAAATCAGAAGCGGTTAACAAGCTGGGAACAAGGGATTTGTTTGTCCTTTCAGGTCATTTTCTCCCAGTGTTTGATCATTATTTTCATAGTGTTGGAACAATTAGAGGAATCATAGCAAATACCGGACGTACATCTTTTATCTTTATGTGTTTAATAAAAACTTGAAGGACTCGTGCCGTTCTTGGCTGTTCAAGCAGGAAAACCTCGGACCTTTACTTCTGCTTCGGCAGCCGCTAATATAAACGGTGGAGGAAACTCTAGATTTTATTATCACAAACAACAACAGTGCGGTAAATTTTGGTGACCAGTTTTCCAACATTAACTTCTACATGTTCCTATTTCTGTCAAGTTTAATGTAGAATAACGGGAAACATTTGTTCCACTATTTAATATTAACGAACTAAGAGACAAGGGGTTTCTGAGAGTAAATGACTAATTAAGGAGATTTTGTGAAATGTAATGTTATTTGCTCTCAGCAGGTCAAGGTTGTGACCAGAAAATAAAAACAATTCAGTCAGTAATACAAACAGATCACATACACTGTGTCCTGCAGTCCAAAGATGTGTTATAACATAATGTTAAATACCTGACTAAATAGAAAATGAATAACCTTTATAAAAGTTTGAAGCATTCCAGTGTTTTATATTTCAGTGTGAATTGTTGGTTACTAAAATCAGATTAGATAGTTGACATTAATGCACAGATGTTTAACTAATATGGAAAACAGAAGAACTGAGAACCCCAGAAAAGATGCCATAACATAACCAACTTTTATTGAATGTTGCTGCAGCAAATTAAACATTTATTTCTGTTTTTAAGAACAATAAAGTTAGTGTAGACAGTGTAAACCATGTTTGGGCCCTGTATCTGGTTTAAAATCAGAGTTTCTTGTAATAATTTGGGGAAACATTTCTAGAAAAGCTGTTTTCATGATTTAAATGTCATCCAACTTAAATTGATTTCACACAGATTTGACCTGTTTTTCTCATTGAATCTTCACATTAAGCATGGGTGCATCGCAGGTTGCAGCACGCTGTCAGTCAGTAACTATCACTTCAGCATTTGTGAATGTTGAGGGTAAATTCTCATTAGGCATTAACTGTCCTGGTTGAATGGACACCTGTCACTTATTGTCTCTGCTTGTTTATCTTAATAAACCCAAACCAGCAGTCTGCAGATCGGAAGAACGTTCGGTGCTTCCACCTCTGGTCTCCGGCTCTTCATGCAGAACAAAGATAAACAAGATTCATTCAAATATTTACTACAGTAAAAATCAGTCATACATGTGGGGGTGTGCAGGAAATGTGTGTGTTTGTTTTTTACTAATAGGCTGACCTCAGGAGGAGCATGCTGCTCCTACATTGCGTGCTTTTTCCCCCCTGAATTATCAGATCTTATCACACATCTGCAGCATTAACACTGGCACACAGTCTATTCAATATTCATCACTACAAGCTGTCACATAATGGGCTCCTTCCGTTGAAATAGTTAAACAGCTGACAGAGCAGTCAGCACACACACACACACACACACACACACACACACACACACACACACACACACACACAAACTTTCTCTGCAAATGACTGAATGAAAAAGACTCAATGACTCAATCAAACCTTTATATTATAAAAATATATTATGGACAAACTTTAAGGTAGTGTTAAACTACATAGCCAAGGGGTGTCAAACATACGGCCCGGGGGCCTAAACCAGCTCACCAGATGGTCCAGTCGAGCACAAGGGATGAATTATGTGAATGTGAAAATGACAGCGACATTAACGGCAACTTTCCAGGTAGCTGTGACATATAAAACATTTCTGAGTCAAGAGGAGAACTCGTTCTATCTTTTCTGTCTTTCTTAATCAAGAGATCTGACTTCAGTTTGAATGATGAGGTGAGTCAGTTCAGGTGGTCAGGATTACCACACACATGTGGAAATGTTCACAAATGTACATTCAAAATAAGGTCTTGAAAGTTACTCTGATCTGATATTGTATTTTTCAGATTCAGATACCTGCAATTAAGTTTCATGACTTTCTACATTAATTTTGATTTGTAAGTAAAATAATTAAAAATAAATAAAATATAATAGATATAATTAGAAATGACAATATTTTGATATATATTATGAAGTTTAAAAATGTAGGAAATTAATTATAAATAAAATTTCTTATAATTAAATTTAAAAAGAAGAAAAATTATCTAATTGTATGCATTTATATACATATTTTTATATAAATATACATATTATACATGTTATGTATGAAATATAAACAATAAAAATAAATGTAATAAAATACATTAACTGAGGCTAAGTATGGTTCAAACTGCACCTTTTTTTTCCTCCAGATATTTCATGTTGTTCAGAATGTTCTCTAAAAGGAACATTCAATAAATGTAAACATCTTGATAATAAACTTTTACTTTTCCGCCCTACAACAAAGGGAAACATTTGGAATTTTTACTATTTGGGGATTTTTTTGCTGATTTATTGATCCAACCCACTTGAGATCAAATTACGTTGCATGTGGCCTCTGAGCTGAGATGAGTTTGACATCCCTGCTATAGACTGTGTATAAAAGATGGACGCTGTCACTCAGAACACAAGTGAAGCAGAAAGAGAGGTCCTTCCCAGCGATGGTCACTAAAACCAGGAATGATTCCCATTCAAAAGCACCAACTTCTCTCATGAAACACTGAGCCAATATATGTTTTCCACAAGTCATTATGATGCCATTAGCTCAATTTACTCCAGACCAGCGTACCGGTGGTCCTTCTAAAAATAATCCCTCCATTAAATAGATATTAGGGCTCTAAGATGTGAATTTTTGTCCGAACAGATTTCAAGAGTTGTCAGCTCAAAACAGGCCAACATTAGCTGTTCCTGTTCTTCTTATAGCCCTTCTTTTTTTCTCTCCTAAAAATCTCCTAATTTTTGTTGTATTCTGTTTTTTCATAGTTTCTACTTCTTGATTCCTCTCACAGGCAGCAACATAAAATGCAAGTTTAGCTGCTGTATAAATGCACTGCGAGTTGTAGCATTTATGACACTTTTACAAACAAATAACAGCTGAGTTCAGAAAATTGTGGAGATCTGGTGGCTGTGGAGGCCGTTGGAGTCCAGTGAACTCATCGTCATGTTCTAGAAAGCAGGTGGAGATGATCTGAGCTTTGTGACATGGTGCATTATCCTGCTGGAAGTAGCATCAGAAGATGCTCCACTGTGGTCATAAAGGGATGGACATGGTCAGCAACAATACTCAGGTAGGCTGTGCTGGTTAAACCAGGCCACGTTGGTACTAAGGGGCCCAAAGTGGGACAAGAAAACCTCCCCCCACCATTACACCAGCAGCAGCCTGAAGCGTTGATCCAAGGCAGGATGGATCCATGTTTTCATGATGTTTCCACCAGATTCTGATCCTAGCATCTGAATGTGGAGCTGAAATGGAGACTCATCAGACCAGCAACGTTTCTCCATCTTCTGTTGTCCAGTGTTGGTGAGTGTGTGTGAATTGTAGCCTCAGTTTCCTGTTCTTAGCTGACAGGAGGCACCCGGTGTGTCTTCTGCTGCTGTAGTTCATCTGCATTTAATCCTAGAGATGGTTGTGTGTGAAAATCCCACTAAATACTCAGACCAACAACCATGCCACGTTCAAAGTTACATAAATCCCCTTTCTTCCTCATTCTGATGCTCAGTTTGAACATCAGCAAGTCGTCTTCACCGTGTCAACATGACAAGATGCTGCTCTGTGATTGGCTGATTAGAAGGCACTTTGGAGGTGGACCTAATAAAGTGGAAGCTGGGTGTTATTTCCATCTGGAAAATCATAAAATAGCGACTGACAGACACGTTTGTTAAACTCTTCCTTCCATTTCTTTCTTCATCAACAGCAGGACCTGGAGAAGTTTGTGTACGTGTCCCAGCTCAGGTCTCACCTCTGTGAGCGGTGTATTAGCTCACCTGCTCAACAACAATGCCAGCCATCTCTGCTGTCACGCTAAATTAGTCTTCATTGGACACACACACACACACACACACACACACACACACAAGCATGCATCTACAGAGGCGGCTCCAGTGATTGGGTGATGACAGTCGTGATATGACTACACTCCTGTCTGCCAGCTAGCGATGCCCGTACGTAGATGCCGGCATGGATAACATTCACAGTTCCATTCAGAAGTCTTTTATCCTTTCTCACATACACACACACGCACACACACACACATTATGTCAACCAGAGATCTGGAAAACACAGCAGGGTGGCGACTGGATGAGATTATGAGCTGCAGTGTTGTTTTCTGATGGGTGATTGCTGGAACTCAATCACATGTTTCACTTGATATGAGTTACGGTGAAAAGGAAGAAGATGGAAACCTTTCAGACTAAGAAAAAAAGGAAAAAAGAGAAGAAAAGGCCGTTTTATTCCTCAGATTTTCCTGGCTTCATTATATTCCAGAGTTTATTTATTCAAAAACTGCTCAATTTTGAGAAGTCTGTTTCTGACATTTTAATGTTCTCAAAATAATTTTCCTCTTGATTTAATTTTTCTTCGTGCCCGGCTTTAACCTTGACAGTGTGATGTTACTCCTGACATCCAAAGTTATTTAGGAAAAAAATGCCGTCTTCTCTTGTTTTTAACTTGCAGGTTAAGGTCTTAAGCTAAAATATTGTCCAAACTAAGTTATTGCTTTCATATACCTTAGAGCAGAATTTTAGTGCCTATTTTTAACATTAATTTAAAATGCAGCTCTGTGGTGGGGAAGTATGAGTAAAAACAGCAGAGTTAGAATAAGTTTAACACTAAACAACATGAATCCACCCAGGAATTATGACACTAGTGCTGCGTGGTACTGATCCATATAAAAAACTGGGTGTTTCATCTGAATTTATCTTATACTGCAAACACTGATTTAAATAAAAAAAAAACAATGTTGGCAACAACACAGTGGAAGCTGCCGCTCCGTGCTGAAACCATCCTTGGTTTGATGCTGTCAAAGGTGAGATTCTTAGCATAAATAATGTAATCCTGTCCTTTGATAAAGCCAAAGTTAAATTAAGTTAATTAAATTAACATAGAGCATTACTTTTTTTCTTAAATTAGGGATAATGTGTGGACATTAATCACAATGGCTCTGAATGTTCAAAGCCTCAGGGACCCTCTGCACTCTTTGGGGGGTCCCGGAGCCCTGGTTGGGAATCACAGCTTTAAAGAACCAGTAATGTCTAAACCTAAGATCAGCACCATCCACAACTGAAAATGGATAAAATGGAGAACACTGCAGTTAGATGTCACTTGGACACATGTATACTAGACAGACTACGACAAAAGAAAAAAAAAAGAAAAAAGCAAGAGGTGGATGGAGATAACCAATGTCGTTACAATCCACACAGACAACAGCATGGTTCTGATGAGTCCTGAAAGGTTCTGTGGAGGAAGACAAATTCAGGGTGAAGATCAAGACACTTTTTTTAAATATAATTCCAGTGACAGCAGAATAGCCTATTCTTATCTGCTGCAGTCATTTTTTAATCAGATTCTGCAGAATGAGCAGATATGGCAGCTGCCTTGTATGTGTACCCACAGCAAGTAGATATAAACGGCTCATTCTCAGAGTGAAAACATAACAGCTTTTTTAATAAAGTGATTAGATACCAATAGAAATTGTTTTTAAAGGTATATTTAAATTTTCTGTCACTGACCTTTAATTTAGTGACACGCTGCACCTTTAAGTTATTCCTGTTTTTTTATTTGAGGAAATACTGTATTTTTGTTGCAGTACCACCAGTAACCACTTGGAAAAAATGGCAGAAGACAGAGAGGCGCCAACGTATCAAATGTCTTAATACATCCGTGTCCTCACGAGGCCACTGCAGGTCAGCCATTTTGGACACTAATGGGTTGTTGGACCTCTTAATTACACCTCCACTCTAATTTCGTACCTCAGCTCTCTGATTTACATGCTCTGTCTCCTCTTCGAATGCATCCTCTCTTCCTCCCCTCCCTCCTCTTCCTCTGCTCTGCTTTTCCACTTCCCGTTCTCCTCCCTCCCTCCGTTCCCTTTAACTCGGCTGTGCCAGTCAGGGCGAGGGTGGGGGGGGATCAGGCCCGGGCCTCTGAGCCTCGCCTCCCAGACAACTGCAAACAATTAGGGAAATTAGTGGCTCCAGCATCACCATCAGGAGGCCTGCTTGTTTATAATTTAATCGAGCCGCATGTCAAAACAGTCAGGGCTTGAGAGAAACAAGATGCGTCGGCGAGATGAAATTCAAACTGCCAGCCAGCTCAAAATATTAGGATTGTTTGTTTAATAGCGTGCGACCAACTGGGTAAGAGCAGAAAGCTAGAGGAGGGCAGCGGGAGGAGGGAGGAGAGGCAGCAGCAGGGAAGGAAACTAATGAAAGAAGAAAACCAGCAAAAAAAGAGAAGATTTATTAATTTTGATTTTTTAAAATCCATTCCACATTTTGAGTTAAAGCAATCTATTATTTTGGCTTCTCTTTACTCCCCTCAATCCATCTTTCACTTAGCAATGCTCTGGGAATTTCAAACACTTGGATCTGTGCCGCCTTTCAAATTCATTATAAAAGCTTTTTGCTAACTAAATAGAGAACGAGGGAGAGAAAAAAAAATCTGCCACATTCATCTCTTAGCCTCCACACTCGCTCCCCCTGCCCCCTGACAATATATAAATAAACTAGAGTGACCTGATTGAGATGTAAAAGGCAGGGAGTTAGCTCTGGGACCCATACATTACTTCCCAACATTAACAGTAGTCTACTCAGCCGACACACGGTGGTGGAAGTACAGCCCCTGGGCAAATGTTGAGGTTAGAAATAATGCCCCCCTCTGAGTCTTTTAACCACTCACCTGTGCCCACACCTTTGGAAAGTCAAGGCTGCTGGCAGGGTGATGACACCTCCGTACTTTGGGATTGAGGTATCTGTGAAGGAGTAATTAGATTCAGACAACTTGGCCATTTTTCCCACCCGATCTCTACTGGAGCTACAAGTCAAACATTTCTGACCTTTACAGAGAAACAAAAACAATGAAGTCCAGAACTTAACATTTAAAAACCTCTTAAATCAGGATCCTATTGTTTATGCTCGGTTGTTTATCTTGTTTTGAGTAAACAATCCAAAATGGACAGAAAAAGCTTTATAATTTTGATTTGAAGGAATAAATGTGACCTGTGGAAACAAAACACAGAGGGCTGTTTTCCCATGGGTTGCTTATTATAATGCTCAGAAACAAAAGAAACTTAAAAAAAGAGACATTTAAGTCCATTCAAAAACAATTCAGCAGCCCGAGGTTTGCAGTGCCGGTCTCTGCAGCTCTGCTTGGACCTGCAGTTTGGCCTCTGCAAGACCAAAAATCTCCACTTTGGTCTTGTCCGTCTAAAGCAATCTCATGGTCTGCAGGCCATTTAAGACCTGTGGGATGAATTTTTGTGACCCCTTACTTGACACCAAAGTCTAGTGCCTTTTTGCTGAGTCGGTCATGCCTCTCTTGCACCAATCAAACATAGCCATGCAGTCACATGACTACAGCACACAAACCATGGCGGTTCGAACAAGCTCTTCACATATAGCGGACAGGGATTTTAATTAGTCTGTTTAAACTCTTCAGTTTTAGTTTCATACGTGTAACTTACACACAGCTTAGTAAACTGAATGTAAATCTGGTCAACTTTAAAATCAGCTCTGCTAAATCATGTATTTATGAACGATGTAGCAGGTGCCTATTCATTACAGCATTACAAAGCATGTTTTGGGATAAGGTGGTTTTAGGTGGATTCAGATTACCTCTGTGACAACCTAAATCAGCTTCTCCTGTAGAGATGGAGCTAAATTTAGATGTTTAATATAGTGCCATAAATAATTTTCTTTTCATCCAATGATAAAAATTCTAAAAGTCATGTTGAAAATGGTCAGAATCAACATAAATAAGGAGGACAGAGTCATTTTGTGTATTTTTTTGTCCCAGCATATCAGCAATTGGCAACTGGTGGACCATTCACATTAATGAAAAAATTAAATAAATAAAAACAGCAAGAGTTATGTGTCAACGTGAAGAGGCATGGTGCTTTTAACAGTGAAAGAACAGCATGGCCCCTTTAAGAGCTGGAGAGGAGGAGAGATGCACAGAGCTGGGAGGGGAAAGGGAACGTCGCAGCAGAGAAAGTCGCTGTGAGAAACTTCCTGGTTAGTAGTGAATGTTCTGCTACCAGCTTCAGCAATAAACACCACACAGCTCTTCTAGTTCGCTTTCCAGGAAGCAAACCATGTACTGTGTTAAAATCTCTTCTCCATTATGAACTTTAATAAGTCAAAGTAGAGGTCCAAACTTACTGATGAGCATCTTCAAGCCGTACTGAGTCTCAACTATTTCCTCCCTCAAGCCGAATGAGGCTCAGCTCTGTGAGGGGATGCACTGCCAGGTCTTTGGTAGTAAAGAGAAGCCCATGTTCTGAAGAAACGCTCATGTTGTACAGAACTTAATTATAAAGATTGAGAAGATTGGGTCAGTTCTTTTTTTTTTGGAATACTTGATGCAATCCTGCCTCACCCAGACTCCATCTCAAGCAGCCCTTTACCTCAAGGGGACCCCCTTAGCTTCATAAGGCTATGTCAACACAGACAAGTTGATGTTTATTTATTTATTTATTTTATCATTTGGACGTTTTGCTCATGTGGAACTGATGTTTTGGGAGCCAGAAAGTTCTATTTTTATTTTTGTTAAAAAAGCTACTCAGTAGGCCACACCTTGTACATCCAATCAATTATTGTGCATGCACATGTTTTGTGAGGTCAGTGAGCTGGTGGAGCTACAGTAGTGCAGTAGTTCGTGTTTATTCTATCCTATCATTTTGATGGCACAGTGACATTTATTATGTTCATTCCTGGAATCATCGATGCCCAGCAGTGTACCGAGGCTGAGGCGCTTCATCATTTTGCAGCAGAGTTTTGCTTTATGGCACTGCGTCACATGCCAGCAACTGGATATCAACACAGTGGCCATTTTAAATGCACACCATGGCTGGTTCAGCAAAGAAGCAAAAGAGGACATCATCAGAGGAACTCAGGGAAAAGAAACCAAGACAGACACAGAACAATTGATAGGACAAGAGTCAGTATCAGACTGACTTTTACTGACTGGAGAGTTTTCAGCAAAGACACAGGATATGAGACAGATGCCTAATTAGCCATTGTTGGGGGCCAACTCATGAAAATATCTGCCAAAGATCAGTAGTGCTTCTTTAAACCCTAATTTTATACTCTTTAGGGGTTGTGTGGTATTCATTCAAGTTAAGGTTGTTGCAATGAAGAAATTTACTATGCACAGCTCAATGCAACAGTTATTAGTGGGATGGGACTTCCTCCTGGAAACTACAAGAACCTCAGGAGACTCTTTACTGAAATCCCGGAAAGATTGATGAAGGAGGTTGATAGATGTCAACCTTCATCGTGTCTGGCCAGTGACAAACAGAGCAGGGGGGATTTTTGCATTTCAGGTTTAGTATCTCCTGTGGTGTTATGAGTTATGCTTAGATTCTTTCCATTTATTATTGCTTTACTTTAAAAATGTCATGCACACTGGAAGGAAATCCAGAGCCGATGGCGAGCTGAGTGCAGATGGAGGTTGAAGGATGACGATGATGGTCTCAGCGGAGCATCATTAAGCTGATGAGTATCACAACAAGGCAGTAATTGGTGATAAGATGATGCATGGTGAAAGTGATCCAGAGCAGGGGATCATGATAACAGAAGTACTGCATAGACCAACACTCATCTCCGTCACAGGCTTCCCAGCCAGCAGACTGCGAGGCTGGCAGACATGCAGGGTCCTGGTCAAAGAGCATTATTTAGAGTACATGACTGCATGCAGCGTGGCACCAAACGGCTTTCATTACGCTGGCCCTGCTAGCTCGCTAATGTCTGTTCCCCCAGCTACCTCACAGACACACAGGCCCTGACCATCAGCCGCCAGTCTGTGCAATCAGCCGCCTGCTATCAGCTATCTAATTGGATCAGTGGCACGAATGTGATTATAGCAGGCGTATTTATTTACATAATAATTATTACTGCCCTCCCCAGAGGAGCCAGGGGAGAACGGCAGGGTCTGGGGAGAGATGAAAGGTGGGATATGGGGGAGAGGAAGTGGCGAGGGAGGAGGTGGACAGTGAGGAGTCTTCCGGTTGAGGAACAGAAGACAAACAACAAGAGGTTAAACGTGAGGAGAAGCTTCAGGAGGTAAAAGTATGGCCTCCGTGCCCTGTTTTAAGAAGTTTGCTGATTTAAAAGTCAAAGACAAAAACAGAGTCATAGTGTAAAGAGATGTGGATTAACGAACATTAAATGGTGGTTTTTATCAACCAAAGACTTCTTTATGCTGGAGCCAGCTGTGTCAGACTCTGACTGTGTGGTCTGAACTCAGGTTAACCAGATTAGCATGCAGGTTAGGACAAAATGGAACCAGGTTATCCTTTATCATGGTGACAGCAGCCTGGCCGAGCGCCAGACTCCCTCCTGGCTCTTCATATGTGTGCAAGAAGGCATACAGCGCACAAACTGGGAGATGCAGAGATTAATTTACTCTCATAATTTTACAGAGTGGCCGCGGCCTCTCTGCTATTCCCACCACTACATGGCTTTCCCATTTTGCCAATGGCTAGCAACACAATATATCTGTAATGTTTGGAGAAAATTTAGATAAATTTTGTCCCCCCTGAGACTCTTTCTCCAAACTCAATATAAATACAGCTCTCTGTTTCAATAACAGACAGAGAGGGAGACAGAGTGAGACAGGCAGAGAAGGATGGAGGGGCTCTGGGGACTCCGTTGCGTTTACGTTTGCTGCCATTGAAGTTGTCCACAGCCGGGCTTTGCTCGCCGCTTAATGGTGCTTAATCACGGCGCTCCTAAAATAGGCCATTATATCAGCACTGAGCTCTAGAATTACACCGAGCCCTCAGGGCCTGAACAACAGAGCTTTTGTTAATAAGCTGCCATTAATCAGATCCATTACGGAAGCCATTGGTCCAACGGGCGACACCATAGTTGAAAAATGCCTCAAGAATAAAAAACAATTTACTCACCTAGTCTAAACCACAGCTGATGTGTGTGTCTGTGTGTGTGCGTTAACACAGATGCTGGGTGGGACAGGAACCACGCAAGCTGACTAAAGACACCCATAGGACCAGTAGCAGAGCTGATCCTCAGTTAGCCCTTTTCAACCAGGTACTGATGCTGGATCCAGTCCAGAGCCAAGTCTACTAAACACTGGTTTATACCAAATCATAGTGAATAATGAGACATATATCAAGGAATTTCATTCAATACAAAATTTCTACCAGTACTACCAGACGCCTTGTAGGCGGTTCATTATAGGTATGACAAACAGTGATGGGCACCTTTCTGCTCCTCATATGGGAATGCCCCCTGGTTGAGCCATTTAGGCACAACATACTAGAATTTTTGGAGAGATGGATCAGTATCTCTGATGGCATCTGCTTGTTTTTGTCTTTTGGGTACAGAAGATATAGCTCCTCAACACAGCCAGGGGCCCCTTACTGCATGTCATCCCTCTTTTCTATCTCTCTCTCCAAGTTCTTTCCTGTCAAACTCCTGTCCAAGAAGTCCATTTAAAAAATACATTTAAAACAACAGCCTGTTGCTGTACAATTAAATACAATTACAATTTCACAAATGTTGACATTAAAGAAAAATACCTTAACAAGATCCAAAAAGGAAATGCATAAATAAAAATCAATAAATATGTGAAAATAAACCTCTATTTCAGAGCAAGTAAAGGTAACTGATGAGTGGACCTCAGGGGTCTAGAGAGCACATATGGATGCAAGAGGTCAGACAGGTACTGTAGAAACAAGCTAGCCCAAGTCAGTAATAAAAACCTTAAAATCTGGCCTTTAACATGGGGGAGCCAACAACGGGAAGCAAGCACTGGAGAGATGTTTCACACTTTCACACATATCCATCCATCTATCCATCTATCCATCCATCCATCCATTCATCCTGCTTATCCGGAGTCGGGTCGCAGGGGCAGCTGCCTATGCAGGGAAACCCAGATTTCACTCTTCCCAGCCACATTTACCAGCTCGTCCGGGGGAATCCCGAGGCGTTCCCAGGCCAGCCGAGAGATGTAGTTGTTCCAACGTGTTCTGGGTCTTCCCCGGGGTCTCCTTGCAGTGGGACGTGCCCGGAACACCTCACTAGGGAGGCGCACAGGAGGCATCATGACCAGATGCCCAAGCCACCTCATCTGGCTCCTCTCGATGTGGAGGAGCAGCGGCTCTACTCTGAGCCCCTCCTGGATCACCGAGCTTCTCACCCTATCTCTAAGGGAGAGCTCAGCTACCCTGTGGAGAAAACTCATTTTGGCTGCTTGTATTCGCATTCTTGTTCTTTCGGTCACTGCTCACCAACTCGTGACCAAAGGTGAGGGTAGGAACGTAGATCGACTGGTAAATTGAGAGCTTTGCCTTTTGGCTCAGCTTCTTCTTCACCACGACAGACTGATGCAGAGTCCGCATCACTGCAGAAGCTGCACTGATCCGCCTGTCGATCTCCTGCTCCATCCTTCCCTTAGTGCTGAACAACACTCTGAGATACTTGAACTTCTCCACTTGGGACCGAACCTCATTCCCAACCCGGAGAAATAACTTTTTATCACAAATTATTATTATAGAATAATAATTCAAATTATAAAAACTTTATTTGCCCTCGGGGCCAATTTCAAACACAGTCATAGCAGCAGTACACAAAAAGCGCTGGTGCCAAGTGTCACCGGCAGGATACAAAAAACATTAAAGAGCAGTTAGGAGAGCCTCGTCTTTTATCGTATTTCTGTGAAGGACCACAGAGAAGAGAAGCAACTTATCTCCACAGATCACAGTGTTTGTATTATTTTTAGGGCTGGGCACGTCAAGGTATTATTATTGTTTAAACGCATTAATTAATTAATGCTGTTAATTATTTTATTGTGGGTTAATGCAGCTTTTTTTTCCTTCAAAGTTCTTCTGTCGGGTGGACACGGGGAGACATAAGTTGTGTTTGCATATTATTTTGGACTTTGTGTACCTGCTCTTTTAATTGTTTGTTGTCTTAACTGTGTTTGGTGGTGATAGAAATGGTTTCACTGAGCTGGTAGCTGAGATTCTGGACTTTCTGTGGATACCACACATGTTATAGTTACATCTACAGACCTGACAACACACCCGTGAAACCGGATGTTAACCCCTTAACTCCCGGTAGCAGAAGCTGCAGGCGCAGAGGTGAAGCTAAACAGTCAAGCTAAGAATGAAAGGTTAGAGAATTTATAGGCAGAAATCTTGATAATGAAGCATTAAAGGTGCATGGATGGAAGTTATTGTGCATATTGTGAATATTTCTCTCTCCTCACCATCTAGAAGCTGTGAGATTCTCATCCTGCTTTCTGTCTGTTCACCTGATGCTGATATTCATCACATATTGTTCCTTCTGTGTTTAGAAGGAAGCAGCTTCACATAGTTTAGTAAATCCAGAAATTTTTATCCTTCTTTGTCATAAATACTTGATTTTATAACCTTAATATTTAAGATAAAATTTACAAGAAATATTTTAACTGTTATAGTGTAAAGAAAAAACTGCTGCTAAATGCTGTTTATTTGTTTAGTGTTTTTAAACAAAAATTTACTGCAATATTTTCATATAGCTGTACTTTTACAGAAAAAGAACATCTTCCACATAACGCGATTAATCTCAAACTTTCATGTGATTAATCGCGAATAAAAATTTTAAATCATTATTAATCTAATTATTTGCAATTGTTAGTTTTGATCCACAGTTTTAGAAGATATGTCTATGGAGCGGTAAATGGAAACTGTAAAAAAAAGATTAAAACCTTTTAAACACAGAGGCGTTTCTTTTTTTCTGCTTTCAAAACTAACTGATGCCCAATATGGTGAATGACTAGATCCTCTCAATCAATGTGTACTGGCAAAGATTAAACTGATGTGACACAGGTGCTTTTGGGGGAGCCTTGTTTTCCTACGTGCACCACGAATTTGCAAATCACTTGCACCTAATATGGATTAGTGCACAGCTGTGTGGTTAAAAACACGATTACTGCCACAAAATGATTCTGCTACTACAGTTTGGAGCTGATTTAATCTGAAACATCTCATATAGGGCAGCTCACGGCACACATAAAACAAATAATACACCTGTCAGTTTAGTCAACACACTCGTTCAACTCTGATAGAATTATATTTCCATGGATCTAAAGTAAATTAATTTTCTACATTAGTAAGTGTAAATTATGTTCACCATTTTAACTGGTATATAAGGAAATTGATCATCTTGATGTTGTCTTAGTTTGATTTAGCTAGACTAGCAGCAGCAAACCGTTCACTGAATAAGAGAGATGCTGCTATCCCAGCTAGCCTAACAAAACCAAATAGCCATATAATTTTACCAATATGTCCATCAACATGGTGAAAATAATGTAGCGGAGCTTCCTATGCAATAAAAAAATAAAATAAAATTTGTTGTTTATGTAATAATTAAAGCTGTCAAAAATAACGTGTTAATGGCAGCAACTCAGTTGTGTAATTAACTAAGTTAAAATTCTTAATGCATTTAATGCATGCACAGATTTGAGGCGTTCTACTGGAACAAAATCTGCTGGAACGAGATCTGTTGGAACGAGATCTGTTGGAACGAGATATGCTGGAACAAGATCTACTGGAACAAGATCTACTGGAACAAGATCTGCTGGAACGAGATCTGCTAGAGCAAGATCTGCTGGAACAAGATCTCGCTGATGGATTTCAGGATGTCACACTCGTGTGGGATGAGGCTGTTTTAACACCCACACTTATACTGGTGAGAGAGTTCAACATCCGAGGTTTTCCTGCATTTTTAAAAACCTTTCATATAGTTTTACACAAACGTCGCAGTTCCGATTTTCTCTGTGTCTGCCCAGCCTCCTCACGTCCCCCCTGCTTCTACTGTTGTTCCGTGACCAGGTGTCGTGATCAGCTAATTGGCCTTTCTGTTGGTAGTACCGTCTCTGTTGTTGGGCTTGGTTATCTTTCAGCTGAGAAGGAGGAAACTAGCAGTTCAGGATTCACACTAGCACACATTTACCAAAAGGACTCTTGGGGCTCAGTGCACTTCGCTCTGGCCGTCCTGGTTGGCGGGTACCTAGCAGGGTTGGTGGGTACCAATCTTGACCCACTGGGGTCTGTGTCCCATGACCACGGGGAGCTCTGGCTGGGGCCTGCATTCATCTCCAGTAGACTGGATTACTGTAATGGTCTTTTAACAGGACTTCCTAAAAAGAGCATTAAACATCTGCAGCTCATCCAGAACGCTGCTGCTAGAGTTTTAACCAGGACTAAGAGATCTGAATACATCACACCAGTTTTAAAATCTTTACACTGGCTTCCAGTCAGTCACAGAATAGATTTTAAAACCCTTCTGCTTGTTTACAAATCCCAGAATGGTTTAGGCCCAGAATACATCTGTGATATGTTCAGAGAATATAAACCTAGCAGAGCTCTTAGATCCAAAGACTCTGGTCAACTAGTCCAGGCCAGAGTCCAGACTAAACATGGAGAAGCAGCATTTAGCTGTTATGCTGCAAACAAATGGAACAAACTGCCAGTGGAGATTAAACTTTCCCCAAATGTAGACATTTTTAAATCCAGGTTAAAAACTTTTCTTTTCTCATGCGCCTATGCATGAAATCTGCACGGTAACTTTTTTTTAACTTATCTTGCTTTTAATCATTTTAATGTAATTTATTATTTTATTGTGATTATGTGTTGATGCCTTTTACTATTCTAAATATCTGTAATGTCTTTGTTTTATGTAAAGCACTTTGAATTGTCCTGTACATGAAATGTGCTATACAAATAAACTGCCTTGCCTTGCCTTGCCTTACTTTTGTTTAGGGTGTGTGTGTGTGTGTGTGTGTGTATGTGATTTTTTTTTTTTTTTTTTTAGGAACTCCTGATGATTGTCAGCTTTTTTAAACTTACCTGTAAAAGCTGTAGGAAATGCTCTGTTGTGTTTCTGTACAGGTGTAGCAGTTAGTTGTCTGGTGTTAGGTTGGATCGAAGGGTCGTTGCTTTTATCTGTTGTATCATAGTCTCCTCGTCCTATTTTCTACTTTCCTTTTAACTTCTCTTCATTACTCTCTTTTTTCCTGACCCCTCCGGTCAGATCCAGCAAGATTAGATAAATTCCATAATTTTAAATAAATGTATAAGATAAAAAATAAGTAAAAAATCTGATTATCAAGAGAAGCCTTTTACCCATAAAGCTCCCCTTGGCAAAGCAAATTTATTCACCACCAGCAGCTAGACCATCATTCTGTTTGCTACAATGCTGGACAGGACAAGTAAAAAAAAAAAAAAAAAAAGATAGTTTGCCTCTATTTCCTATAAATTCCTATTTCCTGTATTTCAGTATTAATGAGATACACGCCTGTAAAATCTAAGATACAAATCAGAACAGGACCCTTCTATAACAAAGTAGTTGAGAGGTGGTAGAAAGGCTTTATACTTCAGATGAGCAGGTGCAGGGCTAGAAAAGGAGGCCAGGCAGGGGTACTGACCAGGAAAAAGTTGGCACAAATGATATATATTTTTTAAGGTTTTGATTTTATGATATTTTGAACTGATAATTACACCTAAAGTGATTAAGCGAATGGTGATTAATCCTGATTAAAAATTTTAATCATTTGACAACCCTTATAATATTAGAATGTAAATCAAATATAACGCTAACCAAAAATGTAATGTAAGGAAGTTTAAAAGCAACTCCTCTTGATCCTTTTTTTCAGTGTTATCATCACACAGTGAAGCAACCAGTCAGGATGGCTCTGTCCAAGCCTGTGATTGGTTGGAATTTTTTTTTTTTTTTTTTTTTTTTTTTTTGTGCAAAAATATTTTCAGCACAAAATTTAACTGACATGCGAAAACCATTTGTCTGCACTCAAAATGTCCCTCTGCTCACTCAGGAATGAGGCATAAAAACAACGTCATACAAGAACAACAAGAATACCTGAAACCATCTTTAGAGCTCCACATTAGTCCTCATTAGCGCTCCCTTAATTTGAACCATGGATGTGACTCACCAGCTGTTTCAAATCTGAGTGGAAAAGCAATAAAATCAGCCATCAGTGTTCGTAATATTCCCAGAGATTACAGTCATTCCTGAAGAAAGGCTTTCTTAATTTTCCCTTTTCTGATTTTCACCACAGTTCATGTTGCAGTTTATACCTCTGGTGTTTGTTTTTTTAAAGCCTTAGATTTGGTGATGACTAAATGAATAACTGGCTCATGTCTTCATTTCACCGTGATGTTTATGAGCGCTTGTTGCAGTCTTGGCTGGTGTTTCCCAACATTGACCTTTAATTATGAACACTGCTTCAAACAGGATTTACACACACTCTTTATAATGGGATCTATAATCTCCAGCTGGTGTTAAAACACCTGTCGATCTTAGAAACAGCAGTAATAAATCCAGCTGAAGACAGGGCGTGTGATTGCTGCTGTATGGGAGCCACTGGGCAGCGTTCACGAACACAAACTAGAAATATTAAAACAAAAAAGAAGGAAAACGAGTAACTCTGCAGTCGTCTTCTTCCACTGCTGCTTAGATTCACATCCATGTTGAAACTCAGCTTTTATTAAGTACAACAGACTTCATGACCATGGCAATCTTTTTCTCTGGCCCAGCAAAGAGTCACTGCTGTAGCAACAGTTCTGGCTGCAATGTTAGGAACTGGGAGCAAAAGGCTCCAGTGAGCATCAAATAGAGATTAGTAATAGAAGCAGATTATTACAGCTGTAAATAAATCTGCTAACCTCAAAGTACATGATGTCACAGAGGCACATACTAAATTTGAAAGAGCTATATACTCTATATCCACATTTTGAATCCAAAATAAATAAATAAAAAGAAAACATTCATTAAAATAAAAAACAACATATTAACATGGTAAACTACGTTAGCAGCTCACATCACATTAAAAAAACGTAACCATCTTATGTTCAACAGGAAGTGAAGGGAAGTTAATGCTCATCTAATTTTACCCCATTTAAACAATTACTATCGACTCATTTTTCCAATATACTACATACAAACCTAATTACTATACAGTACCATGTTTTCATGTTTATATATTTATATTAGTTAGTTGTTCACACCAAACCAAAAATGTCCATTATATCTGTTTATATAATTATACAGTATAAACAGTCACTCTGTCAATGTTTAAAATATTTTATACTATGCTTGATCCATAAACAGCATTACAAGGATTTTTTAATTAAGTTCCACACGTGCACATCTTCTTTGTTGTTTGTTCTTTATGTTTTTATAATTCAGCTTTTAATATTTTCTGGTAACAGAGTATTTGTCTTGTGCATCATTCTAAATTTCACCAGATTTTTACCCTAAATAAATAAAATAAAATAAATAAATAAAACTAACTAAATAAATAAATAAATAAAAAATTTTAAAAAGTGTTTTCATGCTCCAAATGTCTGAATATGTGAATTATCGTCATCGTTCGTTCATTGTAATGTGCATAGTGGATGTAGTGTGCTTTTGCCCCATATCCCCACACAATAATTCAAGTGTGGTTTAATAACTGAACAATATAAAATATGCAACGTTTTCTGGTTAAAATGTACTTTGTTTTTCCCAGAAATTCAATACTCTGCCAATTTTGTTTTTACATACATAACAAGATTTCATGGTCCAACAACACACAGAAATTCATCTTTTCTGTCCATCTATTATCCACCATTACTATGTGATTTATCCGTTTTCCATAAGGTTTTATTTTAAAAACAGTTCAAATCAAGCCTGTTTTAATTTATTTATTTCTGTTGTGATTGGCTGAAAGAGCGGCTGTAAACTCTCAAAGGTGTCAAAGCTCAGCCTTATAATAGTTCAACTGAGTGGTGTGTTATAGAACTGGGAAAGAGACACGAGGAGAAGGAAATGTAAAAGTGGAAATGTGGTCAGAAATGTCAGAACTGGATGATGGACAGCCATCAGACGCTCACCGCCATCCCGAGGGCCCCTCAGGGTCCAAACACCATCCCGACTAACGGGGGCTAATCACATAATTGGCATTTCTGCTCTCGCTAACAGCCACTGAGACACGAGTGAAAGCTTTCACACTGCAAGTCATTGATCTGCTGTTTTCAGTACTTGTAATTAACTGACTGCTAACACAACCATAAAGCTGACAGACGATCAGAGCAGCTAATAGAAACACATGTTGGCTGCAGCATTTTGTGTTTCCACACTGCTGGAAATCCCTCACTTTTTATCCCCCACTCTTCACCAGCTGTGCATGCTTCCCACACATTACTGCCAATCTTGTTAATCAGTTGTGTCTTTCTCATCAATCTCTTCCTCCTAGCACCCCCTCCTCACCCATCTATCTCTCTTCAGTAACAGACGCAGGACTCTTCTCAGCAGATAAGGCTGCTAATTTCATTAATTATGAGCCAGTGTGCTATAGTCTGTGTGGAGTACTAGTAGGCATGAACTGGCATCTGGTCCACTCTGGAAGGATGGATGACAGTAATCTGGATGTGATGGACACTGAGCTCAACATGCACTACAACCAGCAGAAAGTGACTGATTACACAAAAATATTGTTTGTGAGATGACTTTTATGATGGATTTTATGAGATGTCATTCCTGCACACGGCCTCAAACAGCTGCTTTATGAAAGTCTGCACATTAGTGAGTTACAAGCTCTTTAGCACAGACAATAACACTTTGACGTCGGTATTAAAATGTCAATATTTATTCTCAACGTCGGCTGAGGTAACACAGGGCTGTCTTTATCGGTGGGATTTACTGTGCACGTGATTTATGTATAATATGACTAATCTCATCTAAACCTGACCAAAAAGGTAATAAAGAAGATTCTTACAGATTGTCAGCTGGTGTTGCCAAGTTGTTTTACACAAAGTACTGCAGGGGTGTAAAAACATATCAATCAACATGAATCTAAGGAGCAATGGCCAGTAGCATCAATCCAAATTAAAAATATTGATTAAACATTAATACAGTCAGAAATATCATGTTGAACTGTTTCCATTTTCTGTTCTAACAACCAAAATGTCTCATTTTAATCCCAGAAAATGTAGATATCCAAGGATGTAATATGTAACTATGATAAAGTCAGACTCTGCTACCTTCGTTATAACAAGGTCTAAAAATATTTAGTTTGAGACTCTAAATACATAATTGCAAACTAAGGGGTAAAAAAGGTGACTTAAAAAGCCCTTTTAGGGAAACATAAATAGCATCTTCCTCCTTAAGCTCTCTCATACTTAAAAGCAATTGGCCAAATATCATCAGCTGGGCCAGGCCTCCTTTTTCATGAGCATTACCGTTTGCTAACGCGAACCCCAACTGCATCCAGCCATGTTGGATGATCCTTCAGAGCAGGTATTACAGTCACTCATTAACCAGACACTAGTGGTGTTTTTGTGTCCTTCTTATTTTAAGACAATAATGTGAATCAAGCAGTGGAGGTATCCATCCCAGAGTGAGCTGCATTGAGCTGAGTCACACCACGTTCTAAAAATATGGAAATATAGACACTACTATTTATTCAAAGTTTAGGCAGTCTTTGGTATATGTATGTCTTTATGTATGTATGTTGCAAAGGCAAATATTGTGATGAAGATGAATTTACTAAATATTGTGGAGGCCTGATTGGTACATACAAGATTCAGCTTTCAGTACAACTTAAGAGGCTGACTTCCAGAGAGCAGCTGTGCCAGCTCAGTCTTCTCAGGGCAGATTTCACCTGGATGGTGGCCTACACCTCCACTAACTGAATGCCAGAGAGGAGGATGAAGTATTCTGCAGCTGCTCATGATCTACTTTGAAAAACAGGGTTTGCATTAAAAGTGATAATTCCAGAAGAGAAAAGGGATGCTTCAGAAGGCCTTATGTTCCCCAAACAGGAAAATCCAGAGCCAGAATATGGACATTACTGTTACTGTATGTGGGCAGACGTGTCATGTCGCAGGGAATCTGTGTTTAGCAAAAGAACCTAACAAAACACTGATTTACACCTCGAAGAGATGCTGCAGGGAGGTTCAAAACCAGCAGCAACAAAAAAAGTAGTTTTGTATCTGCTTCTGTGACATTTGGCAGGTGAACACACCTCTGCATTGCTTTACGTTTGGCATTTTGTTAATGTCGAAGTTAATGAGTTACAAACCTAGGTACAACACATTTATGCTATCTCTTTCTGGAAAGGCCTCAAACCTTCTTCTTCGATGGGACTGACTAACGACGGCGCCGCCTGGACGCTCATGTCTGCTGCCTCCCTGCTTTCTTGTTAAAACATTTATAAACACCTACAATTTTGCAGTGAGAACCTGCACACTGCTCTCCTGAACACCAAAGTCATAACAGAGCTGAGGAGGCAACAGCCCAACTCTTGAAGCCAAGAATGAACTTTTAATCTATTGCTGATTCCACGATGACATAGAGCAGTTAATTCAGACCAAACCAAAGTTTCAGAGTTTCAGTAAAAAAAGAGGTCTGTTTCTTTTGCTGATCGTCCTGGTAGAAACTGTGAAAGTTGTGATATTGTAGGCATGATTTAAGGCCACAAAAATCAAGGATGTTAGATATCAGTCACGTTTCCTCCCAAACAGAATACTTGATGCAGCCATAATTAAAACATCCTGGTATTAAATAGTACGTTAAAAGTTCATTCATCACACTCAAAAACCACTTATAAGATCAATTATCCTTTTTTGTTAATGAAAAAACTGTTAATTGTAGCTTCATCCAGCTGAAAATCAGACAGAAATCATCGTTTTTTAAACTCTCCCAGGGAGGCAAAGATGCTGAGAACTTCGTTTCCATTAAGCTGAATCTATGTCATTGCAGGAATTTCTGAGTCGTTTTATGGCTCAAAATGGCTCCCTTATTCTTTGTAAGTTTTATAAACATCAAATTATCTGAATTCTATGAATATTTAGAGTGACTCCACTCAGTAAAACCGTCTTTATTCACTTCTTCAGGACGTTTCAGAAGTTGGACTGTTTTCTGTCCTTTGTGTGTCTGTTATTTATGGAAAATTAGTCAGTGATGAGGTTTTGATGTGACTTCACAGCAGAGATCAGCTGTCACATGATGTTTAAATGGCTCTCACACAAGAAAGACGACAGGAACTACACCTGAAGAGAGTGAACGCGGTAAAACCATGGACGCCGCAGGTTTGAAACCTAGATCAGACGCCGTGTAACATAAAAAAGGATTCCTTCTCCTTTATGATTCGCTAATTGCAACTTTTTAAATTTACTATATATATATATATATATATATATATATATATATATGTATGTATGAATCGTTCAGCCCGATTTGACACAGTGCAATGTTTATTGGATGAAAGGATCATCACTTTTCTGCACTAAGAACAATGCAGGAACAGCTCCATGTTTGAATATACACTGGATACTTGTTGTTTAAACTGCTGAAGGTCCACAACGCTTCTCCTTTGCTTTTATGTCACGTTCTTCTTTGTTTTGATTTAAGGAAGACATTGTGTCATGCTTTTACATAGCTGATAAGTATGTAAATGTATGTAGCAAAGCAAATAAGTTGCCACCAAAAAGAGTTAAACACTAATATTTGATTGGAGCGTCTTTAGCTTTGATTACAGCAGCATTCGCTTTGTCATTGTTTTAAAAAAGCTTCTGTCACAAGATTAATTTTTTTTTCAGTGTTTCATTAATTTTTCTCCAAGATGTTTTATTAATGGTGGCGAGTCCGACCCCTACCCCTGTAAAACCTTCTCCAACACATCCCAAAGACTTTCAGTGGAGTTCAGGTCTGGACTCCGTGGTGGCCAATCTTGATCCGTGTGAAAATGATGTCTCCTGTTCCCTGAACCACTCTTTCACAACCTGAGCCTCAAGAATCCTGCATTGTCATCTTGGAATATGGCCGTGCCAGCAGGGAAGATGGAATAACTGCTCATTCAGTATTCAGGTATCAGCTGACCTCATTCTTTGGACACATAATGTTGCTGAACCTAGACCTGTACCTAGACCTGAACTTAGACCTGACCAACAGCAGCAACCCCAGATCATAGACTGCCCCCACAGGCTTGTACAGTAGCAGTGGGCATGATGGCTGCATCACTTCATCTGCCTCTCTTCTTACTCTGATGCTCCATCACTCTGGAACAGGGTCAATCTGGACTCATCAGACCACATGATCTTCTTCCATGGCTCCAGAGTCCAGTCTTTATGCTCCCTACTAAACTGAACCTTTTTCTCAGGTTAGCCTCACTGATTAGTGGTTTTCTTCTGGCTCCACAGCTGTTCAGTCCCTTGAGTTCCTTCACATTGTTCATGTGGAAATGTTCTACCTTGCACTATTAAACACAGTCCTGAGCTCTACTGCTGTTTTTCTTCCATCTGATTTCACCAAACCTTTAAGTGATCACCATCATTCAGGATGTTTTTTCTGGCCACATTTCTTTCAGGAAGACAACCACTATTCTTCCAGTTTTTAATAATGCGTTGGACAGTTCTGAACCCAGTTTAAGAGCTTCTGCCTCACCTTAGATTTTTTCTCACCTTGGTTGGGACTTACAATGCAAAAGTCCTTATTAGAGTGAACCATTATAAAGCAGCAACCAAAGCATCTTGAATATAAACTGCCTATTTTATGTGAAAGAAAAAAAATACTTCTAATTTCACAGGAATTTATACTAATTAAAACATCGCTATGACTACTAGATTATAATTCTCGTCTATTTCAACACTTTTCTGCATAAATGACTGAAGAGTCTAAACCAAAAGCAGTCTAATCCTATAGTCGTCACTGCTGCAGACTCACACTGACATGAAGTTCACCTGCAAGACGTTCGGTATGTTCATGCCTCTGCTGATCTGTGCGTCCCGAACAGGTGTGCCCCTCACGCTACACTGCTTCCCGCCTCTCAGCTCCATCTTTCTCTCAAACGTACACGAACCCACACAAAGAGCAGCCTAATCAGTCGCGCTTCACGTCCAGCGGATGGCAGTGTGAGCGGAGGCGCATGTGTTTCTGGTATTAATAGTAATTGTGTGTGTAAACTGTTTCACATCAGCCCACTCATCACAACAGCTGCCCCTCAAATCAGCACAGGCTGCAGCAGCTGATGACTGTTGTGTGAAAGTGTGTGTGTCAGAGAAACAAACACATCCCTTTTTACTACAATGTGGACTGATGTGACATGTGAGTTTTATTAGACAATAGAGACCAACTGCACTTTTATCAGTGGATTACTGTCATTTCATTGGGTGATAAATAGTGGTAACAGTCCGGATATTGGAGGGATGTGTGTGTTGTGTGACTTCTTCATACGAGGACAGCCCAGGTTGTTAAGTTGTACTCATAAGCCAGCAGTTAAATGTTGGTTAATGATGCTCCCAGAAACCCAAAGGGACAGGCAGCAAGGCGACCTTTGGACTTTGCCGAGTGTCCTCAGGATAATCCCTGGTCATAAATATCTCCCTATTCATTCTGCACGTACACATATTCACACACTAACACACTATAAAGTGGTGTTACACACACAAACACACAGAGCCATTGGTGTTTATCCTACTGTAGAGAGGTTGTTTAGTCCTTCAGGGTCAGCAATGGTTGTTACAGTTGTTGCAGTGTGCGCGCACACACATATCCGCCGCCCTGGCCACAGACGCCTTGCTGTGCCTCATGATTAGCACTGCCTGCTCCATGCCTTTGTTTTTTGCTTTGTTTGTTTGCCACTGTGCAGAAATATTTCTGTGGAATCTGGCATGATTGCACCACAGGTCAGCGACACCCATCCATTACAGCAGAGAAGAGCCTTGTATTTAGACTGCCTCAGTGGCAGCTATATTTATCAGTGCATGCCTGGCTGGGCCCAGTCGCTCAACTTTACGGCTGAGCTTTCCCCACACATTCCAACAGCCAACAATACACATCTGAGACTGGTCTGAAGATGAATGACAATTCCACAAACCAGAGCAAATCACTGCAGGGATGAGAAAAAAATGTTACTCTACTTCTTTACTGATGATCAGAGACATATCAATAAAAAATAAAATACCTTAAATAAGTTGGTTGCACAAGCTGAATCACAATTAGTAAATGTCATGTTTTCCAAACCCCAACATATATCCTGTAAGTACAACGTAAAACATGAAAAGAGATATGACAGAGGACTAGCTGCTAAAAACTGTCATGTCACCTGCACATGACTGTAGAGCACGGGTCACCTACTCCGGTCCTTGGGGGTTTGGTCCCTTGCAGGTCTTGGATGTGTCCCTGCAGCAACACACCTGATTCAAATCAATGGATCATTAACAGACTTTTTCAGAACTTGACAACGAGCTGTTGCAGATCCATTTTATCTGAATGAAATTAATAAAAAACTTTGTTTACATGTTATATTATCAAGTATAATGTGAATATTAAGTAACTTTAGGTTAAATCAAATATTTAATTGGGAACTTGAATCTTTTAATTTGACTTCCTACTGTCACACTCACAGGTTAATCCTGTCACTTAGTCATTTCCATAGTGTCATGTTTCATGTAGTGATACACAAACGCATTGTGATGTTTACCGTTTACGACTCGTTACCACGCTGCTTTACAGCAACTCTTATCGGAGGGACAGCAGTCACAGCCCTGTTTCAAGTATACAAGTAGTTCTCCATGACTATGAAACCGACTGAAACCACGTAAACATACACTTCTGTACTAACGAGGCTGGTGTATCTAGGATCTACTGTAATGGTAATGAGCAGCACTGTCTAACAAAACTGAATGAAAAAAGTTAGCTTTAGTCTCATTTAGGCAGTACCGCTGACTTATTCATCAAGGAGAAAGCGGCAACTTCAGCATCCCTTTTAAAATCTTTGTCCTTCTTGAGCTCCTTCTACGTGAGGAAGGCTACCTGGGCAACAGCGATGTTGATCCATTTTGGTATTGTCTGGTCACGTTGCCTTTTAAGTCCCCTTTTTCGCTTCCTTGACGATGGTGAAATCGGCCCCCGTGCTGCTGCTACATATGCATGGTGCTGCATTTTTGTCAATAACAATTTAAAAGATTTTCCAACTTGCTGGGGTGGTAAGCCGCTCTCGTTTATCTTCTCCCCCAACGTCTCAATGACAGTGTGCTGGCTCGCAGGGATTCCGTGTTGGTGCTATTTGTCCCTTGCTGGCAGCTGTAGTTTCAAGGTGGCAGACTGTCATGGCGCTTCCCTATTGGTTTACCTGTCATATGTATAAATAAATCTAAAATTCTTACTTACGAGAACGTGACAGATCATCAGCAGAGATCATAATACACATGATAAAACATATTTATATGCAGATGTAATGAATGGCGGAGGGTGAGGACCCAAATGCAGGCAGTCGAGACCGGAGGCAGAACTGTGCTGGTGGCAACGGTTTATTTTCCATTAAATTTAGGACAGAGAATCAAACAAGACAGGGATAAACCACAATGATCTGACAGGGAAGAATTGAAACTATGGGGTGCATGTACACAGGGGAACAAATTGGGAACAGGTGAAGTGAATGAAAATCAAACCAGGTGAGCTAATGAGCCAAGGACAGAAAACACCGCACGAGGGAAAACTGAACTAAAACCCAAACCATGATCTAAACAGAAACTAAACATGACAAAAACCAGAAATATAACCAAAATCATGACAGAACTAAAACACAATGAGACTGTGAAACATGACAGCAGACATCGATTTTGGCCAGTAAACAGAAAATGAATGAATGAACGAATGAATGAATGAATGAATGAATGAATGAATGAATTCATGAATCCACCATGATCCACCACCAGATTATAGCAGTAACACAGTAACAGTAACAAACCAAACTCTAAAGCAGGCCTTTGATTATTTTCATGGTTTACAAGCTACTTAGTTGGTTGCATTTTGCAGTTTGAGCAACAAGATGTCATTAAACCTGCAAACTGAACCTTTAATTCTTAATATAATGATCCAGTCTGCAGCCAACACTGCACATGTGCATAAATTTAAATTTGGAGATATGAAGGTGATGCCCGATCTCATAAGTTTGAGAAAATCAAGTCTTTTGAACAGTTTTGGTTCTAAAAAGGTGCCGGTAATGCAGCTTCCGGGCTCTGCCTATCATCAGACCAACACACAGACTTGCACATGTGGTACAGCATGTTTGCAGGCGCTGATTCCCTGAGTAATGCTGGGAAAGAGGTTCGTTTGTAATTACCTTATTTTAATTCTCACTTCTTTCTTTTTTTTTATTTGTATGAAAGCGAGTTTTCTGCATGTGCATATGGTCATGGACACAAGTGACCATGTGCGTGTGCATCTAAACCCAGGTTTGAATTATGTGCATGCAGCAGATAAAATATGAAATTCAAAAGGAGGGGACGAGAGCAGAGAATCAAGCAAATCATCGCTTTCACTTAAAAACACTCTCATTATGTGCAGTCATGAATAATTTTGTACCAAAACACTAATTTTGCATTAAACTTACAGTGTGCTGATTGTGCAGCGCAGGAATATTCATACACTCATGGGGATTTTGGATCCACCACAAACTGTGTTTTTTTCCATTTTAGAGATGCTTCTTTGGCACAGAGCGCGCACGGTGAATATAGGTCATATTCACAGTGGGCTGACTGGTGGTACAAAGGATGGCACTGCTGGTCTCCAAGCACCAGCATCAAGGGAGAGGCCTCTCTGCATTGCCTTGGCTGGAGTTTATACCCACACACACCCTGACTAGCACACCATGCTGCTATTAATACAGCCCCAGCCATTTTAATATTTAATTGCGTTGATGGACTGCATCTGTGCTGCTCTGTGATGCAAACATTATTATACATACTAAGTGGCTTAATTGTAATTAGAGCTGAAAATTTAATTAAACTCAACAATAAAGGAGATCAGAGCGTTTTTTTTCTTCCCCTTCACTGCCTTTTAACTCCTTCAGCGCTGCTCCTGTCCAGATGCTCCGACAGCTCGGCTGGTTTCATCACATTCATTCAAGAAAATACATTAAATACTCCCAGTCAGCAAACAACAAATATATCTAGATTGTCAGTGAAAGCAATAAAAACATGTTATGTTTCATGCAAAACCAGCCAAAGCCAGAGGTTTTTCAGCCATGAAACATGAAACATATTAAAACTGAAAACAGCAGAATTAAACATCAAGATATAAAAACACATATAACCAGAATAAGAAGCTAAAAGTAGAACAGCAGGGAGAACATAAGATTACACAAAACACAGATCCAACTGAAAAAAATAATCTGGAATTAATCTAAAAATGCCAGTGAGAAAACAGTGTGTTTTAAACAGGCTTTTCAGTGTCCACACAGGGGGCAGTTCTGATATGGGGGGAGGCTTTCAAAGCTAGAACTGGAAAGGAATGAGTGCCTCTAAGGTTTCCATTTAATCAAACCCAAATACTGGACTATGAGACTTGAGGTAAGGAGATCAACTTGACTCAGGCTTTATTAAATAAATAAAGGGTGCTGAAAAGACTAAATAATCTGTAAACTAAATCAGGATAAAAACTTCAGGTGGAAACAAGATGGACTGATTTACTGAAACTTAAGACTATAGAGACAAACAGCGATTGAAAAAACAATAATGATCTCTTAAAGAACAAAGGAAACCAGGCAGAAGAAATACTGAAGGACTAATGACCGAAAAGGAGCAGGTGTGATTCTTAGAACCCAAACAGGGTCCACAGTGTTGTGGCTTCGCCCAGAGTCTCAACAGAACTCATCAGAAGCAGGCTGTATGGATTGAGACGATCACTGCAGAAATCTAGCTCAGTGGCTCTCAGCCTGTGGTGATGAAATGTTTAAGTTGTTAAATTTATCCACAAAATCCTACCATTTTTACTGGATTATCAGATCCATCAAACACTGCTGTTACACAGAATATGGGTGACAAGTGTTTCATGTGATTCCCAGAAGTAAAATAATATTTTCTACAACTCTGTACGAGATGCTGTTTGATGTGTTTTCAATTAAAAAGAAATTCCTGCGCCAATTGCAGAGTCCTGATTTAAACATCATCCACTACAAACATGCACTCCAGTCACAAACTGGTAAACTGAGGTGTAAAAATGACAAACTGGGAGCCACTGCAGCTGAACCGCTGGTGGGACTGTGTGGACATCTGTACGAAGATCCTGGTCTGGATCTGGATGTTCATAATGTCGGCATCTAAAGTCAGCCAGGTTCAGTCGGTCAGGGTACGCCTGTGTTTGCATGCAGCAGCTTTTTAGTGAATTTTTCTAATAATGCTAAAAACAATCAAATATGTAACACTTTTGATTAGAGATGCACCAACTGCAATTATCTCGGCCAATTCTGGTTTTCAGTCTAAAAACTATAATCACCAGCATACAAAATCTTTCTTGTAATTTTCATTTTAATGAAAAACCACCAGCATGAAAATGCTGTGTGAATAATGAACACAGCGTTATGAGCCATGTTCATAGGGACAAATTGAACATTAATAACAGACATTTTATAAAAACCTGGATCTGGTTGCAAATCTCTAACTGCCCTGTCTGTTTTTATGAGGACATTGTAGTTCCTAAACCTCTTCTTTTCATTGCACATGTAAAAATTTAAAAGCAGGACAACAATTAACTTAGCAAATTTGGAGTATTCAGTCGTCCTCTCTGTACTTGAACCAGAGGGACAAATAAGAAGCCTCAAACTGTTTAAAAAAGCCATTCTTCTTAAAGAAAAACTCCTAGATCTGGTTAAATATTTCTTCTTTCTGCAATTTCTTCTTTCTTAAAAACAAACTGAAGTTATAAAAAACATTAAACTTTGTGTAAAGTTTCGTGTAAAAATATGTCTTGAATAAAAACTAAATGTGTGAATAATGTAAATTAAGCCAGAAGTTTCCAATGTATAAAAAGGGAACCATATCTTCAGCCAATGCAACTCAGCAAAGTTTTAAGCGTTAAAAGGGAAAAAAAATCTTAATTTTAATAAAAACAAAGTAATAAAAAACACATTCAAATTAATCAATCAAATCAATTTATTAGCAGCCCTTGAACAACATGATTTTTGAGGCTTAAGACCAGGTTTTAGGGTTTAGGTTTAGAATTAGGGTATGGCTATTTTAGGGTGTGATTCAGGGTGAGGCATTTAGCTGTTAAGGGTAAGGAACTGGGGAATGTACTGTGCCAATGGAACCCCAGTGGGTAGCGAGACGCAAGAAAAGGGAGAGATATCTGTAAAAGTCCTGCAACATTTGCAGTTTCCACTTCTATCACAATTTGAAAATTGTTTCCACACAATTTGTTATATTTAACTAAAGACTGCACAGATCTGGGGGTTTGCTCTGATGAATGAATTCAATGAATTGATTCAGATTCAGTTTACTGTCATTGCAACAAGTACACTGAAAAGTAAGGTGCAGGCATTTCAGTGCACTTTGTAAAAACTATGAACACTAAAAAAAACATTGCATAACACACAATATAAAAATATAAAAATATAAAAACTCTGACACATATAAAAAGGGAAGGAAGTGGGTGCAACTATGGTGGTGTTCACAGTATATTTTGCACAGAGTGGATATTGCCCAAGGCAATATAATAATCCATTAACAAGCAACACAGGAGCCCGAGAGTATATAACAAAGGATATAAAGATAAATAACCAGAAATGTTCTGTGTGTCATATTTCTTATCAGGTATGCTATTATGAACATACAGATGCAGCAGTGGTCGCCTGGGGGTGTTTATTATTCATCAGGAACGAGGCGAGCCTGCGTGGGGTGTTTGCGGCCTGGTGTGTAAACAGCTGTGTGTTGCTTGACATGCTTTTGCACTCTCAGCTCAGCGCTAACCGGGTCTGTTGGTGCTGATCAGACCGGAGCTGAGGCGACAGGACAGCCTGCCTGCCCCCCCACCAAACACAAACACACACATACAAACACACACACGAGGCAACAGGCACTTAAATTGTCACATAAATTGATAAAGCTCATATGGATACAGTATGAAACACACACATGAGCTGAGCCCAAGTAACAAATCAACACAGCTTTGCAGTAATACATAAATAAATGAAGAGACCTGCAGCCTGTCTGGCTTTTGGCTTGAATGCTCCGTGTTTGGAGGTAATAGCTGTGTGGAGACCAGAGGATGTTCTCCTCTCTAACCTATTAACAAAGATTCACCAGCTTCATCAGGAACAAATGTGAGCATTTAAATCAGAGAAAGTATGCTTCATCATCATTTTATTCTTCTTCTGTGCATTTTAAAATGTTATTTTCTATGTTATGAAATGAAAAGAAATATCTGTGAAACTTTGGTGGAATAAATGTGTTTAATAAAAGGTTTCTGACCTCATCACAGCAGTTAAACAGCTCTGGTCAATACTGAGTCTGGTCAAGTATGAGTCCTGGTTCTGCTGGATCTCAGCTCTGCGTTTGACACTGTATCACAGAATCCTGTTAGAGAGGCAGAAAACTGGGTTGGACTTTCTAGAGCAGTCCTGTTTCAGGGATGGCATAGCTCAGTGGGTAGAGTGGTTGTCTTGTTGCCTGAGGGTTGCTGGTTTGAACCTCAGCCTGTCAAGGTGTCCCTGAGCAAGACACCAAACCCCAAATTGCTCCTGATGGGTCGTGGTTAGCACCTTGCATGGCAGCTTCCACCATCAGTGTGTGAATGTGATGTATGAGTTAAGATGGCCAGAGTTATTTTGTTACAATCAGCAGCTATCTGACCAAGTTGCTATGACTTGTCAAGTCCTTCAGGGGTCAGACCTCTTCTGTTCAACCTGTTTATGCTCCCTTTGGGTCAGATACTACAGAACTTTATCATCAATTATCACAGTTATGCAGACGATACACAACTTTATGTGTCTCTGTCACCAGATGACTGCAGTCCAACAGACTTATTGTGTCAGTGTCTGGAGCAAATAAACACCTGGATGAAGGAGAATTTTCTACAATTAAATGAAGACAAAACTGAGATGATTCTGTTTGGTAGAAAGAGAAGAGGGTCAGCATTGGTAAACACCTGGAGACTCGGGCTCTTAAAATCACCGACCAGATTCGTAACCTTGGAGTGTTGATAGACTCAGACCTGACTTTCAGCAGCCACATCAAAGCTTCACTAAGAAGCTTTTTACCATCTCAGAAACATCAACAGAATTAAAAGTTTAGCATCTGGTTTGCAGTTTATACTGGCTTCATGTCAGTCACAGAGTAGATTTTAAAACTGGTTTTAAAAGACGGTTTAGGCCCAGAATCCATCTGTGATATGTTCAGAGAATATAAACCTAGCAGAGCTCTTAGATCCAAACACTCGGGTCAGCTAGTCCAGACCAGAGTCCAAACTGGAGTCCAGACCGGAGTCCAGACCAGAGTCCAGACCAGAGTCCAGTCCAGACATGGAAAGCAACATTTAGCTACCAGAGGAGATTAAACTTGCCACAAATGTTAAAAACATTTATTTTCTTATGCACAAATGCATGAAATGTCTTTTAACTAATCAAGAGTGCTGCTGTTTTTTTTTTTTTTTTTTTTTAGCTTTTTTAGATGATTTTATTATGATTTTATTTGCACACCCTTTTAATTATGTCTTAATATGCTTAAGTTTCACTTTATGTTTTTATGTACTTTTTAGTACTTCTGTACCCCACTGTAATGCTTGTTTACTTTAGTTTTTGTTTTGTTTTGTTATTGGTTCTTTTTTTGTTGTTTGTTTTTTTTGGTAAGTACTTTGAATTGTCTTGTACATGACATGTGATAAATAAACTTGCTTTGCCTTTATTTGTGTCATCAGTGTATTTTCATAACAGATTATTCCAATTAAACTGAGCAGGCAATCAGAGTGGACAGCATCAAACAGCTAGGACCTCAGAATGGAAGCCTCTTGTACAGGAAGGTAATCTCATCAAGCCCACCTTCTTTCATCCTACTTTCCAGGATTGTTTCTTCTAGGAACCATCATTAAAATCATGCAGTGAACACTGCTGTGTCATCATCTGAAGTATTTCTAAGAAGTGAAAAGGAATGAGGATGACTGACACGAGAAGAGCGAGAGCAGAAGATTAAAGAGCAAAAGGGAAGTTAGATTGAACAACAGAGTAAAAAAGGAGGGAGGCGGTGTTTGGAAGGAAAGGCTCAAATTGATGTGGGGACTAATGTATTCAATGCCTGCTCTGTTTACAGAACATCTAGCAGGCCTGATGATATCCAGACTTTTGGCCACGATCGAATGAAAACCTTCCACTAACTGATGTTCGCGTCTGACAGGCTTTGGTTAAAAACCTTCACTCTACAGGCTCCATGAAAACAAGCTGTTTAAAGCCACTTTGTGGTGGAGTCAATACTTTCATAAAAAATAAACAGGTAGATAGTGCTATTAACCCATTAAGACTGAAGCCATTTAATAAACACTAAGAGACTTGAGAAATGTTTAAAAAATAACCTCCTTAAATAATAAAAATGGATTAGATTTATATAGCACTTTTCAAGGCACCCAAAGAGCTTTACACTGTATGTTCTGTTACAATGATATCCTGCAATCTGTTGTGATTTTTCACAGATCACAGCAGGACACGTAAGAATAAGAGTAACAAACACTTAATTAGTGTGCTGAAGAAACACAGTTTGAAAAGAAAACAATAGGCTATGCGGACACCGGGCAAGTTTTTGATGCATTAGTAATGCACGGCCAGGAGTTTGACAGGCTCATTCAGACGGGCTCGGTAGAATATAAATTATCTTAAGAAAAAACTGCTAAAATCAGAAACCTGAAAACATCAAACTGTATGCAGAACTCTAACACCCAAAGTTATGCTCTATCAAAGGTGAGTCCAACAAAGCTCTGTAATCCAAATGGATCCAGGAAGTACCTTTCAGCATCATTAGCTAATTGAATCCAGTATTGATCCCATATCAGTAATAAGTGATATATGGCGCTCATATTAGTTATATTAGGTTAAATAGGCAGCCATAAGGTCATGTGCATGAGACATTTCATATGCAGCCATAAATTGATCTGCCATGTTTTATTAGATTGGTGTGTTGCAGTGGCTGTGTGGCATACTTATAAAAAGCAGAGTGTGGTTGAAGCCCAGCGGCAGGAGGCATTTCTACAATGAATGCATTTGGAAATACTGGATTTTTAAAGCTGTTTACACAGATTTCAAATAAATATATTGCTCTGATTAATTAAACAGAAAAAATAAGAAAATTTTCAATTTAGTTTTAATTTATAAAAATGTTAAAATCACTGAAAAGAGGAAAGCCTTAACAGTCAATTAAATTTCCTTAGTTTCGGGGCCAAATGGACCAAAAAGCGACATTTCATGGTATACAAAAAAAAAAACACTACAATAACCTAAAGTTGCACCCTCAGTATCCAACTGTGAATCAGCAAGATCTGCAAGTGTGATTTTAACATTTACAACCAACTTGTTTTGAAAAATCTGCTGTCAGCACTATACAGACCATCAATTTTATTAGTTAAAGCTATTTAAAAGAAGAAAAACTCATAAAAAATTACCAGGCTGATACCCTTCTTGTAATTTCATCCATTTTTTATAGGCTGGTCAAAGTTTAAAGTGCATAATAAGCACCGCAGCGATGTGTTTTCCATGTTTTTATGACGATGGAGGGTGATGTATTGGCAAACGATGCTGTAGTTAATGACAGCGCTTTTTTACGAGTGGTGTCACTTGTCAATGCAGTGTGCAACCACACTTTGACCCCTGATGGTGTGGCACAAACAGCAGGAAATGTGTGTGAGCATGCATGAACCTACACCATGCATCGCTGTGCACGTGTGCCCATAATGTTCGACATTGTGCCTTAATCAACGCTACTCAAAACGTAATTCGGACCATTTGTAAGTGTTATCGGATTAGCTCGGCCAATTATCTGCCATCATCAGCGCTGATATGAACAAATGCTGCATCCATAATCTGGATTTAATAGACATATGTTGGGTTGATGTATCATACAGCTAATTTTGTGATTACATTTTCAGTGACCAGACCTTTTCCTGTCTGCTAATTGCAGCAGGTTAAGAAGCCAGCAAGGCAATACCAATCTATTGGGTCTTGTTTCAAAAACAGGTCTGTTTTCTGTGTACCGGGCCCCATCAATCCTCAATGATGTGCATGGAGTGTGTGTGTGTGTTTGCAAATCTATGCCCTATGAACTCTCACCTCGTCCTATTGATGGCTCTCATATGACCGCCCTCTATAAAGCAGCATCACCATTAAAATGAAATACATGTTCAGCAGGTACTTTTTTATAACTCCAGTAAAAGTAAAAGTGTTTTACAGCATTATTGTTTTCAGGCAGCGGTAATGACAGAGATGAGGAGGTATTTTATAGAGATTTTATGGGGGTTTTCTTTATGGAAAATCTGCTCAATATATATTCTCACACTAAGTCCTCACCTGATGAGACATGTGCCACTAATGGGGATTCATAAACTTTCCCAAAAGTAGAAAAACTGATGTCTGAATGCCTCTTTCAATAGCTCTGATTTTACAGACCAAAAGTCTTTACCTCATTCTTATTTAGCACCTTGTAATTTAAACTGGAGTTTGGATGAGATCTTCTGAGCTCTTTGATTTGAACTTTTCTTGACACTGTATGCTATAATTGCATTTTTCCAGGTATCTCTCTAATTTTTGTATTGTACCAAATGTAGACAAGTTCATGGATGACGCCAGCGGCTGAGCAGATCATTTCAAAAGGAATGAAAGAACCTCTAATACTTCTATTAATGCATTTATATATATTTAACTAAACTACATGCAGTATTTAAATAACTGTGGTAAATAAGTGTCTCTGAATCTGCATGAATTAATGACAAGCATCAATGATCAAACTTCAAATTCAAAGAGAATGCATTAATCACTATTATTTAATTTATAGTCATTTAAAATGAAGAAAACCAATATATGATTACGAATGTCTATGATTAGCTGTTTTTTTAATATGTTCGACACTTATTCATGAGGAATGAGAGATGGATGGATATCAGTGCAAATTCAGACACATTTTTAAAGATAAAGAAGCTTTAAAAGTTAAATGAAAAGAAAGTAAACTCCCTTTTAATTCTGAGGTGGGGAAGCAACAAGAAAAACAAATCATTTGGTCTTTTCATGTTTTAAAATGAGGTCAACTGGAATACATATATATATATATTTATATATATATATATATATACACACACACATGGAATATTATGCCGTGTCACAATTTTTTTCATGAAAAAAAAATAAATAAAAAAATAAGAAAGAAAGCAGAAATGGTGTAATGATCTTAGAGAAGAAGCTGTTGCTTCCCATCAATCTGGGAAGGGTTAAAGGGTCATTTCCAAACTACAGTATCTGGAGTCCATCGTTCAACAAAAAGAAAGATTATTACCAAGTAGAAACCAAGAGCTACATCTCAGACTCTCCAGGCTTCAGTTAGCATGTTAAATGTTAAAGTTCATGATGCACATTTAAAAGATTTGGTCAGAATGCACAGCGGCACATTTGGAGAAAACCAAACACAGCCTATCAGAACAAACACCTCATTCTATCTGTCAAACACGGAGGTGGACAGATAATGATCTGGGCTTGCTAACACAACAGCAGATCTATAACAGAATGTCTAAAAAAAAAATAATCAAAGTTTTGACATGATCCTGACAAAGTCCTGACCTCAGAGAGCTGCAGAAACTAACGAACTGAAGCAACGTTGGAAAGAAGAGTGGACTAAATTTCCTCCACAACCATGAGACACACTGATAACGTCACACAGAAACCACGACTTCAACTTGTTGCTGCCAAAGGTGCATCTACAAGCTGCTGGATCATGAACTGGATTTAGTTTTTGTCAATTTTGTTGAATAAACAGCGTCGCATGTGTCAAGGTTAGGACCAGAAGATGTCTGTTCTTTAAGAATAAAAACAGGATGTACTTAACATACATTCATCACAAAAGTTAGAGGATATATTAACCTAAAATGAACTATAACTTTTACAGGTAAACATAATGTGACTTTTTCTAAACTTTTGAATACACACGTACTCTTCAGTGTTTATGGACTTACTGTACAACATAAAAAACAAAAGACGTGTCTGAACCATTAATCGACCAGTAAATATTCTGGTTCAGTGACAACAGTCCTCTCCATCATACTGCTCACATTTATCTCCAAGATGACACCAAACACACGACAAGTTATTTACACTAACACGCCACTGTTGGTGGATTGTTTTTAATAAATACTTTGAGATAAAGAATTATACTGCATGTTTCTACTTAAATGCCCTACTTTCATGATACTACATTTCCATTTACTGTAATTTTCATCCAAAAGTGAGCAGTTTATCTTCCTAGATGACATTCATGATTTCAAGATTATGATACCTACTTTAAAAAGAAACTGGAACTTAAAACGTTGTGTAGCTTAAATTCAAGAAAGCTTTTCTATCCATCTGCTCTGGAACAGCCTCTTAGTTCCACATGAAAAATCATTTGGAAGATGAAGTCCTGGGCATACTGCCTCTCAACACTATTCAGCTGACAAAGTTATCAAATGAACGAAAATGCTCTGACTGGTTAAAATGAGTATTTTGTGAGTAAGAAGATGTTCCAGGGTGAAAACCGGAGGGTTTTGTTTTCTCTGCTCTCATACGAGCGTGTGATGCTGAAGCTGAAATATAGAAACGGTCCCTCTTGCTGTTCTGAGGTTTTCATTCACATTGGTACTTGCAAGTTTTGCGTAATGTGGACGCTCGCTGCTCAGTTCTGCCTGGGTGTGAGCAGATGCCGAGCAGCCCTGTGGTCAAGCTGTCCCTCCTGCTGTCCTGCTTCCCTCTGTGTTGTTGTCCACTGTGTTTACAGGCTGCAGCAGACCAGAAAAGGTCTAGCCTGGCCCGGACCGAAGGCGCCTATGTGGGTCAGCTCTGGTTCCTGCCCCCTCCCTTCTTCATGTTGACCACAGCCTGAAGCCCGGTCTCGGCCTCGGCCACAGGTCACAGTGAGACTGTCACGCTGCAGCGTGGGAACAAACTGCTGGAACTGAGCCAGCAGGACAGACTTTGGTTCAGAGATGGAGCATAGAGGCTGCAGGATGAGGAGGCAAACCTGAGCTTTCAGGCTATTTGCTTAGTTTTTAATTCACAGACAGAAACCCAGCTCAAACTAAGCACTCAGTGATGATGTGCAGGCCTCTTTATGTAGATGTAATGCTCCTATCCAGGCAGATACTAAAATAAGAACAACTGGGAGGGTAGAACTACCCCCTTATATGCAGAGGGTACAGCTTCTCAAACGCAGCTGGCCCGGGTATAAAACCCAGCCTCAGGCCCTTCGCTGCACGTCACTTCTCTCTCTGACACCATTTTCCTTTCCAGCATGTATCTATAAAGACCCCTCGAGCCCAAAAAAGTAAACACAATCATGCATCTCACCAGCTGCGTTCACATGGAGAACCTCAGTTAAAACAGCCAGTCGGAATAAAAATGCATTTCATTCCTATGTCTTAATTAAAAAACATTTTGTGTTGTATGTTCTTTGCTTGAACCGTGTGGGGCTTAGGTGTGGGGATGTCACAATGATTGATCTTCTAAGTACAATAATTGTCAAGGAAATAATTCTAATTATTCTGTTAATCAATTTCCCAGCAATATAAATGTTTAAAATTACATGAACATAAGTTTTATTTGTTTATATTCTTAAAGTTAGCATAAAATTATATAGAAACAAAGTAGAGTAACCAAATATCTCTGCTGTGTGCAGAATAAATAAATCCTACACATTAACTCTGGGTTTCTTTCATGGAAAATAGATGAAAAGGCCACAGGACCTCTACCTGGACTTGGGAGGCTTTTTTCTGGAAACTACATAATAAAAAAGCTTTTGAACATTTCTTTAAAAAGCAGGAAAAACATGTAGTTAGCTCTGACTTCCAGCTGTCCTTCAGCACAATAGCTGCAGTTTGACACATAAATAATCCTGGAACAGTGGGAATGAAGAAGCTAGACCACATATCTGGAACTGAAAATACTTTCTTCCACAGACCATTGATCACCGATGACCAAAGGCATCGACCTCACGTTGAGTTGTCCGCAGTAAACCCGAACATGCGTAATTACAAAACTGCAAATGACAACATTTAACTTCAGTGTTACCTTAGATAAACATTCACATCATCATTTAACCAGGGCTGCATGGTGGTGTGGTGGTTAGCCCCGCGGCCTCACAGCTGCCTCTTTGGTTCCAGCCTCGGCTGGGGGAGGTCGGTTAGGCTCCAGCTTCCCCGTAACGCGCGAGCAAAGAGAATGAAAAGTAAGTGAGCATTTTTACCTTGGTGCTGAAATCTCTTAATGGACAGAGCAGTACAGATAATGAATGAATGAATCTTTTAACCAAACTACTAAACATTTACTTTTAAAGGCTAAATAACGTTTTTTTTTCTGTAAAAATAATTTAAAATGTCCTCACTTGTTGCGAGGGATAAAAGGAAGCTTCCCGATAAACAATCTGTCTCTACATCAACAACGTCTGTCAATCTTTTCTCCTCTAAAATTAAAAGTAGTTCCTGGTTCCTGGTTCCTTAACCAGGAAGTAGTCGCCAAACAACAGCGCAGCATTTGGTATTTTATGTCGGCAAAAGAGCAGCAGCCTGCAGGTATGGAAGCTAGTAAAAGAAGCAGACCAGAAATAGTTTCAGAAAAACCTAAAAAGCCTCAGCCTCCTGCTAAAAATTCACGATGTTTGCTGGCACCATGTTCTCCGTCCTCCATCGACTGTATATAGAAGAGCCGTCCTCTCACAAACTGGCAACCTGTGTGAAACTCTCAAGGGGGAGAACACTCTCATGTTTTTCTTTTAACTGCAGTCTTGATTTGAAAAACTAGGTGTCATTATTATGTATTTCACCTTTAATGTAGCATAAAAATCTGCTGCTTATCCTGCAGGAGGTGGGGCTTTGGATGGATTTCCTTCTTTCTCTGCTGCTTTTCCTTCTTTCTCTGCTGCTTTTTATGTCCTGCTTTACAGGCTGGAGAGTCGTCCTCCACAACGATACCTTGGTTGGTTTTCATGTCTATAACCAAAAGAAAAATCCAACAAGGATGATTTCATCTATTATTTGGAATAAAATAACTCTTCCTCTGCTCTACTCTCCTGCACAAACTCGCCTCTTCTGCAACTCACACGGAAAGAAAACAAAGCAACACGAGGATTTATCTTTGGTTTCGTTCCATGCAGAAGATCTATGCATATCAGAAATAATCTTTTATGGAAAGTGACGATTTAAAGGAATCTTTGCGACTAATTAATCGTGGAGTTCAACACCGTGATTAATTGTGGGATTAGGTCATCGTGAGTTCAGAAACCACTTTAGAAGACTAGATGTTTCCATCTCCCTAAACACCTACAGCAGAATCACCTAAACTTCTGCCCGTGTGGACAAGATCTCAGTCCTCGCTCTTATATTTTGAGTTTTTAGTTGCCTTTTAAATAGTTTAATCAAAATGAGTCAAAACCGAATCACTGCAGAATCTGCAAACGCTGAATTGTGATGAATCAATAAAGCGCATCAGGATTAAACATTTACACCTCTCAATCTCTCTCGTATGTTTGAAGATGAGCAGCAGCTGTTGTCTGTCAGGTTTTTGTTTTTACTACATACAGATCGAGTTGAGAGGTGGCCAGAAAGAGGGACAGAAAAGAGGAAAATGATCCAGATTCATAAGTGATCACAACAATCGACCAGGCAAGTTATCCTCCGGCCACCCCCTGGATTTTTATCAGTCATGCAGAATGTGTGAACTCAGGTTTATTTTAACCGTCCAGAAGGCAGAAGCTGAGACTTCTCAGTTCATTGTTTACAGGTGAATCCAACATGTTCTCATTCTCTGAGTCTGAGTTGCTGCTTTCATGTCAAAGCCCTGTTTTCTGTTAGACTCACAAACAAAGCAGCCATGACTAAAAAATGACTAAGTCCTCATGAAGTGGACGGAATGTAATGCTGCGTGACACTTGAGTTTGAGAAATCTTTGGGATAGTTTTCAGTTTCACTCACTGTCTGGTTGGGGTCAGGCATCAAGCCATCTCAGTCAGGTTGAGAACACATTCCTTCATAATATTATTCCAAAGCGATGCAGAAACACTTTTCCACTGTTTATTAAAATCTGTATCTTCTGCGTCGACTCGTGAGACTTTGGGTCCTGATGAACAGCAGAATGTGATGCTCTTTATGTTTATGATGATGTTGCAGTTTATTTTATCCAGTAAACGTCTCAATCTTTTCTAATATGCTGCTACAATAAGAATTAAAGACTACTAAGTACACTTAAAGTTGTTCTTTTCATGTAAAATGACTTACATAGTCTTTAAAAAGTTTTAATAGACATATTTATAAACTGAATGAAGAGGCTAAAATACTGAGTGATTTTTTGTTAATAAATTATTTTATTAGTTTGTAAGATTAACTAGTAGAACATTTAGTAAATCTCTTACATCCAAATGTATAAATGACTGCCTTCTATCTAAGATATGTAGAGTCAAAAACAGCCAAAGTAGACATTTCCCATCTTTAACTTCAACACGCCAGTCAGACCACCGTGACCAGCACTCAGATTTGCTCCTGGGCAGATAAATTCCCACAGGACACGTATTTTAACACACTCTGGTTATCATAAAGCGTTTGGCAAAGCAGAGCGGGACCCTATACTTAGCCGAGTAATGACTGGTGCTGTTTTACATGCACATGCATCCTGATTCGACTGTCATCTGGAGGGATGTCTGCGGCCGCCGCAAGGCCACCAGATACAGCTGACATGGAAAACAGCAGAAAAACAAGAAGCACAAACGCATCACGTTTGTTTCGAGCTGGGATGGGAAATGCAGACGTGTTGAGAGACATTTCACAGCCTGCTTCTCTTCCTCCTCACACACTCCGGCCTGTCTGAAGGTGAGGAAGCCTTGAGATGGTGGACGTGCTCTGTAAGACTTTACCAGACCTTCACTGCCCCCTGTTGGCTACAGAGGAAACTTCACGCTGCCTCAACAGTTAACAGATTTTTTTAAGGGATTCTGCTCTCAAAATGTACAGCTTTCAGTACAACAAGAACTATAATTAAATATTTTAATTTATCTTCATTTAAAGTGCTACATTATCGGTACAGTTAAAGTAGATTAAATCCCTTTAAAGCACCACAGATTGGGGAGATAAAACAGATAAAATGTACTTCACTCTTCTGTCTCATTTAATATACTAAGATCACTTAGTATGCAGATTTCTGCCTCCTCCATTTCTGCTGCAGATCAAGCAGAGCTGATACAGCACTGAACAGCAGGAAACTGCAACACTGAATAATTCAGAAGTAAAAGTTTTACATTGTGCAGCGTTGCTTCTGAGTCCATCCAATCATAGAAATCTGACTCTTAACAGATTTATGGATCTTTGAAACAACACTGCTAATAATGTCTGTAAATGTTATTGTTTTTAAAAACGGGGGTTACCACACAAATTCATCGAGAAGATCCAGATATCCGACAACATGTGATCCCAAACTGACCAATCACAAGGGAGTACCTCCGCGTAACCGTCTGCGTAGCAGGGGTGCACATCAAGTCTGGAAGAGGTGTGCGTCAAGCCTCTGCGGCCCCCAGTGGCGGTTACACAGACGCCGCGTGACCATAAATCCGCCTTTGTGTTCACTCTTATCTCTTGCTCTGGATCTCTTTTATTTCCTCTCTTCCTCCTATATTGTCTTTGCTAAATCAGCCATGACGTGCGTTCAAAATGGCGGTTTGTTGGCATCTGCTTGTAGCATGTGATGCGTATACAAAGCAAAACTAAGCTGCAACATCACGCAGCGTCCCGAATGAAAGAGTCGCATAGAGCGGTTTCTCAGCTGCAGGACGCTGCTGGGCAGCCGCAGCCAAAGAAATGCACATAATAGATGTCGCTGTGCAATCAAACGAGTCCAGAATGCGGTGTTATAAGGTTGAAATGTTACGGAGTGGCTCTTTAAGGGTTAAAGCAACACCCAGAAGGGTGACAGGATTGTCTCTTCTCAGTGTGACTCAGAAATCCTCAGGTATCATGTAGAAAGCTGACATGCACTTGATAAATGAATAAAACATTGTGTGCATTTTATGGACAAAGTGAAAAACTGGATTTTTAGCAAAGAGGCCTTTCAAAAGACATTTTGTCTTGATGCTCATATCTTATCAGGCTTTCAGGGTCAAAGTTAGCATCTGCGGTGTGTTTGGAAGGGGATCAGCTCATAAAGACCTTCAGAACACAGCAACCTGACGAGACAAGCATTAAATATGTGGCAGTGTCCTCGGCATCGCTGCGATAGCCACAAGCAACCCCTGATAAGCTGTTAATAAGATACGGTTTAGTTTCCCCAGAATTAAAACCACGTTTTCAGCCTGCTTTATTTCAGACAGCTGCTGTAAAATGAGTGGAAAATATGCCTTTATATCATCCAGGTGCAGTTTTATTGTTCCTGTGGTTACCTCACAGCGCAACATATTGCTTCTGTCACTGCAGACTTTATTTTTCTCTTTCACATGAGCGACAGATGCAGAACCAGGATTTATTTCCATCTGGAAGCACACTGCTAACATGCTACAGCTAATAAAACAACTGCCAAGATGCTGTGGACCGACCGAGCCAGAAAATCTGATCTGATTTCTGGAAGAAACTGGACGTCCTGCACTGAGCAGGTCTAGACTGTAACATACTGTTACATGCTCATTTCACATCTTTGCTCTAATCCCTTGTTGGTCAAAACCTGCAGAGCTTTCTCTTCAAAGACCCCCCGAAACTCTAGACAGGGTTTATTTGATTGCTAGTCAAAATATGTGGTGTCACTCTGGGACAACAAAGCCTATAACTCAGATGTATTACAGAGGGTCTGACAGGAGTCCATGTGAATCCACACAAGCAGCTCGAGTTGCAGCCGCTGACCGCTGCAACCTGTTATTCAAGCTTTTCTGCTGTAAACACGACGCGTCTCGATGGCTTCGCTCTTTCATTCCCCTGATTGTTGTGGAGCAGCGATCTGGACAGAACACTCCCAACATACACAGTCTGCTCAGTTATTAGGCTTCGCAGTAAACACTGATACTGTGTGTACGCTCAAGAGGAGACAGTATCATGATGGTGAAGGTTTCTGATTCTGCAGCAAACATTCAGCCACAGCCAGAAAGTTGGAGCAGCAATGAGCCCTGATCTTTTATTATGACCAGTTTTAAGCCTTAAAATCACCAGCGCCACCAAGAACGCTATAACCGTTACTGGCAGCAGTTTCTCAGGAATAGTAGTGTGTAGCTCTGTGGGGTAAACTGTGATGGATAGCTACACTTTAGGTGATCTATTAAGTTTTCCAGGCATTTATATCACATCCAGGAGGTTTACAATCCAGCCACTAAGTGTAGAGTTTATTCAGAGACTCTATCTGGTAAATCCCCAATGATCCATGATAACAGCATTATTTATCACATTTCATCATAAAAACATCACCATCACTACTATGTTGCTAAGAGACCTCTATTTAGACCTGGACATGATGATGAAGCCACTTCCTGTCAGACTTTCCACCAATCAGAGAGCTTAGATTGACGGTAACGTCCAATCAGGAGCAGCCAAAGATCAACCAGTGAGCAGAAAGTTCTATGTGTGTGTGAAAAGAAGAAAAATAATGCTCCTCTATGGCTGGAATAAAGCCAAGAAGACGTTTCTGATGCACGGTGGCGCCACAAAGCAGCTGAGCTGAGGTTGATTTAGTGAGGATAGCAGGTAAATAGTAGCAGGAATAACTGGAAATGAGGAAAAAGTGGAAACATGGAAATAGTTTCTGTTGTGTGTTTGTTTCAATAACAATATTTTTTCTCCTGAAAGCCAAGACTTGAGAGAACGATGAGATGAGAAAAGGTTTGGTCACTGTTGATCTGTGTGTTATTTCTACAAAGTTCTGTTAGTAATAAATTCTGCTTTCTTCTTCTGGCCGGCCTTTATGCTGCTACATCTATTCATACATTCATTTTGACATTATTTTAGCCTCAGAATCTGACAGCTGAGGATGGAAACATCATATCTGATGCTGACTGGGATTAAAAGCTCCAGCTTCTACATGCATCTTTACACTTAAAAAACAGGTGGACCAAAAATAACAAAAATGGTTTTAATTTTTAAACGTTAATGTATATTTCCAGAGCGAGAGACAGGAACAATCTACCTGCCCAGATGGAGGATGAGGCTGCGTGGAAAGAAGAAAAATAAGAAAAAAATATTAAGTTGAGGTCATTTGAAGATAAATATAAACAGCTTTAAATGACCTTCTGCAACTTGCAATATGAGAAACCTAATACTGGTCAGTAATGAACCATTACCAAGAACATTTGTTCAGAGTTTTACATCAATATTTAAAGCAGTTTGCAGATTTAAGTTACTTCACTTTTTCACATAGAAGAAAGCAGCATTATTTAACGGACTCCAGCCCAGGCTGGGACAGACTGGGTCCAGAGAGTCCAGACTGGGTCCAGAAAGTCCAGACTGGGACAGACTGGGTCCAGAGAGTCCAGACTGGGTCTAGAAAGTCCAGACTGGGACAGACTGGGACAGACTGGGACAGACTGGGTCCAGAGAGTCCAGACTGGGACTATTTACACAGATTTAACCGATGCCTGTAAATTCTGCCTGCTATGTTGTCCAGCCAAAGCAACATCTAATAAAATATCAGTCAAAATCAGTGCAGTTTATTACTAGTTGGGGGAAAAAAACTACTCAGTTCTTTAATCAGATTTATAAGAAGATTCATTGTGGGTTCCTACAGGTGCATCATTTCACCTACAAACACAACTTTAACAGAATTTAATGTCCTGATACCATTTTCCTTTAATGCAATGGCATCTTTGTAAAAACTCTATAAAACCATGACGCGTTAAAAATCTTTAGAATCACTGAAATTAAACATTTCAGGCTGTCATCGAAATACTGTGAAAAATATTTTTCCTGTGTTGAAATTTTTTAATAAATGGCTGAAATAGCTTCCACATCAGCCAGCATTAACATAAAATTTCATATTATTCTAGAAGACTTAATGTGCAAAATTTTAGCATTTATTTTAAATGACTTTCTAACAGAGAAGTAGTTCAGGTACTTTCTCCAGCACAAACTTTCCCTTTGAATCCACTGATATAATTCGCTCTTTTACTCCTTTTAAATGGTTTCTGATGTGGATTAACCTAGTCATAAAGCATTTGTTAAATAAAATCTATGATATTCATTCATCTTGCATCTAATTAAGATGGAAGTTGGGCTTTATTTACGGGAACTTACTTCCACAGGTAAACAATCTTTATAATGACAAATACCACTACTACAACTACTACTACATACTGTGGATCTTGGTCAGTCAGCACCTTAGGATTTCCCTCAGAAATGTAAAGAAGCATTTTAACTTCAGCTTGTTGTGTTTGTGGCTTTTACTGCTGTATTTTGTATTTTCAGAAGTTTGCGTCTGACGTGGTTGTTCCACTAATGACCTGTGGGGTGTGATTTCACTCCTGCCAGTTCATATAGAGCTCAGGTTTTATCGGAGGGGCAATCTGAGTGCTGTGTGCTGAGGAAAAGGGTCGTAGAGATGGTGGTGGGGGGGTGGAAGGTATGAGACACTGCCTGGTCTGAAGCCCAGATACCCAGGTCCTGTTACACTCCAGAATGGCATGAGGAAAAAGTCCCAGTGAGGATGGATGGAGAGATGGTTTTATCCTTTCATATCACTAAAGGGGGAATCTATTTGCCTTTTATCCCTGTAAATGGGGATAAAATAGAAACAGATTTGAGACTTTGTTGATTCCAGTAACGTATGTTACTGTTTACAAATTACTCTGACTTCTAAAATATACTTCAAACTCATTTCAGTCACTTCAACAAAAGGAAGTCGTAAGAAAACCATGAAATAGAGAAAAAAAAGCAGCAAAAACCAGTAACGGTAAAAAAAAAAAAAAAAAATTAAAAAAAGGGAGGGAGGGGGGAGGGAGGGAGAAGAAAAGAGGGAGAGAGGGAGCTGGAGAAGAAGATGTCGAGTCAGAGCGAGTCGGCGACATGTGTTATTTATTTCCCTCATGTAAACAGAAAGAGAAGGCAGACCTAATCAATAGCAAACTTCAGATTGTAAATAGACGGCTCTAATAGCCTAAACACTGACTGCTATAGTTACACTCAGACACACACACATCAGCAGCACTCACACTTCACACACACAGAGGAGGGAGGGATGGATGGCTGGAAGAAGAAAAGAGATGTGCGAGCACAAGAAGTGAGAGAGGGAGGAGAGAAGGAATGGGCCTGCTGGGCGGGACACTCTTATTTACCAATAAAGAGAAGATAAACACTCAGGAGACGCCTGTGATGGAGCAGAGTCGAGATCTGAGGTTTTATCCTGATGAGAAAACATCTCACTTCCCAAAGTTCAAAACACCCTCAGTGCAAACACATGAAGATGAGTAATGAAGAGGGTCTGCTCTCTTTTTATCAATCTGAGAGTCACCATTCTGCTGTGCTCCATAACAATTACCTTTTTAATATTTCCTCTTACAAACCAACCAAAAAAACGGCTCTGAGACCAACCAGATCTGGTTTGTTCCCACAGAGAAGAATCAACACTTCCACCCACTGATCAACACTCAAAGCAGACGCCTTGCATCCAAATTTATGTCACAGCCCATCAGCAGGAATGAGAACTACATAACTTTATGTGTTATTTGTATCAAAAACAACAGAAGACAAATCTGTTGGACCCCTCAAAAAGGAAAAAGGCTTCAAATTGCTACAGAGCATAAAGACTGGACCCTGGAGCAATGGAAGGTCATGTGGTCTGATGAGTCCAGATTTCCCCAGTTCCAGAGTGATGGAGCATCAGGGTAAGAAGAGAGGCAGATGAAGTGATGCAGCCATCATTCCTAGTGTCTACTGTACAAGCCTGTGGGGGCAGTCTATGATCTGGGGTTGCTGCTCTTGCTGCATGTTTTAGAGTTTTTTCTATGATGCATCTTAGTTTGATTCTGTCAGGTATCCAAAGGGTCAGAAGAATCCTTAAAACGGAATCAGTGATTACCCTATGCTGTCTCTCCATCATAATGATCTAAAATCCACCTCTTCATTTCTGTCTGCCGTGACTGATAACCAGTTTTCCTTCTCTGACCATGCTGCATAGCATTTAGCCATCTCACCTCCAGTCCAGAACGCAGCCGATGGGTGATTTCTGCATCTTCATCCAGAATATTGCTCCTTACTTGCAAGTCCATGAGGGGGGAAAAGAACTACATGTCACTCTGCATTAATAACAGAATTTAAATATAGTAGATCATGCAAGTGAGATTTTTTTTTAATTCTATCTTATTTAACGTCTCACATATTTTCATTTAAGCCAATTTTAACTTTACTTCTACTGAATTAAGTGGCAGCTTGAGCCATTTTTTTAAATTAAAAGTAAATGCTTCACTTATTTTGTTTTAATCTGTGTTTAGACATCAGGCATCAAACTTTCAAAAGGTCTAGAGTGCTGTTAAAAACATGCATTATACATGATTACATTTCATTTTTAATTACAAGCTGTCTCAGACTGGTAAATTCAGACATAACCAGTGCGTAAGATGAGACCAGTCTCACTCAGAGCCTTAAATTACTGCTAATTTGGTGATGTGATTAGAGAGAAAAATTCCTTTAAGTCTCACTTTTGTCCCATTAATTGTTTCTAGCTATGTAAAAATAGCCTTTCAGTTCCTATTTAGTAGCTATGTGAAGTTTGCTTGTATGGTGAATAAATACTGCAGTTGTACTTGAGTTAATGATATCAGTGCTCCTGAGGATGTGGCTTTGTGTTCCTATAATGAAACCCTGCTTGTGTGTGTGTGTGTGTGTGTGTGTGTGTGTGTGTGTGTGTGTGTGGGTGTGTGTGTGTGTGTGTGTGTGTGTGTGTGTGTGGGTGTGTGTGTGTGTGTGTGTGTGTGTGTGTGTGTGTGTGTGTGTGTGTGTGTGTGTGTGTGTGTGTGTGTGTGTGTGTGTGGTTTTGGTTGCTCATGCAGTGTCAGAAGTCATCAGGGTGAGGCTGAGCGGCGACCCCATGACCCCCATCAGAGATCTGAAGTGAAGCACTTAGCGGTCGCCCCCTCCCCTCCTTCCTTCCTCCACCGTCCTCGCAGACAGCCTTCTCTGATTCCACCGCTGCTGCTAATAAAGGCAACAGGAGGCTAATTCAAGTCAACAGCTGAAGCGGAGTCCTTGAGAGGAGAGGAAAAGTTAGAGGTGGTGCTGTCACTCAGCTGGCTGCTCTGCCTTCTTTAAAGACCTGATATCACACTGAAAATGAAACAGGAAATTCATTCCAACTGGACAAACCTGAAACAGCCTGTCATGCAGGGTGGGAGCAGTCAGGATGCTGCAGGTTGTTATAGTTTTACCAGGAAAGCGTGAGCTACTCTTTCTCCTTTTAAAATGGTGAGATCCAACTGCCTCATAGTCTGGGAAAATGTTTTTCAGAGCAGAATTTGGCCAAAAGATCAGAGGACGACCTTTTCAGGAGGAAACAACCGTGAATCACAGATCTGAATCTCTCCACACAGATGTTGCTGATATCAAGTGATCACATGGTACGTTGTGCATATGGTTGCCTCGATATAAAGAATGTCACTTCATTCACTTCAGCTTCATGCTATAAGTCCAACTCGCTGATCTCTGCATCACTTTTTTTTTTTTTTTACTGAAACCCCCAATTCTTTAAAAAAGAAGGACTAATTTTAAGTTTTGTACAGTACTGAGTGTGCCAGTATGTTACAAGATTCTCTTTACTTTCTCATTGTAAGAAAACAAATAAATAAATAAATAAATAAAAAACCTTGTGTGTCACTTTGACGATGCTCTCTTTATGTATGTGAATAGGTACGTCCATATCAAACGTTACTGCCCACATACTCCCATCCACTAGGGGGCAGTGTAGAGCTCAGAGTTGACCAGAGTCAACAGCAGGTAGAATAACCACAATGAATGATTGCTTTATGGTAACGGTGTCAAACAAAAACTGATATCTAGTGGGCAAGTTGGAGAAATCAACTCAAACTAAAATTCCTTCCTGTCACTACTTAAGAACAAACTACATCTTCAGAGGGCTATAAATAACCTGTCGTCTCTACAAAACCCTTTGTTCCTCTTAATCAGCATTTGTATATATTCTGTTTGCCCATCATAAATTCTCTCGTCTTTTGATATTTTCCCTTATTTGACGAGGTTGTAATGTTTCATACGACATCAACGGTTTCATTCATTCATTCATTCATTCATTCATTCTATGTACCGCTTGATCCATTACGAGTCGCGGGTAAGCTGGAGCCAATCCCAGCATTAACAAGTGAAAGGCAGGGTACACCCTGGACAGCTCATCAGTCCATCGCAGGGCCAACACATAGGGGACAAACAACCATTCACACTCGCATACACTCCTAGGGAGAGTTTAGAGTAATCAATTAACCTAACATGCATGTCTTTGGACGGTTTGGAGGAAGTCGGAGAACCCGGAGAGCACAGAAGCTACTTGAGATGTTGAGAAGTGAAGATGGACAGAAAAAGTTTGGAAAGTAAAGCTGTAGCAGTGTTGAAGTTGAACATGAGGATACAAAAACAGAGTTCTTTTGTCTGTAGATGCTTTTGTTTAAAAAGGTCAGGCGTGAACCAAACAACTAGTTACTGGAAATCCTGTCAAGCTAATATCGCCGAAAAACGCAACATGTGCTGCACCACCTTAGCTGCAAACCACGAATATCTGAAACTAAGATCAGCATCCTCTGTAGCTGATGCCATTTGGCACAATGTTTATACATTACCATGGCAACGCCAAAATTAGGCATCCATGCTGTTTTTTTCACCTGTGTTTTAATGAAAATTGGAAGGTTTGGTTGCAAAAATATAAAATATTCTGTAAAAATTATTTTGTGGCTGTACTGATGCTTCATTAAGAGAAAAGTTTGTGTCATAAGTCATGTGACTGCAAGCTGGAAGCTGGTAATTAAAGTGCCAAAAGAGAGGCGAAGCAATGGTGGCGACTTGGAGAGGAGTTTTATGTTCCTGTTAATGCGAACACAATAATGTTTGTTAGTTTTATTTTAATGGACATTGTGTAAAACTGGCTTCACAGTGAGTATTTGAAACAAAGAGAATGTTTTAAAATGTATATTTGCATTTAGAAAGTGCTTCGTTTGTGATTATTTGAGTTTTGACATTGAACGGACATTTTGGCCTTTTAGTTTTTATGGTTTTTATTCGTTGTTCATGGAAAAAAGACGATCTATGCATCTGTAAGAAGTCTGGACCTTTTGTGACCATAGTAGTTATAACATCCTCAGGTATCTACTGCTCATTCTTTTCTCAATCAGTGGAAAATGTGGCTAAAATCCAGTCATGTATGAAAAAGATAAATAAATAAAAAATACAGTGAAACCAGCATAATGTTGAAAATCACTGTGATATATTATTTTGAGCATACTGCGCAGCGCTACAATGCTGATTCTCTTGCTGTCTGTTCCTGCATTAATAAGATCATCCTTCATTTCTGCATTTGCCACCAACAATTCATCCACTTTTTTCTTCATTGCCTTCGTACTCATTCTACAGCCCTTTTCTGGCAGTAATACATAAAGACCCCTGTGTAAAAGACCTTCTGTGAAAATAGATTTAAATGTTTCAATTTAATAAAAACTTCATTAAGCAAAGCCGTTAGATAATAACAGAAATCCTTGTTACTGTTTTAACTCAAAATAACTGAGGTGAGAAGCATAAGCCAGGTTTTAGCTCAACAGTTCAGGTAAATATCATCATGACAGCATTTGATTGGACGTTAGCAGTGATAGCGCTCCGATTCTGATAACCTAAAGAACACCTGAAAGGTTTGAAAAAGACCAAACAAACAGCACAGAGATGTGTGATAACAACATTGTTGGGATAAACCTATGAATCTCCTTCCTGGAGGATGCCGTCTCGAACCATTAAGTGCTGGTGCTTCATGAGACTGTGGGAGCTGTTGTTAATTTCCCTCCCCTGGAATGCCCACTTCATTAAACTGACTGAGCAGGACAGTTTGAGAAGAAAAAGATGATAGTTTCTCAGGGTAATAACAGGCCTCAGAGTGAGCTATGTTTAACAGGGTACCACAATGGCTACCCAGCACTCTCATGACCCTGGCTGCTGGGGACGGTACTGGCCAGACACAATTAGTGGTCATAGATACCTAGGTGTGTATGTATGCGTGTTTGCTTGTGTGGGTGGATGCTTGCATGCTTGAACGGATGGGTGTGTGCATGTGTGTGTGCGTGCATTTGTAAGCCCATAAAAGCCACATTCCACATTCAGTGTCAGAGTCAGTGGGTGTGTGCAGCCTGTCTGTCTGTTGAGTCTACTGTCAACGTGTCCTTTAAAGATCCAGCCACACCGTTAGACAGCCATCCCGATCCGCCACCAGATGCTGCAGGACAAGCCGATATCAGATAAAACTCACCTCATTTTGAGTAAAACAGTGTGGATTTGGGTTATTTTACCTAGTTTTTCTGGGACTCTGTAGATTCAGTGGAGAGGAAAAAGCTTTTTATATGTCATGATTACTCATCATCGTAGACAATTACCTCTAAATACCCCCGTCTACCGTACTACAAAAGTCTTGCTGCTTGCAACACTGTGGCTTCTTCCTTGTTTCTTTTCTCTCATATTAACAAAGAACACCACTTCACTTTACTGCAGAGGAACAAGAGAAGACATGGAGCTAATTGTGAGCAACAGGGTTCCTGATGTGGGAAATTTGGCCCAGCAGGAGACCGAGAAGTGGAGTTTGTGATGGTGTGTGTGTGTGTGTGCAAGTGTGCAAGTGTGCTGTTAAAACATATTTACTATAGAACAAATAAAAGAATAAATTTTATAAAAAAATAAAAAGTTTCTCCTGTGTCTGTGTGATAAGGTATCAGAGACATTTTAATGTTATATTTACAAGTGAAATGTTTATCTGGGTATATTTTAAATGTATTTATTTATTTAGTGGGAGTGCAGTAATGTAAACTGGCTAGTCTCACTTCTAGGCTTCATTCAAATATGAACTTACAGTCAGTGTATGGTGTGTTGTTTGCACCCGTATTTACTTTCGTGTCCAAAGTTTGCAAGAAGCTAACACTTTTTATTGCTATTTAACCACCAAAATTAAGGTTTAGATCACCTGCTTCAGACTTTTCTCTTGTCCCTAACAAATGTATGAAGTTTCATATTTGGTTTGCTGTGGGCTTTTAATTAAAATATTATACAACCACAATTAAAAAAAAATGGGGACACTGTAAAACATGAATAAAATAAGAATGTAATGATTTGCAAACCTCATAAACCAACATTTTATTCCTAATTCATTTTGAATTCTTGATTGTACCTAAAGGATTAAGACTTTGCAAAAAATTGATGAAAACGGATCCGTTAAAAAAAAAAATGGAGGTCTGACAGGACAGAATTTGTCACTCACCAGCTGAAGAGTTGACAGCTGCAAATCACAACTCTGACAGATCAGGGACGTGTTGACTTGTTTTATAAAATCTGGACAGCCTGCACCATTTGGCTGGATTTACATTGATGTGGAACTTAACCATGACTTTGCTCATGAACGCCTCTGGTTAGCCTCACTGTACCTGCTCTGGACCAGAAGCCTGTCTGAGAGCTCATACACACAAATAGTCTGAAACAGCCAGCCTCCATCACACACACTAACACACACACAGAAGTGTATGGCAGCTCTATTGGGTCTCTTCACATTGTCCAGACGGCCCAGAGTCAGCCAGAGAAATGAATGACTGTTTATATTAGAGCTGGTTTAATAAATTAAACCCACAGCTCCTCTATGTCAGACACAGAGACCAGACCCTCTACTTCGATCACCCTTCCATACCCCTGACACAAGGTGGTGGTGGTGGGGGGGGGGGGGGGGGGGGGGGGGGGGGGGGCACCCGGGGTGGGGGGGGCACCCTTGTTGTGTCCTTCGGGATGCCCGACGAATCCCTCAAAGGACTCCCTGCTTATTTAGAAAGGGCATCTGGCAGAGGTTGTTTCTTCCCTCACCATCCCCCTCCTCTGTAACCTCACCCATCACATCTCCACCGTAGCTGCTGAGATGGGCAGAGGCTTGCCTGTTTATATACATATGTAGGAGGGGGAGCCAAGTGGGGAGGATTACTGAGAAACTTGCACATGTTTGAACAAATATGTATACAAAATGAGGTTTGCCACCCAGCCGTACATATACACAGGCCTCGGTTAGACCCGCCTCTGGTTCTGCTCACTCTGTGGGAGCGGGTCGGCCAAGAAAGAAAAGACGACTGTCGCGCCACATCTTCATCAGCCGACAGAGAAACTCTGCCTCAGGACAGACGAGAACTAACAGATGGAGAGCAAACAAGCCGGGGGAGAGCAGAAAAAACAAGAAAAGGGAGGAGGAAACTGGAAATGACAAAAAAAGAGAAACAGGAAAATAAAAATAAAATTAAAAGAGAAAATAGGAGAAAAGAGGAAATTATATGAAGAAAAACATGATAAAGACAGGAATGAATATTACAGGATAGAACAAATCAGAACAAGAGGGAGTAAATGAAATGAACAACAACAGGAAGAATAGAGAAAGGAGAAAAGAAAAGATCTATTAGGAGAGCGAACCCCCCCCCCAAAAAAAAACAAAAGAAAAATGCTTGTAAAGGACAAAAGAAAAGTCAGAAGACTGAAAGAAGATATACAGAATATTTATAGGGAAGGAGAAAACAGGAGATGTAAGAGAAAATTAAAATGTAAACAAGGAGAGAAAGAAAAGGGGAATTAAGAGAAAACAGAACAGGAAAATAACAGAGGAGATAAAAAGGAATAAATGGAGGAAACTTGGGGAGGAAAAAGTAAAGTCACAAACAACAGATGGAAAGAAAGGAAAACAAATGAAAATGAATAAACAGAACCAGAAGAAATTAAAATAAAAGAAACTAATAAAAAGAAACATCAGGAACAAAGTGTACAGGAGAAGATAACGGGGAAAAGACATTAAAGGAGAGATGGAGGAATGACGGGGATAGAAGATAAAAAAAACTAAAGAAAACATGAAAGGAGGCGATAATGACACGATCGAACAGAACATCTCACTAGACCGGCTGGAAAACTGGGTCGGACTTTCTGGCACTGCAATTAAAATTAAAGTCCTATTTAAAAAACAGGGACTACTTTGTGTCTATAGGTAACTATACATCTGAGAGAACAAAAATAACCTGTGGAGTTCCCCAAGGCTCCATCCTTGGGCCACTGCTGTTCAACATCTAAATGAAGACAAAACTGAAATAATAGTTTTTGGAGTCAAGGAAGAAAGATTAAAAGTCTGTTGACAGCATCAAACAGCTAAGTTCAAAACTAACAACCAAGCCTGAACTCCTGAACTCAGACCTGAATTTTAGCCGTTAAATTAAGACAGTTGTAAAGTCGGCCTGTTATCGCTTAAAGAACATATCAAGGATTAAAGGACTAATGACTCAGCAGGATTTAGAAAAACTGGTCCATGCATTTATCTTTAGTAGACTACTGTAATGCTGTCTTCACAGGTCTCCCTAAAAATTAGACAGCTGCAGTTAGTCCAGAGCGCTACTGCTCGAGTCCAAGACGAAAAAAGTACACATTTACACTGGCTTCCTGTCTGTCAAAGAATTGACTTTAAAATCCTGCTGTTAGTTTACAAAGACCTGAATGGTTTAGGACCAGAATCCACTCAGGATCTTCTGGTTCGTTATGAACAAACCAGATCCCTCAGGTCATCAGGGTCAGGTCTACTTTCTGTTCCCAGAGTCAGATCTAAACGTGGAGAGGCAGCGTTCAGCTTTTATGCTCCTCACATGTGGAACAAACTCCCAGAAAACTGCAGGTCTGCTGACTCAGCAGTTTTAAATCAAGGTTAAAAACTTTTCTATTTGCCGCCTTTTATTAAAACAACTGTTAATTCCCCACACTGGAAAGTTATTTCTTGCATTTTATCTATTTTATTTTAGCTTTTTTTTTCTTTGTTTTTATTTAATTTCTTTTAATGTTTGTGTTTTTAATGCACTTGTTATTGCTTCCTGCACCCCGCTGTAATTCTTTTAATGTTTATGTAAAGCACTTTGAATTGTCTTGTACATGAAATGTGCTGTACAAATAAACTTGCCTTTCCTTGAATATTACCTGAATGCATTTATACTTGCAAATGTATCACTAAAAAAAACGAAGCTTCCCGTCTGCACACTTTGAATGTCCGCGGTTCATGGTGGTGAGATCTGAAATGATTCTGTCTCTTCTTCCCTTCACAAACACCAGTAATCATTTTTGTGCTCATCTCCCCTCATTTTCTTTTGTTGTCTTCCTCGGCAGGCCTCTCTCTTTCCCTCTCATCCTCTTCTTTAATTTACCCAGCATCCTGCAGAGCTGAGGAGCATCTCAAATTGCCTCCGTCCATTTGTGTATGAGGCCGGTGACGGTGTGTGTGCTGCGTTTTTGGTGTGTGCGTTTGAAGAGAGCGTGAAGCAGCAGGGTGGTGGGTTGAGATTGCTGTAATCATGGAGAGCTACCTGTTCATTAAACACACAGTTGGAACCCTGCTTACAGCGTTTAGAGACCAATTAAAGCAGCACAAGCTATTAACATTAGCAACATTAGCTGGAGGAGCATGCGTGTGTGCGTGTGTGTGTGTGTGTGTGTGTGTGTGTGTGTGTGTGTGTGTGTGTGTGTGTGTGTGTGTGTGTGGTGGGATACAAAAAGACCACAATTAAAACAAGTTTTTCAGTCACATGTAAAGCAGAGCTTGAGTAAGCTGAGTCGTGTTCACGCAGCAGATTTAAGGCTTTTGTTGCTCCTCGCTGCTGTTTGGTACGAGCATAACGGAGAATGTCACTACAGAGGAAGTGGAGAAAGGCGAGCAAGCAGGTTAAACGAGGCGGCCTCCTTAGAATCATTACATGGTGCAATCTGTGTAAAAATGGCAACTTGCTGATGATGACGAGTACACAATCAAGAGAGGAAAATAAACGAGAAGCGTCGGACAGGAGACGTAATTCAACAGGATAAACGATGACGATAAAGTCAAACTTGAACAACTTGTGAATAGCTGTGATTATAATACAATGAGTCTGTAGATGGAGTGTGATTGCTCAGGTAGGGGGCGGGACTTCTCGGCTCTTCGGAACGAATTCTGGATGGAGTAATTATCCACATATCACTCTCCAAACTCACACAATAGTGTTTGATTTGATAATGATGAAATAAGCCGGCTTGACAGGACAGGAAACTGGGATAGGCCCAAATCCACCTCCCCCCCCCCCCCTTTTTTTTTTAACCAAAATAAGCCAAATCTGCTTTTATCTCAGATAAATGTATTTAATAGATTTCTTACTTTTTTTTTCAGTTCAGTTTGTTTTTTTGTTTTTTGTTTTTTTTCAGTTAGTTTTTCCATCATTTGCTTGGTGCATCGTGTTAGAGTCACAAAAGGTTAAATTTACTTAGGAAAACAATGAAAAGCAACATTTTAAGGATAATATGACATATACTTGTCCCCCCCCCCCAAAAAAAAAGTCTAGAATCATAAAATTAGTGACATTTTAAATCATTTCTTTCCAATTTTCAGTCTCTCAGACATTTTCTTTTGCTTGTTTGTCTTACACTTGCAACCCTTATAGAGCTAAATTCCAGTGCAGGGCTGCAGGTTACACCCTGAACAGGTCACCAGTCCATCACAGGGACAACAACCACTCGGGCTCTCAAGCACTTTATGTTAAATCAGCTAATTCTACAAACACAAATGGTGTCGTTGGAAATAAAATCACTTGTGCAAGTTTACACTTGACTATTCTGGGCAGCTCTGATCACCTGCTGCAGAACCTTCCTGTCTGTATACCTGCCATCCCAGTTTGTGATGACTCCTGTTAGGACACTGATTGGTCCAGCATCCTAACTTAGTCCTGGTTTGGAGGGACGAGCAGCAGAGGCATCATTAGGCTGAGGTTCCTCGTGTTTTATTTTGGTCTCAAGTGAGCCTTCTGAACAAAATGACCCATTAACTTAACAAACGTCTTTGAACTGTGGGAGGAAGCTGGACTACCTGGAGAGAACCCACACACACACGAGGGGGACATGCAAACGCCACACAGAAAGACTGGGTTCAAACCAGGAACCTCCGTGCTGTGAGGCAGCAACCCCCACACCACCGTGCATCATGGGTACATCTTGCAGCGTCTTTTCTGTCTGCATCAGCAGCACAGCTTCACTGCATGTTTCACATAGTTACTCTATATAAATTAGTAGTTTGCTGGACTATATTAGACAATATTAATGTTGACTAATATCTACTTGACGCTGTATTTTGATAAGGAGGATGTGAGGAAAGCAGCACTTTCAGAGGCCTTTGAAACTTGTTAACAACCCTGTCATCAAGTCGCTGCCATTTTATTTATTTTTATTTTATTTTGTACTTAAACTGATTATTTTACACTAGGATCAAATCATATTAAAGACAATGTTTGAGATTACATTGTGTCTCTCATTAAAGTTTAGCCATGAAAACATGTCTCAGTCCCAAAATATTACTATAAAAGAAATCTTTTCATATAATAATTAAAAAAACATTTTTTTGCTTCTCTCTCAAAGTGAGAAATAAACTACACTGAAACAAGCACTGACAGGATTGTTCTGATGTCTTTTTGATTGTTTTTTATTTTTGCATTAAGGACTCGATGAGTGTTTCACCACTTGTTTTAAGATGTTCTTTCTTATTTTAGGAAATCCTACCAAGTGTAATTATGTCAGTGTGCTTCACTTGCTTATAGTCTGACTTCGAGTTGAGTGTTTTCCCCTTGATATTAAAATAGCTTATTTTTTTAAGTGCAACTTGATAATCAGATTATATTGATAATCATGATTAGATTACAGCACTTACACAGCTCGGCTATTCAGGTAGAGCTTGGTGCTAATGAAAAACTGTATTAAAATACCAAAACTGTAGTTTGCTGAGCAGTTAATATGCAACAGACACACAGAGAGACAGAAAATCTGCATTTCTCTGAGCTGCTTCTTCCTGGCATTATTTTTAACACCTAGCAGAAATTATAAATTACAGCTTAAGCAAACATGAGTTCAGCCCTAATAGCCTATTAGCCTGCCATCACACCTGAGAGCCGTCGCTTATGTCACCACCAGTGCCTCAGGAACGGTAGTCTGTAACTGTGGGGTGAAATGTGATGGATTGTTTATTCTTCAGGTTATCTACGGAAGTTTTCCTGGCATTTATATCCCGTCCAGGAGGTTTACAATCCACCCACAAAATAATGTTTATTCAGTGACTCTATATAGTAAATCCACAATGATCCATGTTGACTGCATTATTTATCACATTTTCATCATAAAAAGATCACCATCACTACTATGTTGCTAAGAGACCTCTATTTAGACCTGGACATGATGATGAAGCCACTTCCTGTCCAACTTTCCACCAATCAGAGAGCTTAGATTGACGGTAACGTCCAATCAGAAGCAGCCAAAGATCAACCAGTGAGCAGGAAGTTCTATGTGTGTGTGAAAAGAGGAAAAATAATGCTCCTCTACGGCTGCACTTGAGAGGATGATGTGCAGATGAGAAAAGGCTTGGTCACTGTTGATCTGTGTGTTATTTCTACGAAGTTCTGTTAGTAATAAATTCTGCTTTCTTCTTCTTTATGCTGCTAAATCTATTGATACATTCATTTTACATAATTTTAGCCTGAGAAACTGACAGCTGAGGCTGGAAACATCATGTCTGATGCTGACTGGGATCTAAAGCTTCAGCTGCTACATGAATTTTACATGAAAGAAACAGGTGGACCAACAGTGACAGAATGGCTTGGAGCAATAAACCCCAGCTTAAGAAAATTTAAGATTGACCAGATCATGTTACAAACACAGAATAAGCATTTAATTAAATATCTTTCAACTATTGAGTGAAGCCTCAAAATTCAACCAAAAAGCTTCACTGCTGAACCAGGTAAAAAAAATAAATTAGAATAACGCATTTTACAAAGTTCATAAAATCTTATTTCTTTCATCTAAACTTTTCCATCAAGGCTCCAGTGCGTGTTATCTCCTGGGTGCCATATTTAATATCCAACAATGGACCAAATAATGTCTGAAGTATAATTGTTCACCAGCGGAGGTAGAGACATGCAGCGCCATTGTCCGCCTGCCTTTTGTAGTTAGTTAAAAGGTAGATAAATAAGATGCAATTTAGAGACTTTTAAGACGTCGTTTTTTTCTCTTGCCTTAATCACTGTGAAATTACCTCTGGATGAAGGCTGTCATTAAAACAGAAGAGGCACTTGCTTCTTGGATGTTCCCGGCAAGCATGAAGCGTTAATAGCACAGCACCTCAATGGCGTGAACAGTTTTAACGGGCTCTGTATTATCCTGCTGCGCCTCCACCTCCTGCTCGCTGGAAGTGTCTTATGATGGTCTATTTGTAGCTCATCACGGCTGTTTACTGCAAAGCTTCAGGCTGCAGAAGCAGGTAGATTTATAAGTATTGTGATGACCCACTTAGACCAGTTTCTTCTCCGACTCTGAACTAAAGCTTAGACATTTACAATCACTTAATTTTCATTTCACTTCCCAGTTGAAGACAAAGCTACGGCTGCAGTCCAAACACCATCAGAGCTGCTGTTTCCTGTCACAGGCGCCCAGGTTTAGGCCTGGGTGGGTGTCCCTCAGGGTACCCTTCTGGCCCCCGGGCTACAGGACTCTGAAGTGACATAGCCAACAACCTCCAGATGTTAGCCTGCATTAGGGCCTGACAGCTTGTCATGTTAGCGCCTACGCTACCACACTGTTCCATCACCTCCCATCTGCTGCCCAACGCCTCCTGAGAGGTGGGGGGTGGGGGGTGGGGGGGTATACACTAACTTTATTTCCCATCATCCCTCACAGGAGCTCAAACGTCCCAGCACTGATGGATCGGTAATGATGCCCAACATTGTTAAGCTCTTATCTTATGTGGACTGTGTGACAGATGTGAGCACACGGACGTTTACATTCTTATCATCTAATGTGGTTCTCAAACTGCGGTTCATGTACCACTGGTGGTACTCGCACTCCCTCTAGTTGTATGCTGGAGAACTTCCCAACATATCAACCAAATGTACAGCAGAATCTGTAAATTACAGATAAATATTTTTGCATTATCAAATAAAAACTGTGACATTTCTAGTTTCACATGGTTAGTAAATGTGAAAAAAAGCTGGGGGACCGTTTCTGATCTGAACTTTCCAGTGTAGCGGACAGCAGAGCTCCAGGTGACCTACTTTTTTTTTTTATAGCGTTGTGAAAATGTCACATGATCCAAAAACAGATCCAAGGATTTCCTCATGGTTTGGACTATTGTAATGCTCTACTTTCTGGCCTCCCAAAGAGACCTGTTACCCCCACCCTGCAGCTGCTTGGGCTCTGACCGGGGCCAGTAAGAGAGTACATAAAACTAATGGTCTTGGTACTGAGTATTTATCTGAACCGCTTTACATTATCAACCTTTTATAAATCTCAGATTTTCTTTATCAAGAAAGTTGGTTTTTTTGTTGTTGCTTTTTTTTTTATTATTGCCAAAGTTCAAGCTAAAATGCACGGGGAGAAAACTTTCTCTTCCTGCAGACCAAATATGCAGAAGCTTCCTGAAGGCGCGAAAACAACAGGAAATATAAATGTATAAATACCCACCTTTTTAACTCGGCTTTTATTTGAACTGACATTTATTTCCATCTTAATTTTGTTTAGTGAAGTATTTTATTCAATTTTTAGTTCCATTTTTATGCTATATTTAATTTATTTCTTATTTTTATCCTATTTTAGTCTGTTTTAATACATTTACTCTCATTTTATTTACCTCATCTCACTGATTGTGCTTTCTGTTTGGTTTTTTTTCTATGGGTACAATCAGATGATTTCTGTGTGAGAAAGTGAGAGACTTCTTGTTTTTTTATTTGTGTAAAGCGCTTCAAGTTACAAAATTGTATAAAAAGTGTTTTTTAAATAAAGTCTGACTGGTTTATTGATGGGTTAACATTTGGCTTTATGCTATGTGTAATCTACACATTGTGAGTCTTCTCGCTCCATTTGCTGTCATAAAAACAGAAAAGCCAGAAGGATGGATGAAAAGCAAATCTGGGACTGAAGCTAACATTGATTGATCAGGTATCAGGACTGTGTTCACAGAAATAGGAACAGTTTCTATCTTTGTACATGTGAGAGCTGTGTTTCTTCTTTGTTTGTCTGGATGTTGCTGTGTTTCTTCTTCTTGTTTTTTTTCTGGATGTTTTTGTGTTCCTTCTTCTTTGTTTTTCTGGATGTTTTTGTGTTTCTTCATTAGCTGTGTCCCAATTCAGGGTCTGCACACTTCGAAGTGCGCAGACCCTGAATTGGGACACACCTTTTGTTTTTCTGGTTGTTGCTGTGTTTCTTCTTTGTTTTTCTGGTTGTTGCTGTGTTTCTTCTTTGTTTTTCTGGATGTTGCTGTGTTTCTTCTTCTTTGTTTTTCTGGATGTTTTTGTGTTTCTTCTTCTTTGTTTTTCTGGATGTTTTTGTGTTTCTTCTTCTTTGTTTTTCTGGTTGTTGCTGTGTTTCTTCTTCTTTGTTTTTCTGGTTGTTGCTGTGTTTCTTTGTTTTTCTGGTTGTTGCTGTGTTTCTTTGTTTTTCTGGTTGTTGCTGTGTTTCTTCTTTGTTTTTTTCTGGATGTTGCTGTGTTTCTTCTTCTTTGTTTTTCTGGTTGTTGCTGTGTTTCTTCTTCTTTGTTTTTCTGGATGTTTTTGTGTTTCTTCTTCTTTGTTTTTCTGGATGTTTTTGTGTTTCTTCTTTGTTTTTCTGGATGTTTTTGTGTTTCTTCTTCTTTGTTTTTCTGGTTGTTGCTGTGTTTCTTCTTCTTTGTTTTTCTGGTTGTTGCTGTGTTTCTTCTTCTTTGTTTTTCTGGTTGTTGCTGTGTTTCTTCTTCTTTGTTTTTCTGGTTGTTGCTGTGTTTCTTTGTTTTTCTGGATGTTGCTGTGTTTCTTCTTCTTTGTTTTTTTGGTCGTTGCTGTGTTTCTTTGTTTTTCTGGATGTTGCTGTGTTTCTTTGTTTTTCTGGTCGTTGCTGTGTTTCTTCTTCTTTGTTTTTCTGGATGTTGCTGTGTTTCTTCTTCTTTGTTTTTCTGGATGTTGCTGTGTTTCTTCTTCTTTGTTTTTCTGGTCGTTGCTGTGCTTCCTCTTCTTAGTTATTGTTTGATCATGCGAGATTTCCAGCTTGGAGGACTAGATTGTAGATCGGTTATGGGACAGCATTGTTATATGTGTGTTGTTCTGTGATTAGATTAGAGCCACCACACACAGTACAATCAGTACTGTTAAATGCCAGATTTTTTATCTTCACGTGTGAGGTCTCAACCAGATAAAAAATCTCATCAGATTAAAACAGGTATCAGGCACACACAGGTGGTCTTATCAAGCGAACGTGGAAATGAGCACATCTGATCGCAGGAATGATCTTAGGATTGGATCCACGTGTCATTTGTGAAACGTTCGTATCGGACCAATCCCATCTTACAAATGATCGGGCCTTGATAAATGCAATGGCTGAAATCCATCCTTATTTACATGTTACGCCCTTAATTATTCATGGGCCAGAGGCCACGCCCAGTGAGGTCAAACCACAGAGAGGAGACGTTCTGCTAAAGAAAAGAAACTTTTTGGAGATCAAGATGGAAACCCTCACTTGTGAGGTGGAACAGAATAAAGAGGAGCTGTTTGATAGCCTAAAAACCGGAGCCAAAGGCATGAACAAAAACACTTCATGAAGGAGGATTACGGAGGTAGTTAATAGCTTCGCCGTTGTTGATCCGACTCGGGCTGAGATATGAAAAAAATTCTCAATAGGTAGCCTATATATGCCCATGATTAATGTTTTCATTTTAATTAGGTAACATCCCATGCCTGGTAATTGAATCTCAATATTCTTCACTTTGCACACTTGTAAATAGAAACGACGCTGAAAGATCAATGAAAACATTAAACAGTGAATAAAAAATTTTTAAACCACTAAACGTCTGTTTACCTTTAGCATTAGCTAAACATAGTTGTGTTCAAGGTTCTGTTACATGAAGCCACTTTTTACAGCCTCCAGAAGAGAAAATTGGTAGCCTCTAGCATTTCCACCTGTCCGGTAAAGAACTGCACATTTTAGTGCACAGCATGGTAAACATTAGCCTACTGATTAAATAGAGTTCTACAACTTTAAGGTCTAGACTACTTGTTAGAAAAGTCGGATCGTTCCCTGGACATCCTCCTCTGGCTGCACTGAGGTATCAGAAGGCTCCGTTAGCCAGAGCACATAACAGGAATATGTTGAAGACTTTCTCCGGAGAGTACAGCAGCGTCCCCTGCTGGTCTGAGACACATCCACCTGCCCTTCAGCAACCAAAGCAGCCTCCACCGTGCACGTGTGTGTGTGCATGTGTTTGTCTAAGTGTGTGCACCGTTGAACCTGCGGGGTGATGAGATGCTCCCAGAGCGAACAGAGGTATGAGTTTGTTGTGAGTACAAACTAGGGCTGGGCGATATGAACCAAATCTTATTTCTTGATATTTTTTACCTGAATCACGATATACGATATATATCTGTTTTGTTTTTTTTTTGTTTTTTTTTTGTCAAGTAACCAAAGAGACAGCTCTAATTTACAGCCTTTAGTGCCAAATGTACTTTTATTAAAGATCAGCAGCACATGTGCATTAAAACAGCTGACTAAAATTACAGTACCTTTATATTAAATGCTCCTAAAATAAAAAATAAATTTAAAATACTTTTCAATGACCACAACAAAAATCATCTGTGCAAAATGCAAAAGCAAAGATGTTTTTAACTCAAAACAAGTTATCTCGATATAAACGATATTGCTTCCTTCTATATTGCATCTGATAAAGTTTCGATATATTTGAAAATCTCGATATATTGCCCAGCCCTAGTACAAACACAGATCTGTTTGTATTTATCATTATTTCTAATTAGAGTGTTTAATGGTTTATGGGTCTAATAAATCTGAGCTGTTCACAGTTTATTTTCCCAAATCAGTCTGTGTGCACTCCAAGCATCTCAGTAAGCTATTTAATTTTATCCGTTTCGGGAATCCATTTAAAACATTTTTAAATACTGAATATGTGGCTGCTGATGCTGAGATGACGGTTTAAGTTTTATCATTTTCAGCGTCTGCTGAGCTGCAATGTTGATCCACACTTACTTGTACAACTTGCGTACACAATCTCAGACCTGTCAAGAGATTTGATCGTAATTTATGCTCACATCCCAATTAATAAATGCTAAACAGATTTCTGTCGTTTATAAACAAGACCTATTTTCCTAAAAAAGTCTAAGATCACATCACATTATCAGATTTTTTACATTTCTATATCCTAAAACAAAAAAAGTTGTGTTTTTACAGTTTTTATTGCAATAAATAGTACTTTCCTCCAATTCAGATGTGATGACTGATGTGTTAATAACGCAGGTTTAAGGCGATGAATATTTATCAGATCATATATGTGCAAAGAAACCAACACACAAACAACACCTGGGGGGCATGGCATGCGGTGCATGTCGGGCGGGGCCACTTAGGTGGCCCAGCTCCCGGCTCATTGCGGTCACTGCCCCTCAATTTTAATTGCACACAACACACACCACCTAAACAGTCAGGAGCGGGGAGGGAGAGGGTATTGGGGACCTCTCACACCCCTGTTCCCCCTGTGTGTGGCCGGGGGCGGGCGGGGGGAGGTGGTTGCCCCAGGGCCGGGTCCCGGTGTGGCTGCACTGGTGGGCTGCTGGCTCTGTGGGTGTTGGGTCAAGAGGGGGTGCTTGGGGCTCGCTGTCCTCTGGTCCGCCTGGGGTGTCCCCCACGGGGCATGGTGGGTGGGTTATGTGTGGCGTGACTGTGTGGTGGTGAGTGATTGTGGGTGCGGCGTGGGGGAGGGTGTGAGTGTGGGGTTATATAGGGTGCAGGTGGGGAGTGGGGGGAGGGGGCCGACAGCACCCTGGTTCCCGGGGTGTGCGGCTGGAACATCGGGGTGTGTGCTGGCCTGCGCCGGGTGGCTGTCTGGGGGGGCCTGGTCCTCCTAGGCATGTTGAGGGCCCTCTGCCTTTGGGGGGTGGGGTGGCCGCCTCTGGGCTCCTGGGGCCCTGGGCCCTTCACTTGGACTGCCCTGGGTAGCCGGTCCCTGGCGGGGCCGGCGGCTGCTGATCTTGGCCCACTGGGGCCTGTGCCCCGGGACTGTGGGGGGCTCTTGCTGGGGCTCTCCTCTGCTGCCCTTCGGGTGGGGCTGGAGTCATCTTCGTGGTGGGGTGGCTTGGGTTGGTGCTCCGGGTCTGCTGCTGAGGGCCCGGGCCTCTGGCCCTGGTCTGTCTCTGGCCTCCGTGGAGGCGTGGTCGCATTTGCATGATCTCACTCACCACTCTTCATCACTGATCACTCCTTGTTTCTCATGCTCTGCATGCTGACACAGTCACTGAGGTGTCCAGTGGGTTTTAATACTAAGCGATAATTATTATTTATTTATTTATTTTTTCCTGTGAGTTAGTATCTGGTCGCTGTTGTGTATTTTTGATTTGGTTATTATTTAAAAACTCTTAATGAATAGTTTTTTCTGTGTGTGTGTTTCTGCTTTTGTAAAAGTTGTAGGAAATTTTCTGGTGTGTTCATGTACAGGTGTAACAGTTTGTTGTTTGTTGTCTGGTGATGGTGTGGATTGAAGGGTCGTTGCCTTCTGTCTGTGATCTTTTTGTCTCCTTTCTTCTTTCCCTTTTGCTCTTTTTGCTATTTTCCATCTTTTTCTGTCCCCTCCGGTCAGGTCCAGCAAGATTACATAGATTCCGTGATTCAAAGTAAAGAAATAAATAAATTAATCACATTATCAAGAGGAGCCTTACCCATAGGCCTCCCCTTGGCAGAGCAAATTTGTTCAGCACGATACAGCAACCAGATTATCATTTTGCTTGCTATGATGCTGGACAGGACAAGTTAAAAAAAAATAAATAAATAAATAAATATATATATATATATATATATATATATATATATAAGGAGGATAGGCTACCAAACAGGCTGTGGTAATGTTTGTCTTTATGTGGTGTATGAAGGCAAAAATCAAAAGTTTCCAAACAACCAGAATAGACCCAGACCCTTTGTGTCACAAAGTTAAATGTCTGTTCTGGTGATTTAACAATAAAAGCTGCAGGTCAAAAATGAATATTTTCATTTGGAACGTCAAGGAACGTCGAGGATCTGGACCCCCGACGTTTTGTCTGAACATCGAGGAAATAAACATCGAGGAAATAAACATCGAGGAAAAAAACATCTTTAGCATCACTGCAGACACGACACATATTTCCAAAGTACTTATGAATTTCTCCTTCCAACATCCTTTTACCTCATTATGTTATTGAAAGAGGGCAAGAAAAAGCATTTAGACCTTTTAGTGATACGAGGCAGTGGACTGATCTGGGTCTACAGTGAGAAGGACTTAATCTTTCATTCAGAGGGGCTCGATGAACCAGGTGAGCCACCCAGAATCCCAAATCACTGATCACTTGTCCAACTAAGAAGTTGGAAATAAAGACAATATAAAGGCATTATTTCGGTAGACATCACCACTTTATCTTTAATGAATTAGACCTACAGGGCACTGTAGACCGGACTGCCCATGATGTAGCAACTAAAATAAAAATGTCTCCATCTACAGGCCACCAGTCCTCAAAACATCAACTATAACTGAACTCAGACGAACTTTTATAAAAACCCTGGATAGAAAAATGGATTCACCACTCTTAGAAGCCTTGCTGTTATTTGTATTTTGTAGGGGGGGAAAGAGATATTACATTATCTTGGTTAACAGCTGAATATTATGGCTTTCTAAACAAATTGTCAAAAAATCCAAGCCACCTCACCTGGCTCCTCTGGAGCAGCGACTTTACTCTGAGCCCCTCCTGGATGACCGAGCTTCTTGCCCCATCTCTAATGCAGGCCGGCCACCCTGCAGAGGAAACTCATTTCAAATTATGACCCAACTAAATCAAATGAGTCATAATCAACATTAGTCCTGTTCTTTATATGATGCAAACTCAAGGAGAAAAAAGCTTCTCTAAGGAACCCAACGGATTGCATCAGCTCTTCTCTCTGATTTCATCCCGTTTCCTGGGACAGTGGGGAGGAAAACAGGAGAAAAGCTCCAGCAGAACCAGAACCAGGAAGGACAGCCATCAGCCTCAACCAGCTGGAGAGGACGGGAAAGAGGAGTCAACATGACTCATGGTCAGAGGAGCGGTCATGGACTGTGGATGGGTGGATTAAAGTAATATTCAGTGAGGAATCACCAATCTGGTTTGGAAAAGAAGATGATGCAGGAGCTTTGGTTTGGCGAAGGTCCAGTAAGACGCAGAGATGACTGAAGAATACAAGCTCATTGTCTCAGGCATACAGGGCTTAATGTCAAGTAAATGAACCTGGGGAGATGGAAGTCGTTAACGTTACAGTAATTTTGGTGACTAACTCTAATAAAATACAGAAACTACAGCAATATTATCTAATTTAGTTTTTTTTCTGTCTTAACAAACCAGAATGTTCAGGTGTTAGATAAAACTGTTTCCATGTCACATCCATCCATCTTCCTCCTTACAAACTTAACATCCTCCGACTGGTTGCACATCCTTTGACAGGGTTTGCTGCAGGTATGGTTCAGCTTAGATTAGTCAGAGGGCAGTTGATCATTTTTTAATAAATCTATTTAAAATAAGAAAAGGTTGTAAACATCTGCAGGATATATTAAAGATTTCCTGTGTTTCATAATGCAAACATTCTGTGTTTCTGTCTTCTACTTTAATATGAAAGCCTTTAGACCTGATAAATGGCATCTTTTTGTTGTATTTTATTTATATAAATAAATAAATGATTAAAAAATAGTACTTGCTGTCTAGTCAACCAGTGAAATGATATGTTTGTGTTTGGCTCCCCCTGCTGGAGAAAAAGAAAACGAACCACCACAGATCCAAGTAAAACAGAGACAGCATGTTCTTTATCTTATTTACACCACAACACTTCATTTCTCTCTACATGCTTTCTGTTTTGCACACGCCAAGCTCCGCCCTGACGCCACACACACAGGTGCGTACATTTTTAAAAAACATCAATTTTTTTTTCACTGTTTCGCCGACAACCTCCAAGTCATAAAACCAAAGCACAGAGAGTATCCACGCCCTGTTAAACTCCAGGAAGTGAAGGACTGGTTGTAAAGCTTAATGAACCCAAAACAGAAATTGTGGTTTTTGGGAATACTTTTGATTTGTCTGTTGTAGGCTCACTGAGTCACCAAGTAAACTTCACATTGCCCGTGCAGGTGAGAACTCCAACCTGCAGACAGGATGCATGCCAGAGAACACGCTGAAAAGCAGACAGAAATCCTGTTTTTTAACTCTCCCAGGAGGTGAAGATGGAAGCGCTCATGCTGAGAACTTTATGTCATATAATGTGTAATTTAAACATGTAAACCGACCTGGTGTTGAACCCTCTCGCTGTGAAAAGTTTGATGGGCTTCACATCCCCGACGGTGCGAAACCCATCAGAGACAATGAGAAGAAAGTCGCTCACACTTTTACACAGTTTTGCACAAACACCCGGTTACTCTGTCCTCTCTGCTCTGTGAAGCGAGTGCAGGGAATGAAACGCAGCACAAATCAGATAAAAACATATCTGAGGCTGACATTTAGATAAATCACAGACAATTTTAAAATCCTTTCCTGGCTCAGTTCTTGTAGAGGACATGTTCAGGTAAAATAACTACGACTGAAGCGAGTGGATTTGTAAAACTGTGGACGCTGAGAGTTTAAAACCCGGATCAGACACCATGTAAACTGTAAACTAATCACTCATCTTTGCTATTTGCTAATTACAATTTTTTAAATTGCGATTTCTGTTTAAAAATGAATTTTTAGCCCTAAATTAGGCAGACATTCAAACAAGTGCAGAAAATAACAACAATGGTCTCATTACTAATTGTTCTGCTGACACAAAGCTCAGAAACATCCTCAGAAACATTACGAAGAGTCAAAGATGATAAACTCCACACCTACACCCACAAAACGTCCTGATTTTCCCTAAACAGTCAATTTAACGCTTAAGATTCATAATGCAAATGTTAGGAACTAAACTTTGTAAATATTTTTGTCATAAAATGTACTTTCTGTGACAATAATGCATGCTGGTCAAAAAGCCAAATAACCAGCAAACAGCAGAGAAGCTTCACAATGCAAGAAACGGACAGAAACAGAAGATTAAGATTCATTTATGATCTATTTAACACAAACACACCACATACTGCAGAAGGACAGAGACTGACATATCACCACATCAACCCCTACCTTTACCTGAATGCTGATACAAAGATAAATTAAACTAGGAAATAAACTGCACGAAGCTGCGTTTCCTTTTAACAACCGTGAGCAAACATAACGTAGTTTTCTGCACACGTTAGATAAACAGTTTGCACGTGACTAACAGGCAGAGTTTGAAACTAAACAAGTAAAGTTAGTCATTAATAGCTATTTTTTCTGGTTCTCTCTCTCTTAAAAATGGTACACTCACCTGTCGCCTTTTTTGAGAAGCATACCTGCAGATCGATTCACACGCGCTTTTCTAGACGACGCCGAAGTTGGCTTCCGATTCGACGTGTGTTAAGGGTGGCTCCACTAAATTTTTATCAACATAGACCACATTACACCAGGTCCTGATAAAAAACTACAATACATAAACTCTTCAAACCTGGACTGAAATTGCAATTAAAACTTTTTGCAAATCGGATGTATATAAATTAACTTAAACTTCAAGGACAAGGAAGTTTTCCTGGTAATGGATTAAATCTGAAACAGTCTTGGACCAAAAAGAATAATTTTACTGTCTATATGGCAACTACAGCTAGCCCCTTTAATTAAAATTAAAGCCCTATAACTAAGCACATTCAAGATTATAGATGCACATGTAAACAAAATGAACTATTATTGAAGTGGGCGACGAGGGTCCGGTCTGAACACAGATGGGAGGTCAGGAATGAGCAGGAGGGGAAGAGCAGGGCGAAATATGGCACACAGTAATGGAAAGATGGGTCACATGGCAGAAATAAACTTTAAATTAGGCTAATGAGGATGAAGTAGCTGAAGACAAAATCATATTCATATGTAAACATGTAGTCATCCTCTTAAAGCAGTGGTCAAATTTTTTTCATGTTTTTCTAAAAACAAAAGCAATCTTCTTTTAGATATTTGGTTCCATTTTGTGTGTTAGTGTGTGTTTTAAGAAAAAACCTAATATATATATATATATATATATCATAGGCCATTATTTTAAGAGGGTGACAAAAATATATAGAAAACTATTTTAATTATTTCTGTCTTGTCTGAAACAAGCACTGCTACAGGCTCCTTGTTCTATTTTTACAAATAGAATAAAGGTTTTACAAATCAAAAACTGTATTTTAATTCATCTAAATGTTATGTAGGATATCTCAGTCAATCAAACTTTATTTGTTAAGCAATTTTCATACAATAAAAAGTAGCACAAAGTGCTTTACAGATTTTAAAAGCATTAAAAAGAACAGCCCATCAGTCCCCCCTCCCACCATACACCACGCCATCTCCTGTGTCTTAGCACAGAGAAGCCATGTAAGGAAGCACCATCACAGGAGCCATCTGCACAAGGCGTCGACCGCAGGCACCAGCACCAGCCAAATGGTTTAAAATGTGTTAAAATAAAATAAAATGTCCCTCAAATAAACCAGGTTACAAAAAATAAATTAAATATCCACACCAAAACAATAAATACTAAGTAAAAGCCAAATTAAAAGGTGCTTTGAGCCTGCTCTTAAAAACATGAATATTCTCTGCAGCCCTGAGGTCCTCCGGCAGGCTGTTGCAGAGACGGGGGCCAAAATATTGAAAAGATGTGGGTATGTGTCCTGACTTTAAGAAGGATTACAAGATCAGCGCCAGAGGGTCTCAGGGTCCGCAAGGGTATCTAATTTAAAAGCAGGTCTGAAAGATAAAAAGGAACAGAACCATTAAGGCATTTATAAACTAGTGAAAAAACTTGGAAATCAATCCTCAATGTAGTGACCTTAGAACAGGTGTAATGTGGTCCTACCTTCTTGTCTTCTTCAGGACTTGTGCAGCTAAAGAACCAAAATACTCTATTTTGGGAGACCAGAAAGCGTTACAGAAGTCTATGTGACTAGTGATAAAAGCATGCATTAGGTCTCCATGTTGCCCTGAGTTAGAATAGGGCGGACTCTACGGTCGGAGTCAAAAATGATTTTTCACTTTCAAAGATGGATTCAGGGACAATGCCTGTAGTTTAGAAGCATGTTTCTGTCTCAGGGCCTTAGAACTGTAAAAAGTTCTCCACCATCCTGGATTTGATACCTGAAATGCAGTTTAAAGGGCATCCATTGGTCTGGTATCATCAGGAGACGTATAAAGTTGTCCTGAAAAGCTGGAGAAGTAGTGTGTCAGAAGAGGAGCAGACTGAAGCCTAACATTATTAAGAAAATACTAATATATAAATATATATATATATATATATATATATATATATATGACACTTCACAAAGTAGTGCAAACATTTTTAAATACAACTGTATAAAATCAGAAATACGATCACTTTCCCCATTGTGCAAGCACCCCTTCCCTCATACGCTCCTGTTTACAAATACAGATGTAGCTGCAAGTAACCAACTACTGTCATCACAGATTGGTATAGGCTACTTTAAATTATACCATAATCTTGTTACCTAAACCAGTGTTACCTAACAGTCCCCTTTTATCTTTTATATGAACAACAGAAGATGATATTAACACATGGTAGAAAACGTTTCATTTATTGAACCCATCAAAAATGAGACAGGGATAACAGACATGCATCAGACACCCCCAGCCAGCAGATGGCGCTCTTTGACTGTGTCAAATGTTTCAACACAAAGAGAATATTTCATGCGTTTGTGTCGAAATTAACTCGCTGTTTCATGACGCCTCGTGTTCACCATCCCTACCTGCAGTGGATATGTATTGTAGTTTTTGATCAGAAGCTGGTCTAACATGGTCTAGGTTGTTAAAAATTCGGTGAAATCACCCTTTACACAAATGAAAAATCGGAAGCTAACTTCAGCGTAGTCATTTTTAGAACCATTGTCTTTTCCTGACAGGCCTTCTATTTCACTGGATGACCATCAGATGGAGAGCAAGGCCGATGAGAACACAGAGGACACCAAGTTCTCTGGAACTTTTAATAAACAATAAATGCTTTTGAACTACGAGGTTATCTAAAAAGACTAATAAGCAGTGATGTGCAACTACTTAACAACTATTTAAATTCTCGAAACTATTCTCAAACTAATCTCCTTCTCATATTAATAATTATAATTAACATGAACACAGTGGAAAGTAAACTGTCAGGATGGAACTACTTTTCTTCCGCCTGCCATTCGCTCACTCACTGATCAGTCAGTGCGAAATTGTGTTGCGTGTGGAGACATTTCAGCTCCGCAAACAGCAATAACACACAGTTTGATCTGTGAGAAGCAACAAAACCCCTTTAAATGTTAGAGAATCAATCCAAACACAGAAGCAGAGGTGATGAGGAAATCTGAGGAGGAAGGCAGGTGCGAGACAGACATCACTCTGGAGTCCTTTGGTGCTGCAGGCAGATACTATCCAGATACCATCAGTACTATCCAGATACTATCCAGATACTTTCAGTACTATCCAGATACTATCCGGGTACTATCAGTACTATTCAGATACTATCCGGGTACTATCGGTACTATCCAGATACTATCCGGGTACTATCGGTACTATCCAGATACTATCCGGGTACTATCGGTACTATCCAGATACTATCCTATCTAAGTACAGTGAGAGAAAATGTGGAGCCCTGTTGTTTAGTTTTAGGAAAGTAATTTCCATCTGTTTGCTAGGTTTAGGAAGTTGTGCTGATAATCAAACAGGAGTTCCCTGCAAACTTAAAACTAAGTCTTCCCATGTTGTCCAAATGTGCAGTAATAAATATAGTTATGATATAAATAATAAAATAAGTAAATGTTACAATAAAAAGCTGCACGAGTTCAGCTTGGAGTGATAAGTTAGTGTGAACATAGGAATATTTCTCTGAGCTCAGCTCACATCATTTCAACAGGCCCGGATATGTTTGTCTGCAGAGTAAATCTTTACACAGACCAGTTAACTGTTAGCTGTCACCCAAATAAATAAAAAAAAGGACCTTATCACGTTATAACATGATACATTTATTGTAAATTATAAATTTTCTACAATTAAATGAAGATAAAACTGAGATTATTCTGTTTGGTAGCAAAGAGAAGAGGGTCAGCATTGGTAAACACCTGGAGACTCGGGCTCTTAAAATCACCAACCAAGTTGGTAACCTGGGAGTGTTGATAGACTCAGATCTGACTTTCAGCAGCCACATCAAAGCTTCACTAAGAAGCTTTTTACCAGCTCAGAAACATCAACAGAATTAAAAGTTTAGTCTCCCAGAAAGACCAAGAGAAACTCATCCATGCATTCATCTCCAGTAGGCTGGATTACTGTAATGGTCTTTAACAGGATTTCCTAAAAAGAGCACTAAACATCTGCAGCTCATCCAGAACGCTGCTGCTAGAGTTTTAACCAGGACTAAGAGATCTGAACACATCACACCAGTTTTAAAATCTTTACACTGGCTTCCAGTCAGTCACAGAATAGATTTTAAAACCCTTCTGCTTGTTTACAAATCCCAGAATGGTTTAGGCCCAGAATACATCTGTGATATGTTCAGAGAATATAAACCTAGCAGAGCTCTTAGATCCAAAGACTCTGGTCAACTAGTCCAAACCAGAGTCCAGACTAAACATGGAGAAGCAGCATTTAGCTGTTATGCTGCAAACAAGTGGAACAAACTGCCAGTGGAGATTAAACTTTCCCCAAATGTAGACATTTTTAAATCCAGGTTAAAAACATTTCTTTTCTCATGTCTATGCATGAATTCTGCATGTTAACTTTTTTAACTTATCTTGCTTTTAATCATTTTAATGTAATTTATTATTTTATTGTGATTATGTGTTGATTATGTGTTGATACCTGTTACTATTTCTAAATATCTGTAATGTCTTTGTTTTATGTAAAGCACTTTGAATTGTCCTGTACATGAAATGTGCTGTACAAATAAACGGCCTTGCCTAAAAACGTGAAAATGTGGACTATAAATGTGTCATTGTATGGGGAAACATTGCATACTATGGCCAGAGAAATGCCTGATTTACCAAATAGTATTAAGTTCTACTTCACTGGAGAGATCTGGTGAAGCTTGAAGAACACTGATATTGCTGACGTTGCACACTTAAAGCAGACAGGACTACGTCTTTGTGTCAGCAACTTTTTTCTCCCAGTCCCAGCGGTACATATAGCCTTTATAATTTTCATTTTCATTTTCATTTTCAGAAGACAGCCATAGGGGTACCCACTGGTACATAAAAGCAGCACACACACTAGGCAACTCACGCACCATCTCACTGCGTGCAGGCAGTGTGACGCGCCGTACAATAATAAACCAGAGTAGAACAATTCATCATCAAAAAAAACTGAAATGTTTCTGCTTTATTCAAAATACATTTTATTTTCCATAAAATATATTTTGCTCCAGTATAGGTCGCAACAACATCTGCATACAGGCTACTTTGATTCATGTTCTTTCAATAAACTATCACGTTAATGTGATAAGGTTCCAGTTTTTTCCTTTTTTTGGGGGGTGACAGCTCCACGACATAGACATTAACATATTCACAGTACTGGGAATAAATGGTTAACTGGAGATTTGTTCCTCCGACCATGACAATGGTTAACTGGTCACTCTAAAATCTCCCTAAGAGCGAGCCTGAATGGCTGCTTGTCTCTCTGTGTCGCCCTGCGATGGACTGGTGACCTGTCCAGGATGTCTCACCTGCTAGATGCTGGGTGAGGCTTCAGCTTCACCGCAACCCTTAATGGACAAAGGGAGTATGGACGGACGGACGGACTACTACTACTGCTGTTTTTGTTACACTATCGCTGGATCGCTGTGGGAAGAGACAGGATGTCTTATAAGTCAGTTCTTCCCCCCAAGGCGGTCCCCCAAAAAACACAGGGGCTCCCCGAGACTTTGAACATTAGAGCCATTGTGATTAATGTCCACACACTGTCCCTATTTTAAGAAAAAACAAAACTAAGGCAACTAAGACTGGGACCCCAACAGAAGGATCGGCTGGGATATTCTGGTACCCGTCCCAGATTTTGCCACTGGAAACTCAAAAAATATGTACCAACCCGTACCTGCTGGTGGAAACGTGGCTGGTTTTCCCGATTATAGAAAACTTCACTTTTCTTTTGTCCTCCATTCACGATAAAGATGTTTTTAGTGTTCAGATTGTATTCTCACCTTCTGGGGTGCAGGACATCTCATCCAAATCCTTCCATAAGCTGCTTTCTTTCCTTTTCTTTTTTTATTTTTTACACGCTACTTCAGTGGAAACAAACCCAAGGACCAACATGCAGGATGGAAATGAAAACACACCAGCATCAACACGAGAAAAACAGAGCCAACAAGAGGATTCAGTCAGGAAAAGATAACTTTATTTAGTCTAGAATACGTACTCTTGTTATATTAGATTACATGTCAGATAGAAAACACAGTAGCTTTTTTTCTTTAAAAAAAAGAAGCAAGGTCCGTTTAATTTATTACATTTATTTAGTTTTTAAAACACAATAAATATTTTTCTTCTTTTGCTAGTTTTTTCTTCAGTTTTACAAAAAAATACAGTCGACTGTAGGAACAGCGGAGGGAACAACAATGGATTAAAGGTCAGCAGTGTAGACACAGATGCCACGGCAATACACAACCTAAAATACACGTCTCCAAGTGTTCACGAGTCGGTCCACAACACTATGGCGAGTACAAACGACTTCCCATTGAGTCTAATTAGCCACTATAGTCTGAGCAGATAGGTATCATCACTGAAGAGCACAAAGAGAGCTAGCTCTATAAGACACGTGGGTAACTGGGTTCTGCAGGGCGGAGCAGTCCGCCCCTCCGTCAAACTCAAAGATTCCTGCAGGTTTATTGTTGATGCATCTGTTGTGTCTCATGTTTAAGTTCCACTTCTGTTATATGAGCTGCAGAAAAAGGCATGCACAGAGGCAAGGTGTGCAAACTCCCTGCAGGTTTTTACTTGAAGAACTTCAAATCTTTGTACTCTGACTGCAAAAACTGAGTCTTTAACTACATAATTACTTGCTGTTTCACTCCATCCTCAGGTAGATTCTCTCCTACCTGCAGTGGAAGTGGCACCTCATCCTGTGGAGCGCTGTGAGGATGGCTGCAGGTTGTTCCAGTTTCATGCCAAGTCATGTTAACTGGAAACAGAATCCACAGATAAGAAATGAACTATGATATAAGAGAAAGATATGATGTTTTCTAATTTTTTTCAGGACCCCAAACGTCTTGAAACTGATTTCTAATGTGTTCGATCTTCCCTGGAATCTAAACGAGATGTTTTAGTCACCAAAGCTGACCAGGAAATCTTTATTCCTAAGCAGAACTCAAACAAAAATCAATCTAAAAAAAAAACAAAGGGGAAAAACTGCCTTCTAAAAGTGGTCACAAACTGGAGTGTCATGTTTTTACTGCTCTGGTTTTCCACCGTATGAGCCCCACACAGCCTGTGCTGTATCTGCTCACCACTGAACTGAGTTGGAAATAAAAGAAGTTGTCAAAGGTAACGTATGCCTGCAAACTGCTGGGGTTAGGGTTAGGGTGCCGGGGTTTCCGTCTTCAGGTGAAAACTGATGAGAAGCTGCAGGAACGTTGCGCCTTTTTGCCGTTTCGTGATAATTCTCATTTCTTTTGGGTCTTTGCCATTAAGATGAACTCTATAAAGACAGAATCGTCCACAGAGACACAACAGACACAGCAGCATGAAATAAACCAGAATCATTCATTACAACAGAATCACAGTGAGACTCAGAGTTTTACTCAGATCAACTGCACCTCTGAGGATTTAAAGGGAGGTAAAGCACAGCTCAGGTGTTCCAGGTGCAATGCAACGTACCGAGCATTGTAGGAAAGCACCGACTGCTATGCCTTTTGCAGAGATAAACACTAAATTTTTTTTAAATACTGCACCATGGACATTTGGTTAAATGTCTGGAAAAAGCAAAGTGTGGTGACGAGTGTGTGCGTGACAACTGGAGATGCATCTTTTAAAAACCTTCATTAGTCTTTTATCCTGAAACTTACAATCATCGTGCTCTAAAGCAACAAAAAGCATAAAATAATTCAACTAAAATCTGCTGTTATGGGGAAACTGGTGGGATGCTGATGAACTGTTTTACTGAGCTGGTTGATGAGCTCTTCTGTCAGATTAAATGTGAGGCAAGCAGCAGAAAAGCAGAGTCAACTTGCAGAACTATGATTTATTAATGTGGGTGCATATGAGTGGAAGTGAGGGCTAAATAAAAAGTGTGGTCTTTTTGGATCATCCAGCCACCGGTTAATGACTACCGAAACAGAGCTGCCATTTTCCTCAGCTGTTACTTCACATCCTCTGGTTGCTGCTGTCTCTGTAAATACAGCAAGAACCTGGTGAATGACTCTGGAAACAATCTAATTATTGAAACCCAACCCCTGCAGAGGATGTGCAGTGACCTCCATGCTCAGGTAAAATAAGTCCCATCATTTCGTTCTCTCCATGTCTAACGGAAAGACGACACCACGCGGTGTTTACCTGCAGCCGATGCATCATTAATGCAGAGCTCCTCCCTCGCTCCTGGTGAGCAGCTGTGTATGAGACAGGTTTGCCTCTCAGGGGCAGTGAAGATCCACCAAACAGCTTCTGAATCAGTTCAGAGGAAATATACCAGCAGAAACCGAGACCTGTGAATCCTGACAGCACACCAGCAGCACACCACAAGACCCTCAGTGAGTCAGAGTGTATTAATAGACCACAAACAGCAGGTGCTGCCACTGCATCTTCTACTCACAGCCAATTACGAAGCTCTGCAGGTGTTCCCAAAGAACCACGCATGCAGCCAGAGGTTAGCCTACAACATCAGCCTCTTTGTCTTCCTCCATCCGCAACCCTTGCGAATGTTTCTGCTTTCGTAAGCATCCTCACACACACACACACACACACACACACACAGGGAAATGTTATCAGGTCGGCTGTGACTCAGCTCATCAGATCTGTCACTCCTCACCCGGAGGCTCCAGAGCAGCAGCAGGTTTGAGAGGAGGGAGAGGAAATGGGTACCACTCAGCTGACACAGAAGTCCTGCACAAGCACTTCAACGAGTCCTCATCACGCCCACTCGACTCCTGAATGCCACCAGCTGTGTTGATGTGCTGCATCTCGCTGCAGTCCACCTGCCCACCTCCCTCCAGGGGCAGAACAAACATTCATATCATCTTCCGTTCAGAAGTCCCCTCCCGGTGCCCGTTAGCTTCCTGCCTGTCTTCTTAAATCACATTCAGCTACTCAATCATGAGTTTATCCTCTGAACATTTGGTCTTTTTGACTAAGAAAATGCTTTTTTGGTCCACAGAGAGCTGAGAGGCAACCAGAGGTATTTCTAACTGGCTTAGTTTGGTCCTGTTTGAGGTTTAACATCATTTTGACAAGTTAGATTAAAACACATTATAAAGATACAAAAGCAGAGTTAAAATAAGAATTATTCCTGTGTTAGGGAGATGCACACGTTTACAGTCTAAGGCCCAGAGGAAAAGCAGCTCTCAGTGATGTTCTTCTAACTTATTATTGCTGCTCCATCATAAGCACTGTAGAAATCTGCTCCTCCTGCATGCACACATGCATGCAAGGAACCAACACGATCCACGCAAACACTGCACATACACAGACCTGCAGCAGCAATACACGCTTCTCGTGTTTCTAAGCCAAAGCGGCGTCACATTGGCCGGCGATAAAAACAACCCGTGTGAGCTGATATCACCAAGCACAGTGATGACGAGGACGCTCGCTAATCCTCAAACAGACCCAGCGAAAACCTCCGGAGGCTGAGAGATGTGAAGGAAGTTAGAACTCAAACGGTTTCCCTCCAAACCTCATTAATAACTCCTGATATTTAAGATAAGTTCAGTTTAATTCTTGTTTTTCATCTGAAGCTCATTTTGTTTAAAGGTTTTGGAGAAAGTGAACAGATGCTGCCACGTTCCTGAAGGTTATATCAGTACCTGTCATTTTAGTGTTAGCCTGCTTTATCTGAGGCCATCCTTAACGGATCTGTCAACGGTGGGGTTTTCTCAGGCTCTCGTTGCATCTCTGATATTTACAACAGCTTCAGGAAGGAGCTGAAACACAGAGGCAGTTCTACATTCAGTTTCACGTCTACATCTTTATAGAGGAAAAACCGGCTGAGTTGTTGTTTAAGAAGCCTTCAAAGTCCAGTGTCTTCATTAGCTTTAGCACTGCAGACATTCATGAGAAGCCTCTCTGCAGGTCGAAATGTCGCTGATAAGAGTTAAACTCACCATAAGGCTTAAATCTACTGGATAAAGAAAAACCTCCTCATCTGCACTCATATCTCCTCGTCTCTTATCCTGTAATTACCCTACCCAGTCCATCTTTCATCTCCAGCACTGTGCTGGGGGGTGGGGGGGGCTGTCAGATGCGTCCATTGCCATGTGTGCTGCTGCGCCTGCCGGATGTGGGGTGGGAGGGGTAGTGCAGCTCAGCTGTGGAGAAGCTGGAGGACGAGGAGTTGGAGGAAGAGGTGAGTCCACAGGCTTCACAGGCCAGAGCCAGCTGCCGCAGGGCATCCAGGGAGTCCATCTTAGCTCCACGCAACAGGTCGCTCTGCCCCTGAAGAACATGGAAACACACGGATCTCACATTTATGATCAAATAAAAACTCAAATTTAAATATTTCTTTGGGTTTATAATACACTGAGATGTGTGAGAGTAGATAGTTTTTAGTCCTGACTCTTCTTTTGTCCTGTTTGTGTCCAGTTTCCGCTACCATCTTGTATCAGTTGTCTCATCACTTAATGCAAGGATCAACAAACACGAGGCATTCATTTCCAACAGAGAAAAATCCCAAGAAGAAATCTGAAGAGTATTCATTTAAAGCGGCAACTGCAGTTTGGGCCACTAGGGGGCAGCAAAGCGTCCCTCTCCTCCCCTGATGAACCATTCTCTTTCTAGCTGCTACATACGTCGGCATGTTTACCAGGTAATGTGCAGGGAGATCAGCTGATAGAAACAAAACTAAAAGAAGCTGAGGGAAACGAGGGAAACCTACAACTTCCATCAGGAATGTCCGATCCGGGTCCTGAAGAACCACTGTCCTGCAGGTTTTAAATGTTTCCCTGCTTCTGTGATCTTTGAGGACTGGAAGTGGACAACCCTGATGTACATAAAAAAAAAAAAAGCAATTGAACTGCAGAAGGTGGCCTGTGCAACGAGTGACTAACTTTATTCTTTCACACTAAGCGTGTCCATCTGCACGTTTCATCGATCTTTAAACAAGAAGGTCAGCTCAGTTATGACTTTGATAACGAGGACTCAGTCCACTAAGGTTATCATTGAAAGGAATCCCAATGGAGGGACGGCAGGTGTAGAAGGGAATTAACGTCAACCCTGAATCTCAGAATATTCTTTTTATCCATCCAGGTTGTTTTAATGTCTACAGTGGCGTTTTACTGGTAGCAGATTAATCTGCGTTGTGTCACATAAAATGAAACGGGATAAAAAAGAAAACACATATAATTTAGTTTGAACTTCCCCTTTAACTACTTTGCAAACAGATGGAGGGATGTTTGTATCTGCTGCTGCACCCTGAGCTTCCCGTATTCCCGGTACCTTTAGCACAGTGATGTTCCAGGTGAAACTCTCCACAGCTTTGTTCAGCTTGCGTCCCTTCAGCCCTTCCTTCTCCCCCAGCCGAGACAGATCCTCATGGAAGTCCATTCCTGCCGAAAACGAACATTGTTTGTGAAATCAGTAATTCAAATGCAGGAAAAGTGCAGCTTTCAGGCTGTGGGGAGGATTTACCTGAAGCTAAATATCTACAGGTAAGCATCATCAGTGTGTGTTGATGGGCGTTTTGTCACATTCTGGATTGACGTATTTATGCAAACAGTAAACAGCCACCACTCCTGACATTTCCATTGGCAGTTAAAGGTCAAGAGTTTCTAAGATGGAGAGTGGCTCTATAAATACACAGCTGAGGCCGTGTAGATGCCTCTCCTTCCCCGTCAAGGTGGCGCAGGTGTCACACTTAAAAAATTCAGAGCTGCAGATTTATAGAAAAGCAACATCAACAGAAAAATGTGACTAAAAACAGACTCGACCTCTGAGGAGTCGTCCTCATTATATTCCTGTTGCTCAGTTGTTCATTTGGTGACTTGTACATTTAATTATCTCACCCACACTGCAGTCATTAAACTCATTATCAGTAATGTTTCCACTGGCTTCACCACATACCGGCCCATTCACCCATCTCTGCATGCTTTACCTTCTCGGTGCACCTGGTCAATCCTCTCCTGGACACCATCTGCGTTCTCGATCAGCTGTTTCTGGGCAGCAATCATCTGAACAGAGAAGAAGAACCTCATTTCAGCTTGTATTTATATATTGATTCAAATAATTACAACCCCAAATCACACAAGGTTTATTTTAAAGAATTAGCACAGATTAAATCCAACATCTCATTTTAAGTCTGTTTATTTATTAATATACATTCATTTTTGTAATTTGTCTATAGCATGTTGCAGAAAAGGTTGACCAGAACTTTCAGGCCATAAAGATGTAAAAATTAATAATGACGCCATGCAACACATGAGTATGATGTATGATGAGTATAAGAATGATCTGCTCAGACAAACATCCAGGAAAGTCAAACATGTTCACAGGATCTCCGGTTTGACACCAAATCTCTGACAAAATCATTCAGTTTAACCACAAAGTTCCTCAAAGAAAGACTGGAAGGGATTTACGAATTTCTCCCTCTACAGTCAGAATATCATTAAACCAGTTACTGAAGTTTTTTTTTTTTTTTTTTCAAAGAAGTGACAAAAAGTGTGAGTCAGATACAAAAAAAAAAGAAATAAACGAATCGCAAGATAAAGAAGAAAATTTCACCTAAAGGTGTGAAAAGAAAAATAAATAAATAATAAAGTTTAAAAAAAAACTTAAATCCTACCTCTTTTCTGAAGTTCATTGGTCACTTAATACAGGTTAAATAAAAATATATAAACTAATAATACACATATATATGCAACTATAATAAATATGGTAGCACTTTTAACCAAAGCGCTTTGCAATATATCACATTCACACACTGATGGTGGAAGCTGCTATGCAAGGTGCTAACCACCACCCATCAGGAGCAATCTGGGGTTTGGTGTCTTACTCAGGGACACCTCGACGTGAGCTCAACAGGCCGAGATTCAAACCGGCAACCCTCAGGCTACAAGACAACCACTCCACCCACTGAGCCACGCCACCCCTGAAACAGGACGTGAACCAACTACAGACTGCTCTAGAAAGTCCAACCCAGTTTTCCAGCCTCTGGAACAAGATTCAGCGTCAAACGCAGAGCTGAGATCAAGCAGAACCAGGACTGATACTTGACCAGACTCAGTATTGACCAGGGATCGGGGTTCTGTGATGGTACGGGGTCGGATCAGGGTTCTGTGGTGGTGCGGGGTCGGATTGGGGTTTTGTGATGGTACCGGGTGGGATCAGGGTTCTGTGATGGTACGGGGTCGGATCACAGTTCTGTGGTGGTACCGGGTGGGATCAGGGTTCTGTGATGGTACAGAGTTGGATCGGGGTTCTGTGATGGTACGGGGTCGGATTGGGGTTCTGTGATGGTACCGGGTGGGATTGGGGTTCTGTGATGGTACAGAGTTGGATCGGGGTTCTGTGATGGTACGGGGTCGGATCGGGGTTCTGTGATGGTACTGGGTGGGATCAGGGTTCTGTGATGGCACAGAGTTGGATCACGGTCCTGTGGTGGTGCGGGGTCGGATCGGGGTTCTGTGATGATACCGGGTTGGATTGGGGTTCTGTGATGATACCGGGTCGGATTGGGGTTCTGTGATGGTACCGGGTGGGATCAGGGTTCTGTGATGGCACAGAGTTGGATCACGGTTCTGTGGTGGTGCGGGGTCGGATCGGGGTTCTGTGATGATACCGGGTCGGATTGGGGTTCTGTGATGATACCGGGTCGGATTGGGGTTCTGTGATGGTACCGGGTGGGATCAGGGTTCTGTGATGGTACAGAGTTGGATCACGGTTCTGTGGTGGTGCGGGGTCGGATCGGGGTTCTGTGATGATACCGGGTCGGATTGGGGTTCTGTGATGGTACCGGGTGGGATCAGGGTTCTGTGATGGTACGGGGTCGGATCACGGTTCTGTGGTGGTACCGGGTGGGATCAGGGTTCTGTGATGGTACAGAGTTGGATCGGGGTTCTGTGATGGTACGGGGTCAGATTGGGGTTCTGTGATGGTACCGGGTGGGATCAGGGTTCTGTGATGGTACAGAGTTGGATCACGGTTCTGTGGTGGTGCAGGGTCGGATCAGGGTTCTGTGATGATACCGGGTCGGATTGGGGTTCTGTGATGGTACCGGGTGGGATCAGGGTTCTTTGATGGTACAGAGTTGGATCGGGGTTCTGTGATGGTACGGGGTCGGATCGGGGTTCTGTGATGGTACCGGGTGGGATCAGGGTTCTGTGATGGTACAGAGTTGGATCACGGTTCTGTGGTGGTGCGGGGTCGGATCGGGGTTCTGTGATGATACCGGGTCGGATTGGGGTTCTGTGATGATACCGGGTGGGATCAGGGTTCTGCTTCCTTCATCTTTTCTAGAGACGTCCATGCAGTTTTCAACAAGACGATGAAGAAGCTCATTCTGCTACATTACAGCAGCATGGCTGAGGAAGAGGAGGGTACTGGACTGGCCTGCCTGCAGTCCTGACCTGAAACAACAATGACCTCGTACTGTTGGACACATGAAGACGTGTTTGCAGGAAGAATGGGACAAAATAACTCCAGAAACTCTTCATCACTCGGTTTCCTCAGTGTAACAAGATGTTGGGAGGAGGAATGGAAACACTACAAAGTGGGAAAAGCTGCGTCTTCCACACCATCCCAACCATTTCTGACGTTAAGACCAAACCACTCTCAGTTAAGGCTGAATCAAGCATTTATCTCAAATAAGGAATTTATGGAATGAAATTACAGTCTGAAGTGTGAGGTTTAGTATGTGTGATGACCAAATCTCATATGTGAGATCAAGCTGATATTGGAGTGCAGACCAGACCAACTGTGGCTTCCTGATGCTGGCCTGCTGGCCTCACATGCAGCGTTAACTGAATGATGGGAGCTGTGTGTTTGGAGGTGTGTGTAGGTGTAAATAACTACCAACAGTTAGGAGAGACTCATCTGCTGTGAGAGGGGACTGAGTGGGAGGAGGCGCAGCTGGTAGTTATAGGAAGCATGTGGGTAACACTACATGCCCGTCGTCACACGGGATCATTCTGCATGTTTAATGCTTGAGGAAAGCATGAATGCATGTGGCTGTGTGTGTGTGTGTGTGTGTGTATGTGTGTGTGTGTGAGTGTGTGTGTGCACTCATTCCTCCTGCGTTAAAGTACATTAAAAAAAGAAAAGAGACAAGCTAATTAAAAAATGAAGCTGAAAGTCACTTTGTGCTGTTATCCAGTAACATAAAGACATCTTAGATCAAGCAGGAAGGCGAATGAACGTGCAGCTAAACTGAGACGTGAGGTGAGGGGTGCAGGCTGGAAATCATCCCCCACCAACCCAGCAGATGTGCTACTGCAGCTGGATGAAGAGTGAAATTTATACTGAGTAAAAAGCAGGAAACACAAACATGTGCAGGTGGTTGACGGTGGGAAGAACCAGCTGGTGAGACGAAGGAAAAGACCCGGCCTTGTGGCTTTTAGCTCGTTAGTGGCTGGAATTTAACCAAGAAAAGACATTTAACCCCTTCATGCCTGTTGTAGCAAAATTACAATAAATCCCTACCGACCTTTCTTTATTTTATTTCTTTTTAAAAATCTAATTATTATTAATAATTATTTTATTTCTATTTATCTAATGAAATCATTTGCTTTTATTAAATCTTATTTATGGATTTATTTTATATTATTTATTTATTATTTTTAACTTATTTAGTATTTAATTGTATTATAGTGTTTTTCTCTGTTAGATATATAAATCTATTTATTTATCTGCTTTTTATATCTTTCTATTTATTTGTTTATTTATCAATATATCTAATCATTTATATATTTTCTATTTACTTATTCATTTACTTGTTTGTTTTACTTTGATCAATCTTTTATTTTTTACCTGAGAGGAAATCTTTCTGTTATTTTACTAATGCTGTAAAAATGTAAAATTCTTCATTTCAGTTGAGTTCAGAGTAAAAGTTTGTTCCTTGTTGGAAAAGGGAAAATGGGAGAATGTTGTTATTTTCATGAAAAATGTGAATAAAAACCAAAAGAAACACGTACAGTGAAATGTCTTCAGATGCATTTATAATCTAGATTATTTATAAAAGTATTTGGCGGATGAAAGTTCTGATTAGCTGCTAACTTTAAGGCTCTACCAGCCACACTGACTGGTGATTAAAATAAATTTAAAAAATAAAAAAGGTTTATTTAGAGGGATGAACTGTGCATGATAAAACTAACAAACTCTTTCTTTAAAATTTGTGGATTTGGTGAAATATAATACATAAAAAACAAATAGTTTTAGTCTTACTTTTTTATACTAAAACCAAAATAACAAAATTAAATATAAAATAAATTCTTTAATTAGAATTAAACCAGGGATTTTAACTATGTTTTGCATAAGAGCCACATACTTATCAACCCTCATTATAATGTGAGTAATTTTGCATTTAATGTTGTTCATAAAGTTCCATCCACAGGGGATAAATAGAAATGTTTTTATCCATTTTCATTTAAATTTCCTCTGTTCGTGTCTTTCTTTTTGTCCTTGTTAACTCTCCATGCCAGGCCCTCCCATGCAGGAGCTAGCCTTTTATTTCAGTTTATATACATTTAAATATCATTCCTATATCTCAAGAAATGTTTCATGTTTTGGTACAACTCAAAACAACTTTTAAATGTTTTAAAATATTTACTGAAATTCACATGCATTAAAGTTTAATTTTATTTATTTATTTATTTATTTTCTGTCCTACAAGTGCTTTCTAGCACTGACCAGGTAAACACTGTAAATAAGAATTTGTTCTTAATGTTTTGCCTGGTAAAATAAAGATGAAATAAATCAAAAATTCTCCTCTATAATTATTTTACAATGACATCTGCTGTAACTGTATTTGTAACAAATGATTTGTTTCTTATTGCAGCTCAGATTGATCATTTTCATCAGTTGATGCAGAACTTTGATCAGATTTTTTTTCTTGGCTTAATTAGAAATTGTTCCTTTTTTATCATAAATTCAGTGTGTGTTAGCAAATGAAATGGTAAATGGACTTGTACTTATATAGCGCTTTCCAGTCATGTTGACTACTCAAAGCGCTTTACGCTACATGCCACATTCACACATTCACACCCCGACAGGCACATCGGGAGGCGACGTGGGGTTCAGTGTCTTGCCCAAGCACACAATGGCATGGAGTCAGGGGAAGCCTGGAATCGACCCACCGACTTTCTGGTTGGTGGACGGCTGCTCTTCCTCCTGAGCTACAGCCGCCCTTGATGATATAATGATATAGAGTATATAATATAGAAGTTTATAAAATGATGTAGTGATTGACGTTTCCTCCACCAAACAGAACACTGAGGGGTTAAAGCTGCTTCCTCCGTCTGGGCATTAGATGGTATTTGAATCCCTTCCTGCAGATTTCTAGACGTGCATTGAAGAAAAGCTGGTTTTAACTTTAATCTGCTGAGAAAGCTTTTTTCTTAAAAACTGATTCTCATTTACTGAGCTAGAGAACATTGTGCAGGGCTCACTTTTATCTGTATTAAACCTCTGTGACGTCATTTACATTATAGGTCATCTGTGTATTTTTACTTTATTACAAATGGAGGTTCACACACTCATCGTTTCCCCTTTTATGCCTTTAGTGCGATCTTTTCTGTAGCTGGTAGATGAAGGTACATGTTTTGGTTTATTATCAGAACCTCTTTACATTTCCTGTCTACTTTTCCGTCACGTCAGCAGAAATAGAAGATTTCCTGAGATAACTGTTTGAAATGTCAGCGAGTGCAGTGAGAGATGGATAAACTGAGCTATTTCTGCTCTCTGGACATGAACTATGCTGCAAACTATCATGAGTTGAGAGGACAATGTTAAATGTGCCACTGCTTTTTTATCACTTTTACCAGCAAGAAAATTCCTCATCCCTTAGTTTCCTGGCTAAAGAAGAACGACAACATCTCTGTCCACTTTAGAGCTTCTGCTAATTTCTCCACTTCAAGCACACCACACAAACAAGGAGTCGCATGAAAGCAGAAACTCTGATGGTTACAGAGACGTCTGTCTCACTGTGGGACAGAAACTCTGGAGCTAGCAGCCAGAATCAGAAATCAGGTCTTACTGTTGCTGTTTTGTGGTGAAAAGTTTGATTCCAGCTCTAAAAACTCTGCTAACGTATTCTCCTATGGCTCTGCCTTTGTTTGAAATGACTCATGAAGGTCCTGCTGGTTTCCATGGAGACGGTGAATTTTGAGGCCATTACTTGATTCTCCTGACTCTGACCATTGATAGAGGTGTCCATCATCATCGTCATTCCTGAGATATTTACCTGCAGGTTCACTTTTTACCTTCTACTGTAGCACAGTTCCTCATCAGATATTACTTTCCTAGGATTGCTTTACTCATTCTTAGTATTGCTTTACTCATTTCTAGGATTACTTTAATCATTTCTAGGATTACTTTAATCATTTCTAGGATTACTTTACTCGTTCCTAGATGAACTGGGCTGCTTTTCTTTGGTTTTCACTGAAGGTAATATGGGTTACTTTTACGCGGAGATAACCATTTCCATTTTCTACTGTGTTCCAGATGAATTTACTCAGACACATTAACACATGTCTTGATTCTGACACGTCTGTAGTAACCTCACTTCTCAGCTTTCTGTAGAGACCAGGATTATACATACAGCCCTTGTAGTTATGAAGACATTCTTCATTTATTTTGGGTGTGTCATTTCAGACAGGAGGTAGAAAAAATAGGCCTCGTGAAGAAGAGCTTGATCTCAGAACTCCGGTGGTCTGACATACTGACCGTGTCATAGGCAGCGAGCAGTTTGCGAGTCGTCTCCGAGAGGCTGACCAGCGGCTCCAGACAGGGGTAACCCTCCCTTAGCACCATGGTGGCCCCCATGGGGCCCTCAGGGCTCTGCAGCCTTGTGGCCAGGCTCTGGATGCACTGCTTCAGCTTGGCCACAGAGGGGAGCCCACACTGCTCTTTGAAACCGGCTGTGGAGCTCTGGAGAGGAAAAATGAGGTGACAGGGTTAGATCAGATGTCCATATTCTGCTGAAAAACTCTGCTGGGGCAGTAAAATAAAGGTTCACACACCCCTACACTCACACATGCTGTCCTCTGCTGCCTCTCTTTTAGATTTAATCAGTTTGGCCGTCCTTTCATCCACTGAAATCAGTCTGAACTTAACTGTGGCAGAAAAATGGAACAGAAAAAAAATCTAAGCTTTTGGGAATTTTTTAGCCACTGCAGGTGTGTCAGGATGTAAAAATGTGTTAAGCACTCAAATAGAAAACCTCAATTAAGTGAGCTGCAACGGGACGGGCGATTCTCACACCCCACCTGCACAACAGTGTGTGTCTGCGTGTGTGTGAGAAGCAGGAACAGAGGTGTGATGGATAATAACTGACCCTGGCAGATGAGCGCACAGCTGGACTCAGAGACGGAGAGGAGGGGAAGGACGAGGAGACGGAGCAGAGATATTCAGAGCTCCATGTGATTGAGCCAACAGTGTTTCTGTGTAGGACTTAGTGTGGGGGTGTAGGTGTGTGTGGGAGGATGTCTGACAGACTCGGCTGGAAGCTTTCTGTTCATACCGAGGAGGAACAGCAGGATATTTCATTTATTGTCCTAGAATTTTATGTAAACTCAGCAAAAATTATAAATATACATTTTAATCCATAAATGTGAATTCATTACAAAACCAAAATAATTTAAGGAGAGTTTGTTGCATCTGTTGTGTTACGGAGAGCTCTGTGTTGAGATGTAACAGCCAGGGCTGGAAACCCAGGAATAAAACCACAGAGATGCAACAGTGATGTGAAAAGCTGATCAAAATTTCCTTTTTGTGTGTGTTTAGGAAATTAGATACAACATGTTTGTTAGCTTCAAAATGGCTGGTGGTTGCATGTTTCCCCAAGTTGTTGCTCTTTTTTATTCAGCACATTTAAAATATACAGTTGATAGAAAACATTAAAGTGCAGGAAGAGGCAAAAAAGCCCAAACAGGCTTATATCAAGTCTCCACTTATAACAAAATAATGAGAAAAAAATAGGTTTTTAAGAAAATATACTAGGGTATATGAAACTAAATGAATACATGCAAATATAAAAAGTTATATATCAGCAATCAAATGAGCTTTTAAACATCTATTAAAACTTTCTATGTTGTTTGCTAAATTCTAAATATTATTCTATAATTTATTCTATAATTTAGTCTTTCAGTATCTTACTGAAAAACAACTGTGCTAAAGTTTGAGCTGCATGGTGTTTCTCACCAAACTCCAGAGCAGAAATGAAGGAAACAAGCTTGGCTTGCAGCTGCTGTATAAGGTCATGACAGCCCACACAGCCAGTTGAATGGGACTGACGGCAGCCAAGTATCGGCACACTCGGCCGCATTTTGGTAGAAGCTCAACAAAAGCGAGCCAGAGTGGACCATGTGGTCTGACCTGAATCTGAGCAAGCTAAAAAGCCTGGTTCTGTGTTAGCACCGGGAGTCTGGCCAGTGGACCTGGGCCAGGACTTGGAATGGTACCAGAGCTAAGTTAGTTCTTCTGCCCAAATCGTTTTGGCTACCTGGGAAAGGTGCTAGATGGGTTAAGGTCAGAATCTGTGCTGGTCTGATAAGGTCCTTCACACCATAATGTTTCAATATGAATTTTATGCACAAAGCTCTGTGATGGACAAGGAAAGATGTGTTCATATATTTATGGCTCTCTTGAATATATTCATATAATAATATACACTCAATGGACACTTTATCATCTCCACCTGTTCAACTGCTTGTCTGAAGAAGAGAAAATATCCAGTGAGCAGCAGTTGTCTGGAAAATATGTCTTCTTGTGTCAGAGTTCAGAGGAGAATGGACAGACTGGTTGGAGATGATAGAAAGGCAACAAGAAGTCCAATCATCACTCGTTCCGAACAAGATCTGCAGAACAGCATCTCTGAACACACAACACATCCAGCCTTGAAGCAGATGAACTACAGCAGCAGAAGACACACCGGGTGCCTCCTGCCAGCTAAGAACAGGAAACTGAGGCTACAATTCACACACACTCACCAACACTAGACAATAGAAGATGAGAAACGTTGCTGGTCTGATGAGTCTCCATTTCAGCTCCACATTCAGATGCTAGGCTCAGAATCTGATGGAAACATCATGAAAACATGGATCCATCCTGCCTTAGATCAATGCTTCAGGCTGCTGCTGGTGTAATGGTGGGGGGAGATTTTCTTGGTCCACTTTGGGCCCCTTAGTACCAACGTGGCCTGGTTTAACCAGCACAGCCTACCTGAGTATTGTTGCTGACCATGTCCATCCCTTTATGACCACAGTGGAGCATCTTCTGATGCTACTTCCAGCAGGATAAAGCACCATGTCACAAAGCTCAGATCATCTCCACCTGCTTTCTAGAACATGACGATGAGTTCACTGGACTCCAACGGCCTCCACAGCCACCAGATCTCAGTCCAGTAGAGCAGCTTTGGGATGTGGTGGAACGGGAGATTCTCATCATGGATGCAGCCGACAAACCTGCAGCAACTGTGTGATGCTGTCATGTTAATATGGAGAAAACCTCTGAGGAAGGTTTCCAACATCTTATTGAATCTATGACACCAAGATTTAAGGCAGTTCTGGAGGCAATAGGTGGTCCAACTCAGTACCAGCAAAGTGGACCTGATAAAAGTGGATGGTGAGCATATACATTTCTCTTAACAGACACATTGTAATGTTATTTTTACATTATCCACCTGCACATGTTAATATTCAGTGACAAACTGGTAGGTGCTGTGCGACCATCTTCCAACTCTGAGGGTATTTATAGAACCTTTATTGTCCTCCCTCACTCTTCTCATCAGCTCTTCTTTTGTCGCCACCTCCTCCTCTTCATCCTCTCTCATTTACCCTGCAGACACGTCTCAGGTAGAGTCTGGTTTCAGCTGTTCGAAGTCGAATCACACAGCCTTTCAACATGAACACTTGTTAATCACAAGATTAACAAGCCTTGTTTCGTTCTAGTTAATTCACTACTTTTCAGAACAGTCAGGTTGTGTGAAATAGTGCGAGTTCTGCTCGAAGGATTGCGAAAACTTCTTTTAGCAATTTTCTGTTCATTTCCAAAAGAAACATATTGGTCTGCAGCCAGTTAATAGAGGGAATCATGAAGATAAGACACAACACATAATGCTTTCTACCTTCTTTTTACAGAAAACTTAAACCTTTCCTCTTTAAGAAGGTGGCATTATGGGTAATGTAGTTGGGATCCAGTTTTGGAAGCTGAGTGCAGCTGAAAAATGTGTCCTGACAGAGGTGTTTAATTAGTCAGAATCAGTCATTAAGTGTCCAGATGGGTCCAGGTTTCAGAAAAACTCTTATATAACTAATGTTCAGAGTGTTTAGTTTATCAGAGGTATAAATAAAGCATCTGCCACAGCCTTGGCGTCAGTTTAGTGTCTAGTTTTAACCATACAGCCAACAGTACTACAAACATTAGATTGACTGCTTCAAAGTTTACAGAGCAATGTCATGCTCTGATTTGTAAAGGAACCACTCTGGTGTATTTTCAGCATCACTCAGAATGAACTGAGGATCTGGATCATATATTAGTAGGAATACTTTTTTTTAACAGCAATTAAGAGAGAATGAGCTACGCCTTTGACAGCTATAAAAATAATATTTCTGTAACCTAAAAATATTTTCGCCTTAAAACTTAAATACACAAGAAAAGAGAGTTAGAAGATCTACAGTGTACAATTTCATAAAGAGATTCAGAGAATCAGGAGGAATCTCTGTGCACATGGGACAAGGCTTAAGGTCAAACTGGATTCTGGTGATCTTGGGGTCCTCAGGCAGCACCACATTAAAACCAGACAAGATTCTTTATTAGAAATCACTGCATGGACTCAGGAAGACTTCCAGAAACCACTGTCTGTGAGCACAGTTAAGCCTGAAATCCACAAATGCAGGTTAAAAGTTCTATCATGCAAAGATGAAGCCAGATGTGAACAGGATCCAGAACCAGCACTGTCTTCTCTGGACCAAAGCTCATTTAAAATGGTCTGAGGCAACATGGACGAAAATGTGAACTAGTTTGTGGAAAGCATGGACGGCGTGTCCTGCAGACTAAAGATGAGAGGGAGCATCCAGCTTGTTATCAGTGGACAGGTGAAAAGCTGCATCCAGATAACGTCTCTTTCAGAGAAGACCTTGCAGATTTCAGCAAGACGATGCTGAACCACATCCTGCATCCATCACAGCAGCATGGCTTCACAGGAGAAGAGTCCGGCTGCTGAACTGGCCTGCCTGCAGTCCAGACCTTTCACCAGTACACAACATCTGAAGCATCATGGAAGCAGAAATCCAGCAACCAAGGTCCAGGACTATATGTCAAGCGCTGGTCACTTCTGCTAATAACCTACTGATTTAAGTCAGGTGCAGTATTGTTTTCGTTGTTGAAGAACTGTTTTCATGTCGATAACAAGACAGTGGCGAGTTAAAAATGGCTCTCTGATGATGAAAACATGACGAGACATTTGTGAGATTTCGTTGATGAGACGAGACAAAAATGTTCAAATTAAAAATGCAGACATTTCTGCCTATTGTGAGCGCAATCTGTCAGTCAGCAATGCTGCACCTTGGCCACCACAAGATCTACAACGCACACACAGACAAGCAGTTTATTCATTCATGAATCATGGCAGCGGCGTCGACGAAGGGGTTTGGTGGAAGCGATGAAACGATATGTGGATATATTTTAATTATAATCTGTCATAATTTCACTGGCAGACCAGGTCAAGTTGAGCATGTCTTCCTCATCCTTTGCTCATGTTTGGGGCATGTGTATGTTCAGGGTGGAGTATTACACTTCAGAAAATTCTCAGAAATAAAGCCACCGTTACCAAAGTAAGGATGTCTTTGCTCTTTGCTTTTTTGGAGTAACTGATTCCACAGTTAGCACTTTATCTGTGCAATGCATCACCCTAAGTAGATCAGAAAGTATTTGCTGTTCCTTTTAATTTTGTAATTATTGATGAAAATAACCAAACAACAAGCTCACAGTGTGTTGCTATATGTTGTGCTTATAGATCAGCTATTTTCTTGCGTGACATTTTTGTATGATGAAGTAGGGCATCAATTCATGAAAAAAGTTTAAATATAGAAATAAAAGGTTTCTGCCCAACAGCAGTAAAGTAACACGGCAGCATTGCATCCCTGTTGATGGGAAAGTCCAGGCTAAAGCTTTCAGTCTGGTAAAGGATCTGGTTACTATGCAAAAGCATTAAGGTTAACTTATTTTATGAATTACATGTTATAACGTGTCAACCTTGATTCCACTTTTTAATACGTATTATTGACCTAAATTAATTTGTGAGTTTTCTTTAACTAAAACTGGACTAAAACTATCAAACATAGAAATGGATAAAATGGGTCTAAAACTAATAAGCATTTTCGTCCTGAAGACGAAAACTAAGACTAAAACTGAGATGCCAGTCAAAAATAACATTGGTTAGGGGGGAAACTTCTGGCCAGACACAGATAAATCTCTCCATCACTAACAAAAACCAAATTAAATTTATACCTAATCACAAACTGATAATTCCAACCATGTTTATGTCTCACCTGAGCGTCCTCCCGCAGGTCCGTCGCCTCTTTGACGGGGCCACTTGCTTGTTTGAAGGTCTCGTCCACCACCTTGATGCCAGTGTGCCTCAGCGTGACGTACTCCCTCCCTCGCCGTCCCACCCTCCGCACGGACAGCCCGCGCCGATAGGCCTTCCCACCTCCTCTCCGGTTGGTGATCACCACATGGACAAACAAGCTCGTGTGGGGTAAGGGGTCTCCCGCCAGGCCTAACAGGGGCACGTTCCGGTAGCCGGGCTGAAGGCACTCGAAGGCCACGCTGTACTGGCCGATGAAATCATCTCCGATGTAGTCATCGTCCAGCACCACAAAGCGCAGCAAGGCCAGCTCCGGCATGTTCACCTGCACACAGGAAACAAAACTCAGACATGAAATCCAGTCTGCTGTACATAAAGCAAGATAAAACCACGTCCAAAACAAACACAATGTTCGTACCAACCTAACAATCATCCCTCTTACCCATCATTCAAAATCTGTTTAATATGTTTCTAAATCCAGTTCATGTTCCTTGTGTTTATTTCAAATGAAGTAGGGGAGGAAGTCAACATGCTTGTTGCAGTAATGAAGCTATTATGTCTTCATTTAGCTGTTAAAATGAAAATCCACACAGCAGCTGATTGTAGATTTTTATCACAAAACTGTTCAAGATATTGAACAGAAGAATTGTAGCCTGTTCAAGATAAGACCGGAAAGTTCATGAACAGAGGTGCGTTATCAGGCGGTTTAATCGATGCTGGAAGAAGACCTTCACAGCTACAAAGGGGACCTTGAGGCAAGACTGTCCTTCAAAATACTGTTCCCAGTCCTCAAGGACCACTGTCCTTCGGGTTTAAGATATTTCCCTGCTGCAACACACCTGATTCAAACTCCTCAACAGCTTATCAAGTTCTGTACAAGCCTGTAATGATCAGTCTATATGAAGGTTTGTTGGAGCATCACATCAAAAATCACCTTAAACCACTTAATATTTTATGTTCAGACTCATACAAATCCAAGATATTTTCATACCAGTTTTGTAACTACCCCCTCAATAATAATTTAGAAGAGATATATTTTGGCTCTGGTAAAGGTTTTTACTAAGAATTAGTCAGTGATTAACTGATGCATAAACGCAGTTTTGAGAAGCTCCAGGTTACTGTTTATCTGACTCAAAAATCACTTCCACATGAATCCGTATCCAAAGGAAAGCTGTAGTGATGGATGTAGCCATCCACAATGACGAAAATATCCGGAAGAAGGAACACGAGAAAGTGGAGAAATACCAAGGGCTCAAGGAAAAACTGGAGGATGCCTGGAAGGTGAAGTATTACCAGTAGTACCAGTGGTCATTGGAGCACTGGGGGCCGTCCCTTCAGTTGTGGATCCATAGGAAAATACTATGGTACAGTTAAGGCGGAACTACTGGTGTCTAACAATAAAATCCACGTCACTGACTAAAGAACGTCACTGCCCATGACAAAAGCAAGCAGAAACAAACACAATGATGCCGTTCAGTTCATGCTTCAGTTGGACGTTGGAGAGATAACAAGAAAAATAAGGTCTGATCTAATGCGGCATGTGTCGTTCGGATCTTGAGACGAAGAGGCCCTAGCCAACCCAGGTGGGGAGGTTGGGTAAGGAAAGTTTTTTTTTTTTTTTTTGTTTGTTTTTTTAAATATGTATATATATATATATATATATAGATACACACACACATATTTGTGTATACAGTACCAGTCAAAAGTTTTGGACAGCCTTTAGATTTAATGGGAAAATGTGTCCAGACTTTTGACTGGTACTGTACATATACAAACATACGTTTTAAAAAATTACAAGCAGAGTTATAGAAAAACATAAGAACATAAAAACAGCTGAGAAAAATTGCAAACATGCAGGCTGCTGCTGACATTCATAAAAAGGGGAGCTGAGCTTTTCCATTAACCTCACCACGGACCACAATAACACCTGCAACCATGGTAACCATACACAAAGATGTGAAGAGCTGCAGCTGAAAATGGGTTGAAAACATATCATTTAAAAAAAAAAAAAAAAAAAACAGCATGTTGTCCAATTGTATTTTGTGATGCTATGAACAAAAAATGTTTTTACTGCAATTTAATTTAAATGTTTTTTTCTTTTTTTCCCCATTTATAAAACAACAGTATTGCTGTAATTTACCATACACCTCATCCCTCTGCACACACAGTTTGACTAAAGCCGCTGTCAAACACAGAACAAAGCAAAGAGAAATCTGCTTCGTCTACAAAGAAAATCCAACCTGTTTACATCCGAGGTGATCATCTGAACGGCGAAGCTGATAAAACATTAATGGTTTGTCACCTGAGGAGATGCTGCTGCTATGACAGCATTTAAATGCATCTGTACATTATTCATCAGCTCCTGATTTGAAATCATTAAGTCAAAGGTTATTAGTCGGAAAAGTTGCTCTTCATTAATTGTTTACAACAGTAACGGATAATCAGCTGGTCACAAAAGTCATCTGAAGGCTGCGCCGCTCAGAAAGTTTCCAAGATGCAGCAATAAAGTTAATTAATTGAAAGGATGAGCAGAGCACCGTGAGCTTGTTTGAAATATTCAGATCACACCTTGAAAGGGCTAGCATTATTAGCTGAGGCTACCCTCCCCTCAGCTAATAATGCTACAAACACCCACACATGTAAACACAGACACAAAAGAACAAGTAGACGCTGAGGGAGTGTGTGTCTGCATATTCATTGTGTGGAAGTTTACCAACAACATGTCTGGATTACAGCTCAATACAGACATTTGCATTTCATCTCACTCTGCTGGGAAACCATAATCCTCATATCATTAGCCTCATAGCATAATTGCCTAAGTCACATTTCAGCTAAATTGTTATATCTGTCTAACTGTGCGCTGCTAATATTGCTGATAGACTGTGAATCATTGCTTGGAAAACCTTCAAATATGACTTAGGCAATTATGCTATGAAGCTAACGATATGTATGTTTACAGGTTACATACTTCACTCATGCCTTATATGTTCCAGTGAAGCAGCAATCATGATTAAATAAATTATATTTCATTGGTGGCATAGCTCAAACTTGAACCAAACTGTTTTCTAATAGTCTTCATCCTCAAACAGACCTTTAAAGGGGACATATTATGAAAAAAAAAACAATAATAATCAGTTTTCTTATCTTCGCTGTAGATTTGGTATCATTATAAGTTTTATAATTCACTTACAACGTGTTCCAAATTATTATGCAAATTGTATTTTAAGTGTAATTTTTTTGTTTTTCATTTAAAGGTCCCATATTATCCAAAAGTCACTTTCTAAAGGTTTTCTAACAGTCATATGTCCCCTCATAGCCTGTGTATGAGGCCAAAAAATGAGAAAATTTCAGCACCTCTCTCACTTGCTTGCTCCACTTTTTAGCGAATGTGTGCTCTAACACGTGAGTCTAAGACCTCCCTTTTTGTGACCTCACAAAGGGAAAAAACCCTCCCCCCCAGTGGCGGATACTGTCACAGAACTGGACTGTGGCGGATACGTTTTTGTTAGAAACTGAAAGAGTTACGGAATCTTGATAATTTCAACGTTCAAATGGTTCAAAATAAAAATAAAAAAAGAACTTCTTCTGAACTAGAAGGCACTGCGCATATCAAGACCGTTCTCAGGATCTTAAACCTGAACCTGTATGAAGTCAGGACCGTTCTCATACTCATCTGATCACTGGTGAACCTGGAACTATATTTAGTTTTTATTTTCCCTCCGTTTGTGTTTCGGCTGCTGCACACATCCATTGACAACCCATCCGCCAGTAACTTATTCTTGGTGTTGAGCCAAAATCCAGACAACTCAGAGAACACTGATCATGTTGTTGGGCAGTGACTGTGTGGATCAGGATCCTGGTGGACTGGTCATACTGGGCTCAGTGTTTGCTCACCTTTTTTATGTTTTGTATTAAAAAAAAGGGAATTCACACAGGGTTAACCACATAGTGGCACCGTTTCTGAACATGTGGGTTATTGGGAGGCTTGTGCAGAACTTGACAAAAAGCTGCTGGAGGTCCATTCAATTTGAATCATGTGTTTTGCAGAGGGGAAACATCTAAAACCTGCAGGCCTGTGGCCCAAGAGCTCCAGAGTTGGTGATCCTCATTGTATTGTTTTTATGCAGAATTCTGACCAAACCACCTTTCATTAAGATCTTGGGAATTATGTCAACGTATTAAAAAAAGGCATAAAAAAAATCTCTTTTGAAGCTTTGAGGATCAAAATTTAAAAAATCCTTACCATACAAAAAGACCCTCACTGATGGTTTGAAGCAAGAAAGAAAAAAGTTTTTATGTTAACACCAGGAAGCAGCATCAGCCAGTCATTTTCTACAGAAAGCATGCTCAAGCTCGTACCTGTGTGTCAATAGCAACAATAAAAACAACACCATATGAAATCTTACAAACTTAAGCAGCACAGTAGAGACTGCGAAGGAAGATTACACTTTTTATGTGCCTGAAATTGTTTAATTAAAAGGTTGACATGAAGACTGTGGAGGCAACGAGAGGAGCGCAGCAGTAAAAGCCCTCCTGGCACACAATTTACTGCTGAACGCTGCAACAGAAGCAGCAGGATGGTCGTTCATTCAGCTCAGGATTTATATCCATCTCTCACCTCAGAGAGGCAATAGCTGATGCTGCATTACGATAATATTTCGACAAATCTTTGACTCATCGTTCAGAGTCAGCAGCTCATTGAAACACTGGCTGGTTCATAACATCCAGTCATATTCATAAAGGTGTGCATGACCACGCTAACGGTCAACAGAAAAATCCACCTCTTTCTAGTCCTTGAAGGTGTTTCAGACACATTCTGGTCAGAAGGTTTTTAGGATGACAGAGAGAGGATGTTAAAATGGGAAAAACATGTCAGAACAGTTTCTAGCCTCAGGCGGATGATGCAGCCTTGACTCTCCTCTCTGAGTGGTTTCTTGACCATTAATGTCTTTTGATCAAAAACATCTGATGTGTTAGGCAGGTAGGTGAATAACAGGCAGGATGTGTGATCAGTGACAGACATGTGACCTCAATGACTTCAACAGCAGCTTGTAGTGAGTTAGAGCTGAAAATATCTTGGTTGAATGCCAGGTGAGCTGTAACTAAGGAAATTAATTTTAGGATAACCACAGGGAAACACTAGTCAGACTAACTTCAATGTTTATTGTTTTTACTAAGTTAATTATCATGTCTTTTTAATTCAGTTTTAAAATAACATCTACACTTGCCAGACACTTTATCAGCTCCACCTGTTCACCTGTTTGTTAACACAAATATCTAACCAGCCAATCACAGGGCAGCTACTCAACACATCTATTCATGTAGACATGGTGAAGACAACTTGCTGAAGTTCAAACTGAGCATCTGAATGAGGAAGAAAGGAGATTTAAGTAATTCTCAGAATCTGCTGGAAACATCATGAAAACATGGATCCATTCTGCCTTGGATCAACGCTTCAGGCTGCTGCTGGTGTAATGGTGAATAGGAAATGTTTTTGCCCCATTTTGGGCCTTTTAGTACCTGTGTGGTCTGGTTTAACCACCACAGCCGACCTGAGTTTTCTTGCTGACCATGTCCATCCCTTTATGACACGTAGTTGTAAATCTACGTAATTTTTATCCATCTCTTTCCAGGTCTTTGATGTTATGGGATGATCTAATGGCTGCTTCCAGCAGGATAATGCACCATGTCACAAAGCTCAGATCATCTCCACCTGCTTTCTAGAACATGACGATGAGTTCACTGGACTCCAACGGCCTCCACAGCCACCAGATCTCAGTCCAGTAGAGCAGCTTTGGGATGTGGTGGAACGGGAGATTCTCATCATGGATGCAGCCGACAGACCTGCAGCAACTGTGTGATGCTGTCACGTCAATATGGAGAAAAACCTCTGAGGAAGGTTTCCAACACTTTGTTGAATTTTTGACACCAAGAATTAAGGCAGTTCTGAAGAATAAAAGGGATCCAACCCGGTACTAGAAAGGACCCGATGAAGAGGTGAGAGTTTTACTTAAGCACTATCAAACCTCATTTATCAGAAATGGGGTTCCACAGGGATTTATCCTGGGCCCGCTTTTCTATGCTACACAAAACTGCCATCATTATTCCTTCTGGGCTTTCTTTATGCTTCCTTCTCTGACTATTTATATTCTATTGTATTGGTGTAAAGATTTTTAGGGTCAGCTTCAAGAGATTAATCATCTGATTAGTAAAGCTCATTTGTTACACTTTCTTAACAATCTCGTGTCTGAACATTTTACATGAACTACACAGTTTTATGTTTTCACGACTGCTGAAGTCTTCGCTGACTGATGTTAAGGTTATTTACTTAGCATGTTTTTAAATAAAGATGAATAATTACATTTAAAAATAAATCATAAACATAAAGAAATCATATTCATTTTTTAGTGGTCATTATTTAGCAAGAGAAATACCAAATGTTAAGTCAGTGTTTTACTGTAACACTGAAGATATAACTCAGAGACTATTCACACATAAAACCTAATTACTGTCTGGATTTGTAGTTAAATTTATACTCTTTTTACACAAATCTGTTTACATTTAGCTGTGGTGGTTTAAAAAGAATCATGGAAAATTTTAAATATATGATGAAATACCAGGTTTGGCCTCAGCTCACTATTTATCCATCCCCGGTGTATGTTTATATCTGAACTGTATAAACCAAAATTGGTCTGAAGGTCTTCACAGGTCTAAAAGATAATGGATCCAGTTTCAAAACAGATCCTTGGAAAAACTGTCCTTGTTGTTGTAAAGAATAATTAGTCTCTTTGCATGTTCACTCTGATGGGAACGGACACTTTGAAGCAGAGCAGATGTGTAAATTTCAAGTTTCTGATGATCTTGTCTGAGTCCTGCTGGATTAAACTTGTTCATGTCGGTTGTGATGAGATATGACATTAAATACTCTTTTCCATCATAAAACAAAGCTCATAATATTTCACTTAAGAGTCAGTTTAGCTCTGACACCTTAAGAAATTTGTAATTATTCGGCTGCTTCTTTAAAGAAAATAAAAGTCACACATGTGAAGTCTGTCTCCTTTGCTGCACCTGAATGCGTCATAAAACAAGCGAGCCGTCAAAGTGAAGGCTGCAGAGCGGAAACGGCCTCAGAGAGCGTCAAAAGAATAACAGATTTGGTCTTGAATGGTAAACTTGAAAAAGGACAGCTTGGAGAAGAGCCGAGCGTCTGACGTCGAAATGTCATGTTTTATAAGTAGGAAATAAAACGTTCAGCCACGTATGCATGCACGAACACACACATGGGGCCACGTTTGTGTGAATGTTTTTATAAATGTGTGAGTCTGTTCTGGTTTGAGGTGGAGAGGCTGCTGATGGATGAAGGAGCAGAGAACATAAACCAAAGACCGAGCTGTGCCCTTAGGCCTAGACTGCATGTGTGTTTGCGTGTTTTTATACATCTTTGTGAGGACTGAAATGGTTTCTAGTTTTGTGACAGGCATATTTGGAAAGTGTAGATGTTGAGGTTAGATCTCGCTTTGGAACTGAGCTTCTACAGGCTGTTTCAGGTTTGCAACTGCAGCAAATAATCTCTTAAAAAGACACCCGAAGTAAACTGTTAAGGCCTGTGCTCCACTCAAAGACGTTTTATGTCCAAAAAGTTCTTCAGTTTCCATGGAGACCATTTGCTCGCTCTAGCGCTTAGCATATCTGTTCCTGCTTGAAGTGTTATCTCACAAAACTAGCACACAGATAACTAAACTGTCCTTAAGAATTTAAATTAGTCTAAGGAACAAAATATGACACTTCATAGAGGATACAATAACAAAAAAGCAAACATAGTTATTTTATTTAACTGACTAGACTGCCAGCTAACAGCATGGTGAGTGAATAGTAACGTTCAGGGACTTCTATGCTGTTCAGGGACTTGAATTCAGATATGTTGCATAAATCACATTTGGAAGTAAGGGAAGTGTACCACTGTCTCCTCTTCATGTTTAGATAAGATCTTCAGGCAGTGGTTCGCCATTCAGCTGGTTTCTAAGATCTCAACCTTTGGAGTTCTGTGCCAAAATAAAATGAGTTTATCTCTGCAACAAGGGAACACTTGTTACATTTTTAACATGAGTAAAGATCAGTACGTGTTCCTGGTGAGGAAGAAATAATTAAAGGACATAGGACTAATAGTTTCAGGCTTGCCTAAAACAAACACTTACAGACAGATTTTCCTTTGTAATGAAGCAGCTGTAGCTCCAACTTCCATCAGACTATAGAATAATATGTGAATAGAATTCCTGCAAAGGTCAACTCTGATTAAACTCTGAGTAAACTCTGAGTAAATTCTGAAGGTTTTATGTACACACAGTTCAAAAGAAGGCTCCAAAATGGTCATTTTGCCCTGTCTGTTCTCAACATACCTCAGGTTTTAAAAGGTTAAGTATAGGACCAACATAAATGTGTTTATCTTCTTTTATGAAACATACTATCAAAGGTTGATGCAAACTGATTTTTGGCAAATTCAATACACACACACACACACACACACATATATATATATATATATATATGTGTGTGTGTGTGCTTTTGATTTGAGTTTTTTATTCCCATGATATTTTGTTACATGTTTTGTTGCATAAACATATATGTTTATGTATATGAGTACTTCTCCTGTGTGACTGAATTGTATTGGACTGTATTTTAATTAAATTACAGTGTCTGTGTTTTGTCTTATACTCTTAAAACAACACTTCAACCTCATGCACTTGAAATATGCACATTAACTCATGCACTTTATACAGTGTGTACTACTACAGGTTTAAGGTTGAAGTTTGTCTGTGACCAGCTGAGAAACAGCAGATGTAAATTAGCTGCTAGGCCTACTCTGTAGCACATTTACATTCATGCATTCATTTATACTTATGTTTAATAATGTGTATTTGTCCCTTTTAAATAAAAAAAAATATTTATATAATAAATATATTTAAAAATTGTATGAGTGCCCTGCACAGCTCTGGAAACCTGCACAGGTCCGTGTGTCCCATAAGGTGTGAATGTAGACTGGTGGAAAGAAAAGCACGAGTTTCACACACAGATAAGCCCAACATGCAGCTCCACCAGCATGCGTGTGTGTGTTTGTGTGCAGTCCAGGTATTACTGGCGCGTATCTGACCATCTGAATGCTTGTGTGAGGGCATCAAATCACGACTCAAGTCCCACTCGCTCTGGTCTTGGCTATTTTTGTCAGTTTTTCTGTAGCACTCGAGGCTGAGCAGAGCAGCTCTGTGGCCAATAATTTAATCAATTTCAAAACCAAACGCTGCAAAGAAGCTTTGTCTTAGACTGGATCTCTGTTCTTACATCATCCTTATTCTTTCTTCACAGATCCACACACTCCCAAAAGAACATCCTTGTAGAAAAATTCCTTGCTTTTTAGTTCTTTTAAAGCATTAAGTCTTAGTTTCTACCATTTTTATACAAGCTTAATCTAAATAACAGAATCCTTTATGCTAAAAAAAAACTAACGCAAGTGGATTTCCATAATACTGTCCTGATTGGGGGAAAAATCAAAATACTATCTATATTAAGATAAAGAACAAACGTTTGAAACTCAGCAGCATATTAAAAAACTGATTTCATATTCATCTCAAAGAAAGAAAAATATAATGACCCCAGAGAAAATTCTACATGTTAATCTAATATAAGAGTTTATAGCTGCTCTTCTACGGAAAGCTGGATGTGCCAATCAAAAAAAAAAAATCTTTGAAACCAAAATGAAGATAAAGTAAATTAGAAAATGTAGGGGGTTATACAACTTCTCCTGTGTGGGGGTCACGGACCCCAGTGCTCCATTTCTCCGGTTTGTGTTATTTTCCTGATCTTGCCATGGTTGGGGGCTATCGATCCCAGTGGCTTTCCTCTGCTGCTTATCTATGGTCAGAATGTCTGCTTGGTTTGTATCTCGCGGAGTAAGTAACAAGCTTCTCACCGTATATTTAAAGTCGCACAGGAAGTGATGACTCTTGCGACCAATCAGCAGATTGCAGCGTCAAGCACCATCCCTTTGGGTTAGATTGGTAAGACTGGGACCCCAAGGGAAGTACATTCTGATATTCAAGATATTGTGGCACCATTCCTAGGTTTTGCCAGTGGAAACACCAAACATTGCTCACCGACCCACCCCGTACCGACCTGGACCCGTTGGTAGGGCTTCAGTTAGGGACAATACTCAGTTCTAGAGTCCATTAAAAGGAATTCATGGACAACATGGAAAAACTATTTCCTCACAAGCTGACTTGATTGAATGAAACTTAATTTACCAGCTGCACATTAAATGATGTGATGTTGTTCATAGGTTGTATTTACCTGATTTGAAAGATACATTACGTAACTTTTAAACCTTAAAACTCCACGTTGCTGACTCGTTTGATGGTACAGTGACATCTCTTATGTGCATTTCTGAGCCATCGCTACCCAGCAGCGTCCCGAGGCTGAAAAACCGAAGCTTGCCGCTTTACGCACCACATCACATGCTAGCAAGTGGATTTAAACACACCAGCCGTTCTGAGCACGCTTCATGGCTGATTGAGCAAGAAAGGCCTTATGACATTATTGGAGGAGGAGCAGAAAAGAAAAAGAGAACATACCAAGAGTCAAGACAGGACTGTCTTTTACTGTCTGGAGAGATCTCAGTACTAGTAGTTTGCTAGAAAGATGGAAGCTGGATTATCCGACAATAGGCGGCGCATCACTGAGAAAACAACAAAAGTTCTGTAATGCATCTTTAAGACATCGTAAAGACCACGTGATTTTTTTCTAAATTATGTTCTGATTGATTAAACCTGAGAAATTCAAAAGGATAAATCAAATGAATAGTGTCTTATTCTTAGATAGTCCTCGGTTTCTTTTTTATCAGACGTGTTCATTTGTCATACCTGATACCTGATTACCATCGAAACCGAAGACCATGTAATGAAAAAGGTCGTACTTTCCTTTTCATATAACTTAATTTAGAATAATGAAGGGTTTGAAATAGTTTCACTGGTTTTACAACAAAATTATTTTAACTTTCTCTGAGTAAACTTGAAGACAGACTGAAAAAATCTGAGTTGGAACGATTTGTTATAGAATCACCTGCGTGTCATTTTCCATGTAGCTGATAGCTGGAGTCTTGACTCTGCGTTGACCTTCAGTGGTCGGACCGAGCACACAGCGATACTGCTGAGGACTTTATTGGATCTGTCATGACTCAGAGCAGACCAGAGGTCTCATGCTTTCCTGTACAACATTAGTAGGAAGGCGGAGAGGCTGGCTGAGCTGCCGAGGAACAAGTCTCCGGATCTGCTCGTCTCATTAGCGTTTGAATTGTAACCCGAGGCCGAGTAGGGGGCTGTGCCATGCAACACACACATCAGATACCCCGCACACCCAGAAACACAAACTGCGGCACACATTCAGAAACATGTTGGGGTTGTGGTGTTTGGTTTAAGCGTGCGTGTCGGTCCTCTGAAGCTGCCTCTCATATGTCTTAATCATTTGTCCTCCAGGCTCGGACACAGTGTCTGCAGCACACACAGAAATACGACGAGCTGCATGTTGTTATCCTCCTGAGCCTGGAAGTAAAACTGCTGCTTCAGCTGTCTGCACATACCAAACAATGTGCGTTAGAGGGTGTGACAGTATATCATGATGCAATAGTTTGTGATACAGAAATGTGACATTCAGCACAGCTGGAAATTAGGTCAGCAGCTCAGAAAGTATTCAGATCACATTGTTTTTTAGGGTTTATGTGTCAGAGATTCAGTTTTACATGAATAAAACCATCATGGCAAACAGAAAAAAATGTCTAAAAACACAACAAAAGCTTAATCTAGAAAAACCTTTAATATATGGCTCTGCTTTGAAGTAAGAAATTTCATAAGAGCTTTAATATTTCTTTATAAGGGTCTACAACTTGACTGCAATTTCATCAGCTCCACCTGTCCACCTGCTTGTTAACACAAATATCTAACCAGCCAATCACGTGGCAGCATCTAGTCATGTAGACATGGTGAAGAAGACTTGCTGAAGTTCAAACTGAGCATCAGAATGAGGAAGAAAGGAGATTTAAGTGGCTTTGAATCTGGCATGCTTGGTGGTCTGAGTATTTTTTGGGATTTTCACACACAGCCATCTCCAGGGTTTCCAGAGAATGATCTGAAGAAGAGAAAATATCCAGCGAGCAGCAGTTGTCTGGACCGGAATGTCTTGTCGATGTCAGAGGTCAGAGGTCAGAGGAGGATGGGTAGATTGGTTGGAGATGATAGAAAGACAACAGGAAGTCAAATCAGCACAGGTTCCAACCAAAGTCTGCAGAACATCATCTCTGAACACACAACACGTCCAACAACAATATAGATCCATTAGACCTGTGGTCCCTGACCTATTTTCCCAGGAGACCCCCGTCATGCAACTCCACCTGCCCTGTGTTGAAACTATGCTTGGCTCTATGCTTTCATTAACCAGTTTCTCACCATAAATGATGCGTTCTGGTTGACTCTGGTTGGTAATTACCTTACCATATCCTTACTTTTTTATTTTGTTTGTTTGTTTTTAAGAAAATGCAAAAAAAATTGTTATAGAGGGTTTTTTTATGTCACAAAGCTCAAATCATCTCCAACTGGTTCCTTGAACATGACGATGAGTCCACTGCACTCCAGATCTCCATCCAAAGACTTGAAGTATTTCCTGACACCTGTAGGAGCATCAGATTAGTATACTCCTTGGGGTCATATTTAGCAGCTTGAACAAATTACATATGAGCTCTAATTGGCAAGAGGAGTTGTAGGACACACTGGAACACTGAACGGTGAGGTGAAAGGAGGACCTGGCAACTAAAACAAAAGTGAGCAATGCTCACAGGCAGACCGATGAATAACTGAACAAAGGTGTGAAGTAAAAGCAAAGTAAAAAGTAAAAACTGCTTATTTTCTTTTCTTTGAACTGGGTAATACTTAAACCAGCAGGGTGCTATATTATTCTGTGGAGATTATACTCAGAAGTTCTCGCAGGAGTTCTCAAAGGGTTGGCTGGTAACCATAGCAACACATAAGCATGTGATTGCCGGTACATTCCCTGATACCTGAGAACATATTTTGGTCTAGGTTTTTTTTTTATGAAATGTGAGATAAAAAGTGAGACCCTCTATTTTCTGTGTTCATATTATTGACTGATGAGGTCCAGCTGCCCACATGACAGATGTTTCTGTTCTTTGCGAACCCCACAGAAGAAAAATAAAGCCACTGAGAGACAGGCTGGTGATGAAAAGGCAGAACTTTCCTCGGTCTAATCTGGGCCAGCAGAATTAAAATAAAGGTTTGGACACGATAAAAAAAATTGGTTAAATTAAAAGCTCATATGAAGCTGTAATTCTGCAGCTCACGCACACACATGCATCCGAGTCAGACGCACAAATCATCCATTGAAAACTCATTTAATGTCTGTCTCCTGCCAAACAGCCGCTGCGATTACCGTCTCCTGATTACAGGTATTACGCCACTCTTTTTTTATTCTCTTTGAAGGTACATTATGTCTGCAGGGAGCTGCACACACACACTCACTGCAGACACACAAAATGCAAACACACAGTGCATATCGGTTGCGACAGCTTGTCATTATAGCTCAGCCACACTCAGGCAGGGCTCACTGGTAAAAAAAAAAAGCCCAATCAGCAAGTCATCAAACTCCGTCTCGCATAATAAATTCACTGCATACATCAGTTTATTCATGGAAACACCTCATTTAAATCTTGATGGACTTGACCCCCCTCAGTTAAGCCCTCTGGGATCTATTATCAAAGCCGACAGGAGAGCAGACGTAAACCTCTCTCATGTTGTTAACTTCTTCCTCACTTCACTTAGCTTTAAATGTTTCATTTACTTTGAATTAACATTAAGCCATAAAAATCACACTAACAATGTCTAAGACATCTCCTTGTCGCCAAACTGGCAGCTCTGCGAGGCCACTTCCATTTCCTGGTCAAACAAACAAGCCTCTGTAAAAACTGAAATAATACTGAGCAGTCTGAGAACAGGATTATAATAAGGAGCTGTCATGCAGTTATGTAAAAGGCTTTAATAAGTAATTGCTTTCCTCAGTGCTTTGCACATATAAACAAACCCAAATAAAACTACTCAAAATAAACACAATGTTTCTGACACTTTGACCAATTTTATGCATGATGTGCAGGACTTTAGCGCTTCGCTAATATCAGCTGTGTGAATGAATGTCACCTGTTAATGGACCAAAAGTCCTGCTTTTAATTGCTGAGGAGGTTTTAGAGGTGAGAGGGAAAGCGGAAAGATTGCTGAAGTTTTATTGTCTACATCACCGGAGTCTCCTGTTCTGTGTGAGTATATGATGACTTATCAGTGAAATATAATTAGTTTTCCACTCTGGTACCTGAGAAAGGTGGTTCAACCTGGATATACCTGCGGTAAAACATCTGTAAAACTCTTCAGGTCCACTTTTTTAGCTTCTACTTCTGCACTTTTACTTATGACTTTACTAATTCCTAGATTAATGGGGCTACTTCTTTCTACTACTTCTTCAATTCAAAGGTGTTTTTATTCAAAGTAATGTAGAGTTTACATAGGAGGAGATAAAAACATAATCAGTTTCTACTGTGTTCCAGGTGAATTTCCTTTGACACTGTGTTGTATGTCTGGATTCTGACACATCTGTAATAATCTCACATGTCTCAGCTTTCTCTTGAGAACACGATTATACATGCAGCCCTTAAAGTGGTGAAGATATATTCTATTTATTCTGTATGTTGATTCAGACAGGAGACAGAAAAAGTAGGCCTCATGAAGAAGAGAGGCATTGCACAAGGTTTAATGGTAAGCATTAGTGCTAAAGCAAACTTTGTTGCAAATAAACACACGTGATTGGGCAATTATAATTATACAGCACAAGCCCATCACTTAGCTCCATCCGTGTAGTATATTGGGTGGAAATAAATGAAGCAAGTAATGAATTCTTACTGTACTCCACCCAGACAATGATCTCCTGCAGACTGTGTTCAGAAATGCTTGTTTGTCTTTGGTCTGTCTTGTATGTTTGGGTGAAGAAAGTCATGAATCATACACACACCCTCATTCATTGTGCAACGTCGGCCCTGAGCTTTGCAACAAGAACTGGGCAACTTCCTTCAGGGGATAAATAAAGAATTTGTCACTTTATTTGTTCATTCATTTAATTTAGTTTCATTGTAGAGCTTGAAGTTTTCTTTGAGTTTTTTTTTTTTTTTTTTTTTTTTGAGGGGGGGGGGTCTATGTAAGGTTTCATTTTATATGATTATATGATTTATATGATTAATTGTTAAATGTTTTTAAGACGGAAAATAAATTATTTAACTTTTCTATCTTTCTGACTTAATGTGACTTCAGGTTGTATTTTAGGGTGAGTCAGTTCAGGTGGTCAGCATCACACATGTGGGAATGTACACATATGTACATTTAGAATGATTTGTTGATCACAATATGAGTAACTGGATTTATTACATTTTGTGATTTTGTAGATTCATTGTGATTTGTAAGTAGTAATGCATTTGTAAAATTAAATAAATTAAATAGGAAAAAATATTAAAAGAAACTATATTGCTTTTAAAGAAAATATCAAATATTTTATTTATGAAGTTCAAAAAATGATAAATTCTATTAAAATTCATCATTAAAAATGAATTTATTTATATAAAATGTTAACTATATAAATTTAAATTACAATTTTTTTTACAAAATATACATTAATTCACAATAAATGAAAAGATTAAATGCATGTATATATTTATATATATACTTGCAGGAGGGACCATAGGGGTCGGGTGCATTGTGAGTTGGGGAGCTGCCAGAGGCGGGGACCCTGGCGGTCTGATCCTCGGCTGCAGAAGCTAGCTCTAGGGACGTGGAATGTCACCTCTCTGGCGGAGAAGGAGCCTGAGCTGGTGTGCGAGGTTGAGCGGTTCCGGCTAGATATAGTTGGACCTCGACGTACGGCTTGGGCCCTGGAACCACTGTCCTTGAGAGGGGCTGGACTCTCTTCCATTCTGGAGTTGCTCCTGGTGAGAGGCGCCGAGCGGGTGTGGGCATGCTCATTGCCCTCCGACTTGGCGCCTGTATGTTGGGGTTTTCCCCGGTGGACGAAAGGGTAGCCTCACTCCGCCTTCGGGTGGGGGGACGGATCCTGACTGTTGTTTCTGCTTATGCACCAAATAGCAGTTCAGAGTACCCACCCTTTTTGGAGTCCTTGCAGGGGGTGTTGAAGAGCACTCCTTCCGGGGACTCCCTCATTCTGCTGGGGGACTTCAATGCTCATGTGGGCAATGACAGTGAGACCTGGAGGGGCGTGATTGGGAGGAATGGCCCCCCTAATCTAAATCCGAGTGGTGTTTTGTTGTTGGACTTCTGTGCTCATCATGGACTGTCCATAACGAACACCTTGTTCAGACATAAGAGTGTCCACATGTGCACTTGGCACCAGGACACTCTAGGCCACAGTTCCATGATCGACTTTGTAGTCGTGTAGTCGGACTTGCGGCCGCATGTTCTGGACACTCAGGTGAAGAGAGGGGCGGCGCTGTCAACTGATCACCACCTGGTGGTGAGTTGGCTCAGATGGTGGGGGAGGATGCTGGTCAGGCCTGGCAGACCCAAGCGTGTTGTGAGGGTCTGCTGGGAACGTCTGGCGGAGTCCCCTGTCAGAAAGTCAGAAAGAAATGGGAGTTTCAACTCCCATCGCCGGCAGAGCTTCAACCATGTCCCGGGTGAGGCGGGGGACATTGAGTCCGAATGGGCTGTGTTCCATGCCTCTATTGTCGAGACGGCCAGCCGCAGCTGTGGCTGAAGGTCGTCGGTGCATCGGGGGTAACCCCCGAACTCGTTGGAGGACACCGACAGTAAGGTAAGCTGATGGGTATCGGTGGGCTAAGTGGAGCACAGCTTCGGCGGTTGCTAAGGCAAAAACTCGGGCATGGGAGGAGTTTGGAGAGGCCATGGAGAATGACTTCCGGACAGCTTTGAGTAGATTCTGGTCCACCATCCGGCGACTCAGGAGGGGAAAGCAGTGCTCCGTCAACACTGTGTACAGTGGGGATGGGGGGCAGCTGACCTCGACTCGGGACATTGTGAGGCGGTGGAAGGAATACTTCAAAGACCTTCTCAATCCCACCAACATGTCTTCCGATGAGGAAGCAGAGTCAGGGGTAGCTGGTGCTGGCTCTCCCATCTCTGGGGCTGAGGTCACTGAGGTGGTTAAAAAGCTCCTCGGTGGCAAGGCCCCGGGGGTGGATGAGGTCCGCCCAGAGTTCCTTAAGGCTCTGGATGCTGTAGGGCTGTCTTGGCTGACACACCTCTGCAGCATCGCGTGGACATCGGGGACAGTTCCCCTGGACTGGCAGACTGGGGTGGTGATCCCCCTCCTCAAAAAGGGGGACCGGAGGTGTGCTCCAACTACAGGGGGATCACACTCCTCAGCCTCCCCGGCAAGGTCCATTCAGAGGTGCTTGAGAGGAGGATCCGTCGGATAGTCGAACCTCGGATTCAGGAGGAGCAATGTGGTTTTCGTCCCGGTCTTGGAAGAGTGGACCAGCTCTACACCCTCTTCAGGGTCTATGAGGGGGCATGGGAGTTTGCCCAATCAATCTACATGTGCTTTGTGGACTTGGAGAAGGCATTCGTCCGTGTCCCCCGGGGACTCCTGTGGGAGGTATTCCGGGAGTATGGTGTGCCGGACTCGCTTGTACGAGCTGTCCGGTCCCTGTACGACCAGTGTCAGAGCTTGGTCCGCATTGCCGGCAGTAAATCAGAATCGTTTCCAGTGCAGGTTGGACTCTGCCAACGCTGCCCTTTATCACCGATTCTGTTCATAACTTTTATGGACAGAATTTCTAGGCGCAGCTGAGGCGTTGAGGGGATCCAGTTCAGTGGCCTCAGGATTGGGTCTCTGCTCTTTGCGGATTATGTGGTTCTGTTGGCTTCATCGGGCTGTGATCTTCAGCTCTCACTGGAGCGATTCGCAGCCGAGTGTGATGCGGCTGGGGTGAGAATCAGCACCTCCAAGTCCGAGACCATGGTCCTCAGTCGGAAAAGGGTGGAGTGCTCTCTCCGGGTCTGCAATAGGGTCCTGCCCCAAGTGGAGGAGTTCACGTATCTCGGGGTCTTGTTCACGAGTGAGGGAAGGGAAGGAGATCGACAGGCGGATCGGTGCGGTGTCTGCAGTGATGAGGACTCTGCATCGGTCTGTCGTGGTGAAGAGGGAGCTGAGCCAAAAGGCAAGGCTCTCGATTTACCATTCGATCTATGTTCCTACCCTCACCTATGGTCATGAACTGTGGGTAGTGACTGAAAGAATAAGACTGCGAGTACAAGCGGTCGAAATCAGTTTTCTCTGCAGGGTGGCCAGGCTCTCCCTTAGAGATAGGGTGAGAAGCTCTGTGATCCGGGAGGGGCTCAGAGTAGAGCCGCTGCTCCTCCACATTGCTAGGAGCCAGATGAGGTGGCTCGGGCATCTGGTTAGAATGCCTCCTGGACGCCTCCCTGGTGAGGTGTTCCGGGCACTTCCCACCGGAAAGAGGCCCCAGAGAAGACCTAGGACGCGTTGGACGGACTACATCTCTCGGCTGGCCTGGGAAAGCCTCGGGATCCCTCCGGATGAGCTGGTGAATGTGGCCGGGGAGCGGGAAGTCTGGGTTTCCCTGCTTAGGCAGCTGCCCCCGCGACCCGACTCCGGATTAGCGGCAGAAAATGCATGTATGGATTTGTATATATATATACACATATCTTAAAAATGTAAATTTTGTTTTATTGCTTATTTTTCCACATATTTAATTTCAGGTTGTTCATAATATATCACATATCACTTAATTATGACGTCCCATCTTGTTTGAATTCATGCTTGTGTTGTTCTTCCTCTCAAATGTAAGTCGCTTTGGATAAAAGCGTCTGCTAAATGACTGTAGAATAGAATAGAATAGAATAGAATAATGGTTTTAGGACTGTTATATACATGCTATATACATATATATATATAAATATGTATATATATATATGTGTGTGTGTGTGTGTGTGTGTGTGTGTGTGTGTGTGTGTGTGTGTGTGTGTGTGTGTGTGTGTGTAAGCTGCTGCAACCAGCTGCTGTTGCTCCTAAACTGGACTACGTTGACCAGACAGCAGCGATACCTGAAACTCGAAGGTCTCGTCAAACAGCGGGTCGTCCTGGTTCTGAGCAGCGGTGCGCGTCCTCTGCTCGGCACAGTCAGCCGGAACGCCATGCAGCTCCAGAACCACATACGGGTCGATGACCTCCCCCTTGGCTCCTGAGCCCTGGGGCTTAGGCAGGTTGTGGGCACTGATCACCTGCACAGCAGAACACACAATTGCTCATGATAGGTCTGCTAAACCAACAGTCAGGTTTTACTTGCTGTGGTCGTCCCCTCTGTTCATCCTAAACCTGAAGATGTCCTTCCTGCTCTGAACTGAAAGTAAATCAATCGTTTATCATCATTAGTTTAGAGTATTTTCATCTCAGTCAGGCGAGTGTTTATTTTGATTTAGTTTGTTGTTGCTGTGTTTGATAGTATGCAGGTATCTTTTGTAAATTAGTGATTCAGGTTTTGTTCTGAAGCCCTGACAGCTCCAAGTAACCGGGTGCAACTTCAGATATACAAACAGTAGCAAATATCTTCTAGATTGCTACAAGAAAAGTGGAAAACAAGTGAAAAACAGGGTTAGGAAAAGCTTGTTGTTGCCATGCCAACTCATTAGGTCCCATGAACCAACCATCTGAGAGCTTTATGAGTCATTGTGTTCAAATATTAAGGTGCTAATTTCAAAGATGTAGCTCTTCATTAATGGATCATTTTTGACAGGCCTGGTAAAAATCCCAAATTTATTTGAGAAATGTAGACTATATATTTTTTACAATTAAAAGGCAACCCCCTGAAATTATCTTATTATCCATGGGGGTCCCAACCACCAGTTTGAGAACCACTGCTTAATAAGACAGACGAAGGGTTCAGTATCTGTCTTTAGAAAAGAGCATAAATGGGCTTTAAGTCAGATTACGATCACACTGCAGGTCCTAACGCTCAAATCAGTGTTATCATTTCAATGCAGACTTCAGTGTGCTTCAGGTAAATACGGATGCTACACTTGTTTGTGTGTGCATAGTTATTGAGCAGTAAGAGCCTAGAATAATTCAGATATAGATTTTTCCATGTTTCGCCTCCTCTGGCGCAGATTTCTGACGTCTATCTCGCTTCAATGACATAAAGGCCGGATGAAATGCAACATGACCGTTCAGACTGAGGTCACTTTGAAAAAGATCCAATCAAGTATCACATGTGAAAGTAGACTGGGTCGGATTTGAAAAAGTCAGATTTGTAATAAAAAGATAAGATATGGGTCACATGTTAGCAAAAAAGTCGGTCTTGAATCACTTTTGCCTGCAGTGTGAACAAGCAGCATTATGCATTTTTAGGTCTATTAATCATGTCAGTTAGATTTACTCCTGATTTATTTGCTTATGGCTCTTTTAATAATTATTTAGTAATCAAATCGATATTATGCCTTACAGGTACATATTTTTGGATGGCTGAAAAACAAACTCAAGGCTTTAAAATGGAAGTTATTAATCTAATGACTTGATGCCACTATGGATACTTCTAGCTCCCACATGAGGTATGTGTTTAATTCTCAATCTGAACAAATCTGCAGATTTTCACCAATCACATCATAACATGATTGATTGATTATATGATTGATATAATGATTTATCTGTCTTTATTAAATTTGGTCTATTGTAATTCCCAAAAATAGGCCAAACTACAAAACAAGAGCAACTTTTTCCCGTAAATATGGACGATAACAGCAAGTACGACCTGTTTCACTTAGCAATGCTCATCCATTTGATTCCAGACAAATGTTGTAAATGAAAGAACAGCATCTGAACCTTGACACGCAGAGTTTGAGGTGGGACTCCTGGCACGCAGCCGTGAGTGTGGGCACTGAAATATGACACCTCATCTCTCATTACAGCAGGTCGGAGGACGTAACCACACCCTCCGTTCTGCGAGAAACGGCCTCGGTGAAGGTCCAGCATGGCGCCGGGCGTCTGCTGGTTCAAGGCCACAAGCTGGACCCCTCCTTTCCAGTACCCTTGTGGGTTGGGGTTACTGGAGTCCAGACGCACTGAGCTTGGTCGTACCCTGGTTAGGGTTCGCTTTGTGAACATTACAAGGTCCTCCGGGCTCTCGCTGGTCAGCCGCCCGGCCTCTCCTTCACCCAGGGAGCACATAGTCCAGTAAGGCAGGTCAGGTGGATTGGGCGAGTTGGGTGAGGATGGGCTGCTGGGGGGCGACTGCTGCTGAGCCTTCTTGTAACTGGCTCTCTGGCTGTAAAAGCTGCGGCTGCCGGTCCGAGCAATAGCTACCAGGTCTGACAGCTCTTTGTGGAGACGGAGCTTCCTGGGTTGAGATGGAGGAGGCACCACCAAGACCACACCCAGCTCCTCCTCACCAGGAATAGTCATTCTCCTTCCTGCCAAGGGCCCCCCTCCCCCTATCTCCTCATCCTCCTCTGACACCTCCCCATCAGAGCCCTCCTGCTCCACAGGAAGCTTTTTCCCCACTATAAGAATGCGTCCCTTCAGCTGCTCAGGGGAGGGTAAGGTTGTGGCCCGGCCTCCCAGGCTGACTGGTAGTGCCTCTGGAGTGTAAAGACGGGATCCAAACACCTTCTTTAGATGGTGTGCCATAGTACGCTGCTGGGCAGGAGAGCAGCGCTGACACAAGTACAACAAGAGAGGGTACTGGGAGGTCAGGAAGCCATATTTATTGACCACTTCTAGTGCAGAGCGGATAGTGACAGGTGCATGATGGTGGTGATGGTGATGATGATGATGGTGCCGAGAGATATCTGGTCCATAGTCAACGCCAAGCAGAGGTTCCCCCTCTGGGCCATCAGTGACTCCAAGCTCCAGGCATCGGCAGCCGGACTGCAGAGCCTTGATCAGTCCTCCCAGGTCTGCTCTCCCATGAACCTGGTCATCCAGCAGGTAGGAGCGGTATGAGGTGCTGAGGGAGAAAAACGAAAGAAAAAAATTAAAAATAAATCCCAGCGAGGCAATAATTCAAGCTTCAGACTGCTTTAGCAGCATTGTTTTTGTATTCTCTTTCTTCAGACTTCTTTTTTAGTTATGCAATAGTTATGAAATACAGCCAGGACGGCTCACAAGTACTGGGGGAACCCCTTTGCAGTTTTCCAGAAGCAAGCTAATCAGAAGAAAGTAGGCTTTCACAATGTGATACATTCTTCAATGGCCTCAGGATTTAAAGTGGCTTATTTCAACCCTGGTCAAGAAATATCAACCAGCGTCCTCACCTCCATTTCAGTCTCAGGCTATGGAAGACACGTCTCAGATTTCAGTCTGACTTCATAAGGCTCACAAGGCAACTGAAGAGCAGGCTTCAATTCCAGCAATTCTTGTTTGACCTAACAGCAGGTTCTGATACAGTAAAATATTGCACAGACGTATTCCTACAAAAAGAAACACATCCTATCTCATGAAGGGGGAGCCCCAAGGCTCCATGCTGGTCCCCCTTCTGTTTGTAATGTACACTACTTCCTTTGGTCCAGTCATCTATTCACATCTTAAATCTGATTTCACACCACACTTTCCATTCCTCAAATACGATCCCACGGTTTCAGTATGAATCTGCATGTTTGTCAGAGATGTAGGAACACCACCCTGCGGTAAGCCTCTCTAAGACATAAGTTGTTGGTCCTCCCAGCCAATCAGCCAGACATTTAATCAAAATATGTGATGACTGGTGACCAATCTCAGCCACATTTATTTGTACTTTACTGCTTCAATGTGCCATTCAAGCACCTGATGTTCCTCACTGACCTCCACTGATTGCCCATGGCTGCCTGTATCCACATCATGTAACTAACATTGCCCACATGACTTTTGTGTCTGCAGCAGTGATTTAAACTCAGTCATACAGGCATACTTCCTCTGGACCACTTCCTCTCAGGAGCATCATCTGGTTCTCCCATCCCTTCATAAAAGGCTGTCTCAATCCAGACTCCATGATGGTGTAACAAGCCACCAAATGTAAAAGAGGAGCATCCCCCTCCCTTCACAAGTCTGTACATCCTAGATCACACTTGCATGGCTTTTATTTACATGTTGCACTTGTATTGTTCTATTTTTATAGATTCGGCGATTCATTATTAACTAAATGGAAATACAGTATTTTATTTCTGGTAAAATCTCAAGTAGGAGGGAAACTATATCAAAGATGTTTTTAAAAGCACTCCCCCCCCCCCCCCCAAAAAAAAATGCATACACTGTTTACTTAGTACCTTTCAGAAGGGCTTCAGCAACTTAAAAAAGGCACAAAATGACCAAACATATTGTGTAATATAATACTGGAACAATGTGTCCAACTTAATGTGCATATTTTTTCTCTAATGCTGGTTTTAGTGGTAGTTTTCACACAGCAGTGAGTAAACAGAACCATCTGGCGGATAAGTTAAAGGAGGCAGAAAGTGGATTCATTCAGAGCCATGTGTGGATACTCTGACAGTGCAACAAAGTGGCTAAAAACTGTGCTTATGTGGCAGAGCTTGGTTTAGAAAAAAAAACATTTTCCTCATGCTGAAATCACACACGAATCAACTGAACACCCCAGATGAGACGTGTCACTTTTTTCTCTGCACTGTTGTACAGATGCATGTATGGATCTGTGCAGAGCTGAAACTACAAACAGTACCTGAAATTAACACGCAAATGTAATCTGATCTGTGGGTATCAGGTCATCCGTGTGCACAGATACACTCTGTGAGCATAGGAAGCTTTTAGGATATGGAGATAATCACACTTGAGGTCAATTTAAAAATCTAGTATGTACATTTGAGAATAGTTAGGTGTTTACTGAGGACATTGAACAGCATGTGCAACCCAAGCAGCATTAGGTAAAACTCTGTTTCTCTTTGGTGTTTGTGCTCAGCAGGCAAATTTCACTCAGTAGGTGGGTTTCCATTACCCCTAGCACTACGCAAAACCTAGATATCGCAATAAAAAACCAGTAATGGAAACACCAACATTTCGAAAAACCTCTCGAACATCACTAAAAAGTTTTTACTCTCTCATGAGGTGTTTTTTTTTTAGACGTGTTGGTATAGAAGTATAATGGAAACACTTTTTTCACATTTACACGTCCCTGGACATGACATAAGGGGTCCCATTACCGGTAAAGATGGCAACATATGAGTAGCCGCAGGAGGAGACGTAAGTCTTTTTACAAATAATTATAGTTTGATAGCAAACAACAGCAAAAAGAAAGAGTTTTTACAAAAAATTTGAAATCTCCTTCTTCCTCAAAGTTGAGTCTCACAAGATGAGATTTCAAGAGAATAACGTCTAATGCGCCAAACACCATTCAATGGAAACGCCTGCAAATCGCAATTGTACTTTGTTGAAATTTTTGACATATCGCTTTTATTTTGCGAAATACTGTAATGGAAACACAGCTAGTGTATTTTATTTGTTGCATGTTTATATAAACATCTAGAGAGATGCATGTGTGCAACATTTCTTCAGAGAATCAAATCCTGAAAAGTTGGTTAAATTTTGGATGGGAGTGATGCTAAGGACATAGTTTTTGAATATAAAACAAAGCTTGCTATTGGTCAATATTTGCTGTGTTCAGATCATTTTAAGACTCAGTTCTTGGTTTTCCATTAGCTACTTTTGATGCCCGGGAATGATGTTCTTCCCCGATTCTGAGCATTTCAGAAAGTTTCCGGTTTTTTCCATCCCATTTTTTTACTGTAAATAAGGGTGAACAATAATGTTATAATTTGTCTTTGGGTATAAATAAGGTATATTTTAATTTAAGGTATATTGAAGTGTTTCTGGTTGCTAAATCACATATCCTGTTTTTTTTTTTGTATGCAATGTTTTCAAAAACTAACTTTTTGCATATGCAAGATCAATAATAAAATTGGTGCAGGAATTCTATGGCAAAATCCCTGGCGAGTCATTGATTAACCTTATACCACATTTGATACAGTTTCCGAGACCTGTTGCACCACTTCATGGTAAAGACTTTGCTCAAAACTGCAGATTTGCTGAAACTCTCAGCAGTTTTAAATCAAGGTTAAAAACTTTTCTATATGCTGCCTTTTATCAAAGCATCTGTAAATTTGTTAAAAGTCAAAATTAAAAAGAAATTCTTAAAAAGACAGGCAGCCAGTAAAGGGAGTAAAAGTGGAGGAGAGACTGGTCAATCCCAGAATAAAGGACTTTTAGGTTTGGTTTCTCCTGCCAGCGTTGAAATTATGTCTCAGTATTTTAATGTGAAGAGAAAAACGTTTTGGTTTCGTAAATGGTTCCGTAGGGATGTGATACTCATGTTCATCATTATCATCATCATCATTTAATATTCTGCAGCGGTTGTTTTTCTTTCCTGTTCTAAATCCTGGCCTCTTTTATTGTCTCCAAATTTATTGTTTGTTCATCCTGCTAATCCAGAAGTTCTGCCAAAGTCTTTTGGTTTTCCCATGTTAAGTATTGCACTAACCTAAAATCCTCTATACACAAATTCAAAATATTGCCCAACCCACCTGACGTAGTAGTGGGACAGAGGCAGGTTCATGTCCTGGCAGACCCCCAGGTGCTCTGGGTCCAGCAGCTGGCATTCAGGGGACTGCAGGTAAAGAGCAAATCCATCCAGACCCAGCAATCCTCTCTCTCTGCCCTGGGCCGATGGCTCGTATCGCCTCAGGAGGTCCCAGCAACCCTCGGTTGTAGCCAGAGACAGACCCTGCTCCGTCTCCAAGAAGAGGCGAAGGTCCTGAGGATCCAGACACTCCCGATCCTGGGACAGCTGCACCAGCAGGAAGTAGACGTCGGGCCGAGTGCAAAGCTCACAGTAGGCCTCCTGGAACTCCTCACGTGTCACATGGGAGGTCAGCTTCTCCTTGCTGCGCTGGATCTCTTTGAAACGTAGGCGAACCTGAGGAAAGAGGCAAAACTGTTTCCAGAGCTGCAGGGAGAAAATCAGCTCAACCTTTTAGATCATTTGGGATGTTTTTGTCATTTCAGATCGTGTTTCCCTATAAGAGATTAATTTTTTTGGTTGTTTGTTTTGTTTGAAAGAAAGTGTTTCACTTAAAGAACTTCAAAATCCAACAGCTTAAATTTTTCTTAAAGGTCAACAAGACACATATATATATATATATATATATATATATATATATATATATATATATATATATATATATATATATATATAAATCACACTTAGGACCACAGTTAGGGTCCCACACGGGTTCCTCAAATAAACTGCTTTAAGAATGCGATAAATTCAAATGTTTTCCACTGTCAAAGCTGAAATCTCTCCTTCAGCTTCATTAAAAATCTGAACTGTTACATTAACGTAGCAGGTTGAATAATTTACATTACTAATCTTATTTCAGTGGGAACATTAAATTGAATAACAAAGCACAATGCAGCCAGTATTCCTCCCTCCTCTATTGTCAGGTTCCCCCTCATCTCTATCATTTCATCTTCTGCTCTCTGCCCATACTTGCAGGAATATCCCCTCAACGGTAGCAAAACTATGCTGCTACCAGTCATCTTCTCACCTGTCCGAGCCAAGGCAGCTTTTTATCTGCACGTTTGCAGAGTAAATCTGCCTGTATGTGCCAGAAAGCCTGAGTGTATCTCCCAAATCCAAACTAACAAACGCAGCGTAGCTACAAATCTATTGTGGTGACAGATTAAATGTCCCACTGAGCCACAAATCCCATTTAAAAAGAAATCACTCGTTGGGGCTGAAGTGTCACCTGCAGTTCAGGGTTTGTTTTATTTTTAACCAGAGGCTTAACTAAACTGAGTCAAGACTCTAAATTCCCAACCCTGTATTATCAGTTTTATTATGAATTCATCAGACTGTGAATGTTATTGTTCTCAGTACTGAAGGTTTTGCTTTAACCCTCTGGGGTCTATGAACCTGTCCAAATGGCACATCTGATTTGAGACGAGTTAACAGCCAGAAGCAGATTCACAGTCTCCATTCCAACTTCTGCCAACAGTACGGACTGCAAACTACAAACCAGTTTTGACAGTGTATTGATAGACCAGTGAGTTATGATAAAAAAAATGTGCAGCATACTTTTTCCAGGTATATGACAGTCATGTTTGGTGAAGGCAAAAATGATAAAAATGGCCAATTCTAACAAAACTGCTACCAAGAGAAAAAAAAAGCCTAAAAAAACCTTAACAGCACCTTTCCATCACATCAACCAATCAGAAAATTATATGACAATGTGATGCATTTGGTTGCTGAGGAAGAGGAGAAGTTGTGGTAGTGCCCAAAATCTACTAAAAGCAGATTAAAGTACTGCTTCCTGGTAAAATAATAACAATTATCTATTTGGCGTCTTGTGGTAATAACTGATAATTTTATAAACAGTTGTACAAAAACTGGCAACATTGCTGCATTTAGATGTAAATAGTTGTTTATAACTTTGTTTATTACTAAATTTGTGCACAAGTTTTTTTTTATGAAATCATTTCCAACCATAAAAACGGTTTCCTAAACATCTTAAAATATATCGAACTTTGTCCCACTCAGATTTGAGTTTTTTTGTGCAATCTTAGGTCCAGTGTGTAAATACAGAATGTAAAAAATAAGTAAATAAATAAATAACAGTAAAATCACTCAAGTGAGGTTGTGCTGAAAGAATGATTCCAAACAAGGCAGGTAAACTCTTTAAAGGTGGAATAAAAAGGTAAAAACAAAAGGAGTAAAAAGCGGCATCTTATACCATCCAGAGGGTTGAAAACAGCTTCTTGCTGTGGCTCCAAACAGCTGGACTAGAGTAGTGAGAATAAATTAAACCACTTGAGTTACTCGGAATAAAAGAAAAGAGCTTAAACTCTATAAATACTTGTGGAGTTGAAGGAAACACAGATTCAGATGGAAATTAATTACAGTGATTGATAAAACTGGTCATAAACCCACGTTTCACACCCCTCACCTTCGCCTCCTTGATGCCTGGACACAGTTTACAGATGGTAGCGACGGCTACGTCCTCTGAGACGATGCCGTAGCCGTCTTCGTCCACCTGTGCAAACTCTGTTGCCAGCCACTCGCTCCTCATCTTGCTTCCCAAGCTGCCTTCTACGGCCACGCCCCCTCCATCACCCAGTCCTGCTGTTACTCCTCCGCTACCTCCTCCAGCTCCTCCAATGATCGAGGGATGGGCCAGCAGGTGGCGCAGGCCAGTCACCCAGATGTTAGCCACATCCGCTGACAATGCAACCAAGTCTAGAGACTGCAGGAAGCAATGAGTAATCAGGATTAGTGGAGGGATGGTGAGATTTTCCCTCCTCATATGAAATAAATCTTTTACCTGATATTCATCACCATGTATGATGGAGAAGGCGGCTTCCTCTGCCAGGTGTTCAGACAGAGGACCGTTATGGAGGAAAGTCTCTGTGCTTTTCCCGGTACGGACCTCTCGGATGCTGGAGACGTCCAGCCGAGCCCGATCCGCATCCTTCTTGGACGGTTCCCAGCGTAAGCAGCTCAGATCCGAGTCCAAGGTGAAAAAGCGACAGTAAACCCTGGAGTTAGGCCGAATCTTTTTCAGTTCACACCCGCCTTGCATGAACGCCAAGCAGTCGGCTGCACTGCTCACCTGGAATAAAGCAAAAAATCTTCAAAGGTGCAACAAAGTCTTGTGAATCTTGTTTTTCTGATGAATTCATGCGTAGTATCTCTACGCGATCAAGTTAATTCTGCACCTCTATTGCAGACCCATGAAACCTTCCATTTGTTTGTCAGACTAAAAACATAAGTGGAGAGAAAAAAAGGCTAGAAAGAGTGAAATACCTTCTTTTCAGAGGGCATGCTGCTAAAGGACACCGTCTTCTTTCTGCCACCACCTGCTTTCTGCACCGAGGGATCCTGGGAAGAAAACAAAAAGGAAAATAATTTAAACACATTCAGCAGTTGATGGTTCAGTCTTTCCATAGGTCAGTCTGGGTCAACAAAACTCCAAAACACCAATATATTCATCCACCTGCACATTTATGTTGCAGAAAATGACTCCTGTTTGAAGTTTTTCTTTAATTATTTTAAACAGTGCTAGTTTAATTTGTTGTTCACTGACAAAATTCACATCAGTATGTGACTAAGAGGGAAATCTGGATTTTAATGAGTTGTGATATAGATCATTATTAGCAACGTTACTCTTTTATGATAACAATCTGTGGAAATTGCATTTTTGTAAAATGTAGACTGCAGATCTTTGAGTTGTGGGGAAACGCAGATAAATGTCTGCTCTTTGCAACCTGCCTCTGATCTGCTGCGATGTCTGACTCCTGCCTCTGTTTACTGACAGGTTGACTGGCATGTTGGAGGGAAAATGTCGTTAACTTAACATTCATTAGTGCTGCAGCGCAGGATTTCCACCGGAGGCCTCGTTAATAAGTCTTTACTGATTTGCAATAAGCTGCGGCCGTTGTGGCGTGACAGCAGTAATTGCATGTGGGGCTCAGTGTAATGTTGGCTAGGTCTCCTGTGTCGAGGCCTTTCCCGTGTTCCCTCAGTCAGCTAGGAGTGTTTGAAGTGGACTTGCACACTGATTGCTGGAAAGTGTATTTACCATTAAGGATCTGAAACGGCCTCAACGAAACCAGATATTCACTAATGATAAAGTGGAACTTTAAACATATCAATTCACAGTTTGTACTAAACATTTTGCTAACGGTGGTGTTCTCAGATACTGTAATAAAACTCATAAAGTAAAAAAGTAGTACTGGAAATACACTTTGAAAACAATGTTGGACCTCTGACACCCATATAAAAGTGTTGAAAAAATGTATAACATGGGACCTTTAATTATGCTACCATAGAAGATAGCGTTAGCTACCATGGCTAACACTGTTTTGGTCAAGCTCATGTAAAATAATCTAATCCTAAACAGAACAGCATAGAAGCCACTGTTAAATTGCCTTAGTTGATGTTGTGACTGATGCCGTTTAGTTTAGGCTATCATAAAAGCTAACATTAACATCTGCTAATTTAGTCATCCCTCCCACAAGACCTACTGCAAGCTCTTATATCATAGTTTAGCATAGCAGCTAATCATTTTTAGGATAACAAAGTGAAGGATGTTTTATTGCTAAGGTCATCATAGTGACTTATTTCATCCTGTTTAGGCTTATCTCAGACAGGTGAGGAGATGGATGGATGGATGGATGATAGATGGATAGATGGATGGATGGATGGATAGATGGATAGATGGATGGATGGATGGATGGATGGATGGATGGATGGATGGATGGATGGATGCTTAAGGGAAATGCACACAATGATTGACAGTTTTGCAGGCTGTGGCAGTCTGATGGCTCACAGGAAGCCGATCTGAAAACCTCCTGTCACTCACCGCTATTGTCCACAGGACATGAATAAACATCTACTGTGTCCTGTGCTTCAATCTGACAACTTTACCTCCTACACAACAACAACCTACACACACACAAACAACTGTCAAATATCCTGGACGCCTGCATGAGTAGCTATACATTACGATAAAGTGTGCATGTGGCTGAGTCATAGTTTGTTAAATATGACTCATCATACCTGTTATACTGTGTTAAAGTGCTTTTCATGTAGCTAAAACACCACTTCACAGTCACATTAAAATACTTATAGAAAAATTAGATCCCACTATATTATTCAGATTTTAACCAAGCCCAAAATTTTGATAGGCTCTTTGTAGGTATATAATTTTTTTAAGACCATCTCTTTCATTAATAAGCCAAGTAAACAATTAGCTTTTAAAGTGATGAAAAATAAATAAATAACAGTCAGTTGTAACACTCTTTTACCAGACCATCTCAGCTCTGTGTAGGCTGGGTTCTTGAACCTCTAATTTAATTTACTTTTAATTGATGAAGTGTGATGGATTTCCCCAAAAAGGTTTATTATTTGAAAAGTAGTTGTACAGTCACAAATAAAAATAAAAACATCAACACTGGCACATCACAACAAATACAAAGATGAATTAATCATTTTGAATGGACCATGACATCAAGGACCATTGCACTGGTCATTAGTGGGCAGTGTTGTGTAGTAAACACTAGTTACTAGTAACGCTGTTACTTTTGTCAGTAACTAATACTCTAACGCATTACTCTCGAAATAAAGTAACTCAGTTACCGTAACCCTACGGTGCATTTCTCCGTTACTAGCTAAGTTACTACATTTCGACCAGCAGCTGTGATTTGTTTGCTGCAGTGATGCAGCGTCACATGGGGTAAAGTCCGCTGTTGGGCTTGTTTGTCTGTGAAGTTGCTTGTAAATATCGGCGCTAGCAGATTGAGGCTTCCTCAGCACTGTGTGACGTCCTCCTGATTCTCTCACAGATGCCCACAATGTGGAACAGAAGCGTGAACAGTCCTTGTTTTCAGGTACTAGTGTCCACTGCCCCGTTGCCTTGGTTACCGTGGGTGTCCGAACCAGCACGCCCCCACCCGCACACAGAGACAGAGACAATGTCCCCGAATAACTAAAGAAATATTTAAATTAAAATATAGAAAATAAAGAGTAGGAGAAAGATGCATTGTGCAGTGGATTGTTATATTACTTTTTATTTCCTTTTTTTATAATCTGCTGCCTTGACTTCAGTAAATTAGTGTTGGAAAATTACATTATGTTTGAGTTTATTTTATATTTCATACAGGACTGTAACTACGTTATAAGGATATTAATGGGACAATTTTTAAGAATGTTCTTTTACAAAAGTACCTTAAAAGTTACTTTTAAAAGTAACACATTACTTTTTGGTGACTGAGTTACTTTTTGAATGAAGTAGCTTTTTTTCAGTAACTAGCATAACACTGGTCAGTACATGACATTTGTTTGGGTCTCCACTTCTTTAGTTTTACTTTTCAGAGACATATTTTTTTTAAACTCCTTTCTGATATCATGCAAAAGTCCTAACAGAGTCTGTAGGATTCCCACTCCGAAACATAATACTTTCACCACCGTGCTTTACAGTTGGTAGGAACTTTCCTGAAAATTTGGTTTGCATCAAAAGGCGAAACAGCTCTGATCTGTCTGCTCACTGACAAATGGCAGTTAACTCTAATGTTGAGCAAAAATATCCAATACAAGTCAGTTTTTTATAATAACGTTAGTAATGAAGGATGATGGAATTAATAGAAAACTTCACAAAGATCACATCGGACCCTTGATGTGAAAAGTTTGTTTTTCCCATCTCTTCCTAAGCAGACTAATCTTTGGCTGACAATCTGGATCTTGGTTGTAATCTGAAGGATTGTGATATTGTTGGGGTGTACTGACTTTTTTTAACTCTATATCATTAAAATGGGCTTTTCAGAGAAGATCAAGTTTGTTCTCAAATAGAGTTTCTATGTGTTTTCATTCTTACGCCTGAACTTTTACTTAATAAAAACTTTCCAGAACGCTGTTTTGATTAAAAGACTTTGATTAAAAGACCAGGAAACGAATCGCAGGTAAGCAGTGAACCCAGAAGTGATTACTTCGGAGAAAAGAAGCAGGACAGGCAGAAAAAGAGAAAGAGTTGACAATCGTTGCCTCTTTGTTTTTACTACACAAACACAGATCGATTTCCAATTCCAGTATCCCTCCTCCACCTCCGAGCATGTGGAAGGACGGGGAGGAGGTGCAGCCAGAGTTTGTTTTGATTCACATAACTGTCCCATTAAATGTCTGTTATATTAAGTTGGTCAGCGAGGAGGCAGAGCAGATGAGCTTAGGGAAAGCAGGTCAGCGGGTATTTAGGTGGACAGATCAGAGCGCAGAGCAGCCGTGGATGCTGCCTCTCCGGCTCTGTTAGCGATGCTCTTAGCTGCTTTGACATTTAGGAATATTGACATTGCAGCTGTAGTGACTAATCCATTTTGAGAATATTACAAATCACATATGTTTCTTCTGTCATTTCAATATCCCACTGCAGGATGCAGAACAGCATCCAGGAAACTATGGCAACGCTGCCATAAAGCCTTTAATGCAGAGCTCTGTTTGGCCCAACGAAAAGGGCATCATTAGGGTTTAATCCACAGCCTGCATTAAGCTCTCTGGTTTGTTTTATTTCTCCTCTCTCTTAAATTCACATTTCTCTCCATCTCCAAGTCGCTGCCACAGGAAAAAAAAATCTCAGCACAGATGGAGAGATGGTGAAGAGAAATGAGACCAAAAGCTGGAGGGAAGAGGAGATGCAAGATAAGTCAGGCAAGAGAAATTACTAGAATGGGTTTGAAATGAAAGCTTGTTCTTAAGTGGAAAAAAAACAAAGCAGAGCAAATGAAAACTGTTCTCCTCAAAGGACAGATAAGAGATTAAGATTCGGGACACAGAGAGCATGAAGGAGAACAAATGGAAATAGAACAATAGCTCATTGTATTGGAGAGCAGCAGACAGCGAGAGAAGTGGTTACAGCAGCTGGCTCTTCACTCGGGTAAACTATGCAAAATGTTGCAGGGCTGTCGCAGAAGCAAGATACAGCGAGGACAACAAGAGGGATAAACAGACTCCAGTACAAGATATTAGGTTTGGTTGGTCATTGCAGCAACAAAGAAACTTAAAACCAACAGCAGTGAGGAGAAGAGACCAGCTGATCATTAGAAATTCTTCACTTTGAAACTGTCCCACACAAATGCTTCAGTTCCTCCTGCCAGCTGTCCAAAAAAAAAACAACAACTCCGCAGACTCGTGCACCAGAATCAAGAAAACAAATCCATCAAATTCTCTGCAGCTAAAACCGTTGCAGTGCATCTCTTTAAACTTTAAGAGATAAAATCATCTGGTTTGTTTGCAAACACTCTTTTTGACGTTGCAAATTAAAAAAAAAACATGAAAACTTTGCAGGAAAAGAAAAACGGCTTCTCCTCTTGAGATGGTTTCTGAGAGTTAATGGACTTAAAGGTGGGATGTATTACTTCGTATGATGTAAAAGACATGTCTGATCACATGACTGATCAGCTGTTTCTACTTCGAGCCCGACACTGACTGACGTAAAAGAAAATCCACAACAACCGTAAATAATTCCTCCATTTTTCTCTCATATAAAACAAAGACAGCTGGTTTTGTTTGTCTTCTTCCTCCAAGTTAGTTTTCTGGTTAGTGGCCACTTCTCTGTTCATTACAGCCATGTGGAGCATCAATCATTCAATCAAAGCTTTATTTATACAACACTTCTCATCCAAATAAACACAGAACAAAGTGCTTTACAGAACTGAAAAAAACAGGAGAATAAAAAATTGTGTGCAGACACACAGATGAACGCACACACACACATTTAAGAGCAATGCGATTCTATTTAGTGGGGAAGCTGCCAGCTAGGACGCAATATTTCACTCTCTGCACTCGAGAGACTGGATCAAAAATAAAAGGAACACAGTTAAGATTAATAAGAAGAAATAAGAATATCAAGCTAAGAACATATACATTACCACAAAAAATAAAATAACATAGTAACATAAATAATGAGATATAGAAAAAGAAAAAACTCTACTACTCTACTGATAAAGTAAAAATCCAGAGTAGAACTTTTTTTCTCTTGGGTCAGGCTTTAAAGGTTAATAAATAAATGGCAGATGTTTAGACCTACATGAGATTTATTGCCCTTCGGGCAACAGTTATGACACTTCAGTCAGATCTGCTTTGTTTTTGATGCACATTTAAAATATTTTAATAAAACCGCCATTATTGTGATATAAACCAAAGTCTGACTGTAAAGCTGCACTGTGACCCAGAACAGCTGATACTTCATGTCAGTGGAGAAAATTTACAACTAATCTGTGATTAAAGGCAGATAATAATTCATTTGAAATAAATCCGGACCTCTGAGAGTCTAAACGCTTTATAGTGTAATATTCGTGTCTCTTGTTTGTTCTTTTTCCTCCCATGAAAAGATGGAGCTCTTTTTAAAGTAAAGCCAGACCAGTTGGAAGCATTAAATCCTGCTTATCACAAACCAGTACAACAAACTGGAGGCTTAATTCTGTCCCAGTGACCTTCACCAGCTGCAACATGCTCATGATAAACTGGGACATTCATGTGAAAATCCATTAAGAACACTGGAACCGTGCACGCACATGGCCATTCGTCACCGCCTGCACGTCGGCTCGCTGCTTCAATCCACCGAGCAACATGTTAACCTTGCGCAGGGAACTCACAAACACACACACACAAACACACACCAGACCAACACCTGGTGGTTGCATAAATCCTGCCCCAATCTGATCCCATGATCTGGCTAATGATCCCTCAGCTCATTGGCGGCAGATTATGACAATAGATTATTGCACTGCAGCCCACATCCACAGTGTTACAGCCACTAATCCCCAGCCTGGTGTGTGTCGCACATGATTGTTAAAATCAGTCCCAACACACTTAAGCAAGACTCAGGAGAAAACGGTACCATAGGGAGAAAGATTTAGTTTACTTTTTTTTTTTTGCTGTTTTGTGGATCCACAGCAAAAGAGTTTAAATAATCAAAATATCACATCCTGAAAATTAACACGTTTTTGAACTTTACTACTTTAAGAATTTCCCTTTTAGAGTTTAAAAAGAACAACAGATCGTTCATATATTTGAATTACATGAAAAAGAAACAGAAAATACCCTTTTTTTAACATATGTTAGCAGAACTTTACCTGAACTGACGTTTTGATATCAAGTCAGTGGCAAAATCAAACATATGGTTACTGGAATCTCCTGAGTTTCCACCTGAGTGGAAACGCACTGATCTGGTTATTATTATGGTCAATGAAAGCAACATTTTGCAGGTAAAGAAGACCCGAAGCAAACAATTTGTAAAACCTGAAAGGATTGATCTGGGCTGGGAAAAAAACTAAATAAAAAAATAAATATATGGTTTTGTTTGGGAGGAAAAATTAAACATTCTCCACTGGCTTTTATTTGTTAACAGCAACCTTTTCCAAAGTGAAACCCTTTTCTGGTTTATTTTTATATTCCAAGAAGATAAAAATGACATTTAAAAAGGAGAGATGATTCATGCAAAATAATATCATATACTCCAGCAGCTGCCACAACCTGCTGCGAGTCACCACAGCTTTCCAGAGCTGCTGACAGGCCAGCGTGACAGCGCTAACGGCTCAGACCGACACAGTTCAGGACCACCTGGTTCATGTGTAGCTGAGGAGATTCAGGAGGGAAAGTCTTCCACCTCAAAGACGCTCTGTGGCGTAGCTGCTTTGTGAATCTGGCTGCTGAGCTGCTGTCTGTCGTTAATTTCTGCCGGTGCATTTACGACCCGCCCACTTTCCGCTCCGCCCCCTGATCCCCCCCCCCCAGACATCACACCACAACCCTTGCAGTTTCTGGCATTTTTCATAACTTGGCAGGGGGTGGAGTTATGCAAAAAGCAGGGGGTGGAGGTACACTTTAACTACACTGACTTACTGAAAGGAGAGATGAACAGAGTGCTGAGAAATAAATGCAGTCACTTAAAAAGAAGAAAAAGAACAAATTGATAAAAAAAAATGTGATTAACACTTTAAAGGAGTTGTGTGAAAACAGAATCGTGATTTAATATCTGTGAGCAGTGTGTAGGTGGGAGTATTCACAGGTATTACAGTGCATGTACACTGATCGCGTCATTCAGATAAAGGTGTTAAACTCACCACAATTTGGTTGTTTAGTTCTGTATCCTTTATCAAATCATAAATGAATGTTAATTTCTGATGTTTGTAATACTATTGTCCCACCAAACAAGACACAAAAGCAGAAAAAGACGTTAAAATATTTGTCAAGTTTTTAATGGTTGCACACATTCTCAACTCTGCTGCTCATCCAACACACGCACTTTCCTTCTAAATGTGGCTCCACTTTAAAGGCAAATAAACAGGCTGTAGAATAAAACTTCATTGCAACAAAATTACAAACAAAATTAGAAATTACAAACGAAATTACAATTCCAACAACACAAGATTTATTACCAAGAAGCATTGTTACAACTACGATATAATCCACCAAACACTAATTTATTTACTTTTGGTGCTAACTTTATGTATAACCTGATTTCATGAGGACTTCACCAGGTAATAAAATGATAACCCATCAACTTGACTTCACATTCATAGATTAACTATTTAGATTTTTTCCTTTTGTTTTTTATATTTAATGCTGCTGACAGATTTAATAAACTCTTCCTGAGGAGTCCTGGTCTTTGACTGCTTCTTTCCATCTGCATGAACCAACGAGTGTGTAAAGATCTGATGACATGAAGCTTCAGGTTTGAAGTGACCACAGTTACATATTTACCAACATGTTCTCTGATTTCCCACGTTAACCTGGATTCTGGTGAATCGAGACGAAGCATCGGCTTCATGCTGTGTGGGAGACTGTGAAGGGCAGCAAAGGTGATGGAGACAGTTACACACACACAAACACACAGGTTATTAACAGGATCTGGCTGCTCTCTGCCCTCATATATTAAAGAGAGTCTGATGGATTTTAACAAGGCTCTGCTTCACCTTGGCGGATTCCCTGCACACATACAAACAAACTCACTCAGCCACAAACACCCACACAAGCCACCGCTTAGAATCCTTCAGCAGGTAAAAGGTGAGATGCTTAAAACTTCTGTGTTAGCGTAAAAACAGGAGTTGTTTTGTGAGACAGATTAGTCAGGTTGAGGCTTTTAATGAATTCTATGCTCATTTTGCTTAAACCAGGCAGAAAATGGAGGAATCAGGATAAATTTAAAACAAATTTGTTATAATTTGTATTTAAAAACAAACTATACTTCAGAGAACTGGGGGGTATTCCACGAAGCTAGATTAAGGGAAAGCCTGGCTTATAAGTCTGGCCCATTTAAGCTAGAGTTTCGTTCCATCAACGTGGTTTATTTGAATGCCTGCTGAGTAACCATGGTAACTTATGCACCAGAACTAGCCTGCTCAGGAGCACGCTGACGTTCGAGCTTTGCTTAGCTGTGTCTCAAAGGTCTGATACAGACTCCCAAAAGAAAGTTCCACCTGGTAGAAACACTGCACTCCGCCACTCATTCTTGTACAAAAGTAAAAAAAAAGAAAAAGAAAAAAGAAAAAAACTTATCAAATCACTACTTTGCCAATGTAACTAAAGAAATGCAGCAATACAAGTACTGAGCATGAAAATAAATTAAAAAGAACACGGTATTCATTAAAACTAAGTAATGCCTTATTAAACCCCCTCCCCAGTTTCAAGAACACCTGGCCTCCACTGTCTCTGGTTGGCTAACAGTAAAGTCAGCTGAGCCCCGTCCATACAGGCCGAGGGTGTTTAAAGAGCCAGATAGAGAAGAAAAAGCTGATCTAAAGAGATGGACAGAGAAAGATATAGGTAGACAGAGACAGAGTTCCTTTCTGGTTACCATGGCTTGGCCTTTTATTAATGTTCCTGCAGAGGGCGCACGCTTCATTCAAAGCTCATTCAGGTCACTCTGACGTTGTCTTGGTATCTACGGTGCAACATATTTACAGCTCAACACGTTTAGAACAAACATTTCTTCAAAGGCTACCGACCACTCTGAGATATGTTCTGGTTCTTTATTTCCACCTGCTGCAGGTACGCTTTGCTGGTAAGATGCTGCTGCTGGTGGAACAGTGCAGAACTATTGTAGGTCGCACACACGCGCACACACGCACACACACATGATAATCACAAAGATGGTGCATATTGATTATTGGGTTAGTAATAAATTGAACAGGGCCAGTACATACAGAGACAATCAGCTGCTTTATGTAAACAGATTTATACCAAGAGGAGACATAAATAAATGAGGACAGTGAAATCAACAACTGACAGCGGTGACGTGCGGCCAGGAGAGGCGTCATGATAAAAAAAGAAAAAAGTACATAAAATAAATATTAATATTTTCCACTGATCTATGTTAAAATGCATTTTCAGTATGACTCTACACAAAAATCGCCAAATTTGAGGATTTCCCAATCAAATACAGGGCAGGCAGTGGCGAGCTGTGCCTCACCTCTGACTGGTGATCCAGTACAAACTGGGTTGCATGACATTTCTGTTCCTCAGCATATCGCTAATATGAACTTTACAGAAATATTTGTTATACACCATGACTATCTACAGTCTGTGTAATGTCTTTAATGTACGTGTTAGAGAATAAAGTGCAGAGAAAAGTCAGCAGGTGAAGCAGGCATTACTCTGCCTCACCTCAAGGGGGCGGAGTTGCATGCTGGTGCATGAATATTGAAATAAGACGCTCTTTTCAGTTCTTACAAAAGTAAATCTGACTCCAGAGGAGTCAGTGCCTCACCAGCCATGAACTCCACCGCACGTCACTGATCTCCATCAGCATTTTTTGTTCAGCTGCTGAGAAAATGAGCTCTTGACTTGCTCTCTTTCTTTTCCACCATCCACTCGTCCGGGCTTCCTACGTTCCTCAGGACCTCCAACATAGCGACTATACTAAATAATAGGCTGTTGCCTGTTAATTTGAATGACTTTGAACTAGTCAAGACACAAAGAGTTAGACAAAAAATATATAAATAAATGATTTGTCTCTTGTGTAAACCACTCCATGCAGCAGAACTGGGTGGTGTACCCACCAATCACTTTGGGTCCTCTGCATAGCTAAAGAAAACCACAGGTACCAATAACATGCCCAACATCAACAACAACAAAACGACCAGACTGTATTTTATACCAAATTTACATGACAGAATAACTTATTTGTACTCAAGTCCAACAGAAATTATACCAGATATCCATCTTTACATTCTCATGAGCATGTCGCTGTGGCTGGCAGTAATTTCCTCGACTTCCTGCAGCATACATCACATAAATTAAACTACTGTGGCATCAAAGGACACATGAAACCCAGACGGACAGACAGACAGGAGGCCACATCTCCTTCACGTCTAGACAACCTCCCAGTTTCACCTCCAAAACATGCCTCCTTCTTTTCCTTCCATCTGCCTGTCTGTTTTGATTCATCTCCATCAGTTTCTCTCAGCTCCCCCTGAATCCCACGAGTTGGGTTCTCTACACAGTTGATCACTTTTTTTCGTTTCATCCCGCCGTCCTCTCTCCATGCCCTTTTCAATCACTGCTGTTTTCCTTCATTGTTTGCCCTTTACTGCTTCCTTCACGTCTTCCTCCTCCATCCCTCCTTCATGGCATTAGTTGTACCAGGGGAAGCCTGGAAGGGTCTTTAGGCTGCGGTCACAAGGGGCCCTTATCCAAAGCAATGACACACTTCCAAGTTAAGAGGACATTGGTTATGTAACAGCTTAAAGATTCCCGGCTTCTCTGGTGGGCCTGATATCTGCAAGCATGCACACACACACACACACATGCACGGATAAATACAAACACACACTCAGAGGGATGGGAGAGAAAGAGGGATTAAACTGGAGCTGAGATCAAGAGGAGGGAGAAACGACAGCAGGAAAAGGAAAGGAGGAGGGAAACAGGCAGGGTAGACAGAGGGGAGGAAGCGAAGAAGTAGCTGAGCCTCCTCTCAGAAAACAAATAAATGAATGGATGGAGACAAATGGGAGGGAAAGTCAGGAGAAAAGAGAGAGAAGGAAAAAAGGACGGGGAGAGGGAGCTATGGAAATAAAGATGAAGAGCAGGAAGAGGAGACAGTTGGATGGCAGCTTAGTGAGTCTCTAAAAGGAAAATGTTCAGTAAATGGCTTGATGAATGTTTCAGAGAAAAACTGGGCACCAGATTGAGAAGAATGAAGAAGAGGAAGACGAGGAAGGGGGGGGGGGGGCTTGTTTTGAATAATTGAGTGTAAAAGCTATCAAATGAAGGCAACACATCTCTGGTGGTTTTTCCTTGAATGGTACTAGTTTGTGATGTATGACTGATGTTATGTGAAAGAGTTTACTTTTTACGCTTTACGAGGACCAAGTTCAGTCTGAAACCAACGTTGTGAGGACATCCCAGCATCATGGGGACACTTTGGGGCTGACTTTTAAATGACAATTTGAGGATTTAAAATGTTTTTGTTAGTATTTTGCTTGTCCTGTTGTGCAATGTCAGGTCTCATGAATTCTAACTCCAAGCCCCAGACTTGATGTAAAAGGAAATAACAGCTCATCTTAATGAATTTAAATCTGACCGTCGCCCCCTAGTGGTTAAATGTAGAACACAGGAGTTAAGTCCTATTTGCACTCCAAACATAATGCATCGTTCCAAGGTTATGTAACCACCGTGTCTATGGCAGCAACTTTTCATTTATTAATCAGCTCTTATATCCTCACAATTATGTAATGTACCATAGGCCATCCTCGAACACCAAAGAGAAAATCCTTTAGATGGCTCTGCTAAAAATTATCCCATAATCACTCCCACAAAATGTTTACAGCTAAGAAAACATTGACCAATGACACTTACATGGACATTACTCACTTGTAGAAATGTCAGTTTAACACCATTTATTTCGCTGCATTACCGCTAACATTTCCTTTAATATGGAAATTTTTGCCCAGATCCCACTGGTTATAATAACTATACGCTAGAGTTTCCATCTACTAATAAATGCTGACTTCTAACTTGGTTTTAAGGAAATGTATAACACAAGAGAAGGTATAAAGGAACTAAATTCTATATCTCTAGAAAACAAGCTCTACTATGCAGCTCTTTATTAGTCCAAAGCTTTCAATACAGTGAATCATAAATCAGTAAAGGAAAGATTATTCAGTGTGGGACACTGAAAATATAACATCTGCTGGTTTGAAAACTACTCATCAAGAAAACCACAGTATGTTTAGGCAGAAGGTTTCACTTCTGCCTTACAGGGGTGTTGGACCAAAGAACTGATCACGGAGGTTCCCCAGGGATCAGTCCTTATTTGTTCTACACATAAAAGTATAGTAAGGTAAATAAAAGTAGATAAATAAACAAATAAAAAAATAAAAGAATAGAAAAACTTCATTAATGACAAAGGTAAATTCTAAATGGGGATTAAATTTAATTTATTTGCAAATAAGAAAATTCATAATTTGTGGGACACAAACCTTGTGAATTAGTATATATATATATATATATATATATATATATATATATATACACATACACATATACACACACACACACTCACACACACACACACACACACAAGTCTCGTCTTTCATAGGCTACAATGAGGCTTGTAGTGGCCACTACAAGGATTACGGTGACGTAATTTACATACATGTTGCCTTGCAGCGCTGGCAAGCATCGGATACAGTCTATCACAGAGTTCTGCAGGTTAGAAATGGATTTTATTTTTTAACATCACCAACATTGTTATTAAATACAGTTACTCTCAGAACCTCTAGAGGTTGCATATTCTTTGAATGCAATTACAGTCTGCATCTGCTTGCATGGGCATGCTTTGGGGAGGAGGACAGTATCCTTTATCCAATATTCCCTCATCTTTATTGCTGCAGGAATAAATGAAAAAAAAAAGTGCGACAGTGTTGTTTTGTAATTGTATTAAGGCTGAAACAGGAGTAAGTTCACCTCGATGTGAGCCATAGTCAAATTAATTTAAGGTCAAGACTCGCAGGGAGGTAGCATTAACCTTTTCTGAATTTCTCAATTGCATATCAATCCAATCTGCACAAACAGACTATAAAGAGCAGCCACATACCCACATTTATAAGTTATTTATCAATAGTCAGGCACTATGTCATGGACATGAGGGAGTGCACCATATTTTCTGATTACAAAGGAAATGCTATGATCAAAAATGGGATAAGTCTAACTGGAATACCATGAAATTGTGTCCTTATATATCCGGCTAGAGGGAAACATGTGTGTATAAATAAACTGAGTGTGTGCTGGAGGAAACTCAGCAGAAATGTCTCCAGAAGGCTGAGCAGCAGACAGTCAAACACTACTCTGATAGACAAGCTTAGCACTGGCCCAAGACAGCACAAGACAGCAGTTACGCAACGCCATCCAAAACACGTACAGAGAAATGCTATCAGAACAACAACTGGGATGCAGACACAGGGTGCACACTCACACACTGCTACTGTTATTTCTCTATTTAAAATGTGATGTCAGCTGCTGCCTAGCAACCTCAGGTACAAGCCACCACATGGGCTAATGAAATGAAATGGCCTCAATCTTTCTTTGGCTTAAAACTAAAAGAAAGAGAAGAGAAGCCATTTGTGTGTGTGTGTGTGTGTGTGTGTGTGTGTGTGTGTGTGTGTGTGTGTGTGTGTGTGTGTGTGTGTGTGTGTGTGTGTGTGTTTTGGGAGGTGTGTGTCTGTATGTGCACCACAGATGCATGTCTCAGCTGTCCAGCGTCACACCCAGTTCCTGTGTGCGTGCACAAGTCAGACAGGATTTCCGCATATGAACCTGTCTAATTGAGCTCCACTAATTCCTGTAAAAGAATTCAGCATTTTCAGAGAAAAGAAACATGACATGTGCATGGAAAGCGACTCAGTTCTTGTGTTATCTTTACGCCGGCTCCCAGAGTCACGGACGTCATGTAGCTGACGGTGCGTCTCATTTAAAACAAGCACATCTGATAAACTATTCCCCTGAGCTTTGAGACTTAGCTCCTCTGTAGGGTGAAACTGCACCGTTCATATCTGAACATAGTGTACATTTTTCTATATGTAATATGAGTGGAGCTCAGCTGTATGTATTCACCATATAAGTACAACTATTATACTAATATATACATGAATGTGATTTAGAAAATTTAAGTTCATTGATCAGAAGTTTATTCAAAGGAGGCAATAAAAAGTCTCTCCACACCCTCTGAAGGGCCAGACAAACCCTGATAAGTAGATCGTTTTTCAGGCCTATCACTGATTTCTTTGCCCACTTTCCTTAAGGACAGATTGCACATCATGCCAAGATATGCTATGTTTTCAGCTAACAATCACCTTGTTGTAAATCCGATCTTCTGTCTGTCGAAACTGTCTAATCTTTGCTGTTTTTCACATTTGAAACTAAAATAATGGGAACAAATTATGTGTCTTTGTGAATAATTTAACTTAAAATTAGTTCTTTGCTAAGGTCTCTGTAAAATGTAGACATAGCACTGGTCCATCCCTTGAGTTAGGAACAGTTTTTATGCTTGAATAGTCTGTTTTAAATGGCTAAGCAAGCAAAGAAAAATACATGCCTCTAAAAATGGTCAGGTAAAAATATTGAACTGAAAATGAGCAACAAAAAGCAGCCAATGTCTAAAGAAAACCAAAACTATTTTCAGAAAGCTCATCACCGACGCTAAGACTTAAATATACTAAGTATACTAAGAGCATATTATTACCTATATTTCAACTATAGTATAGGTATAATACAGATAAATAGACAATACTGCATAAGTAGTCTTCTTTGGATTCATTAGTTTCATCAATGTTACTTAAATTTACATGTAATAAACCAGAGATATAAATCTCAGCAACTTTAAAATCAGCACATCGGAATCACGTATTCATGAACTCTGTAGCTGTAACAGGTCGTCTACCCATCACATCATCACAAACAGACCAAATAAGGTTAACATCACCTAGCTGCTGCACTCAGCTGAGAAGTCACGTCACAAACCTCATCATGGATTAGTTCAAACCTCATCATGGATTAGTTCAAACCTCATCGTGGATTAATTCAAACCTCATCATGGATTAGTTCAAACCTCATCGTGGATTAATTCAAACCTCATCATGGATTAATTCAAACCTCATCATGGATTAGTTCAAACCTCATTGTGGATTAGTTCCAACCTCATCATGAATTAATTCAAACCTCATCATGGATTAGTTCAAACCTCATCATAAATAAATTCAAACCTCATCATGGATTAGTTCAAACCTCATCATAAATTAATTCAAACCTCATCATGGATTAGTTCAAACCTCATCATGGATTAGTTCAAACCTCATCATGGATTAATTCAAACCTCATCATGGATTAGTTCAAACCTCATCATGGATTAGTTCAAACCTCATCATAAATTAATTCAAACCTCATCATGGATTAGTTCAAACCTCATCATGGATTAGTTCAAACCTCATCATGGATTAATTCAAACCTCATCATGGATTAGTTCAAACCTCATCATGGATTAGTTCAAACCTCATCATGGATTAATTCAAACCTCATCATGGATTAGTTCAAACCTCATCATGGATTAGTTCAAACCTCATCATGGATTAATTCAAACCTCATCATGGATTAGTTCAAACCTCATCATGGATTAGTTCAAACCTCATCATGGATTAGTTCAAACCTCATCATGGATTAATTCAAACCTCATCATGGATTAGTTCAAACCTCATCATGGATTAGTTCAAACCTCATCATGGATTAATTCAAACCTCATCATGGATTAGTTCAAACCTCATCATGGATTAATTCAAACCTCATCATGGATTAGTTCAAACCTCATCATGGATTAATTAATTGATCATTAAGAATTTTTTATTTTTTATTGATATAACTAATGCATGTTTTGCGTAGTGTGAATCTTGAAGGATTGCAATGAATTTAGCTATGCAGCAGTAATTAAACACTTTACCACACAAGAGTAATGTTTAAAAAAAATCTCCACAAGCCAACTGCACAGCTGTGTATAAGTACAACTCATCCACAATGCAAATGATGTACCATTTAAACAATGCACATCCGACCCTGGTTAGTGGCGGAACATCCTGCTCTTGGTCTCGGCCTAGCATCAACTCGGTGTTAGCGCCTGTGTATCACGGCGACGTCAGTCCCCTCAGAGCGGGAGCGACGTTGTATGTGAGTTACTGTTACTTAATGAAACTTTGTTAATGAGCCTAATTCATTGTTAGGTTCGCTGATCTCACCCTCACCCTCTTTCTCAACTCTGTGCCTTTTTTTGATAGTTTTGTGTTACATTTGGCAAAACCTGTCAGACCAACTTACATTTTTGTTAAGTTATTGTTTAACATGATTGTTTTTATATATTATTATTGTTATTTTGGAGGAAAAAAGAGGGTTAGGTGGTTTTATGAGCACCAGATGCTAGCTGCCAGCTCCACTGCTGAAGAGCTCATATTTTCATGTATAACCATTAACTAAATCCTGTTTAACTGCCACGAGTTGTTCATCTTGTAATAAAGATCTCAATGAGGAAACACTGTTTTTTTCTATTTTCACTGCATTTTAATACAGACTATAAATACTGGATATTAATATAAAAAATTAATTATGAATCGAAAATCGAGTGTTAATTCTCGATTAACAATTAAGAAAATTTATTTGAATGTTGTAAATAAAGTAAGTTTTACTCAGTGAAGTCGCTTTAAATATTATTTAAAAATCTTGCTCAAATCTAAAATTCTCATTTGGCTTTCTGGGGTCGCCGCCGCATTCAAATACCATTATGTGTGCAGAGGAAACACCGAAGCTGGAGAACTGTTGCTTAAGACCAGTTTAAAAGATTATAAGAGGTTCTGGCTGCTTGGAAGCTAAATGTAAATAAATGAGCAGTGGCTGTAAGTACAGTAGTATAAATAGTGCCTCTAATGAGCTGCTATAGCTTCTGCCATTTTTGGCTCCATTTCTTAAAACATCAGCTCTGTCATCCTGTCAGTTACAGCAAAAAAATAAATAAAAATTCAGACAACTGAGAAATTACTGGAGGGCTGCATCCTTTCTGAAACCAGCTTCTGATCAGGGTCATTGATAAGATGGTTCTGGTAACTGATAAGACAGCAGTAGGAAATGAAGATCTTGGAAGATTCTGCATCTCTTTTTCTGCAAATACATGCTTGTGTTTCAGTGTGTTGCTGCCACTTTGGGGCAGTACTCAGAAATATTTGGAATAATGTGAGCTGTGGTTTTGCTCTTGGTTGTGCAGGCGCTGTTTGTGGTGCTTTAGCTTTGCTCTGCTGTGGAAAACACAGAATATAAAGTGGACAAAGATCAGCCTAATGATGGAGTAAATCTACAGGAAGTTTTTAGAATGAAGACAGTTTAGTGCAGCTGTTGTCTGAGTTTTACACACTGGCTTCTTGGCCATTTCTACATTAAGGTGCCGTTTCCTACCGATCAGCATTCGACCAACTCGTAGCATCTCTGAGGACAATGTGTTGTGCATGTCCACATCTGGGGACAGAGAGAAACACAACTGCTCCATGAAAGTATAAATTGTACTTCAAGCCATTGTAGACATTTTTTCAGCTTTTTCCAGTACTGGCACCCAAACTGGGGAATGAGCACACCACCCAGATCAAACTGGCCCTCATTTTGTCACTTTAAATCGCATCTTAAAACACATTTTTTCTCCTTGGCTTTTATTCTATTCTACAGTCATTTAGCAGACGCTTTTATCCAAAGCGACTTACATTTGAGAGTAAGAACAACACTTTTTTTGCTTTTAGGACAGAATGAGAATTGTGTGGTATTTTTAGCCTCTTAATTTCTTTAAAGTGTATTTTAGTCTTGTAATCTTCTTTTTTAAATTTCATTTAGTGTCTGTTAGCCTTTTCATTTATTTTAGTTTATTTAACCTTTCTAATTCCTTTATTGTAACTTAATCTGTTAATTTCCTGCATTTTAATCTTTTAATTGCCTTTAGTGTATTTTAGATGTTTTTGTATATTTCTGTATTTCTGTGTGAAATGTTGTTATGCCTTTATGAGTTCAACAACCATGTGTTTTTATAATGTCCCATATAAATAAGGTGGATTGGATTATTTTTATTTAAGTTCTGTTTTTAGACCAGCTATGTTTTAAAGCTCCACTACTGAATTTAGGCAGATTTCCTGGCTTTAGCACTGCCTAACGACAGCTAATTCAGCATCCATCTTCATCCTGTCTCTTTTCCAGTCAGTAAAAGTCAGTCAAATGTTGACTCTTGTTTTATCTCTTGCTCTGCCCCTTTCTCATTTCCTCGTTTTCTTTATTAATGTCCTCTTGCATTTCTTTGCTGAATCTGTCATGGAGCACATTCTAAAGAGTGCTGTGTTGATATTAAGTTGCTGGCATGAGACTTGGTGCCATAAATAAAAAACAAAATGCAGCTGTGACGTGATGCTCTGGGCTGGAGCATGGTAACGCGATGGCGAAGGATTGTTGGGAGCACTCTGCCCACCATCACAGACATCTTCAACACCAGATGCAGAAGGAGGACAAATTGCATCATGAAGGATCCCACCCACCCTGCACACGGATGTCTTTTCCCTCTTCCCTTAGAAAAAAAGCTGCAAAGCATCCGGTGCAGGACCACCAGACTAAAAAACAGCTTCTTTCCGACAACTCTGAGACTGATAAACCCTGGTACTGGTGCTGCTCTTTGTGCTGCTTCGACAGGAAGAGGGTCTCTATATGTGCAATAACTTATAAAACTGAACTATTGCTGCACTGCACCCTAATGAAACCTTCCACTGATTCACACAGCTGCTCTGTACTACTTTGTTTACATGATGTGTACATACACTGTTTTTATTTCTATTTATTGTTGTGATACTTTTGACTTTCCATTGTCTGTTTACCAGAACCTCAGAAACCAATTTCGTTCATGTAATATAAGAAATAAAGTTCTTTGAATCCTTTGAACAAGGCTGTTACTTATGGTTTTCCAGCCCTAGGACACTGCAGGGCTCCAGGAAATGTGCATAATGAATGTCAGTGTGCCACCAAAACAAGTCAGAATGTTTTTGAGATCGTAAAGTTATGCAGTGCTACTTTAATAAGATAACAAACCCGGCTTGAATTCACACACACACAAAAAAAAAAAAAAAAAAAAAGAGAGATTTAATAATCTTTGTGACAGGTGTGTAAAGCGTTCACAAGAAGAATGATACAAACAGCTCAGGGATTTAAAAAGGAAAACAAAAAGAAAAGCACAAGGTCAAACACAAAGCCAGCTGCCCCTCGGTCCGACACAGCCTTAGATGAGGCTTCAAGCCTTCATCCTACAAGAAAAGAAGCTGGTTTTTTTCAAAAGGAGATGCTTGTTAACATTTTTCCATCTATTTTTAATTCAAAAACAATCAATCAGGTGCAGAAATATATGAAATCACAGCACAAATGCACAGCAACATGTAACAGAGGAAGATGTCTAAAATTAAGATTGACAAACCTCCCAAGGCCTAATGTTCAGGAACAACAGTGTTCACTTCTTTTTGAGGCTTGAAGGCTCGACCAGAAAATAAACTGAAGCTATAGATACAAAACCGGCATGAGTGAGGAGAGGGTAGTGGTTTGGACAAAAAGGACGATCAGTGTTTCAAAAAGGGAGAAAAAGAAGGAAATGGCCTTGAGATAGTTGAAGAGAAACAGGGAGCAGCTGTTGCTGATAAACAAGAATAACATCAGTAAGACTGGGATGAGGGCAAACAGGACGGTTGTTTCCGTCTTACAGCACAGATGTGTAAAGAAAGTTTCTGAAAAAAAATTAATTTGAAGCCTGAAAATTTCAAAATATCTCAAACTTTCTGCAGAAACACCATCCAGAACATCAGCTTTTAGGAGAGGATGTGCAAATAAATCTCTGAAACTCACAATTTTTCTGTTTCGTTCTCTTTAATTCAATATAAATGGTGATCAAGATCAACGCCAGATTGCACCTAATAACCACACACAGATGAAACTGCAAATGTTCATCATGATGGGAGAAAACTTTACGGTATAATATTCAGTTTTATGAGTACATGAACTCAGATGTTAAAGCCTAATAAACAGAATTTCCTCATATTTGGAGAGCCTGAAGGAACATAATGAACCACAGGCAAATAACAGCCTGGATCAGTTCTCACCAGTGTTTCTACAAGCAGGAGAAAACTAGCCCACACAAATGCTGCAGACAACTCTTCAAAGTCTCATTACAAATAATAAAAATCATGAGTAGAGACATGGAGGTAATAAAGGAGTTGGGTGAGAGACAACACTGGGAGCTAGACAACGATGAGGCGCCTCTCACACGGGAAGTTTATGGATCCAAACTCACCCAATCTATGATTAAATGTTCCTCAGGTCATAATTATGACATGTCTACTGAGTCCAAAGTAACAAAGAGATTTAACCACATACATAAACTGCCTGGACAAACAGAAAGTCACTTCCAAAAAATATTTCTCAAACTCTAATGTTTGACTGGAGCGCCTTTAGCTTTGATTCCAGCAGTATTTGCTGCGTCATTTTTTCTATAAGCTTCTGCAATGTCACAAGATTAATTTCCATCCAGTGTTGCATTATTTGTGCACCAAGATCTTGTATTGATGATGGAGAGTCCGACCACTGAGAAAAGCCTCCTCCAGCCCATCCCAAAGATTCTCCATGGGGTCCAGGTCTGGACTCTGTGGTTGCTAATCCATGTGTGAAAATTATGTCATCTGCTCCATGCAGCTTGAAATGTTGATCCAAGGCAGGATGGATCCATGTTTTCATGTTTTCAGCAGATTCTGAGCCAAGCATCTGAATGTGGAGCTGAAATGGAGACTCATCAGACCAGCAACATTTCTCCATCTTCTGTTGTCCAGTGTTGGTGAGTGTGTGTGAATTGTAGCCTCAGATTCCTGTTCTTAGCTGACAGGAGGCACCCGGTGTGTCTTCTGCTGCTGTAGCCCATCTGCTTCAAGGTTGGATGTGTTGTGTTTTCAGAGATGCTGTTCTGGAGACCTTGGTAGGAACCAGTGCTTATTGGACTTCCTGTTGTCTTTCTATCAACTCCAACCAGTCTGCCCATTCTCCTCTAACTCCTGACATCAACAAGACATCCTGCTGCTCGCTGGATATTTTCTCTTCTTCAGATCATTCTCTGGAAACCCTAGAGATGGCTGTGTGTGAAAGTCACATAAATCCCCTTTCTCCCTCATTCTGATGCTCAGTTTGAACTTCAGCAAGTTGTCCTCACCATGTCTACATGACTAAATGCTGCCATGTGATTGGCTGGTTAGATATTTGTGTTAACAAGCAGGTGAACAGGTGGAGCTGATAAACTGTCCCAACCTGTTTGGAATGGAGACTGCAGTGAACTGATGACACATTTTGCTCCTGTAATGACAAATTTATCTTGCATAAAGCAGGCTCAGGTCATATCAGAGGTCGTCCTAAATGTATTAAGAGAGTTAACGCAGCTTTAACCCCAACATGTCACTGTGCTCGTTGGTAGAATTAGAAAATCTCCAGCAGTCCTAAAACCATCTCCCCCATAATCCTCTATAAAAAAAGTGGTTTATAAAACTATTGATATGCAGCTAAAACAAGGTCTGTTTTAACTTCGTCATGAATGTTTCATATTTTCATGACTTCATAGCTGTGCAATCCTTAAGAGAATATCAAAGGAATTTTGGAAGAATGTCTGTAAACAGAAATGCTCCTCAGGCTTGTTTCCATCTTCTGGTTTGGAGTGTGATGGGGTTAGCAGGTGGAGATTGAAGCTTCGCTTCACCCGGATGGTTGCTAACCGGAAAGAAGACGTGAAAGAAGACACAAACAAAACCAGATGTCCTGGTCAAATGGGAATGTACTGTAAAAAACATGTCTTTCCAACATTTTATAAAAAAAAAAATCCTAGAATGCAAAACCTCGAGATACACATAATAAAAACTGATGCAAACAAATTTTATCCAAGTAACCAACTGCCATCTCTGGCATTTGATATGGAGCTATCATCACCACATCTAGTGGAAATCCCTCTCTCACCACCTCCTACTTAACATATAGTAAACATGTGACTCAACACTAAGTAGTGTTGGTTTTCTTTAATATTTATATTCTAAGCAGAACGTATTCAAACAGCCACACAAACATAACATTTACTATTGTCCAGCAGGAAAGTCTGTGGAGCACCAGCAGGTTTTCAGTGGGAGGTGTGCTCCCCATCACCACGAAGGAGAGGACGCTCCCAGAGGAGGAACACGCTGTAAATGTGACCGACTCCAGGCGGCGAGCCAGAAAGAGTCTGCAAACGATGTGTCACCACCAACCAAAGAGGAGTGGTAACTTCCACACACTGAGAAAGTGTGTGTGTGTGAGTGTGTGTGTGTGTGTGGGAATTAGGCCAACCAAACCATGTTCCCATGTTGCTCTGCAAAGCAACACAAACACACACAGACATCCGGTAGGTTGCTGGGGTCACACATGTGTTTTTGTGTGTGTGTGGCGGTTGCTGGCTGTGTAAAGTGATTGATTGTGAAGTCAGTGTTTAGATTCCAGCAGAACAGCTGTTTATTTTTAATTTGTCTTAGTGTGTGCTGGTGTTTACCTTCGCTTTACGTGACCTTGTAGCCTGCATTGGTTTTAACCACTGTGTGTACGTATGCATGTCTACATGTGGTGATCTCAGCAGTTGCATAAGGAGATTAAATTATGTAATGTTTGTTTTATTTGTTGTTGTGTTTTTTTGCAGGTTTTTTTTTTTTTCTCTCAATGAGAGCGAACAACCTGGTGTTTCGTTGTGTTCGTTAGCTTAGCGCTGACTACAGCTGGCAAACCCACAGCATCCACTGACAACCCCTGGGTGTGTTCTCAGAGGTTTTTGTATCACACACACACACACACACATACACAACAACCTGCAGTTAACACATGCTGGGAGCAGGGTGAGGCAAGCACAGCTGGGCACTTAGCTTGTGCTCTTAATTTCACTCGTCTCTCTATTTTTATCGCAAACACACAACCATAATCTCTGTTCCAATCAACACACACTGTACCACACTTCCTCCTTTCACTCATTTGCATCTCCACTCATACCCTGATAGCGATGCTACGCTCAACGCTCACAGAAGGGTGTGCAGCAACAGCTGTCAAGTCAGACTCATTCCTTACTTTTTCCGTCTCTAGATTTCGTTTTATAGAGTTTAGACAAATAAAATAATATTTATGTATTGAGCGTGTCACAGACAACATGTCTTGGTTACTAAACAACATCCAGGTAGCACTCAGCTAAGAAATAACATAAAAAATTATATATAACTTGACAACTAACCAGGTTAACTGGCAACAGGTCAGTAACATGACTGGGTATAAAAGAGCATTTCAGAGAGGCAGAGTCTCTCAGATGGAAAGATGGACAGAAGTTCACCAATCTGAGACAAAAAGGTTTTAAAATTGTTGAATAATTACAGAAAATGTTCCTCAGACTATTAAGATCAACCATATATAGTGCGGAATATCATCAGAAGATTCAGAAAATCAGGAGGAATCTCTGTGTGCATGGGACACCTGGATGCTGGTGATCTTCTGCATTAAAAGCAGACATGATTCTCTACTGGAAACCACTGCATGGACTCAGGAAGACTTCCAGAAACCACTGTCTGTGAACACAGTTCACCCTGAAACCCACAAATGCAGGTCAAGCTTGTTATCAGTGGACAGGTGAAAAGCTGCATCTCTGATGGGATGGGGCTGCATTAGTGCCTATGGCGTGGGCAGCTTCCACATCTGTGAAGCTCCATCAATGCTGAAAAGTACATGGAGGTTTTAGAGCAACATCTGCTCCCATCCAGACAACGTCTCTTTCAGGGAAGACCTTGCAGATTTCAGCAAGACGATGCTGAACCACATCCTGCATCCATCACAGCAGCATGGCTTCACAGGAGAAGAGTCTGGCTGCTGAACTGGCCTGCCTGCAGTCCAGACCTTTCACCAGTACACAACATCTGGAGCATCATGGAAGCAGTAATCCAGCAACCAAGGTCCAGGACTGTAGAACAGCTAGAATCCTGCATCAGACCAGTTCTGAACATCACCCTGGAACTACTTTTTACACCATGCTGAACATCACCCTGGAACTACTTTTTACACCGTGCCAAACATCACCCTGGAACTACTTTTTACACCATTCTGAACATCACCCTGGAACTACTTTTTACACCGTACTGAACATCACCCAGGAACTACTTTTCACACCGTGCCAAACATCACCCTGGAACTACTTTTTACACCGTGCCGAACATCACCCTGGAACTACTTTTTACACCGTGCCGAACATCACCCTGGAACTACTTTTTACACCGTGCTGAACATCACCCTGGAACTACTTTTTACACCATGCCGAACATCACCCTGGAACTACTTTTTACACCGTGCCAATAATCACCCTGGAACTACTTTTTACACCGTGCCAAACATCACCTTGGAACTACTTTTTACACCATGCTGAACATCACCCAGGAACTACTTTTCACACCGTGCCAAACATCACCCCGGAACTACTTTTTACACCATGCCGAACATCACCCTGGAACTACTTTTTACACCATGCTGAACATCACCCAGGAACTACTTTTTACACCGTGCTGAACATCACCCTGGAACTACTTTTTACACCATGACGAACATCACCCTGGAACTACTTTTTACACCGTGCTGAACATCACCCTGGAACTACTTTTTACACCATGCTGAACATCACCCTGGAACTACTTTTTACACCATGCCGAACATCACCCTGGAACTACTTTTTACATCATGCTGAACATCACCCTGGAACTACTTTTTACACCATGCTGAACATCACCCTGGAACTACTTTTTACAGACGTGTTGCTGCCATCAGATTCATGATCAGGTCATATTTTCCATCACACGGTGAAATGTCTCAGTTTCATCATCTGAGATGTTGTTGCTGTTTTACTTTTACTGGAAATTAGATTTGGGTTGATGAGGTTTGGAAATCACTGCATTCTAGTAGACAGACAGACAGACAGACAGACAGACAGACAGACAGACAGACAGACAGACAGACAGATAGACAGATAGATAGATAGATAGATAGATAGATAGATAGATAGATAGATAGATAGATAGATAGATAGATAGATAGATAGATAGATAGGTCTCAATTTTTGTGAATTAGTGTTGTACATCCTGGAGGTTAAATATTTTCCCAAGCTACCTCAATATTTAATAATATTATAATATTTATTAAAAGATTTTTATGTTTATGTAGAAGTTTAGTGCCACAACAAAACCTGCAGCAAAACCCAGCATTAACAAACTTCTTCATGAAGCTCGTATAAAAGTCCATTTTCCAATTTAAATTAGGGGTTTAAATCATAAGTTTGATCACAATTTAATTATTCTAATAACTATGACATAAATAATATCACAACAAAGTATTTTTTTTCATTATTCTTTAGTATTTTAAAATTAAGTTTCATTCATTCACAATTTTTTTCAATTACTTCCATTCATATCAAAACACAAAAAGCAACTAAAACACCAAAATCTAACTTTTTTCCTGAGCTCAGACATTTAAATGGAAAACAAATCTGTTCTTTGAACAAAAAGATGAATTAAACCAAACTTAGTTATAATAACTAAGGAAATACAGTCTAATTTGACCAGTTTTAACAAACTTCTGCATATCAGCAGTTTCCTGAAGACCTTCTAAAAAAATATTACTGTCCCACGTTCGATCAATATTTTCGATTTGGACTAAAGCTATTGGCTCACTGATCATTGGACTGATGTAGCTCCATGTGTTGTTGCACGCCTACTCCAAACCAGCTCAAACAGAAGTTTAAACCTACAACCAGCCCCACCCCCGAACAAGTTTAAAACAAACTTGAAATGAAAGCTTTAAAACCAGTAACAAGCTCCAAAAAACCGAGTCTAACCAGGTTGAACCCCAAGTTTAAAACCAGCCTGTGATGCAGGTATTTCACCACAGAATTGTCTCCACCATAAAGCAACATTGAGGCTACAAACACCACATAATGCACCACCTTCAGTAGTTTAGACCTCCGCTATCCTCCCCGCTCAAACACTAAAACAAATCTACAATATCTTTCTACTAATGTTCATCAGCTGTTCGTAAAAAATGCAGCAATAATTCAGTCTTCTGAACAAAGTTCCCCTCTGGTTATCTGCACTGTCAGTGCAATGATTCCACACAAGACTGCTGACTCGTTTCAACAAAAACATTTTATTTTCCACAAAAAAAACAGCCTAATGCATGTGGCCCAACAAAAATGAGAGAAAAGCAGAAATAGTTTCAGCTCTAGTTGGTAACTGATGTAAAAATTCTTCATGTAGCACCCAAAGAGGAGGAAGTAATGAATGTATTGTGGCAGCCAGTTCAGAGAACCTGCTGAGAAAACACCACACCAGCCAGTCTGTCTGCGCCCCTCAGGGACAACAGCAGCGCTAACATCACTGTGTTGCTGTGTGGGTTTCAAGATTTCATGACACACTCCTGGACTTACCGCTCTACTAACCTCAAGCATACCTCCTCTCGCCTCAGCCGCTCAATTTCTCTTCCTCCGTCTCGCCATCCCTCCCTCCGCTGTCCTAAATTCTATCCAGGCAATAATAGAATGACATTTATCATAATCTGTTTCTTACCCGCTGCATCACTATCTCCTGCTCCCCGTCTCAGTCTTACCACCCATCTATTCTCCGTCTATCATCATCCCTCCCCTGCTTTCCAGTTTCTCATCCATTCATCCATCCTTTTATCCATTCAATCTGCATCTTTATGACTCTTTCCTTGTCAGACATTGTGGCGGTTTGCTCTGTGTGTCCCTGCAGCTCCAATCTGAGGAGATTAAGTGAAAAGATGATTAATTCCTATCAGTGTGATTAGCACTGCTTCTCTTTAATGAAATCCAGTAGAGCACAAATTGTACCGTCATGCTTTAAGTCCTGAAAAGAAAGACCCACAGGGCATTATGAGTTCATACAAACCAAAATGTTTTGGACCAGTAGCGTTAAATAACTGAAACTCCATTAATTTTGTCCCTGGACCTTCTGTATTTGTCTGGATGTGAAACACAGATGAGGAATGCTCTGGGTTAACATGTTTTTTTCTCCTTTACACATCAGAACTGTGGAACTGATCCACCATGTTGGGGAAACCAGCGATCAGTTTACAGCAGTAAAACAATCTTATTTTAATCTCTGTCTTATTCAGAATTTCTGCAGAATATTTAATCTGCTCTTCAAGTCGTTTCCTCGGCTGCTGCAGCAGCTTGAAGAATGAAGCGAAGCAGCAGATTTTTATCCTCCGTTTAGAGGCAGTGCAGTGATAAACACATCCCAGAGAACAGTGGACTTCTGCAGAAACTTCTCCAGCTGATGTGCTTCTGGCTGAGCGGGGGTTGGATATAAAGGACAGTTTGGACTTTGTGAGCAGAAGTAAAGATGGCTGCACTGACAACATGTCAGCTGGTGGTTCTCGAGCTGTTTGCAAAGCTGTGTAATGATCTTTCAGCCAAGTACTTTCTAACCAATGCTAAGCTTTTTGGTTGGAAACGACAATGTGCTATCAGTGCCTGATTTATTAACATCTGTACCCAAACAAACATTTTCAAATTTAAAACATTTGTAAAGTACATGTTTAATGTCTATAATTCATAAAGAAACTCATGGGAAACCTTTTCTCACTACGGGCTCAGACTGTTTTAATAAAAAAAAACACGCTTTAGGCACAACAAAAACGTTTCCCCTCCAAATTTTAGCAGAAAAAGGATGTTTGAAAATATTTCACTATCAACGTATTTAAAAAAGCAGCAAGTTGTGGATTTCCACTCACAAATAAGAATTCATCCATCAGGAGTGAAAATGAGTTTCCCCACAATCTGCTCGCCATGTTCAGCTGAACACAAGTACTCTGATTAAAAGCCTGATCAGAATAAAAATGCTGCATGTCAATGCAAAATTAAACTGAATACTGAATAAATATTTTAGTATATAAACTTTAATGTAAAGGAATATTATAAATTTTACATGGACACTATTTTTATCATTTTTATTTTTCTCAAGTATCACCTGGAGCGTCTCCATAGACCCCAAGAGGTACGTGTAGCTAGAGGAACAGGATGCTGAGAGAACAGGTGAGGTGGTACACCTGAAACATGAAACGGTACCAATCTGGATGAAACTCCCATGAACAGATGAGTTCATCCCTTTCCTCCACCAGGTTGTGTTTGTTGTTCCCTGACTAACTGGAGTCCTGGTGTTGTTCTGTCATCACTGGTTTCACTGGTTTTAGACTGGAACTGACAGAATATTTTATTGTTCTTGTAATAAATAAATATACTCACACCTATTTTAGATTGCTACTGCTCATTTAGCTTAAACAAGGTGTATTTATTAATTATTTAATCCTGTTTATTTAGACAATGTTTTCTTTTCATAAATCCCAGAATATATTTATTTATCAGAAATTATTCCACACGAACAGTCAATATTTCTTATTTCAGAATTAAAATATCAGAACAAAAAGTATTTATTTAACATATATTTTCAGGGTGATGGTGCAGCTGCAGCTGACAGTTTGTAGACTCGCAGGTTTTTGTCCATCTGGTCAGAAAATGGCTGCATTAATGTTTAATGATTAGTAGGTTTTAAATTCATCCCGTGTGTACGAACTTCCACCAAACACAAGGCAAGCGGGACGTCTGAAACAGGTTATTAATGCATGAAATCTGCATTTTTAACATATCTAGACTGTTGCTTGCTTTTAATAATTTTAATTTAATTTAGTTTATATTACTTTATTATGACTTTGGCAGTATTTTAAAATGATTTTGTTTCTCTTCATGTTCTCTAATGCTTTCAATGTTCTATGTAAAGCACTTTGAATGGTCTTGTACATGAAATGCACTTTACAAATAAACCTGCTTTGCCTAATAAACAAGTTATTAATTTGTACTGTTTTTGCATCATAATGACTCTTCGCTTCTCTTGTAAGCTTATCGCCATGACGATGTTTCTTTATAGTGTGTTTTAAACATTTTTTTACACAGTTTACTAGTGAGAAAGCTGAAAGTGTAGATGTAAACAGTAGCTGGGTTCCCCCAACATGGTGGGCAAAGCCCCAGTTACACCAGATTCGCATTTAACTGCCAGTGACTTAGAAAAAACTATACATGTTATCACCATGAAGTTAATTAGATGAAAAAATGTCTCTCTCTTTAAAGACTTCACATGTGCAGCACTGCACTCTAAATAAAAAATCCATCCTGCAGCACCATCCTAATTAGCACCCTTTTAATTATGTCTAAACATAATTTTGTTTTTCTTGGTGTTCTTTTGTGTACTTTTTAATTCTTAATCTGCACCTACAATTGTCTTCTTCATGAAATGTCCTATACAAATAAAATGGCTTGCCATTTGAGAGGCGGTCGATGAGCCCAACATCTTGGAGACATGAAAAAACATGCGACAGTGAGGTTAAAGCAAGGCAATGACAGGCTCTCAAAGTAAACCATTTCCAAATCTCCAACTAAGTCTGCTGCAAGTTTAAATGCACAAATCTTTATGGTAAGGCCAGCCAAGAAAGATGCTAACTCCAGCATTTCCTTGCTAATGGACAACGGAGGGAGTATGTACGGCAGTGGATCACCAACTTAGAGATGCTAGTTATTAGCCTAAACAATAGCTTTTCCTTGCTAATGTAGCTGCAATAGACGCTTTGATTAAACGCTGAGGTGGAAAAAATATTTGTTTTCATTTATGCCACTACCAGCCACTTAATGCAGGTTACAGTGCAGGTGGATCATTGGTCGGATCAGTATCGCACTTCAGAAGGGATGTAGTTTTGAGGTACAAGTATGTAATCATTGCCTATAAACTACATACAGGTCTATATCCTAAATAGTCTTATATAAAACATATTTAGAACCATGTTTAACAACCACTTCAGAACAAACTCAAAACTTGTCCAAAATCACATCAAAAACATTTTAAAAAAGTCCAAAATATGTCTAAAACCAACTGAAAATCCAGTCAAAAGTACGTTCAAAACGTCTCCAAAACATAGCAAAAAAAATCCAAATCAGTCGAAAACATGTTAAAGATCAAGTTCAAAGCGACTCCAGAACAAGCTCAGAACTAGTCTAAAATCAAGGCATGGTTTAACAAATCAAAAACATTTAATTGCTATTACAAAGTCAAAGATCATGTCCAAACCAGTCCAAGTTGTGTTTAAAATAAGATGCAAACCAGTACAAGACGACCATGGGACACACACAAGTCAAAAACCAAGGCTAGTCCAGCACCTGTATGAAACAAACCTATAAAACCTATAACAGATCTGTTACTCAAACACCAGAAAACCAAAACTAGTTATGAAAAATGTTTTGTTTTGTTTATTATAACTGATCATAACTAATACAGATTAAGTGCTGCAGGAAAACTCTTTTTAAACAACTGAAAATGTAGGGAGTGATTTTCTTAACAGGGCTCCATCGGTAGTGATTTGATGACTGAATGTTATTAATGGCATTGCTAAATCAGCTGCTGTGCTAAAAACTGGTGGGAGTTTAGACTGGTTTATAAAATCCTACTGTGGAAGAAGTTTAACATTTCTAGGGAATAAGCAGTTTCAGAGCTTTGGAGCTAAGCTGCTAACAGCTAAAACTCTAGAATTACGTATTAATCTGTCTGAACGTCACACACAGCTTTATAAACATCTAAAGAGAAAACATTTCATCATTTTAGTGTCAAGTTAGTTTTTCCCCATGAACCAGATACACATTCCTGGAATTTTCTCTACCATTAAAAAGCTGATTGTAGCCCTAATAATTTACATTTTTATTTCATTTTATGCCTATTTTGACTAATTGACTATAATAGAAACGTGTTTTTACTGTTCAAAGACTCAGATTTAAAATAAAATGGGAAACGTTAATTAACCACCAATGGAAGTAACAGAATTGTGGTTTACTTCTGTGTCCATTCCACTTCAGCTGATCCTACTTTTTGATTTCAGCTCACATAAAAGGCAGTTTTAAGAATAAAAAAAAAATCAAAGGAAATGCCTGTGATTGCTAAAATCTGAAGATGCAGTGCCTTGAGGATTCCAGAAAAATCTATTACATTCACAACTTTGAATTTTCCTTCAAAGAAACAGGAAAACCCCCATAAAACCCTGTTTCATATCTAACAGACAAAGAGAGAAGTTTCTTCTTCTGACAATCACACCACTCTAAAATTGATCAAAGTTTATGCATATGTGCACCTGCAATTAACACACACACATATATGCAAGCACTTGACTCCAGCATTGTCAAGATACACATGGGTTTCAGGACAACCTACATATATCTTCCCATTTCAGCAAAATTTGTCACTAGGACCGTTCCTAACAGCCTGGCATGTTTTATCGCACATACAACCATCCAGATGAAACACTTTTTTTCCCTCAGTGCACTAACATTAGTTTCTGTTCCTGTTGGGATGCACAACACTTTCTCATAGTTAGTGGTATAAATATATAGGCCACAATGTTCCATATCCCCTGACACATCCCTGTCTCCCAGGAAGTCCTATCAGACCATCTATATTTTTCATAAATGTGTCAGCAAACACTCATTTTTAGATAAATAAACTGATTTAATTTCAGGATTGCAGCCCTCAGGTGGTCTAACCTGACAGCGTTTACATTCCCATCTCCATGGAGACCACACGAATCTCTATTTTATATCATCCAGAGTCAATATTTTCTGTCTACATATTTAAATGTTAATGTTTTTGTAAAAGCACAGACCCTGAAGCTCGAAAACGTCTTATGAGGGTAAGCCACTGAAAAAGGAAGCTATGATAAAAATGACTCACACGTGGTTGTGAAGTTCTAACCACAAATAGTATGAGGCGCCAAAGTGCCAGACTGATAAGACCACGATATTATTATAGCTGAATAGTGTGAAGACAAAGTTTAATGGAGGAAAAACAACTAAATACTTGCATTTAACTGTGAATAAATGTTTCTAGTTTAACATCAGTGATAAATTAATTTTGTTTGATACAAAAATGTTGATTACTTGTTCAGCTGTACCATCTTTGGAATTTACAATGATCTAGATGTGTCACAGCAATACAAAAGCCACACAATACAATTAGACACAAAACAGTTAGTCACAAAACACCACGTATGCATATATATATATATATATATATATATATATATATGTCACATACATGTGTCATTCAGACTGTCATTAAATAATCCAATATGGGTCACATATGGGCAAAATAATTGGAACTGAGGTGCAGTGTGAGCCTAAATTATCTTATTTCAGGAAACATAGAAACTGGTGTAATCTTGTTCCAGCTGACATAGTGGCTAATATGATCTCATTTAGGCTAACAGAGGCTAATATCTTGTTAAAGGCTAATATAGCAAATTTTTTACTTGTTTAATGATGCACCAGCTATCATTACATTAGCTGAGACCAACATGTCAGCTAATGATGTTTCACATAGTTTTAGCTCATGAGTTATACCATCATTATTCTGTCAGCTAAAAGGTGTGGGAGAAACTGTATGTAATGTAAAAAAATGTAATGATATAATAATAAGTCATTCAGTGTTCTTACAAATGAATTTGCCCAAAAGGCTTTGAATATCAGGATAACATTTGATTTTTAAAGACCATCTAAATTAGTTTTTTCTCAATAAATACACATAGTCTAACTGAAACAACAGAACTGCGGCACAGAATGTGCTGCTAATTTTATTGCCACTTAAGAGGAAAAATGTAATTCCCCCCAACTACATCTATAAAGGAGGCAATGGTTTGAGTTAATTCAGGATTTAATAATAATCCTCTGAAAGGTTGTAATGACTCACACAATATGTGGCTTTTAGCAGGGTTATTCTCAAGCCTTTACTCAGTGTGATGAGCATTAATAACAGGAAGGATTTGCTTATGTTTTCAGCCCATAGCAAGAAAGCTAAGCCTATATGATCAAGTGTCATTATGCAGGTGTTTTATAACATTTTGCCCTTATCTTACTGAGACCCGATGCAAAATGTGAGTGTGCAGATGTGTATGGATATGCAGAGGGTCTTAAAAACTTAAAATTCTTATTTTTGGGAAAGAATTGGGCAAAAACTCAAATAAACCATGTAAAATCTTTCATTTTGACAGCTAACCTAAATATTTTATCAGAACTGGACCTGAATTTTTAAGCAACAAGCTTTTAAATCATAGTATGCCTTTTTTGAAAGCTATAGCCAATGCCACACATCTGTGGGTTTTAAGTCAGTAGTTGCATTTCCCAAATGGCCCTCACTTCTGAAATAAACCCTGGACCACAGAATCCAAGATTTTTAATTTCACTTCAATATGAATTACAGTTATTTATTCTCACACCCTTCATTGAAATGTGCCGTTACCACTAAAGAGACCTGGCCATTTGGTGGTCAGAAATGTCATATTGTCTGTTATCTGAAATAACTATTTGATGCACTAACAATTTAGTTGCAGTTACTAAAGAAGGCAATAACTTATCTATTTTTAATTAAAGCTATTTGTTTTTTTGTGACTGACAGATACCTGAGTGCAAGTGAATGCATAGCATAAAGTATTTTCTAGGGCTGTCAAAGTAGCACCTCAATGCAAAGAGATTAATTTGTGAAAATAACGAATTTTTAACAGGTTAACATGTGTGCACGATGACTAAATGACGGCCACTCAGTCATCCCATCTGACATGCTGGTCAAAATATGATTGCTAGAGATAAAATGCATTCCTTTTACAACACCGCCATCACCTTAATGCCATTTTGACTCTTCTTGCTAAAGCCCCCATCTCCACAATAGATGCAATTTTTACATTTTACATGCAGTTGCTCTCACTGCAAATGATGTGGAAGTCACATATTCTTTTAACCTAATTATGAGCAATTAGTATCTGGAAAATTGTTGGGAAAACAATTTTGTCATTCTTCGAAAAACAAACTACTTTGACATGCTATGGTCATAAAAATCAAGCTGACCAATTAGATTTCTTTGGAAGACTTAGGAAAAATATAGATTTGTTTTACATTTTTTCCCTTTAAAAATCAATGAGGTGTGGTTTAGAGTTCTGAGCTTGCTCCCATCTCAACTCCTGGTATCACAGCAACCGCTTCAGTTACATATTCTTCATTTCTCAGCATCAGCCTCTGTCTTCATTGTCATCTTAAGTGTCTCTTGTGAGACTGCCTACAGCAGTCTTTACATCAGACACTTTCTTTGCTTCTTTCTGCTCCACTTCAAGCTGCATTTCCAATCTTATATGTGCATCTTTTCTCCCACCAGCTTAGCACTGTCACCTCGCCCCTCCATCTCCCTCGTCTCCTCTCTCAGCTGGAGAGGACACACACAGGGCAGTAATGAGAGCACACAACAATGTCTGCAGGAGGCATGCTTTCATAGGCCATCCTGGATCACTGTAACCATGGAAATAAGTACAACCGTGTCACACACTTGCACGGATGTGGTGCTCTTGACTTGTCGCCCAACAAATCCATTCATTCTTAAGAATCTTTACTTTAAGTAGTTTGTCACCATACAGCTCCAAGGGGGCAGCTTGGATCCCCCACAGCACTCTGACGCCTTCAGGGATGGAGAACAGACCATAGAGATAATATGGATCATTTTGCATGAATACACAATCTACGTAAAGGAACACAAAATGTATGTGTTATACCTGGAAAAGTAACAGCTTGAAGCATACACTGACAACAAGCCCACATAAAGGGAGTGCTGGTGGTGGCATTTCTGGACAAAACACAGACATGAACAACAACATCCACAATTCACATCCTGTCGGAGACCTTTCTTAATGCCATCTCATTTTCTGACATCTCTCTGTTATAGGAGTCTGTTATCCTAGTTTCCACCAAATATAAATAGATTTGGAATAACTCAAGCAAAGATGCTGAAGATTTTTCCTTCTTGTTAAAGGGGAGTTTTTCCTCTCCACCATCGCCTTGTGGGGCGGGATGGAGGGTTGAACTGAAGAAAAGATTTAATCCTTAGGTAGGTAATTATTTTATGAGTTGGTAATATATGAAGACAGTTATAGATTGGACCAATGTGGATCATATAATCTGATTATAACTGTTGATAATTGGCAATAAAGAAATAAAATGGAACTGAATTAAACTGAAATAAAAAACTTTGATTTTAATAAAAGATTTTCTTCGAGATAAATTAAAAAAACAAACACATATTGTACCTGAAAACAGTCTCTAACTCAAATTGGTCTAAATGCTTTTCCTCATCTAGAAGCTTCTTGATTATCTGAACTCATATTTTCTCCTCCTCTCTGTGTTTAAGGATCTCTTGGAGTCTTTTGGGAATGGCAGATTTTACCAAAGTTTTTCTTTTAAATTATAATTAGGTCAACACTCATTACTTGCATCTTTAAAACAGTCCATCTTTTTCTTTTCCATCAGACAGTGTGCTGAGCCACGTCTCAGCTCCTCTACAAAACACAGCAATGTCACAATCCATTTCTCCTAACTGCGATATGGCGGCGAATCCGTCTGCAGCACTTTTGAACAGGGCAGAATTCATCTTTCATTATGGGAACCACAACCCAGAAATAGTCCATTGTGGATTTTTTTTTTCTTACACTAAAAATTGGCGAACAAGCGTGGAGCAGAAAAATAAAAGAACTGTGGAAAATCTTGTACGGAAGGGTTTCGACCCTGTGTTGTTTTGCATGAAAGTCTGTGGAGCAACACCTTCCACCATGCCCTCAATTCTATTAGTGTTGTGACCAAATCAAGTGACCAATCAGTCAATCACACGTGAAGCACATGTCAATCACACACATTTTAAAAATTGTGTTTCACATGTGAATCACGTGTTTCAGCGAAGCACATGTGGATCACATGTTTGTAGACCACACCTTCCTGAAGCACATGTTCATGAATAGCTGAACCACATGTGGTCGACATGTGCAAACACTGGAACATTTTCACGTGTTCCACATGTGAAGAAAATGTTTTCTAAATGTTCACATGTGGCTTTTCTTTAAGGACCAAAATGATGTAGATGCATGTTTCCAACACCAAGAATTACAGCAGTTCTGGAGGAAAAAATAGTCCACCAGCATGACATACCAAATAAAGTAGCAGATGAGTGTATACTGGCACTTAAAGGTGTATTTTACACATTAAACCACAGGATAAAATTAATTAGTCCTGGTAGAGTAGAATAATAAATAGAAATGAACCTATTAAATCGCAGCCTGTCTGTTACCTATATATAGTGCCTTGTGGGTTGTTGTGAGCTTTGCTGGTTGTTCAGTCTGACAGCAGCAGGAAAGATGCCATAGGATACTAAAAGCAGGTCGGCTATCTCGCTTGGTTTTCCCTGACCTACATTTGCTGCTGCTGCTGTTGTTAAGGTGATGAAGAGGCTCAGCTACAAATGTGATCTGGTATGTAGGGACATCCACACACTAAACTTTTCTGGAGAAAAAGCAGCAGCAGCTGGTTTCCCATCCGGAGCGCCAAAGATCCTCTTCAGGCAGTTTTGGGGGATGCAAGCAGCCAAGCTCACTAAAACAACACAGGTGAACTCAGGTGATCGGCTCAGAATATAACTGTCCAAACTAGAGGCAGACAAATGTAGTAGCAGACACCAGGTTGTTATATAATGCAAGCATTTGAAGGGTGGGAACATCAACCACCCCCAAAGGAAAACAAGCCTTCAGAGTGCCCCCAAACACATTTACACAGATGCTGATTTTTGTCAAGATTAGAAAAAATAATGATATTAAAGTGAAACTTTGACATCTGTGTCTGCAGTTAATTGAAAGTTGTAGGTCCGTTTTCTGTTGGAGTAACGTTGCAGTCGGTGGAGGCGAAATGAGGCTGATGCGCACTGCTGCACGGCTAATGTCGATGTCGCAGGTCATGCTGTTCTGAATTTCAATTACACTGTTGAAAATCCACCCTGAGCACACAAACACACACTCTGTCTGCCTCACAGCACTCAGGTGAGCAGTAAGACTATCTGCATTCTGTTTTCATGCTTCACTGATATCTCCCAACAAAAGACCTGGCTTCGCTCAGTGGGTAATTACTCATTACTGATTGCAAAAAATGTAAAGAAAAAAAAAATCATATCATCACATGCACACAGCAGTGTCCAGACTTTGCTACAGCCCCCGAATAAACAGATCAAAGAGTAAAAAGTGGCCCAGGGCTTCTTTGTCAGTCTCTTCTGGTTTCTGGATGTTGTTGACTTTAATAAGACGTCTAGACAAGACACGTGAAAACACGGAGGACGGAAATATGGCAGCAGAGATTCAGAGACGTACAGGCAGATCAAGAGGCGACATCACATATCAATTTATTTCTTCTTCTAAAGGAAAAAAATAAATATCTTGGGACATCTCCATTAATCCCTGATAATTAAATTTTCTTGATGTTTAATACTGAACTTTGATCTATCTTACAGTTATTTCTTCTAAAAGATAATTTCACCATTGATGTTGGTTGATGTAAAGCAGATTAGCTCCACTAACAGGAAATAAACTCAGTCCGATTTTCCCCTCAAACATTCTTAGAAAAACAAGTCTTGAAAAGAAACTTTCCAGGTCACTGGACAGAGACATTTCAAAATCTAGCAAAGCTACTTTCAGTGAATCGAACCTGTATATAAAAACTACCTGATCTAAATTTAAAGCAGACACACACAAAATACAACACACATGAATTTAGCAGTGTGAGGAGAAAGCCATTCGACAAGGAGTCCTAACGGTGTAGGAATGTGTGATGGACAGACCCTCCTGATAAGATTAAGCTCTGAAGCTAAAAGAGGGAGGCTGGACACAATGGGAAGAGAGCTGAAGTGAAGAGTGTGTGTTTGTATTTTAATGCTGGAAGATCTTGACGCTGGCAGCAGCATCAGATGGAGATGGACGGGACAGCTTTGTGCTCCGGCAGACAGAGCAGTGCTAAATAAATTCAGTCAGAGCTGTATGAGTGTGACTAAAGCATTTACGATACAGCAACATATTGGAGAGACGGACAGGCTGAGAGAGGGAGAGATAGAGGGAAAACCCATCTCCCCAAGAGGCTGTTTAATACAGAGATAAAGTAAAGGTTGACCCATCAACAGGTGCACGAGTTTGAAATTATCCGTCATCTCCTTTCCATCTCACCAGTCCACGTTTAGTCAGATTTGTCTAATAGAAAGTGACATTATGACTCTAATTAGTGCTGAAAATCAACTTCAAGACTCCCAAACCTCTTTTTCAGTGCTGGAGGAGAAAGAAGTGTAGCATTAGTGGACTGCCCTTAAGCATGAAGGTGAACAGTCACACACAAGCTGGATAATTACTACTAACAAGAGACAGAACGTCCCTAAGAGCTGCATTTAATCTATAAATAGTGACCTGAACCGTGTGCATCATCAATGTTTAAACTTAAACACGTCTGAGTGTAACCGGCTAAAAACATATGCATGTACAAAAGGCTGGAAGCTCTGAGCTTCTCTGATGCTAGATTTATCTAAATATCTTTTTTTAAATGAGGTGAGCAACACAATACGTTTGGACAGAGTCAAAGAAAGAAACAAAAAGTTTGTTAAATATCCAATAAATTTGTTCTGGAAGATAATCTCATTAGCAGATGACTAAATGGCAGGTGAGGGTGCCAAGATTGGGTATAAAAGAAACATCCATCAAAAGGTGTAGACTTTCTGACTTTTCCTAAAACGCTTTGTTTGAGCTGTTCTTGAAGATGATGATTCAACTGGTGAAGTTAACTTCGAGTCCTGTTCTGACTAGGGCTGCACAATATATTGAAAATTTACCTTCATCACAATATTGCCCTGTACAATATACATATTGCAAAGATGGACTAAACTGCAATAGCTAATAGTGTTTACATTTGCGTGTGTTTTAAGGAAGTGGCGTGATGTTGTTCCAATTGCACCTATACGTTCTTGCGCTGCGTGTCAGTGGCCAATCAAATGGACTTTTACTGTCATAAATGGACACCCCCCTTCTCCCTTGTTTAGCTAACAGTAGAGCACATGGATGAGGGTCACGATGGCGGAAGGTTGTGAGAAAAGCGGAGAGAAAATGGATATAAAAGAACTTGTGGCAAAAAAAACACAGCACTTTGGTGATTTGGAGCTACTTCAGTTACCAGAAAGATGACTTGCTACAAATGCCGGTACTCTGCAGGACATGTCGAACACTTGTGGCAACCACCAGGCAAAATATGACCAATCTTTGCTCTCACCTACAGTGTAACCACAGAGAACTTTATGAAGAGCTCCTCAAATCTTACGCTGGTAAAAACGATGCTACTAACTTTGAGTCACGCAAAATCTCAAAAGTTAAACAGAAGTTTGTGGATGAGAGTTTTGTGAGTCATGAGACATGATGCGTATTAACACAGTGAGCACAGAGGGCTTTGTGAGTCTGATAAAAAAACTGGACCGAAGATACAGCATCCCATCACAGAACTATATTTCATGTCTCCATTCCAGAAATGTATGAAACATGTCGACAAATGGTTCAGTCAGAACTGCATCATGTTAGCACAACAGACCTCTGGTCCAGTCGCATGACAGAGCCCTACATGAGTTTCTCCATGCCTTTCCTGATCTAACAACTGGGTCAGACTCCAATGTTTCGGCCACAGGCTACTTCTCGCCATCAGTAAGTCTTCCAATGACTGGATTATTTAGATAAATCTTACTGATTATAATTTTAGTAACATTGATACAGGTTATGACAAACATTGCCATCCAAATTTACATTAATTTGTTCCAATTTTGAAAAGGGAGAATAAGAGAAATAGAGGAGAAAAAAGGGTTAAAGTTGATAAGCATAGGGAATATATTTTTAACGTGATGGTGAAGCATATAATAAAAAAAAAGACATTGTGTAGCACACTGCTTTATAAACAACTGATTTCAATGCACACACCACTTGCTGAATAATGTTGTACTAAAAGGGTGAATCAAGTAGTGAATCGATATCAAGTAACAAACCACCTGGTGTCTGTTTGCACAACACCTAAAGCTGAAAGACATTACATATCCTAGTATTTTATTTACCACGAAACATATTGTCATCGCAGCTCTAAACGGTGTTATTGCACATCATAAGTTTTTTCAGTATCGTGCAGCCCTAGTTCTGCCCAGCATTAAAGGCGCTGACATTGATTGATTAATTGATTGAATAAGCTTTGCTTTGAGGAACACGTCAGTCACACCTTAAAGGAAGAAGAAATTCCAGACTGTTTTATTCCATAATATTCCATTCCACAATAAAATATTGAATGTCAGCTGATTTCCTCGTATGGAACAGTAAGATACTTTTACAGACGAAGCAGAACTGTTTGGATTTATCTTTTCAAATTTAAGCTGTTTTCATTTTTTGAGGTAGGCTGTTTACAGAAATGGTCAGGAGCTGTTATAATGGAAAGTTTCACTGCTAAATTTATATCTTTTTTTAACTGTTTTAGAAGCTTTTCTGTTACTGGTATTTGTTGTTTTGTTGGACAGTCCTGGCTTGTCAATGCCATGTCTGCAGCTCTGCGATGTTTCACACCTCACCACACCCCAGTTGGTTAAATCTGTTACTCTGACACAGGAAACAGTATAAAACATGTGGCCCAAAACAATAAAAATAAATCAAATAACATACATGGGCTCATTTGTGGTGGTCAGAAAATTATCATTATAATGGGAACAAAGGAAATTTTAAACAGCATGAAGTGAACTTACAGAGCAAACAGACTGTATCTTGCAGCATTTTGTTGCTGAAAGACTTGGAGTGTATGTGCAGCCTGTTAACCACTCGCCTCCACCCCTATGTGCATTCCCAGAACAAGAAAAAGAGGGCAGACAAGCTGAGCAGAGGGACAAGTTAACAACGTCTCAGTAATCCTGTCAGAGTTGGCCGAAGCACATCATCTCACCATGACAGATCATCGCTCCTCAGGTGGAGCTGCTGGAAGGGAAAAGAGACTAATAGGATTGTGAAGTCAAAGCCTGTTGCTGTGTTTAGGCCACTATCATACAGACAGACCAACATAGCAGGAAGCATTACTAATATAGAAGCAGAGTCAATTACAGCAAGGAGGGGAGGAAGTTTGCAGTCCCTGTTGCACTGAGTTCAGTGTTTTGAGCCATAACACTGTAGAAGAGCTGCTGCTTTGGGTTGAAGCAGATGAACAACAAAGATTAATGAAGAGTCTAAAATATGAAGTATTTCTGTTGCTGCTGAGAAGCCTGGAAGCTGTGTGCATGACTGCGGTACTGAGAATATGAAGTCGATGTCATTCCACTCTGAATTTTCAAACAGTTCCTTGTTTTGTTTACATTTTCAAGGAAAACTGCTTCCACTGCACTGCTGTGCATGCAGCGACTCTGCATCTTTTTATACACAAACTGTAGGATTAACCCCAAAATAATGTCTTAATTCATTTCCATTCTACTCAAAGCAATTATCAAAACATCAGAGATTACAGCTCATTTTAATCATACATGTAGTGACTAATAAAATCCGCCATGACTCTACATTCAACTCAGAATCCAGCGAATCAACATGAGAGTAAATCAAATGCTGATTTAAGACAACCACTTTCATTTAAATCAAACATAAAATCACAAAAATCTATTTCCAGTATTTGAGAGAAGAATTATTGCAGTAAACTGTCATGAGCCAATCTATGGTCATGAGAATTGTAAATTCCTTGGCTGTATAGATTGTGATGGTTATCTCCATCCACCTCTTGCTTTTTGTCATAGTCATTACCTCTAGCTAACATGTCTACCAGTGACATCAGAAATGAGCATCCTCCAACTTTTCCAGGTTTAACTGGGGATGTGAAGGATGAGGATCTTAGTTTCATACATACTTGGTTCTCCAAAGCATGTTTGCAGCCGTGGTGCAAAAAACTGAGAAAAACTCTCATGTTGCCACATCTGGCATAAACTTTATCTGAACTTTCCTTACAGTAAATAATTGTTTGGTCCACATCCGACCTTTTTAAACCAAATTATCTCCATGACAAAAGAGATACCGCTCTTTTTTTCTGTGTCATCACGTTTAACATAACAAAAAAAACTGGTTTTCAGTTTGAACTGACCTCAGACTCCCTGACTCGTTTTAATGAGCCACTGAGCAGAACTTGACATCAAGGCAAGTGTCTAAAACCTGCAAGACAGAGGCTCTTGGAGACCTGTGGTATACCATCCAGAACCACATGTTGGAGCCATATGTTTTTTTATTTGGATCAATGCCACTGGCTCATTGAATCCATGAAGAATTATGTATCATTTAACCCCTAATCTTTACCATCTTTTTAGACCAATAAAACAAAAGTTAACTTCACAAGATGGCGCTCCCATCCCAACACACAACACAGCTTGACAAACAAGCTTCATACTCAACAACAAGTTGAAAGCACCAAAGTTTAGAATAACTAAAACATGTCAAGCTTATCTGAGCTACATCACAACTGACGGCTGTCTTCACATTCGTAATCTAAACAAAATAAATAAATAAATCTGCACCTTGAGGAAACAACAGACAATTTGTTAAAACAATTTCAGGAGAAATGGCCAACGGCAACATTTGCAATTATGACTTCATGAAGTAAAAAAAAATAAAGGTTGACGGAAGGAACAGGACAGAAAGAAAACAGGAGACTTCAGGAGAAAATAGTCTCCTAATGAAGCCTCCATTCCTGCAGCGGCAACAAAAACCTGCTGAGGGGGAAAGCAGTGGGGGTGGAGGGGAGACAGAACATCTCTTCATGCTGGAAGAGCGGTAATTATTTTAATTAGCCCTTTTTAAAATCTGAATAGAGGCCCAAAGCTGAGTTTTGCAGCCCATCCGAGTATCCTGGTTTGTGTGTGCGCGTGTGGTGGATGAGTCCTGTGTGTCTCAGTGTCCTCAAGTGGAATCACTGCTTTGCAAAAATCTGTTCACGCCTGCTTGTCTGCACCAGCTCTCCCCCTCATCAGCAACAAGCACCAATCAGCTTCTGCTTGAATTGTACTCCCAAATACCTCTGATGGAGGAAACAGAACAGTGTCAAGAGGTGAAGATGTTGTTGTTGTTGTTTTAAATGAGCTGTTACTGAAGAACAAGATAAAGTAATGTCCATAATCTGGAACTGATCGTACCCCTGTGAGGTCAACCATGTGGTGCAAAAACAGGAAAGATTATAAAGATCAATTGCCGATCAAAGTGACAAACCAGATGAAGAGAGGCAGAGTAATAAGAGACAGAAGGAGTGAAGAGTTTCTGCAGCTCACAATCACAATCAACCTAGCTCATTAATAAACACAGCGGCTTATCAGCTTCACCTAAATCTGAGTGATGGTGGTAAGAAAACTACATCTGGAGAGCAGCCGGAGCTTTCAGCAGCTTGGTGTGGTTTCCATCAACAGGAGCAGGTTCTGTTCAGGTGTCACACAAATTTCAAACAAATTTGCAGAAAATTAGAGGGAAAAAAAAGAGATTAAATATAGATTTTCTGCTCTTGTTTACACAAACAGAATTAACACAAATTGTATTTGTGATTCTTTGATCTGTTTTTATATTTCAAAGTTCAATATAATTTTCCCTGCAGAGTCACAACATACACCCTTAAAACTCCACTAGATCTCCAGCACCTCCAACCACCATCGCTTACGTCAACAGCTTCTCAGGAAAGGTAGGGAGTAAGTGGACAGATGGATAGCTACCCTTGAGCTGATCTACGGAGGTTTTCCATACATTTATATCCCATCTGGGACATTTACAATCCAGCCACTAAAGACTCTATTTGGTAAATCCACAATAATCCCTGATAACAGCATTATTTATCACATCTCATCATAAAAAGATCACTATCACTACTATGTTGCTAAGAGACCTCTATTTAGACCTGGACATGATGATGAAGCCACTTCCTGTCAGACTTCCCACCAATCAGAGAGCTTAGATTGGCGGTAATGTCCATCAGGAGCAGCCAAAGATCAACCAGTCAGCAGAAAGTTCTGTGTGTGTCTGAAAAGAAGAAAAATTAAAGTCGCAAGCGACATCCATCGGGTCCGAGCCTCTTGACCCCGCCACCCGTCTCATACACCTTTTCCTAGCATGTTAGGTAACCTGCTAACATGGTATGTAACATGGTGAAATGTGCAGCTGAGAATCTGAAATGTTGATATACCTAGTTAGCATTTTTGCTAGCATGCTAACGTGCTAGCTAACATGCTATGTTGCCATGGCAACATGTGTTGCAATGCGTTAAGGACCCACCAAGTATGAATACTGTCAACTCTGGTGCAGATCCCATGTATTTCTATGGAGATATGAGCAAACTGTGTTTCTCAAACTAGTTCGTTCAAATACAATGTGTGTTAAGTGAAAAAAATGGGAAAAAAATGGACGTACACACCAAGATGGCTGGCACCCCGTTGCCATGGCAACAGGTGTTCAATTGACTTTTTTGCTCGACTCTGGGTGTTACACGTGTGTGCCGAGTTTTGTCTTCCTACATCAAAGTAGACGTTCGGGACCCCATTCATTTGGGGATTTTATTTTTTCCTAGGTGGCGCTGTTGAGCCACTTTTGCATTGAAATCTATGCGGACCTTAGAATATCAAAATTTTTGCCAGGCTTGACGTGTGTGCCAAATTTCACAACTTTTAATGGGTGTTTAGGGGGTCATATTTGGCCTCAAAGCGCTTAGAAGAAGAAGGAGAAGGAGAAGAAACATTTCAACAACAATAGGGTCCTTCCATACTTCGTATGGCTTGGACCCTAATAATGCTCCTCTATGGCTGGAATAAAGCCAAGAAGACGTTTCTGATGCACGGTGGCGCCACAAAGCAGCTGAGCTGGAGTTGGTTTAGTGAGGATAGCAGGTAAATAGTAGCAGGAATAACTGGAAATGAAGAAAAAGTGGAAACATGGAAATAGTTTCTGTTGTGTGTTTGTTTCAATAACAATATTTTTTCTCCTGAAAGCCAAGACTTGAGAGAACGATGAGATGAGAAAAGGTTTGGTCACTGTTGATCTGTGTGTTATTTCTACAATGTTCTGTTAGTAATAAATTCTGCTTTCTTCTTCTGGTCGACTTTTATGCTGCTATATCTATTCATACATTCATTTTACATCATTTTAGCCTCATAATCACGTCTAGACCGTGACTGTTGCAGTTTTTTCATTTAAAAAAATAAAGAAAAAGGTAAGTGATGGTAAATAAACCAGTTTGTAATAAATCTGAGTTCCATCGTTTCAGCTGTTTTATATGCAAACAGCTGGATGGAAACTGTACAGCAGCCCTCAGCGTAAAACAGTTTCACCTCAGAGAGTTCTTCAGCCGATGGCATGTGCATGATGAAATCAACCAGAGTCAGAGAGGCCAGTTCTGTTTTGTTTTTTTTTTTTTTTTTGTAGCCAAGGAAACAGACCAAAGATGTCTTCATTCAAGGTTAGAGGTCACGGGTGACGTACAGGAAACGGCTGCTGGAGAGAAAGATATGAGAGTGAAACAGAGATGAAAAAGACAGCCTGAACAGTCTTAATGAGAAGGTTTCATGGAGAATGTGAGCTGAGACAACTCCACCCAGCATGTCTGGGAGCACGATGACCTCATCATGTAAGCCCACACAGCGATATGTGCAGCAGTGACACTCATGTTCTGAGAGTCCATTATATTTTATGATGTTCTGAAAAATACAAGTTTAATATATTCACCAAAGCCACACAAAAAATGGACCTTTTCAAGCTTCTCCAATGTCACAATTAGTGAGTTTTGTATTTGAACCAAATAAAAACATACATTTAGTGGTTTTAATATGTGGTTTAAATGAATGATTCAAACCTCTAGGGTTTACAGAGAATGGTCTGGAAAAGAGAAAATACAATGAGCAGCAGTTATCTGGACCAGAGGTCAGAAAACCTTGTAGCAGATGCTGTAGCCCATCTTATTCAAGGTTGAACATGTTATGTGTTCAGAGATGGTATCATGCATACCTCACCAAAACTGGACAACAGAAGATGGAAAAACATTGCTGGTCTCATGAGTCTGCATTTCAGCTCCACATTCAGATAGTAGGCTCAGAGTTTGGTGGAAACATCATAAAAACATGGATCCATCCTGCCTTTGGATCCATCCTTCTGGTTGCTGGTGGTGTGATGGTGTGGGGGATATTTTCACTTACTTACACGGTAAATCTCAGACAATTTTTAAGTTTTGCTAAATCTTTAATTCTTGTTAAATACTCACTGGCTCTTAGCTCACAATCTTAAAACTGTATTTAAAAACAGCTAAATTAAGCCAAGAAAAATATTCTGATTAAAAGACCCTCCAACACAGGAGCTGTCACTGCTCCTGCACTCATGCAGCTGAATTTGTGCCCATCTGCATGACATGAGGAGCTCAGAAGAAGTTTTGGTTGGAGATACGTTGGTTATACAGAAACTATAAATCATGCAACATATCCTTAAGACATGAATAGCAAAGTCTTGTACTAGGTGATCATAAATGGTGAAGATGGAACATCAGAATGACAGCTCACATCCAGCTTATTACTGTTATTACTTTTGTTCTATACAATTCTATACAATGGGTAAAAGTATTTTATCATTACCATTATTACCTCCACCAAGGAGGTTATGTTTTCAGCAGCAGCGTCTGTTTGTCTGTTAGCAACATAGCTCAAAAAGTATTGGACGGATTTTGATTAAATCTTTAGTATATTTCAGAAATGGAATAACTGATTAGAACTGTTTTTGGGGTGATCCGGCTCACCGCCTGGATCAAGTCATTTTTTTAACACTAGAACCACCAACATTCCAATACCCCTACAAACGCCAGAGGGGGTCATTATGACACCCTGCTGACTCAGCATTAAAATAAAAGAAAAGATTTTCAGAGGCCAATTTTTCCCTTTTGAATTTCTTTTATTATTCAGAAGTAGCCAAAGCTTCAATAAATATATAAATAATTGGTTAACATGTGGGATTACTTTGGGCTTGTATACAAAATACAATGATTTTGAATTTTTTTATTTTTTATTTATTTATTTTTTTTAGTTATTTGAGGGAGAACAATTAGGGAAAAAACTTCATATAATGCTAAAGTAAGCAAACAGAGCACTGGATGTCAAAATTGAACAAGTTTTGATCTTTTTTAGCTTAGGCAGCAGGTCACATTTTTGCTAGCAGTTTAAGCTAATGTAGCAGCTAACATTATCAGATTTAGGCTAAAGTTCCAACAGACATTACTTTATCTTTGCTAATATAAAGCTACTATAGCAGCATCTTATGTTAGCTATATTATTATTATTTATTAATATTACTTAGCTTAGCTTGACACTGCGGCTAGCGCTTTGAAATTAATGTAATGGGTAAATCTTCTTTAAGTTAGCATAATAGCTATTGTCACCTGGCATAATATTTTTTAGATAATGTAGCAGGCAATGTTATTTAGCTTAACACTGTGGCCAATGCTTTGATGTTAATGTTGTGGGTGATGTTATTGTGTTTAGGTAAACATAATGGCTATTGTTTTCTAAAATAATAGTTTTAGCTAACATAGAAGCAATGTTATTTAGCTTAACTTAACACTGTGGCTAATGCTTTGATCCTGATATTATGGGTGATGTTATCAGAATCACTTTCATTAATCCCGGAGGAAATTGTGTGCACACAGTCGCTCCATACCAAAAAGGAAAAGATAAAATAAAGATAGCAATCACAATAAGAAAATTTGCAAATTGTTACAATATCTATATAAACAGATACAGGATCAATCCTGCCAGTGAGTAATACGTACAGTATTATCAATATGATAAACAGTAAATTGTAAATGTAATGCAAAGTGCCAGTGGATGTTGTTGCTATATGGAGGTGTTTAGGTGGTATCAGTCTCTCACTGAACGCACTCCTGTGACTGATCAGCAAGTTGTGTAGCGGGTGGGAGGTATTGTTCAGTAATGTCTTTATTATGGAAGTCGGAGAGGAGAATCTTGTCCATAATAAAGACAATACTGAACAATCTTATCTTCTTTAGATTAACATAATGGCTGTTGTTATCTTGCCTGACATAATAGGGGATGTTATCTTGTTTTGTGAACATATGACTATTATTATCTTGGTTAACATTACACAGTAGATTCATTCATTTCAGTAGTATTTGTACTACTAATTTTCTGGTACTGTGGTACCTTCTGCAGAGTAAAATGTATCATGGATAAATGGAAATCAATTCACTTAAAAACATAGTCGTTAATGAACAGGAAATTATTTCAGGCACAGTTTGAAACCAAACAGGGATAAAACTATCAAAAATGCCATGTGATGGATTACAAGAGGGAAAACAAGTACTGAAATACTGAAATAGCAGCAAAGTAGAACTGTTAATCTGGGAACAAGCTTTCAGAATCAGCAGAATGGTATTTCATATGAGAATAGCCAACTTCAAAATACTTTATTGCTGTGTTATGATGAGCAAAGCTTCCTTTGTTTTCACATATCCACTTGCTCCTTCAGTTCCTCCACTCTTGCCTTCACCACAACAATTTGTCCTTTCAACAACACCCAGTTGTCCTTTTCACTTGTTTCACACTTTGCATCTAATACACATTATAGTATCAATAATTTGAGTAATTAATTAAATATATTTAAATACTATGTATTTCCTGCAGTTGTCTTTGATTCTTAGAAAACTCTCAAGGACAAAGAGAAAGTACATGATGTAATTTGTGCCATCTATTGTGTGTGTAAAATAGATTTTAAGATGTTTAATAAAAACATCTTAAAATTACAGCTGTAAGGCAACAATGAAAAACCTTGATTTCCATCGATCAGACACAGTGGGGGAGAATTTTGACAGACAATAAATAATAATCTAAGCTTCCTTTTTCAACAGGACACTATTTTTACCTATTCATAATTAAAATTGAAAATGGAGAGTAAAAATCAGCCTTATAACAATGAGTTTGCAACACTGATGTTGTTAAACTTGCTAAAAGAAAAAAACAAATGCGAAGATCAAATGTGGTGCAACAGAAATGAAGCACTGGCCAAAAAACTGGTTGGGGCAAATTTAAATAATCTGGTAATCTGTTGTAAACCTGAACTGGAGCTCAAGTATGGAAGAGATAGCCACTGGCAAGCAGGCAAATGCTAAACAGAGGTTCAAATGGTTTAACCCTAACCGCATCTAAAGCACACATTCACAAATTTGATTAGTCCAGTAATCCATTTAGTGACCACTGCAAGGACTTCCAAGAATGACAGCTAAACACTTCTCTCACATGGCTCTGTGTTCTAATCAGCGGCTGTAATGTAGTTTCCTGATGCGTTTTGGCAGGGTATTAAGAGACAAGATTAATAGGGACCAAAGTGGAACAGTCTCTCTTAATCAGACCTAAAATAATTACTCAATTATTTATTGATCTTAAGGCCTAAGGGCATAGAGTGTTGTATGTTTTGTATTCTGTAAAGCCCCATCTGGGACATTAAGCATTAATAAATAAAATTGTTCCAGTTATTCAAAGATAAATATTGATATTATTATTACGGTACCATTACCATAGACTGCTGCCCTGAATGCTTTTGGAATTGTCGGGTTTTTTTTATTAATAACAATTTGCAGAATAATTGGGGGCAACAAATGTGAAAATTGCTTCTCAAAGACTATTTTTCACTGCAAAACATGAATAAAGTCACTGGGGGCGCAGACGATATTTACATAATTAGATTTAATTAAATAATTTTGATACATCTGGTGTTAAATGGTTTATTTACATGGTTAGGTCTACATATTCTGAAAAACATAGTAAGGCAGTTACAAAATTACTTATTTATAGATTTTAATACACATGTCGGGATTCCTATTTGTACAAATAATTGCCATTAAGGATTTAATTATTTGTTTTTAGGTCACTATGATAGATGAAGTCGGATCATAATGTAATAATACATGTGCACCTCATGAAGAATAACAGCCTTTTATAGGCAAAGAAAGTAAACATCGATAATACCCCTGTTCTCCTTTTAGGCTTTATAAATCTCTGTGGAAGCTGAGTAAAAGGTCTTTCCAAATCCTTGAGATGTCATCCTTTATTTTGGTGTACAAGTTGGGAAAATCATCTTTAATATTTATGTTTTTCCTGGTAATTCATTTTAAAAACTTTGCTGTTTTTTTTCCACCATGTTCAGTGGCTGCATTTATTGAGCTGCTAAGATCAAGTTTTTACTTATCTACTTGTTTAAAAGCTTTGACAACACCGAGTTGCCAAGTAGAACCTGTACCAGTAGCTTTTATTCCAAATCATGAACTGGGTGGGGTGGTAGATGCAAATCTAAGTTTTCAGACTCAGTCCGTGCTTTATTTTCATTCCCCAATGCATCACAATCATAAGAATGCTTCTTGGGCATGAGGAAATTTGAAACTCTATATGCACTTATGTCTTATTTGCATTAGATCAGGGGGACCTTTACTGTAAACTTAAACTAAGGTCTCACCCAACTATTACTAATTTATCTGATTTATCTGGTTTGCTTTATCCGCCAAAAAATTAAATAGAACACCAGAGTGTTCGGAAACATCAGTAATACAAGCTCACACCCTGCTTGGGGGAGTGGAGTGTGGAGGACAGGGGTGCTTTGGGATTAGGGAGCGTTTTGTCCTGTATGGGGTTGCCATGGCAGCAAGTGAGTGAGATGCCAGGGATCTCTGTTGGTCCCACTGAAGTCACAGCGGCCGACTCTGGCAGCCACACAACATTCCTCCTCTCTGAAAGGCCTGAAACATGCCCTAAATGTGCACACACATATATGTGCACACACCCCTGAGGTCTGCTTATTCTAATAGACATGTAAGTCAGCACGAGTCTAATCAAACACATAACCAGACTCAACTTTCTGGTAAATCAGAACACACTCACTGACTTTGTAAAGCAACGTGTCAGCTGGAGTGAAAACTACAGTGTGATCATGTTGGAAAAAAATTGGCAGGAGCAGGAGAAGTTTCTCAATTAAACCTTGTGGAACTGGATTCAACTATAACAAACTTTATTTCCCTCTTAAACGAGGACATGTGAATGAGTGGGTCTGTAATCAGTTCACCTCTGGGTGAGAAAATAAAGTTCATGACCGTGAATAATGATAACATCATTAGAGCTATTGCTGCTCTGCTGGGACAAGAAAACAATCATGTCAATCAATAATGAAAATAACCTTTAGTTACAGCCCTTCACTTATTATTCGAGGCTTAAATCAGACTTCACGGGTTCCTCTTTTCACTTGAGATTAATTAAATTAAAGATAATTTACAATTACTTTATTTTGTGGCAAGAATTTCAACTGCTTCTTATCCAGAATAGTCTCATTTTCTTTCTTTGCTTCACTTTTTCTATTTTTTTTTTAAATCAAAGAATAAGCCATTTAACTGAACGCTATAGCAAATCTTTCAACTGCTCTCCTATCGCAAACCACTACACCTTACATTACTATTACTGCTTTAATAGAAACAAAATTCCATTATCTACATCACAACTTAGACTGATTACAAAAAACAGGAAGATTTAATGAATTAATGAATGAGAATCATAAATTTCCATGAACAATAATAACGCTGATCACTGCCATTTGTTGCACAAAAACTACAGCTCACCAGGAAAACACTTAAGTCTGCAGCCTTCTTTAGTCTTAAATCATAAATGCAAACTGTCCCTAGCTTTTATTTTAGAATAATTGTTACTTTTTATTTTAGTTCAAAACTGTTTTTTTGTTTAAAATAGCTTTAACATGGCTGCCAGGGTCCTCTTATTTAGACTAGCATGCTAGCTAACATTAATTTAGCTAAAGCTAGCATACTGACCAACATGATATTTTTTAGGCTAACTTTATTCTATTTTAAAATGTCCAAAATAATTGAACATTATTTATAAATAATAAATATAAAAGATCAATTTAAATCCGTTTTTCCTATTTCTTTTTTTATGCTATTAACATTGAAGCAGCAATTAAAATTTTATGCTTGGATTAAAAAGATTCTGTTTGTTGCCATTTGCCTAACCTTCATGTTAGGTACATAATTAGCATTGAAAAGCTGCCACATTACCTTAAAACATATATTTGAGGTAATTTCATAGATGGGCTACGCTAATTATGCACCTAATGTAAATTTTAGGTTTTCGCTAACATGATCTGACATGATCTAATTTAGTTTAGCATAGTCGCTAGCTGCTTGTTGTCTGGGTTGTAATAGTAGCACAAATTTTGTTCTTTAGGTCAGCTAATGGTATCCTGCTGGAACTAATACAGCCGTTAACATTATGTTGCAGGTTTTCTTGTTTATGCTAATCCTGCACTGTGAATTATTTCCAATACATAAAGATTTCAGATTTGAGTTGAATATGCAGATTTTGTCCAAATATATTTTACTATTCACATCTGAAATTAAATTTCTGTCTTTCAAACGGATCTTTTGGAGTAGGGAAATCAAACTAGTGTACACATTTTCAGCCTCTTTCACATCGTTCAGGATATTGTGTTTTTGTGTTTGTGTGATGGCCTCTAGGCTGAAACTCAACATAGCGACGCAACCCAACATGTGGTCTCTGGAGATTTCCCTGATCCTTCCACCCCGAAGTATCGCCACGCACTGCTGAGCTGACACACACTGAAAACTGCATCTGCCTAGATGAATGTTTTTCCATCTCTCCCCTCCTTTTTTAAAATTTATCTACCTACTTGGTACTTTGCAGTCTACAAACCACTGAAACAAACCAAGTGCTCCTCGTTATCTGTCAGGATCTCCCTCTGCTCTGGAGATGCTCCCTCCTCGCTTCCTGACGTTTCCTCTCCTTCCTGCTGTTTTCACAGCCAAATCTCAAAAGAAGCGGGCAATGAAAGTCAAGCATAACTAAGATAACTGGATAACTAAGAGATGCGTTTATGAGGCAGATACAGGCAGAGAGGTTTAAACAGGATGTGACTTGTAGATTTAAACAGCTCCCCTCTGCCCTTGCCCAAATTCAACCTGCATGACACACAATTAACTTTAAACTAGTTTGTGTTTGAATCAATTATTCAAATGTAAAATCCTGACTATGGTCTGGAGACCTTGCTGGACCAGAGTGAAGGTCAGTTTTAAATCCCACATCATTTGCATTAACTCTAATAACACACATGAGCACTCTCACATGTATTAGGTGACTGTCTCTTTGCAGCTTATTCTGGTCCCATTTCCAATACGTCCCAGTTTCACACAAAGGTCTGCATATAAAACAGTTCAAATCTATCTGATATTGCAGTGCATGGCTTACTCTCCACTGGAATATTTACTTTGTAAATTACACAAGCTGCAGTTTGACGAAAAACACTGATGCAGAGACTTCAGCATCTAAATGAAATCACACTGTTTTCAGTCAACAGATCAAAGAGTTTTGAATTCTAGTTAAAATTGTCTTACTTCACATAAAACAAACAATAAAAACAGCTAGTTTACCCATCCATTATTATATTTTTTGCTAATTACAAAATTCAAAAGTTGCATTACTAGCATGGATGCTAGCGAGGACCACTTCAAGCCCTTAAATGGAACACAAAACCAAACGTAAGACAGTGTCACTGGTTTATCCTTCGTTTACATGTAGACGAGCACTTCACCCTATCATGAAGAGAGAGCCCAAACACTTAAGAAAAGACGGTTCCAGTATCTGCTTGGTCATAAAACCTTTGTGACATCAGTTTTCATATCCACTGGGTTCCATCTGCAGCCAGCAACGTGTTGCCCAAATATCTGTCACCACACAGCCTGAGCACGCCAACTGTGCATGCACCTGGATCAGCCTCCATTCTGAAAAACAACATATCGTAACTAATAAGAGGAACAATGACTCACTGACTAGCATGAGAAGCGTTGGCAACTTATCCCAGATGATGGTATGTTTAGGATTATTTGCACATCTGCAGAGTCACAATTAGCTTGGGGACTCAGAGATTCCTCCAGCTGAAGAAACTCAGTTCCACCATTTCAAGGCAGGAGATCTTTCTTAATTTACAATATTTAGAAATTTCAGTTCAGTTCCTGATATCTGGAACTATCTGCTGTTTCAGACCAGCTTCTAGACAGCCAAGCAGATGAAAATAAGTCTAGAATTTCTTGGTGTATGGATGGTGAAAGCAGTTGGAATTAGGACCCTTCGTTGTTTTTGCTCCTATAAGTACAAATTTTGGTGTTTTTATAGCATCATTGCTACGTATGTTTGTTGTAAACAAACTATGACCAGTTGGTTTTTTTCTGTTATTGTCCAGCTCAGTGGTCCCCATTTTCCTTGGGGACTCCCTTCATGCAACTACCAAACACCCATTGACCTTAATCCTCCAAAAATCAGGGTTACGAGGATAGACAATCTACCCCACTGTCGTAGCTACGCTAGCTTACTGACCTCACTAAACATGGACAAAGATAGATTTGATGCGTGAATGTGACCAACTATGTAGCCTTTTTTTGCTAACTAAGAATTTATGTTATAAAATATTGTTGTATAGCACATTTTGATTGATAAAATAATCGTGACACCCTAAGTGGACATGGACATATTTTTAACAATTACCCAGGATCTGAATAGTCAAAACCTTGTGGAACCCTGTGCTCTTTGGGGGGTCAGGAACCCCAGGTTAGAAACCACCGGTCTAAATTCTTCATAAGAACCCAGTCTATGTCGTTCCCATCAGAAAGACTACTTGGACATCCTGGCGGATAAAGCTAAAACATTAGCTAAAATTAAAATGAGCTCAGCTTGTGCTGTTGTTTAACAACTGCGATCGTGATAAAACAGGAAAGCAGCTACAGCAGCCATCCCCCCCATGAGCTTTAATTTAGCTCCCACATGTCGTCAGCTAACAGAGGAGGACCAAACCAAATGAAGTAAAGTGATTCATAAACCTTTATCCATCACAGCTAACTCTGACATGATTTGATGCAGCTCCTTTGATTCCAAGAAAAGGCTCATAAGACACTTCTCTTCATCTGCATTTTATTATCATTTTTACAAGGAATGCTGCAGCAGCCTCGACCAGTTTAATGAATTAATTGACTGGAAAAACCAAAAACAACCCAAACGAGGATTTTTCCAGTGATCAAGAAGACATTAACCACACACGCTTGTTTTACCATCACTTCATGTTACACTTAACAAGATACATGTGGCATCACATACAAGCAATAACACACATTTTTGCTTTTTGTTTTATGGTTTTTATTATTCTGTTTTTAACATTATTTCCCAATGAGTGACTCACTGAGTTGACTTACATCAGAAGACTAAAAAGATCTGGAAAAAAGACTCACACCTGCTCACATCTAACAAGTGCTTAGTCTCAGACTGAGGTTTTACAAAGACTGTGAATCTTGTGGGTTCACTATTTACAAAACTACAACTAGATTCTTTTGGTATTGTTTGTAATATGTTGGACAGCTGATATCAAACAGGGCTGATCTGCCACCACGCCACTCCCCTTTCTGGACGGTCCAGCTACAACGTTTCATCGCCGGTTCTTGTTCGTCCTTTTTTAAATTTATTTATTTATTATTAATAAGAAGAAGAAGAAGAATTTTTTAATTTTATTTATTGTTTGTTTGTCTGTTTTTGCCGGTGTTCTGACAGTCAGGATTCCTGTTTCTGCTGTTGTCAGAGCTCATGTATGTTGCATTACGTCACTGAGACTTGTGTTAATTCCAAACACGTTTGATATGATCAAGACTGAGACTGACATAAATCAGCGCAGATTACCACCTTAAACCTAACAATCGAGATGACGGGAGCGCGCTGTGACTCCAGTAAGACTCCTAAGATTTCCTCCAGTTTTTAATCTGCAGCTGTGAAAATCGTTTGGTGTGAGTCCAGCATTAGTTGGACAACTTGGCTGTTAATTGGTGATAATTTATGTACTAATCTTAAGAGGTCGGCCTTTGCTTTTTCAAAGCAGATAGATGAACCTATTATCTGTAAAAGAAAAAAAGCATTTTTGTTTCCACATCACAGGATAATTACGCTGAACTCGAAAATGAGTTAATTTGATCATCCCTGATTTCAGCTTTCAACATTGCTGCTGTGAAGGTTGGCAGAGGATTGAGGCCGAAGAAGAAATCAAAGGATAAATGTGCAGCTTTGTGCTTGTTTTTGTGGTTATTAGAGCAGACAGTGTGAAACTATAGTGGGAAAACATGGAAGGTTGACCAACGACCTCTCCTCTGCTTCAGCCTGCAGCTGCACAAATGAAACTGAACGCCAGATCAGACATCGAACCATCTTTCTTTGCCTTCTGATATTTTCAGCTTAAATTCTGCTGGCATGAAACTCCTGATGTCTCCTAACTCCTACAAACCATGTGTTCATGTTGGCTAATTGTTATAAAGAAACTTCACTCTGATGATGTAGACGTGGTGAAGACTTGCTGAAGTTCAAACTGACCATCAGAACGAGAAAGAAAGGGGATTTAAGAGACTTTGAACGTGGCATGGTTGTTGGTCTGAGTATTTACTGAGATTTTCACACACAACCATCTCTAGGGTTTCCAGAGAATGGTCTGAAGAAGAGAAAATATCCAGCGAGCAGCAGTTGTCTGGACCAGGATGTCTGGTTGATGTCAGAGGAGAATGAGCAGACTGGTTGGAGATTTCTTGGCCCACTTTGGGCCCCTTAGTGGAAATAGAAACCTTAAATGATTTCTAGTAAACAAGATTAAAATAAAATAACTTGACCTTCTCGGGGGACAAAAGGGAAATACTGATGTCACAAAGCTCAGATCATCTCCACCAGCTTTCTAGAACATGACTCCGTTGGCAGTTCTGGAGGAAAAATTGGGTTCTACCCAGGACTGGAAGGTGGACCTGATACAGTGGTACAGTGGAGTTTGTATTCATCTCTATTCCTTTTAAGACATAGCAGGGACCTGATTTATTTATTTTTTAATTATGTTCTAATAAATAAAAATTTCAAATGTAAATAAGATGTTCTTTCTCTTCCACAGGACTGTTCACACAATGAATAACAAGATAATGGTGACAATATTTGCTCCAAAAATACTTCATTATCTGCTGCTGAATTTCATTTCGTACTGCTCGCTGAGGAAGCATGACTTTCCACAGCTCTCTATTTTTGAATTCTCCAAGGCCGAGAGACAGACTCGTGTTGAGAAATGTGAACAATAACAAATGTTTTTCTACGTTTGCTTTGTCTCTTCACAGAAACCCCTGACCAGCAGCTGCAATGAGGTCTGTTCTGAGAGATGTGGCACCAGTAGCTGAGTGATACTGGGAGACAGAGGGGCCTTCACACAACCACAGGGGAATCATTGTCGCTACGCTTGTCCAGGTTCCAGGAGCATGGTGCAAACAATCACTGTTTGCTCCTCAGCAAAGCACGAGGAGAGTAACAGGAGAACAACAATGCAGAGAGAAGATGACGGAATAACAAGGTTCGGCTGAATGAAAGGATGAGCCTGGGATTGGAAAGTTCCAAGAAGTGCAGATGGGAAGGAGACGCAGGCAGAGCGGGATAAGGAGTCCACATGGCACTCTGTCTGAGAAGGGACAAAAATAAACTCATATCAAACATAAACAGGGCTCCCACTGTGGCCTTCATATGAAATTCCATGACTTTTCCATGACTTTCAGCAATGATCAGAGGCACATTTGTGCACTTTGCATTTTTAAGCTTCAGTTTCTCAGCTCATGATTATATTTAAAAGGAGCTGTTCTTAAAAATACTCAAAGATTTGTAACCATAATGTAAGTCAAAGTCAATTTTGGAGGGACTATCATGACATCCTGTACACACAGTGCTCTAATGTTTATGAACATGAGCAGCAGGCATAAATATTTAACTTATTCCCTGAAATCTCTGCATCTGCTTGATGGATTTACTCAGATTTTTTTTCACTCCATCTTCATTTTTCACCTTTATTTAAGCAGACATTACAGACTGGTTGTGTATGGATGCAGCATATCACAATTCAAAGGGTTGTAGTATGAGTTTGGGTCAGATCGATGGGTCCACAAAACTCAGGTCTTTTTTCTTCTTTCCTGTTTGTAAATGATTGTTTCCTTTAACCAGGTCCAGATTAATAAATTCTGATATCTTTGTCTAATATTTTGACATACAGGATTATTTGTTTGACCACTTTTCTTTCCCAATAAAAGAACATATCAAAGGATAAATTTCATGTCTACAAAAATCAACACAAAGCTTAAAAATAATCTTAAGACAATGTGTGGAAAGCAGAGAATTGAGCACTAAAGGATGATGCACGTATATGTTTTAATGTGATGTAGCTTCAGAGACAGTTAGCTACATGCTAATATACAATTACGTCATCTCACCCCTTACTTATTGAAACATGAGCAAACAAACAGTATGAGGTAAAAACTGAGTTTGTGAATATTTTATCTGAGCTGCTTTATTAATCCTCTTAGACCAGCTTTCTATCATTTATTTAAGTAGTCTTCAACAACAGTTCTCCAGGCTTCTTGAAGGACTTTTCGAAGCTCTTCTTTGGGTGTTTCTGCCTTTCGTTCCGTTCTGTGCAGATGATCCCACACTGCTTCAGTAATGTTCAGGTCCGGGTTGGATCCATCCCTCCTTCAGACCCACTGAGGTCCGGGTTCTGGGGAGGACCCATCAGACCTGTTGCCCCTGATCTTCAGTCCAGTTTTTGTGTCATGTGACACACCTCAGCCTTTTCCTTCTGTTTCACTACCTTAAGAACGGCTTCTTGACAGCCACGTTTCCATGGAGACCATTTCTGATGAGGGTTCGGCCAACCATAGATGGATCAGCTGAAGGTTGAGATGCATCTCTCAGGTCCTGGTTCAGGTCTTTGCTGGATTTCAGATCCATAGACAGTTTTTAGTCCTGACTCTTCTTCTTTTGTCCTTCACGTGTCCAGTTTCTGCCTCCACGCTGAGATAAGCCAAGTTTCCAGCTAACAGCTGTTTGGAAATCACCTTGTTGCTGCTGAAATCCTGTTTTCTGTCTAGCTGTCTGATCTTTGCTGCTTTTCAGAGACGAAACTAAACAAATGCCAACAAATGACGTCCTTGTGGCAAAGAGGCTAAAGATCCAGTTTTAAACTCCTTCCTTGCTAAGATGTCTGTTGTGTGGCGACACAACTGGTTCATCCTTTTCCTTCAGCCCTCAGCTGACAAACCAACCAGACAGGGGGACACGAGCCGGTGTGTCCATGTGTGAGTGTCTTTTCATTCTCTGTTAATCCCACACCACTACCCTGGTCTCTCCTCCATCACAGAGTGCACGTCTGCCTTCTGGCCTGTTACACGGTAATGCTGTGAGCTAATCAGAGATGGTTTGCTGAGGGAAAATTACTATAACAGCTTAAGTCTAATGTGTTTAACTTGATTGAGATTAACGTTCCTGTAACTCTTCAAATGTGATGAACCAGCATCTGACAGCTGACGCTCCGCTGACTAAGGCCTGAATTACAACACATGAACGAGTGAAAACAAGCCTGAATGACGAGGGAGGAACTTCCCCTGTAAGAACTACAGACAATATTAAGGGTTTTTGTATTTGACACCATTCATTTTCACTCCTCTTTGTCCTCATTTACCCTAAAGCAGTAACAGAGGGCTTTCCCCTGAGGCTCAGCACATACAATTATTTTCTTATTATTAAAGTAGACGAGGAGGAAGTTATTTCTGGACACATGGGTCAAGGGGTGACTGCTGCTGGAGCATTTTCAAGTCTTAATGGACACAAATTTCTCCACGCTGGATCATGAGAACAAACAAGTGTGGTGAAAAAAAAAAAGAGTTATGGTTCACAGAAAACAGCTGTAGAGAAAAAAAAACAGCTGTTTTAGTGCAACGCTCCCTAATAGAGTTCCAACATGAAAAGTTGTCCACATTAGAGGAGAGCACAAAGGTCCCAAAGATGCAAAAACAGGTTGAATTACTGACAATATAAAACATATTACATTTAATCAGATTATGCAGCCATCAATAAATCACATCCACATTGGTCTGAGTGTAAATAAAGCTTTATTCTAAAACTGAAATGAACGTAGTCACTTTAAAGCTACTTACAGCAGATAGAAAAGGAAATAATTGTCTTAACCAGCACCTACATACGAGCTGTTGAGCTGCAGATTTCACTGCATCCATGCAGCAGCTCAGAGTTTGCAGACTGAACAAGGAGGGCTTTAATTACCTGCATGTGTGTGTGTGTGTGTGTGAGTGTGTGTGTCTTTGAACAGAGGGCGGCATGTTATGTGGGCGTCCCAGGTGCATGTGAATGTGAGTTGCTGTAGTAATGTGAGTCGTGCAGGAGACAGCCTCACCCTCTGACTCCATTTTAACCCATTCAGACCAGAGTTGCCATCAGCACATGGGCAGGTTCCCTCGTGTGGCATCAGGCCTTAACTAAAAGGCAACAAATGGAGATATCTGCCACTTTAATCAGAAGATAAGAAGTAAAAATTCCTAAGCAGCCACACAGTCATCTGGGCTTTATGATAAAGTGAAAGTGAAATTCCTTGGACCTCAAGCTCCATTTGTAATAATGCTGCACGTTTGTCTGCAGGAAAAGAAAAAGTACATCCTGTTTAATCCTAGATTTAGTTGGTTAAGGGATCATAATCAGTGTGAGCTCCTCTATAAAAGCAGAAGTTTGGTCAGTTTGATGCTCTGCATTATTCAGGTGTGTTAACACAACGCCAAGGAGGAAAGACATCAGCCATGATCTTAGAGAAGAAACTGTTGCTTCCCATCTGTCTGGGACAGGTTAAAGCTCATTAGCAACTTTTTTTGAGTCCATCTTTCTATAGACAGAAAGATTATTCACAGTGGAAAGTTAACCTTCTTCTCAGGAGTGGATGTCCAACTTCGGCCCAAGATCAGGCTGTGCAATGCTCAGAGAAACTAAATAAAACCCACAAGTTAAATCTCAGATTCTCCGTGCCTCAGTTAGCATGTTAAATGTTAAAGTTCATGACAGTTCAGTATGAAAAAAGGCTAAATAAATATGGCTCATTTATGCTCACTTTACTTATGTAAATGGGTATGTCCATTTCAAACGTCAATCACACTCTCTTACGTCTATTACGTGAGTAAGGTAGTTATTCAGTAATTTCGCCAGAGGGCAGTGCAACGTTCAGAGTTTCAGATAACAGCAAACACAAGATCATGATAATGTACATTCTTAGAAAGAGGCATAACAAGCAACAGTTCAATAGACTGTGGTGGTCTCTCTTCAGCTAATATAAATTGGTTTCTTCTTCTTCATTGTTCCTTCCACTGGTTGCAGGTCAGCTAAACAGCTCGACACTGCCCCCACAGTTTCCAGTGGTACTGCTCAGTTTGCTGCGACAGGCTACACATCCGTAAGATCTCTGAAATCAGACCAAATTATGGATGTACAGGGCACAGAAGACGAACAAAAGGTTCCATATTACAGCGTAGAGCATAGATGGGCCTTTAAAAGAACATGGCAGAACGGTTTAGGTCGGCAAAGCTGCATCTAAACAAACCACAAGACTTCTGGAACAATGTCCTCTGGATAGACAACACCAGAGTGGAGACGTCTGGTCAGGATGCAGAAACCCAAACAGCATATCAGTACAAACAGAGTCAATTATGAGTAAATGTCTCATGCAGCAGGACAATGACCCCAAACACAGCAGCAGATCTACAACAGGATGGCTGAAAAAGAAAAGAATCAAGGTGTTGACATGATCCAGTCAAAGTCCAGACCTCAACCTGACTAAGGATATGTCCACATGGCACCGAACCCGGTTCAGGTGTGAACATGGTGGTGAAAACTAGGAGAAAGGTTTCAACATCCTCAAGACATCGCTGTAGTACATACTACAGGCTGTGGGGCGCGCTAAAGAGTAACACTCCAAAGCTGGAGCAAAACAACGCATGCGCAGATAAAGGCTCACTGCGTGTAGCAGGAAGTTCACATCGGAAGCAGAGAAAAGAAGATAGCTGAGGATTCACTGCGAGGCAAAAAAAGAAACATTTCTTTGGACTAATGAAGAAGTCGAGCTTGTTCTTCTTCAAAAAAGTCTGGACTACAAAGCATAAAAAACTTGAGGAAGGCTGGATTGGGAATCGGCACGTGTTCGTCACATTGACGTCATATCCTCGAGTTGGGCGGCTTCGCTGTCCACACCGTACCGCAGACGGTAGAGGACTGAAACCGATCCACTTTAGCACCTGGCTTCAGACATGGTCGGTTTCATGGAGGCTAATCCCTGGCTTCGTGGGGATGAAAGGGTGGTTTGCTAAAATACTTTTGCGGTTTTATTGCAATCCGGAGTCGTGGGGACGGCCCCTGAGATGCTGTGGTGGGACCTTCAGAGAGCTGCAGAAACCAATGACCTGAATCAGTGTTGGAAAGAATAATTAACCCAAATTCCTCCTTAACCAAGAAGAACCCGACGTGACATATCTCTCATATACAGTTTCTAAGACATTTTGCTTCAATTTATGGTATAAACTTTGCTCAAAATCCTATTGAACACAATCTGATACTTGTCTTCTGTCCCCTAATAGATACCCACAAGCAGAGAACCACATTATAATCACATTATAACATTATAATCAACTATCACATGGTAATACGTAGTAGATATCCCCCCCAAAAAATAAAGATCTCATATTTAAAAAATTGGACTTTTCTTACCATTTTTTCATGGGTCGGGCCTTAACGGGCTAATCATGTGACACACTGATAACATCTCACAGAAAACCATCACTTTTATTATTCCGACACATTAAACAGAATTCTGTCTTTCTGGTGCAAAATATTCTTTAAGAACAAATCAAACTGACATTTAATGCATCTGCAGACGAGCAGATTAATTAAATCTTTTATGTTCATAATCTCCAAACAGCATCTGTAAAAATAGGCTAATTATCAGATGACAAGGATCATAAATTCTGCCTCAAAAACAACATCCTTCCTGCACCCAGTCTGTCCGGCACCAACAACAGACCAATCACACGCCTGCCAATCGCAATTAACAAACGACCCCTCAGTTCACACCTCACATCACTGCCATCTGGTCAGAGATACAGAAGTCATCTCTCTGGTCCATGTGTGTCCCTTTGAGCTTCGTTTTATTTTTATTTTCTTCTGATTAAATTTCCAAAACAATAAATGTTAATAATGCTTTAAACTTAGCAGAGGATATGGCTCAGGGTTCCTCAAACTAATTAGACCCCTGGTGGGTGAATCTGTCCAAAGAAAAACAAAAAAAGAAGAGTTTCTAATACAATTCAGCCCAACAGACTTCAGTGGATCAAATCAAAGCAGAATACATCTGCTGTCTTTTCAGGACCAGTTCCAGACTTCTTTAAAGTAAAGTTACTGAAAGCAGGACATGATTACTGCTTTTTTTTTGGCTGGTAAATAGAAATTCTGCATCCTATAAAAAGGCCCAATTTGATGACAACTTGACATTTATGGATAATCTGACATGTAGCATCATGTCTGTCACCACATCCCTCCTCCTCCCCGTCTGTCCATCCATCTACTTCCTCCCCAGCAGTCAAAGGACTCTGTGTTCAGCTGGGTCCTGCAGATGGGGCCGACCATACCCTGAGCGCGCCGTGGACACGAGCCCAGCCAGAAACGCCACCTTCCCCTGTGACGCGACCACTGACATGAAATATGGAGGCTGACCTGAGATGGGTAACGGGCTCAGAAGGTCGTAAACCTCTGTGGCAGCTACAGCATCAATCTGTTTCCCCAGTCGGTGGTCTTTAATGTCACAGAAAACCTCCTCCTGTGTGATTTCAGCAGAATGAGCACAAACACCTCCCAATAAACAAAAAGACCAGCAGAGAAATTCACTTCATGAGGTCTGTTATAAGTAAAGGCTCCTACTAAATATATAATTATACTGACACATAAGTGGTTCACTATCTCTATATATATTACTCACATTTTAGGACAAAAAGCAACACACAACAGAAAAACAAGTTTCTGTAACACAGAGAGCGATGTTGAAAATTCAACAGCAGGGATCAGATCAGCATGCACCAAAAATCTAATTATTGTCTTAGTCCGACTAAAACTGTACTTTTAAATAAATGTAAATATCAACAGGATGGAACTTGTCTTAGTTTTCTGATGAGGTTTGACTTATATGAATGGAAGTTTTTTTTAAAGCAACACTATACAACTTTCTGACCTTTAAACTTAGTGCTTCTGACCTATTTTGATGTCACACAGTTGTTTATTATGTACATTTCTGGAGTCATTGTTGTCCTGCTGCATTCAGAGGTTGAGAAACTACACTTCGCAAACTTTTATACAGCCTGGAAAATCCTGCTACAGCTGGATTGACTTCACAACACCGTGTCATACATCAACAACTGGATGTCAACATCACAATAATCCATGATAACAGCATTATTTACCACATCTCATCATCTCAAACTTTCCACCAATCAGAGAGCTTAGATTGACGGTGATGTCCAATCAGGAGCAGCCAAAGATCAACCAGTGAGCAGAAAGTTCTATGTGTGTGTGAAAAGAAGAAAAATATTGCTCCTCTATGGCTGGAATAAAGCCAAGAAGACGTTTCTGATGCACGGTGGCGCCACAAAGCAGCTGAGCTGGAGTTGGTTTAGTGAAGATAGCAGGTAAATAGTAGCAGGAATAACTGGAAATGAGGAAAAAGTGGAAACATGGAAATAGTTTCTGTTGTGTGTTTGTTTCAATAGCTAACATGCTACGTTGCCATGGCAACAGGTGTTGCAATGTGTTAAGGACCCAACAAGTATGAATACTGTCAACTTTGGTGCAGAGCCCATGTATTTCTATGGAGATATGAGCAAACTGTGTTTCATGGCGAGAAGGCTTTTTTCCGTGGGTTGCCACTGTTACACGCTTTTTGCTATTAGAAAGATTTGAAGCGCGTTTGGTCCCCAACTTGTCAAGAAGCTTCCCACCAAGTTTGGAGTCACTCGCACGAATCCCCTCAGACTAGTTCGTTCAAATACAATGTGCGTTAAGTGAAAAAAATGGGGAAAAAAATGGACGTACACGCCAAGATGACGGGCACCCCATTGCCATGGCAACATGTGTTCAATTGACTTTTTTGCTCGACTCAGGGTGTTACACGTGTGTGCCGAGTTTCGTCTTCCTACATCAAAGTAGACGTTCGGGACCCCATTCATTTGGGGATTTTATTTTTTTCTAGGTGGCGCTGTTGAGCCACTTTTGCATTGAAGTCTATGCGGACCTTAGAATATCAAAATTTTTGCCGGGCTTGACGTGTGTGCCAAATTTCACAACTTTTCATGGGTGTTTAGGGGGTCATATTTGGCCTCAAAGCTCTTAGAAGAAGAAGGAGAAGGAGAAGAAATATTTCAACAACAATAGGGTCCTTCCATACTTCGTATGGCTTGGACCCTAATAATGCTCCTCTATGGCTGGAATAAAGCCAAGAAGACGTTTCTGATGCACGGTGGCGCCACAAAGCAGCTGAGCTGGAGTTGGTTTAGTGAGGATAGCAGGTAAATAGTAGCAGGAATAACTGGAAATGAGGAAAAAGTGGAAACATGGAAATAGTTTCTGTTGTGTGTTTGTTTCAATAACAATATTTTTTCTCCTGAAAGCCAAGACTTGAGAGAACGATGAGATGAGAAAAGGCTTGGTCACTGTTGATCTGTGTGTTATTTCTACAAAGTTCTGTTAGTAATAAATTCTGCTTTCTTCTTCTGGTCGGCCTTTATACTGCTATATCTATTCATACATTCATTTTACGTCATTTTAGTCTCAGTATATGACAGCTGATCCTGGAAACATCATATCTGATGCTGACTGGGATTAAAAGCTCCAGCTTCTACACGTATTTAATGTTACATAAAAAAATTAAATAAATAAATAACAAGTGGAACAAAAACTGAAAAAATGCTGTTTCACAACTATGGTGAAAAAAACTGTGTGCAAATGGACTTATCTTAATACAGCAGCAAACTTTATATTATTAATGTAGATAAATCCCAAAACACACAAAAGCATAATTTACTATCAGATGTCATGCCAATGTGGAAAGGCTTCAAAGGCCAATGCACTGACAGCCGCTAGGTGCTCCAGAAAAAGTCCAATTCTATTATAAAACACTGTCATTATGTCATTAGCTAAGTTCACCCTGATCCAATATCGGCTCATGGCAAAATGTAAAATAACCTACTGATCCATGTCTAGACACAATGTTTTTCATGCTACTTGAACAGAAAAATAACACCACAGAATCACACAGCTTTACTGCATCTCATGAAAGAGTCACATCTAGGCTGCTGTGAAGCAATAGGGATGGTAGCCTAGTGGTAGCCGAGCTGGGCTTGTGTCTGGAGAAAGTAAGTAAAAAAGTAAAAACCACTGTGGGTCCCTGAACAAGGCCTGAGCCGCCAGGCTGCTGGAATCTGGCAGCCCACTGCTCCTATCAGCTAGGATGGGTTAAACCCAGAGAAAGAATTTCCCCATGGTGGGATCCTAATAAAGGATTATTACTATTACAAAACATTTAAGACAACACAATGTCCCCCTTTTGAATGAAGGGTAGAAGGATCGTGCTGCACCAACTCCAAGTAGGAGGGCAAAAATCCCTCCCATCATTTCGCTCTTTAATCGCTGCTTTGCTCTGATAAGGTTGTAAAATGTTGCTGGTCTGATGAGTCTCCATTTCGGCTCCACAGTCAGACGGTATGTTCAGAATTTAGTGGAAACATCATGAAAACATGGATCCATCCTGCCTTGGATCAACACTTCAGGCTGCTGCTGGTGTAATGGTGGGGGGAGATTTTCTTGGCCCACTTTGGGCCCCTTAGTACCAACGTGGCCTGGTTTAACCAGCACAGCCTACCTGAGTATTGTTGCTGACCATGTCCATCCCTTTATGACCACAGTGGAGCATCTTCTGATGCTACTTCCAGCAGGATAATGCACCATGTCACAAAGCTCAGATCATCTCCACCTGCTTTCTAGAACATGACGATGAGTTCACTGGACTCCAACGGTCTCCACAGCCACCAGATCTCAGTCCAGTAGAGCAGCTTTGGGATGTGGTGGAACGGGAGATTCTCATCATGGATGCAGCCGACAAACCTGCAGCAACTGTGTGATGCTGTCATGCCAACATGGAGAAAACCTCTGAGGGAGGTTTCCACCACCTGCTTCCATCTATTACACCAAGAATTAAGGCAGTTTTTGGGGGGAAAGGGATCCAAGGGAAGGTGGACTTGATAAAGTGTCCAAAGAGATATCAGGTCTAAAGGATGCATCACTTTTTTCCATCAGTTTTCAACTCCACCCTCATGACGTGACAAACATGGTGATGTCCAAACTGAGTTTCAAAACTCCAGAAACCAGTGAGTGGTATCTCATGCCTAACACTCATCCTTTCAAAACACTGGTGTTGTGCTGCCCTCGAATCAAACTTATGGACTTATAGTTTAAACTTCAGGAGCTGTAGCATTGTTTAAATGTACTTATTCAGCACTGCTGAAACACAGGTGAGCCGATATGTGAAAGGCAATGATCCCCCAAAACTTGATCCTCCACACCCTGCTTCTGGTGACCTGCAACCTGAGCACAGGTGAAGCTAGAAGCATAATGTCACCCTGATACCAGAAGGTCAGTGGGTCAGGGCTTTCTCCTGCAAAGGAGGCCAGTTACAGTTCAGAGGTGAGATTATATCTGATGAAACTTAATAGACTGACACCCTGGATTAGAACTTCATCTTTATATAAATGACACTTTCTAACAGGACAAATGAAGGATTTCAGATTCTTCAACTTTCACTATTTGTTTATAACATTTTCCCACCATGCTCAGCTATCCAATCATCGGAGAATGTGGTCTGTCTGCTTTGAAACTCAAAGGACAAAGCAGGAGACTGAGGAATTTGAAATTACGCATATGTGACGCGCCTACAAAATGATCATGGTCATTATCAGCAGAAGTGTGCCAGAGATGCACGTCAAAAGAAAAGAAAACAGCCAGACCACGGGGAATGAAGGAAAGGTGAAGACCTTGACCGTAAATGAGCCGGAGGGGATTCCGGTTTCAAGCTTCCGAGACAGTTTTACGAAATTTGAATCACATGCCTGTAAAAAATTAAACTTAAAATTAAAAAGCTACTTCTTGCCTTTAAATTTAACCAAAATGGATCGAAAAAGTCTTTAAAGGCAGGTGGTAATAGGAATCAAAAATTGGATTTGCTGGAATTCTTTACCTTGATGATGCTGCTCCGGCGCGGTGCCGCCTTCACCGCCTCCAGCAGGATGGTGTCGGAGTCCTGGCCGCCGCCGCTGCCGCTGCCGGGGAGGATGACGCCGCTGCGCCGACCGCGGGGCGCTCTGGGCGGAATGAAGTCCGGCGCTCCGTCGCCACAAAGCCCGTCTCCACATCCATCACGCTCAGACATGTTGACGAGGAGAGGGAAGGCTCAGTTCGAAACAAGTGGGAGGAAAACAAATCGAATTAATCAGCTCGTCGGATCTGACCCGAGTAAAGTTTGGTTCGGTTGTGCGTGGATGCCATTTACAGGAGAAGCGGTTTGTTGCTCGTCAGCCTGGAAGGAACTCGTCACCCCAATTTGCTCAGTTGTGAGCAGACTCTCCTCATTTCTGAGCGGCAGTCCGCGCGGACTTCAGGCTGTTGGTGCGCGCTCCATCCCTGCTTCTTTAAAACAACTCAATCCCAAGCATCACAAGCAGGTTCGGACTTGGATGGAAACTAGGCTGGTGCGCTCCCGGGAGACGCGCAACAAGTCCTCCCTGTCTCCAGTCTCGACCGTCTCGCCTTGGAGGCGGTCAGGGCATCCAAACGTGCGTAAAGCCTCGGTGCGCGATGACAGGCGGTGAGCGCGAGCGGCTGCCGAAGGTGGGGAGAAAGAAAATGTTAAGAATAATCCAGCTGTGTCTACGAAGCTGCCACCCGGAACCCTGCTCGTCTCTGTCTAGCTCTGTCTAGAAGTCGCCCGTGTCAAAGAGCAGAGCGGATCGAACTTAACGCTGCCCTGGCAAACAGGAGATCCGTCACCGCGCGGCGCGTCGCTCGGACTGACCGCAGCCGCCACGGCCGTCAGCTTTGTACTCACAGAAACAACAGCCGACTTTTGTTAAGGAGAAAAAACACAGCTGACAGTCGCACCGCCTCCTGAAAACCGCTCCTCCCAAATCCCTCTCCACGCGGCTCCTCCTACACCCGCGACTGGCGCGCGGAGCGGCCAATGCGCGCCTCCGCTATGAAATTTGGCGCCTCCAATAGGTGGAGGGTCGAGTCCGGGGACCACGAGGGTCAGCCTCCCTAAAAGTTTTTGTTATTGGGCGGGGTTCCAGTAACGTAAGTGAGATCATGAATAAGTGATTACGCCTCAGCTGAGTTGAGTTTTGACTCAGTTCATTCAAAGATAAACAAAGACGTTACTATAGTGATGATCTGAATCCTCACAGTTAAACTTAAAGTGAATTACTGGGTGTGTAAATGGACAATAAAAAAATTAATATTTAAGTTAATTAAATTAACAACTGATTAGATGGATCAAACTACTTAGAAGTTTTTATTTGCCTTACATCATAATAACCTGCAGAGCTAAAAAAAAAAAAAAAACAACAGTTTGTTCTCTTTAATCAGAGAAAAGGGTCACTTAAACTCAGAACAAAAAAGTAAGGAAAATTTGGTGGATTGGTTGTACATTTTCTATGACTGGACAGCCTGTTGTTCTGCCTTTTAATTGGAGACATGTTGAGTTTGAAAAACTTGCCAAATCTCTGACAAACAGCTGGTTCTGCTGTTGACTCTTGTTTGGTGTCTTTTAATAGACTGAATAATTGAAGCCTAAAGAAATAAGACATACTGGCAATTTAACAATGTTTTCATTGAACAGGGGCCTGGATAGCATGTGGAAGAACCACACACAGCCACAACAGCCTGGTTCCCCCACCTCACGCTCCATCTTGGTCAAACAATGCTGTGAGATGGCATCCCAGTCTCCTATCAGATGAGCCCACACGTGTTTGTTGGGGTTGAGATCAGGGCTGCAGACAGGCTGTTCCATCCGACATAGATAGATCTTTATTGAAACAAGAGAATAAAATACAAAACAAGTAACATTACTGAGTAACAAAACATCTTAATACAATAAATAGTGGCATGTCCAAATGGGAGTATAAGTCTAGGACTTATCTAGACCTGCTCCCCGTGTTTTAGGTCCAAGCAAATGTAAATAAGTTACACTACAAAGCAGCCAACATTCAAAATTATTCCATAAAGAGTCCAGGTTTTATCAGTATGTACCTACAGGTGCTCCTGATGATTGTCTGCTGTGTTTTCTTACAGTGGCTGTTGGATGTTTTCAGGTTTTTCAACAGCTGGTTGTCCCATATTCTGCATTTAGGGCTGTTTTTTATATCTTTGTCTCCTCTTTCTACTTATAACTCTCCTTTCACGTCCCTTCTGTCAGATTAAAAAGTCTAATATAAAATAAGTGATAAGTATCGGGACTATTTACGTCTTTATTTGATTTGACTTCAGTTTGTATGATGAGGTGAGTCAGTTAAGGTGGTCCGGATTACTACATACATGTGGAAATGTGCACGTATGTGTTAGTGAGTCATCTAGTCCACTGCCACTTACTTTAGAATAAATAAATATTTTTTAAAAAAATTCTGTATACATAAATTGTAATTAGTAAGTTTTGAATAGGACATGAAAATGGAGCTATAAAAAAAATTACAAACGTGACAAAATATTATTTTATAGACTTTTCATAGACTGAAATGAACTAAATAAAAAGTGAAATAAGATTAGAAATACAGAGAAGCTTGTTAAGCTTGTACATCTGCTGTTTATTTAAAAAATGTGTCTGTTTTTTTAATAATTAATGTATCAGAGGGGAAAAAACTCCCTTTTTCTTTGGCTTTATCAGTTACTTATTTTCTTTAATTTGTCTTATTTGTTTTAATTAGTTTTATTTATGGATTTTAGTTGTTCTTATGTTTATATGTCTGATGTTTGAGTTTTATTTTAGGATTTTTTGTAGTTTGTGGTATTTAGTTATGTGCAGCACTTTGTTTTAGATGTGGTTGTTTTAAAGTGTTTTATAAATAAAGTTGGTATTGTATAGTAAATAATAAATAATAATGTCTTTTTGTTTTAAGTTTATATGATCTTTTTTAGCCCAGAAAACTGATTAATGGAAGTGATCATTAATTTAAGCTCTATTTTAAAAAAAAAAAGCCAGGTTAAATTTTATTTCATAGTTCAGTTCCAGCTGAGTCACTTCATGTTAACAATGGAAATAATAACAAACAAAACTAATGATAATTAAAGCAATTTGGTGATTAGTATAATGTGTTCAAAGTCAAATGTTGAAGAACATTATGAGAAACACAGAGGAACAAAATCTAAATCTATAAAAAATTTAGTTAAAAGTTGGATAAATGAGTTAAACTGCAAGTAAAAATACCTTCACAGATCTGTTTCTTTCAGGCCAGATCCAGCGGTGAACCTGAAATCATCTTTTCAGTTCAGGCTGTCTGAGTTGACCTCTGACCTTTTGTTATCGTCCGGATGGAGCTGGATCAGGATGACGGGCAGCCGGTGACGACCGGTGCTGAGCCGTAATAAAAGTCCAATAAATTATTCATCACCACAGCAGAAGAATTGCCTCTTTTTATTTTTTTCCTGGTGGAGAGGTTGGAGATCAGGGTCAGGGAGGCATCAGCACTTGAGATCCGGGTGGGATTTAGTATCTTGCTCAAGGACACATCAGCAGAGTGGACTGATGCCTGATGACCTCGATAACCTCCAGATTTCAGGGTTTTATTCTGTCAGGGATATTAATATGAGTTTAAGAAAATGATGAAATCCAGTGAAAAACACATTTCACTTTAGAAATTGTTCTAATTTTACATTGTACTGTTTTATAATTAATTTACAATTTTACAAAAGATAGTTAAAAATTGTACAATGACTTTATTTTTCAGATTTGTTTTCTCTCTTTAAATACAGAGATGCAGCTTTAGCCTGACACCAACAACTCTGCTTACGTCTACCACAACATGATGGATGTCTCACTACGTCCACAAATAAAACCTCAACTTCGAGAGGATTTAGATTTCCACCAAGATGAAGATCAAAATTACCTTTATTGTTCTACTAGAATTTTGTCTTGAGCATTAAACCCAGCTGCAGCCACAGAGTGATGGTAAATAAAAATATTCAGATAAACAACCAAAACTAAACCATACAAGCGTAACAACAGATGAAACAGTACAGTAATTCAAATAGATTGTGGTGCAAAAAAATGGTTTTATGGTTAGTAAAACTATAAAACCGGAGACAAGAAAGAGCCTAAAATCAATTAATAATGTAAAACACATAAAAAAAATTCAAGGGAAAAAAAAAAACAACAGAGATAAATAAATAAATAAATAGCAATCTTTAACACTACAATTTATTTACAATCAAATAAAAACTAAATAAATACAGTAAAAAATCTTTCAAAATCAGAAACAAAAAGAAAAAGACTGGAATAAAATAACATAAAATACAACTAAATATTAAATCAATTAATGAATTAATATAAATAATGAAAAAACATTAAAATATGAGCAAATAAAAGCAAAAAAGTAAAATAATTAAATTAGGTAGATAAAAACAAAATAAAATAAGGAGTGGTTTAAGAGTGAAGTCATTGATCTGTCTGACCATGTTGGTTTGGCCACAAACAACCTTTACATTTTCAACTCAATATTTCAACCTAACTCTCCTGGTTAGGCTCAGTGTGAAAAGAGAAACAAAAGAAAAAACCTTAATATTCCTTCAGTCGGGATGCCAGAATAGTTCTGTGGAAAAACAAACAGTAAAATTATAGTATAATTAGTACAAATTATACCTTTACTTTTACAGATGTGGAAAAAATTGTTGGTACCCTTCAGTTAATGAAAGAAAAACTCACAATGTTCACAGAAATAACTTAAATCTGACAAAAGTAATAATAAATAAAAACTCTATGAAATTTAACCAATGAAAGTCAGACATTACTTTTCAACCATGTTTCAACAGAATTATTAAAAAAATAAACTCATGAAACAGGCCTGGACTAAAATGATGGTCCCCCTAGAAAAGACTGAAAATAATGTGACCAAAGAGACGTGTTAATCCAAGGTGTGTCCACTAATTAGCATCACAGGTGTCTACAATCTTGTAACCAGTCAGTGGGTCTATATATAAGCTACAGGTAGTCACTGTGCTGTTTGGTGACATGGTGTGTACCACACTCAACATGGACCAGAGGAAGCAAAGGAAAGAGTTGTCTCAGGAGATTAAAAAGAAAATTATAGACAAGCATGTTTAAGGTAAAGGCTATAAGACCATCTCCAAGCAGCTTGATGTTCCTGTGACTACAGCTGTACATATTATTCAGAAATGTAAGATCCATGGGACTGTAGCCAACCTCCCTGGACGTAGCCGCAGGAGGAAAACTGATGACAAATCAAAGAGACGGATAATACAAACGGTAACAAAAGAGCCCAGAAAAACTTCTAAAGAGATTAAAGGTGAACTTCAAGCTGAAGGAACATCAGATCGCCGCATCCGTCCTTGTTTGGGCCAAAGTGGACTTAATGGGAGACGAACAAGGAGGAACCATTGTTAAAAACAAACCATAAAAAAGCCAAACTACATGTTGACAAGCCACAAAGCTTCTGGGAGAAAGTCCTATGGACAGATGAGACAAAAATGGAACTTTTTACCAAGACACATCAGCTCTATGTTTACAGACGGAAAAATGAAGCATATGAAGAAAAGAACACCGTCCCTACTGTGGAACATGGAGGATGCTCTGTTATGTTCTGGGCTGCTTTGCTGCATCTGGTACAGGGTGTCTTGAATCTGTGCAGGTACAATGAAATCTCAAGACTATCAAGGGATTCTAGAGAGAAATGTGCTGGCCAGTGTCAGAAAGCTTGGTCTCAGTCGCAGGTCATGGGTCTTGCAACAGGACAAAGACCCAAAACACATCTTAAAAACACCAAGAATGGCTAAGAAGAAAACATGGACTATTCTAAAGTGGCTTCTATGAGCCCTGACCTAAATCCTACTGAGCATCTTTGGAAGGAGCTGAAACATGCCTTCTGGAAAAGACACCCTTCAAACTGCTGAGAGGTGCAGAAGTCTCATTGACAGTTACAGGAATCGTTGGATTGCAGTGGTTGCCTCAAAAGGTTGTGCAACAAAATATTAAGTTAAGGGTGCCATCATTTTAGTCCAGGCCTGTTTCATGAGTTTATTTTTTTTAAATAATTCTGTTGAAACATGGTTGAAAAGCAATGTCTGACTTTCATTGGTTAAATTTCATAGAATTTTTATTTATTATTACTTTTGTCAGATTCAAGGTATTTCTGTGACCATTGTGAGTTTTTCTTTTGTTAACCGAAGGGTACCAACAATTTTGTCCACGTGTATGCAAACCTGTTTTATTCTGGAATTTTTATGTTCAGTGAAAGACGTCAGTACATAAGACGGGAGATTCTCATCATGGATGTTTGACGCTGTCATGTCTCTTAGAGCTATATATAAGTTATGTTTATTCTATTCATGATGTCTCAAATCAAATTAAAATTAACTTTAGTTATAAAGCACTTTTCATGCTGAAGGCAACACAAAGTGCTTTACATGATTAAAAAAAACAAGTCATGCATATTGAAATAAAAACAAGCCTTCACACAGCAAAATAGATAACATAGCAAAAAACACTCATTATATCGCATAATGGACTTGATCCTGGTGTGGATAGATCCCCATGATATTGTTTCCTCACTGCTGCATCAAGCTAGATGTTTATTACTTTTAGTAATTTATACCTACATTCAGTTTAGAGACAAAAATTAGGAAGTCATGTTTGCGTAGAATGGATGAGGGGGAGGGGCAACTGCTTTGTTATGTCCACAAAGACTGGTGACATAGCAACTACCTAGATCAGGGCAGGTTGGGGTCCACACCACCACCATAAGGCTGCAGTGCAGGACCCCAGCCACTCAGACAAGGTCGATCACAGCGGCAACAACCCCCAGACCGAGCACGCAAGATCCCCAGCATGGAGGATCCCCATAAGGAAAACACTGGAGTTAAGACAAAGATTAATTAATCTTAAGAAACAATAAGAACAACCAAGAGCTGCAATAATAAAAATATACATAAAGGACTTCATAAAATAATGTGCTAAAAAGTAATATAACCGAATAAAATTAAAATAAAACAACATAAAATTATATTAAATAAATTAAGATCAAGAGAAACATTTCATTCCACAGACAAGCTTAAAAGGATGTTAACTGGCTGCAGGTCATCAGGAGACACAGAGATGTAAAGCTGTGTATCATCAGCATAGCTCATTAGTCTCAGAATAATTTATTTATTTTGTTAATAGGTATTTAGTTATATTTTATATTGTTTCATATGTTTAGCATTTGATTAGTTAAAATTAACATTAACATTAAAGGATCTTAAAGTTGTTATTTAGGCTCCTTTAATGTCCTGTATTTAATTAAAATGAGTACTTTAACTGCATATGATAGTCTGTTGCAGGTTAATGGAGCAGAATCAGGAGCATCAGTCACTGCACTTGTAATAGATGTGACAAGTTATTTTTGTATCTGGGGATTTTTCTAATAAACAGATTTTTTGCTTTTTTACTTTATTGAAATGAACTCTTTAGACCTGCAAACATGGTGAGGAAAGTTTTTTATCTGTGCACACTACAATGTCAATATGCAGCAAAATCTCTGAGGAATGTTCCCAACACCATGTTGAATCTATGACACCAAGAATCAAGACAGTTCTGGAGTAAAAGGAGGTCCAACCCTGTACTAGAAGGTGGACCTGATAAAGCAGATATTTAGCGTATGTATCTGCTGGTGAACATAAATATCTGTAAAAGCTGTTGTGGTCAAATCATCTATTCTAAATCCATTTAGAGGAACAGGTGCAGCCTGAGCACCTGTGGAAGGACTGGAAACTAGAAACTAACCCTAAAGGTGAGAATATTGTTATGTCCACTTAAAATAATGTAGTTTTATCCTACAAATATAAGATGAAAATTGTCTAAATCCCAGCTGAACTCTGGTCTCATAGTGAAAACACTATGAAGGTAGAGTTGTTACTTGAAGGTGTTCCCAACTGAGCAGATATGAATGTGTGTGTGTTTGGACCTTGAGCCACACAGCTGAGGAATGTGGCTGGCTGGTGAAGCCTATTAGCACATGAGGCTCTGTAGTCACATGTCGCTGTTAGTGGAATCATGCTCCATTCATGGAGCGAAGGAATTTGCCATCTTTGTGTTTTGTCCTAACAACAGAAAACCCAGAAAAGAATGTGAAGATTGTTGTTGTACATTTTGTTGGTGGAAAAATAACCCATGGAAGTTTTTAGCTTAATTTAATGACAATAAATTAACCTGAAATGAGATTTTATTGTAATTTTCTTGGAATTTTTATTGTAAGCTTACTCACACGGAAAATCTAAGGAATGTCCCTTAATTATCATATCTTCATATTTAGCAATTACTTTCAAAGATTTCAAGGATTCCATATCATACGTGAAGCACGATAGCAGAAGTGTTATAATTTGGGATTTTGTTGCCACTTCAGAGACTGGAGATCTGCAGTTACAGATTTACTTAAAGACTCTTCATCTTTTCAGAAAATGGAGACAAAATGAGGTCATCTGACCTGGAAGTGGACTTTTTAATGGTGTGATTATGGTCAGGACACAAACACTGAAAAATGGGAGCATTGTGAAACAGGGAAATCAAAGTCCAGATTTGGATTACACAGAAATGTTAACAGAGGATTTGAAAGTGGAAGCTCAGGCATGAAAGCCTTTAAACACAAGCGATCCAACAGTGTGAGCAGGGAATGCAGCAGGTGGAAAAAAGAAAAGAAAAACAAAATCTGAAGCCATGAATGCACATGCAGACATCTAAAGGTCATCATTTGGCGTCCAAGTTGAATAAATGTTGGAAAGAACTGATTCTTTTTACATGATTTATATTGTGTCCTGATATGTCGCACCTTAGAATTAAAAGTTTATATCACTAGACATTTTTTTCCTCGTTTTCTCCCCATTTTATTACAAGATTTTCAGAAACGTTTTGAAAAGGTTTTGGATGGATGGATGGATGGATGGATGGATGGATGAATGGATGATGGATGGATGGATGGACGGATGGACGGATGGACGGACGGACGGACGGACGGACGGACGGACGGACGGACGGACGGACGGACGGACGGACGGACGGACGGGCGGATGGATGGATGATGGATGGATGGATGATGGATGGATGGATGGATGGATGGATGGATGATGGATGGATGGATGGATGGATGGATGGATGGATGGACGGACGGACGGACGGACGGACGGACGGACGGACGGACGGACGGACGGACGGACGGATGATGGATGGATGGATGGATGGATAAAGTAGACTGAATGAGAACAAAATTAGAACCAGCTATCAGTAGCTCACCAGGTGATCAGAGGTGGAGGCGTGGCTTCCCTCCTAGAACAGAGTTAACAGAACTTTTTTTTTTAAATTGCACACTGTTCAGTGTAAACAGAAAAAATAATTTCTGTTTTTCTTCTTTAAAAAAAATCCAACAATCAGTTTATGTATTATTACATTTCTGCAGTTGTGGAAGTTTAACGGACAAGTTTTACTTCTGTGTTAGCTCAGTTAGGAGCTGTATGGTGACTTTATAGTATCCCAGTCTGCGTCCATCTGTTGTGCTTTTATGTAATTTTTTCTGCTCTAATTACCTGCTATGACCTCCGACTGATCCATCCACACCGCCTAAAACCAGTGAGAGGAAAACTGTTGTTTCAAGCTCTGTGTCTCCACCACTTTCAAAAGAAGCCTTTTGTTAGTGATGTGATAAAAGATCATTTGTAAATAAATGAAGCTGAAACATCTTAAAGAAACAGTTGTGTTTTGGGTGAGTAATGTATGCCTTTCTTGCATCTGAAGCCACCACCAGCGGGCATTTAGACACACTGGGATTAAAGTGGGAGGTCAGCTGACTGCTACACATACCAAAACCTTCAGCTTATCTGCTTTTATTTTTGATCTAAAAATAATTAGAAAATCAAGCACATGCCAGCCCAGCTTACCTGCAGCACTAAATCTGAATCCATGAACACCTCACACTTTAGTTGTTTTTCTTTTTCTTATCCAAACAATTCAACATGTTTTCCTAAACATAAAACTTACAAGTCAAATTTCTGTTAACAAGCAAAACAAATCCAAAACAAGAAAATGAAAAGAAATGTTTCCGTTGACTGTTTGGGTTGAATTTACTCAGTTGCATAGTGTCACCAGGGGGTGGCAGTATAGGATATGATGCAGGTGGATATGATTTAGTGGAATACAGGAACTGGAAACAAACCTCAACAACTACGGTGGACATCCACAAGAGAAAAATGGAGAAAGCTCCTCTTCAGGAATTTCTTTCATTTCTGGGAATATCTGGGATGAATCCTGATTCCAGCCTGTACCACCACAGAACGCCGATCCCACCCCGTACCACCACAGAACCCCGCTCCGACCCCATACCACCACAGAACCCCAATCCCACCCCGTACCACCACAGAACGCCGATCCAACCCCGTACCACCACAGAACCCCAATCCCACCCCGTACCACCACAGAACCCAGATCTGACCCGTACCACCACAGAACCCCGATCCGACCCTGGACCACCACAGAATCCCAATCCGACCCCGTACCACCACAGAACCCAGATCTGACCCCGTACCACCACAGAACCCCGTTCCGACCCCGTACCACCATAGAACCCCGATCCGACCCCGTACCACCACAGAACCCCGACTTGACCCCGTACCACCACAGAACCCAGATCCGACCCCGTACCACCACAGAACCCAGATCCCACCCCGTACCTCCACAGAACCCCGATCCCACCCCATACCTCCACAGAACCCCAATCCCACCCCGTACCACCACAGAACCCAGATCTGACCCCGTACCTCCACAGAACCCCAATCCCACCCCGTACCACCACAGAACCCAGATCTGACCCCGTACCACGTGAGTATAAAACTAGAATGAAGTTTTGCTTTTAAGTCCTTGACGATTAATCACTGCTGATAAAATCAAGTTGTTTCTGTTAAAAGTGAAGCTTCAGTCGGCCTCCTCAGGGTTTTATTAAAGCTTATCGCTGACATTTAAAGGCCAGTTCACTCAACCTCATCTCCTGAACTCGGAGATGAGGTGACACTTCGATAAAAGTCTGCTGAAGAGACGTTTGGGGTTTTGATGCCTGGTTGAAAGAGGGTGAAAGAAGAGCTAATTTCCAAGTGTGCTGAAACTCGTGCCTTCATGCTACGCTGCCACCATGGTGTGAGAAAGTCAGAGTGAAGGCCTTTGGTAGATGAATAAAATCTTGGTCAGCAGACGGGTTCATGCAGTTCTCAGCTGTCTGCTCCACTCGTCAAGGCCTTGAAAAACCAAACTCCTGATGGTGAGGAACAGCTCATCCTTTTCGACAAACTCTTATGTAAACACACTCTCAGTTTACTTTTGTGTCTCATTGGATCAAATCAAACATCATCCCTCCGTTTACTCCACCATCGCTCATGCAGACAGCTGTAAAAAACATTTAGCTGTCACACAGACTGCAGTAATCCACCACCTGGGAAGCCGATCGGCCTTAATCCCTCTGTTTTCCGTACATTTACACCAGCTGAGTGAGTATTAGGACAGCGACCAGCATGCTAGCGATTAGAAACAACAGAATCATTTTCTGCAGATCAATTCCTCTACAGTCTGCTGTAAAATGTCTCTTTCTCTCGTTGCTGTTTCTCTTTACAGCATTAAATACATCAGCTCAGTTACAGGTGCTCAGATCTGAGGAACTTTAACTTTATGTCACTGTAGGTTATGTTGCTTTGATTTCTGCCGTTTTTTTTTTTTCTTTCTTTTTTTTTAAGCGCATCCTTCTTAGTTTTCCTTCCTGCCCTTTTTCTACACATTTTAGGTGTTTATTTGTATATTTTTTTCAAATTCAGACTATAATCAAGTGAAATTATCTGCCAGTGCAGAACGATAATAATAATAATAATAATAATAACAATAATAATAATAAATTAGATTTATATAGCGCTTTTCAAAGCACCCAGAGCGCTTTACACTGTATTCGTCCATTCAGACCTGGTGATGGTAAGCTACTTGTGTAGCTACAGCTGCCCTGGGGCAGGCTGATTGAAACGTGGCAGCTAATCCGCGCCTACAGCCTCTCCAACCACCACCAAACACTGGAGGCAAGGAGGGTGAAGTGTCTTGCCCAAGGACACAACAGATGACTGGGGGAGTGGGAATCGAACCGCCAGCCTTCCGGTCATTGGACGACGTGCTCTACCACCAGAGGCACTGACGTACACTTAGTCAGATTTCCTGAAATAGAAAAATATCTAGACTTTAGACAAGTAACAAATATCTTTCAAAAAAGTGGTTATCAAATTAAAAAAAAAAATTTAAAATTCAAAACTTGAACATGACGATGAGTTCACTGGACTCCAACGGCCTCCACAGCCACCAGATCTCAGTCCAGTAGAGCAGCTTTGGGATGTGGTGGAACGGGAGATTCTCATCATGGATGCAGCCGACAAACCTGCAGCAGCTGTGTGATGCTGTCATGTTAATATGGAGAAAACCTCTGAGGAAGGTTTCCACCACCTGCTTCATCTATCACACCAAGGATTAAAGCAGTTCTGAAGGGAAAGGGGGTCCGACCCAGTACCAGAAGTGGACGATCAAAGTTTATTGTCCCTCATTCTCCTGGTTTGCTGCAGAGTCTTTTCCAGGATGTTCCCTTTTGCCTGATCCTCACCTGTTTTGTTAGCATCAGTGACATCCTTCCTATTTTTGGACTCAACAATCAGCTGTTGGTACCAGATGTCCTGTGTGAAGAACATGACATCATTTCACATATAAATATGTATTTTATTCAGTCTCCTCTCCAAGTGCCTACACATGTTATATATATTGAAAAGCTAAGATTCTTGAGATGTGAATGATGTATACTGTCACAGGCTACAGTCATAACTGTAGATTCAGTAAACTCTTTTTTCTGACCAGTTGTAAATTTATCTGTGAAGCCATACTGTTCTCCAGTAGCAGATGATACAAAATCACAGTAAAATAGTTGGTCCACAACAAGTCTTTTATCCATTAAAACTCAGTTTAGGCATAAACTGCATGATTTTAAGTTGTTAGAGGTTAAGTTGTTCTTCTGCATCTTCTGTATCCCATCCATCCTTCCATCCATTTTCTCTAGTCTCTTAACCTGACTTAGGGTCACACAGGACTGGAGCCTCAAGGTACATCCCAGACAGATCCTGGTCCATCAGGGGTCCAGTGGCTGCAGATCCTGGTTAAACTATTCAGTCTGCAAAATATATTTGCAGCGTATAAAATTTGATGTATTTAGACTTAAATGAGAAGAAACAATCAGGAAATTCATTAACAAGTTGGCTTCATCATTTCATAAATGCAGTTTGCTTATTTTCTACTTTTTTATCTACTTTGTCTTTCTAAACTACCAGTTTTCTTTGTTAAAAGAGGGTTGTTTTTACAAACAGTGCCTCCTTTACCCCTGAACAGGTTAAAGTATAGCTGATGGATGGGCGGGTGGGAGCTACGGTGACCTGCAGGCGAACCTGGACCAGGTGTGTGGGGGAGTTTCTGTGTCAGCGTTCAGGATGCTCCGCGGGGAGTATTTCCATTAAAGTAGAACAGGTGTGATGAATTTATTCCACTGTGTTTTTGAATCGCTGTCTTTTTGTCCTGGGTCAAAGTGACAGCAGCTTCTCACACCTGCTCCAAATACTGCGTGTTCACCGATCTGCCGACAGGACACAGCGTGAAGCACAAAATCTGCCCTGTTGTGTCCTGATTACAGACAATATTACAGATCATTTGAAGGTTAGGATGAAGCTAAAGAGGTGTTCATACAGCTGCCTGCTTATAATAAACTGACACAATGCCAACAGACCAGACATTAAACATATGCAGAAAGGTCTGACAGCTCATAAAAACTTTCATATTTGACCATAAACCTGGAAACAATCAGAGCGATTGTGGATGTTTTCAAGCTTTTGTCTCCAACAACTTTACAGATGCTACAATTTATAGTTAGACGTCTACATTCATGGTCTGACTTGTTGACTGCAAAGTATATTATATACATTCACTGGCCACTTTATTAGGTTTTAATTTCTTTTTTCTTTTTTCTAATTTTTCCTGTTTCACTTTCTTAACACAAATAGATAATCAGCCAATCACATGGCAGCAACTCAGGATTTAAGAGACTTTGAACGTGACATGGTTGTTGGTCTGAGTATTTACTGGGATTTTCACACACAACCATCTCTAGAGTTTCCAGAGATGGTCTGAAGAAGAGAAAATATCCAGTGAGCAGCAGTTGTCTGGACCAGGATGTCTGGTTGATGTGAGGAGTCAGAGGAGAATGGACAGACTGGTTGGAGACAACAGGAAGTCCAATCAGCACTGGTTCCAACCAAGGTCTGCAGAACAACATCTCTGAACACACAACACGTCCAACCTTGAAGCAGATGGGCTACAGCAGTGCTTCTAAATCAGGAAATAAATAAGCAAACTTCATTTCTTCTTTGAAATTCTGGTCTTATTTACAATAACATCTAAATGAGAACTACACTATTCAAAATATGATTTTTTCTTTTAGTAAAGAAAAAACACATTTTTCAATATATTTACTTTTTTTCTGTTTTCTCATCTTTGTGACCATATTTACATGTTACATCACAAAGCTGTGCCTTCTTCTTTTCTATCTGCCATCTCTGACGTGTAAATGTCACGTTTTGTAATTAGATTACATGTATCATGACTCGGGGAAACATTGTGAGAGCAGATAACAGCCAGCATAAACATTTGGGGAGTTAGAAGCAGTTTCAACACTAGATGGCGCCACCACAACATAAATCAGCACAGACTGATCATCATCATCATCATTGTAATCATCGTTGGTGGGGTGGTTTTGGCAGTACAGAAACGGTGCCATTTGACTGCCTAATCATGGAAACAACTTAACCAAAAAAACATATGAAATCCATGGAAAAAAATGTAGTTATGAACTAAACTGGACGTTCTCTCTGTGGGCTGCATTCCTAAACATCATAAGGGAAAAACAACCTGTTTTCCCTTTTTATTTTATTATTTATTTATCTATTTATTTATTTGTTTTTAAACTCATCGATGTCCATTTTATCTTTTATAGGGCTTTTAAAACTGAGAGTGGAGCCAAAGATGTGCAAAAACAATCAAACAACAATCTAATGAAAACACAGTAACAATAAAACCTTACAGTCAAACCTGTAGTGAACAGGAAGTCCTCCACCGTCTTATTTGATCATGTGTTTTTTGATCCAGTTACTAGATGAATTGCTGCATTTTGTATGAGCTGACATACATACAATGATCTGATAAAGACTTTACCTTCGCTGACAACTGACTGATCTGTCTAATTTAAAAGGGCTGTCCATAATATGGGACATTAAAACTAAAGATTTTACACAGAGAGCAACATATAACTCCACTGTATTTCTCATAAAACCCCCACTGTGCCCGTCAGCTGCAGGATAATTATGGAAAACATCCCCATGGACTTCGTAACCTCTGTAATACACTTATCCACGATGTAAGCTGAGGTGACTTAACTGAATCTGATGTGTAATCTTTGTGCTGATATTTTATTTGTAGGAAGTTTAAAGAAAAATAAAAAAGATGAAAAAGTCTGTCAATGGACCCTTCGATAAACTGCCGACCTGTCCAAGGTGTACACTGCCTCTATCCCTGCTACTAGCTGGGATAGGCTCCAGCTTCCCTGTGAACCTGAATTGGACAAAGCGGTATAGAAAATGGATGAATGGATGGAGGTCTGTAAAAGCTCAGCCGAGTTTACTTTTTACCCTTAAACTCAACTGTAGGAACAAAAACATCTCAGATGTGTTTTAATTAAGATTAAGAAAGCTTACGCTCTATGATAAAAGCTGCAGCAAACCGTTATTTGCAGTATTTTATGATACTTTGATTAGTTGAAATTCGCATTATTTGGCTGTATTTAGGTAATAATTTAGTGGTCAGGGTCTTTGTAAACGCTGTGGTTCTGTTAGATTTACTTACCTCTGTTTAAAGTCGTGTGTTGTTTCTTTTGTCTGTTCTGTGGCTTGTACACAAACACACACACACACATATATATATATATATTTGTTTCTCATTGGCTTTTGGGAGCAGTTTTCCATCCAAAAATCACAAGTTTCTGCCATCTGCATGGGTTTGGTGGACAAAGAAAAATGTTGGTTCTTTTCCTTCTTTCTTAAATTCCAGACAGAAAAAAACGTCTCTTTATTTTAATAAACTGATTAAATAAACTCGCTTTCTCCTGATTACATCAGAGGCACCGCTGCAGCAGGACCAGACATGGAGGAAGAGGCCTGGACTGCAGCCTCTGCATGGGGTCAGTAAGATAGATAAGACTGGATGGATGGATAGATAGATAGATAGATAGATAGATAGATAGATAGATAGATAGATAGATAGATAGATAGATAGATAGATAGATAGATAGATAGATGGATGGATGGATGGATGGATGGATGGATGGATGGACGGACGGACGGACGGACGGACGGACGGACGGACGGACGGACGGACGGACGGACGGACGGACGGACGGACGGACGGACGGACGGACGGACGGACGGACAGACAGACAGACAGACAGACAGACAGACAGACAGATAGATAGATAGATAGATAGATAGATAGATAGATAGATAATTAGAAAGGAGGGCAGAAAATATTTTTAGTCACCATCTTGACCTCAAATCTGCAATAATCCAACTTTCATTGTAGTTTCAATGTGAACGCATTGAAGACATAAAACATTTTCCATTCATGCTTCACTTTATCAACACCTTCCATAAAACTGTCCAGCTGTGGTCATTTGGTCAGTTGTACAGGCATGGACACTGGTCTGGACTAATTTTTTATTTTTTTTTTAGTCAAATATCAGATCATTTGAACAGTTAATTGAAGCAACAATGGATTTATAATTATTTATCAAATTTTAGGAATCAGTTCTGAAACAAACATTTTATCCTGAAGTACTGGTACCCGGGTGTACTGGTTCTTTCCCTGTTCTTAGTTTCATCTACCTGATCTTGCAATTACTTGTATAGACATTAATCAAAGTTATCTATACTAATAATGAGTAATAAATGTGCATTAGGAGGAAAATGTCGGTGACATGAGTGTTTAATGAACTGCTAAATAAACTGTCCATTTCCTTCCCATCCTGCAGTCTGTTTAGTGGAGGAAGGCCCAGAGTTTCCTTCCCAGCATGTCCTGGCCGGGTGGAGCTCCCAAATGATGGTTTCCTGCTACACACACATTCTTCTTTAAACCATCTCAAGCTATTTTGGGATATTCTTTCATCCCGAAGCAGCAAAGTTCTGGTCAGCATGTATCTGGCTGGCTTTTTGCTCTGCTGAGCTCGTCTGGTGCACACATATCCAGCTGCCTAGTCTTTCCATGATTATTTCCGTGCATGAAAATCTGAGTCATTCATCTATTCTAATGTTGAGGTCAGAGTGGGGTAAGACTTGACATATGTCTAATTTTTCCACTGTGGCGTTCAGTTAACCCTCTATTGCATGCGTTATGCTGATAGGAAAAATGTTTGGAGAGTTTTTTATGTATAAAATAGACTAAATAAACATAATCTAAAGAAATTTAATCCATATATTTTTATTTCTGTAAGTTTTGGGGTTTGTTGCCTGTAGGCAGCATTACACCATAAGGATTTACATGTGGTATAAATTATTTTTTATTAGTATTATTAGTATTAGATCAACATTTATTCAGACATAGATATCTACAATAGATCTCTCACCCGCGCTGTTGGCCAATGGGGTCAAACATCTGCAAAGGCAGCCATCTTGCCACATTCAGCTTGCACTCATAACTTTGTTTTAATGGTGCATGCAATTTATAAATAACCATAACAATTTTATAATTGTTATAAATTATTATAAACCCCAGAGACGCAGCTATGATAATGCGTATCTATGAATAATACTTATGAATAATGATAATGAATAATTATAGCCAAGGATTCTAGAGCAGAGCTTTAACCATTTATTATATATATATATATATATATATATATATATATATATATATATATATATATATATGAGAAACTTTGTCTTGTAGCCCCTCAGAGTCAGAAGCAAGACCCAGCACCAAGCACCAGCCATGAGCCCACAAGTCCAGTGTGGGCAGGTAGGATTATTATTAGAATGAATATAATGAAGAGAATGGTGAAGACCTGTTCTATATGAAAAGTGTCCTGAGATGTGTGATGATTCAGCACTACATTAATGAATCTGACCTGAATTGATCAGCTTTTGTAAAAAGGGAGATTTGTGCTGAGAAATGTGAGCATTTTTAAAATGTGATTTAGTGTCAGAAGCAGAGCCAGGAGCCAGTAGTGATGAGGGGTTTGCTCCTGTCAGTATGGAAGGAACGGATGAGTTGTTGTAAGAGTGTGAACAAAGAAGCATTGGTTCCAATATAACCACTTTCTATGCCCAAACCATAGTAGTGACCTGTTATATTATGTGTCATTAAAAGATAGTAAATACTCAAAGCCCACAACTGAAAGGGAACAGGATGAAAGTAATACAAAATGAACCAGTATATTTTACCATTGAAAATATCTTAATGGTTAAGCCAGAATGTGTTTTCCACATCTAAATGTGCTAAAGCTTTACAGATTCTAATTTTTTTTATTGTGATACAGGTGCTGGCGGGTTTAGAGAAAGTGGAGGAAGCATGAAAGGGAGAGCAGAGTCCACTCAGGGACTGTTTACCGAGGCAGCAGCAGAACCAGTGACATGCGGTGAGGTTCATGGCTGGTGAGGCACTGACTCCACTGGAGTCAGATTTACAATTGTAAGAACTGAAAAGAGCATCTTATTTCACTATTTATCCAACAGCATGTATCTACTGACTTTACACACCACTGTAAATGAGTGAGGGTCAAGGCAAAGCTATTCATAGAAGCCCTTTTGAGATATGAGACAGTGCTTACTGCTCAAATTTTCCTTGGCATTTTTGAGCATATTATTATATGCATTTTGGAAATGCACCAGGCCAGAAACTTGTGGCTGAGGGCAACACTATGCAACAGAAAAGACTCCTCTCCTTTGGGACGATAAATACAGATATTCATTGACCAGGAGTAAAATCAAGTAAGCTGACTACATCTGCAGCCCATATGACAAAGACAGTTGGTTTCAACAGTTTAATGTCCACTGAATATTTAACTGTTTTCTAGACCTCATCCCTTAGCTAGCAAAATTCACATCTGGGCTAGCAACTCTAGCTTTAACCTTTAACCTTTATTTTATGCACTCTTAGCCTGTTTATTTGATGATCATGTTAATTTATAACCTCAAAACTGGCATATTTTAGAAAGTCACTTCCAGTAAAAAAAACTCTTCTTTCCATTTAAATTAGCTTTGAAAGAAAAAAATGTCTGTTTATGACTTGTATCTGCCATGACTAGCCTAGAAATGCATCTTACTAGGAATGCTAGCAACTAGCCAGAGGTTGGGAAAAGTCATCAAATGCTTGTTGTTAGACAAGAAATACTTATAACTAGCCCAGCTAGTTACTAGCTTAAGAATGCTAATGACTAGCAATGGAATAGTAGTTGTAAATGCCAGTTAATAGCCACTAGATGTAATTTGCTAAACTAGCCAGGCAAAATAGGAGCAAAATAGTTGGTAGCATTAGTTAACAGCAAATGGATGCTAGTTTCTAAACATAACTAGGAATTATATTGTTTAACACCACTAGTTGTTAAACAAGCAATGCTTGTGTATGTCAAAGGCTTCTTGCTAAGTGTTTAGGAATGTTGTGGTATTTGGGATGATAATAAGTTGCTATAAGATGCTAGTTGCTATCCTAGAGGTGCTAGATGTCATTTCTGTATTATTAAAATATGAAAACATAAATTTCAATTAAAATTCTTTAATCATGATATTTCTTATTCTTAATTCATTTTTATAATTAATATAATACATAGTAAAAGAACAAAAAAGAGTAACAAAATATACCCTTTTAAGTCTTTGGTTGTTTTTTAAAGGCAAGGCAAGGCAGTTTATTTGTATACCACATTTCATGTCCAGGACAATTCAAAGTGTTTTACATAAACAAAAGCATTACAGAAATTAAGATTGTAAAAGGCAGCAACACATAGCAGGAATCACGATAAAGTAATAAATTACATTAAAATGATTAAAAGCAAGATAAGTTAAAAAGTTACCGTCCAGAATTCATGCATAGGTGCATGAGAAAAGAAATGTTTTTAACCTGAATTTAAAAATGTCTACATTTGGTGAAAGTTTAATCTCCGCTGGCAGTTTGTTCCACTTGTTTGCAGCATAACAGCTAAATGCTGCTTCTCCATGTTTAGTCTGGACTCTGGTTTGGACTAGTTGACCAGAGTCTTTGGATCTAAGAGCTCTGCTAGGTTTATATTCTCTGAACATATCACAGATGTATTCGGGGCCTAAACTCTTCTGGGATTTGTAGACGATCAGAAGAGTTTTAAAATCTATTCAGTGACTGACTGGAAACCAGTGTAAAGATTTCAAAACTGGTGTGATGTGTTCAGATCTCTTAGTCCTGGTTAAAACTCTAGCAGCAGCATCTGGATGAGCTGCAGATGTTTAATGCTCTTTTTAGGAAGTCCTGTTAAAAGACCATTACATTAATCCAGTCTACTGGAGATGAATGCATGGATGAGTTTCTCTTGGTCTTTCTGGGAAACTAAATTTTTAATTCTGTTGATGTTTCTGAGCTGGTAAAAAGCTTCTTAGTGAAGCTTTGATGTGGCTGCTGAAAGTCAGATCTGAGTCTATCAACACTCCCAGGTTACAAACTTGGTTGGTGATTTTAAGAGCCCGAGTCTCCAGGTGTTTGCCAATGCTGACCCTCTTCTCTTTGCTACCAAACAGAATAATCTCAGTTTTGTCTTCATTTAATTGTAGATAATTCTCCTTCATCCAGGTGTTACACTGACACATTAAGTCTATTGGACTGCAGTCATCTGGTGAAAGAGACACATAAAGTTGTGTATCATCTGCATAACTTTGATAATTAATGCTATAGTTCTGTAATATTTGACCCAGAGAGTGCAGATACAAGGACTGACCCCTGTGGGACTCCACAAGTCATGGCCACTCGCTCGGATTCATAGCTGCCAATCGTAACAAAATAACTATGGCCTTCTAAATAGGACCTGAACCAGTTAAGGACCGCTCCAGAAAGTCCAAAAAGTCCAACCCAGTTTTCCAGCCTGTGCAACAGGATTCTGTGAGCTACAGCATCAAACGCAGCACTGAGATCCAGCACAAGCAGGACTGATACTTGACCAGAATCAGTATTCAACCTAATGTCCTTTAACACTTTGACCAGAGCTGTTTCAGGGCTGTGATGAGGTCGGAAGCCGGACTGAAATTTATCGACATTTCCACTTTCATTTAAAAAGTCATGAAGCTGGTGCAATACAACTTTCTCAATAATCTTGGACCTATTTGTGAAATTATGTGTTTATTTACTGCTTATAAGTGCAAAACTGATACACTTTGTGTAAACGGAGGAACTCCAGGCTGGTATATGCCCCAAAATGTTTATTTCTATCTTCACTCAGAGTTTATACACAGTAAATATATATTTTTGGGTTTTTCATCTGTCTTCCTTTGTTAGTGTCTCTCATCCAGCAGCTGCTTCCTTCCTTTGTCTCCTTCCTCTTATTCTTTTAGACCAGTAACATTTAATATGATTCAAGGCATTGTTCACAAAAACAGACACATTAGCAGCTTCTGTTAATCACAGCAGAATAATGAGGCATCGGATATAATCTCATCACCGTCTCAGATACAGACAAATAAAAACACCAAATCTAGTGTAAAGATCTGTTGTGTTTTTTTTAATGGTTTAATTATTTAAGTTATCTTTTTAAGACTATCAAGAGTGTGAGCAGATTTAATGAGAACTGAAAATAAATTATGAATAATTTAAGTGTTTGTGTGTGACATTAGTCATGTTGTGAGGACCTAAATCTCCTTTTCATGTTATAATGACAAAATCCCCATCGGGTAAATCATTAAATATGAGGGTAAAGGTTTGTTTAGGGTTAGACTGAGGTTAGGTTTAATGTAAGGGGGTGTGGGGTTAGGGTCAGATTAGGTGTTGGTTCAGTCTGCAGGAAATGAGTGTATAGCAGCACCTGCAGCATATTGTGGAGGAGGACCTGCAGCTGGTGTTGGTATGTAATTCCAGCTGCTCAGACTGCAGGCTTTCCCAGCACTATGTGTGTGTGAGATCGAGTTTTTTTTTTATCTCACTGGAACTTTTTCTGGTCTAAGGAATGGCCTTGATGGGAACAGCCGTCCTTGTGAGGACTCTGCCCTGTCCTGATGAGGCAGTGTCATTCCTCAGGGCAGTGGTTCTCAAACTTTTTCTACCATGCCCCCCCGTTTTGGAGGAATAAACATTCCCAGCCCCCCACTGCTTTTATCAAAGGACACAAAAAGACACAAAAGAAGGTAACTATCAACTTATACATATAGCCATGCTTTTTTTTTTTAGTAATGATTCATCTACTACTACTGCTACAGTCACTACAACCTGAGGATGTGCTGCCTGACTGCAGGCTGCTGTCCAAATTCATTTTTTAATGACCATTTGAATATAAATCTGCTTTTATTTTATTTTATTTTTTAAATCTCACCGTATGATTATTTTTAAAAATGAGGACAAACAGGTGTCAGTGCACATTTTGAGTCTTGACCTTTTATGGGCATTTTTTGGGCTTTTATGACCACCGAGCATGTCCTTTCAACATACAGGAGATTGGCATTCACCAATTTAAGTGCAAAGATACGAATAATTTTGCCATCTGCGAACATGTTCATGCATCTGGCAGAGGGTATTCAAAAAAAAAAAATCTTAAGTACAACTTAAGAACGAATGTAAAAAGATTTGTAAGAATATTCTGCAGAAAAACTGCAGACCAATCTGTTAGATTTATTTAAAGACAATTGAAATACACTCAAAAGGAAAGGCACCACAATACTAAAACTGAATTACAAAAAATGTACAAAAAGACCACAAATATGAGCTAGCTGTGTCACGATTTAACCCAAATCAGTTCCAGAAATCATCCATCTCTCCTATCATGTCTCAAAGTGTACAACTTTATTTTATTGCATTTACCCTCCTCTTCTATTTGTTGGTCATCTGTTCTTCTTCTGTCACTGATGTAGAAACCAGGAAGTAATTAAATCAGAGCATGTCCGACAGTATGTGCACGCCAGACGGTCGAGACTCACTCCCGTAACTCTATCCCTGACTGCTGTCGCTCAGTGTTGTTCTGCTGGTTAACAACATCCGGGCAGAACATGAGGCCCCTCCAACACTTAAATAATGCTGAACTCTGACCTCTGAGCGGAGAGCAGCAGACTGGCTCCTTCATTAGTAACGGTGAGAGCCTCATTAAAATCTTCCTCTTATTCAGGTTGAGAGATGATTTTAGATATCAGAGCAACAGCATAACATATTTTCTTTGGTTTCCCTCCACTTTATACACATTTTTTCTCTTTTTTTCATATATGCAAGCATTGAAGGGTCATTACATAAGTGGCAAACTTTACTTTTATTACAACCCCAAAATCAATGATTTATAAATCTCATCAAGTCAAATCTTATTTCCAGCAAAAGATAAACAACATATCAGATGATGAAACTGAGACATTTCACCATGTGATGGAAAATATAAGCTGATAGTTCATCTGATGGCAGCAACATGTCTGTAAAAAATAGTTCCAGGGTGATGTTCGGCACGGTGTAAAAAGTGGTGATGTTCGGCACGGTGTAAAAAGTAGTTCCAGGGTGATGTTCGGCACGGTGCAAAAAGTAGTTCCAGGGTGATGTTCGGCACGGTGTAAAAAGTAGTTCCAGGGTGATGTTCGGCACGGTGTAAAAAGTAGTTCCAGGGTGATGTTCGGCACGGTGCAAAAAGTAGTTCCAGGGTGATGTTCGGCACGGTGCAAAAAGTAGTTCCAGGGTGATGTTCGGCACGGTGTAAAAAGTAGTTCCAGGGTGATGTTCGGCACGGTGTAAAAAGTAGTTCCAGGGTGATGTTCGGCACGGTGTAAAAAGTAGTTCCAGGGTGATGTTCGGCATGGTGTAGCATTCCCTCTTCTTCTAACATGTCTGGAAACATCTGGGAAGTGAGGAGACCAGTTGCTGGAGTTTTAGGAGAGGAATGTTGTCCCATTCTGGTCTGATGCAGGATTCTAGCTACTCCACAGTCCTGGACCTTGGTTGCTGGATTCCTGCTTCCATGATGCTCCAGATGTTGTGTACTGGTGAAAGGTCTGGACTGCAGGCAGGCCAGTTCAGCAGCCGGACTCTTCTCCTGTGAAGCCATGCTGCTGTGATGGATGCAGGATGTGGTTCAGCATCATCTTGCTGAAATCTGCAAGGCCTTCCCTGAAAGAGACGTTGTCTGGATGGGAGCAGATGTTGCTCTAAAACCTCCATGTACTTTTCAGCATTGATGGAGCTTCGCAGATGTGGAAGCTGCCCACGCCATAGGCACTAATGCAGCCCCATCCCATCAGAGATGCAGCTTTTCACCTGTCCACTGATAACAAGCTGGATGCTCCCTCTCCTCTTTAGTCTGCAGGACACGCCGTCCATGCTTTCCACAAACTAGTTTACATCTTCATCCAGGTTTCCACTTTGCCTCAGACCATTTTAAATGAGCTTTGGTCCAGAGAAGATTGTGGTGTTTCTGGATTTCTTTTCACATCTGGCTTCTTCTCTGCATGATAGAGCTTTAACCTGCATTTGTGGATTTCAGGGTGAACTGTGTTCACAGACAGTGGTTTCTGGAAGTCTTCCTGAGTCCATGCAGTGGTTTCCAGTAGAGAATCATGTCTGCTTTTAATGCACAAAATCCCCAGCATCCAGCTGTCCCATGCACACAGAGATTCCTCCTGATTCTCTGAATCTTTAATATTATATATATTGTATCTTCACATTGAACATTTTTCTGAATTTTTTCCAAAAATTTTAGATTGGCGAACCTCTGTCCATCTTTCCATCTGAAAACTCCAAAATGCTCCTTTTATACTCAGTCATATTACTGACATGTTGCCAAATAACCAAATAAGTTCTCAAGTTCTCAAATGCACCCGTAGTTCTTTCTGATTTGTTCCAGTTACTTTTCCAACCTTTTCTTGCCCCAGTTCCAGTTTTTTAGAGATGCCGCGCTGCCATCAGACTCAAAATTATTTAATGTTTTCCATGAAATGGTAAAACGTCACAATTTCAACATCTGATATGTTGTTTGTGTTGTATTATATAAGATAAAAAGATTTAACTTTTTAAGATATGTAAATCATTGCCTTCTGTGTTATTTACATTTTACACAGCATCCCAACTTTTTTTTTTTTTTTTTTTAACAACTGGGTTGCAGATTCTGAGCAATCTAAATAACATTTAGTGTACGGGTCATTCTATTTGCAGATTTCCCATTCGGACCGGATCATTTTGGGTTTCAGAGGTTGCGTTTTACTTAAAGTTTTTTCCATTTCCTTCATCTCTGACATCTGACCTCTGTGGACTCAATCGTCAGGGGTTCTGCCACTGTGCAGCATCACAAGTTTTTCTCCCAAAACCTCGTCACACACAGACCGGAAGTTCCAGAAAAATTACTTCATAATAAAATTGCATGCATTGGCATGACAAGAAAATCCCGCTTTGGGGAATCAATCAATTTTCATTAGAAAATGATACAAAATTCTATAAAATGGACAAAGAAGATGAAAAAATTCTTTTAAAAAGTGTTACTCCCCCCCCCCACGTACAATATTTTACTTCAACAGACATGTACAGTGATGCTTTTGAAAAAGTTTAATGGTTTAATTTTATTTTACATTTGTTTCAGTCATTTTAATTATTCTATACAAGTATTTATAAAGAAATTAAATATTTACTTTATTTAAATATAGCAATAATTTTCTTTTCATGTTTATCACTGATGCAAATTGGTCATTACTGGGTATGTATATACACTAAATTATATATTCTTTTACTCATCAGTGAGTTGCAAGGACTCACTAATGTCTGCTGAAGTGGCAAATTTGTAAAAACACCCTCTCTACCCATTCATATACTAGAAAACTGCTTTTAAATAGGTGGATATTGCAAAGTCTACAAGTATTCATAGTAAAAGGGGCTACAGCATGAAGAAAATAAATATTTGCCCTTTTCTTCTCTTGTTCATAGTTTAAAGCTGAAAAAAATCTTTAAGGGTTATCTTGACTATGTAGTTCTTGGATTTACATTTTTCTAAGTATCTAAAAAAAACACTTGTGCCTCTCACAGCTTATTATTAACTTGTTTAATTTAATAGTAAACTCAAATCATATTTATTTAAAGTATTGCTCTGAACACATTTTAAATTCTTATCAAGTGATCAGTCAGTTCTCCACAACAGCTTTGATATAAAGCAGTTTACATTGTTAAAGTTGATGCTACTGAAGGAAAACATGCAAATATCAAAATAAAAAAATCTACAATTTTCTGTTGTCGTTTGATTAATCGCCTTTAACTCAGGAAAAAAGGAAGAAAAACAACGTATTTAGACACAATGGGTAGGATTTGTAGTTTATTTTGAAGTTTTGACCGGAAGTAGTGTTGTTGCGTTCACGAGCTTGTTTGTGGAGGGAAACTTTTCTCCTTGAGGAGAGCGCGCGCTCCTCCTCTTCACGCCCCAGACGTGCAGCCTCCTCAGCGGGATACTTTTCAAGTAACAGCCGCGTGAAGAAGTCGCTTCTCCCCGCTTCTCTGTTCTTCTTCAACCCGCTGAGTTTTCTTTGTTTCTGTTAAACGGGGACGGGATTCAGCGCGCGCGGGATGGTGTGGTCCCATTAAAAGTTCCGACCTCCACAGCAGCAGCAGCTGAGTCCGGCTTCTCCGGTGCTCGAACCCCGCTGATCCGGCTGCTGTCCCCGCCTCCGAGGCCATGGGTTGCGGCTTAAGGAAACTGGAAGACCCGGAGGACAGCAGCCCGGGGAAGATCTACTCCACCCTGAAGAGACCGCAGGTGGAGACCAAGACGGACATCGTGTATGAGTATGTGCTGCTGGACTTCAGCTTGGAAGGTAGGCGCGTGATCGCCAACATTTCACATTGATCGACTAATCGATTAGCTCAGAAACATAATTATTATTAATAAAAAGAGATAAATTTATTTTAAATGGTTTATGTTTTCATACCACTGTTCATCATTACTAATAATTTTGTCATAATTGATCAAATCTTCATGGATTATTTATTTATTTGTTTAAAATCTAATTTTCTTTCATCTAGAATCAATCGTTGAAAACAGTATTTGGTATTTAAACGTCACCGTAAGAAAATAAACTACTGATTATAAATAGAAATAGTTATTTATAAATAAAACATTTAATTTTTTTGTTTTTTGTTTTGTTTTGTTTTGTTGTTTGTTTGTTTGTTTGTTTGTTTGTTTGTTTCTGTTCCCTGGGAGTTAAAGTTGAGATCTAACGTTTAACTCACTATGTCACATAAAGCCAGTAAGGTCATGTTTGGTGGATTATTTCTTTGTAACAATGCTTCTTGGCAATAAATCTTCTGCTGTTGGAAAGTCTTAATTTCCTTTTTTAAAATTTAGGATAATGAATTTGTGGGATGAGCAGCAGAGTTGAAAATGAGCTAATTTGGGATTGTTGGATTATTGAAGTCTGAAGAAACAAGATATTTATGATTTAACAATTCTCTTATTTGAATCACGTTTTTTCATTGGCACAACCCACATACTCAACTTGGCTGCTCATCCCACAAAAGCATTTTCCTTACAAATGTGGCTCCATTTAAAAGGGAAGTAAACAGGTTTCCCAATAGTACAAGATTTATTACCAAGAAGTGTTGTTATAACAAAGGAATAATACTTATTTCCTTTCTTTTTTTTAAAGTTTTTTTGTTGTTGTTGTTTTTCAGCCTGAGTTGTGTATATTTTTATTTTTTGTTGGGAATCAAACAAACAGTCTATTTTATTTGCATTGAGAGGCAGCTGAGACTTTTATTCTGACAGAATGATTGTAGATGACTTTACAAGGTGCCTTGGGAAGTCTGCATGAACATTTTTCACAAATTTAGACGTTTTTATCTGCAGATCTGTACTTGTATAGTTATAAAGTATTTCGGGGTGTTTCTCAGTCAAAAGAAAAAATAAAAGCTAAAACAGAAATTCTTTTACAGTTGATTTCTTGTTCTTAAAGGTAAAAATGGCGACTTAAATCTGGTTAGAAATGTGAGACTATTCTGGGCTTAGGTGAATATTCTGCCATCGTTGTAAACATTCTGTTATTTATTCCATTTAAACAAGAAATTTAACTACAAATGATTCATGTTTTTGTTGTTTTTCTAAATGAGCTGATTCAGACTTCTTCAATGATACAGATTATTCTCATAAATCACCAGTTTTTGGCTCTAGTGTGTTTATTTTCTACTGTTTACTTTTGTCTGGACAGAAGCTATTGTCACTACTCTAAATAGACCCTTCAGTCACCAAATATTACTTCTTTTTTCCCTCATTTCCCCTTTTTATTTAAAACTCTTCAGACTGAAACCTTCTTTGTGTTTTTAGCCACAGAGCGGCTCTAAATAGCAGACGTGTTTGTGGTAGTATTGCTTTATTATCCCCAGAGGGGTCTATTTTCCTGCCATGGCTGTAAAGTGTAATAAAAACAGCCATATATGCAGACGGATCCACTCAGGACCTGAATCGCTCTTTTAAATAAAGGACTGTGGGTGATGTTACAGCATTTACGTGTAGTTTTTTCCCACCAATAGCACGCCTCATTCAGACGTCCACAAATAGGTCACCCATGATTTTTTTTTTAAATTTCTCCTCTAGTAGCTCATTTAGAGGACACACACTCATTCATACACCTTTCTGTGCAGTAAGATGAAACCGTCCCAGAGACATGAGCCACCACCTGCTGGGATGCGAGTTTAACCAGCGCTGCTGTGTTTTCTAAGGGTAATCCCGTCATTGCTTTCACTGCGGCCCGTTCTGAAGGAAATGATGATTAAGTTCTGAACCGGAGCCGAGCGTGTAAACAGCAGGAAAGTTAAGAGGAGGTCAGGAAGGTCCAGATCCTGTCACATTGGCTCGCCTCCGATTAGGGCTGCTGGTGACCAGTTTTTCATCATTATTGACAAAATAATCATTTATCTCATGGTGATAAATAATCTCACCTGTAAAATACTAGAAGATATTGTTGAGACACTCCAGGTTTATGATGCAAAGAGTATATATATATATATATATATATATATATATATATATATATATATATATATGATCTAACTGAATGAAGACATGTTGTCCCACATGTGTTCTGTCTGCTGGTGAGTGTGTACACCTGCATGTGCATGCTTGTGTTTGTGTGTGGCATCGAGGTGAAACTACATGACATACTGTGGTATAAATCAGATCAATAACATCAGACTGTTTAGTTTTTACTACCAGAGCCAAAAATAACTATTATCTATGGAAACTTCAGGTTTTTAGCCACAGGTTGCATCTTGCGGTCGTTAAGTGAAGCTGTTCGTATCTCAGCTTTGCATCCTTGTTAGAATAGAGAGCGGTTCATATTTAGATGCTCTCTCATGTGGGAATCCTCTGTTAGAAATATGTTGGAATGTCAAAGACTAAATCACAATAATTGTAAGAAAAATCACAATTAGAGTTTTTTGTATCGTTCGGGCCTCGTTTGGTAACTGACTGGACTGAAGAAGGAAGGCGTTGGACGTGGGTTGATGTGGACAGAACTCTTCTGGCCGCTGTGGTAGACGCTCTGCTGTACAGCATTCGGTGTTCAGGATGAATTAGTTGTAATAAGCGTTGCCATAGAAACCATAGCGGTGATGGTTTGTGTGTCAGTCGGTTCGGGACCCGCGACAGTAGTGAAGTGGTGGAAGTTTTCTGGTTATGGGAGTGTGTCATCAGCTGGGAGTCACGAGTGCTGGCCTCAGATGCACATAAACACAATGCTTCAAACACTGTGTGTGTGTGTGTGTGTGTGGGTGAGTCATGTACAGTGTGTGTCTGCATCCACTTTAAACAAACAAACCTCAAAGGAATCTCTGTGTGATGAGTGATGTGTAAAGGAAAAATCCATTTCTGCTTCTCATAAAGCTTCAGATCAGATATCGGATCACACTTAAAGCTCATTCCCACTCAGAAGTGTTTAATGAAGGGAAGAAAAAGAGAATCACAGCAGCTTTACGATGTGAGGAAAGTGTGAAATCAGCAGCCTGCTTTCTACTTGGATTTGCATCTTTAACACTTGAAATGTGCAAGTGTGAAGCTCCATAATTGGCAGAGCTTAAGATGAACTGGAACGCTCCCAGTCTGTCGTGGTCTGGTGATGGCTGGCATCCTTTTATTCAGTCTGTCCAGCTTCCTCAAGCCAAATGTATCATGAGAAGACCCAGCGAAAAACGTGCACGGATTCACCAGGCTGCAGATCAGGTTTGGTAGAAGCGTACGACACAGTCGGAGAAGAATCAAACATGTAGAGCCAGTAAGCTGAAATAAAAGCCCTCCAGCTCAGACTGACATTTGTTTAAGGAGGAGTTGTGAAGAAGCGTCTGCAGGCGTTCTGGAGCATTAATAACATCTGTCAGCACATTCCTGATGAGCTCCTGGTCTGCAGATGTCTTCCAGTCAGCAGAGGTCGTACATCTTCCTGCTGTCTGTCTGCATCACCTGCAAGGTGAAAACTCTGATCCTCACTGTTTTCTAAACTGCTGTTCTTATTTAATTGAAGTAAATATAATAAGTAACCCTTTAGCTTTTTAAACCACCCGGATAAACGAAAAAAGAAACTCTTATTTGTGTAACTTCCACTGGATTTCAGTCACTGTGGCATCAGTTTTCCTCAGAAACTAAATCCCGTCTCTTTCATCGTCCTCTTTAAAACGATGAAGCATTTCTGGGACGCTCATATTTGCCACTCCACCCACCGTCCTTCTCCCAGTGCTCCCAGCCAACTTGGCCTCGTTTCACTCCAAGCGAGCGGAGACTGGACGTGGGGACCGGAGCCTGAGGCAGATCATCAAAGAGCCTAATGGCTGAGCTGATAATGGCCAACTGAGGTATAAATAGAGTGATGTTTCATCTCTGTGGTGGGGAGGGGGGCTCCGACAGGATCTTTGTAGGTATTGATCTCTTCATTGTGAGCTACTTACTGCGTTCCTCGTTGTATCCAGAAAGCATCTAATTTACATCCTGCTCATTTTAATGTCCTGCAGTCAGTCAGCAAGCTTTGCTGCTTAATGTCGGAGCTTGTTACTGTTTTTATTGAGCATGTCTTCATTATTTAGTTCATGCACACTGAAATATGACAAAAGAAAAAGCAAACATTGTAGTTTTGGTGGTTGCATGGCATCTCCTGTGTTTGGCCAATCAATACCACTATGATGCAATACAGCCATCATAAAAGGTTGCTGTTGTCTTAAGATATTATCACCTTCCTCAGAGGTTTTCTCCATATCAACATGACAGCATCACACAGTTGCTGCAGGTTTGTCGGCTGCATCCATGATGAGAATCTCCCGTTCCACCACATCCCAAAGCTGCTCTGCTGGACTGAGATCTGGTGGCTGTGGAGGCCGTTGGAGTCCAGTGAACTCATCGTCATGTTCTAGAAAGCAGGTGGAGATGATCTGAGCTTTGTGACATGGTGCTTTATCCTGCTGGAAGTAGCATCAGAAGATGCTCCACTGTGGTCATAAAGGGATGGACATGGTCAGCAACAATACTCAGGTAGGCTGTGCTGGTTAAACCAGGACACGTTGGTACTAAGGGGCCCAAAGTGGGCCAAGAAAATCTCCCCCCACCATTACACCAGCAGCAGCCTGAAGCGTTGATCCAAGGCAGGATGGATCCATGTTTTCATGATGTTTCCAGCAGATTCTGAGCCGAGCATCTGAATGTGGAGCTGAAATGGAGACTCATCAGACCAGCAACGTTTCTCCATCTTCTATTGTCCAGTGTTGGTGAGTGTGTGTGAATTGTAGCCTCAGCTTCCTGTTCTTAGCTGACAGGAGGCACCCGGTGTGTCTTCTGCTGCTGTAGCCCATCTACTTCCAGGTTGGACGTGTTGTGTGTTCAGAAATGTTATTGATTGATGGATCTTAAACTCTTCTGTAACCTGAGACCAGCTGGTTCAGTTTCATGAGTAACATGAAGTCTCTCCTGCAGCATTGAGGTTTTTTTTTATTAAAATGTGGAATTCTTCACCTACAGACCTCAAACTGGTTCCAGTTTGGACTTTCAACTCAAATCAGAGCATCAGTTGTGAGCTGCTGTTTCCTCTGTGTGCTGCTTTTATGTGTCATTGTCTGTGTAGTTTTTCTCAGCTCTTGCTTTCATATTAGCTCAGACTGTGAATGTTTTGCTCTTTGGTGTGGGCTGATGATCTGGCACAGATACGTCCTGCTTCTCTGACCTGCCATGGACATAATAAAAACTCTGAGTGACATCACGTTAACACATGAAGGCCTTTTTAGAAATCCTCCTCCTTAGTTTGTCACTTCCAGTTTGCACGTTACAAGTTCTCTGAACCTAACACACTCATGCAAAGACAGCGACCTCTCCTAGATCAGAAACTGTGCCCGGGGCTGGGAGCAGTCCTCGAAGCTTCGGCCTTTGCTTCCTTGCAGACGCAGCTCAGTCCTGAAAGCTCTTCGTCTGGACGGGGAAGTCTGGGATTAACTGGTGATGTGCGGAAACGGCAGGTCAGGATGAAGAGAGGGGAGGATGCAGAGGGAGTTCAGGTGAAGAGATGATTCTGCTCTGAGGTGGTGTGACCTGCTCAGCTTTGGCCTCTGGGACTGTTTACTGTAATCTGTCTGATCTGAGGATCCAGAGCTGGATTATTCCAGATTAAAACTGGTATTCGTTTCAAGGACACTGAAAGGTGACGGAGTAATCAGCTACCTCTCTGGGACTTTATGAATGACATAAAGTAACCAGTGATGATCCTCAGTCAAACCTCTTTAAACCAGGATTGAGCCGTTTCTCCTCCTGCTCGTCTGCAGCAGCTGATGTCTCGTTGCCATGACAACCAAGTTTGGCCACAAAGATGTCCAGAGCGAGCATCTGACAATTTTTAACATAACCAAAACTCTAATAACCCAAAAGACCCATCCACCTGATATTTATTATAAAAAATAATCTGTTTTTTAAAAATAAGTAAATAATAATTCATATCATTAAACTGGCATTTAAAAGGTTAAATGTCTTAACTTTTTTACGCCAACTTTACCACAAACAACTTCTGGCATTTATTTAATTTCTTTCTATTTAACTAATTTATTTATTTATTTGTTTCTAATCACCAGACGGTGCTAAATGCATCAAGAGACATTAGATTTAAAAATATGACTAAAAAAAAAAGTTCTTGCAAAAATTCCTCCCAGAGCTGAAATGATCACCAAATAAAAAACGAGACGACGGAGAAGGCGTAAGTATTAATAGTGTTTTTGTTTACTGAGATTTAAATCTTTAAACTAATGTCCTCATCTTTGCCTCTGAAACTCTCCCCGTCTCTGAGACCCTCTGAGCTGACGTTACTTAAATAAACTCAGCTGAAACCGGGTTGAATTGGACTGGATCTTCTCTGTTAGCCTCATTATTTAGTTGTTCTGGTACAGCTGGTCTGGACTCTTTTTAGCAGACGGTTTGGCACACGTTGCTGCCTTCAAACTGAAAAACTGATCCGGATTGAAAGACGAGTTCAGTTCTGGAGTTTCAGTTTTAACTTTAAAAGCTTGTTTAGATGAAAAAACTGAAGCTCAGAGAGGGGCTGCTGTTGCTTTTTCCTCCTTGTTGCCAGGCAGTTTTCTCTTTTTCACACCTTCACACACTCATAAACTCAGTCCTGAACCTCCTCCTTCCTCCTGTCACCCCTCTCTCTGTGCCCTCCTGTTTCTCAGCTCCTCTTCAACTGCCTCCCTGCTTCCTCCCCTCCTCCTCCTCGTTTTTCTCCCACGCAGCTCCGAACAGAGGCCTCAGTGTGCGGGTCGATGGGCTGAGTGGTGGCAGGGCTGGAGGGGGGTGAGCTGACTGAAAGCAGGGGAGGAGGAGAGCAAAAGGCTGCAACAAAAGCCCTGTTTTGAGGTGTGTTTGTGCACCGTCGTGGTCCTCCTGGGAGCATTTAACTGCAGCGCTGGCAACTGTTTTACTGGCCCTGACCCTCCAGACGCTGCTGCTCGTGATCCGTCTTTGGATCCGTCTCAGTACTGTTTAAAACTCTTATTTACTGTATGATTAGGTTAAAAAAATTCCTTCTCAGAGTTCCTCCAGCATCACTGCAGCCACCGGCTGCAACACGTGTTAAATTTAGATTCACCCCAAGCCTTCGGAGCCATGTTGAAGCCCACAGGAATGCCAGTAAAAAAAGGGGGGAAAACAAGCAGACCCAGTATTTTACTGGTTTCTGGTGAGGTTCTGGTGGTCTTCAGCTTAGTGATGGAGACCAGTGACACAACAGATTCAGAGTGAGCCAAAGCTCTGCAGTGTAGGGGGATGTTGGGAGGAATGCTACCACTTTCTCACACACCCAGAGGCCTGAACACTTAAATCTGTTCAATTTACCCAGAATTCAAGGGAGGGGCCTGATTATGGAGGTGTGTCCCACATTTTCAGGGCATGAATGCTTTTATGTCCCCAAATCTTTAGTAGTTAAAGTAGACAAATACGTAATGATGTTTACACTGAGGGCTGTACACCAGCTGGTGTTTTTAGGCTTATATCAGAAATGACGTACCCACAATAAATGAAGTTTATCGTCACAACTGCAAGAGCTGAATGTTTAACCCGAGACGTGAGATTACTGCAGAAGTCTCAACATCAAGATATGTGTATGATGGACACCTCTACCAATGGTCAGTCAGGAGAATCGAGTGATGGCCTCCAAATTCACCATCTCCATGGAAACCAGCAGGACAGCAGAGTTTTTAGAGCTGGAATCAAACTTTTCACCACTAAACAGCAAAAGTAAGACATGATTTCTGATTCTGGCTGCTAGCTCCAGAGTTTCTGTCCCACAGTGTCCCACTCTTAGTAACCAGCAGAGTCTCTGCTTTCTTATGACACATTGTTTGTGTGGTTTGCTTGAAGTGGAGAAATTAGCAGAAGCTCTAAAGTGGGCAGAGCTGTTCTCATGGTTTTCTTACACTCCTATATAACTGCTTGGGGTTTGAACTGTGTTTGGTTTGGATGCCAGTGCTTGGTAGTCTTTGAGCTGAGCTTCTCCCCATCATGTTGCTATGCTACATGTTAGCTTCCTGCTGTCTGCTAACATCTCCTGTACTGCACCCCTCTCAAGCAAATTAGGCTTTATGAAGTCCCTGCAACATATACAGTCCAACTCCTCCACCACAGAGGACATGACAGAAACTTTCCTTGGTCTAAGTTTTCACCCAGAAATTTACCATGATCTGACTTTTTTGTCCTTGAAAGGAATTTGTGTCTTATTCCACAAAAAAACAACTTTTTCTTTGCGGTCCGGTTTAACAGTTTTAATTTCTTTCAATCTTCTGTCATCAAAGGCAACACAAAAAGTTTTCACGTCCCCATGTGCTGTCCCTGCTGGTCCAAAGTGATTTTTCAGGGTTCAGAGCTGGTTTCAGGTTTGGTAAGGAATTTTTTTAGATGTTTAAGTCAAGCTTGAGAATGCTTGTGTGTGTGTGTGTGTGTGTGTGTGTGGTGGCCAAGATTCCCTGTGAACAGCCGCTCTTTGTGGACACAGGAAGTACGCTGACGGTCGCAGGGTTTTCCAGTCAGGGCTGTTCCCAAGACTCCACCAGCAGTGAGCGTTCAGTCACATGTAGACGCTCCTCTGTTAGGTTTTTAAATTAAATAAAAAGTAAAATAAAAGACCTTCAGTTTACAGTGAGGTGAGTTATTTTTTATTTTAAATGTAAATCCTGAACTCTGCGTCCGTGCAGGAAGCCGTCCGACAGTCCAGTACGTGTCCTCGCTGTCGGAGCTGCCTCAGGCCCTGCAGCCCTACTACACCCAAGGCTACGTCCTCGCCGCCCTGCACCCCATCATCCTGTCTGTGGGCCGGACCCGCTCGCTGCCCTTCAGCCTGCTCTACCGGGCCATCCTGGCTCGTCCCAGACCCAGGTAGGCCAGTCCTGACCCCCCCTGACTGAACTAAGGTTGTAAAGCGCAGCCCCTCACTCGCCGCCACGCTGTCTAGTAAGCAGATGAAAGATAGATGAGGTCAGCTGCATATTTAATGGAGATCCCTGATGGAGGTCTAACTGGAGGAGGGGGTGATGTTTTGGTTTTGACTTGTTTGTGGTGATTTCTATTGGCTAGAAATCCACCCAACAACAAGGGTCCCTCAGCAGCCAATAAGGATGAAGTCTGTCTGATCTCTGATGTTAGATTGGCTGAGACGCTGTAACTAAGATTAATCTTTTTACCTGTGAGATGACAATAAAGTAAGAGAGCATCAGAACAGCCTGTTAGACTCAGGACCAGAGGTCCAGAGGGAGAGGAGAGACCTGGTTTGCTGATAGAAATCGAACAAAACAATGACAAAGACAGACAAAAGACAACCGCACACAGACGTAAAAGTTCTACAAACCCTTTACCCTAAATTCAGAATACACCTGAGGAAGGATCAGACATTTTTTAGAAGAGATCTTGAAAATCTTTAAAGTGACATAGTGTGGAAACCAAACCAAGTCTTAGCTAAAACCGGCTTAGAACTGGTTTGAGCACCAGCTCTCAACCATCAATGGAACTGCTTTGAACAGAAAGGGGTGAAAATGACCCAATCTAAGATTTTCTTGGTTCAGTCCAGTCTGCAGGACATTTGACCTGGATCACAAGACTCCATACAGACAAAATGCAAAAAGACTTTAATTAGCTGCTTTGAGGCTCAACTGGAAATATGAGACAGTGACCACAAAAACGTCTAAAAAGACCATAGATCAAATAACATAGATTAAGACCACCGCAAGAATAACAGAAGACACAAAATCACCAAAAACATCTGCAGGGAGATTCACAAGGTCCACAACAAGGTGAAGAACCACCACAAGAGATCCAAAACCGGAATACATGAAGCCACAAAAAGTGCTTTCACACAGACATGGTTCTGGTTCTGGCACCTGCTCCGTTCTCAAGCCTCAGAACCTGGGTGCTTTCTGGTGAACCGGCCCACATTCACACCAGTTTAACCAGAGCCACAGTGATTTTGTCCTGAAAGTTGATGTGTAGCAGTCTGGCGCTTAGGAAAAGACCCGCTGATGACATCAAGATAAAAAAAACAGAATAAACTAAGGCATGAGATCCAAACCAGAACCAGCACATTACTGAGTCAGACCACAGAGAGATTAACCAGCACAAGCATAACAGAGATCACAAAGAAACCAAAAAGACACCACAAGCAGATTTAAGAAAACCACAGAGGTCGTGGTTTTATGGGATTTCCGGTCTTTTATTGCAGTTTGGGGCCTTTCGAACGAATCCACAGACAGAAGAGGTGAGGTGTTGACATGTGAAAGAAGATCAGACAAGAACTCTGAACCTGCGAGAAGATGAACTCCACATTAAACCAGATTTGGTTTGTTTGCAGTAACCAGACGGCGTCCATGTGTCACAGCGTGCCGGTCCTGAAGGTGGAGGAGTGGCCTCTACCCGGAGACTCTCTAACAGGCGACACTGTGCGAGCGCTCATCGACAGGGTCCGGCACCTTTCACTGCAACTCATCTGACTTTTAACCTAAAACCACAATATTCCATCTCCTCTCAACTAGGTCTCTGGTTCTGGTTCTGCAGGTGAACAGCAGTGCACGAGGGGGCGTTCGATTCGTCGGCTCCGTCCTCCAGCAGGTGAGCGGGATTACCAACGGGCGGGTGCACAGTCCAAAGAGAGGTCATCGCTCCCCCCCACACACGCCCCCCAGGACCCCCCCTGGAGATAGAGACCTGGAGGACAACACCTACAGTCCTGGTGAGACAGTCCTGCTGTATGCTGATTGGCTGAGCTAAGAGAAGGTGATCTGAAAGCTGAAGAACTTGTGGGACTGTTGTTACATAAACAGCTGCTATTTGTTCACGGTTCCTTCTCCAGACTTGAGGCTGCTGGTCTTCTTTCACTCCTGGGCTCCAGGCTGCGCTCCTCTGGACTCGTTGGCCTGCCAGTACCACCAGGGGGCGCTCTCCATGCGCGTTTCCAGGAAGGGCCATGTGGTCAGCGCCCTGGAGGCTGATTGGCTTGAGCTGACAGCTGTTTATTACCGCAAAGGTTGGTCGCTGGTGGACTCCTTCGTGTACTGGGACACGCCTAAAGGTTAGTCTGATGGTCTGAAGCTGCTTTCTCTGGATCAAAAATCAGGAAATGTAACATCTGAAAAAGGCCCGTTACCATGGAGATGCAATTATTTGAGAGGTGATGAAGGTAGTTATTATCTGGTTATCTATAAACCAGTTTGAAACCTGTCAAGTCTAATCTGGTACTAAACCCAGTCCAGCACAAGTAAGAAGATGCCACAAAATTAGCTTCAAAGCTAACGCAGAATAAGACCAAATTACAACCAAGATCAAGCAAAGAACATTTCAAAGCCCGGTATGAAACCAGATCAAATCAGAGTCGCATCTCAGATCATGTCCTGTCAATACCACAAGGTGCAAAAGCTGGTTTTTAAAAGTCAGAAAAAGCTAGAAAATGAGCTGAAAACCAGTTAATTACAGCTTAAAACCAGGTCTGGAAAAAAATGAAAACAAATCCAGTTTAAAACCAGGTTCAATACTATTCTTCTAAAATATTCTTTAACCAAGTTACCCACTGGTCTGAAAGCAGCATCAGTGACAAGTAATAATAGAATAGAATAGAATGCCTTTTATTGTCATTATACACATGTACAACGAGATTAAGCCATCCCCAGTGTCAGTGCAGAGAGAGCAGTATAGAAATAAATAATAAATAAAAGATCTAAGGTATAAAATATTTACAGAAATAAAACAGATGTGCACACTCTATTTATTTGCAGATATAAGTATGATGTCTATGTCTGAAAAAAAAAAATATATATATATTGCACGTTCAAAGTATTATTGCACGGATCATGATATGTTGTACATGTCATGTGACAGAATGTATTGCACATATGTTGTTAGTGTCCAGCGTATTTCAGATTTGAAGTCCTACAGGAGTTCAGGGCAGTTATTGCTTTTGGAAAGAAACTGTTTTTGAGTCTGTTTGTTTTAGTCCTGATGCACCTGTAGCGCCTCCCAGAAGGCAGCAGGGCAAACAGATCAGAGCCAGGGTGGGAGCTGTCATTTATGATGTTTCTGGCTCTGCTGAGGCAGCGGGAGGTGTAAATGTCCGTCAGGGAGGGGAGAGGGCAGCCAATGATCTTCTGTGCTGTCTTTACCACTCTCTGTAGCCTCTCCTTGTCTGCTACAGTGCAGCTGCCGTACCATACTGTGATGCAGTATGTCAGCAGGCTCTCAATGGATGAGCGGTAGAAGGTCAGCAGCAGGTTGGAGTTCAGTTGGTGCCTCCTGAGGACTCTCAGGAAGTGTAGCCGCTGCTGAGCCTTCTTGGTGATTGACGTGATGTTCTCTGACCAGGAGATGTCGGCCGAGATGATGACGCCAAGAAACCTGATGGTGTGGACCCTCTCCACACACTCGCCATTTATGTAGAGGGGGGCTGGGTCTGTGCTGAACCTCCTGAAGTCGATGATGATCTCCCTGGTTTTCTTGGTGTTGAGAGCGAGGTTGTTCTCAGAACACCAAGCAGCCAGCTTCAGGATCTCCTCCCTGTAGGCAGCCTCATCACCCCCGGAGATGAGTCCGACCACTGTAGTGTCGTCAGCGAACTTGACGATGAGGTTGTCATTGTGGGCCGGCCTGCAGTCATGGGTGTAGAGGCAGTACAGGAGGGGACTCAGCACACAGCCCTGTGGGGAGCCGATGCTCAGCGTGCTGGTGGAGGAGAGGTGGGGACCTAGTCTCACAGTCTGGGGTCGGTCTGTTAGGAAGTCCTTTATCCAGGCACATGTGAGAGGGGGGAGGCCAACAGTGTCCAGTTTTGTGCATAATCTGTCCGGGATTATTGTGTTGAACGCAGAACTGTAATCCACAAAGAGCATCCGGACGTAGCTCTGCTGCTGCTCCAGGTGGTTCAGCGCAGAGTGAAGAGCTACAGCTATGGCGTCCTCAGTGGATCTGTTCGCGCGGTATGCGAACTGGTGGGAGTCGAAGTCTGGGGGGAGATGGTCCTTGATGTGCTGAAGAACAAGTCTCTCAAAGCACTTCATGATTACCGGAGTGAGGGCCACCGGTCGGTAATCGTTCAGGCTGGTGATGGGAGATTTCTTCGGCACCGGGACAATTGTGGAGGATTTGAGGCAGTGTGGGATGACTGCCTGAGCCAGGGAGAGGTTGAAGATCCTGGTAAGGGTGGGGGGCGAGCTGGTGGGCGCACGCTCTGAGCACCTTGCCAGGTACTCCGTCTGGGCCAGTAGCCTTCTTGGTGTTCACCGCCAGGAGCACCCGTCTGACATCGTGCTCCTGGATGGTGAGTGGGGTGGTGCGGGAGCCAGATGGGGATGTCGGTGTGGGTGGGGGTGGGGGCATGGTTGGAGCAGATGCATGCTGCTGAGAGTCGAACCGGGCAAAGAAGCAGTTTAGCTCCTCTGCCAGTGCTGCACTCTGATCTGCTGTCGACACATCACAACCTCTGAAGTTAGTGATGTCCTGTATGCCCCGCCACACCTCCCGAGTGTTGTTGCTGGACAGGTGGGACTCTATGCGCATCCTGTGGTCCGCCTTGGCTCTTTTTATGCCTCTTTTCAGGTCAGCACGAGCAGCACTATACAGTGCTCTGTCCCCTGACCTGAAGGCAGCGTCCCGGGCTCTGAGGAGTGCGCGGACCTGGCTGGTCATCCAGGGTTTCTGGTTAGGGAAAGCCCTGATGGTTTTGTCCACAGTCACATTCCCGATACAGAACTGAATATAGTCCAGTACCGTTCCTGTGAGTGTCTCCAGCTCCTGTTGTTCAAAGATGTCCCAGTCTGTCTGTTGGAAACAGTCTTGGAGTTTGGCGAGGGCATCTTCAGGCCAGGTTGTTACAGTTTTTGTGGTGGGCCTGTTCCTACGTCTGAGGGGGGTGTAGGCTGGGGGAAGCAGGAGGGAAAGATGGTCTGACTGTCCGAGGTGGGGGAGGGGTACGGCCCTGTATGCATGCTTGATGTTAGTGTAGACATGATCCAGGGTGTTCTCCCCCCTTGTAGCACACTTAACATGCTGGTAGAACTTCGGTAGTACAGTTTTTAAGTTGGCCTTATTAAAGTCCCCTGCAATAATGTGAACACCGTTGGGATGAGCCCGCTGTTGTTCGTTTATGGCGTTCAGCAGGAGAGAGAGCGCCGTGTTTACACTGGCGTCGGGTGGCACATACGCCGCTGTGACGATAACAACAGACAGCTCTCTCGGCAGAAAAAAAGGCCGACATCTAACAGACATGTACTCTATGTCCGGACAACAGTGTTGGTCTATGATTGTCCCGTTGTTACACCAGTTATCGTGCACATAGATACAGAGCCCCCCTCCTCTGCTCTTACCGGAGTCCTCAGTCCTGTCCCAGCGTAGCAGAGTTCGGCCTGCTAGCTGCACGCTATAAATAAACACAGAGACTGGACCTACAGAATCCAGCATGATGCCAAACACCTCAAACCTGCAGCTGGTAAACATGAAGCTGGTAAACATGATGCTGGTAAACCTGCAGCTGGTAAACCTGCTGCTGGTAAACATGATGCTGGTAAACCTGCAGCTAGTAAACCCACAGCTGGTAAACATGATGCTGGTAAACCTGCAGCTAGTAAACCTGCAGCTAGTAAACCTACAGCTAGTAAACCTACAGCTGGTAAACATGATGCTGGTAAACCTGCAGCTAGTAAACCCACAGCTGGTAAACATGATGCTGGTAAACCTGCAGCTAGTAAACCTACAGCTGGTAAACATGATGCTGATAAACCTGCAGCTAGTAAACCTACAGCTGGTAAACATGATGCTGGTAAACCTGCAGCTAGTAAACCTACAGCTGGTAAACATGATGCTGGTAAACCTACAGCTGGTAAACATGATGCTGGTAAACCTGCAGCTAGTAAACCTACAGCTGGTAAACATGATGCTGGTAAACCTGCAGCTAGTGAACCTGTAGGTGAGTTTTCTGCAGAAGGAGCTGATGAAGGAAGGAAGCTGCAGCGCTTCAACAACGGAAACACAGCAGCATCCATCATGAAAATAAGTCTCCAACATTTATTTTTCCAGGCTGATCATTCAGGTTCTTTTCAGGACATGATGAGAACATCTAGTGTTTCAGACCAGCATCCTGACCGGCCATGATTCTCTCATCACTTCTGTTCATGTGGATTCATCTTTCCTCCAACTCGTCATCTTTCAGATTGAGGTCAAGAAAAGGCATCCAGGACTTTTTTTTGTTTTGGTTTTTGACTGCGACCCAAGATTTTTTAATGATGAGAAAGTCAGCTGCTCGGCAGAACAACAAGAAGTGGGGTCGCCGAGGTCAGGAAGACGCTCCAAATATAGATCCAAGAGGGACGGAGGAGACAAAACAGGAAGTAGCTGCTGTTTTGAAAATATATGTGTACGAAGTTTTAGAGTAACTTTGAGGTCCGTGCACATCTGAAGCTGTGTGTGGACGTTTAGGCTGCAGGAGGAATCCGGGTCAATCTGAAGGTTTTTTGGTGACGATCAGTCTTCCAGAACAGGATCTCTCTGCTCACACTGAACTCTGGGGACGTTTCAGCCTATTTCTACTAACTGGGTCATTATGAGCCATGTTTCCTCAGCAGCAGTCTGAGCTGCAGCAGAGTGTCTACTTTAATACTTCATTTGAAGCCTTCGTCATTTAAATATGAATATTATTTGATGATGAAATAAGATCCTGCAGGTTTAATGCAAGTTTCAGTCAATAAAGAACAGACTGAGTCCTGGTAATGCAGTTTGTTCCACATTAATGAAGCGTGGATGAAATATGAATGTAATTACAGCTGTCAGGTTCAGTCAGGCGTCAACATTAAGTGCTGCACGCTGCAACCTATGGGCTTAATTCCAGTAGATAAATAAGTTAGTATCTGATTTGGGAAATTCAAGTGTGTATATTAAAAAATGTATTTATTAATAATAATAATAATGATGATAAAATTAAGAAAAAAAACAATCCCTGTAGCAAAACACTATCACTACTACTGCTTATAATAATTTATTATTACTAATGGTTATAATTAATATTGCTTTTAATATCAATAATACTAATGAAATTGAAATAACAGATATTATTAATAGTAAAAATACTTAAAACCTCATCACTGAATGGACGTACTACTGATGCCACTATTGTTTCCATATATGCTCGATTATGTGAAGAGCAACAGAATTCCTTTTGTTTAAACTTCCCACATAAATAAACTTGCATTAACGCTGCTACTATAATAATTGTAATTTGCTGTGTATATTATTTACGTAGCAAATCTCTCAACAGTTACACAACAAAGCCTGATGTTAGATCAGCAAACATCACTAGACGCCCTCTGCAAAAGAAAAAATTCTTCATTTTTTATAAATACTCCTTTTTAACGACACGACTGCAGTTTCTAGTGTGTGTTGTTTCATGGTGTTTGTTTCAGGCGAGCCGGTTCCCAGGTCGCTGGAGGGACTGTTCGTGTACGAGGAGAGGAGCACCTCCTCCCCCGCCAACGACACCATCGTGGTCGAGCAGTGGACCGTCATCGAGGTCAGTGGAGACGTCTTGTCCCGTCCTTGATGGTACTTCTGTGATTGAACAACTCAGCTCTTACTGCCTGTTCCTGTTTGTGTTATATGTTGTTTTGTCTAGTCTTGGATGGGTTGTACTGAAAAAACACTTTTCACTGTACAATTGTACCTTGTATAACTGTGCATGTGACAAATAAACCTCTTGGGAGGCGTTCTTCTTCTTCTTCTTCTTCTTACTGGGGCCTAATGGCCAGATATTTAAGCTGTGTTGTCTCTCTGCAGGGCTCCAACGTGAAGACGGACTACGGGCCGCTGCTTCACACTCTGGCGGAGTTCGGCTGGCTGCTGACGTGTGTGCTGCCCACGCCCATCATCCGACACGACAGGTTAAAACCTTTCCTCCCGTTAGACTTTGTTTCTGCTGGTTTTTCTGACCCTGCTGCTGTTTGTGTGTTCAGTGACGGGAATTTGGCCACGAAGCAAGTCGTGTTTCTGCAGCGGCCAATCAGGAACCCAACAGCTGGACACCTGAGGAACCAGGTAACACAGGAGGAGGCAGAACGTCATGCTGGACGACAGTAAATTTTCATTTTTTAGAATTTTACTCAACAAGTAGATAAAGTAGTTGTCAGTACTTTGGTAAAGCTCCTTCCTTTAAATAGAGGATCAGCCTGATGAAGAGGAGAATGTTAGTCAGTGGGTGCAGGAAAATGAGGTCTATGTGTCTGTGCTGCACCCTGGTGGACAAACACAGAACTGCAGCCTGGCCTGAAACAAATGGTTTAGTTTGATAATTCAACAAGTCTTTTTTTTCTTACTTGCTAAAGAGTAAAAGAAAGTTAACAACTACCTGAAAAGTTTCTCAGATTCATGAGGCACCTTCCTCCAATCAGCTTCAACTGCAGCTTCCTTAGCAGTCTTCATCACTGCTGTGGTTGGTTGCTTCTCCAACAGCCTCCTGATGACTCATTAATCTGAGTGAGGTGTGTTGCAGCAGGGAAACATCTAAAACCTGCGGGACCCTGGCCTTAGAGGTCCGGAGAGCCCTGGTCTAGAACTATCTACATTACCTCTCTGAAATATGGTTTTACTCTAAATCTCAAATTTCCTTCCTATGTTTTCCCACAGCAGGATAGATTCTAAATTAAAAATTTATTCTAGCCAATATTTTAACCTTCATACTATAGTTGTAATAAAGTTCAACATTATTACCATAAAGACAAAAACAACAAGCTCCAGAAACATTTTAGAGATGCAAGCTGGTCAAATTTGAACGTAGAAAGAAGACTCATCTCAGCACCACGAGGTCGTCTTGTTCTTGTCTGATCTGACAGCGTTTGTTTCCTCGTGTCTCCAGTCGGTGTCGGTGACCAGCGACGTTTCCAGCCGCTCCGTCAGTTGCACCGTCAGCGGCTCCACCCCCACAGATGACCTCTCTCCAGCTGCAGGAGGCATCGGAGGCTTTCCGGTGTTCGGAGGGGGGTACCTGAGCTCCCTGTCCCACCTGGAGGAGGGAGGCTTTGAGCAAGACGAGGGGAAGGCGGAGGTGACCTGCATCTGAGCGACTCGGGGTGGGGGAGGGGGGACTCAGCACTTTTTTATACGAAGCCATAAAGACGAGACGGTTCATTCAGACCTGCTGGAGGGACGAAGCTCAGTGTTACAGAGATGACGGACTGCTGGTGAACAAGGAGGGAGGGATGGTTTTATCTGCCGTCTCTTTACAGTCCAGATCCAGTTTGGTGCAGAGATCTGATGACGTGTGGCGCCTGGAGTAACACGTGTACAGAACAGTATTATTCTCAGCTGTTTCGCCTCATTTTCAAAGTGTTTTTAACTTTTATCGACACTGCTGATCTCACATGGTACTGTTGAAGACGACAAACAGCAGTGTTGCATTATGGGTTAAGCCGTTACAGAAATCATAAATGGCTCCTTTAAAGCTCACGACGACACTGTGTTGGTGTTTGTTTAGATTATTCATTTTTCTTTGTGCATCTTTGACTCCTTAATTTCTCTCCTCTGAGTGGACGTGGATGTTTCTGAACTTTTTTTTAAACCAACATCAGCTGTTATAATCTATCAGATGGCTGTCACCACTGATTTTCTGTCCAGTTCTTGTGTGTGTGTGTGTGTGTGTGTGTGTGTGTGTCTCAGCCTTTCAAACCAGTTTAAAGTATTACAACCAAGTCTAGAACCAATTTCTGGGTCATAGGATGATGATAGGGGAGGCACACATTTTAAAAATGATTAGAGCCTTATAACTGCAGGAGGTGTGTCCTTTACACCATCCACATCTAAGAGGAGCACATTTTAGATAAATATCAGTATTAACCCCTTAATGCCTTTTTTCTTTTTACTAGTTTTGGTCCATTTACCTTTTTTTTTTTTTTCCATGCACAAGTTCATGTAGCTCAACATTGGACGTTACCGTCAATCTAAGCTCTCTGATTGGTGGAAAGTCTGACAGGAAGTGGCCATCATGTCCAGGTCTAAATAGAGGTCTCTTAGCAACATAGTAGTGATGGTGATGTTTTTATGATGAAATGTGATAAATAATGCTGTTATCATGGATCATGGTGGATTTACTATATAGTCTCTCTGAATAAAACTACGTTTAGTGGCTGGTTTGTAAACCTCCTGGATGGGATAGAAATGCCTGGAAAACTTCCGTAGATCAGCTAAAGGGTAAAATATCCATCACATTTTACCCCACACAGCTACACACCACCCTTTCCTGAGAAGTTGTTGACAACACAAGCGAATAGTTTTAAGGGTTAATATTCCAGATTTTCCTTCTGGACATTTAACTTATTTGTTTCTGTAAGATTAATACAATATTCCTTTTGGTTTATAAATCATGTGTTTAATGGATCTGTTCTTCTAATAGAATCAAATATAAAGGATTTTTTTCATCTTTCATCTGATTTTGAACTGTTTCCATCAGCTGTGGCCAGCAGGTGGTGCTGTGGTCTACGTTTCTGATGGCTCTGAGGAAGAAGACAAAGCAGCAGGAGACAAACGAAACATCCACACCTCCGTCCGAATAATAGATCTTTTTTTATTAACAGACATCATGAAAATGTCAACAGTAACAAAATTTTTAGTCCATTTAAAAAACAAAAAGTGGGTTGGACTGACAAGACTCCTCCCACACAATAACTTAATGAGGAGGGGGGGTTAAAGAGGAGGAAGGTGGGTTGTGCTCCGACGCTTCATGTGGCCGATATTCCCGACATCAGCTTGGCGTTAATCAGGCCTTCAGAGGAGTATCGACCACATGGTACACAGTATTAAAGTGATGGAGGGACGGGGGCAGGGGGGTCCACAAAGCAGGATCAGAGTGGGCCAGAAGGCCTTCCTAAAAACTCTGAACCATCTCAGAGGCCACAGAAAGAACATCTGACTGCCTGTTCACATACAGAGCTACAGGTTAAGGTTGTTCACTACAACACGAGCTGCACACCTACGTTGTTACGTCAGCAGTTTAACTTCTAGTTCACCCAAAACCCCCAAACCAGGCGGGTCAGCAACACAAGCAAAGAGAAGCAGAGACGAGGCACCATCACAAACATGACAGTGAGTTCAGAGGAGGGTGTTATGTACAGAGGGAGGGGGGCGTCTTTAATTCATCTCACCTGGATTACAGATTAATGCAAATCCCGCAGCTTTAAAGGAGGAAAACCCCCACGGTGTCCACAGCGATGGCCGTCACGCCACAGCCGTTTGTCAGCGAAGCCGGAATGCTTGATGCTTTTTACCGTCGCGTTTGATATCCGGCAACATTTAAAAACATTTTCAGACTGTAAAGAGATAAAACCGCCAACGTTTTCTCCTGGAGGGGCTGGACTTCATGTCCAGCTGCGAAGCGACACGTTTTATAGCTACTGGTCCGTTCTTCGTCCAGACTCTGAAGCAGGAAGTTGAGGGATAAAACCTTTTTTCGGTCGTCCTGGTGAGAAAAAGCTGCACTTGGTTGGATGTAACTCGTTACTTTCCTTTGTCAGTTGGTTTAAGAATGAAATGAAGTCACCCGACTTAACTGTTGCTTGTCTAGGTGGATTGCAGGTCATGAAGATCTTAAATGGCTTAAATGACCATTTAATGCTTTTAGGACTTAAAATGGAGTTCATTAAATAAACTGCTTACTTACTATTATGTCTTACAAAAAGCAGGAAAACTTCCCATACGAGTACGACTCCTCAAGTAGGAACTTTTTAAGGGCAAAACTTGGTACCAAAAAGGTTCTTGGCTTCACCTCCTCCCTTGGGAACGTTAAGTTAAACTTATTTAGATGAAAATAAATTCTCTTTTTTATGAGGGAAACAAATCTGAGGGTTGAATGTGTTCCATCAATAAGACATAAAACATAAAATTACAGTCAGAAAAGTTCCCGGTGGACGTGAAGCCGCGACGGAGGTGCGAGCGAGCCGGATCCTGTGGACGAGGCGGGTCAGAACGCGGTTCTTCTACATCATAAATGTGAGCAGGGACTCTCAGAGCAGAAACAGAAAATAATCCTGGTTGAACTCTGTTTACATCCTCTGAGATGGACACAGGTGGGTGGGGAGGAGGGACGTGGACAGTGTCACTAGACAGGAGCCTTAATACACTGTAGTGTGTCTAAATATAAGCAGAATGAGTGTCTCCTCTGTATTGTGTAGATACTGTGAGTTTACATGTGTCTCCCTTATGGCAGCAGCTGTTGGTTAGGCCTCGCTCTCGCCAGCTGATGAGGTGTTCTGGACTTCCTCCTCCAGAATCGGCACGATCAGGTTGTCCTTGGACATCAGGTTGTACTTCATCACAAAGCGCGTGAACCGGTGACACAGGAACGTCTCGTTCTGCACAGAGACAAACATCTCAGCTGTAAACAGCTTCATGAGGATGCAGCACACACTGCAGCCACACTACATTACCCATGAGCCTCAGCTGCTGCTGCAACAAGAAACTAAAAACATGCAAAGAGAGATGTCAAACTGGTCCTCAGAGGTCACTGTCCTACAGGTTTTAGATGTTTCCCTGCTTCAACACACCTGAATCAAATGAATGAGTCATTGTGCAGAACTTAAGCTGTTGGAGCCATTTAATGTGAATCAGGTGTGTTTGGCAAGATGTCTAAAACCTGTAGGACCGCAGCCCTCTAGGACAGGACTTTGACATCCATGTAGTAAAACATGGACACATTTGTGAAATTAACAAGACAAGAAGATATGACGAGGCATATGTTACCCTGGTCTTGATCAGGTAATGGTGGGTAATGAAGAGAGACCACAGTATGTGTTCATGTGTTGTAGTGTATGTGGTAGCGGCAGTGGGATGCAGGGGGCTTGACATTGTTGTCAAAGTAAAAGGAGTCTTTGCAGAAAGTTTGTGAACCGCTGCTGGTTTACCCATCATGATCTTGGCTTTCAGATAATTTGACCAGCTGGTATCGTGGATGTTGCTCGTGGAACCATCCTCAGAAAAAAAACCCTCATTTGGACTGGAAGGTTTTACATCCTGTGAGGATCTGGGCTTTGGTTGGTGGCTAAAGTCAGTCTCGGCCAAATCACAGCAAGACTCTAAACTCCTAATCCTAATCTGACCATCCCTGCAGACGGATTACTAGTCTGAACTGGTGTTAAACCTGCTCTCAATCTTTAAATCCTGCAAGTAGTAAAACATCTGATGCGAGTCTTCCAGAAAAGACTCTTTATAGTTTTGCAGCAAAAAGTCATAAAGCTGAAACTTGTGAAAAATGGAGGCCTGATGAGGGTCAGATTAGGTGTGTTTACTAAACTACAGAAGTGTATATAAAAACATGAAGGACGGTTAGAATAGGTTTTAGGAGCAAATAAACACCCACCTCATACTTGTCAAATATCTGGCGGTGATGGAAGTAGGCATGAGAGAATATCCTATAGATGCGACGACAGACAGAGCCCAGCTTGGCCACAGACGACTCCTTGATGCTCACCCTGCAAACACAAACCAGACCGATGAAGACGAAGAAACGCTCCAGGAAGCTGGATCCACATCCTGAAACAGCCTCCTCTCCTCCATCCTCAGCTGATTTCTCGTGTTTAACATCGAATAAATCTGTGAAACTGAATCAGCTAGCTTCTCAGATGAGTTTGTTTTTCTTTGGTCATTTTTTTACTGTTAAAATTTTTCTGGTCTTCAAAATGTCTTAAGACAGACGATTAGTAACACCTTGTACAAACAACATATACCACAAACTGTCTTGGAAATATATCAAGTTGTCATGAATTTAGAAAAAAAAAAACATTTATTTGAGGATGAGGTGTTTTTCTGCAGGTTTTTACTAAAATAAATCTATTATTTTTTAAACTTAGAGGCCACCGGATATACTTGATGTATCTCGAGAAGTTTTACGTGCAATATATAAAATGTTTATATTGCGAACATCAAGCACATGGCAGCGTTTAAAGCGTGTGCTTTTCTTCGTAGTTAGTTTCTTAGCATGGTGTATGCTGCTAGCAAGCTAGTTTACTTTCGTTAAGAGACAGAAGCTGAATGTGAGACTTCTACTTTAAGCAGTGATTCGCCTCAGAAATGACGACATTGATGAGGAGACTGATTGTTCAGCTGTGTGTGTTCCCGATGGTTCTTATTACACCGGAGCAGAAAACTCCTCCACCTGCTTCTCCTCCAGCTGCTCGTATTATAAAATAAGAGCTTAAACCAGATATTTCTGTTTTACACGTGGTTGATATAACAATTTCCAACTTGTGCCATCTCCCTGCTGATGGGAGTATGGCTCATCTGTGTCGGTACGCGGCATGAGGCGACAGCTTCAATGCACCAGATTTAAATGAACAGGTTGTTCTGCAGAACTTAACAAGCCGTTGCATCTATTTAACCTTGGATCAGGTGTGTAGGGCCTTCGAGGACTGGAGTTAGTTAGTGCTCTGCATAATATGCATGCCATCATGCATTATACAGCCCCTCCAGGTTTCCTGGGCATGTTTTAGTGATTGTTGCAACCTAAAACGCCTCATCTTGGCATACATTTTGTGAAAGGTTGTCGTGGTTTTTAGTGTTTGTTTTCTATTGCAAAAAAACAAAACACATTATTATCGATCATATTCTCAAATTTCTACTGAACTAAGCACATGGAGAGAGCTGTCACGCAGCATCATAACCCGGTCCGGGATTTAAAACCGGGTTCAGCTGCCATGAAGAGCTGTAGCTTCTGTATGGGAGGAGGCTGCTCAACCAGTTAAACTAAATACTTCCTGGAACGGGGGAGGGGGTGTCATACACAGTGCTTTACGTACAGCACAGCACACGTGATGCATTTCTTTTGCAGACTTCTACACATTAAGCAAGACACAGGGTAAGGTTGATGACGGAGGTGCATCAGGTGAGGCAAAGCACAGAGATTTTACAAAGTTGCATTAAACTGCCGTGACTGGACACATCTGGTGAGGATGCACATAGTTTGTATTAATCACACATGCTGACAGCTGTTCCTGCAGTAAACACCACTATGTTTCTCCTCAGTAGCTGTTAGCTTAGCTCCACCAAAATTCCTCTGATTCTCTGAACGGCGAGCACTCCCACTGAAAACACTGACTGCTCACAGGAAAAATGTTTTCCACTGAAATCAGCTGCTCTAATAAACGACACAAACCTCCATTTAGCACGGAGCTGAAAGTCCACACAAAGCTGCAGATTCAGCAAATAATTCTCTTTGTTTTGATCCTTCAGAATAGAGATCATACTAATTCTGGCCACTTTGAGGCAGATGACTGACCTGCTGGGGAAGTATTTGTTGCTATTGAGGAGACAGGCAGCTCCGTCCAGCGTGTGCCTGGTGTAATCGATGGCAGGACACTGTGAGGGAAGCAAGAAAAAATAAACAAAACCATCAATCTGAGCCAGATTTCTCACACAGATTAATCGATGATTGACCGGACTCACCTCTTTGGGTGTTTTGTGGGCAGCACATAGAAAGATCCACTGCTCTGTAGCCGTCATCTGAGTGCACGTGTCTGGATGACACTCACTCTGTGATAAAAAGACAAACTTTTACACTGCTCCTGTGTTACTCCTTTCATCAGTTTGTGATTTCGGACATGATAACGACGTAGAATTACAGTCTGGTTACGATGAGAATTCTACCTTTCTAACTCCGTCACTTTTTTTGTGGATCTAAATTCCAGCAGACTTAACAAGTTACGTCTCCTTAAATTATCACTGGAATAATGAAGCAGCTAAACAATCCAGATAATTCTACAGATCACCACCTTGCAGTCTTGAAAATGCCGTCGGATTAATCAGTCGGAGGTTTTCTAACAGAATCTTTACTTTTGGTGCTCAAACATTTAAAACATGTTCCTCTAAATGTGGGTAAAATGTTATATCTGGTGAGCTGGATCAGTTACCTGCAGTTTTACAGCGAGTCCATTGAGTTCCAGACAGAACTGCCTACAAAAAGAAACAGAAAAACTCAAATTTAGTAAAAGTTTCTGCTTCAACAACCAGGTTTTAGAGGGTTAAAGCATCTACACAGCACCTCGTCATCCACCAATTCGCTCCATAAACCATGAAAACTTCTCATATCAGGAGGTTTGAGCATTTTTTTAACCAATTTTTCAATAATTTCCCAGTTGACAGACCAGAGCCACTAAAACAGAGGAAAAGTAACGAGGACTGCAGCACAAAGATGGGAAAAAATGGCAATGAGCACAGCAGCTGAATGGACTTCACAGAATCACAGACGGCATACTGGACACCGTTAAGTCCTGCAACTGAACATCTGAACTCTTCATCTTTAACCTCAAAATGAAAATTTTTTATAAATATTTTATATTATTTTTAAATTAAGTTGTTTTTTGTAAAAATGAAAGGTATGTAGTTCATGTTGATACTGGCCTATAAGTGACTGAAATAGTTATGTGACAGGAAATCTGTACATCAGTAGAGAGCTGATGATGAACACAACCCCTGCCAGATGTTCCAACCGACAACACGTACGCTACGGTTCCTGGTGGAAGAGAACCTCCGTTGTTTGTGGCGCCGAAGGTAAAAATGTTCAACCAAATGACTTTCTAATGGTAACTGATGGATGAGACAAAAGTCGAAGACTAAGCCAACAAAAAACATTCAGTTTGTTAAAGTCTTTGTTTTTTCACACGTTCCAACTTTTCAAAGACTTTGCTTCTGTGATGCTGATGTATCTCAGATTGTATCAGAAGGTCAGTTCATCTTTCAGAGAGATGTTAGAAACCCTGGATGAGCAAAGATGGTGAGTTACAGAAGCTAGTGGAACCTCTGCTCTGTATATGAGGTGAACAGGATGGCTGAATGCAGCAGAATAAAGGAAAAACACAAAATATATACTTCCCGGGAACCGGATGCATATAAAATCATCATCTGACACCAGTCTGACGGTACATGAGGGCAGAGTTTTACCTGAGGTGCTCGTACTTCCAAACCCCCTCATCCTGACCCTCGGGAGGTTCCAGAATTTTGTCAATATTGGAGCAATCCGACCGAATGTTTTGCTGAATGTACTGAAAGAACAACAATACACACACATTAACACACAAATGTGGCTGAAAATAATCAGCTGTTTTGTTTTTACTGGCTCTATTGCTTCATTTTCATTTCCAATTTCCCTCCGGGATAAAGAAATTAGATTTCCTGTCATTTTATTTCATATATTTCCAGTCTTCCAGTTTGAAGCCTTATCTGAGAAACAGAATGTTGTATTGAAGATTACGACTCAAATTTGGCAAAAATCCTGTATGATGCTCCTTCCTTTTCAGCCTTCCATACTGTTAACACTTGGCCAGGTTGGGGGATTGTCAGTGAATTATTTTTTATTTTTGTGCAGATTACTTCATCATGTATTTAAATTCAATTAAAAATGCAATCTATATATATACATATATATATTTCTCATTGGCTTTTGGGAGCAGTTATATATAAATAAAAACTCAGCTCAATAAGGTCACTTCCAGCCCACCTTGGTGGGCATATAATCTTCAATGTAACCTTTTTAATTTTAAATGGTTTGGACTCAGGAAGTAGAAGAAATTTTAAACAAAAACCCATGGTTTTCAATGGATTTGTTTGGCGAAAAACGTGGCAATATTGTTTGACTTTACTGTTAACTTTTAAAAACTGATATATGACTCAGTCATATTTAATAGTGTGGCCTGCTAGACCAATGGCACCAAAATGGCGGAGAGAAACAAACTGAACAAACTGGTAAATAAAGCCGGTTCTGTTATGGGCCACAGTCTCGAGCCTGTGGAAGTGGTGAGCGACTGGAAAACGATGGTTAAGCTGTCATCTATCATGGACAATGCCTCCCACCCCCTACATGAAACGGTTGGAGCCCTGGAAAGCACCATCAGCAGCAGGCTTCGGCACCTACGGTGCACGACAGAGAGGTACCACAGATCCTTCCTTCCCTCTACTGTCAGGCTTCATAACCAGGCCTGCTCCCAGATGAGCGGATTCCCCCAACCACCCCCTGATCTGAATCCAGATTATTGATGATCATTCTTCTTAAAACAAAATATTTTTACTTATACAATGGAAGTATGCCTGTAAAAAGACTTTCTAAACTTGATTTTCTGCTACTTATTACTGTTAATATCATTTGTGGTAAGCTAGTTCAGAGCTTTAGCAAGTTACATATTATTTAAGACACTTTACTGCTCTCAACAACTATTAAACACAATCGTACACATTTCCAAAAACAGGGAGAGAAACACACACAGACAACCTCTCAACACACCTGTTGGACAGCCAGGGTGCTGTCCATTTCCTCAAATGATTCATCCGGCCAGTTGTAGAAATCCTGAACACAGAGGACAGATGTCAGTGTTGACAGCCAGCCCAGTGACACAAGTTAACAAATACTAGCTAACCAGTGCTAGCCACAAGAGCTAGCTGTCATCGGCCGTTTGCTCAAAACAAATAGCCAAACCTTATGTTGTCTGATGATGTGACATTGACATAGACCGACTACATAGTCAATTTGAGGCTTAATGACTGTAAACAATCATGTGAGACTTTTGTTATTTCTCTTGATATTACCTTAACCTACAAAGTTAGCTAGTGCGCTAGCTTAAAACCGTTAGCAAGAATACGACGACTTCCTGCTAAGCTGAGGAGCATTTCGCGCAGTCACGGCTGTCTGTTCGGGCATTATTTAAACCTTCAACACCTCACGACTTAAGAAATAAAACTAACCATTTAATTTAAAACCCTAATGTGCAACCCCAGAGGTTGTATCGAGACTTGTTAACGATACTCCAGCAAGTAGACGGGGCAACAGCGAACAAGTGCTAGCTGTATATGTTTAGGTCAAGCCCTTTTGGTTCTCACTCTGAAACCGAGCTGTTGATGAAACAGCAGCTGAAAAACAGAGTATTACCACTGAGATAACTTCAGCTAATTACATGGACTGGCCGCGGTAACAGCGGAGCTTTCCTTTGGGGAGAAAACTAACCTTAGCCTTGGTTCCAGGCCGATTCCTCCTGAGAACTGCAGCACCCTCCGCCATGACCATCTCGACAGAATACCCGGATGTTCGTCAGCAGCGGCGTCGTAGCACAGAAGCGGAAACGGTGCGGTCACGAGCTGTTCTACACCAGATCACATGGTTCTAAAGTGAAATATTATTTATTTAAAATTTAACTTTATTGGTATATTACCGCCTTCCCCTTCAAATATCACTGAAAAAGAGATAGGACGCAAAGGACTTGCAAAAAGCCACAAATACCGACAGAGACAGAAGTGAAAATAACGTGTGGAAAACATCAAAAGACAAAAATAACAGCAAAGAAATTACTAAATCTAAAAAGAAAACAATGAACACACAGCGACATGGTTACAAAGAAAAAGGATAAACTACTGCAAAGACACAAAAAAACAACACATAGTATAAATACTGCAGATATAACCCTGATAACAGGTATATTTGGGCCTAGTACACCTTGTCCCTATGACTACAACCATCTTGAAGCCTTTTCTGCAGCCACCGAGCCAACAAAGCATCTGCTCCCACTTCAACAGGCAAACACCGTCTGCTGCAGTCCTATCAACTCTGCATATTTCCCCGCCTATTATTGCCCTCCTCCATCCCCTTTTCATTAATTACGTGAATTCACCTTTACAGATATACCTGGACAACAAAGAAAATGTAAACTTTTATATTCTAAATATCCTTTAAAGATTTCTCCAACCAGCTGCAGCATTAACATTTTAAACCAGAGGACTTGGAAACAGATGGGCCAAACTTTGCAAAAAAATGGCCTCTTATGAAGCGCTTGCTTTAACAGTAATACAACCTCTCCATTTTTCTTCTGCTTCTCTTTATCAAAGCTGATGATCGGATGGAGTTTTAAAGCTGCAGCTGCACCATTCCAGATGTTAATATTCATCCTGAAAGGGACTGTTCTTTGGGGGCTTATACTGATATTTACACATCTTTAATCTCCCTTAACTATGACTCTAAAAGTATTCTAATAGACCATCACTGCAGAGATTTACTTATTTCATAATCGGTAAGCAACGTTGAAAGGCCTTAAAATGGGTGATTATACTATTAATAAAACTTATGAAAGATCTTTACTCTGAGGTCTGGACTATGATGGTGTAAATTCAGCTCCCAGTTACTCACCACTCCTCAGCTCTGTTTCTGTACTGAAAGCATAGTTGAAATAAAGTTCTCTCATTTTAAATCTTTAGATTTATCTACAAACACAAAGAAAATGACACCAGCTGAGAGTTTGACTTTATTACTGTAACAAAATGTGATTGGAATTATTTACAATTTGAAAAACAACATAAAAAAGACAAAAACACAACTGAAGTTATTTTCTTCTTTGCAAGGACGACACAGACTTCGCTGAAAACTAAAGGATTCATTCCACGTATTTTCCCAGGATGTCTGCATCCCGGAACAGGAAGTAGTCCTACAAGTGAGAAGAGGAATAAACGTCAATCCAAGAACTGAGCAAACACATGAGACGATGGAGTTTAAAACTGAGATTCACCTTGTCTTCTAGAATAACTTTAGTTCCCCCGTATTCTGGTAGCAAAACCTTCTCTCCAACCTTCACGCTCATGGGCTGCAGGTCTCCTTTCTGGGGAAGAAGTAGAAAAATCTCACATTACCAACACAACTGAGCTTTTCTGTCATTTTTATTACGATAATCTTTAACCAGGAAAAGTTTGGATAAAAAGTTAGATTAGAAAGCCTTCAAATCATAATCTGAGTTTCTTAAGCAGCTTGGACAGAGAAGAACGTGACAATCCGGTCTGAAAATTTATTTATTACCACATAAAGAACATTTCGGGACCCCAGTTAGTGTAGAAAAATAAGTCGTGTGAAATGGCTTTAAATTTATTCTGCAAGATCAAACCTTACACATAAGATGTTTTACTACACACTCACCATCCGCTCCATCAGCCTGTTCAACTGCTTATAAACACAAACATCTAATCAGCCAATCACATGGCACATCAGAACGAGGAAGAAAGGAGATTCAAGAGACTTTGAACGTGACATGGTAGTTGGTCTGAGTATTTACTGGGATTTTCACCCTCAACCATCTCCAGGGTTTCCAGAGAATGTTCTGAAGAAGAGAAAATATCCACCGAGCAGCAGTTGTCTGGACCAGAATGTCTGGTTGATGTCAGAGGTCAGAGGAGAATGGACAGACTGGTTGGAGATGATAGAAAGACAACAGGAAGTCCAATCAGCACTGGTTCCAACCAAGGTCTGCAGAACAGCATCTCTGAACACACAACACGTCCAACCTTGAAGCAGATGGGCTACAGCAGCAGAAGACACACCGGGTGCCTCCTGTCAGCTAAGAACAGGAAACTGAGGCTACGATTCACACACACTCACCAACACTGGACAACAGAAGATGGAGAAACGTTGCTGGTCTGATGAGTCTCCATTTCAGCTCCACATTCAGATGCTCGGCTCAGAATCTGCTGGAAACATCATGAAAACATGGATCCATCCTGCCTTGGATCAACGCTTCAGGCTGCTGGTGGTGTAATGGTGGGGGGAGATTTTCTTGGCCCACTTTGGGCCCCTTAGTACCAACGTGGCCTGGTTTAACCAGCACAGCCTACCTGAGTATTGTTGCTGACCATGTCCATCCCTTTATGACCACAGTGGAGCATCTTCTGATGTTAACTTCCAGCAGGATAAAGCACCATGTCACAAAGCTCAGATCATCTCCACCTGCTTTCTAGAACATGACGATGAGTTCACTGGACTCCAACGGCCTCCACAGCCACCAGATCTCAGTCCAGTAGAGCAGCTTTGGGATGTGGTGGAACGGGAGATTCTCATCATGGATGCAGCCGACAAACCTGCAGCAGCTGTGTGATGCTGTCATGTTAATATGGAGAAAACCTCTGAGGAAGGTTTCCACCACCTTGTTGAATTTTTGACATCAAGAATTAAAGCAGTTCTGAAGGAAAATGGGTCCAACCTGGTACTAGAAGGTGGACCTGATAAAGTGGACGGTGAGTGGATATCTATAAAGCTGTTCCAAAATAAAACGCTGAAACACATTTAAGGACTTATATCCTGAGTCTTAACATGATTTGGTTCAGTGTTTCCTGAACAGAAGCTGGATCACCTGGTTGACGGAGCCCGGCCCGACCGCCACCACTGTGGCCTGCAGCACTTTGCCTTGTGACTTCTCCGGCAGCATGATGCCTCCCTTCGTTACCGTCTCCGCTGTGAAGCGCTCCACCAGAACCCGGTCGAACAGAGGAAGGAACTTTCTGAAGGCCTAAAGCAGGACAGACAGGAGATAAGTAACAACGACGGCTAACAACTGAAGCTGGATCACGACCTCCTGCTTCCAGTAACCTTCAGAGCAGTGAGGACAAAACACCAATAAGAAAACACTTAATCTGCTTCTAAAAGAGACGCATTTCAACAGACTACTTTTATATTTATTATGATTCTTTTATTATTTAATGTTTTGTTGTTTTTACTTATTTTATGTTCAGCACTTTGTTCAGTGGCTGCTGTCGTAGTGTTTATAAATAAAGTTGGCTTGGCTACTTTTGGTTGTAGAAACAGTATAAAGATTATACCAAGTTTAGACCAAAAAAAAAAGCTCGCCCTCTACAGAATTACCCAAGATGCATTCAGGGCTCGTGGTTTTCTCCAGACATCAAACACTCAGACATGTTAACATCACTGAGGCAAGAAGAGCACAAACATGGATGATTTTAGATCAGGACTAATAAAAAACGTTTGTGCAAATTCTCTTTATTTAGGAGAGAAACTATAGAAGATGAGGAAAAATGAGGTTTAAAATCTTTTCTTGTCACTGGGATTTTGATTTTCTTTTTAAAGACACAAACTGGCTTTCATGTTTATATTCCTATTTTTATATTCCTTTATATGATTATATATATATATATATATATATATAAAATATAAAAGCATAATATAAATAAATATATAAGAATAATAAAAATAATCTTTTTTTCCTCTCTCTATGTGTTTTTTTTATTTGTAATTTTATTTTACTAAAATAACTCCTAAGTCCGTCTCTTGTTTCTGATTCCACTGACCTGCAGACACACAGTTAAAAAACCTCCATGAGGCCGTTTTTCGTGCAGTGGTTCAGTTAAAATTTAATCCGAACTCAGATCGGTTGGTGATCTGACGGTGGGGGAGTGCGGAGGTCCACCGCTGGGGGGCAGCTGTTGTGAATCATTTACTGAACAACCAAAGACTTTTCCTCACTGTGTCAAACATTTTAGGGAGCCTCTAAATTTACAAGAGCAGCTGCTGAATGTCTGACAACAGCAGATGTGCACGTGACCTTGTGTGAAGGTTGCTGGGAGGGGGAAGGAGGAGGACTGGTTCCAGTCTGACGACTGGGGAGAGAAGTAGGGAGAAGAGGAGGAGGGGCTGCACTCTCTGTTCTCTGCCTGCTTCTAAAGTCAGGCAGGACAAGGACGGCTCACGTCGCTGATAAAACACCTAACAAACCAACAGGAAGCCCCATCGAACGACCTCCACAAGGCCAGTCCGACCAGTTTCCAGAAGCTTCTCTCTGCTTGTTGCATAGGCTGGTTAAGATCAACTTCATGCTCGCTTCCAGCTGCATGAACTCCAAACTACAACTAAAAAAATATTCAGTCTGTGATGACTTTATTTAGCATTTAACCACCTGAAAAACCTGCTTTCTAAAATAAAAACATGGGAAACAAAATACATCGTTTGACACTTTTACTGGTGGTTCTTTATTTCATTTTGGAGGTGGAATACTGTTTTTATAGCTGCAAAATATGAACTAAAAACAGCAAACAAACCAACTTCTGTCCTGCAGCACATTCACGTTTGAGATTTTCAACTTTGCGAGACAACTTGTTCTTCTAGTCTGACTGAAGTTAAAGATTAAAACAAAAAGTAAGCTTACTCATAAAAGCTGCAGAGAAACATTTCCCTCAGAAATGTAATGAAGCCCCTTCAACTCGGTCAGCAAATAAACAGCATCAGAGCTCATCCTGTCAGCAATGGAATACTTCTTTCATTACAACAGTTATTTAAAGCTCTACATTCATCTTAAAGCTTAAAGTTATTTAAATTAAATTTACAACAAGTCTCACTGGAAAAAGCTGTCGTATTTGGATAATATTTAATTTAATATGTTAGCCAGAAATAATTATATTTAAGCATATTATATTGGACATTAGGTTCTGCAAGCGTGGTTCAGAGTGTCATGCTGGGTCGGTGGTTCAATCCCCAGCTTCCCCAGGTCACATGTTCTAGTGTCCTTGAGCAACACATGAACCCCACCTTGTGTAAAAAGCCTTGGCTACTGTCTTGGATAAAAGCACGTGCCAAATGGATTAATAGCAGTTCATTCATATAATTTAACATTTTAAAGGATTACTTGCATTTGTATAATACTTCTGTAGTACTGCTACTACCTCACATGAAAATAGTTTTCTCATCGAATGAAGACTAAGCTTGAAAAAAGGAATCCTTACTATAAACCATGACATTTTCTTGAGAGCATGACATGACATGTATGCAGGTACCACAAATGTGTCATTGGGTACTATGAGTGTGAATATACTTTCTCCCTCACCTGCACTGATTTTAAGGACCTGTACTGACTGTCAGCATCAGATCATGCTCAGTAAGGACAGCAGAGATTGTGAGTTTTAGCAGATTAGAAGGTCGAAGGTTCAATTGCTAATTCCTGCTGTCTTTAAGCAAATTAACAAATAAACTGATTACCATCGAGAGGAAATGTAAGTGAATGAGAACCTGATGCTGCGGATTGTTAATGTGACAGCGTCTGCACGTGTTTGGATTTCCCTCCTGGAGCTTTTCACATGCAGCAGCATTATTGGTAAAAACGTTTTGTGACCATATGGTAAAAGTTAAATTGTTATAAACACGTGGTAAAATGTTTCATGGGCTGCGCTCTTTTGCAGCGTGACCTTGTGAATGGATGATAAAGTTAGCTTACACAACCTTAGCTTCTGGCGCTAACATGATCAGAAAATTTAAAATATAAATAACGTAAATGCTCCTCTGGCTTTCTTTCATGACTCTAAGTTTATAAAACTATCTAACTCTGGGTATTAGACAGTTATTCTTACCATTTTAGGACGTGAGAGCGGTCTGAAGACAGCGTGGAGGTATATACCGTCACTGAGCGTGGATCTGACCCTCTTCTGTAGTCTTTCCACGTGAGGAAGTATCTAGAATACGCATGCGCACTACTTGCCTCTAGCTGGCAATGCCAGACAGAAAGTTCTAGCACATTCGGAGCGGTGCGCAAAACACCACTTTATAAACACACACTTTAATTTGTTTAGTGAAAATACGTTGGAATGACTTTTGAATAGTTTTTATTTGATTTATGTGCAATTTACGCAGTCCGAGCTCATGCAATATTGCACAATCTCAACTTTGACCTTTATTTTTTTTCCTCCAATGGCACACGAGAAAATTCTGGAATCTCCCGCTCCGGAACGAGCATTAGTTTATCTATTATCAATTACTTTTATTAATAATGGTGTCAGCGTGTTTTGACACAAGAATATGTTAGAATCTAACATGATTAAAAGTATAAGATAAACTTGGTTAAGCAACATAATGTAATTAAACGGTTAGTTGTGTTGTTTATGGTTTATGCCGAGTCCGGGGCGGGCCGGTACATAACCCGGATGTGCTCGACCATGTGCAGTTCAGTCTCAGTAGTTCCACACGACTGTCCTCTCCCTCGGTCGTTTTATCATTCCGTCTGGCAGAACTCGCATCGGCTGCAAGCCTTTACTTCACAGGTGAGCGCAACCGTTTCATTCGACGTGTTTAAACGTTTACATGTGATTTTTATCGGCGCTTACGTCCAATTTGCGCAGGATTCTGGTCGTAGATTCAACATTAGCTAATGAGGAATTATCCACCCGGGTTCAGTGATTTCTCCTCTTAACTGCAAGGACATGCAAGTTAAACGTCTCGATAGGTTATATCAAGCTTCCTAACTGTCAGCGCGTGTCTCCCGTTTGATCTCCATCATTATTTGGTTGACTGTCTCGTGAGTGACAGCAGTCATGGCTTTTGTGGGGCCCGCATGAAGATGAGCTCAGTCCGGGTTTGATGTTGAGTAACTGACGGTCTCTGAGCCTGAATGAACGGGATGTGGAGGCTGCTCCGCACGTGCTTTTACAATTTGACCTTGTGACGCACGACCTGAGGAACACACGTGGGGGGAACCAGGAACCGTTTCTGGTCACGAATCAAATTATTTATTTAATCCAACCAAACAAATTAAACCGAATCGACTAAGGTTTAACAGCACGGAAGAGCAGGGTTAAAATGTAAAAAAATATATATATTTTCCACTTAGATGCAGAATGAAACTGTTTTTTATCATTAGCTATAGAGTATTTAAGCAAATTTCCACTTCTCTACAAAGAAAAAAAGCTCAGTTTCATATGATCATCAGTGGCCTGAAGTTATAAATGAAAATCATTCACACACATCACTAAACCCAACCTGGAGGCGTCTATTTAGCTGCTTGGAAAAAAGTAGAAAAGGATGAGTGGGATTAATAAAAACCAGGAAAATGAATAGAGTGTAAGTTTGGAAGTTACACAACATCAACACATGGGGTTAAAAATGAGACCTGACATCATCCAGAAACCAACATTTGCTCTGCTTGTGGATCATTTCAGGAATGAAAGCGTCATTACACGTAAAATAAAGTCTGCATTTTAATTATAAACTGTTATCTAAAGGTAAATATGGATTTTTTTTTAATGCAAATTAAAGTTATTGTTCTGTTTTCCCAGTTACCCTTTAGGCCATTACAGTTCAAAGAGTAGAAATATTTCGGCTCCACCAAACATGATCATGTGTAAATGGATTGTTTTTAAAATACAGTATTGTGCAGTATCCCTAATTAAAATTGCAATAATTAGATATAAGGAGACAAAATAATATAATTATGTGTATTTAGAGGAAACGAGTTAGAGCATGAAAAGGAAGAAATAAAGGAATATTTTAGTGGGTTTTATTGGCTTAGTTTCAGCCCTCCACAGTCATGGGGGTGTTGGTGGCATCTTCCTCCATCCACAGTAATGTCTTTAAACAACTCTTATATTTAATTTGTTTTAGTTTTGCTCCAATTCAAGATCATTTATCATTTACAGACATAGATCAGTTCATTGTGATCCAGTTCAAACAAATCCACATTTATCCAGTTTTATAATAAATGTGTTCAAACCAGTTCATAAAATAATTGCTTACCTTATTTATTCCTTATTTGCTAGCATTAGCATTTGGCAGTATGTAATTTAGCTAAACGGGTCCTACAAAAAGTCATAAATTATAACTGAACAAGTCATTGTTTAACTCCAGCTGAATAGAAAAAAATATTTTCAAGTTAACAGAATGAATTCATTCCATGTTGATGAACATCATGTGACCACTGAGATCCTGATCCTTTGAAACCACATAATACATACTTCATTTAATATTTTTATGGCATATTCTTGGCATTAAAATATTACAGAATTATATTTAAGATTTCAGGGTTTGCAATTTTTTATTAATTTTTTTATGAAATTTAAAAAATTACTTCATAGTCTTCAAAGATTCTTAAGTTTCTGACTCTTAAATGTAAACTGTACTTAGTTTTGTATCAGTGGTCATGTGCATGCATTTGGAGTTTAGGCTGTTAACTCATTAACTTGAAGGGACTGATTTTGGGTTTGGGAAATCCTTCCTGCTTATTTTAATTGTATGTGGTTGGTCCAAAACTTTAATAGCTCCTTAAAATATTAAACATGTAAAATAATAATAAATCAAGTGCCATCTATATTCATTCATTAGATCCAGGTTGTGCCACTTGTGACCACTAGGGGGTGCAGTTTAGACATAATCTTGATTTTTGGCTTCTGATGTTTCTCTCCACAGAGATGTTTCGTTTACCCACAATCATGAAGCAGGTGAGGCCCGTGAGCCGGGCGCTGGCTCCTCACCTCACACGGGCCTACGCCAAGGATGTGAAGTTTGGGGCGGACGCCCGCGCCCTCATGCTGCAGGGGGTGGACCTGCTGGCAGATGCTGTGGCCGTCACTATGGGCCCAAAGGTGACATGAATCTCAGGATTTTTTCCCACCTAACAGGTGTTTCAGCACAATATTAAACATCAGAAGCCTTCATCTTCCCTTTCTCATTTCAGGGTCGCACCGTTATCATCGAGCAGAGCTGGGGCAGCCCAAAGGTCACCAAGGACGGCGTGACGGTTGCTAAGAGCATCGACCTGAAGGACAAGTACAAAAACATCGGTGCCAAGCTGGTGCAGGACGTGGCCAACAACACCAACGAGGAGGCCGGCGACGGCACAACCACCGCCACCGTGCTGGCTCGCGCCATCGCCAAAGAGGGCTTCGACACCATCAGCAAAGGCGCCAACCCCGTGGAGATCCGCCGCGGCGTCATGATGGCCGTGGACACCATCATCAACGAGCTGAAGAAGCTGTCTAAGCCCGTCACGACCCCCGAGGAGATCGCACAGGTATGGAGATGTGGAGGTCCAGTAGCGCGGCTGGAAAGAGATGCTGGTGATTAAATGTGGAATAATGTTTCAGGTTGCCACAATCTCGGCTAATGGAGACGTGGAGATCGGTAACATCATTTCCAACGCCATGAAGAAAGTCGGCCGCAAGGGAGTGATCACAGTAAAGGTCAGTTTGTCTCCTTTTAGACATAAAAATGGACAATTTCAGGTGTGATGAAGATGGAATCCGTTAGTTTTAGTTAGTGAGGGATGTTTCCACTCGTTTTGCTTCTCAGGATGGAAAGACTCTGCACGATGAGCTGGAAATCATCGAGGGCATGAAGTTCGACCGTGGTTACATCTCGCCTTACTTCATCAACACTGCTAAAGGTAACAGTTTTTTACATCCCAAGCAGCACAGATTTCCAGACCTGCAGCTTTGATTCAAACACATTTCCTTTCACACCACTTTCAACTCCCAGACATGTTTATCATGAGTCTAACGTCCTACGTGCAGAGCCCAGAGTTACGTAGGATTAGCAGTTTCAGAGGAGATCTGAGCAGGTTTTAAACTCATTTATAAATCTTGCATTTGTGCCAGTAAAAGGCAGCATCGTGTTTATTATACCGGCTCTGATGTCAGCCGTCTCCTGCAAACCTCATGCATATGTTCTGGCTCGGACCATCCCATCATAGTTATTTATTAGGTTTTTAAAACCCTGTCAGAGGTCATTATAAAGAACATAGAAGGGAATATCTTCCCTCATCAGACTCTGCTGGCTGAAGGCTGCTTCTTTAAACCATTAACAGCATCAGCCTGTCATACCTGCAGGTTCAGAGATGTCCTTCATTTATTAAACTAGAGAAAATTAGTTGTCATTAAGTGGTTGTTTGAATAAATGTGGGGGTAACGGGGTCATTCTTTCATTACATTAGGAGGACAGACTTCCCATCACCCGTTTGGCTTGAAAAAATCATTTTTACTTTGGGGAATGAGCTCGGCCTTCTTCTTGTGTACTTCAGTGCGTATTGCCTTGTTCTTTTCTGTTTACTCATTGAGAGAAATGTGTATTTCATAACTTCATAAATACATAAAAACTTAAATAGAAATTTGAATAAATCAATTAAAAAGGAGGTGAATAGCATCCAGAGTGACAGCAGAGCATTTATCCAGCCAGAAACCTCCTTCCACCTTTTTTTTTTTTTTTTTTTTTTTTTCCAGAATGTTTATTGAAATTCTTAGTTTATTTACAAAGTAAAAACAGACAAATCGACAACATCGAGGTACATTTAATATCAGTGTTTCAGTCCATCAGAGTTCTCAGATAATTAGTGTTGTTAAAATACAGCATGTGACACTGACCTGTACACGGCAGGTGCCCCCAGTAATTTAAGTCCAGTCTTTGTTCTTGATATAGTTAATAAAATGGCCCCTAGAGCTGGCGATTAATCGATAAAATCGATAAATCCAGTTTTCCATTTCTGGCCATTTATTTTTATGAAAATCTGGATTTTTTCCGTAGTTAGCAGCAGACTGAGCCCTCCCTCCACACCAGAACGGTGTTTGACAGATTTTCAGTGAAGTGGTCCTTCAGTCACGCCTGGGATTTAGCTGTGCGTATAACTGCAGTGAGAAATGCTGCTCTCCGAGATGCAGAAGTCAACTTAACCCACAAACCCTCGTTAAGAAACGGAGGGAACGGGAATTACTCCTGCAGTGGATCCTGTATGATAAGGATCCAGATGGACAGAGATCGCGGATGCATTGTGTCGCATTTCTATGTAAGATATAAAGTCATTTATATGGTGGAAAAGTTATGACATATGCTTTATTTTTGCTGGCATTCATTTGTATAAACGTTTTTAATAAGTTTATTTATGTTTTGTAAAAGAAAATAAAAAAAAATTGCTTAATCTGATTTTTTTTATAAGATTTTATTGTTCTAATGGCCCCACACACTTTTTAAATGTATGTTGCTTATCTTCCAAAGTGGATAGGATTTTTTTTTTTTTTTTTTTTGGTGGTAAACATTTTATTCTACTGACTGTAGAATAGAATGAACATAAAGACAATTGGAAACGTTTAGTTTGCCCATTTCTTTCCATGACGGAGCAATAACTCTCTTAGCTTGTAGTATTAAGTTTATGAAGATTCTTTCATTTAATTTATGCTTGTTTTTTCAGGGTGTGAGCCCAGTATGAAAAGTTTTGGTTCCAGCACTAGTTTAACTGACAGGATCTCCTTTAACTTCTCCCCAGAATTCATTTACTTTAGGAGCAAACGTTATTTCCTCCTGTAAATCAGTTTTCCAAGCATTGAGTTTAGAGATGGAAGATGACATCAGCAACTCATAAAATTCAGAGAGCATACCTTTACCGCGGGACAAAGAAGGAATTTGTGTAAAATTATTCTGGTGAGACCTGATAAAGTTTCCTTAGTTGCAAATATTTGTGAAATTGTTTTCAGAGGATATTTAGAAACCACTTGTTCAAATGTTAGAAGTCTTCCATCCCGTACTCATCTCACTTCCCTGTCCACCCACAATTTAAAGCCCCGTCATTTCTGCCAGGAACGAAGTTTTTACCTGCCTTTGGTGTTAAATCCATCCTCTCTGTATGGACAGGCCAGAAATGCGAGTTCCAGGATGCCTACCTGCTGCTGAGTGAGAAGAAGATCTCCAGTGTCCAGAGCATCGTGCCGGCTCTGGAAATCGCCAACCAGCACCGCAAACCCCTGGTCATCGTGGCGGAGGACGTGGACGGAGAAGCTCTCAGCACCCTGGTTCTCAACAGGTTTGTCTGATCACCATGAAACGCCTGCAGTGAAGCAAACATGTGGAGAGAAGTGGGGAATGAGCCGTGGTCTTTACCCTGCAGGCTGAAGGTGGGGCTTCAGGTGGTCGCTGTTAAAGCTCCGGGCTTCGGTGACAACAGGAAGAACCAGCTGAAGGACATGGCCGTCGCTACCGGAGGGACGGTAGGTCGCTTTCCAGTCTCCAACAGCTGATGGTTCACAAATGTGGAGCTCCGTCCCACCAGGCGTCTCGCTGTCTTCCTCGTCCTCCCTGCAGGTGTTCGGGGACGAGGCTATCAGTCTGGCTCTTGAAGACATTCAGGCTCACGACTTCGGCAGAGTCGGCGAGGTTCAGATCACCAAAGACGACACTCTGCTGCTGAAAGGCGGCGGCAGCCCGGCCGACATCGAGAAGCGGGCGGCGGAGATCGTGGAGCAGCTGGAGAACACCACCAGCGACTACGAGAAGGAGAAGCTCAACGAGAGGCTGGCCAAGCTGTCGGACGGCGTGGCGGTGCTGAAGGTCGGGCTCGCCGCCGTTTCCCTGACGTTCACTTTCTCCTGCAGGAGGGCAAAGCGATGACGGCCATGTTTCATTTCAGGTGGGAGGAACGAGCGACGTGGAGGTGAACGAGAAGAAGGACCGTGTGACGGACGCCCTGAACGCCACCCGGGCCGCCGTGGAGGAGGGCATCGTACTCGGAGGAGGCTGCGCTCTGCTGCGCTGCATCCCCTCCCTCGACACGCTCAAAACTGCCAACAACGACCAGAAGATCGGTGAGTAAATCAGCTGCTGGCAACAAGTTCTGCTGACGTGTCTGAACGCCGTTTAATGTGGACGCCGCCTCCTCTCAGGCGTGGACATCATCCGACGGGCGCTCCGTATTCCCGCCATGACGATCGCCAAGAACGCCGGCGTAGAGGGCTCGCTGGTGGTGGAGAAGATCCTGCAGGGACCACCGGAGCTCGGCTACGACGCCATGCAGGGCGAATACGTCAACATGGTGGAGAAGGGCATCATCGACCCCACCAAGGTACATTAGAAAATATAAGTTTATATATATATATATATCCATCTTATCTATCTATCTATATATCACCAGTTAGTCATTTTATCCTTTTTTCATTTTTATAAATGTGGTATTTTAAGTCTTTTGCTTTTCATACATTTTTTTTTATTAAATCTCCAACAAAAAAGAAAATCTGAAAAATACCACTTTTTTTTTTTATATTTTTTTTTTTTACTGTACTTTATTTTTTAAAATCAATTTTTTATTCCTGTTTTCTGCACTTGGAGATTCCTTACAAAATAAAGTGCTATACAAATAAAATTTATATATATATGTACATTTTATATAAATATATTTATATATATTTTTTGTTTTGTGAATTCAGTTCTATTTAATCAGTTTTATGAATTGTTGAGTTTTACAAACTTAATTTGAAAACAACTTTAGAAAATTCGACTTTTTTTTTTTTTTTTTTTACATTTTCTTATTTAAACTAAAACATAGAATTTTTATTTAAAATGTACTTGTTTTGTTCTGTATTCACTTTTATAACCTGAACTATTCAGTAGATTTCGTCCTGTTTGGAACATGGAAAACGTGGAACATCTACGGCAGGGATCACCAACTCCGGTCCTCAGGTGTCGGATGTTCTGCAGCATCACACCTGATTCAAATGACTGTCATTAACAGACTTGTGCAAAACCTGACAAGAAGCTGTTGATCTATTTCGAGTCAGGTGTTGCAGTAGAGAATAATACCTGCAGGACCCCGGCCCTCGAGGACCGGAGTTGGTGATCTAGTGTTCAGGAAGTAACTTCTCCTCCTCCTGCAGGTGGTCAGGACGGCTCTGCTAGACGCTGCAGGAGTCGCATCTCTGCTCTCGACCGCCGAGGCCGTCGTCACGGAGATCCCCAAGGAGGAGAAGGAGATGCCCGGAGGAATGGGAGGCATGGGTGGAATGGGAGGAATGGGAGGTGGCATGGGTTTCTGAGCTGGTCCTCCTGACTTTGTACAGACTGAATCAGCAGATGAGCTGGAGGTGGCGAAGAATCGCCATCCCAGAATGTGACTATGAGAACTTCAGAGCTTCGAATGTTTGACTGCTCAAAACAGACAGAGCTGAGCGAGATCCTCACCCCTCCAGACCGGCACAAGACTCAAGACGCTAACAGGGTTCATCTGGACGGATGCTTCAGGTTTATTTCAGCCTGGTGGGGTCACTGTCGAGGTGTCTTTGTGGCTCACGTTGTCGTTGAAACTCATCTGGAACGCACTTTTCTCACCTCCTCATTCGTCGAGGTGACGAGCGTGAAGGTCGGCGTGATTCACGGAGACACGATCCACAGAAACGTCAGGCTGAAATAAAGTGAAACGTTCCTTCAGTGGACCAGAGAGCAGGCCTTCAGTGTCGACGTCCTCGTTTTTCGTCGTAGTTTTCTGTTTAATTCTTGTTTTTTTTATATATGTTTGTCATCAGTGATTTAATCTAAATAAACCAGTTTTCTTACGGACTGTTGAGCTTTTTTTCCGTGTAACGTCTGGACAGAGTTCCTAAACGAGTAGAGAAGCCGGTTCAGTTGAATGTTTACTCATTGAGGAGGAGCCTCATGGTCAATGTGAAACTGATCCAGCAGTAATTCCAGCATCCAGTAGGTGGCGCCTGTATTTAGAAATTAGTGGTGGTTTTTTTATTAATTTGTATTCAGGTGTCACTAATTCATTTTAGTCGTGTCTGAAGGTTAAATTATCAAACACTCACCTTTAGGGAGTGAGGACAGTGCTGGCCTTAGCCAACTCCCTCCAGGCCTAACAGACATGTGAGATGGTGAATATTTCAGTGTTCTGCTGACCTGTTACGTAAAACATACGTTTCATTTCAAAGTGTGTCAGCAGGGACTTTAGTACAGTAAACTACAAAGTGCTCCGACAGCCAGAAGAACGTAGAGCAAAGAGGAAAAATGTCCACGGTGCTGAGTGAGGACGTTGTTCAGCACTTCGGTCAACCTCTGTAAACATGCAAATGAATCTACAAGCACAGCCTGTCCAGAGGTAATGTTTGACTCCACTTACTCCGTGTGACTATTTTACTTTACATCCAAACTGTCTGTGTGGTATCTAAATATGCAGGATTGGAAATCTGAGGCGCTTCTGGTCTGAAGCTGCTTCGGATGAATGTGACCTCCATCAGAGTGCAGCAGGTCAGAGGTCCAAATTAAACTTTGACCTCTGGCAGCTGAGACGTTTCCAAACGCTGAGTGACGGTTCAGCTGCTTCACGCCGCCGTCGGCTCCATCGTCACATGACCCACGTCTGTCCAGACAAACCACCGCTGTGTGAAGACAGACGACTCAGGACGCTGGTGAGGTTTTTTTTTAGAAAAAATACTTTATACATCATGCAGTTGTTACATCTTTCTGAAACCATTCAACACAAACATTTACAGTCCTTTCCACATCCCAGAAAACACACAGTTTTCATCCTCTAAAAGCAGAGTACAGCTCTGAAGTGATGTTAAAACTAATATTTACTCACTCCTCACTCGAAGCTGCCCGAGTTAACATTTACAGTCAGTCACAGTAAAGCAGTTACAGTTCATAAACGACCACTTTGGATGAAAAAGTCGACAGAGTTGAGTAAAAACTACCTTTCAGTGTTAGAAAACTTGTAATGAAAAGTTTATTCTGCTTGTAAATGCCAACTAGAAACTTCTGATGTAAGATGCAAAATTTACACTTAAACAATAAATAGAATAAAATGAGTATAATGTTCCTCTAAAACTCAAGATAAATATGCTGCCAGCAGGCCTGGAGGCACTGAGTGATTCAGACAGGTGGAAGCGGGACGTTGTCATGGAAACGGGAGACCTGAGCCGGGGTTCATCAAACTGCTGGAAGTACGGCGTTTGAGCTTCACCGACTCAAACGAGATAAACGCAGCGATTTTCTGACTCAGTCTTTAAATCACCTGATCAAACCAGACTGTTTGATCCCTTTTTAGAGATCTCACCTGGAATAAATTAGACATTTCAAAATGTAAACTGACCAGCCAAAACATTAAAACCACTGTCGGAACAATCACTGGATTCTCTTTTTCTCCTTTATTCAAGCAAATAAAAACCTGATTGAGATTAAAATTCTCTTGTGCACAACCACAAGTTTCTAATACACCACATAAGATGGAGCATCATAACGAAGGTAGCGACCAACATTAGGTAAACGAAACGCAGAGCGGGCTCAAAGCTGCAAAGATGTTTAAAACAGTCACATTAACCAGGAGAGTTTTCTTCTCTCCCAATTTAAACCAACTTAAGGTCTCTCAGAGATGATATAGAGGGACGGCCATTTAGCTCTAATCTGTTCCAAAAAACATGCATCAATCTAACCAGCAGCAGTTTGATACCAAATATTTATTTTACTTCTAAATATTAACATCTGCTCCACTTCTAAACTGTTTTAATGCAAGAAAACATCTTCTGGTGCTTCTAATAATTCAGAATTATTATTGTAATTCTGATGGATTTCTACTGCAGGGAAAATATTTTACCCCATAAAAAGTCCAAAATGAAGCTTTAGTTGTTCTGGAGGTGGGCCCTCAACATTTCTACTTATGATTTAGCTCAACTGGTTGGGTGGCAGCCTCCTACTCAGAGGCTGCAGCTCCTCGACAACACTGGTCCAGGACTGAACCCTGGTCTGGAGGCCCTTTGCTGCATGGCAACCCCCCCCCCCCCCCTTCCTCTCTCTGACACCCATCTAAAATAAAGGCAACAAGAGGCCAATAAAGATCCTTTAAAAGAGGTAATAATAGTTTTGACTTATGAACAACATTCAAACTTGAGCCTAGCCGTCAATGATGCCACCCACCCTGTACACGGACGCTTCACTCCACCTTCCCTCAGGCAGGAGGCTGGTCCAGGTCCAGGTCCAGGACCAGGACCAGGTCCACCAGACTACAAAGGAGCTTCTTGGATGCTGTCAGTGATTGACTAAACTGAAGCTGCTGCACTTTACTTGAGCTATTCTGTGATGCTGCTGCTTTTTTATCCACCGTGTATAGATACCAAAGTGGCTCTCTAGCGCCCCCTAGACAGTTTTATTCATACAGCCCTGCCGACCACATTAACTGACGAGCGAAATTTGTTATACACCTGCAAGGGGCGTTGCCATGGCACCTGCTTAATATTGAGGTTTCACCATTTACCATGAAGTTTTTCCACCGCAGCACTATATGTTCTGGTTTACTTCCTGTTGTGAGGTTTTAAAGTGGCGGCTGATCAGTGCGCATCTTCTAAAGGGCTAAGTGAAAATCTGCAGAATTTCAGACCAGATTTTACTTTATTCCATTCAGCTGAAAAAACTTCTTATCAAATCTAAAAATCATCGTCTTCACTGGAGGAAACATTGAAGATGTCCCAAACTCGTCCACATCCATGAGGACAACATGAACGCCGCCAGGCTCTGCTGGTGGATCAGAAACTTCAGGAAGAACCTCCGTCTCTGAGCATCTATCAGCGTGGCTGAGTCTGAAAATCCTGATGCTGTGTTCAAACGTCCCTCAGAAGCCTGATGAACCCGGGTCTCCGTCTGAACCCTGACATGGATATTTGTGGTGGGGCTTCGCCTGCTGGATTGGCTGCGTTTACACTCACTGATGATATTGCACACGTAAAAACAAAACAAACACGCTTTTCTGTTTAACACCTCTTCGGTCCAACATTAATAATAATGAGTAATAACGCAAGTAACGTTAAAAACAGACTCCGCCCCCCTGCTGGGAAAAGCAGCTAAACAACAGTTCAGCAGCATGTAGATGGCGTGTGTGTGTGTGTTTCAGAGGGTTTACAGTACATCAGTCTGCAGCCATGTCGTCTTCATGGTTTGAGCTCACAGTGGGCGTCGTGTCTGCTGGTTTTAAATCATCGATGTGGGTCAGTCTGCGACTGGATGCTGACTGGATTTTTTTTTTCCTTTGTGCCCTTTAAGTTCAAGTTGTTGCAGAAAAGCATCCAGGTGTCAACTGTCCCTGAACGCACCCTGGTTATCCACATTCATCTCTACTCATGTTTACAGCTTATACTGGAAAACATTCATCTGATTATTTTACTTTTTTCTACTGATTCGATTATTGACAGCCATGATTTTTTAGCATTATTGTTGCCAACTTTTTAGCTTCTTGTATATTAACTTCCCTCATATTTGTAACCGTTTAATTTCTGTTTGAGCTTCTCTGCTGAACTTTTTTCTTTGTTATATTTACAATTTTTAAATTTATAGTTAATTCAATTTAACTAAAGTTTTTAAATATTGTTCTCTAGTTTTTAAAATATTGTTCTCTAGTTTTTAAATATTGTTCTCTAGTTTCCTTTAGCTTTGTGCTTCAGTTATAAATAAAGCCAGTTATTAAATGCTTCTTAATGAAAAAGATAAAATCTGCTGCATTCGTTATCTTTTCTATAATTTCCCTAAAAACTGTGATAAAATACATACAAATGCCCGTCAAATTTGTACATTTTCCCGCACAGTGCACTGCAACGTCCTTAAAACAACTTAATCTGTCTTCAGATCTGTTAAAAACACCACAGAATGTGAACAGCTGGAACCAGCAAATGTTAAAAAAAAAACTAAAAATATATTTCAACCCTACTTGATTATTTAACAACAGATTTTTCAGCAGCTGGGTTAATAATCGGTCGATATTTTATGTAATTTTTGAAATGTAAAACACCGTTTGGCTCCCGCTGGATCTTCTGAACTCCTTTAACACGTGTGATTTAGCACATTTTTAGACGAGAAATTGAATTTTTGTGCAAATGTTCGACTACGAGTTGTGCATGTTGTTGTTTGTTATTCTTCATCTGTTTCCTGATGTGGGCACATCACAGCAGCTGCTGTTTCCAGCCGGTTTCACAGCCTGGTGCAGATCGAAGTCTGCACCGAGGGGGGGGGCAATCAGCCGCCGGACCCACATCGGCTCTAAAACTGAGACGTGGAATAGATTCGCTGTTGTGGGAAAGGCACTACAGTTTTCAGGTGGAGCTCAGGAAGGGTCTTCTGTCTCTTTGGCATTGTGTTTGCTTGTGTCGTGTTTGTGCTGTCGCTACGTGTGGTGAATCTCGTGGAACATTAGCTCACGAGGGATGGGCGTCTCAGCACCGTAAATCTTGGAGGCACGGCACTCAAACGCTGAAACCATCTGCTTCACTACCTCATCGAAGAAGACGTGGGCTAGCTGAGAGTGGATGAGGGAGCGAAACTCGAAGGAGATCTGTGGAAGGAGGGGGGAGAAGCTAAAGTTAGCAGCCGAGCTTCGTCTTGTGTCTGAAACTGATCCGCTGAGCCGAGGAGACCCAACACATGATGACATAACGTGTCACACATGGATTTAACATGATGGGAAGCTGCTTCTACTCACAGCAAAGTCAACGGTGCAGGTCCGAGGGTAACCAGGGAGGCCCGGGCTGAAACGCCAAACCGTCTCCAGGTGGTTGAACAGCTTTCCGTCTGAACAGGACGCCTGACGAGCAACAGACACTTTTACACATTTTTATTCTTGTGTGGAGAAAGTTCACATCAGCCTGAAGACAACCTGCAGCTCAGGCTGAGTTTAGCATCACATAACATGAAGATCAGGCTTCACTTGTCCTTTAAGTGACCGATGCGCTTTACTCACCCTGAAGCTAAACTTACTGACATTTTAAAACAACCCACAAGGGTCTGGAAAGACGTAAAAAACCAGCAGAGATGTTCTAATGAAGAGATTTTTTTCACTGATTAAACGAATGAAAATTCAATCTGATTATTTGCTTGTTGGTAAAAAGTGAAAAGTGCTTTTACCCTTCGAGCCTGGAGCGCTTTGAAACTAAATTTAATTTTTGTAGAAAACACAGATAAATGTTAAGAAGTTTATATTTACCATAAAAGCACAAAGTTAAATGGTTAATATTTCATATTTTCAGCATCTTCAGGAGGCAGAGAAAGATTTAGTTATGCTCAGATTTGAAACTAAGCTGCAGGTTGTAATGGGTTCAAGGCTGTAATTACACTAGTTAAGTTCTATTAAAAACAGCTGTAGTAGCTTCCAGCTGATGAATAATCGTTAATTTATGCAACATTAACACAACACTGTCTTTTCTTACCTGTTTTCTGTATTACAGTTGATGTAACACAGAGTCTTTGGAGTAGATTCAGGTTGCTATTTATGTACAATAATAATAATAAGTGAACTCAATAACTTAAAAGAACAGAAATGAGGGAAACTAAGTAAATCTACTTTATTATGAACGGCCATTAGGTAACAGACCAAATCTTCATCTCATGGTCCTGCTCTGCTTTTTGTCATCAGTTTTCTTGTTTTATTACTTCGTTCTGTGGATAGAGAAACATTTCCCATCTAAACTCAGCTGGTTGGTCATTATTCTTTTGCAACGTATGTCAGAGATCTGACAATGACTGATTAGAACAAAAATGGTAAAAAACAAACAGAACTCTGATTTTATTTTATTATTTTGATCTGAGTCACGTCGAATAACCTGAAGTTATCTCTGATTCGTGTACGCTGCGTTGTGTGGGAGTTAAATAGTCGACTCAACTCATGTTGAAGAGCAAATAGATGGAAGAACCATAAACATCCATCCAACTGATCCGTGTCTACAAACGCAGGTGGAAAAAACAAAAACTTTTTTCATTTTGATCGAATGAGTTTTGGTCATCACAGCGTACGCGGAGCAGAGATAATCAGCGTCGTGTGACTCACATGTAAGCTATCATCCTTTTTTCATTTTTGTTGTGAGCACAAACTGGAACAAAGCCAACGGTTCATTATTTAATTTTTCATTTTGGAAATGAAAATGGGGAAAATATGTGGTTAACAGTTACTCAGAATAAGCTCGACTGAACTGAACACAGTAACTGGCTGGTGGACAGAGTTGGTACAAATCATAAAGACCCACATGTTTACACGGTTATAATCATCCTGAAAAACAAACTGCCGGTCGATCTAAACTTGCAGCTTTCTGTGATCAACGACAGCTGGAGGTCAGCTCAACAACTGACGTTTCTGTCACCAATTAATCACAGGAGGTACCAACCAGATAAACATCCCAAGCTGAACGTCCTATGGAAGACGTTACAGCTTCATAAATCTGATGCTAAAGCATATTTCTGTGTTAATGCATTCAGGTTTGAGGCTCCAGCTCTCTAACCTCTGCAGTCATGACGTTCCTGTTTTCACTCTTGGAAACTTTCCCCACAGAAGGAGCTGAGCAAACAGATTTTGGTCATTTATGTTGATTTCTAGTTGTAGATTATGTTAAAGCAAATGTCAGCCTCTACTTGAACAGGTGGTGTTCATCAGAGTGAAGGCTGGAGTTTGGCCTTGAAGCTGCCTCTTTTTACAGGAAGTCTGATCTGCATCTCCCTTCACCGTTCTGATGTCTCACAGATGATCTGATGTTTTGCTGCCAACCAATTTCTTCATTTTTTATTTGCTAGAAAGTCATTTAGATTGTTCTGTATATTGTTTATCTGCATTATAAACATTGGACAGGTGTTAATTCTGTAGGTGTTTCTGTTTACTTCTACAAAGAACGTCCACTTTGGAAATAAAATATTTATATTTGTTTGCAGAGATCCCGGAGACATTTTGTGCCATTTTGATTTTTATTTCATGCTTGTGTTGATTGAATATTTGGCGACAAAACATCCCAATGCCGTGATGACAACCCGACTGCTTTGTGCCAAGTCTGGGACATACGGATGCAGTCCAGCCCATGAAGGTCTGTTCAGGTCTGACTGGAAACGTCACCGCTTTGTTGTAAGATCTGGACTTTTTCTGCCTCTTGTTGTTTCTGAGTCTTACTAACTTACGTGATAAAGTTTATGGCTAAGTGGCAACAGGAATTTATTGGTGGGCAGATTTGAGTGCATTTGGAAAGGGCTGGTTTTCTTGACAATTTTTTTGTCAAAATTAATAAATAAATAAATAAATAAATAGACCTCTGCTTTCATGATTTAGAGGCATGATGTTACCTTGACCAGGTGGGGGCGTACTGTCGTAACAAGGGAGGTGTAGTTCTCCACCACAGGGGGAAAACCTACAGTTAGCTTGGCCTTGCAGAATCCAGAACGTTGGAACACCACATCAGATTTTTTACACCAGGGCACAAAGAGGCGGTAGTTTTCTACACCGGCCACTACTTCATATATCTCCTGCATGGAATACCTGCAGAACAGGAAGGGAAAAAGTGAAGGTCAGAGACTGGATGACATGTGATGCAACTCTAAACAAGACTGGCGCTGTAGGAAACTCATGACCCAGAAAAGTCTGAACAAGGTCTGAGAGGAGGGACAAAATGAGAACAAATAAAAACAAGATAATGACAATAAATAAGATAAAGTAAAAACACAAATAAAAGGCAGGACATGTTTCATGAGGGACAGACTCAATCACTTAAATTAGACCAGCTGAGACAAAATAGCCGTCACCTCCCTGGTCTATTTATACCCGCAGATTTAGTGATTACGACCTCTCAGCAGAACACAGGAGGACATTCAGTGCGTCAGTCGTACAAGCAACACAACCACAAACGGAGGGGGGGGACTGATTATGACCGTCTGATCTGTAAAGGATGCGACTGGAAGGACAAAACACCAGCTGAATCTTTTGTTAATGCCCCACATTAAACTCAGGAAACGTTGAAATGTCTCAAACCATCAAGCGCTTGCTCTTGCTTCCTTTCAGACAAGTGGGTTAGAGATGCTTCCCTTTGCTCTGGATGTTTCACATATTCGCTGGCCAGCTATCTGCTGCTAACTCAATAAATCAGGTGTAAATAAAGCAGACGGTCCTCACACAGAGTTCATCTTCAGATTATTTCCTATTGTGTGAAACTGCAGAGAAAGTCCAGATTAAATTCTCTGCCTGTCCTCTATAAATTATCTTGTTTTCATGTGTGGAAACATGGAAGAAAAGCCAGGACACTAAAGGAGGATATATTATTGGATCAATTCAAAAATAGATATATAGTAAAGAAATCACATAGGATTAAAAAAGAACCTCTATTTGTTGGGACACAATGTAAATTTACGGTTGTAGTTGGACAAAGTGAGAACCATTTTGTTTTAACCATTTATACTTGTTTATTCAACACATGATTAAGTAAAATAATTGTTAGTTGTAGGAACAGGAATAATGATTAGTAAAGATAAACTCCCTGCATTGCACATAGAAGTTAGATCCTCTGTATGATTTAACCAAGCAAGAGATAAGAGTTTATAAAATGAGACAGGTCTGTCACATGAAGCAGAGTAAGACGAGGAGGTCAAAGACTAAATACTTCTCGTGGTTTTTTAACTCGCTGCTGTTCACAGACTGGAAAACAAAGTCAGACTTAATGCCAAACTGGTTTTTAATCTCTAACAAGCACTCATTAACCTCTTCTGGACTAGAGCCTTCCTGTTTGGGGGGGGGGGGGGGGGGGGGGGGGGCAGTATGAGATCCATGTAGTACAGAAGATATGTGCACACCACACAAACAAGAAGTCCCATGAAAGCAGAAACTCTGCTGGTTACAAAGATGTCTCTCTCAGCACGGTGGGACAGAAACTCTGGAGCTAGCAGCCAGAACCAGAAACCAGGTCTTACTGTTGCTGTTTGTGGTGAAAAGTTTGATTCCAGCTCTAAAAACTCTGCTAACATGTTCTCCTATGACTCTGTCTTTGTTTGAAATGAACCATGAAGGTCCTGCTGGTTTCCATGGAGATGAAGGAGGTTTTATAGTGAAGGATCACTCTTCCTATCAGACGATCTTTCTTTTAGGAGGAGATAATAATTTACATTTTGAACTGCGTTTCCAGGTAGAAAGGGTCACATGTCTCAGTTTCTTTTGAGAGCAAGATTATAAATCTAGCCGCTGTAGTTGTGAAGGTATACTTCATTTACTTTGGATATGTCATTTCAGACAGGAAGCAGAAAAATAGGTCTCATTAAAAGAGGTTAAGTGCTCCAAATAAAAAGATATGGACAGGAGTGAATTTCTTTGTGGTGAGAGAACAGAAACAAAATCAGAAACAAAACAAGACATCTGGGTGTTATCATACATCACATCAACTCTGTTTATAAAGTTATTATTGGACTGCTCCCTTCATACCTTTGCTTTTACCTTCCATTCAAACACACCCTCTCTGCCTCTGTGCCCAGAACTCATACTGAGCCTGAGAAGAAGGCATTCATGTTCTCTGCTCCCTTTATTTGGAACGGGCTTAAAAAACGATAATCAAGCTAATTAAGCCGTTATTAGCCTCCCTGAGTTTAAAACTCTTGTCACTTGTTGATGGGAGATATGGGATCATGCTTTGCTACATAATAAGCTTTGAGCTGGTAAATTGTTTTTGTTTAGATATTATTTTAACGTCTTAATGTGTTTTAATATTGTTAGGTATTGTATACTCTGAATACTTATTGTATTTTCCGGACTATAAGTTACTCCGAAGTACAAGTCGTGTCAGTCGCATCAGTCAAAAGATGCATCGCGAAGAGGGAAAAAAAAAAACATATATAAGTCACACTGGACTATAAGTCACATTTATTTAGAAATTTATATCACAAAATCCAAGCTCAAGAACAGACATTTAATCTGGAAAAGGAAGTTATTCAACTGCACAACAGGACACGGAACAACAGCCTAAATATAGGTGTCCGGTATGTTAACGTTAAAACAAGGTTTCCACCAGGATTTTTTAAAACCCTGGACTGAAACCAGGACTAGTCTCCTTTTTACACTTATATAACGAA